>NC_140498.1:64744575-65944575 GCF_964271855.1 Acomys minous | reverse complement strand
GAGGAGCTGCTATTCATAGTTTTCTCGTGAACTGCTAACAAATAAACTCATGTTCATACATGGGCCATAACAATGCTTTAGTGAGTCAGAGCACTTGCCTTGTAAGCCTGATGTTCTGAATTCCATCCTGGAGATCACAGCAAGCAGCAAGTGTGTCTCACTTATGTTATCCCAGCACCCCCAAACCTAGGTTCTCCTGTGTCCAAATCATGGTTCAGGAAAACATCTTCAGAGTCTTCTCAGTCATCTTCAGTGTTTCTGTTTTACATGTGGCATGTGCCCTGAAACAAAACCATGCATTCCTTTTTTTTTTTTTTTTTTGAGACAGTGTTTCTCTGTGTAGCCTTGGTTGTCCTGGACTCACTTTGTAGACCAGGCTGGCCTTGAACTCAGCGATCCGCCTGCCTCTGCCTCTCGAGTGCTGGGATTAAAGGCGTGCGCCACCACGCCCGGCCCCATGCATTCCTTTAATAAGTGGTTTAAACATGATTAATTAATGAGGAGAAATCATGGTTGAGAAATCGTGTGCCAGAAGAAAATGCGTCTCAGTCTGACAAATGTGTCTTGGTCACGTGCAAACTCAACTTCTCGTTTTGCTTTTATGTGTCCAAGTCCATCTTTCTCAGTCAAACAAATCTTTCTCAGTCAAACAAATGAGTCTAAAACTGTCACATGAACACAGAGTTTTTATATACACGTAGCATGAATATTTCCTCAACAGTGTTTTCTTTTACCAACAATGCTCCTTAAGCTATTTTATTCCCTCCTCTCTGTGCCACGTTATTTGACGATGCTTGATAAGTTTTGAATGTGTGAGGTTTTCACTTGAGTAACGTGTTCTATCAACACTTTTGACATTGAAGCAAAAGCAGGCTGCTAAATTTCAAGTTCCACTGTAAAGAATGACAAAGGTAGCCAGGTGTGGTGGCGCACGCCTTTAATCCCAGCACTCGGGAGGCAGAGGCAGGCGGATCACTGTGAGTTTGAGGCCAGCCTGGTCTACAAAGGGAGTCCAGGATAGTCAAGGCTACACAGAGAAACCTTGTCTCAAAAATAACCAAAAAATAAAAATAAATAAAAGAATAAAAGAATGACAAAGGCCTCTTGACATTATTTGTTATTAAGTGTACATGAGGCTTTCCACCCTCCAAACAGCATTAAATTGTTTTCAGAACTTCGACTTACTAAATTTATCTGATTAATTCAGTGGTATTCTCAGCATCCTGGGTGAGCCAGCATTATGGAATGGTCTCATCTGTTTGTGATGCTGGGTAACATCCCTTAAGATGTTTAAATAAAATCTTTAGGCTTTTGTCATGTTACTCCTAGTGAAAGTAGTCAATGGTTGTATTAGTAACATTCTAGTGCTTGCATAGAACATCTTGACCACGGCAGCTTATAGACAGAAAGGTTTGTTTGGGGCAAGGCTTATGGTTCCGAAGAGATACATAACGTCCCATCACCAGCGTGGCTTCACGCAGACAGGCATGGGGCTGCAGAAGCTGAGAGCTCAGCTCCTTAGGCACAAACTGGAAGCAGATAGCTCAGTGGAAATGACACTAGTCTTTGGAAACCTCAAAGCCTACCTGCAGCGCCACATCTCCAACAAGGTCCCAGCTCCTACTCCTTCCCAGCATAGCTCCACCCAGTGGGGGACCAAGCATTCAAACTACAGGAGCTGTTCTCATTGGAGCTGCCACAGTGGTGCTGGCACGTGTAAGAGTTATAGGTAAGCAGCGAGAGGTTGGAAGGCACCTTCAGATCCTGCACACGCAGCTCAGCAGCTCCCCTCTGCTCTGGGTAATCGCACACTTCGTTGATGCATTTCAGAGTTCACCTTCATTATTTTGCTATCCCCAGATCCCAATGGGGCATTTTGAAAGGCCGCGGGGAAAGGACTGATGCAAGGCAGAAGGGAAAGGTTTCTCTCCTTCCTGAAGCTCCTCGTTGTCACATCCACTTAATCTGGTTAGAATGTAAAATCCAGCTCATGAAGTCTGCAAAGAACACATTTGTCCTTTTCTTTTTTATCTATTGCCATTACACAGAGGATGATGGTTTTAGGTAGCAAAGAGCAGAGGAAAGTGAGGCATAATCCTGATCAGGTCCCCTTTTGAGGTTTCTGAAAACTCTGGACCATGTCCTTAAGCAGAAAGGAAGCAGAGGTCACAGGATATCGGTGGCTGTAGTGACTAAATTACACAGAGCAACAAGTATTTTGGGACTAAAATCAAGATTTGGGACTAAAATTAAGAGACAAGTGCTAAAATGAATAGAAACTGTACAATGGGTAGTGAAAAGCAACATCTCTATTTATCTTTGAAGGTTGAAGAGAAGAAGTCGACGTGTCTGTATGAGCCCAATTTCAGATCCTTTAAGCACAGAATTTCTGCCTTGCTGGATACTGCACCCATTGAGCCAGCTCCTGCTGCCTACACGGGTGATGCAGATGACACAGGTGCCGTGGACAAGGCTCGAAAGGCTGAACTGGCTCTCGCACTTGCTCTAGCTCTTCCCACTGAGCACCAAAGGGGCCAGCCACACACTAACCCTGAGCCTGCTCCCGGTCACCTCACTGGTGACACCATGAATCCTGCTCATAGTGCTGACCTAAACAAATAAAGTACTGAGGTTGAGAAAAAAAATTAAAATAAAAAAAATCTGACTTTTGAAAAAATCTATTGGAAGAGCATTATATACCCATGCTGTGCTCCTTCATTCAGTGTTTTTTATTTAGTGTTTCAGGGATGCAACTCAACTCTTTAGGCTTCGTGGCAACACACAGGGCATGTTTGGGGGTTGGGGGGGGATCATTTTCTTGGGTAGATTCTTTTCTTCCAACATGTTGGTTCTCCCTACCTCCCTTCCCAGAACATCTGTTTATACCATCCCACATCCTTTAAGGCCTCTTTTCACATAACCCTTAAATGGTCTTCTTTTGTTTTGTCGCTTAGTTTTTCTCTGGTTTTTTTTTTTTTTTTTTTTTTTTTTTTTTTTTGGAGACAGCCTCTGGTAGTCTAGACTGGCCACAAACTCCCCATGGAGGGAAGGAAGATCTTGATACACAATTCTCTCTCTCTCTCTCTCTCTCTCTCTCTCTCTCTCTCTCTCTCTCTCTTCCCCCCTCTCTCTCATTCTTTCTCTGTCTCTCTGTGTCTCTGTGTCTCTGTCTCTGTCTCTCATCATGCAAGCAAAGGCAACTACAGTTATTGTTCCTGTGGAAATCCTGTATGTCCACATTGTTACCCTTTGTAGAACAAGGGCATGTCAACACTGGAAACATGGCTTTGCTTGTTGGTTTCTTGTTTTGCTTTTCTACTATGGCATGCATTTCCTGCCCACAAACCATTCAAAGCACAATATATAATCTGTAGTATGGCAATATTCAGTGTTTTGGCTAATAACCTACTCCTAGACAGTTTGGACATTTTTTTTATTACAAAAATTTCAGAAGAACTGTCCTTGTAGCTGAAATTTCGCATACGTAACTGCATTCACCAAACAAATTTCTAGAAGTACATTTTGGAGCAGGCCTGCATTTCAACAACTCAGTTGTTCTGCATGGTCACCTCCATCCTACTGATAGCAGACACATCACAATCCCTGAAAGAAGCCAAAAGTCCTGCTCCGGAGAGGGTACTTGAATCATTGAATCCAATCTGATGATTTTAACGTAAGAGAAAACTATCCCAGTTTTTGCAGAAAAATGTCTTGAGTTCACAGAAATTGTAACTTGAGGTGGAATTAGAAATAACAAAATCCAAAACAATTTCCTCACTCCCAAGTCAAGCATACAACTCCACAAAGAGACCAAGGTAAAAGGAACAGTGCAGCCTCAGGGTTTCTATCAAGCCCCTTAACCTAAAGCTTTTCTCTTTGCAATAAATGTTCCCCACAGGCTTCCATACACACATCTGTGCATTAGTTCTTCAATTTTTACAACACCACCAAAAATGTAGACATTACTCTTCTCAGTTTCTAGATGATGTTATGGAGACTCGGAGAAAATAAAGTTACTTTCCCCTGATATAAAAGATGAGAAAACCTAGAGGCAAGATATCAATATAGGTTAGTATTGTGTTAGACAGCATGCACTTGTGTTTCCTTTTGATTTTGTTGTTGTTGTGGGTGTTTTATTCTTTCATACATTAGATCCTCACTGCAGTATGGCCTCCCGCCACCCCTCCCAGGGCCCCACCTCACCTCTTCCCCAGATACATTTCCTTGCGGGTCCTCCCTACCCCTTCCTCCTACTTTCCCTTCAGAAAAGAGCAGGCATCCCAGGGATATCAAAAAGACACAGCGTAACAAGTTACAATAAGACTAGGCTCGGGCTGGAGAGATGGCTCAGTGGTTAGGAGCACCACCTGCTCCTCCAGAGGTCCTTAGTTCAATTCCCAGCAACCACACGGTGGTTCACAACCATCTATAATGTGATCTGATACCCTCTTCTGCAGACAAAGCATTCATATGCAATAAATAAGTAAATCTTAAAAAAAAAGACTAGGCTCAAACCCCTACATCTATGCTGAATGAGGCAACCCAGTGGGAGAAAAGAGGTCCTGAGAGCAGGCAATTAAGAGTCAGAAATACCCCCCCAAAACCCACCAATGGGAGTCTCATAAGACCACCAAGCTGCACAGCCATAACATATATGCAGGGGACAGTTTGTCCCTTCAGTCTCTGAAAGAGCCTATGATCCTCGCTTAGTTGATTCTGTGGTCCATATGCTGGTGTACTCCACTCCTCTGCTTCTTCCTCAGACTTCGCTGAGCTTCCCTTGTTGTTTGGCTGTGGGTCTCTGTATCAGTTCCCATCAGTTGATGGATGAAGCCTCCCTGCTGATGACTGAGCTAGGCACCAAATCTATGAGACTCGCAGAATATCATTGGGAACCATTTCATTGACTTTTTACTCCCTTGCTATTTCTGTTTGGTTTTATCATGGGCTTCTGGGCCATTCACTCCCTTGTTCCAAGGGATCCAGGCTGTGTCAGGTGTGGGCTCCTTCTGGTGAAGTGGCCATCAAGTTGGACCAGTCATTGCTTGGCCATTCCCACAGGCTCTGGACCACAGCCGCCCCAGCATATCCAGCAGGCAGGGCAAATTGTAGGTCAGAGGTTTTGGGGCCGGGTTGGTGTTCCAGGCCCATTACTGGAAGCCTTTTCTGGTTACAGAAGATGACTGCTCGAAGCTAGTTTCTCTTAGTTTCTACTGCACTACGTTTCCACATTGCCCCAAATTGCACCCCCAATTCTAGTCATCTCCCCCAGTGCTTTCTCCCTCCACTACCCAATCCCTCCTGTTCCCATCCCTAATAGTCTCCAATCCACTGCAAAATCTATTTCCTACCAACCTTGGGTACAGTGCTACTGAGAAGTAGATGGCCCCAATTAACAATAATAAAAAGAGCACAATCATTTGTATTTCCAAATGAGAAATCTATAGGTAACTCCACCTTATTACTAAATTAAGTCATAAAAAAAACTCACCTAAATATTATTCTTCATTCAAAGAAACCTGCTGGGAATAAGATATAACAACAACAACAACAACAACAACAACAAAAATCATGCTTTCTAAACTGCCGTATATCAGAAGGTAACTTGGCTTTTAAAGAAAACATTTTTAATACATGAGATAGTAAAATTTCGTTCAAATGAGTCAACAGTTTGGTGATTGTGCTGAAATTAAGCAGTTATGATTTGGTTCCAGAAATATTTTAGTTTAATCAAGGAAATACAGACTGACGGCCTAGTGGGCACACAGTGGAAGGGGATGCAGACTGCCCTGAGGATAGGCTGTTCCCAGACGCCTAGGGGAGGGGAATAAACAGAAGAGGGAGGGAGGGCGGCAAAGGGAAGTTAAGAGGGAGGAGACAACAATCAGGAGGTAGAGAGAATAAATTATGATAAAATACGCACATAAAAAATCTGGATGGAGGTGGGGGTCGCTGCAGAGGCTGATGCACCAGCCAAGGACCATGCATGGCGAGGACCTAGACACTCAGCTCAGTTGTAGTAGATAGGCAGCACAGTCTCCTTGTGGGTCCCACAGTGTGGGGAGTAGGGGCTCCTTCTGCATGGACTCTGGTCCCCTAGTGTGGATCACTTCCCCATGGCCAGGTGGACTTGCCAGACCACAGAGGAAGAGGATACAGATAGTACAGATGAGACTTGGTGAGCTGAGATCAGATAGTAGGGGAGGAGGGCTCCCCTTAAGGAGAGCTGGGGGGGGGGAGGATGAAGGGTGGGACCAGGAGGTAATGAGGGAGGGGACCACAATCAGGGTATAAAAAAGTAAAACTGCAGAACCAACAGGTAGCTTATATTGCTAATCCCACTGCATGGAATAGCTCTGAGACAGGCTGAGACATGAATGTCTATGCATAGTCAATGTTTCTTATTGGTTACAGAATACACGGAACTTAGGACTAGATGCCATTCCTCATATGACACGAATGAAGACTTATAGATGTCTGTCTTCTGCTCATGTAAAGAGCAGAGAAATAGCCTTAATTGCTAGGTGCACCATGCATACCTCATACACTTATAATCTTAGGACAATACAATGCTTGTGAGTAACAATATGTTTTCAGAGAAAAAGAACAGGACTCTGAAGCTGGATCAGACCTGATAGGATGCATTCCTCTCAGCATGATGGATGCTGACATCCTGCATCTTCCATGTTCCAGCACCAAGTGCTTCAGTTGCTGTTCTCCATCAGAACAGGACAGCTTCCAAGACAGCCTTTGTACCCAATTGGTCCAGCATCTCACATAGTCCCACACAGGACTTTTATTAAGCCTGGAAGTTCTCAATATTTAGAATCTGGACCACAAATGATATTCTTACCTTGTTTAACCATTTCCCCCACTTTTATTTGGGCCCCAAGTCAGGCAGAGGAAACCCTAATAGAACAACACCCCATAACCCTTAAGAGGGTTGGGTGGGCTTTTAGATGCTTTCTTGGGCTTTAGGTGTTTATTTTCACTGGGAGCTGGTTATGAGTTACTGTTGGTCTTACCCAAAGAGAAAATGAGGCTGAACTCAGGGATTTCTCTTTGTTCCTTTATCATTCTGTCTTGGGTTTGGAGATGGGAGCTGAAAAGAGAGAAGGCGGGGATGTGGACGTGCATGGGGCAGGGGGAGTTAGGACAAAAAGTGGATTGTGAAGTTGACTCCTCAACTTAGGCCCTTAACTGTGCATACAAGGTTATTTTTAATTCATTGGTATAGAAATTTGTATATTGATACAAAATAAGCTTAATTTTGATACATTGATTTAGAATTCAAATTGAAGGTTGTGCTTCACACACACTGTATTTCTACTCTAATCTGCAGTATTGTACCCATAGCACTCAAGCAGAATACAAAGTTTATCTCTAATACTTTAAAAATGCTACAGCAGGCTGTTTAGGATAAGTAAGTTAGACAAGTTAATTGTCAATTGATCAAACTGTGGCCATTTCAATTACTAGTCTATTTATACCACAAACGTATACATCCTAGGTGGAACAGATAGGTACGATTCTATAGACAGAGAAGGTGAAATAGTTAAGGCCTTCAAAAACCTCAGCATCCTGCAGACTATGGCATTTAAATATGTTTATATTGTTTTAATGATTCTTTGCCAACAAGACAGGTTAACTCCCAGCCTACCTCAAAGATGAGGATGAGCATCAGTGAACCTCCTTATAGAGATGGCTTCAAATGTGGCAAACCAGCCACTGAGAAAAATGTCCTCGTTTCCCCCATTGACAGAATTCTGCCTAAAGCTTGCCAAGCTGGGATGCAGGCAGAGAGGAGGGCCAAACTCTGCCAAGACAGGGCAAGCAAGTCCTCAATAGTTCCTGCCTCACAATGTTTCTGTCAGATTTACTGGGCCAGAAGGCTGAAGATGATACCGTAACATTTTAGGATGACTGTTCAGGCAGAAAACTGTCTCTGTCATTTTTTCCCCCTCTCTTCTTAGTAAATTAGGAAGCTGCTAATCCGCACTTCTTCTCTGCTCAGGTAATTAATTTTACTCCAAGTCTCTGATGGGGTTGAAGACCAAGTAGTTGAGCTTTATAATTAAGCCTAGTTGTTCAGGGGTTAAGATGTCTTTAGGTCTAGATAGATGTTTTCAGTTGGTAGAGATAAGATATGATAGATATTGAGTCACATTCAGAATTTTAGACTCACTGAGATAGGAAAATGTTTTCTTCAGTGTTGCCAAATAGAAAGAGCCAAAACACTATGAATGTAACATGAATGTAATTCCTGAATTTCCCGTGGTTCTTTTGCTGTATGTAGTTTATTTTATATATATGTAATAATATAAATGTATATGTAAAAAATAAAAAAATTAATAAAATATATTTAAAAAGAAAATACAGACTGGGCCTGCGGGCAGCTCGGGGTGGTAGAGGGGCGGCTAAGATGGGCGCAGTGGGCCCTGGACGGCCTCCATGCTGCCTGGGCCAGTCCTGGAGGTGCTAGGGCAGGCTGGCCTCCCAGACACAGGCAGCAGGCTGGAGTGTGGAGCCTGTGGCCGGAACAATGGTGCCAAGAGGGCGGAGGGACACAGGCAAGGCAGCTTGCAGCAGGTGAGCCTAGCTCAGCATGCTGCTAGGGCTCCTGCTGGGCTTCCTGCTGCCTTCGTACTAGTAGCTAGTCCCGTTCTACACCCATGAGCTGACCCTAGTGGGCCCAGGGCAGCGCCCCAGTCCTGAGGTACGCTGGCCAGGACTGGTGGCATCACAGCCCTGCCATGTGCCAGGCAATGCGAGCAGGGGCAACTCTGGCCTCGTGGCTTGGCCACGGAAAGCGTCCTGCATGCTGGGAACTTTCTTTTCGTGGGAGTGCTGACCATCCAGAAATATCTGCAGACCCATGTCATGGCCGCCTACAGAGCATGGGCCAAGACAATTCCTGGGAAAATTGAGTTCTCTAACTGAGGGTTCAAATACGTCCATACCCATTCTGAGAGTGCCACTGCGAGGCATAGATGACCCCTACCCACCCCAGAAGTCCCTCACGATGCTCAAGTACATGCGTGACCATTACTTGGACAAGTGCGACTATTTTATGAGAGCAAATGATAGTGTTTACTTTGGAGGAGATGCCTGGAGAGGTTTCTGTTGGCTTTGAATAGCAGTGACCCCATCTTTCTCAGGCAGACGGGACTGGGCACCACAGAAGCAATGGAAAAACTGGCACTTGAGCCTGGAGAAAACTTCTGCATAGGGAGGCGGGGACTGGTGTGATTCTGATCTGGCGAGTGCTTCTGAGAATGGCACCACACCTTGGCAAGCGTCTCTGGGAGATGTACACCACCCACGAGGACGTAGAGGTAGGAAGATGTGTTCAAGAGATTTGCAGGCGTGCAGCATGGCTTGTCATATGAGGTGCAGCAGCTTGTTTTATGAGGATTCTGAGCAGAACAAGAAAGGGTACATTAGAGATCTCCATAGCAGTAAAAATCCACCTAGCAAGCACCTTACACCCCAGCGAAACCCAACTCCCCTACCAATACATGCTACACAGTTACGCACTCAGCCGCAAGATGGCTGAGCTGCGCCATGGCACACCCCAGCTGCACAGGAAATCGCCCCCCGATGAGCAAGTACAGTACAGCAGCACGGAAATCCACAAGGAAGACCTCCAGCTGGGCAGCCCACCAGGGAGAGGAGATGCTGGGATGGGAGTTTCTGACCGGGAAATACTTATATTCAGCCACTGAGGGCCAGCCTCCGCCGAGAGGGATAGAGCCAGTACAGAGGCAGGCCTTAGGATGACATCGCCATGCAGGCGATGGAGATTATCAGTGCCAATGCCAAGACACGGGGGCACATCATCGACTTCAAGGAGATCCAGTATGGCTACCGTTGTGGGAATCCCATGTACTGGGCAGAGTACATCCTGGACCTGCTGCTCCCGTATTAGATGCACAAAGGGGAGAAGACGTCAGTCCCGGTGAGGAGGCACGCATGCCTACAAGAGACCTTCAGCGAGATGCAGTTTGTGGAGCACGAGGAGCGGGATGCGCAGGAGCTAGCGGACAGAATCAACCCGGACTCTGGCTCCCTGTCCTTCCTGTCCAATCCCCTGAAGAAACTTGTTCCCTTCCTGCTTCCCGGGGTCCAAGATGGAGCCCAAAGAGCCCAAATGAAAGAAGATCGACACTCTGATCCCTTTGGGCGCTTCAACATGTTTGTGAGGGTCATGGGAAACTTTGGGAAGACATGTCTCGTTCCAAATCAGGATGTCAAGCTGGTCGCTCTGCTTTTTAATTCTGACTCCAACCCCGGCAAGGCCCAACAGGTTGAACTGATGAGAGATTATCGAGTCGAGTACCCTGAAGCTGACATGCAGGTTTTGCCTGTGTCTGGAGGGTTTTCAGGGGCACTGGCCTCGGAAGTAGGATCTTCCCAGTTTAATAACGAGTCTTTGCTCTTCTTCTGTGATGTCTACCTGGAGTTTGGCGCCGAATTCCTACAGCGGAGTCGCACCAAACAGTGTTGAGTCAGCAGATCTATTTTTCCAATCATCTTTAGCCTGTACGATCCAGAGATTGTTTGTGGTGGGAAGGTTCCCAGCCACAACCATTTTGCCTTTACTAAAAAACAAAACAAAAACAACAAACAAACAACAACAACAACACAGTTTCTGGAGAAACTGTGGGTTTGGCATTACTTGTACTTATAAGGGAGATCTTGTCAGGGTGGGCGGCTTTGATGTCTCCATCTCACAAGGTTGTCCAAGCAGGGTTGAAGACACTCAGGAGCCAGGAGGTTAGAGTCGCTCACGTCCATCACCATGTCTTCTGTGACCCCAGTCTGGATCCCAAACAGTATAAAATGCGCTTGGGGACCAATGCATCCATGTATGGGTCCACACAGCTGTCAGCTGAAATGTGGCTAGGAAAGAATGACCCCGGTTACAGCCAAAGTGGCAGCAGTGGCTCTGCCGGGACAGCCTGATTCCAGCCCCGCTGGGAAGGACGTCTTTGATTGCCTAATTTATTTTTTCAAAAAAATTTTTTTGTATGATCAGTTTTTGAGGTCCATACAAGGATATATTTTCCAAGTGGGTTTCATACATAGGACTCTCTTTAAGGTTGAGCTTTTTGAATAAAAGTGTGATTAGTGTTTGCCTTTGAACACAGCTTGCTGAATCTTCTGTAGCACCTGCTGAACCCTGACATGAAACATACCTGATGGACAAACGTTTTTATTATTATTATTATTATTATTATTATTATTATTATTATTTTGGTTTTGGGGTTTTTACATTTCTTTTCCGGACAACTTCCCTTTCTCTATTGCCTTACAGCAGAAACTACGGGAACATTCCTAAGAAGTATTATTGTGACGGAAACACTGCCACTCTGGTAAATGTTCTATGTTCTGTTGTGACTTTGCACAAATTCTACCTTTTTCCTTTTTTAACAACAGTTTTCTTTTTTAAAGCCACCTTGAGTTCCAGTCACAATGTAATGAATAAGGAGACATGATAATAGCTGTTTTGTCATTGTCGCCAGGACAGCTTTCCAGTTTTGATTATTTTCCCCAAACTGTGCTCTCCCATGGTGTCATTCAGGCTTTTACAAGCAGGGGGGGTGGAGGCAAGCACAGCTGTGGTTGACACCGCTGTAATTCCTTGCCCTAAAGGGACCTGTCACTGAAATCCAAGAAGGACTTGGCCTTCTCTCTGACCCTCCCCCTCTTTTTAGAAGGTACAGTATTATTTGGGGGTGACAAAGAATGGCTGTTAGCAGTGTAATTAACACAGGCTAAACAGACAAACCCCTGATGAAAGTGTGAGGGGGCATTGGGGCTTTGTCCTCTTCATCCTGGGCTGTGGGTGGAGACGATGGCTTCATTTTTTAAATTACTGTTTTGTTCTATCTTGTTTATCTGAACTACCTTTAATTTACTTAAGACCCATTGTTTAGTTCCCTGTCACTTTGAGTATTTGTCATTTACTAGTGTTTATGTGTATCATAAGTGTGGTTAGAATGTTTTATTGGCGGTACACCAATATCCAAAGATTTCTTTTTGAAAACATTTTTTCCTCATCTGTAAATTTTACATTCCCGTCTTACTAAATATTAAGTGGGGTTTTTTTTGTTTTTGTTTTTTGATAATTTTGGTGCTTGTGTGTTTTGGGGGCAAAAGTGAAATGAGTCTGTTATTACACTAGAATGTGGATTTTCAACTCACAGATTAAATGGGTCTTAATAATTTGTTTCCATTGGCACTTCAAACAGTTGATAGATTTGCCATTTTAATATACCTCGTTGGAGATTGGCTTATTTGTAAATAGCCTATTGTGCATTTGAACAAATAAACTAGTGGACAGTAAAAAGAAAGAAAGAAAGAAAGAAAGAAAGAAAGAAAGAAAGAAAGAAAGAAAATACAGATTCTAGGAGAAAGATTTTCAAAGCTGATGTCCTTCACATCTTCAAGTAACATCAAGGCCAACCAACCTGTGTACATATTAGCCAAATTATCACTGTACCTGAATGTTTTCAAAATGTATTTTCATTTAAAAATCCATATAATTACATAAGTCTTTTCCATAGCTCTTTGGTGTCCTAAAAAGTAACAATGGTGTAAATATATCATGTATGTGTGTCTCTGTGTGTGTGTGTGTGTGTTTCTATATTTTCAAAGTGCACAGCATTGAGCACACAGGCCTTTCTTCCAATGTATGTATCAGTTGTCCAGTTTGGCTGGTTATTCATTAAGAAAAATGATTTATTCGGCCATCAGAAATAAGCACAATGTTTCTACAAAGGTATGGCATAAGTAATTTGGTGCACTAAGACTAGGCCACCCTAATATTTCAAATCTTGACATTCTAACTGACACACACACTCACATACATACATACATACATACATACACACACACACGTGTATATATATATCAGGCCCTGTGTAATAATGTTTAACACCAAAGTCAAGATTTTCTGTGTGAAGAATAAAAAAATGTTGGGCCCAGGGGTCCTGCAGATGGTGATGCAAAGAATGTCATATACGGGGCCCTGTGTTGGCAGAGTACTGTTCAGCACAAAATGGAGGCCCCTATCAAACCAGAAGAGCCTCTTGGTAGGGCCTGGGACAGGGCGGACACCCCTTTCCCATTGTCAGGGAAAGTTCTCTGCTACATTGTAACCAAACACTTCCATCAGTGAGGTCAACTGGCCTTCACAGTGATTTGCTATCCAAATCCCATTACCCTAACACTGCTGGTCACAAGAGTGTATGAAAAGCTTAGTTCTGTATGTTTAATTTTCTTAACCAATATATTTTATTACAACTTATTAACCAAGCATATGTCACTTATACCCCGACTAGCCAAAACAATAGGAAAAGAGGATTAAGGAACACAATAACAAAACCATAAGGATATCAGTTCTGAGGAATGATTCTCTTGGCGTAGTCAGCAGGATTTCTTCTGCTGGAACCTGGAGTAACCAGGACCCGGAACCTCAGCAGGATCCGGAGCTCCGAAGCCTTCCCTCGAGCAGTTCTCTCTAGGAGCTTCTCAAAGTGGCGTGATGAACAGTCAAAACTATCCGAAGTCTCCAAAGGCCCCGCCTCCAGTTCTGGGCTCATTTATGTATCTCTTCCCAGAGTCTGTTCACTGAGCTTCTCAGCTGGCAACAATCAAGCTCCCGCACAAGGTGGTTGGTCTTCTAGTGGATTAACCTCACCTCTTCTCTCACAAGAACATTCCCACACTTGGGATCCTAAAAAACAGGTTGATCTCTCCTTCAAAGTTCTGCACAATAAAATAGAACTGCACCTCCATACTGGTCTCCAGAGTCTTGTGTCCAGGGTTGGTGATTCTGTCACCCTCACCCCATCTTGGATACTGGTTCCCACAATAAAACTCCCTGGCACTCAGAGTAAGAAATCTTTTATGTTGACTTAATCCTATAGAATGACCTTCTTGCCCTGGTGTGCAAAGAAGAGAACATACTGTGTGCTCATCTCTTTATAGTACAAAGAGTCACACTGTGTGCTCATCTGTTTATAGTACAAAGAGTCACATATTCCATTAGGTGAAAGGAGGGAAAATTGAAAATGTTCCTTTGAGGGAAAAAAAGACAAGCAAAAACAAATGCTTTTATAAAATACAAAAGGTTACTTCTTGTATTAAATGAGAAGAGGGAAAGTTGATTTTTTTTCCCCTTTGAGCTAAAGAAAACCAAACAAAAACTAATGCTATAGCTTTTAAAAATGACAATACTAGGTCTAGGTGTATTTCCTAGAAATTAAGAGTAATACATGTTAGCTAAGTTATTTACTCTTGAAACCAAGAGCAGTAACTTTCAGTAGCTCTTCCATTGCTCAGCACTAGTGGCTATTTTCACTGGGTTTTCTAGGCAAATAAGGCAGAGACATGTGTCTGAAGTACTCAGTACCAAGACTCTGAGGGATTTGACACTTAAAACATATCAGCACCAATTTAAAAGACTCTTAAAAACCTGTTTCTAATAGAATAGTTTCTGTAAAGGAACAAGCCCTTTGTGTTTGTGTGTGTGTGAATGTGTGTGTGTGAATGTGTGTGTGTATGTGATTTTTTATATATACATATATATGTATATATATAATTATGTAAATTTCATACAAACTATCCCTTAAACACAGTTCATATCAATGTCATACACAGCTTGGTTTGTTCTCTTTAATGTATCCAAGAGGGAACCAGATGGTTGTGAGCCATCATGTGGTTGCTGGGAATTGAACTCGGCACCTTTGGAAGAGCAGGCAATGCTCTTAACCACTGAGCCATCTCTCCAGTCCAAAAAGTTTCTATTTCTTCTCTACCTATATTCCCAACTTAACAAAGGATACCTTTATAATAGTGCTCTTGAAAACTATAAACACCTTGGAGTTCAATAAACTTCATCAATAATTAATAACATTTATACTCTCTAAATTAAAATACATAGCTGTCTTAAGCTTCGTAATTATAAAATATGATGATGATATACAATTCAGTTCTTTTAGTATTGAACATTGAAAATTACTTCTCATATTATTTCTTTAGAATAAAGCTTCATCCAGCAGACCAGAGATCACTGTGGGTATCCCTAATTCCATGCCTTGCTTGGATATCACTTCTGTTCCCGCTTGCTCTTAACTTTGAAGTAATCTGTGAGGTTGGTTTTAAGAGAGAACGTCACATACTATTACCAACATCTGTGGTTCTTCTTCATAAAACGCATCATATCTGGGTTTGCTGAGTTTATGACAGCTTAATCTGTTAAACTACTAAGGACACATGACCAGGATTTTGAACATCTTAAGCCTGATTGCATAAGAGAAAGGAGAGCAAAGGAAAATGTTGAAAAGAAGTAAATATGCATTATTGGAAAAGTAAGAATGTATTGGCAGTGGATTACAGAGAGATAGACATCTTACTAAAATTCTTTCATTTACAGACCCATACCCAATATGATAACAGAAGCACAAACAGAACAATTTCACATAACAAAGAATATGACGACCATAATTTTATTTCATAAATAAAAATGGTGAACATGAAAATAGAAAAGAAACACACAGGCAAAAGTTCAGATATAAATATGCTGTATTCAATGCAACCCAAAGACTAGCATCAGTTTAGAAGCTCTGACAACATGGCATTTGTGGAAACAAATTAAAGCATTTGGCACTAATTCTTCACTGACTATAAGCCAGCAACAGATCACGCAACAAAATGGCTGGTGTGTTTGTAATAATAGACAACAGAATCATCTTCAAACCACAGATTCTTATGAAATATTTTCAGTAATTATGACATCTGAACTGGAAGCCCACAAAGCAAGTCTAATTGAGATTTTTTTTTTTTTGAAAAGTAAGGAGATTTTTTTTTTTTAAGTGATATGTTGAGCCGGGTGGTGGTGGTGCACGCCTTTAATCCCAGCACTCGGGAGGCAGAGGCAGGCAGATCGCTGTGAGTTCGAGGCCAGCCTGGTCTACAAAGTGAGTCCAGGGCAGTCAAAGCTACACAGAGAAATCCTGTCTCGAAAAACCAACCAAACAAACAAACAAAACAACAACAACAAAAAACCCCAAAAGTGATATGTTATGTGGAGGTTTTATACATCAGTCTTTTCTATCCTAGGAAGCAAAGTCTCATTGGTAATAGGATGTTCTGTGTTTTCAATTTTTGTACCTTAAACAAGAATTTAAAGGCATCATTGCTTCATTTTCCTTCTTAATATGATATATAGTGTTAGTGTGGTAGCCGAATCAAACAGCGCCTTGTATGAATGCGATCTTGCACAACAACAGAAACAGAAGTGGATGAAGGATCTGCCGTTTCCATTCATCATGAGTGATCAACAGTTTTCTCTCTGGAGTCCTGAAATAGCTTTCCCTGAGAGCCGAGACCTTTGACTACACCTCCTCCACATCCTCCCTGTAAACACAGCCTTTGGTGTTGGAAAGCATCAGAGACATTTCAAGTGCAGGACCCCACAGCCCTGGGTATTCTGTCCTTTGAGTCTAAGCCAAAGTCCCCAGAATTTGCATTGTCACTTTGTTGGCATGATTCTCATGGAAATGAGGAGGTGAGTGTTGGACTCTCACGCCCAACTCAGGAAGGGGGGTCGCCGTGAGAGACCACGCGAGGCACAACACACTGATGCAAAAGCAAAGGTTTATTGTTATTGCTGACGCGTCAGGGTCCCTCAGCCCTCGGGAGTTGAAGGACCCCGAGTAGCTGTTACAGACTAGTTTTTAAAGGTTAAAACCACAAAGCACGTGGGGTTCCTTATCAAGCTTAAACCATATGGACATTGGCAGTGGGAGACTTCTTGTGGGGACTTGGGTGTGGGTCCCTAGGGCGGTTACTAGAAACCATATGGGACCTCTGATACAGGGAACTCGCATGTAGCTATTCTGGGAACTAGGGTGGAACTCTGAGGCTAGTAGTAACGAGAACTGGGAGAAGCCTCTGGGCAGGGCAAGCAAGCACCTTACATTTTATAATTTTACAAATGAGCAAATGAGAACCCACATTTTGCTAAGCCCTGCCCAGGACTCCTCTCCACCGCCTTGGTACTCAGGCATTGTCCAGGAAAGCCCAAGGCCCGCTGCCTGTGCAGGGAATGGCGAGGGAGTGGTGCTGGCTAGGATGGCTGTCTCTGATAACTAGTAATGTTTTCAGCTTCTGGAAAGAGGAGCAGCCCGACAATGCAGGGGATGAGGACTGTGTGGAACTGACAGAAGATAAATGGAATGACAAAAAATGCACCGCAAACACCTTCTGGATCTGTGAGCAGCCCTCGGCACCCTGCCCTGCTCACCGAGCGTCTGTGCTCCCCCTAGTCATGCGAACCGCTTGGGGGCGCTCTGCTCCAGCTCCAACCACCTCGTTGGTCCCCAGGGTCCCTGTTCCCAGCACTCTGAGATCCTGGGAGAATCTCTGACCCATCCTCCCCTGCAGCTCTTCGCTCTTCCCCGAGTGGGTGAGCTCAGCTGCTCTTCCCAGCCCACCAATCCCTTCTGTAGAGTCCCACACAGGCAGGGATGGGGCGTGGCTCAATGATACACGGCTTCCCTGGCTTGCGTGGCGCTCTGAGTTCCATCCCCAGCACCCAAATAAAGGAGTGAACAAATAATTTAGTTCACGTGGTCTGACGTGTCTCAATCAGTGGACCTCTATTCCCGGACACTGGCTTCGTTAGTGAAGCTTTCAAATGTTTGAGATTGACTAGGTTACTGGTGTCTAAAATACCTTTGGGCT
This sequence comes from Acomys minous, assembly GCF_964271855.1. Taxonomy (NCBI): domain Eukaryota; kingdom Metazoa; phylum Chordata; class Mammalia; order Rodentia; family Muridae; genus Acomys; species Acomys minous. The sequence goes on along the minus strand of NC_140498.1, from coordinate 65,926,821 downwards.
GTGAAAGCAAATTTTGTTTGTTTGTCTCAGTATGCACTCCTGGCTGGCCTTGAACTCAGTATGTAGAGTTCTCCCAGAGATCTGCCTGCTTCTGCCTCCTGAATGCTAGAATTAAAGGCGCGCAGCTCTACACCTAGATCAACCTATTTTTTAATTGAGGTGGTGCTATACACCCACTGAGCGCGTTCATAGTCACACTCACCCTCTCCTATTCTCTCTGTGTGTGTCTGTTTCTCTCTTGCATGTCCTGTGTACCCCATCGTCTCTCCCGCCTGTCTTTATTTCTCTCTCCATTCATTCATAAATTATTGGTTCTTCATAACTTTCCAAGCGCCGCTGAGTAAAGTCTTTTTAAATTTTTTTAAATTTTTTTTATTATGTATAGTGCTCTGCCTGCATATACACCTGCAGGCCAGAAGAGGGCACCAGATCACATTACAGATGGTTCTGAGCCACCGTATGGTTGCTGGGCTTTGGAAGAGGAGGAGGCGCTCTTAACCACTGAGCCATCTCTCCATCCCCCTGAGTAAAGTCTTAAGATTTCATTATACATTTTCAAAGTCTTTTTCAGAGTGTCACGGCCACCGTAACCTAATGCTCAAATATTTAGTAGGCTAAAAACGCCACAAAATCATCACCTGGAGCTTGGCATGTCCTTTGCTCTCAAAAGAACCCTCCCTGGGACTAGTCAGGGAATGACCAGTCCTCTGGGCTTCCCCGCCAGGCCACACAGCGCCACTCAAACCTCAAGGTGGCTTCAGCCACAGGGCTGCAGGAACTCCGACCGCACTTCCTGTCTCTTCCCCTTTTCCTTGGCTGGACCCTGTGCCTGGCATCATGGGCTTCCCCCCAACCTCCCCGATAGCTTCCATGTTCTCAAGAGGCACAGCAGTGTCACCCAGGTGGACTGCTCCCTTCACTGTGCGCCTCCATCCCTCCTGGCACTGAAGGCCAGGGGAAAGAGGAATAGCCCCACACAGCATCTCTCTCTCAGGAAAGCTGTCTCCAGAGCCCACTGTCTCCCAACCAGGAAGGCTCCTTTCCCTGCTGGTGCCAAAGGCTCAGCCTCTCCCTTGTGCCTTAGAGGAAAATCTCCCTCTGTCCTCTGGGTGGCGCCAGAGGCATGAGTCACCACCACCACCACCCAAGGAAGAGAACGCATTTTAAAAGTGCTTGAATTTTTAAAACACTGTGGGATTTTAAAAGCTGAAATATTTTATGTTGTGACATTAATATTATTAATAATGGATGTTATATCTTGATGATAAGTGAGAAAGGAAATATCACGGCTTAGTAATAACTCTGTTTATATGTGTCAAGTTGACAAAGGGTCAATTGCCGTGTTTGGTATTTTTATCAACTTGACAGAAGCAAGGGTTCTCTGAGAAGAAAGACCCATGATTACAAAATGCCTTCATGGCCTCTACTTCTCTGAGGAGAAAGGGAGGGGGGAGGGGGAGGCGAGTAAGAGGGAGGGCCTGGGAGGGAGGGAAAGCTGTGGTCTGAATGTAAGGTAAATAATTAATTAATGGGGGAAAATGAAAATGCTTTCATAAGATTGGCCTGTAGGCCAGCCTGTAGGATATTTGTTTAATTAGCAACTAATATGGGATGGCTAGCCTAGTGTGGATTCTGCCACAGCTGGGAAGGTGGCCCTGGGGCATATGAGAAGCTGATTGAGCAAGCCTGTAGGCAGTGTTCTTCCATGGCTTCCACTTCCGTTCCTGCGCTGACTTCTTTTGATGATAGACTGTGAGAGAGATGTGTAGATAAGACAAACCCTTTCCTGTGTTGCTTTTGGTCATGGTGTTTTTATCACAGCAGCAGAAGCCCTAGGACACACACACTGTATTATTTTTTTTCCATTGCTGTAACGAATCAGCTGACAAAGCAAATGAGGGCTTATTTGGGCGCATTGTTTGAAGATGCGGCCCACTGTAGTACGGAGATGCCCAGCAGCTGCTCACATTGCACTTGGGGTCAGGGAGCAGACAGAATTGAACACTGGTACTCAGCTTGTTTTCTCCTTTCTTGCATTTGGATTTGGGGCTTGAGTACAGCCCTTTAGATGGTGCCACCCACTTTAAAAAAGGACCGTCCCAGGCTGGAGAGAGATGGCTCAGAGGTTAAGAACACTGACTGCTCTTCCAGAGGTCCTGAGTTCAATTCCCAGCAACCACATGGTGGCTCACAGCCATCTATAATGTGATCTGATGTGCACTGTATACATAATAAACACATCTTTAAAAAAAGGACCGTCCCTCCTCAGTTAACCTTCTCTAAAACCTGATGGTTATTCTTGGTTGTCAACTTGACTACGTCTGGAATGAAGTATAGTCCAGAAATGGAGGGCACACCTGTGAGAGGTTTTTTTTCCGATTGGTTTGAAGTGGGTGAATCCACGTCTCTCTGGATCTTTTGATGTAAGACGACACAGGGCTTTGATCTGGGTCTTGAGGCAGGAAGACACCTTTAACCTGGGCACACCTTCTGCTGGAAGCCTATGTCAGGACAAGGAAGAAGGAAGTTTCCGCTCTTTGCCTGCTTGCTCTCACCTTGCTAGCTAGTCCATTCCTCCATTGGCGTTAGCCTACTTGTTCGGGATTCCAGTGTCTACTGAAGACCAGCGGAGACATCCAGCCTTGTGGGCTGAATAAAGACTGGATACCTGGACTTTCTGTTCATAGTCAGCCATTGTTCCAATAGCTGGGTCACAGCCTGTAAAGCCGTTCTAATAAGCTCCCTTTTATATATACATATATTAAATTATATAATTATATATCTTATTACATGTATGAGGTATATATAATACTCAAGTCTAGCAAAGTCTTTCATAGGCATGCCCTCAATTTGTGGATTATAGTTCATTTCAGATGTAATCAACTTGACCACCATCACAGTCCCTAAGGGAGTTTTCAGAGAAACTTAAAGGAAGAGTCAGGGCCCATTCTTAAGGTGGGTGGCACTGTCCAAAGGGTTATATTTCTGCCCTGAATAAAAATGCAAGAAATGAGGCCTGGTGTGGTGGTGCATGCTTTCAATCCCAGCCCTCAGGAGGCAGAGGCAGGAGGATTTCTGTGAGTTCGAAGCCAGCCTGGACTCTACAAATTAGAGTCCAGGACAGATAGGGATCCACAGAGAAGCCCTGTCTCAAAAAACAAAACAACCTCCCCCCCAAAAAAAAGAAAGAAAGAAAAAGAAAAAGAAAGGAAATTAATATATATTAAATTATATAACTATATAGAGATATTAACTAATATGTGCGTTTATTCTAGAGAACCCTGACTAATGCAGAGACACTGCCAGAGTTGTCTTCTGGGTCATCCCAAATCAAGTGGATAATAGAAATGAATCAGCCAGGGTCCAGTAAGCAGAAGAGAACATCCCAAACTATTTGTAGGCGACTCTATGACCACACACTAGAGGCTTATGAGACAGCTTGGCAGGTAAGGGGTCGCGTCACCAAGACTAAAGACTTGAGTCTGATCCCTGAAACCCACATGGCGGAAGAAGAGAATTCATTCCTACAAATTGTCCCCTGACCTCCACACACGCTCTGTGTCATGTGCATGCCCATCTATCCACATCCAAAATAAATACATGTAAAAATTAAAAATAATTGACATATACACATACTTATAGAAACTGATCTTTTATTGTGCATCCCCAGTCTGTAATGACCAAAACCAGACAAGTTAGCATTCCCATTTGTACATTTCTTGTTTGTTTGTGTTAGAAGTTGTGTTGGTTACTTTTCTGTTGCTTCAATAAAACATCATTTCCAAAGCAGGTGGAGCACACCTGCAATCTCAACACGCAGGAGGCAGAGGCAGGAGAACTGAGAGTTCCAGTCCAACCTTGGCTACTGTCTCAAAACCCCAAAATGCAGGCCGGGCGATGGTGGCACTCGGGAGGCAGAGGCAGGCAGATCTCTGAGTTCAAGGCCAGCCTGGTCTACAGAGTGAGTTCCAAGACAGCCAGGGATAAACAGATAAATCCTGTCTTGAAAAAAAAAATGCTAGAAATTCCTTCCTTATCTAACAGCACTCTCTTCCTAGGTCTCAGTTAAAAGCTGACCCTCCCTCTGAGGGGGAGAGAGGACCAGTCACCAGCTCCAGGGGTCAGAGATAGTAAATGCACAAGTGGCCCTGGGGATGTTAGCGGCTGGGGATTGGAGCTGTCAGGTCCAAAGCTGGGAGGAACTGGTTAGCCTGGAGCTGGGGACTGATATCAAAAGGAAACAAAACAAACAAACAAAAACAAAAAAGTCGGGTGTGGTGGCACAGGTCTTCAATGCCAGCACTTAGGAGGCAGAGGCTGGTGGATCTTAAGAGTTTGAGGCCAGCCTGGTCTACAAAGTGAGTCCAGGACAGCCAAGGCTAAACAGAGAAACCCTGTCTTGAAAAAACAAAAACAAGGGATGGGATAACAATTGAGATGTAATATGAATAAATTAATAAAATATATTTTTAAAAAATAAATAAAAAACAAAAACAAAAGGAAAGCGCACTATTAGCTTGAAGAAATAACTTTTATTTTTAAATGATGCTGCAGGTGGGTCTTGTGAGGTCCACATCTATGTCCTGCTAGGATAGCCCCTTCAGCAGTTGATGGGGCCCGGGAGGGGACAAGAAGTGCGTATTGGGAGGAGGAGTGGGGAACTCCCGATCCTGTGCCTGGCGGGCCCTCATGAGGCCACAGGTCCTTGCCCCCAGCTCCTAGACCACACAGCAACCACCTCATGAGCCAGGAGGACAGCGGGGGCCATTGAGCGGGTTGTCTTCCCTCCAGATGCCTCTGTCTCCTTGAGTTTGTATTTCTAACGAAGAGTATGACACGTTTAGTTTCATGGAATGGGGGTAGTACCCTAGCCAGGATCCCTGGGCTGTGGCCATGCCTAGGGAGGCGTTAAAGTCCACGGGAGTAGACATCAACTGTCCCCGTTTCATAGCGGGTCTCCTGGGAGCCCCCCGCCCTCCAAAAAATTGTTGGATATTCAGTATTAGACCACGCCCATCATCAACTGTCCCCGTTTCATAGCGGGTCTCCTGGGAGCCCCCCCACCCCCCACCAAAATTGTTGGCTATCCAGTATTAGACCACGCCCATCGAACTGGCTTTCTCTCTACCACCCATCCAGTTCTCTGCATCTTTGTCATTATTTTGTCCTTGTATTAGTCTCCGTCTACCACTGCCTCTTTCCCTTTCTGTAGGTCCCCAGACTCCTCTCTTGCTCCACCCACCCACCCTGTACAAGGCAGTGGAAACCTTCGAGTAAGCTTGGAAAGCTTTTCTGGAGGTCAGCAGCCGGGTGGGGGGCGCCATGGGCAGGAGGAAGCAGCAGAAACAGCAGTACCAGCGGTGGCCACATGACCCTGGGACGGGGCGCTGCAAAAGAGTGGGCTGTTGGTTAGAGGCCTTCCCTACCCTGGTGGCCTCTATTCCACCCCTCCCCCTCCTGCATACCACCCCCATCCTATCTCTGATCCTGGGAGGCCCGCCTTCTTACTTCCGAGGTGCCCTGTGTCAGTCGTCAGCCTGGTCAACGGTCTCCAGCTCCCCCAAGAACTGTCAGATGCGGACAGTTGTGGCCCTGAGTGGCTCTGGAACTACGGTTTCCCTCGAGCCACCTCGGAAGTCCTGGCCACGCCCCTCGCTCAGAGCCACGCCCCCCCGCCTGAGCTGAGCCGCCCACTCTGACCACATCCACCACAGAACTGCTTCTTTATATACGATGACCACGCCCTTAAGGCATAGCCACACCCACTCCTTATGTCTAGCGCCTTCATCACCCGGTGGCCACACCCTCCCGCTGAGAAATTCCAATCTTGGCAGTGTTGCTCAGCTTTTTGCTGAGCTTGGTCTTGCAGAAGGGCTTGGCTTTGCTCTTTGGTCCTTGGCAGACCAGACCCCGCTAGCACTACTGCCAGAACTCTGGTGGTCCATGGTCCCTTGTTTTGCCTCTTTTGCATCTACAGAGTCTGTCCTCTCTTCCTTCCGGCTTCTCCTATGTGTTCATGAAGTGACCAGAGGGCAGAGTCAGATCTCCTCCTCTGTCTCGCTCCACCTTATTCCTTTGGGCAGAGTCTCTATCTCTGAACCTTGGAGCTCATGCTCTTCAGCAGGCAGCAAGCCTCGGCTGTTCTCCTGTCTCCACACACTTCAGTGCTAGCATTACAGGCAGGCGTGGGACCTCACTGGCTGCCTGGGGACCCTTTAGATAGGTTTTAATTTATGTTGTATACATACGTATGGGGACATGCATGTGTCATGGCACCAGTGTGGCGCTCTCTCTCTCTCTCTCTCTCTCTCTCTCTCTCTCTCTCTCTCTCCCCCCCCCCCCATTTCTCTCTCTTTCTTCTCCCTCCCGCCTTGGTTTTCGAGACAGAGTCTCTTTGTGTAGCCTTGCCTGTCCTGGACTCACTTTGTAGACCAGGCTGGCCTTCAGCTCCCGAGTGCTGGGATTAAAAGCATGCGCCGCCACCACCTGCCCATTCCTGAACATTTCTTTTGGGGGGTGGGTTGGGGGCATGGGTTCAAGACAGGGTTGTCTCTTATAGACCTGGACTCGCTTTGATGACCAGGCTGGCCTCAAACTCACAGCGATCTGCCTGCCTTTGCCCGACAAGTGCTGGAATTAAAGCATGCACCGCCAAGACCGGCTCGGTCTTCATAGTGGGGTTCCCAGCCTGCTAAGGCTACATAGTGGGACCCTGTCTCCAAGGTGGGGGACAGTCTGACAGAAAACAAAAAAGAATGCACCTTAGTTCCTTATTTCACTCAAAATATACCATGGTGGTAAGCTTCAAGGGCACAGTGCAAGAAATCATAACAGATCCCAACAAAGCTAAAGTGACCATGCAGAGGGTGTCACACACGGAGGTACAAAAACTCACCACTCTGGTACCCAGTGCATTGCTAGACATCAGAAACGTAGGGGGGGGGGGACATGGAACAAGTGCGAGAGCCAGCTGTGAAATTTAAAATCCTCTTTATCAAAGGGCCACATCCATGCAGAGCAATACACCGTGCAGACCACACTGGGGTACTCAGCACCAGATTCAGAAAAAGGCACCCACAGGAACAAGACATGTAACCCCTACAAGCCTCCGCTTAAGTTAAATGGGATGCAGACTGACTGCATGGATGTTGTGGATGTTGTGTCTGTCTTTTTATCCTTCACAGAGAATCGTGTCATGTGGTTACCTGTGTCTGGGATGCTCAGACTTCAGCATCATCCCCTCCCACTGTGCAACAGGGATTCCGCAGTGGAAACATCCCATCAGTCTGTTCATTCTACTGTATATGTGAGCCTTGGGCATTCTGGGATTTGTTTTTCTTTTGAAGTTTCGCACTACGCATATTTCTAGAGCACTAGTGTGTGCCTCTGTGTATGTCTATGTGTGTTTCTGCTTGGTTTGAGTAAAAGGGTATGTACCTGCTTAGCTTTGTTTGTCTGTTTTGAGACAGGGTTTCTCTCTGTCCTGGACTCACTTTGTAGACCAGGCTGGCCTTGAACTCACAATGATCCACCTGCTTCTGGCTCCCTGAGTGCTGGGATTAAAGGCGTGCACTACCACCTAAGCATGTAAGTGGCTACATGCTTAACTTAAAGTGTCAATTTTCCAAAGCAGTTTAGCATTTGCCCTCTATGCAGAAAGTTCCTGTTAGAGGGCTGGAGGGGTGGCTAGCTGATTTGTAGTTTTAATGAGGAATGAAGCCTGGTTCTCAGCACCCATGTGAAGAGGCTCATAACTGCTTATAACTCCAGACCCAAGGGATCCAACACCCCTTCTGGCCTCCAAAGGTGCGTGCACACACACACACACACACACACACACACACACACACACACACTAAAAGTAAATTTTTTTAAGTTCCCATTGAGGGCTGGAGAAATGGCTCAGAGGTCTGCTCTTCCAGAGGTCCCAAGTTCAATTCCCAGCAACCACATGGTGACTCACAACTATCTACAATGTGATCTAATGCCCTCTTCTGCCATGCAAGCTTACATGCAGGCAGAACACTGTATATGAAATAAATAAATAAATAAATAAATAAATCTTTTTTTAAAAAGTTCCTGTTGAGAACATTCTTGCAAATTTCTGATGATTTTTGTGCCTCCCATTTTAACTATGCCAAGGAATGGGCTTTGAAATGATTGCATGTGATGTGTGAGTGTTCACATGCATGTGCCATACACATGTGCACAGCTCAGAGGGACCTCTTAGGAGTTAGTTTTCTTTCCTTCTGCCTTAGGTTCAGGTCATGGGACTATGCAACCATCTTTCGGCCCTTGGTGGTTTGGCTTTTAGTCTTATTTCCTTGACTATTAATGAGCTAACACATCTTTTCACATATATTGCTATATAGGCATTTTTCCCTTTAGTGATATGGACGACCATGTCTATAGCTCATATTCTCCTTGTATTGATTAGAGGGTGTTCTTCTTATGTTCCAGATAAAGTGCCAGAAAACCAGGCTCTCTACACCTGCTTCCGGCTTCCCACAGGCTTGTGAATAAAGGCTCAATGGGAAATATCCATGTACAGTTGTCTGTGTATTATACGGGGTCGTCTGCCTATAACAAGAGGAAAGCCCTTTAATCCCAGCACTGGAGAGGCAGAGGCAGGTGGATCACTGATCACTGTGATTTCCAGGCCAGATTAGTCTACAAAGGAAGCCTAGGATAGCCAGGGCTACACAGAGAAACCCTGTCTCAAAAAAACCAAAAAAAAAAAAAAAAAAAAAGAAAAAAGAGGAAAGCTAGGCAGCTGAGATAGTACAAAAGCCACAGCACTTACTAACTGGCTTCTTACAGAAAAAGTTTACCAATACCTTTTTCTTAATTATGAACTGGAAGAATAGTCAAACTTTCTTTCCTAATCACTTAAGATATTTATTCTTGAATAAATTATAATAAATTAAAGATATTTATTCTTAGCCAGGCGTGGTGGCACATGCCTTTAATCCCAGCACTCGGAATGCAGAGGCAGGCAGATTGCTGTGAGTTCAATGCCAGCCTGGTCTACAAAAGTGAGTCCAGGATTAAGATGGCTTGTTTATGAAATGTCAAAGAAAATTTTATGAAAACAGAAGGGCTATGTATGGTGGTGATTCCTGGTGAGGGATCCCAGAGGCAAGTGGAGGTCAGCTTGATCCACAAAGCAAGGCCCAGGCCAGCCACGACTACATACTGAGACCTTGCCTTTAAAAATGTAGGAGATTTTCAGGCTGGAAGGATGGCTCCACAGTTAAGAGCACTGGCTGCTCTTCCAGAGGACCCAGGTTCAATTCCCAGCACCCATGTGGCAGCCCACAACTACCTGTAATTCCAGGTCCAGGGGAATCTGGCACCTTCACACAGACATACAAGCAGGCAAAACACCAATGTGCACATAAAGACAAATCTTTAAAACAAAATTTAGGAGATTTTTGTACCTTGAGTGCAGGCAATGTTCTAAGCAAGATTGCGACAGTATTAAAGCACAAAAGTTTAATTTGGATTATACTTAATGGAATTTGTGTTTAGCAAGCCACTATTAGGAAAGTGTGGGGGGGCGGGCGAGGACTGGAGTGGTTGCTTATTCCTGAAGAGTAATTAATGCTCCTGAAGGGGACTTGATTTGGACATCTCATAACCGCCTATGCCTCCAGTACCAGACCCAACAGCTCCGGCCTCCACACTCACCTGCACATACACGGACACAATTTTAAATCATTTTTAAGTGAGTAGGATGGACTGGAGAGGTGGCTCAGCAGTCAAGAGCCCTGGCTGGCTGCTATTGCAGAAGACCTGAGTTAAGGTCCCTGACGGGTGGCTCAGAACCACCTTTAACTCTGCCTCCAAGTGATCTGGCGCCCTCTTCTGGCCGTCATGGATATCTATATTCATGTGTGTAACACAAAGTGTGTGTGTGTGTGTGTGTGTGTGTGTGTGTGTGTGTGTGTGTGTGTGTTTTAAAGACAGGGTTTTTCTGTGTAGCCTTGGCTGTCCTGGACTCACTTTGTAGACCAGGCTGGTCTCGAACTCACAGCCATCAGCCTGCCTCTGCCTCCCAAGTGCTGGGATTAAAGGCGTGTGCTACCACACCTGGCTTTATTTTGTTTTGATACAGGGTTTTTCACTACATACACACTTTTGTCCCATAAGTCTTTTATTTATTTATTTTTTAATTTTTAAAAAAGATTTATTATGTATACGGTGGTCCGCCTATGTGTGCCTGCCCACCAGTAGAGGGCACCAGATCTCCTAGACTTGGAAGTTTTGGCGGTTGTGACCCACCCTATGTGAACCAAGGGAACCCAGCTCAGGTCATCTGCAAGAACAGCATCCACTCGGAACTGCCGAGCAGATTCTCCCGCCTCTACACTCAGGGTTATTTTACAAGTTAGCATTGCTAACTATTAAAGTGTTGACTGTTTGTATGTTTTAGATACAGCCTGTTCATTTCCATGAAATAACAAGGTTTTGAGATTCCACTACATGTGGGCTAACAGGAGAAATGACATCCCTTTGAGCAGCTCCTAACAGCCACAGGACACCCTACTGTGTAGTCACATTTCCTCCCTAGATAACATTCCTGAAAATGTGTTTTTCCTTATACACTGGAGGTTTTTTGTTAAGAGGCATTGCTTTCAACATAATCTATGCTTTTTTAAAAAATGTAATTACATTTTTAAAAAAGATGTATTTATTATGTATACAGTGCTCTGCCTGCATGTACACCTGTAGGCCAGAACGGGGCATCAGATCACATTATAGATGGTTGTGAGCCACCATGTGGTTGCTGGGAATTGAACTCAGGACCTCTGGGAGAGAACAGTCAGTGCTCTTAACCTCTGAGCCATCTCCCTAGCCCTGCTTTGTTTTGTTTTGTTTTTTAAACTCCAGTGTTACAAAATGACCTTGTATGCAAGAACTTTGTTCAATTTCCTTATTATTTACATCCCCAATTTATAGCTCTAATGTCTGAATAGCTCCTGGATTGTGCTTATGTGAAGGTCAGGCCAGATAAAAGTCCCTACTTCCTCACTGATTTTTACCTTTCTTGTTTTCTTTCTCTCATTTCCTCTGGCCAGGCCTCTCTGTACCACGCTGTGTAAGATTCCTGGTAGCAGACCGTATTGCATTTGGGGGAAACTGTCAACAGAGCGCTATTCCGAGCGGTGCTTGTAGCAGCTGATGTCACCCTCTGTCTAATTAAGGAGACTCTTCTCTGTATTGCACTAAGGCGACATTTTTTCCCCATCAGTTTTCTTCATGTGACTGTTAGCTTTCGGAACGCTCAACTCTCTCTCTGAATTCTTGGACCAGGCCGGGTCTGATCACCATTTACGTAACAAGTACCTGCATTTGGTCTGTCCTGGCTCGGGACAATAACCCCTATAATAAATCAAGTTCCGGTAGCAGCTCCTCCTGACCTGCAGCCTGACTTTCTGCGGCCATGGTTATCTGGGGAGTGGGCTGTCACAGTGCAAAGACACCAAGTAGATACAAATGACAGTAATACTTTGGGGAGGGGAGTTTGGAAAGCAAACACAGGGCCTCACGCACGCTAGGCAAGTGCCTGTCTCCTGGACTCCATCCTCGGCCCTCAGTCCCTGAGATTTGGATGGGCATCACTCTATGGAGTGTTGAGGAAATCTCCCGGGGCTGTCCATCATCCTTTTGTCCAGTGGCTCCAGTCACCACCTGCCCATCACCAAGCAGCTATCTTAGCGGGCACATTAGAGTGCTGCAGAACCACAGTGATTGGCATTTCTGACTGTCTTGCTTATTAGCGTACTGACTCGGTGTCTTGGGACAGATCTACTTTGGGCAATGAGAGACCACTGGCCCGGGAACCAGAAGAGGATCATGGTTATTGAGGCAGGCAAACTCTTTCAGCAAGGGAGTATGCCAAACCTCTCAGGCAGGAAACGTCTGCTGGAAGCACACTTGTTCTAAAGCCCTGGAAATAGGGGACCACCATATTTACACTACGCACCATCTTCTAGTGAAGTGGACGCAAGCAACCCCAAGTTCTGTGTGCATATGGGGGTGGTTTGAATAGGAATGGCCCCCGTAGCCTCCTGTAGTTGAAACCTGGTCATTAGGGAGTGGCACTAGGTGTGGCCTTGCGGGAGGAAGTGTGTCGCTAGGGTTGGGCTTTGGGGTTTCAAACGCTCAAAAGCCAGGCCCAGCGTCTTCTCTCTCTCTTCCTGCTGCCTGTGGATCTAGACGTAGAGCTCTCAGCTCTGCCAGCCCTATGTCTGTGTGCTTGCCGCCATGCTTTCTGCCGTTACAATGGACTGACTCACAGCAACAGAACACTGACTAAGACAGAGTAATTTACCAAAATAGTTACTTTAAAATTTTTTATGCTCAATTTCAGTTGATTTTTTTTTTTTTTTTACAAAAACAACTCTACTGGTATGCATTAACAGACAGGAAATCCACTTGTAAGTTCTAAATAGAAAATTATTTACTTTCCTATTATATATTTTACCAATGGATCCCACTATAACACTGTCATTCTAATACCTCATTATCATGTTGTCACAAACTTCTCAAAGCCACGATTGCAAAAAAAACTGCATAGAATTACTATTAAATTGCATTTCCAGAACATCAGAGATGTCACATATTTAGTCATCCTTATGATCAACTCCTGGTTTTATAATTTCATTTTATAAGTTTATTGAGAACTGATAAGCTTCCTGGAACTTGTCTATAAACACCTGTTTTAACATCAGAAATATGGCTTTTAGCGTAAGTTTCCACGGTGTGTTGCATATTCACCTAATTGACATTTCTTAACGAGACTCCCTGATATGTAAATACAATTTAAATAAAAAATAAATACTAAATACTTTTAAAAGTTTCACTCATGTAAAACTGATCTAGTGTCCCATAAATGATACGGTCATGGTTTGCTTTTTGCTGAATTTTTACAGAGTCTTCTCTGAAAATTCAGGTTAAAATGGATTTCGTTTTAGGACTTCTCACTCAAGGGCCTGGATGCTCAACGCGAGACTTCCTGGGGCGAAGCTCAGTGTAGAATGTCTACAGCATGCAAAGGCCCTGTGTTCAATTCCCAGCACCACATATATAAAAACTACCTACTGGACTTCCAACGTTCACTGTAACCAATGGCTTGTTTTGTGTTTTGATTGCGACGTCAGAGATTTTCCACGGTGAGTACATTTACGGTCCCTCTTTTATGAATTCTCTGATGGCTATTGAAGGCTGACCTGTGATGGAATTTTTTCCCACATTCGGTACATTCATAGGGTTTCTCTCCTGAGTGCGTGCGGTAGTGCACGGTGAGGTACGACTTCTGAGAGAAGACTTTCCCGCACTCGTTGCACTCGTACGGCTTCTCCCCCGAGTGGCTTCGGTAGTGCACGGTGAGGTTTGACATCCGCGAGAAGACTTTCCCGCACTTGCTGCACTCGTAGGGCTTCTCCCCCGAGTGGATCCTGTGGTGGATGGTGAGGTAGGACTTCTGCGAGAAGAACTTGCCGCACTCGTGGCACTCGTAGGGCTTCTCGCCCGTGTGCACCCGCTGATGTCTGAAGAGCGACGAGTTGTGAGAGAAGGTTTTCCCACACTCGGCACACCCGAAGGGCTTCTCCTCCGAGTGCCCTCTGTAATGCACGGTGTAGCACGCTAAGTCGGAGAAGGACTTCCCGCAGATGTTACATTCGTACGTCTTTTCCCCTTCCGGGGCGGACTGGTGCCTGCCGAAGGCTGACTTCTCCAGGAAGGGTTTCCCACACTCGCCACACTCGTAGTGGCGCTCTCCCCCGTCACCTGTGCCCTCGGGGAGGCGCTGCGGCCGGCAGGACTTCCCACAGTCGCTGCACACGTGGGCCGCCTCTTCCGTGTGCACCTTCCGGTGCCTAACGAAAGCGGAGTTGAGGTTGAAGGTCTTCCCGCAGTCTGGGCACTCGTATGGTTTCTCTTCCAAATGGCTCCTGTAGTGGATGGTGAGGTAGGACACCCGGGAGAAGAACTTCCCGCACTCGCTGCACTCGTAGGGCTTCTCCCCCGTGTGCGTCCTCTGGTGTGTGATGAGGGTGGACTTCCGGTAGTAGGATTTCCCACACTCGCTGCACTGATAAAGCTTCTCCCCCGAGTGTGTTCGCTGATGGTCGCTGAGCGCCGACCTGCGGGAGAAGGATTTCCCGCACTCGCTGCACGGGTAGGGCCTCTCGCCCGAGTGGTTTCTCTGGTGCAGCGTGAGGTGCGTCTTCTGGCAGAAGGTCTTCCCGCACTCGCCGCACGCGTACGGCTTCTCCCCCGAGTGCGTCCTCAGGTGCTGCGTGAGGTGCAGCTTCTGGCAGAAGGTCTTCCCGCACTCGCTGCACTTGTAGGGCTTCTCCTCCAAGTGCGACCTCCGATGCACAGTGAGGGTCCCCTTTTGGCTGAAGGATTTTCCACACACGTTGCACGCGTAGGGCTTCTCGCCCGTGTGCGCTCTCTGGTGGATGATGAACTTGGACTTTTTGCAGAAGGACTTCCCACACTGCGCACACTCGAAGGGCCTCATCTCCACTTGTGAGCTCGGATACGCACTGAAGTCCGACATCGGGATGAAGCCGGCTCCGGGGCCACGCCATCCGTAGGGCTTCTCCCCGAGAGACGCTCTCTCGTGAGCCATGAAGACACACTCGCCGTCTAAGGCGTCCACGCACTCATAATCAAAGGGCTTCTCCAAGATGGCGACTTGCTGCAGAATACCCTCCTCATGCTGAGGGGACGTGTCCCCACTTTGACTAAGGCCGTCGGGTTCCTCTCTGTATGCTTCCCCACACTCCGCACACTTGCTGGGCTCCGGCGCGTAGCTCCCGTCGCTGCTAATTAACTCTGAAACAGATTCCAAAGTCTTCCCACAGCCGACACAGCTGTGAGCGCCTGAACACCTCAGGTCTGGCTCTAGGCCGTAAGCGTTATCCAGCGCACCCCTCTTCTCCGCTCTTCGGCTGTTGAGACCGTCAGCATGCCTCAGATGATTCTCTTCATTTTCTTGGGTTCTTTCTGCGGGGTCAACTTTACTGATTTCTGAAGAGGAGTAAGATTGAACAAGCCTTGTCAACATGAATACACAAGCTACGGAAGGGGGATGTGGGCAATCTATGAGTGAAAATTACTATGGATGCACAGGTCTCCTCTCCCTTTTATTTATAGTATGTGGTGTGTGTGTGTGTGTGTGTGTGTGTGTGTGTGTGTAAGAAGTGGGAAGAAGTAAATTTACATTGAATGCAAGCACCTTCATTACTTTACTTTACAAATATTATCTTTTCAACTTTGACAGAAAAAAATGAAAAAGACCTAAGAAATGGCGAGCAGAAAGCGCCGTTGCTGAAAGGGTCTAACCCAGCGAGAAGTGTGAGGACTCCCAGTAAAGGAGCAGGGGAGACAGTCAGTGGGCACATGTGAACAAGAAATGTTTTAATATGGCTATGCCCTCCACCGTGTTTAAACTTCACTCTCTGCTCACTCACCCACGTGGCTCTGAGGATGGCGGTCGCCTTCCACCGTCCACGGTTCTTCTCCCTGCTCCAACTTAATGATCACATTTGGCTTGGTGACATCGTACCCTGTTAACAGGAAAAGGAGGCGGCCTTGGAGTCACTGTGGTGTAGGAAGCTCTGCCCCAAGTCACATATGTCACAGAGCCTTTTGTGTATAGGGATGCTGCTGACGTGCCTGATTTGGAGGCTCTGGCTTAAAATCCAGTACCACAAGGGGGCGGTAAAGATACACCTGATGTCTACCCAAAGGCCTGAAAGAGTCTTGATTGGTTTTGGTTTTTTGAGACAGGGTTTCTCTGTGTAGCCCTGGCTGTCCTGGACCCACTTTGTAGACCAGGCTGGCCTCGAACTCACAGAGATCTGCCTGCCTCTGCTTCCCGAGTGCTGGGGTTACAAGCGTGCGCCACCATCGCCCGGCTTAAAAGAGTCTTGAAATAAAGTCACAGTATTTAGAAGGGGTCCTCACCCACACCTGAGCAGCTGGGGAGGGGTCCTCACCCACACCCACACCTGAGCAGCTGGGAAGGGGGCCTCACCCACACCTGAGCAGCTGGGGAGGGGGCCTCACCCACACCTGAGCAGCTGGGGAGGGGGCCTCACCCACACCTGAGCAGCTGGGGAGGGGGCCTCACCCACACCTGAGCAGCTGGGGAGGGGGCCTCACCCACACCTGAGCAGCTGGGAAGGGGTCCTCACCCACACCTGAGCAGCTGGGGAGGGGGCCTCACCCACACCTGAGCAGCTGGGGAGGGGGCCTCACCCACACCTGAGCAGCTGGGGAGGGGGCCTCACCCACACCTGAGCAGCTGGGGAGGGGGCCTCACCCACACCTGAGCAGCTGGGGAGGGGGCCTCACCCACACCTGAGCAGCTGGGAAGGGGGCCTCACCCACACCTGAGCAGCTGGGAGGGGGCCTCACCCACACCTGAGCAGCTGGGAGGGGGCCTCACCCACACCTGAGCAGCTGGGAAGGGGGCCTCACCCACACCTGAGCAGCTGGGAAGGGGGCCTCACCCACACCTGAGCAGCTGGGGAGGGGGCCTCACCCACACCCACACCTGAGCAGCTGGGAAGGGGGCCTCACCCACACCTGAGCAGCTGGGGAGGGGGCCTCACCCACACCTGAGCAGCTGGGGAGGGGGCCCCACCCACACCTGAGCAGCTGGGGAGGGGGCCTCACCCACACCTGAGCAGCTGGGGAGGGGGCCTCACCCACACCTGAGCAGCTGGGGAGGGGGCCTCACCCACACCTGAGCAGCTGGGGAGGGGGCCTCACCCACACCTGAGCAGCTGGGAAGGGGGCCTCACCCACACCTGAGCAGCTGGGAAGGGGGCCTCACCCACACCCACATCTGAGCAGCTGGGGAGGGGCCTCACCCACACCTGAGCAGCTGGGGAGGGGGCCTCACCCACACCTGAGCAGCTGGGGAGGGGGCCTCACCCACACCTGAGCAGCTGGGGAGGGGGCCTCACCCACACCTGAGCAGCTGGGGAGGGGGCCTCACCCACACCTGAGCAGCTGGGAAGGGGGCCTCACCCACACCTGAGCAGCTGGGAAGGGGGCCTCACCCACACCCACATCTGAGCAGCTGGGGAGGGGCCTCACCCACACCTGAGCAGCTGGGGAGGGGGCCTCACCCACACCTGAGCAGCTGGGGAGGGGGCCTCACCCACACCTGAGCAGCTGGGAAGGGGTCCTCACCCACACCTGAGCAGCTGGGGAGGGGGCCTCACCCACACCTGAGCAGCTGGGGAGGGGGCCTCACCCACACCTGAGCAGCTGGGGAGGGGGCCTCACCCACACCTGAGCAGCTGGGAGGGGGCCTCACCCACACCTGAGCAGCTGGGGAGGGGGCCTCACCCACACCTGAGCAGCTGGGGAGGGGGCCTCACCCACACCTGAGCAGCTGGGAAGGGGGCCTCACCCACACCTGAGCAGCTGGGGAGGGGGCCTCACCCACACCTGAGCAGCTGGGAAGGGGCCTCACCCACACCTGAGCAGCTGGGAAGGGGCCTCACCCACACCTGAGCAGCTGGGGAGGGGGCCTCACCCACACCTGAGCAGCTGGGGAGGGGGCCTCACCCACACCTGAGCAGCTGGGGAGGGGGCCTCACCCACACCTGAGCAGCTGGGGAGGGGCCTCACCCACGGAGACGAGGTTGCTGTAGTTCTCCAGCATCACGTCCCTGTAAGTCGTCTTCTCCTCAGAGTCCAGCTGCTGCCACTCCTCCTGGGTGAAGGCCACCGCCACATCCTTGAACGACAGTGGGCCCTGCAACGGCACGATCAGAATTAGAAGCTATAATGAAGGCACAGGGGGAGCAAACTTTCCCCAAGCTACCCCAACAGTGAACCATGAATAGTGTATTCCTTACTTTACCTTACAGAGCCTGGAAGGGAAACACACCATGTTGTCTTGGGAAACAGAACCATGTGACAGCTAACTTTCCACTTGACATATCTAGACTCAGGTGGGAAACGGGGTGCAATGAGGGACTGTGTGGGCAGGATGGCCTGTGGGGGAGTACCTTTATCATGTTAACAGAGGTGGGAAGACCTGCCAGGGACAGGTAGACTTCCTACTGTATGTAAGAGTGAAGGCTGCCGAGCGCTAGCAAGCATGCATTGCTCTCTGCTCTTGACTATGGATGTAATATGATCAGCTGCTTAACATTTCTGCTATCTTGACGTCCCCAGAATTATGGCCCATAACCTGGAATCGGGAGCCAGATAAACTCTTCTCCCTTAGGTAGCCTCTCTCGGGGTATTTTATCACAGCTGCATGAAATGAAACCGAGACACTTCCGACAGTGGCATTCCCATTTTTCAATTGGACTATGGGAGGTGCAGAGGCTATAAGATGTACAATACACTATTTCTGCTCTCAAGAGCCTGGGAGTCCAAGGAGGAGACATGCACATATAAGAGATACATGCATCCCATAATACTCTGTCACATTCTTTTGTCTCCCGGGCTGGCAGTTCTTCTGAGTCCTCTTAGGGTGGCATACTCACAACTTGGGTCCAGTTTCTTTTCCTCTCATTCTCGGGCTGTTTTTGTCTGTTTTGGGATTTACATTTTTTATTTTAGCATGTGTGTGGCAGCAAATGTGTGTGTGTGGGGTGGGGGGCGGCGGGCACCAGAGAAAAACTGAGGGCAGGTCTCTCCTCCCATCACATGGGTTCAAACACAAGCTGTCGGGTTTGGTGGTATGGGCCTTTGCTCGCTGAGTCATCGCGCCAGCTCTGGGCTGCAGCTCACTGATTTTTGCACGTTTCATTTGCACAGCTAACTGCACCTGTTGAGCTCATTTCAAGTTTCACTACAAACATTTCTTTCGCGCAGCAATTCATAACATTAAAGAAAAAGAAAAAAAAGAAATCAACTCCCAGAGGTGTTCCTAGAGTAAGATATATGAGGAAAAGTTGGGATTAAGAAAAGTTCAAGAGCCAAGTGTGGTGGCGCACACCTTTAATCCCAGCGCTCGGGAGGCCAAGGCAGGTAGATGGATGTGAGTTCACGGCTAGCCTGGTCTACAAAGTAAGTAAGTCTAGGTCAGCCAAGGCTACATAGGGAAAAAAAATGCTCTCTGCTAAAAAAAAAAAAATCACAACAGATTGGTCTGATAACTCTACTTATAGAGATCTGACACCTTCTGGTCTCTGTGAGCTTCTACAAGCACACAGTGCACACAGAACAGCCACAGAAACACACAGTGCACACAGAACAGCCACAGGAACACACAGTGCACACAGAACAGCCACAGGAACACACAGTGCACACAGAACAGCCACAGAAACACACAGTGCACACAGAACAGCCACAGGAACACACAGTGCACACAGAACAGCCACAGGAACACACAGTGCACACAGAACAGCCACAGGAACACACAGTGCACACAGAACAGCCACAGGAACACGCAGTGCACACAGAACAGCCACAGGAACACACAGTGCACACAGAACAGCCACAGGAACACACAGTGCACACAGAACAGCCACAGGAACACACAGTGCACACAGAACAGCCACAGGAACACACAGTGCACACAGAACAGCCACAGGAACACACAGTGCACACAGAACAGCCACAGGAAATCACAGTGCACACAGAACAGCCACAGGAACACGCAGTGCACACAGAACAGCCACAGGAATACGCAGTGCACACAGAAGAGCCACAGGAAATCACAGTGCACACAGAACAGCCACAGGAACACGCAGTGCACACAGAACAGCCACAGGAACACGCAGTGCACACAGAACAGCCACAGGAACACACAGTGCACACAGAACAGCCACAGGAACACACAGTGCACACAGAACAGCCACAGGAACACGCAGTGCACACAGAACAGCCACAGGAATACGCAGTGCACACAGAAGAGCCACAGGAAATCACAGTGCACACAGAACAGCCACAGGAACACACAGTGCACACAGAACAGCCACAGGAACACACAGTGCACACAGAACAGCCACAGGAACACACAGTGCACACAGAACAGCCACAGGAACACGCAGTGCACACAGAACAGCCACAGGAACACGCAGTGCACACAGAACAGCCACAGGAACACACAGTGCACACAGAACAGCCACAGGAACACACAGTGCACACAGAACAGCCACAGGAATACGCAGTGCACACAGAAGAGCCACAGGAAATCACAGTGCACACAGAACAGCAACAGGAACACGCAGTGCACACAGAACAGCCACAGGAACACACAGTGCACACAGAACAGCCACAGGAAATCACAGTGCACACAGAACAGCCACAGGAACACGCAGTGCACACAGAACAGCCACAGGAACACACAGTGCACACAGAACAGCCACAGGAACACACAGTGCACACAGAACAGCCACAGGAACACGCAGTGCACACAGAACAGCCACAGGAACACGCAGTGCACACAGAACAGCCACAGGAACACGCAGTGCACACAGAACAGCCACAGGAACACGCAGTGCACACAGAACAGCCACAGGAACACGCAGTGCACACAGAACAGCCACAGGAACACGCAGTGCACACAGAACAGCCACAGGAACACGCAGTGCACACAGAACAGCCACAGGAACACGCAGTGCACACAGAACAGCCACAGGAACACACAGTGCACACAGAACAGCCACAGGAACACACAGTGCACACAGAACAGCCACAGGAACACACAGTGCACACAGAACAGCCACAGGAACACACAGTGCACACAGAACAGCCACAGGAACACACAGTGCACACAGAACAGCCACAGGAACACACAGTGCACACAGAACAGCCACAGGAACACACAGTGCACACAGAACAGCCACAGGAACACACAGTGCACACAGAACAGCCACAGGAACACACAGTGCACACAGAACAGCCACAGGAAATCACGGTGCACACAGAACAGCCACAGGAAATCACAGTGCACACAGAACAGCCACAGGAACACGCAGTGCACACAGAACAGCCACAGGAATACGCAGTGCACACAGAAGAGCCACAGGAAATCACAGTGCACACAGAACAGCCACAGGAACACGCAGTGCACACAGAACAGCCACAGGAACACGCAGTGCACACAGAACAGCCACAGGAACACACAGTGCACACAGAACAGCCACAGGAACACACAGTGCACACAGAACAGCCACAGGAACACGCAGTGCACACAGAACAGCCACAGGAATACGCAGTGCACACAGAAGACCCACAGGAAATCACAGTGCACACAGAACAGCCACAGGAACACACAGTGCACACAGAACAGCCACAGGAACACACAGTGCACACAGAACAGCCACAGGAACACACAGTGCACACAGAACAGCCACAGGAACACGCAGTGCACACAGAACAGCCACAGGAACACGCAGTGCACACAGAACAGCCACAGGAACACACAGTGCACACAGAACAGCCACAGGAACACACAGTGCACACAGAACAGCCACAGGAACACGCAGTGCACACAGAACAGCCACAGGAATACGCAGTGCACACAGAAGAGCCACAGGAAATCACAGTGCACACAGAACAGCCACAGGAACACACAGTGCACACAGAACAGCCACAGGAACACACAGTGCACACAGAACAGCCACAGGAACACACAGTGCACACAGAACAGCCACAGGAACACGCAGTGCACACAGAACAGCCACAGGAACACGCAGTGCACACAGAACAGCCACAGGAACACGCAGTGCACACAGAACAGCCACAGGAACACGCAGTGCACACAGAACAGCCACAGGAACACGCAGTGCACACAGAACAGCCACAGGAACACGCAGTGCACACAGAACAGCCACAGGAACACGCAGTGCACACAGAACAGCCACAGGAACACGCAGTGCACACAGAACAGCCACAGGAACACGCAGTGCACACAGAACAGCCACAGGAACACGCAGTGCACACAGAACAGCCACAGGAACACACAGTGCACACAGAACAGCCACAGGAAATCACAGTGCACACAGAACAGCCACAGGAACACGCAGTGCACACAGAACAGCCACAGGAATACGCAGTGCACACAGAAGAGCCACAGGAAATCACAGTGCACACAGAACAGCCACAGGAACACGCAGTGCACACAGAACAGCCACAGGAACACACAGTGCACACAGAACAGCCACAGGAACACACAGTGCACACAGAACAGCCACAGGAACACACAGTGCACACAGAACAGCCACAGGAACACGCAGTGCACACAGAACAGCCACAGGAATACGCAGTGCACACAGAAGAGCCACAGGAAATCACAGTGCACATAGAACAGCCACAGGAACACGCAGTGCACACAGAACAGCCACAGGAACACACAGTGCACACAGAACAGCCACAGGAACACGCAGTGCACACAGAACAGCCACAGGAACACGCAGTGCACACAGAACAGCCACAGGAACACGCAGTGCACACAGAACAGCCACAGGAACACGCAGTGCACACAGAACAGCCACAGGAACACGCAGTGCACACAGAACAGCCACAGGAACACGCAGTGCACACAGAACAGCCACAGGAACACGCAGTGCACACAGAACAGCCACAGGAACACGCAGTGCACACAGAACAGCCACAGGAACACGCAGTGCACACAGAACAGCCACAGGAACACGCAGTGCACACAGAACAGCCACAGGAACACACAGTGCACACAGAACAGCCACAGGAACACACAGTGCACACAGAACAGCCACAGGAACACACAGTGCACACAGAACAGCCACAGGAACACACAGTGCACACAGAACAGCCACAGGAACACACAGTGCACACAGAACAGCCACAGGAACACACAGTGCACACAGAACAGCCACAGGAACACACAGTGCACACAGAACAGCCACAGGAACACACAGTGCACACAGAACAGCCACAGGAAATCACAGTGCACACAGAACAGCCACAGGAACACGCAGTGCACACAGAACAGCCACAGGAATACGCAGTGCACACAGAAGAGCCACAGGAAATCACAGTGCACACAGAACAGCCACAGGAACACGCAGTGCACACAGAACAGCCACAGGAACACGCAGTGCACACAGAACAGCCACAGGAACACACAGTGCACACAGAACAGCCACAGGAACACACAGTGCACACAGAACAGCCACAGGAACACGCAGTGCACACAGAACAGCCACAGGAATACGCAGTGCACACAGAAGAGCCACAGGAAATCACAGTGCACACAGAACAGCCACAGGAACACACAGTGCACACAGAACAGCCACAGGAACACACAGTGCACACAGAACAGCCACAGGAACACACAGTGCACACAGAACAGCCACAGGAACACGCAGTGCACACAGAACAGCCACAGGAACACGCAGTGCACACAGAACAGCCACAGGAACACACAGTGCACACAGAACAGCCACAGGAACACACAGTGCACACAGAACAGCCACAGGAACACGCAGTGCACACAGAACAGCCACAGGAATACGCAGTGCACACAGAAGAGCCACAGGAAATCACAGTGCACACAGAAGAGCCACAGGAACACACAGTGCACACAGAACAGCCACAGGAACACGCAGTGCACACAGAACAGCCACAGGAACACGCAGTGCACACAGAACAGCCACAGGAACACACAGTGCACACAGAACAGCCACAGGAATATGCAGTGCACACAGAAGAGCCACAGGAATACACAGTGCACACAGAACAGCCAGGGGAACACACAGTGCACACAGAAGAGCCACAGGAATACACAGTGCACACAGAACAGCCACAGGAACACACAGTGCACACAGAACAGCCACAGGAACACACAGTGCACACAGAACAGCCATAGGAATTTCTCAGTGATACCGTCTACGTACAGAGAAACCAGAGCCATGGGTCATACGACTGTACACAGGGGCTACTGGTCTGCAGCCAGAGCAAACAGCAGACTCTGCAGAAAGCCCCTACAGAGTCCTATTGCAAGGTGGGGTGGGGTGGGGTGCTCACGGCTACCAAGGAGCAACTGGTTGTCTGCGAAGTAAGCAAGGACTCCCTGGATAGCTGTGTGGTATGATTATACTCGCCCTGTTAAAGAGAGCATTTCTGTGTACGTGAGGTGCTCATCGGTACGGGATTATCAGGCGTACAGCTTTAATTCAAGACTGTACCAGACAAACCAGGACACACATTCAACTTTATCCGCAGTGGACAGGCCTTTTGCTTCCCTAGTTTGAGCAAATTTAATCTCAGTGAACTCATTGCGCCCACAAAATAACACAAGTGCCCACTTAATGAGCGGTGATGGTTAATCTCAGTGATCAACTTGCTGAGACCCCGATTCACTAGAGGAACAGGCTGCTAGCTAGTTACTTATGGGGGGTTATTTTGATGGGGTAACTGGGGCAGAGAGGCAGGTGGATCTCTGTGAGTTTGAGGCCAGCCTGGTTTACAAAGCAAGTCCAGGTCAGCCAAAGCTACATAGAAGAAACCCTGTCTCAAAAAAACAAACAAACAAACAAACAAGGTACCTTAGAGCAAATGGAACACGAGACTTCTTTATATAAATTTTTTTGTTTCTCTGCAACCTGTCTATGAATCTGAAATTACTTCAAAATAAAATGTTGAAGAAAAAAAAACCAAACAAACAAACAGAAACAAATGCTGTGCCAGTACTCAGAAGGCAGAGATAGGTGATCTCCGTGGGCTCGAGGCCAGCCTAGTCTACAGAGAGAGTTCCGAGACAGCCAGGGCTATACAGAGAAACCCTGTGTCAGAAAAACAAAAACAAACAAACAAAACAACAACAACAACGCAGCCAAATGCTATCAAATATTTAAGATGTGTTTGCGAAGAATTCAAAAACCAACTAAAAGGGATTACCTGCCTCCAGACTCCAAAGATGTAGCTGTCAAGGTCAACTGCGCAACGCGCTGAGGCAACTCTGCTGCTCACCTAGTGGTTCTTACAGGAGCCACGCGGCCAGAGCGGGGAGTTTACTTCCACGAAAGTATTCTGGCTTATCGATGAAGAAGAAGTGGCACAAAGAACGGGCTGCCGTTCCGCCTTCCCTAAGGAGGCTGTAGAGTGTGACAACAGCCATCATCCCACAGACAGATGCTAATCCCATAACGGCAAAGACAGGGTCACCCGGATGTTTCTAGAAGGAAACCCACAGAGGCCATGTACAACAACCATGATGTAAGTGCTGTCAATCTGATAGAATCCACAGTCACCTGGGAGATGGGCCCAGTGGGATTGTCTTGGTTACTTTAATTGAGGTGGGAAGATGCTGCGGGTGGCACCATTCCCTGGCTGCGACCCTGGACTACTGAAACAGATCAAGGGAGCTTCAGAAAAGATATGAACTGTCCGCTCCCATAAGTTAAGCTCCTGCTGCCTTCCCCGCTGCGCTGGGCGGTACTCTAGAACTGTGAGCCAAAACAAGCCCTTCCTCCCTTAAGTTGCTTTTGTCATGGTAAATTTTCAACCGGCAGACAGAAAAACAGCCAAGACAACAGTGTTGCCAAAAGAATGGTCAAGCCAGGCATGGTGGCGCATGCCCTGTAATCCCAGCACTTCCGATGTGGAGGCAGGAGGACCAGAAGTCCAAGGTCAGAATCAAGGTCAATCTCAGGCTATGGCCGCATTTTGGAGGCTAGCCTAAGACACATGAGGCCCTGTCTCAAAAAACAATAACAACAACAAGATGACGTGGCACAACATGACTAATTTCTCTGAGAAAACTACCAAATTTCACAAGACATGCAAAAAATTTTAAAAACTATTTTTAAAGGTGAAACAATGGCCACAGACTCCAAACCCTGAAACAACAATAAACAACCTAGATTCTGGGGGGGGGAGGGCAGGGGGGAAGGGAGGGGAGATAAGCAGAAAAAAAAATTAAAAGCATAAGAAGCATTTTTAAGGACCCATTACTAAATGAATTGGGTCAAGTTACTCCTCCAACACATAGTCTGGGATTTTTACTCCTGGGACTTAAAGGGTAAAGATGAAAATGAATCACACTGGGTTATGAGATTCTGGTCTCTGGAAAAAATGTTATGCAACAAGTGCTCGGGCAGCTGGGCAGCTGCCTACAGGCCTGAGAAGGAGCACACGGACCTCAGAGCTTGTTATAGCTTATCCACCTTCATACTAACGTGAACAAAAGAAAAATTTCTAAGTTCTAGGAAATCTTTAACACCCGTATGTAAAGTCACAGGAATGGCAACCCCCATAGTGGCTGCAGGGACACAGTGGGTGCGACGTTCCCGACGCTGCCAAGTCACTGGCTTAGATTTACCAGACTGCCCCCGCACCAGACCATGACGGCCGCCACTGAGGCCACACTTCATGTATCTTTCTCTCCTTTACTTACTCAGTACCTCCTCCACTGCCATCCTAAAGAGCAGACCTTCCAGAGCCTACACGACAAAGGAGTGAGAAATCTACTCGGGCGGGGTGTGTGTGTGTGTGTGTGTGTGTGTGTGTGTGTGTACGGACAGACGGGCACGACACTCACCTTTGATCTGCTCATTTTCTGTGGCTCTTGGGAAAGCGCAGACCCGGCTGAAGGCGGACCTATGGGAGGAGAAGGTCATTGAAATCGAGGGTCCACACAGGGATGAAAGCTCCTCTCGCCTGGGACCCACCAAATAAAAATCACAGCATAGGAACACTTGGAAGAGGTGACATGGACGGCGGGAAGGAATCACACACCTAACCCCAACAGGTGGCAGTTGGGGACTGGGTACACCTTCATGATGAACACAACACGGTTTCCCTTTTTATCAACGGGCAGTATGTGTAAAAGTGCAAAAAGGTTACCTATTTTCTTATTTCTTATTCCAATTGTTGAAAACATGTCACATGTTAATCCCAGCCCTGCGGGAGGCAGAGATCGTTGTGAGTTTGAGGCCAGCCTGGTCTACAAAGTGAGTCCAGGACAGTCAAGGCTACACAGAGCAACCCTGTCCACAAAAAGCAAAAATAAATAAATAAATAAATATAAAAAGGAGTAAAGAAAGAAAAAGAAAAGACGTCACATGATGGAGAACCTAGGAGTCATGTTCCATGAGGTGACATATATGTAACCCCAACACTCTCTCTCTGGAGGCTGAGACAGGAGTACCAGAACATGGGCAACACAAAGAATTTGTGTCTCAAAAAAATTAAAAAATAACCTATAAAAAAGAAAAACGATCTATATGATCAGACATCGGACGAACATTAATAAAGCGTGATTTGTTTTCAAACTATCCAACTAAACTTGTTATGACTGCACTCCCCCAACCCCGCCCCCCCCCCCCCAGACAGGGTCTCTCTGTGTAGCCCTGGCTGTCCTGGTCTCATTTTGTAGACCAGGCTGGCCTCGAACTCAGAGAGCTCCGCCTGCCTCTGCCTCCCTGAGTGCTTAGAATTATAGGCGTGCGCCCACTGTGCCAGGCCATACCGTTGCACACTTTAAAAAAAAGAGGGAAAGGGAGGAACAATGGCCCTCCTATCCACAAACCCCTGCACAACCTTAATCAAGTCACACACACCATCTCAGACTGCCTTCCTCCACCAGCAGAGGCAAAAGCCCACTTCCTGCACTGGCCCCTTCTGATGCTACAGGGTAGATAGACTCAGGGGGACCAGCAGAGAGAGTCCCGGCGCTGACCGCCGCTGAGTGACACCGCGGGAATCTGCAGTGGCTAACCCCTCCAGTGCATGCACACTTCGTCCTCGGACGGTCCACGCAGCCCAAGGCGGTGCAAGCTACCCTGCTGGCTGCTCGACCACCGACACCGTCCCGAGCCCCGCGAGCTGGGGACAGCGGGGAGCCCGGGTTGACTGGCGAGTGACCGGCCAGGCCCAGCCTCCCTCCCGCGGCCCCGATCTGTGCCCTCGGGCCTCACCGAGCAGGACGTCAAGCCGCCTCCGTCCGCTGCTGACCCTCGGAAGCTCCGGCCTCGGCCCCGCGGGCTCTGCGACTTCAGCTTAGCGGACCCAAAAGCTGCCGGAGGGAAGGAAGCCTCAAGCCGCGACCGGCAGGAAGTCAGGGCGGCGCTGGGGCCGTGCGCACGCACGGGCGCGGGCACGCGCACAGGCCGAGACGCGCATGCGCGGCACCTTTCCGGAAGTCGGCGTTCCAAGGCTCTCCTTTCTCCCGCGCGCAGAAACTCTACGTCCCAGAAGTCTTGGCGCCTCTGAATGTAGGGAGCGTCGCGCAAGAATAAGCTTCCTCCCAGAAGCTTGGAGGCGGTGCTCTGAGAGCAATGGCTGCCCCCAGCTCTGCTCTCACTTTCTTGTTTGTCTTCACTCCTTCTGAGCCTGCAGCGACGGCCTGCTGCAGGCCTAAGTCCCAAATCTTCTGCAGGCCTGAGACTCTTAAAACAGAAGGAAGATTCTATCAGAAGGAAAGGAAATTGTGTGTCATTCTTAGTTAGCAAAACTTCCTTGAAATACCAGGCACAAGAAATACCCAGCAATGCTTTAGAAGGAAAGAGAAAACACAAATGGTGGGTGTCTAGATCAAAACTGCAATGCGTAGAAATTCTAAAAACAGAACCAGAAAAACGCACGCGGAAAGAAGAAAACAAGCTTGACGGTGGTGGCGCACGCCTTTTAATCCCAGCACTCGGGAGGCAGAGGCAGGTGGATTCCTGTGAGTTTGAGGCCAGCCTGCTCTACAAAGCGAGTCTAGGACAGCCAAGGCTACACAGAGAAACCCTGTCTCCAAAAAAAGAAAGAAAGAAAGAAAGAAGAAAACAGCTATCTGTAATGTGTGACCTCTGAAAAGGGATATTTGGGGTCAGGCAACAGTGACAGTTTTCAAAAGTGGTACAATAGGATTCCATCTCTTGCTGAGAGAACAGGACAGTGTTCTTGTCCTAATTCTTCATAAAGATGCTGCTGTCAGAATTCATAACAAAAATCTGTCAACCCAGAAAGTTCTCTGTGCCGATGCAGAAAGCAGGGCAGTTTCATCACAGAAGAAGCACCAAGCCACCTTGAAGTGCCAATCTTAGGTGAACTATTGAGGAACCAACAAGAGACAGAAGCATCATAAATCACGGTGCTGCAGGGAGCACAGGGTCTCAGGAGAAAGGGTGACGCCCTCCTTCTTGGAGGGACTGTGCGGCAAGGCTGCCTGTACCTTCTTCTCTCAGGCCCATCTTGACCTCACCTGGTAACCGAGGTGCCCATTGGAGCTGGTTCTTATCTCAAGAAGCAAAAGGTCCCACGTCCCTCTGACAAGCAGGTAGTTATGTCTCTGAAAGAGTCGGGCTGGACTAAAACTCCCCAGGTGACAGGGACATAGGAACACTCTCTTCCTTGAGGCTTACATTGCACGGAAGGGACTCAGGTCCTTCAGAAAAGGAATTCCTTGCTTGCAAATGAGGACATTTCAAATTTACGTACTTTTTGTATTAAGAAACAGTTTGGAGCCAGGCATGGTGGTGCGCGCCTTTAATCCCAGCACTAGGGAGGCAGAGGCAGGTGGATTGCTGTGAGTTCGAGGCCAGCCTGGTCTACAAAGTGAGTTCAGGATAGCCAAGGCTATACAGAGAAACCCTGTCTCGAAAAACCAAAAAAAAAAAAAAAAAGAAAGAAAGAAAGAAAGAAAGAAACAGTTTGGATGTGGACAGACAGGCACATCAAGGGTTACCAGTCAGTAGGCTGAGACCTTTCCATTCCGCTCAAGTAGGAATTGAATGTGCAAGGAGAAACCCAACCGGTGCAGGCTCTCCAAGGCTCTTGTGTGCCCAAGGCCAACTGACTGGACCAGCAAGGCCTAGAGGCTTTCAGCTTCAAGTCCTGACCTAGGTAGGGTCTTCCAGGAGAGCCAGCAAGTACTCATTGTACTGTTTTGTTTTTCCAGATCCAGGATTACAACCCACAGCCCTGGGTCTGGGAACGAGATCGCACGGACCCAACTTAGAACCCTAGAGCCTTGGAGTCTAAGGTCATCTGCCTGAGATAGGTATGCCCTGTGTCTTTTAAAGTGGACACAACTTTAAAAGTGTCTGTGTAGGAGAGCCATAGACTCCTCCTCCCCCACCATCCCCCACGCCGACATTTGACACTGTGAGTCACATGTACCTCCACAACCTGGCGGGACCCTCCCCATCACTGCATACACAGAGGTGACAACCAGGGATGCACCTGGTGGCCAGCCAACGGACCTTGGAAGGCGACGTTTTTGTCACAGACTCGAACTGGGTAGAAAAGCCTTCTACTTCAAGCAACTAGGTCCAAATGTGTTTGAGGAAATATGGATTTCTGCCCACGATGCATAATTCTGTAGCTCTACTAGCCCATAATACTTCTCCATAGTTTACATTTGTTTTTCATGTTATCTGGGTATCTGTGTGGTGGGAATATGCATTTATGTATGCATGTACCGTGTTTTTCAGACCCAGAAAACATACTTTCCCCCCAAAAGTGTGGGGGGGGGATTGGAGTGCGTCTGATGGTCCAATTGCTGTTTTTTACTGTTTTTCTTGTTTTACTGCTCTGAAAATTGGATGCGTCTTATGGTCAAGTGCGTCTCATAGTCCGAAAAATACGATATGAGTGTTCTCATGTATGAGGACACATGTGGTGCACATCTGTGAGGGGGCAGGACTTAATGCTGAGTGTCTTCCCTGATGGCGGGGCACTTTATTCTCTGTGGTACAGTGCATTGTTGAACCCAGAGCTCGCCAAGGGCAGCTGGGCTAGTTAGCCCGTCTTCTCTAAGATCTCTGCCTGCTCCTCCTCGGTGTCAGGATTACAGGTAGGGTGTCAGGCCTGTCTGGCTTGTGTGTAGGTCCCCATGCTGGGGCAGCAAGCGTTATCCACAGAGCTGTATCCCCGGCCACCAATCGCAACTCTGTACTCAAGTGTGTGCCCAACCTTGCCCGACCACCTGCATTAGCTAGCTTGTGGATGCTCTGGTCATACTTTGTGGAAAGAACGTGAGAGAAGGCTTATCTTATTCCATGGTTTCAGACCATTATGATGGGTTGAGGCACGGACCAGCGCCTCTGTCCATGGTGATGGCTGTTCCTTTGAGAGTTGTTCAACACACAGCAAGAGAATGGAACCTCAAGTGGGTACAGCTTTCAAAGGCCCCTGAGTAGAGAGATCAGTCAGCAAAGTGCCCGCCTTGCAAACATGAGGACCTGATGCCCAAAACCCATGTAAAACAAACAAGCAAAACAAAAAAACAACAACAGTCTGGCGTGGTGGCACGTGCTTGTAATCCCAGCACCGGGGAGCGGGAAACAGCTTAGATGAATTGGTGAAGGCCAGGACAGTGAGAGGCAGTCTCGTAAAATCAGATCAGGGCTGGAGAGATGGCTCAGTACTGGCTGCTCTTCTAGAGGACTCAGGTTTGATTCCCGGCACCTGTCACATGGCTCACAACCGTATGTAACTCCAGTTCCAGGGAGTCCAACGCCCTCTTGTGGTTTCTCAGAGTACTGCATGCATGTGGTGCACAAACACGCAGGCAAAATACCTGTATACATAAAATACAAAATGAGTTATCTTTTTTTAAAAAGTGAATGGCACCTGTCTCTCCCCCCTCTCTTTCTCACATGCATGCGCGCGCGCACACACACACACACACGCGCACGCACACACACACACACACACACACACACACACACACACAGTAACCCAAGGGCCATCAGGATAGCTCAGCAGGTAAAGGCACTTGCTTCCCTATAAGTTCAACCCTGAGGCCATGTGTTGAAAGGAAAGAACCAACTCTCCCAAGCATCCTCTGACCTCCACAAGCATGCTGTGCTGCATACCTGCTCTCTCATAAATCAATGGCAATAACAACGTAAAACAAGTGACTGACATGGACCAGGGTCTGAATGGACCACAACCATGTTCCACACCACAAGCAGAGTCTGCTCTGGTCCTTGCTGCCAAGCAGGTGCTGTGCCCACATCAGTCAGCTTAGGCGATGCTGGGGGTCTAGGTCAACTAGTCTGAAAATCAGACTTGAAAATGATGCTTCAGGAGGCTGGAGAGATAGCTCAGAGGTTAAGAGCACACTATCTGCTCTTCCAACGGCCCTGAGTTCAGTTCCCAGCAACCACATGGTGGCTCGCAACCATCTATAATGAGATCTGGTGCCCTCTTCTGGCCAGCAGGTGTATATATATACTGGCAGGACATTATAATAAATAAATCTTTTTTTTTTTTTTTAAGAAAATGATGCTTCGGGTTTGGGGTTAAGAGTCAAGGGTCAGCTAGGCATGGTTGGAAAGTGGTAACTCCAGCACTCGAGAGGCGGAGGCAGCAGGCCCAGCTGACTGGAATAGTGTGTTCCAGGGCACCCAGGGTTACATAGGCGTCTCTGCCTCAAAACAACAACAGGGCTCAGAGCTCAGCTGGTAAGAACACTTGCTATTCTTCCAGAGGACCTAATGGCTCAGAATGGCTTGTAACTCCAGCTCCAGGAACCTGATACCCTCTTCTCACCTTCTCTGGCATTGCACCCCCATAGACACCCTCCACCCCACTTCTACACTAAAAAAGAACAATCTCCCACACACTGATGACAACCAAAAATGAAGGATCCCTAGTCCATGTTAGCTCTGTGGTAGAGCACTTGCCTGCCACATAGGAGCCTCAGGGTGCTGGGGTCACAGCACCACAGAGTAAACAGACAAAGGAAAGGAGGGTCAGAGAGAGGTTTGCACTCATTATGGGCTCCAACCTCCAGCTAGGATTGACTTTGGACATTCCTCTTGTTCACGCTTAGAGGACTACATGTGTGAAGTCTGACACGGCCTCCCTCTTCCTTGCAGATCCCTGCGCCTGAGGGAGACACTCTATGCCAACACTAAGGACTGCCAGGGGGAAAGGAGAGAGGCCTGCCTTCCCCAGGAACCCTAGGATCTGAGCCCACTGTTCCAGAAGGAGTGGGATGGCGTCACCACGCTGTGCTCCTGGGAGCTGGGACTCTTGTAGGAGCTCTGGAGGGGCCCTAGGAAATCAGGGCTCCCCCCGAGGGGGGGGCACCATGTAAATGTTCTCCCAAATGTCCTCACTTCCCATCTCCCCCAAGGCAGCAGCTGAAGGCCCCGTGGTTTCCTATAATTGGTCTCCTTGGTGCAGGCTGTTTGAAGGCAGCGCCTCAGGGCTCAGATTGTGGAGGGAACTCCCTTCAAAACAGCATTTGAGCCATATACTTATAACTGAAAGCATTAATATACTTTATAAATACTATTGAAGTTTACAAATATTTATCAGAACTCTTTATTTTGAGTAGTTTTGAAATATGTTGGGAATGAAAACATAGTTGTCAGGTTTGTATGATGGGTGTTATAATTTCATATATGTAAATATTCTTATTCAAGAGGAGATTTAGAGGTTGTTTTTAGTTTTTTTTTGTTTTTATAAAATATTTTTAACTTATGTGCATTGGTGTGAGGGTGTCAGATCTTGGGGTTACAGACAGTTGTGAGCTGCCATGTGGATGCTGGGGATTGAACCCGGGACCTTTGGAAGAGCAGACAGTGCTCTTAACCACTGAGCCAACTCTCCAGCCCTAGAGGTTATTTTTAAAAAATATCTATTTGTTTGTTTTTGTTTTGAGACAGATCCTCACTATGTAGCCCTGCCCACCCTCTCGCTTGCTTCATGGACCAGGTTAGCGTCAAACTCTCAGAGCTCCATCTGCCTCTGCCTCCCCAGTGCTGGGATTATGGGTATGTGCCACCACGCCTTCTGGTTGTTTTTTTAAAATCTATTATAACCACACATAAATTCCTCTTATATATACTTAATATAAGTGTAATGTAAATATACATGCTTGTTTGAAGTTTACTCTTACTGAGTTGGGAAAAAGTGACAATTATTTAACTTCCTTTGATTTAAAGGTGCTATGTATTTTGAAAGAGCACGTGTTTTTAATCAATATTCTTTTGTCAATAGCCTATTCTTTAATCTTTCTGTAGAGTCTGTGTTTGTTTGTTTATTTATTAATTTTCTTTATTTTTTCTTTAATGTGTATGGCATTTTGCCTGCATGGGTGCTTGTGTAGGAGAGGCATGCAGTTCCCACATAGGCCACGAGAGGGCAGTAGATTCCCCTGGGACCAGAGTTAAGAGACAGCTGTGTGCTACCAAGTGGATGCTGGGAATCAAACTCAGGTCCTCTGAAAGAGCAGCCACTGCTCTTAACTGCTGAGCCCACCACTCCAGCCCTGTTGTTGTTTGAAAAACAGCATACATCTGATTTTACTGATAAAGACTCAGGAGCTGCCTTTTAATCCCAGCACTCAGGAGGCAGAGGCAGGCGGATCTCTGTGAGTTCTAGGCCAGCCTGCTCTGCAAGTGAGTCCAGGACAGCCAGGGCTACACAAAGAAATCCTGTCTCAAAAACCAAACCAAACCAAAGCAACCAACCAAACAAACAAAAAGACTCAGGAGTCAGATGCTGGGGTGAAAGCCTTCTATCTCAGAAAAGCAGAGAAAGCACCCAGCTGACCTTCTTCCTCAGCCAACGTCCCCAAAGCAAAAGGGAACCTCCTTTCCCAAGCTGTCTCAAAACCCTCAGACTGCATGCCCTCCCTTCTACTTCCTGTGAGTCTTCCTCTCTGTCTTCCTGACTTCCTCTTACTCTCTATGGTTTTTCTTTTTTTCTTTTTCTATTTTTTTATTTTTTGGGTTTTTTTGTTTTGTTTTGTTTTGTTTTTTGAGACAGGGTTTCTCTGTGTAGCCTTGGCTATACTAGCCTTGCTTCATAGACCAGGCTGGCCTCGAACTCACAGTGGTCCACCTGCCTTTGCCTCTCAAGTGCTAGGATTAAAGGCGTGCGCCACCACGCCCGGCTCCATGGTTTTCCTTATATTCACTCCCTGTCAACTGGTTGCTTGCTCTGCCTCTTGACCTGTGGTTGATTATATTTTATCTTACAATAAGCAGAAAGCTCTCAGATTAGGTGTGCTAGGACTGAGCCACACCACAACTAAACACAGGTTTTTCCAGTAAACAACATCAGGGTTCACAGTGTGATCAAATGTCCTGCAACAATTTCCTCCTTTCATCTAAACAAAAAGGAAAGATTTAAAAACCCTGTCATAGTAAAAATATTTACAATAATGAAGTTATTTCTGCCAAGTTTTCTACAACGTCGAACGAAGTTGGTTGTATCTGGCAGTATTAGAATTAAGTACTTTTAGTTCAACGTTCTGTAGGATGTTTTTGTCAGTCTCATACGAACTCAGGAGTTTGAACGTCCTGCGCAATCTGTTGTCTAAAGCTAAACTTTGGGTGGTGGTTGTCAGCTTAACGGGAACCCTGCCAAGGTAGAACATAGCGGTCAACCCAAAGGTGCCCACTGTTTGCACAGAACCTGGCAGCAGAGGAGGCATGGGGCAGTTTTGCCCTGTGGTAGCATTACCTCAGCCCAGGTGGATTCATCCTTGTGGGGCCCCGTCGTCTTCTTGGAGGCCTACGAGGTCACCAGCAGGAATGGTAGAACGCTTCAGCGTTTAAATGCCGTGTTCATCAGGTGCCCGAAAGGTTTGATGACTGCCGTCTGTTAAGTACATCTGAGCTACACAGACTTTGTTCATAGATGGATGCTTCATGCTCAAACCTGAAAGCACGTACAGAAAGCTGTGTGAAGATCACTTCCGTGGTTAGCACTCTGTGTGTCTAACTGCTGTCACGCCAGAAACTTTATATATGCATAATGATCTTAGAGATCTTGAGATAATATTTATACCTTAAGAAAGGTTTTAAATGCCAGGCATGGTGGTGTGCGCCTTTCATCCCAGCCCTCGAGAGGCAGAGGCAGGTGGATCGCTGCGAGTTCGAGGCCAGCCCGGCCTACAGAGTGAGTCTAGGACAGCCAAGGCTACACAGAGAAACCTTGTCTCAGAAAAAAAGAAAAAGAAAAAGAAAAAAGAAAGAAAAGAATAGAAAGACTTTAAAGAGCCAAACGAAAACCGAAAGATAATGAGATTAGTGGAAATAGAACAATCCCTTACTTTTTGTTTTCTTCTGTCCCACGCCAGGTGGCTCTTCTGATCTGAGACAGAGATTTGGGGTTTTCCTTTAACAAGCATGCAGGGGCTTAGAGAAGGAGAGAGCCACGCCTGGACCCCAAAGCCAGCCAGCTTTAATGTTTAATTGAATTGGAGCCACGCAAAGATCATTTGCCACTTACGTCTGTAGAGGGCAGCAGAGACAGGCTGGACGAGGGCGACACCACTTGGCCAATTTATTCTTTTTCTTGGGACATTGTCTCTTCATGATCCATCCTTTTTCTTCAGATGTTTCATTTGTCCAGTGGCCTCCAGATTCCTTAGTTGTATGCTTTTATTCTCCTGGAAAGATAAAAACAAAACCTTATTCCAACTTTAACTCTGGTTTTTTGGGTTTTTTTGTTTTTTGTTTTTTTGGTCAGGTTGTATCTTTCCTAGGGCAAAATGTTTTGTTTTGTCAACAGAAAAAATACTATCTTTCAATTGATATAAAAAAAACTTTTGAAAAATTAAAGCTAAATATACCTTAGTGTGTGTGGATAAATATGCCTATATTCCCCTCTCTATTTATAAATAAATTCAAGATTTAAGTGTAGTTATTTTTAGACCACAAAGGACATTTACTTTGAATTTCAGACCACCTTTTTCAAGCTGCTTTTAAGTTTAAATCACTGTAATTCTTATGTGCCTGCCTCTGCCTCCAAAGTGCAGGGATTAAAGGTGTGCACCACCGCCTGGCTGTGGATTCCTTATGACAGTTATTCTCAGTGTTGTCCTGGTTTTAATTTGGGTCTCCATTTCCCCTTATTTTTTAGTGTTAGGAGTAAACTTTTAAGTATTTCGAATGTGTGACCTATCATTCTTGCTGATTTACTCTGAATTTGTTCCCTGGCAAACTTTAATATTCTAGTCTTAATTAAACAGGGTGCCAATTTGTCCACAATTTTATTATTTTCAGACGTTTTTGTCTCTCTTGCCTGTATGAGCTACATGAAATTTGATGTCTTTCCTGAGTTTTGCTAGGTTTTTGTCACTTCCATTTATGCCATTTATCTGCCAGTTAGAGCTTTTCCATTTTGATGACATCACAGCTGTACCAGCACACAGGCACCGTGAGCTGGAGAAGACAGAGATTTTCCTTTGGCTTTCTTAGCTGTTTGTCTTATAGTCCCTAACGCTGCGCTGATCCTGTGGTTCCAATCCTGTGGATTGGCCATTCCATCCCCTGGCCAATAAGCTGCCATTTTCCATTAGTTTTGGTTCCATCAGTGGTTGATGAACCCTCAGTAAACCACGTGTTAGCCAAATGTCTTGACCATTCCATTGGTCCGTTGGTTCAGTAGGTGCCTCTCTTCGGGGGGAGGGGGGAGCAGTTTAGTAAACTGGGCTATTTCCTCAGTGTGAGAGGGCACAGACCCCTTGGCTACCACATCCTGGTCACGAAGGAATTCAGATGTACCAGCTCCGCTGTAATGCCATGGCTAAGCCTGCGAAGGACTCTGCCTTTGAAGGGATCCAACCCATCATTCTAAGAGTGGGACCTCCTCGTGACCATGGGGTGGCGGACAATGACTGAGTATAAGGTTCTCCATGCCTTGTAAGATGTCGAGATTGGCCAGGCATGGTGGCGCACGCCTTTAATCCTAGCACTCGGGAGGCAGAGGCAGGCGGATCACTGTGAGTTCGAGGCCAGCCTGGTCTACAAAGCGAGTCCAGGACAGCCAGGGATACACAGAGAAACCCTGTCTCAACAAAACAAAACAAAAAAAACAACAAAAGCAAACAAACAAACAAAAAAGATGTCGAGATTTGTTTCTGAAAGAGAGAATATTTCTCCTCTGTATGTGGAAAGCATTTGCATTAGAAGCCAACAGGTGAATTGTTGGTGGATGCCTTTTTGCTTTATGAGGAATCCTCAGCTGTTAAGTCACCAATAAGCATGATACCCACAGTTAGGGTTTCGTCTGGTTCAGCGTTGGTCAGGGTTCCGTGCATGGAGATGAGCTCACCGGCAGCAGTCGCAAAAGCTGCTGTCTGTTGCTGTCCCTATTGGAAATTAGCTGCCTTTCTAGTAACCCTGTAGAGGTTTTTTTTTTTTTTTAAATAGTAATCTGTAAATATGGCATGTGACTTATCTAGTGTGCAAACGTAGAAACTAGGAGTTGCATCTGGGGCCAGAATGATGGCTCAGAGGTTAAGAGCACTGTCTGCTCTTCCAGAGGTCCTGGGTTCAATTCCCGGCAACCACACGGTGGCTCACAAGCATCTATATTGGTATCTGATGCCCTCTTCTGGCCTGCAGGTACATATGCAGATAGAGCACTCATATCCATAAAAGTAAATAAGTAAATCTTTAAAAATATAGTTATAGATGAGTTTTGTCCCTGGGTGGTGGGGTTAAAGACATGCACCACCACTTTGTTCACCTTATTTCTAGAATTTAGGAAGCAAATAGGTTACCGAGAAATACCTGTCTCTGCTGTGATTAAAGGCCTGGGATACTACTGCTTTGCTCAAATATTTTATCATAGCTTCAAACCATTCCAACTCTTAGAGATTCAGAAAACAAGTTTGAACTGTAGTAACACCTTGAATTTACTTAAAACATTTAAAATTTCTTAATTTTTTTGTTTTTAATACCAAAACAACAAAAATATCCTTCTTATTTAAGAAGAAAACTCAAAAAATGACATCCAAGATAGCCTGGGCCATGTGCCAATCTACAGTCTAACGTACTAACATGGAATTAAGATACATGCTTTAAGAAGGCATGGTGGTGCACACCTTCAATCCCAGCACTTGGGGGGGGGCAGAGACAGGCAGATTGATGTGAGTTCAAGGCCAGCCTGGTGTACAAAGCGAGACCAGGACAGCCGGGGCTGCACAGAGAAACCCTGTCAATATTTACAAAAGAGAAAAAAAAATTTCCAAAAAGCAATGAAGGCTTTTTGGGGGCCTTGTATAATTTTAGTAAGTAACTCAGACCTCTTTCCTGATCCCTCAACCTTATCCCAAGCATTTAAAGCTGTTAAATGACACGGTACCAAGGTATGCTCATCAAAGGCAAGCTGGCTTTGTAACCCATCATGTCGACCTTCACGTAGCAATTGACCCAGGGACACATCAGCACCTCGGTCTCTAGTTCATCGTTCTATGGTCCCCCGCTTCCTCTGTCCAACCATGTTCAACCATTGACAATGAGGACAAGTTTCCAATATTGCTGTTGCCAAAACTTTCCAGCCTTGGGGGATAATTCTGTTCTGAGTGGCCCGTGAATTTAATGTCTGCTTCACATAGCTGGGTGCCTACCATACAAAATGATCACTTCTTTAAATCTGCTCAAGTCTAATATTTCTACCGGAATCCACTTAACGTCCCCATGACCTTGGGGGTGACTGTCGGCTGCTGGTGGGTCTTGTATAGTAACTGGATAAACTAAGGTTGGTTTTCTGACAACCTTGGGCAACCCCTCTTCAGTTTCGCCGTGCGGTTGCTTGGTTGGCTCTTGTCTAAATCCCTCTGTGTCTAAGTATTTTTCTTTTTTTCATTTATAAGTCTTCCTAAGGTTTGTGTCTTTTTAATCCACTTTTCATAAATGGAACAAACCCCACTTTGGCTATTAAGGATAAAATATGAACAACCAGATGGGTAGTAATTATAACACATATTATATCAGTCTCAGGTAACTCATTTATCTCTTCATTTTCTGCTTCTATTTTGAAGCCATCTAAAGTAGCACCTTACAGGGTCCTAACACTCTGTGTTGTGATATTTCCATCCTTAACATGGGATTTTTTTCCCCTTTGTATGTTACTCAACTCTCTCCTTGAGGACTTTTCAGCTGTCTTACCAAATCTGACGGCTTCGCATTTGTCCGCAGCTGGTGTGATTTCTCTGCCCATGTGGTCATGCCACATGTTGGAGCACCAAATGTTGTTCTTAACAAAATCTCAATTGTTCTATTTTTACCAACAATGACTTGGGAGCAGATGTTTGGGTGGAAGCCTGCTAGCTCAGAGAGGCAGAGAAAACTCCCAGTTGACCTTCCTCCTCAGCCGACATCCCCAAAGGAATCCCCTCTTCCAGTCCTTCTCAAACAACTTCCTTCAAACTGAAGGTCCCTCCCTTCTACTTCCTGTGCATCTCTCTATTGGCCCTTCTGACTTCCTCCTCCCCTCTATGTTTTTTTTTCCCTTAATAATCCTATGTTCACTTCCTGTCAACTGGTTGCTTGCTGTGCCTCTTGACCTCTGGTTGCGTTTATAAATCATGAAGTTTATAATATTCAAGCAGGAAGCTCTTAGATTAAAGGTATGAGCTAAGGCTGAGCTACACCACAACCAAGAACATGTTTTTCCAGTAAATAACACAGTCTCAGGGTTCATGGTGTGATGAAATATCTTGCCACAGGATTTGGGTTGGATTGCTTGGGAAAAGTCCCAGGAATGTTCTCTGCCATGATGAGGGTGGTAACTACATGGTTGTAGTGATGAACGTCCCTGGCAAATAGTAGCTCACAGGAGAAAGGGTTTATGTTAATCCACAATTTCAGCTTACAGATACTGTCAGCAGGGAAGCTGAAGCAATAGGAAATTCAAGTGGCCGGCCACATCTCATCCACAGTCCATAAGTGGCCGGCCACATCTCATCCACAGTCCATAAGTGGCCAGTCACATCATATCCACAGTCCACAACAGAACTCAGTGCACGCATGCTCAGTTGCTTACTTGCTTGTGCTCAGCTGGGTTTTTGTTTTGTTTTGTTTTTTGTTTTTTTCATTCTTATATAGCTCAGAACACCCTGCCTGTGGAATACTGCCTCTCAGAAAGAGATGGGTCTTCCCACATCAATTAATCTAACTAAGGCAGTCTCCCACAGGCATACTCTCAGGCCAATCCAATGCAAACAGTCTCCCATTGAGACTCTCTTCCCAGCCGATTCTAGGTTGTGTTGATTTGACAATTAAAGCTAAACATAACAACAGTCACACAAATTTCCCAAACATTATCCAAATGAAGTGAATGCTGTTTTGGTATGGATAATACTTATACTTCTGTCCAGTTGATTTTTAAACATCTGTGCATGTGATATATGTGTATATTCTGTGTGTCTCTGTGTGTGTGTGTGTGTGTGTGTGTGTGTGTGTGTGTATGCAGGTTAATGTGTACAAAGTCAGGTGCATGCATGCCATGGCATGCCTGCAGGTCAGAGGGCAACCTCCAGGATGTGTCCTTGCCTCCCACCTTGCTAAAGACAGGCTTTCTTTGTTCCTTACCACCAATGACTCCAGGCCCGGGAGCTTCTGGGAATTCTGTTGCACAACAGGAACACCAGGGCTACCAACGTGTTTTTACTGTGCTCATCTTCACACAGGTTCTGTGGTTCCGACTGGTGAGACAGCTCAGCAGTTAAGAGCACTTCCTGACCTTGCAAAGGACCCGAATTTGATTCCAGCTCCAGGTGATCCAATGTCTTGTTCTGACTTGTGGGAGCACTGGTCACACATGGTGCACATACATATGTGTGTAGGCCAAGCACTCACACACACATAAGTTAAAGATAAACAAGTCTTTTAAAAGTAAAGTATAGCTGGGTTATGGTGCAAAACTTAAATCTCAGCACTCAGGAGGCAGAGGCAGGCTGATCTTCGAATTCAAAGCCAGTCTGGTCTACAGAGTGAGTTTCAGGACAGTCAGGGCTACACAGAGAAACTCTGCCTTCAAAAACAAAAACAAAAACAAAAATGTGTAGAAAAATTGAAGAAAAGACATGATGTCAACTTCTGCCCCTTCATGAGCAAGCACATGTGTACAAATGCAGTCACATGCACCTGTGTACACATCTACATGAAGACATACAAACAACAGTTATGACTGGTGGTCACTTGTGTACATCTTCTCTTCGCCCTTGTAGGAAAATTCAATCCTTTTTCTTCCTTAATTTCACTGATGTGACACACAATCACTCCAGGCAAATGGTATGCAAGAGGAAGGCATCTGAGGAATCATAGTACCAGGGATCAAGAGATTGCTCAATGGTTAGAACACTTGCCATGCCAGCAGCAAGCTGCTTTGAGGACCAGAGTTCAAATCCCCACACGCTGTAAATGCCAGGTGGGAATGGCAGCTCTTCTGTAATTCTGGCTCCCGGAAAGCAGGTATGAGGGCTGTGTGTGTCCTCCCCAGAATAAGCTGAAATTATTCAGTATATTGTGGAGCTCTGGGCTCAAGGGAGAAACTGCCTTAATGAATAAGGTAGAGAGCCATCAAAGAAAATACCAGAAATCAACCTCAAGCTCCCATCCCCCCCCCACACCTACATCCTTACATACACAGGGATGTGTGCGCAGGTGAACATGAAGGCATAGCGCGCGCGCGCACACACACACACACACACACACACACACACACACATACACAGAGGAAGAAAGAAAAAACAAAGCAGTGATAGTAACAGACACATACAGGACATGAAACACATTTCATCTTTATTATCTGTCCCCAGGGCAATGG
Organism: Acomys minous; assembly: GCF_964271855.1. NCBI lineage: Eukaryota > Metazoa > Chordata > Mammalia > Rodentia > Muridae > Acomys > Acomys minous. The sequence goes on along the minus strand of NC_140498.1, from coordinate 65,884,326 downwards.
CCTTGAAACCTGGCTTTTCTTTCAAACATATACTCGCTTTAAAGTCATATACGAACATATCCAGGCAGGTTAAAGTATCACAGGCCAATGTTCACGTTCAACAATGGAAACTACATATTAAATAAATAAAAATGTATATCCATAATGGCTTAGGGCTCTGATACCCAGATATAAGACAGATACATAAGTATAAAAGATTTTTAAAAAGGTAAAAATCCTCTATTGAGTGAAAATAGTTGTGTATAATATAAACATTATAAGAGTTATCATAAAATATAGAAGTGGCATGTTCTTAAAATTAGAACGATCACAAAATTATTTAATATGCTAATTATTCTGTAGTCAATATATAATAATATAGTAAGGTTTATTAATACTACAACAAAACTTGTTATTACAATTTTACAATAAAATCTGTGCTATCTTAAAGTTATTACAATTATATAAACCGAGTGCTATATTTTGAAGGGGGTTCCTCCACAATCTGAGCCCTGAGGCACTGCCTTTAAACAGCCTGCACGGAGGAGACCAATTATAGGAAACCACGGGGCCTTCAGCTGCTGCCTTGGGGGAGATGGGAAGTGAGGACATTTGGGAGAACATTTACATGGTGCCCCCCCCGGGGAGCCCTGATTTCCTAGGGCCCCTCCAGAGCTCCTACAAGAGTCCCAGCTCCCAGGAGCACAGCGTGGTGACGCCATCCCACTCCTTCTGGAACAGTGGGCTCAGATCCTAGGGTTCCTGGGGAAGGCAGGCCTCTCTCCTTTCCCCCTGGCAGTCCTTAGTGTTGGCATAGAGTGTCTCCCTCAGGCGCAGGGATCTGGAAGGAAGAGGGAGGCCGTGTCAGACTTCACACATGTAGTCCTCTAAACGTGAACAAGAGGAATGTCCAAAGTTAATCCTAGCTGGAGGTCGGAGCCCATGATGGGTGCAAACCTCTCTCTGACCCTCCTTTCCTTTGTCTGTTTACTCTGTGGTGCTGGGGTCACACTCTGGTGCCGACACATTGAGACCTTACGACGGAGCAACCCTAGCTCTTAACACTTGATTCTTTAAAAAAAATTTGTGTGTGTGCGCGCGCGCGCGCGCGCGTGTGTGTGTGTGTGTGTGTGTGTGTGTGTGTGTGCACGGTCACACAAGCACACGCACAGGCTTGCATGCATTTGTAGGTGACTGCAGAGGCAGAAGAGAACATCAGATCTCCTGGGAAAGGCTTTTAGCCTGTTGTAAGCTACCTACACATCATGGGTACTAGGAACCAAGTCCTGTTCTCTGAAAGGGCAGCAGGTGCTCTTAGACACCGTGCTATCTCCCCACCCCTGTAACCCTGATTCTTGATCTGAACCCCGAAGCTGTCTTGTTCAACTGTGATTCTCCACCTCGACCCCCTCAGTCATCTCATCTGTCTACGGTCAGATCGGCTTTACAGCGGTCAGCCGAACTCCCCACTTTCAGAATGTGGCTGTGAACTATTTCACACCTCGCTCCTCCTCATCAGTTGCTTAAACCCTGAACTTTCAGGCATGCTGTACACATCAACACCACGTTGACAGCTTGACCCATGAGCCTCTGTGCCTAGTGCTGAGCCTAACCTCGGAAGAGGCACTATCATCCTTTCTCTGGAACTTGGCCAGGAACACGGGATGAAAACCAAATATTTGTTTCATCTTCCACCCAACTCTGTAACTATAATTGTTGATTGAAACTGCACCCCCCCCCTCCGGCAGCTAGCAAAATGGCTTTCAGAGGGCAAAAGATGCTTTGGCATATGCCTGGTAACCTGCTTGGGGTGGAAAGATTTCTATTCAGTTTCAGTCCTTGTAACAGCCTGCCCTTCTCTCTCCCTCTCTCTCCCTCTCTCTCCCTCTCTCTCCCTCTCTCTCTCCCTCTCTCTCTCTTCTCTCTCTCTCTCTCCCTTCCTCTCTCCCCGCCCCTCGCCCTCTCCACCCTATCTGTCTGTCTGTCTGTCTGTATCAGTGATGGGACTGATCCAGCTATGCCAATGGCCGGGCTGTCCCAAAGGATAGAGGTGAGTATGGGACGAGGGTGAGTTAACTGGGGGCTCAGTGGCTTTTCTAATTAGACTACAGACAGGAGCCCAGACCTCAGAGAACACCACCCTACCTTCATCAGGCCGATGACCTCGGGCCTCCGTGGTTCTAGGGTTCTAGGTCAGCTTAGTTCGATCTCGCGACCACACCCACAAGTCCGGGTTGTAAGCCTGGATCTGGAGAGTGAATCAGTTCCCTGAGCGATGTCACGCACGCCCTCACCCCGGGGCCAGCCTGTACTCTCGCTGTTTAGCCTCAAGCTTTCCCATTCCCCGATCCTACCTCCCGCAGTCAACCTCATCCCTCTGTCTGTCTGTCTGTCTGTCCAGCCTGTCCCTCTGTCCCCCATGTCCCGCCCACACACACCTCTTCACACTCCTCCCGGGACACCCAGATCCTCCAGTGCATGGAGCGAATGAGCTGGAACCGCAATCTGTGGAACAAGGGGCGCTGGGCGTAGCTCTTCCCGTAGAGGAAGTAAAACATGTCTTGTTTAGGGGCCTGGTTGTCCTCCTCCATGTCACTGGCCAGGTACCTGCGGAAGGAACCAGGGTTGTGAGTGGCTCAAGCCAGGAGGACCCAGGAGAAGGGCCATGGAGCCATCTCAGCCTGAGAGCACCTCAGCTGGAAACAGATGAGGACAAGCCACAGGCAGAGGTACCTCTGCCATTGTCACTGTGAGCGGACTGCACCTTTTCCATCCTCTCCCTTCCCTGGACTTGCGCTGTGTGCACACATCCATGTCTAGCCTCCGGGAGAAGCACCCCAAAGTCCAGCCTGACCCCGCTTGTCTCCCCTACTGTGGTGGTTTGAAAGAAAATGGTCCCAAATAGACTCAGAGAGAGTGGCACTATTAGGAGATGTGGCCTTGTTGGAGGTAGTGTGTCACTGGTGCAGGGGATGGGGGATGGGGGGGAGGGGGAGGGAGGGGAGAGGGGAGAGGCGGGCTTTGAGGTCTCAGAAGCTCAAGCCAGGCCAGTGGCTCACTGTCTCTTTCTGCTGTCTACCAATCCAGGTGTAGAACTCTCAGCTACCCCCTCCTGCACCGTGTCCGCCTGCAGGCTGCCCTGCTTCCCGCCATGATGAGAACGGGCTAAACCTCTGACCTGTAAGCCAGCCCCAGTGTAACGCTTTCCTCGAGAAGAGTTGCTGTGGCCATGGTGTCTCTACACAGCAGTGGGACCCTAGGGCATCCACTCCTTCTCTCCTTAATGCTCAGCAAATATTTCTGAGACCTCTCTCAGAGTCACCTCGTATTTTGTGACACTTAAGGGTGTGCTTTGGAGGATGTGTTGAATAAATCACTGAATGAATTAGTAAGTGAGTGAAAAGGATAGATGAAGGCATATGCGACGCTGGCTACTTCCTTGCCTGGGTACTGTGGCAGACCTTCCTGACAAATAAAACAGAATGGAAGGTTCCCAAGAATAACCGGGTATTTGACGAGATCCTGCCTTCAAGTGTCCACTATCATGGGACTGGGGGAAGGGAGAAGAGACCAGAGGCTAATTTCACTTACACTGTGTGTGTGTGTGTGTGAGTGTGTGTGTGTGTGTGTGTGTGTGTGTGTGTGTGTGTACATGTGGAAGTGTAGGAAGATGATGACATCAGACACCCCATGAATTGGAGTCTGTTTTCTTGAACAGTGTACTTTGTTAACTCCCGAGCTGTCTTGCCAGTTCCTTACACATACTTTTCTTATTTTTATTTTTTATTGTTTGGGTTTTCGAGACAGGGTTTCTCTGTGTAGCCCTGGCTGTCCTGGACTCACTTTGTAGACCAGGCTGGCCTTGAACTCACAGAGATCCACCTGCCTCTGCCTTCAGAGTGCTGGGATGAAAGGCATGTGCCACCACGCCTGGCACTTTTTTATTTTTTATTAGGTCTGTGCATATGTGGGGATGCTGCAGTGTTGGGAGGGCCCGATCTGGATCTGGTGAACTGAACTCCAGTCCTCTGCAAGGTTGCCGTGAGCTCTTAGCCCCCGAGCCGTCTCTCTAGTCCCCAAACATCCCATTGTGACAGAATTTCAGTACAGTTCTGCTGAAGGCAAAAGCTGGTGGATCAAACAGGCCAGACAAAAAGTTTTGCTCATTTTCAGGTTGATTTGCAGCACCTCGCTATGTCGCTGCGGTGTTCCTTAGAACCCCTGCCTCAAGAAATCCTCCTGTCTCAGCTTCTTGAGTATTTTGGCTATATAGAGGCTCCACCTTGTCCTGCTAGATTTCAGAGAATGAACTAATTCTAAGGAGAGGTGTTTGGCTTCGTGCACACGCGTGTGAAACACCTACACAGGGTAAATATGGAGGGCCTAGCACTGGAAGGAGCCGAGAAGGGAGGGACTATCAGGTGAGGCTCAGTTTGCTTGGAGAGGACCTCAAAAGATGGCTGAGTTCCCACTGGGAACTCCAGCTTTACCTGCCGACTTGCCACAACCTAGGGTTGCCACAGAAGGATCCAGAAATCGTGAAGGAGGGGACACAGCCACATTTTGGTGCTTGGGGACAGAATTGAGTCTCTACGAAGGACTGCTTTTCCTGGTTTTATTCTGCTCATCCTTGAGTCTGTGAGTGTGGTGTGTGTGTGTGGGGGGGGGGTGTATATGTACAATTGAGCGTGTTACACAATTGAGCATGTTACACAACTGAGCATGTTACACAATTGAGCACGTTGAGAGTAGCCAAAAGTCAACCCTGAGTTTTTCCCCCAGGAGCAGACCACTTTGTTTCATGTGACAGTCTCTCGCTGGGACCTCAGTCTTAGCAGTTAGGCTATGGGGTCTGCTCTGAACCCCAAATGATCATCCTTTCCTTGGCCCCCTAGCTGTGGAACTGCAAGCACCTGGTCCACCTTCTCCGCGTGGATGCTAAGAATCTGAACCCAAGTCTTCACGCATGTGCGGCAAGCATTTTACTAGCTCTCCAGCTCTTGTTAAATCTCTGGCTGATATTATCTAGTTTTCTTTTCTTTTTTTGGTTTTTTATTTGTTTGTTTGTTTGTTTTTCAAGACAGGGTTTCTCTGTGTAGCCTTGGCTATCCTGGACTCTTCGTAGACCAGGCTGGCCTCGAACTCACAGAGATCCACCTGCCTCTGCCTCTCCAAGTGCTGGGATTATAGGCGTGCACCATTGCAACCGGCTGCTAGTTGTCTTTAATAAAAAAACAGCTCAAAGGCATGTATGCTTCAAGGACAGGCCAGGGGCCCACTTTTTGTTACCCCCCCACACCCAGGGCAGGGCAAAGTGAGGAACAAGAGGAGACAAAAATACTCACAGAGCCAGGAAGAAGTGAATTGGCCTATACTGCCAGGAGAAGAGCCCAGCACGGCTGAAGTAAGCTATGACCATAGACAGGAGGTACTGATGGAGAGAGGGGACAGGAAGGGAGAGGTCACACCCTGGAGAGGAGGAATAAGGGACAGAGGAAAGGGGGGAGGGTGATGACATGGGTACAAAGGTCAGAGCGGGTGGGATGGAAGGGTGCTTGCAGGTCAGCCAGGGCAGGGGGAGGAGGTCTTGTCACCTCAGCATGGCTGGCTGTGGGTCAGTTCTGAGGGAGGGTTGATGACGACGGGGGACAAGGAGGTCATTGCCCAGCTGGAGCAAAGGGTTCCAGAGAGCTGTGGGGAGAGGAGGCAATTCCCAGAGTAAGATGGTGGCCTTGGGCTTAGATCCCAAGGACCCCAGTGAGGCGGGAGCCTCCTGCCCACTCTGTAAGACGCTGCCAGGCGCTGAAGAGAGACATTGGCAGGACATCAAGGGCCAGGATGGTGTGGCTTCAGGTGGATCCATTGAGGAACAGAGGACTGTGGGTCGGTGAGGTCCCTCCCCAGGCAGGACAGGAGCAGTAGCAGGAGCCAGCTCAGGGCAGGGCTCCTCACCTTGTCAGACACTTGCAGTGTCTTGTCCCAGGCCAGGAATTTTTTCACTGCTGGATCCTCTGTGAACAAAAGCACACCTGTTACAGTGAGAGCCGGAACAGCTTGGGAGAGAACAAGAGAACCGCCTTGGTGGGAAAGGATTCAATCCAGGACCAGTGGGAGACTGATACACTGTATCCTTGGAAGCTAGTCTTTTTTTTTTTTTTTTTTTAAGATTTATTTATTATGTATACAATGTTCCGCATGCATATGTGTCTGCCTGCCAGAAGGGGGCAGCAGATCTCATTATAGATGGTTGTGAGCCACCATGTGGTTGCTTGCTGGGAGTTGAACTCAGGACCTCTGAACCTCTTAACCTCTGCTGAGCCATCTCTGCAGCCCCATGTGATCTATTTGTAAGAATCTGGTTACTGGTTATCTAGGGTTGGAGGAATTAGCTTCAGCTGATACAAGATCAATGTCACTGTGTTGTAATCTTCTGTTCCTAGGGTCAGCACACAGAAACCGAGACCCCGGGAGAAGAAAGGCTGTATCTCAAGCTGGCAGCAGACCATGGTACTGTGTAAGATCTCCCACGTGGTAGCGGGGTTGAGGACACCAGGAGAACACGGCCCACAGAATCAACTAAGTTGAGCTCAAAGGGGATCACAGAGACCGAAGGAGCCCGCGTCAGCCTCTGCTAGGTCTTCTGCATATACGTTATGGCTGTTAGGTTGGTGTTTTCTGGGCCTCTTAATAGTGAGAGTAGGGTGTTTCTGATTGTTTTGCCTGTTCCTTGGACCGCTTTCCTCCTACTGGGTTGCCTCGTCCAGCGGATATGAGGACAAGTGCCTAGTCTAATTGTAACTTGTTATCCCGCGTTCCGTTGGTATCCCTGGGGAGCCTGCTCTTTTTCTGAAGGAAAACAGAGGAGTCCATCTGGTGGATAAGGGAGTTGGGGGACAGGACTGGGAGGAGGGGAAGGAGGGGGAAACTGAGGTCAGGATGTCTTTTACGAGAGAGAGAGAGAAAAAAAAGATTTCCCACATTGTACTGATTTCAATGGCGTGAAAGCTGCAGAAATGAAGGGCGTTGGGGAGACGCTGAGTCTGTGTGCCACGAAGCAGGCTCAGCGTCCTCTGCACTCAGAGGAGTGGCCAAGGGTGGCCATTGATGATGAAGCTGCAGACCCCATTGCAGTAGAGATCCCAGGATACTGGTCATGTTAGGACCAGGTCATGACCAACGAGGACAGTGGCAGGGGTGGGGACCTGAGCCTACGAGACAAGCTGTGTGTGGCACAGAGGAGAGAGCTGGAAAAGTGGGACTGCTCCAGCCCTGTAAGGCTGTGAGGTTATGAATGAATTCCAGATGTCAGACACTGAGCTATGGGATTTTATCTATACTGCTGGGTTTTGTTTTCCTTTCCTCCTTCCCCTCCCCCTCCTCCTCTTCCCCTTCCCCCCTCCCCCTCCCCCTCCTCTCTTCCTCCTCCTCCTCCTCCTCCTTCTTCTTTTTTTTTTGAGACAGGGTTTCTCTGTGTAGTCCTGGCTACTGTCCTGGACTCACTTTGTAGGCCAGGGTGGCCTCGAATGCACAGAGGATTCGCCTGCCTCTGCTGGGATTAAAGACGGTGCGCCACCACTGCCCCGGCTGAGACTCTGGTTATTTTCAAGCATTAGAGCATTAGAATTTTCATAAACCCATGAGACTTTTAAAGTTATCCACTATTTATATTATATTAACATAAGATCTTGGGGTCAAACAGGCAAGGCAAGGGTAAGCCTTAAGGTGAGATGTTTGTTTATAGACCGTGTTGATAAAAGGAGTCTTCTAGTCAGCTTCTGTTCGAAAGTCGAGAGTTACCTATAGGAATCTCAATCAGATTGACCCTTGCGTGTGTTTCCGGGAAATTTTATGATCACCAATTTACACAGGAGGCCCCAGCCCACTGTGGGCGGTACCAATCCTGAGTAGGTGGTCTTGCCAGCTGAGCAGAAGCCAGGAGCAAGCAGCTTTCCTCCAGGGCTTCTGCTTTTCCGGCTCGAGCTCCCGCCCAGTTGACCTCAAGGGTGGATTGCGACATGGAAGTGTAGGCCAAAATAAATCCTCTCCTCCCCTATGGAAATTACGGAAAGGAAACTGGGAAGGCACCACAGTTAGCTGCAGGAGAATAACGGAGAGAGGAACGGGGTAGTGGCCTCATCTGGGAGACTCTAGAGAGGAGATACCGAGTGAACTTCAGAATATAGTGGCAAGCATGCCACACTCAAGATGTCATTTACGGGGTGGGCGTGGTGGCACAGGCCTTTAATCCCAGCACTCGGGAGGCAGAGGCAGGTGGATCGCTGTGAGTTCGAGGCCAGCCTGGTCTGCAAAGCAAGTCCAGGATAGCCAAGGCTACACAGAGAAACCCTGTTTCAAAAAAAAAAAAAGAAAGAAAGATGGAGCTGGGCATGGTGGCACACCCCTTTAATCCCAGCACTCAGGAGGCAGGGGCAGGCAGATTGCTGTGAGTTCGAGGCCAGCCTGGTCTACAAAGTGAGTCCAGGACAGCCAAGGCTACACAGGGACACCCTGTCTCGGAAATCCCCCTCCCTCAAAAAAAGAAAGAAAGAAATAGATAATTGCATGTGGCTCTGGGATTATTTCAGAATCATGATGTCACATGAAGCTTTGAACATGACTGTGTTGCCCTTGTGTGGGTGAGACACCCCAGCTCAGCAAAGTCAGAGCTAAGTTACAGCGGGGCGCGGGGAGCACCAAGCTTGCTCACCTCCATGTGGAGCTACGTCAGCTCTAGCCTAAGGCTCTGCCACCTATGTGTCCCTAAGAATCCACGGAACATAAGTCCTCCAGACTGACAGAGGGTAGGGCTGTGAGGGTGGCTTTTCCGCAGGGAAGGGGGTTGACTGCAAGTTTCCTCTTTTGCTTAAGGCGGGAGCCGTGCAGGTGTCTCTTACCCAGCAGCTTGGTGAAGACCTTGTGGTGTTCAGGCCTCACTGTAGGCACGCGCCGCCTCTTCAGCTTCATCTTGAGCCCGCACAGCATTTCCACTGACCACACTGGCTCAGGTTCAGGGTCCAGGAGCTCTGCCAGGTCATCCTCAGAATCCGAGGACAAGTCCCTCTTCCTCTGTGGGCTGGTGGATGGAGGCTGGGGGCTGGCCTCCACTCTTGGTCCTAAATGAAGAAAGCCCACTCCAGTGTGAGGTTCAGGCTCTGATGATCTCAGCCCTGACCCCACAGTACCCCAAACACCCCAAACCTCTTCAGTTGTTGCCTTTCCCCAGACTGCCATGCCATTTCCCCCTGTTCTGATATCTATCGGTCCCCTCCCTTTGTCCCTGATCTCTCTCCCTCTTCCTCAAGATTCTTCCTCATTAGAGACACATTGTCCCCATAAGAGGAAGTCTCTTCTTTTGTCCCCTCTTCTCTGTCCTGTCTTTGAGTCTTGATGCCCAACCCCTTTCCTTGTTCTGCAGGTTTTGAGTCCATGTGACATCTGAATTTGACTTCCCGTCCTCCCTGCCTCCAACCCTGCAACCCGGGCCCTCCTTCCTTCCTTCAGTCCCCTTGCTCCTTACCGTCACCTTCTCACGTGTCTTCTCACCCAGTCCCCTCACCTGGTGATCCTGAGATCTCCCCATCCACCACCACCCCAGGTGAGGGCCTGGTGATACCAAGCTGAGGGCTCTCTGCTCCCCAGAACACAGTGACAGTTGGCCAGCAGTCACAATTCTCTCAAGCTGTATCCCCCCTTCTACAAACCCCAGACCCTGATCCACCCTGCCCTCCTCCTTGACTCTGGCTGAATCCACACCTGATGTCCCTTCCCCCATTCTAGGGAGAAGTCAGGAGGGGGTGAAAGCTCCAAGAAGACGCTGTTGTCCACCCAGCTGCCTGCCACCATGGAGTGTGTCTCCTCCAATCAGGAGGAGCGGACACCTGTGATGTCATCAGCCTTCCAATCTGGCAACCAGTTTGAAATAAAACATGTGTAACTGACAGGTTGATGTATGTGTCTGTTCTAAGGATTCAGGATCAGCCTGTCTCCTACACTCATCCCATCCCTAGAACCATCCTGCATGTCTGGACATTTCTCAGTGTATGTACTAGGGGCTGCATGCTCTTTACAGATTCTCCTTTCCTCTGTGCACTCCAGTTTGAAATCTCAGTTTCTTCCCCAATTATACACTATTTCTCCATTTGAATTTTTTAAAAAAGAATTTTTAAAAATTTAAGTAATTTATTTTTATATTTTTGAGACAGTGTTTCTCTTGTCTATCTCTACTGTCCTGGCACTTGCTCTGAATACCCAGGCTAGCCTCAAACTAAGAAATCTGCCTGTCTCTGCCTCCTGAGAAACCCTTTTTATTATCCTTTATTCCCATTCCATTGCTCTTTAAGTTTTCTAGGCCACATGACATCCACATGCCATCACCCGTTGTCTCCTTCTCCAGTCTTTGGCATCCAGGGCTCCTCCTTCCTTTCTTCCTTCCTTCCTTCCTTCCTTCCTTCTTTTATGCCCTTCCTCCTTCCTGCCACCCGCCTATAACCTCACCTGAAAGTCCTGTGATGTCTTCATCCAGCACAGGTGAGGCCACTGTGGTGCTCAGCTGGGGACACTGTTCCTCATACTGTGAGGATGCTTCACCCGAAGCCATAGCTGTCTTGGACCTTTCCTTTCCTCCTTCAAATTCAAGACGCGTGTCTATTCTACCTTCTTCCTGGACTCTAGATGAACCCACTCCTGGTTCTCCTGGCCGCAGCCGAGGGAGAAGTCTGTTGTGGAGGAGAGCACTGAGAAATTGTTTGCCCACTGTGCTGCCTAGCTCCACAGAGTTCGGCCCTTCCAATCAGGAGGGGCGGAAGCCTATGAGGTCATCAGCCTTCCAACCTGGCAACCGGTTTGAAAGACAACACGTGTAACTGATGGGTCGATGTGTTCTGAGGATGGGTGTGCAGGTTTGCGTAGTGAGAATTTTGGAATTTTTTTTTGTTTCTTTAAATAAACACAGCAACATTAGGAGACTCTGTTTTCGTCTTAACCCCAGGTGCGGGGAGCCGGTTCACAGTAGGCAACTATGATTTGCCTCGTGCTCTAGCAGAGGCGTGATTTGGCCAGCAGCAGATAGTTTCTGGGAGTGTGTGACGTTTGGAATTCTGGGAAAATTTCAGAGGCTATGTAAATGCTAGACCCCCCAATAGGTGGGTTGCTGGTTGGACGTTGGATGCTTGTGGTTGTGGTTTGCTAATTGGTCACATGCAAAGAAATCCAGGAGAAGAAGACATCAGATACCCTGATGGCAAAGATCAAACACTCCCCAAGGAGCTCGAAGCCCCAGCCAGCAAGAAGTAGTTTAAGGATAATGTTGCCCCATTCACTTTTATCCCGTCCTCCCCCCCCCCCCCCCCCGCTTCTATCTGGTGTTAGGAGGTTGAAAGGGTAGAAGAAAGGGAGGGTGAAGATGGGTGGAAGAAAGAAGGACCCACAAAGTAGCTGTCTATAGGTTTGGAAATCTACACCTGAAGAATGCAAATGCAATGGGGAATTCTAAAGAAAGCAAAAGCACTGTGGAGGAACACAACAGGATAGAGTTTGTGAGGGACTTGTGAGGACGTGGTAGAGATCTGACACGGCAGGGCACCATCAGGCTAAAGGGGCTTGTCTGAGGGCACCTCTGAACCAGTGCTCCTGCCTGGGGCTACCCGGAGTTGCAGTGTCCATACGAACAGGAAGACCTCAGAGGGAAGTTGAGGCTGGCCTTTGACCCCTAGCATCTCCACCTCTTGCTATGCCTGGCCCTCTAACCTTTCCATCTGTCCTGTGGTGAATAACGGTCTTTAACCCTAGAAGAGTTCTTCGAGTTCTATGACTCCTACAAATCTCGTGAGGCCCCTCGCTGCCGTTAGCAGTGGATTTTTTTTTTTTTTTTTTGGCTGCTGGGGCTCACAACAGAGTCTCGAGATTCAAGCCTACTCTTTCAGCTGATCAAGTTTATAAAGAGGTGCAATTATATAAAGTAACAATCTCTGGGTTCAGACCCCTGGGTGAGAGGCTAGTCCTGAGGCTCAGTGACTAAGCGAGTGTTTTCCAAGCCATGGAGGAGAGGGTGGTCCTGGGTCCCCCCTAGCAGGAGCTGATGTTCAGTGTCTATCCGACTTCCTGTGATTAAATATCCTGATACAAAGGCAACTAAGTGAAGAAAGGGATTTATTTCAGTTTATAAATCCAGGGTGCTGTCCATCCTTGTGGAGAAGTCAAGGCGGGGTCAGACAGCTAGCGTCAAAAATCACATCTGCAGAGAGCAACAGATGCACGTTTACTCACTCATCCCCATGTGCTCAGCTTTCCTTTACTCTTTTTTTCTTTTGTAGATTTATTTATTATGTATACAGTATTCTGCCTGCATGTATACCCACACACCAGAAGAGGGCACCAGATCCATTATAGATGGTTGTGAGCCACCACATGGTTGCTGGGAATTGAACTCAGGACCTTTGGTTTGTTTGTTTTGTTCTTTTTCTTTTTTTCTTTTTTCTTTTTTTGAGACAGGGTTTCTCTGCTTACTTTGGCTATCCTGTACTTGTAGGTCAGACTGGTCTTGAACTCACTGCGATCTACCTGCTTCTACCTCCCAAGGGCTGGGATTACAGGTGTATGCCACCACACCTTTTTGTTTTTTTTTTTTAAAGATTTATTTATTTATTTATTTATTTATTTATTTATACTATGTTCTGCCTGCATGTGAACTTGCACGCCAGGCCAGAAGAGGGCACCAGATCTCAGTATGGGTGGTTGTGAGCCACATGTGGTTGCTGGGAATTGAACTCAGGACCTTTGGAAGAGCAGACAGGGCTTTTAAACCACTGAGCCATCTCTCCAGCCCCCTCTTTTGTATTTTTAAGACAGGGTTTATCTGTGTAGCCTTGGCTGTCCTAGACTTGCTTTGTAGACCAGGCTGGCCTCGAACTCACAGAGATCCACCTGCCTCTGCCTCCCGAGTGCCACCATGCTCAGAGGAACTCAGGGCCATTGGAAGAGCAGACAGTGCTCTTAACCTCTGAGTCATCTCCCCAGGCCCTTGATTCCTGTACTGGGTTCTGAATCCCCTTCCTCGGGAATGGTACCACCCATAGTGGGCTGGTTCTTCTCACATCAATTAACTTAATTAAGGTGCTCTCACAGACCCGCCCACAGGACCATCCACTCATTGAAACTCTCTTCCCAAACGATTCTAGATTGTGCCACGTTGACAATTAACGCAAAACCAACCACTGGAGTAATCCAGGAAGGCACCCCAGTGTAGGGAACAGGACAAAGGACCAGAAAGAATCAAAGTACCAAGGACGCCCAGTCACAGATCAAGTACAGTCATTGTTCGGTTGGAAGGTGCAACTAGTAGTCAGAGGACCCAGTTGATGCCACTTTATCTGTCTTTACTGGTGGTTTACAGGATAGTCAGCCATAGTCCCCACCCTCTGCCTGATGTGGTCATACAGTATACATGATACACAAACGTCCATTGACATTTGGAGCCCAGTCATGATGCTTCGGCTTTTGCTCCACCTGTTGAGAATTTAAGAATAGGATGTGCTGAACAGCAGCAAATGCTGGGCAGGACATCCCCAGCGACATAATTGTTTTACACACACACCATATATGTTATGATTAATAAAAAGAAAATAAGATGATCAGATAATAAAATGCTGCTTATCTTTAAAAATCACTTGAGGAAAAAAATGGCTATAATTGACTTCTGCTATGAAAAGCCACCTGGTAAATATTTTAGATTGTCTTAAATGCTGAAGTACAGTGTTGTTCTGAGGGGCTTTTTACAAGGATAGCAGAGAACTGTACAGGTGTATAGTTAGCTGTAGTTCTCACGGAAATGAACTTGCCACTTGATGTTGTGTCTTCTCCCGTTTACTTACGTGGACTAGCAATTTGACCTGTTAAACAGGACTCGTTCACTTCAAGAAACTACGGTTGTATACACCCGGAGGCGTCTGTTAATTCGGCTCCTTTTTTTGAGTGGGTTTTGGCACAGCAGAGCTAAATCTTTGTGGCCCACTTGAATGACTGACTTAATAATGTTGACATGGATACTGTATTTAGTGAAATGTCAGATAAAAACACCTGGCTGAATAATGCGGGGCTTTTTTTTTTTATTAAAGGGATGGGAAAGAACACATGAATCTAATAATAAAGGATCATGAGCTGCAAAAAATAAATAAATAATAAGATTACAGGCAACAGATATTATGCTGTAGAGGAGTTTATTAAATAAGCATGGGGGGAGAAGGAAAGAGGGGAGGGGCACCCCAGAGAGCTAGAGGGACAGAGACAGGAAGAGTGAGAAGAAGAGAGAGGAAGAGGAAGAGGAGTAAGAGTCAGAGAGAGGCGGGAAAGAGGGAGGGGGAGAGAGAGACCTCGTAGAGGGTCTGTTCTTTTCTATAGCCCTGGGCAGGGCCACGCCCCCATGGAAGGTAGGCAATGACATCACAGGTAGGCAGACTGAAGCAGAATCCTAACAACACATGTTTTCCTAATATTCAAAAAAGTCTCACTGAGGGTCAGCAAGGTGCCATGTAAGCCCAACAACTTGACTTCAATTCCCAGAACCCAGAGTGGAAGGAAAGAACTAACTCCCAAAAGTTGTCCTCTGATCTCCCGTGTCTGCCCTGTACACACCAATATAAAACAACAACAATAATAAATTGACTTAAAAAAATAAAGCTACCAGCCGGGCGCACACCTTTAGTCCCAGCACTCGGGAGGCAGAGGCAGGCGGATCGCTGTGAGTTCGAGGCCAGCCTGGTCTACAAAGTGAGTCTAGGACAGCCAAGGCTAACATAGACAGACCCTGTCTCGAAAAACCAAAAAAAAAAAAAAAAAAAAAAAGCTACCGTGGAAACCAATATAAACACATCTGAAAGTCACATGGTCTTAAAGACGGGAAAAATGAAAATCTCCCAAACTCCAGCACATTTCCCTCAGTTGGTGTCTGTGTGTGTTAGACAACTACCTGGGTAACTTAGGGAGACACCTCAAAAAAAGAAAGAATACACACACACACACACACACACACACACACACACACACACACCAGCTCTATGTAGCTTAGTGGTGAAGTGCGTAGCATGCACAAGGCTCTATATAGAGCCTAGGTCGGCAGGGACCGGTTGAGTCTCTCCTTGCCTTCTCAGTTCCTATCTGAGCATCATAGAAGGCTCTCAGCCTGCTGGTCTGTCTGTCTGTCTGTCCACATCAAAATCTTTTCTTAATACAAAAATTATATACGTTTGAAATGTCCTCATTTGCAAGCATGGGATTCCATTTCTGAAGGACCTGAGTCCCCTCCGTGCAATGTAAGCTTCCAGGAAGAGAGCGTTCAGATGTCCCTGTCACCTGGGGAGCTTAGTCCAGCCCCCCTCCTTCAGAGACATAACTACCTGCTTGTCACAGGGATGTGGGACCTTTTGCTTCTTGAGATAAGAACCAGCTCCGATGGGCACCTCGGTTACCAGGTGAGGTCAGGACGGGAAGAGAAGGTGCAGCCAGCTTTGCAGTGCAGTGCTTCCAAGGAGGAGAGGGTCACCCTTTCTCCTGAGACCACGTGCTCCCTGCAGCATCTTCGGGCCGTAAGTGATGCTTCTGTCTCCTGCGGGCTCTGCAGTGGTACCATGGTTCACCTGTGATGGATACCAGAGGTTGACTGAGGGCCTCGTTCATGTTGAAACTTGTTTTCTGTAATCATGTAGGTTTTTTGTTTTGTTTTGTTTTTGTTTTTGTTTTGTGTGTGTGTGTGTGTGTGTGTGTGTGTGTGTGTGTGTGTGTGTTTCCCATTGGTGGCTTTTGTTTAGTGTCTATCAGCTTTGGAAACCGATAGGACAATAGCACTGTGGCTTTATTAGGGAGGGCAGGTGGGATTTGAGAAATCTTTGAGCATAGGGTACCATGTTTGAACACTGTCATTGTCGCCTGACTCCAAACATCGAGTTTGAGAAGTCGTCTTACAGGCACCTGTTTCCTCTTTTCTGTGTGTACATTCTGGTTGCTTGCAGAATTTTTATGCATTTTGTTGTGTGATCCAGAAATTCCACTACGTTTGTCTTCTTTCTTTGGAAAAGAGTTGCTGGGACATTTCTTGTACGTAAGTGTTTGATGGAAACTTCTAGCGCTTCGGCTAACAGAGAACGAAGGACAGTTTTCTTTCCTTTCATAGGTTAGACTCTACTTCCTACCTAAAAGCGTCAGGCCAGGAGAATTCTCCATAGCTGGAAATAAGCCCCTCAGGCCAGCCCTGGAGGCTCAAAGGGAGTGAGGACAAACTGGCTGGCGACCACTGGCCTCCAGTTACTGTTGCTCATAGCTTGGAGCCCACGCGCTGCTAGCTTGTGCGACGATCCCTGGGGCGCGGGGACTTCTGGGAGTCCTCCCCTTGGTGCCGGCGGTGAGAGAAAGACCACTGGGGGGGGACCAGCCCATTGCTGGGGCGCTGCTGCGCGTGCGCCCCTCGGTTTGTGTGCGTGCTCGCGCAGGCGCAGGACCGCCGCGCAGCCCTGGCTTCCTGCGGCCTGGGTCTCCACCCTCGCACCCGGTGATTTGGCTCCCGAGAGCTGGAGTCGCGGAGCCTGCGGGGGCGCCCCCCCCCTCCAGGCCGGTGCATCCGGGTCGGCAGCGGGTGGACGCAGCGTTGCAGGCCGAGGGGAAGCCGAGGGCCGGACTAACAGGGCGGCGAGGTTTCCTAGGTGAGGCCTGAGGGTGCAGAGTGGGGGCCGTGGGAGGGAGGGAGGCTGGGTCTGGCTGATTGCTCGCGGGGCGGGGGGTGGGGTGGGGTGGGGGAGAGTGGGGGCGCCCTGATCGATGGGCGCCTGCGCGAAGCCTCAGCTCCGGGAGGGTCGCCTCGGTCGGGGTGATCGCCCGGAGGCTGCTCGGCTTTGGGCTGCGTAGACGGCTCGAGGACGAGGCATAGGAGGGGGTCAGCCGGAGGCGCAGTCCACACTCCTCCTACCTCGCTAAGCCACCCCTGCCTCTCATGGCTTCGGATTCCCGTGACGTCCCTCGGCGCCATGGGCACCATAGCTCTCGTCTACTGGCTCCCCCGGGTCGGGCCACCGCAGCGTCCTAAGATCTAGTTCGGGGGAAAAGTTGTTTTGTTTCTTTGCCTCTGTCCCTAGGGGAAGACTGTGGGTCTGCGACGGCCCGGTGACTTAACCGAAGTCATGCAGAGGTTTGTTAGTAGGAGAGTTAAGTTTCCAGGCCGCGGGCCCTTCCCGCAGTGTTACAGTCACAGTCCCACTGTCGCTTAATTTTAATATACAGTTCCCGCCAGGTTGACTCTTTTGTTTTCAGAGCGGCCTGTGAGTATTCCTTTGTATCCCATACTAAATGCAAATTATTTAACTAGCGTTTCTCGTTAGTTCACGACAGTTGCGCTCATTCATTCCCCACATAGCAACGCTTGGTTACAGTTCTCTAGTGCTTTTGAAAGCCAATCAGGCCCCGCCACCCATAAGGTTTCCTTCTTGGTATATTCCTGTAGGTTTTTATGCAGAAGAACCCCCTTTTCCACGCCCACTCATAATGACTTCGTTTTTTCCCCTTCCCCAGACCCAACTTTCCTTTAGGTTTTCCTCTGCTGCGGGTTTTTCCTCTAGGAAAATCGGAAGATGAATACACCCTTGGTAAGTTTTGTTTTGTTTCTGCTCACATCTATATCGCCTAATTTGGTTTGCCACACTCGAAGAGGCAGAGAGCAGCCCAGACTTTACAAAGGGAAAGTCGATATGGTAGGAATAGATAAAGGTTAGGCAAAATGGAAGTAGACAGTAGTAAGAACGGCTGTGGTGCCACTGTCTGTCGGGAGCATGGCCTGGGAAGAGTTTTATGATGGTGCAGTGATGGGGGGGGGGGGAGATGAGCCCCTGGGGACCTGGGGAGGGATTGACTTGGTGACATTCATTCATGTGGGGAAACCCAGTTTATTGGGGGTAAGGCCGTTCCCCAGGTATCCTGGGCTGCATGAAATAGAGCAAGTAAGTGTCTGGAGCGCTAGCAAACGTGCCGCCTTCTCTCGCTGTGTCCTGCTTGTGGAGGCGCTGTGGCTTACTGTCCTCATGATGGAGGGTACCCTTGAACTGAACTATAGCCCCAGCTCTCCAGGGATGTGTATACACACACACACACACTATTGACCTAGCCTATCTTTAGCTGTCTCTGTAGACTCCTCTTGTTAGTTGCTGTGGTGTCTGGCTTCCTGCCCTCCTCCTGGGTTTAGAATTTCTCCTGCCTGCACGTGGCTCTTCTTCCCCTGCTCTGATCTGCCTCTCCTGGCTTTAACCAGTGCTGTGTTGCTTCACTTGTGGATCAGCCAACGGCCTGCCGAGCATCTCTGTGGAGTATGTCCCGACAACACCTGATGGACTCCATTCAGAACAATTCCATTTTCTGTCACCACTTCAGTTTTCTCTTATGGTCCGAGAAGCTTCTCTTTGTTTGCTTTGGTTTCTTTGGTGGGGTTTTTACCCCCCTCCAAGTTTGTTTTTGTTTGTTTGTTTGTTTTGAGACAGAGTTTCTCTGTGTTAGCCTTGGCTACCCTCGGCTTGCTTTGTAGACCAGGCTGGCCTCGAACTCACAGCGATCCGCCTGCCTCTGCCTCCCGAGTGCTGGGATTAAAGGCGTGCGCCACCACGCCCAGCTTCATTTCTTTGTTTTTTGCATCATTGCTAGGTATGTAGCTTGGAGCTCTTCAGCCAGGGTTAAAAGGCATGTGCCACCATCCCTGGCCCTGGTGATGACTTTTAATATCTGAGAAGTTAAGTGACAGACCCATTTGACCTTTTCCACCAACAAATAACCTTTCTTCCCATTGGCTAGAGCTACTTACTAATTAGGAGTCATTAATTCGCTCAGAAAGGCGAGTGTACTGTCCTAGGTACCAGTATTCTCCGAAGAATCGAATATTCCTTTTCAGAAGCTCACTTAGGTTCCCTTCGTGGGAAAGTCTCAAATGGAAACACATGAGTTAGCAATCTCTACAGGGGAGTGACGGGCGTGTGTGTGTGTGTGTGTGTGTGTGTGTGTGTGTGTGTGAATGTGTGAGTGTGTTCTCAGTGCAGAGCTGGTCCCTGCATGTGTTTAATGTAAGAGAAGTTCATCTACGATAAGACAGATTCTGTGGGCTCACCCCTACATCACCACAGATCTGTGGTCTTGTTTTATCTTCCTGTTTGGGTTGCTTTCTGTTGTTTGTTTGTTTGTTTGTTTGTTTGAATTATTGTGTGGGTGTGCACATGCCATGTTGGGTGTGTGGAGGTCAGAGGCCAACTTTTCAGAAGCCGGGTCATGGAGTTTAAACTCAGCTTATACCAGATTTGGTGGCAGGCACCTTCGCCTGCCGAGCCGCCTGGCTGGCCTGTATAGTTCTCCTTCTCAGACACTTCTATTTCATGTTTTCTTTCCCGAAGCAGTGGTTTCACTTCTTTCTTCCTCTCCTGAAGACTGGCTCACAGGTCGCTGGCCTGACGCATCTTTGTCATGTGGTTAATGTGTATTTGTAATAACATACAGTCGACAGCCAACAGTAACTTAGATACCACTGCAGTCTACTGCATTGTGCTGAGTGCTTCCCGTACGATGGCCACTGCCACTGGTGTTCCCAGGGAGCAGCTGTCGCCCTGACGTGTGTGTTTCTGAAGGAAACGTGTTATTCAAAAGTTAAACACCGAAAGGAGGTTTGGGGAGCTGAGGCCGCTGCTCAGTGGTTAAAGCACGTGCCCCACAAGTATGTGGCCTGCAGTTCCAGGTTTTTAGAGGCCCACGGGAATGCCAGGTGGGAGTGATAGCCTGCCTGGAGTGACAGCCTCGGAAGGAGGAGTCAAGGGGACCCTGAGAGCACGATTACCTGTGTCCCCAGGCTCTGGCATTGATTTATGCAGAATGTTGAGTTGAAGCCACCAGGCCTTCATGTCTGGAGTGCAGCAGAGAGACTTGGACGAGAGGCAATAATCTGGTACACAGAGGGCAGTTAAACTACCCACGCATGCAGGCAGGCGCTCCATCAGCGCAGCCAGTGCTCTGAGTATGTGGAGGAGAAAGGCTAGCGGAGAGCACGAGGAAGTGCCGGAGGAGGAGAGCGGGGACGGGAGCAGCATTGTTCGTGTACAGCAGACAAGATGGAGAGAGCTTCAAAGAGCAGGAGATCGCTAGGACGAATGGGTGTCCCTCGGTCTGAGCTCCCCAGCCATGGGAACTGCTTCCAGTGGTTTTTGCATCCCTAACAGCTAGGCTTGTTCCTGGCTTGCAGTTTCAAGCCCACTGCTTTCTTTTTCTCTCTCTCTCTCTCTCTCTCTTTGGTTTTTCAAGACAAGATGGTTTCCCTGTGTAACCTTGAGTGTCCTGGGCTCTCTTTGTAAACCAGGCTGGCCTTGAACTCACAGAGATCCGCCTGCCTCTGCCTCCCCGGTGCTGGAATTACAGGCGTGTGCCACCATGCCCGGTGCCCAATGCTTTTTTAATGTGTATAAAGGGCCCTAAGGCAGTGGTTTTTTTTTTCTTTCTAATTTTCATGTGTGTGTGTATTACATGCATTGGTGTATATGCACAGTTGGCATGTGTGCGCGTGCATGTGGAGGCCCAGGGTCGGTGCTGGGAATCACCAGTCACCCTTCTACCTTATTCATTGAGGAAGGGTCTCTTATTGAGGCGCCAAGCTCTCCAGCGTGGCTCGTCTCTAGCCAGCTTCCCCTGGAGAGCCCACCTGGGCTTCCTGGATGGAACTACAGATGGGCTGCTATGCACCTGGCATTTGCATGGGTTTCTGGAAACCCAGACCCTGGTGTGCACACTTGTATTGCAAGCACTTTTCTCTACCCCCCGAGGCGGTGTGTTTTTTGATAGGCATGCTGTCCTTTCTCAGTCAGTCATGTAAAAAAAAAAAAAAACAGGTGGCTGTCACGGTTCACTGTTCCAGCAAGCTTGGGAAGCTCTTGTCTTCAGCTGCCTGCTCTCCGTGACCTAATTCTGATCGTGCCATTGCAGGGCCCGCTGTCGTTCAAGGATGTGGCGGTGGCCTTCACCCGGGAGGAGTGGCAGCAGCTGGACTCTGAGGAGAAGACGACGTACAGGGACGTGATGCTGGAGAACTACAGCAACCTCGTCTCCGTGGGTGAGGCCCCTCCCAGCTGCTCAGGTGTGGGTGAGGCCCCTCCCCAGCTGCTCAGGTGTGGGTGAGGCCCCCTCCCCAGCTGCTCAGGTGTGGGTGAGGCCCCCTCCCCAGCTGCTCAGGTGTGGGTGAGGCCCCCTCCCCAGCTGCTCAGGTGTGGGTGAGGCCCCCTCCCCAGCTGCTCAGGTGTGGGTGAGGCCCCCTCCCCAGCTGCTCAGGTGTGGGTGAGGCCCCCTCCCCAGCTGCTCAGGTGTGGGTGAGGCCCCCTCCCCAGCTGCTCAGGTGTGGGTGAGGCCCCTCCCCAGCTGCTCAGGTGTGGGTGAGGCCCCCTCCCAGCTGCTCAGGTGTGGGTGAGGCCCCCTCCCCAGCTGCTTAGGTGTGGGTGAGGACCCCTCCCCAGCTGCTCAGGTGTGGGTGAGGCCCCCTTCCCAGCTGCTCAGGTGTGGGTGAGGCCCCCTTCCCAGCTGCTCAGGTGTGGGTGAGGCCCCCTTCCCAGCTGCTCAGGTGTGGGTGTGGGTGAGGCCCCCTTCCCAGCTGCTCATGTGTGGGTGAGGCCCCCTTCCTAGCTGCTCAGGTGTGGGTGAGGCCCCCTCCCCAGCTGCTCAGGTGTGGGTGAGGCCCCCTTCCCAGCTGCTCAGGTGTGGGTGAGGCCCCCTTCCCAGCTGCTCAGGTGTGGGTAAGGACCCCTCCCCAGCTGCTCAGGTGTGGGTGAGGCCCCCTTCCCAGCTGCTCAGGTGTGGGTGAGGCCCCCTCCCCAGCTGCTCAGGTGTGGGTGAGGCCCCCTTCCCAGCTGCTCAGGTGTGGGCAAGCCTGTCTCAGCTGTGACTCCTGTGGGATGTCTGGGAGCGGTCTGTCTGGACCTCTCTGCGAGGCATCAGGGCCCCTGTGCTGTGCAGCTGGCGCAGTTGCACTTTCCCAGCACAGTAGAAACCCGGAAGCCGCGCAGACAGGCACGAGCTGGTTTTTATTTCTCATTAACAGGGTATCACATTATCAAACCGGATGTTGTCATCAAGTTGGAACGAGGAGAAGAGCCGTGGACAGTAGAAGGAGCATTCTCACCTCAGAGCTGTCCAGGTGTGTTAGTGGAGGGGATGGCAGCTGGGGAATTTCTTTCAGGAACCTTCTGATCACCCCAAGCTTTAGAGGTCACTGTCGGTAGTCACTCCTAAAGGTCTCTTCCCTCGCCGTGAAAGCACGTGCTTACAGAGTTTGCCCCTGGTTACCACTGCCAGAACCAAAAGTTCCTAACAGGCTGTGGGAGGTGCATGTCTAATGCCAGCACTCAAGGCAGAGCAGGTAGCTCTCTGAGTTCGAGGCTGGTATGGTGTACAAAGCAAGTTCCAGAACAGTCAGGACCACACAGACAGACCATGGTTCTTTTTTGGGGGGGAGGAGGAAGAAAAATAGTTCCTTTTTCCTCTAAGCCTTGGATCTTAGCATTTTGAGTCAACCCTTGTCAGTTTTCCAATAATAGGTGCTCATAAGTGAATTATCAAACCCCAGCTTTCTTCAGTTCTTGGGATGTTAACCTCGCTTTATTTGGCTTTCATCCTCTCTGACCAAATGCTTTGGGCTCTGTATTAGCCATTTTCCTGTGCTGTGATAAAAACCCTCACAAAAGGCACTAAGGAAGAAAAGTAGATTTGGCTCATAGTCTGAGGGTGCACAGTTGATCACAGGCCGGAAGTCATGGCAGCAGGAGCGTGAGGCGGCTGCTCACGTCATATCCACCATCAGGAAGCAGAGGGAGATGAGTGCTGGGGCGCATGCCCAGTCCAGGACCCTAGCCAAGGGACTGGTGCCCTACACAGTGGGCGGTTCTTTCCCATCAAGTCACCTCATCAGGACAATCCCCCACAGTGTGCTTAGAGGTGACTCCTACTTTCTCTCAAGGTGACAGTATTAACCATCACAGCTTTTAAAAAACAAAACCAAAACCCTTTATTTTTCTAATTTGTGTATTTTGCCTGCTTGTATGTACACCATGCGATGGTGCATGCATGTGGAGGACACTAGAGGGCGCTGGATGTCCTCTGACTGGTGTTACAAGTGGCTGTGAGCTGGTGCTAGGAACTGACTCAGGTCCTCTGGAGGAGCAGCCAGTGTTCTTAACCGATGAGCTGTCTCTCCGGCCCCTTTAACTTTATCTATTGTTATTATTGAGAGAGTGTGTGAGTGGGTTCAACACCGTGCGTCTGAGGTCATTAAATAACTTGTGGTTGAACCTGTCCTGCCTTTATGTGGGAGCTGAGGGTGAAGCTAGCTTGCTCAGTCTGAGCCGCAAGCTCCTTTATCCGGTGAGCCATTTCACCTCCCGCCTCCTTATTGTCTTTGAACTACAAAATCCCTGTCCTAAACCGTTTGGCCCTGGCCCCTCCCTCCCTCTGCTGGCACTTTTCTTGTTGTTTGGCAGGGCCAGTCATTGTTAGAAGTCCAGTCCTACAGCTCATACTTAACAGATTTATCCCCAGGCCCTTAAATGATGCTCTGTTGTATTGTGCACATAAATGACATTTGATTTTTTTTTTTTTTTTTAATTTCCACCTTCTTAAATATTTAGGAAAACTTTTGTTCCACCTGCGTCCCCTGGTGTCATGATTCCGCAGAGGTGTTTGTTTGCCTGTTCGTTTCTCTGATAACTGTGTTTCTCTCGCTCTTGCTGTGTATGAAAATTGGTCGTGAGCTTCCAGTTCATGGTCACTGAGCTCCTATCCTGTCTCCTGATGACTCAGTTGCACTGTCCTCTTTTCTCATCACGGCCCTCACAGCCTCACAGTGCTTGTCAGTCTCCAGAGTGACCTTTTTCCCCCTCAGGAGATATCTTGCTTAACCCTCTGTCTTAACGTATGAAATGTGCGTGGTTTCTGTATATCCTAACTGGCTTGGAAAGACTCTTACCTGACGTACCTGGTTGGTCCCTTACAACATAAACCTGGCTCCGTGCTGCCTGTAAGAAGTAGCTTCCTGAGCACTCACGAGCCACACTCAGCCTGAGGTCTTCCTATCTTCTCCTCACGGAGTTTCCTCTCTGCAGCGTTAGGTCTCACTAGGACGGCTTGTGCATCCCACATAGTGAGGCTGGGAGTTTTCTCCTTCCCAACTCCTGCCGTTACTCAGTGTCACTCTTCTCTGCAGTGGACAGAGGCAAGAAGTCAAGCAGGAAGGCAGGAGCAGAGACTCGTGGCTGCCGGCATGCCAAAAAATGTGTTGGATGTCCCAGAAACCCTAGTGCAAGGCAGTGACGCTGGCCTGCCTTGGCCAGCTTGACAGGACGAGGTGGTGTGTGCAGTGTGGATCTCCAGAACAAATCCCAAGTACAGCGCATCGCACAACCCTCTTCGTTCGTTAATAGCTATTTTTCCTGGACCAGGATGTTTTCAGTTATGACCGATCCTGGCTTCGAGTCACTATTGAGTGAGCCCAGGTGGTGAAGGGTTGATTTTGACACTGGTGGATTCTGGGAGGCTGTAAGTTTAGAAGATTAAGATTGATAATGTGTAACTTAATACGCATGACATTGTGTAAAATAGGTCCATCCCATAATTTCTAAGATAAAACAGATTGGAGGAGCAGGCCAAGGGACCCAGTCCTTAAGGTTTGCACACTAAGTGAAACTCACATTCAGAATTAGGAGGCTGCAGCAGGTTGTGTACTAATGTGTCTACGTTCCTGTTGCTGAGATAAAACGCAGTGACCAAGACTACTTAGAGGAGAAAACCCATCACTGTCACAGCAGGGAGCATGGCTGCGGGCAGCTGGGAGCATCAGCTGTAAGCTCACATCTCAGTCCACAGACAGGAAGCAGAGTCTTCAAACTCAAAAGCTGCCTGTTGTGACGTATTCCTTCAGGAAGGCCACACCTCCTAATCATCCCCACACAGCCACCAATTGGGCACCAAGTATTTAAATGCTCAAGACATACAGGGACATCTCACTCAAACCAACACAGTGGGCTAAGGCAATTCATTGTTGGTAGATTGAAAGTGGGAAAAACAGTCGCTCAGGTAATCTTGAATAGGTGTTTTGTGCCATGTACTGTTCTGAGCACGTTGACTCCTACAGCCCCAAACAACCCTGTGACATGAAGCCCCTCACTTCCTGCTGACACGTGAGGACACTGGAAGCTGTTAAATACCTTTTCCTGGCTACCCCATCAGTTCACATGATCCAAGTAGGAGTAGTAGTGCATTTTTCCCCCCAGTTTTTTGAGACAGGGTCTCTCTGTGTTAGTCCAGGCAAAGTCCTGGACTCACTTTGTAGGCTAGGCTGACCTCGAACTCAAAGCCATCCACCTGCCTCTGCCTCCCAAGTGCTGGGATTAAAGGGACCACCAGGCCCGGCCCCTGAGTTCAGTCTTAAACCACAGCATTGGTAGAATATTTTTCTTTAAAAGTCGAATCTTTTAGCAGATAACATCTTTTTCTGTGCCATCTGATACTTCCTGTTCCACATAGGTGTTCCAGAACTCTCCATTCAAGTGAGACTCAGAGAATGCCCAGGTTCTAAACATGAGAAAAATGTAGGCATAACACTTAACGTGACACTACTGTGTGTCATGGAAGAATGCACAGTAGAGACATGGCACAGGTGTGTCAGTGTGGTCCGCAGGGCCTCAGAGTCTGGCCTCTGTCCCCATGTCAAGTGATGTGGAGAAAAGTGCTTGTTGGCCACCACACTGGGCCCTAGTTCCCATGTATCTATCTCTTTGTTGTGCAGTGCTGCTCCAGGCTGTCCTGGGGCTCTCCCTGTTGCCTCTGATTTCTTTCATCGGCCTTTTAGCCAACATTTCCTTTTACCAAGTCATTGCTCTGGGTCTGTGAACAAAATACCACAAAGTAGCCCAGATCACAGGTGTTGTGTTTCCTGAGTTTGCTTCCTTCCCCACCGAGCGACGTGTGTGCTATTCCCAAAAGCATGTGGAGGGTGAGTTCCCACAGGGCTGTGCAGCCAGGCTCAGCGCGACAGGCTGTGTTTCCGCCTCAGACCACACCTCACAGTCCCTTCTGCCCCTTTGCAGGTGAAATCTGGGAAGTGAATGACCCGATGGAGAACGTCCAGGGAGACAAGCAGAAAGCGTCACGGTCACCTGCTTTCAGAGACAAAAGCCTGAGCAGAAAGACAGGTGCAGCCTGTGGTCAAGCCATTAGTGAGGAGACAAGGCGTGTCCCCTCACGGAGCGCCATCCCCAGGTGTGAGGCCTGTGAAGAGAGCATGGCCGGCATCTCCGAGTTCATTCGCAGCGACGGGAGCTATGCAGAACTGAAGGCAGACGTGTGTGCCGGGTGTGGGAAGTCCCTCCTCCACGCCACGCTCGAGAAAACACATCCAGGAGACGCTTCTTACGAGTTTAGTCAAAATGAAGACGAGGACGCTCTGAGAGAGGGAAATGTTTATCAGAAAGTGCGTATGTTGGAGACGCCCTTTGAGTATGTTGAGTGCCAGAAGTCCTTCCCGAAGAGCGCCGGGTGTGTTAGCCGCGGGGACGAGAAGCCGTACGGCTGGCCTGGATCTGAGCTCGCTTTCCTCCACGTGGCCGACCTCGGCGCCCAGCAGAGCGCCCACGTGGAGATGAAGCCCTACGAGTGCCGCGCGTGTGGCAAGTCCTTCTGTAAGAAGTCCAAATTCATCATCCACCAGAGGACGCACACCGGGGAGAAGCCTTTCAAGTGTGCCCAGTGCGGGAAGTCCTTCTGCCAGAAGGGGACGCTCACCGTGCACCAGCGGACGCACACCGGGGAGAAGCCCTACGAGTGCGCCGAGTGCGGGAAGACTTTCTACCAGAAGCTGCACCTCATCCAGCACCAGAGGACGCACTCGGGCGAGAAGCCGTACGCGTGCGGCTACTGCGGCAAGGCCTTCTGCCAGAAGACGCACCTAACGCAGCACCAGCGCACGCACTCGGGGGAGAGGCCCTACGTGTGCCACGACTGCGGCAAGACGTTCTCCCAGAAGTCGGCGCTCAACGACCACCAGAAGATCCACACGGGCGTGAAGCTCTACAAGTGCAGCGAGTGCGGCAAGTGCTTCTGCCGCAAGTCCACGCTCACCACGCACACGCGGACGCACACCGGGGAGAAGCCGTACGAGTGCAACGAGTGCGGCAAGTTCTTCTCCCGCCTGTCCTACCTCACCGTGCACTACAGGACGCACTCGGGCGAGAAGCCCTACGAGTGCGGCGAGTGCGGGAAGACCTTCTATCTGAACTCGGCCCTCATGCGGCACCAGCGGGTGCACACGGGCGAGAAGCCGTACGAGTGCAGCGAGTGCGGGAAGTTGTTCTCCCAGCTGTCCTACCTCACGGTGCATCACAGGACGCACTCGGGCGTGAAGCCGTACGAGTGCAGCGAGTGCGGGAAGACCTTCTACCAGAACTCGGCCCTCTGTCGGCACCGGAGGATCCACAGAGGGGAGAAGCCATACGAGTGTTACATATGCGGCAAGTTCTTCTCGCAGATGTCGTACCTCACCATCCACCACAGGATCCACTCGGGGGAGAAGCCCTACGAGTGCAGCGAGTGCGGGAAGACCTTCTGCCAGAACTCGGCCCTCAACAGACACCAGCGCACGCACACGGGAGAGAAGGCCTACGAGTGCTACGAGTGCGGCAAGTGCTTCTCTCAGATGTCGTACCTCACCATCCACCACAGGATCCACTCGGGGGAGAAGCCCTTTGAGTGTACCGAATGTGGCAAAGCCTTCTCCCGGATGTCCTACCTCACCGTGCACTACAGGACCCACTCGGGCGAGAAGCCTTACGAGTGCACAGAGTGCGGGAAGAAGTTCTACCACAAGTCAGCGTTCAACAGCCATCAGAGAGTCCACAGACGGGGGAGTGGGAGCGTAGTCGACGTGGGGAGGCTGCTGTACAGCCATTGAGAGGGCTGCTGGGTGGAGTCCAGCTGACCGGACAGTTGGCCCTCAGCATCCATACGTCTGTCCCAGCTCCCAGCATCCGCCCAGCCAGAGCCACTTAGGAAAAGGCTTCATCTGTGCCGACTATGTACGGTTTTCTTCTTGTTCCCTGAGTGGTACATACAATATAACAACTCTTCACAGTGCATTTATGTGGTATTAACCATTCAAGATAACCGAGGTGAGGTTATGTAGGCTCTACACAGTTGCGAATCTACTTTACACAGGGACACAACAGCCTGCGGACTTTGGTGTCCAGGTGGTCCCAGAACCACACTCCCATGTACCAAAGGATGCCTCCACCTGAGAGCTCAGACACGTGAGCAGGGACAAGCCCGTGTGAGGGAGATTCACCAGAAACTCACGCGGTAGAAACCATGATTGTAGAAAGACCACGTGGCAGACTATACAGGAGTAAAAATGTATACAAACGTTTCACTATGACTTCAAACTGCTTATCAGGGAATTGACTCAGTGACTGGGGAGCACACTCCTTTGGAAACTGCTAATGCTTACGGACATTTTGTAAAAATTAAGATAAATCTGCTAGAGATAAGAACACCTAACTACAGGACGTAAAGTTGTCAATGTAGTTAGCCGGGGGTGCCGCACTATCCTGGTGAACAGTTCCCTAGGAACACGGGGCTGGCCTTCTTGTCGCTCTTTTAGTAGCCATCACAGAAACCATACGTTCACTTTTAACCAAGCTTGGAGAAGCATTGCGTTCTTAGTCTGTAACACGGTAAGGGTATGACCCATGCTAACCAGGTTCCCCATCTTGCTGCCATCTTAATATGCACTGTCACTGAGGTAGTATGTGGAAGTTGCGAACTACACTTTTCCTTGTGTTCTTCCTTGGACTTTAAAATGCATTTGGTCATTCTAACAGGAGTATATCCTCTGTAAGGAAGCTAGTTTTTTGTTGTTGTTGCTTTTAACCATAGCAAAGAAGACACAGATATATCTATAAAATAGAAAACTCTGAATAGATAATTTTAAATTAAGCCAGAAGTCTGCAAGGGTGAGAAATAGCTTTAGCGCTCACTGTGCTCTGTACAGCTAAGAACTGTACTTAGCATATTCTCATGTTTATTTTTGTTTGCTTATTTTTTATATGAGGGCTTACATGTGCAGGGAGCACGAAGGCTGGGCAGCGCTGTGTCTGTGCTAGTGTTCACGAACGTTCCCTGCTCTGCCATTACTAGGAAGTGTTAGCGCGTACCATCCATTGCCTCTGTCACGCCCACCTTGCCTTTACAAGTAGCCTGAGTTTCCATTTCCTCACTGAAAGAGGGGCGGTAACTGCTAATGCGTTCTAATTGTAGGGGTAATCCTTTCTCGTAACCTTAGACCCACGTCTAAAGAGTTAGGACAGCAAAGATCGTGTGTCTTGAAAGTGTGTCCTCAAAGAGGCAGAACCTTGGTGAACATCACCTTGTCTGGATGATGTACCTGATGACTCCCAACAGTGTACTCACGGCTGTTAGAGAAGGTAGAATAACCTGGGGCCTGAATGACGTCAAACCAGCAGGATCTGTAGCCACTCTGTGTCTGCACTGTGGGTTTTTGGGGTTTTTTGTTTTTGTTTTTGTTTTTCTAAGAGACTATTTGTTTCTAAGCCAGTTGACTTAGAATCATTCTGTTAGGAACAAGACAGGCTATCTGGTGCAGCATTACACTTTGTAGGAGTTATGCAACTCAAAGTGGGCTTTAGGTAAATCATTTATTTTGATGTGTTAATAATAGATTTATTGTCTGCAAATTTGTATGTAAATATCCTGAGCATTGAAAATGAACTTGAAACAAATGTGTATGTTTCCTTGAGCTGTCCTGTCATTCGCCTTTAAAATTATTTTCCTGTGTGTTTGTATGTACGCATATATGCCTGCATGCGTGTGGAGGCCCAAGGGCACCGTGAACTGTTGCCCTTTGGGTGCTGTCTCCTGTGTTTTCTGAGCCAGGATCCCACTTTCTGCCCTGGGGTTCACCAAGTAAGCGAGGCTGGCCCCAGCACATCTCCAGAGCCACTTGCAGCTCTGCATGGTCTCTATGGTTGTGTGTCACCAGCT
The DNA here is from genome assembly GCF_964271855.1 of Acomys minous. Lineage (NCBI taxonomy): Eukaryota > Metazoa > Chordata > Mammalia > Rodentia > Muridae > Acomys > Acomys minous. The sequence continues at coordinate 65,854,260 of NC_140498.1, read as the reverse complement.
TCGAGGGAGGCCAGCTCTTGCACGTGGGTTCTGGGGATGGAACACAAGTCCTTGTGCACACACAGCAGGCATTTTGCTGGCAGCCACCCACCGCCATACCTGGCTTTTCCCACATGGGTTCTGGGAATCAGACTCAGGTCTTCATGACGGCGAGGCAGGCACCTTACCAACTGAGCCCTTGTTTTGTTTGAGATACAAGTGTTGCTTTGTAGCCCTGATGGGCCTTGAACTCATGGTAATCCTCCTGCCTTAATCTCTCAAGTGTGAGAGTACAGATGTGAGCCACCGTGCCCAGCTTGACCTATGAAAATAACTTTGGAAAACTGGCAACATCAGGTCTGCTTCCATTTTCTTTTCTTTTGTGGGGGGTGGGGTAGCAGGTTTTGAGACAGGGTTTCTCTGTGTAGTCCTATCTGTTCTGGACTCGCTTTGTAGACCAGACTGTCCTTGAACTCATAGAGATCCACCTGCCTCTGCCTCCCAAAGTGCTGGGATTACAGGTGTGCGCCACTACACCAACTTACTCCCATTTTCTAACACATTAAATTTTGTTTGGGATAGTTTAACTTGCACTTGGATTATTGCTTTCATCATTTGGCAATATGTGGTGTGAGGGAAGGATCTAGTTGTTTTGTTGTTGTTGCTTTACATTCAGATAGTTATCCTGGTAGTCCATGTCTTTTGAACAATTTATCCATTATACAAAATACCACGTTATTCATGAAATGTTGCTCAGCACTCCCTACCTCCCATGACCTTGTATAATAGTGTGTGCTACGTAGCAAAAATTAAAACCCTGGCATATGGTTTAGTTTGAGATGGAAACAAACAGTTGATAGTATATTCATTGGAGTGATATCTGCAGCAAGGCATGGTGGTGTATGCCTGCAGTCCTTGCAAATCAGAGGTGAAACAGGAGGTCCAACCAGCCTGGACCACACACAACAGTCTCCTACAATTGTATCATAACTTGACACAATATACATCAGTGTGCATGGGTTGTGTGCTTGTGGAGGTCCAAGGTGGCTACCAGGTGTCTCTCCCCCACTCTTACTTTTTGGGACAACCTGAAGCTTACAGGTAAGTGCCTAAGTTGGCTGGCCAGTAAGCTTCAGGGATGCTCCTGTCTCCACACTCAGGCCTCAGGGTTACAGGCCAGCATCACCATGCCCAGGTTTTTACATGGGTTTTGAGGATTGGAACTCAGGCCGCTCCTACTTGTACAAAAGGTAATTTACTGACTGCACCATCTCCTCAACACACAATACACATTTAAAAAGTAAAGACATGACACTACCACCAGGACCACATTGTATGTGAGCCCCAGCTTTGCCCTTCATTCCTGTTGTCTCTTACTCCACCCAGTTGTGATCCAACTCTAGCCAGGAAGTCACTTCACACACACACACACACACACACACACACACACACACACACACACACACCCCAAGCTTTATAGACTGCCTCTACTTAAAGTGAAACCTACAAGGAAGTTTCTTTTGCCACACAGATGACAACTGAAAATAATTGTGCTGAGGAGATACCTCAGTGGCCAAGGCGCTTGCTGTGCTAGCAGGACTGAGTTTACGTCCTCAGAACGCAGGGAACGTGGGTGGCCCACCTTTTTAGCCTCAGGAGGCAGAGACGACATCCACAGAGCAGGCGAGCTAGCCAGAATAGCTTTAGCCATGGGTTCAATTGAGAGACACTGCTATTAATAATATGGAAGAGTGATTGCAGAAGGTTCCAGGCATCAATTTCTGGCTTACATATGCACACAAACCCAAACGTGGGGCCCCAAACATGCAAACATACATGCGCTCACGTACGAAAATGGAAAAAAATTCATCCATTGGGTTTTTGTTTGGTTTTCCAAGATAGGTTCTCCGTGTAGCCTTGGCTCTCCTGGACTCCCTTTGTAAACCAGCCTGGTCTCAAACTCCCAGATTCCCTACTTCTGCCTCTTGAGTGCTGCGGTTACAGGCATGTATGTACCACCACGCCTGGTTTCCATTAAAATTTTAAAAATAAATTTATCTGTACGTGTGTGTGTGCCTGAGTGTATGTGGACCACATGGGTCTAGAAGCCTGTGGAAGTCAGAATATTGGGCTGAAACTGGAATTACACGTGGTTGTGAGCCGCCACCTGGTCTCAAGAAATTGGACCTGGGTCCTCTGCAAGAATAACCAGTGTCCTATTAACAGCTAAGCCGTATCTTCAGCTCCCTCCATTGACTTTAAAGTTCATGATGCTTGTAAAAATGATGGGCCAGCACAGGCAACTGCCTGGAGGTGGCATACAAGCAAGAACTGTATGGACACGGGGAACTAGAGACCAGTCAGGGATTACAGAACAGATGAACTTTGAGGAGTAAGCGGTAACACAGGCCCTTTTAGAGACACATATTTAAGGTGCTGGGGAGATGGCTCAGTACCTGCCACGCAAACATGAAACCTGACCTTGCTACCCTGTACCTCCTGAGGGTCCGGGAGGCTCCCCGGAGCCCACTAGCCTGCCAGCAAATTGGTGAGCTCTAATGAGAGACCCTGCCTCAAAAACTAAGGTGGAGGGCTGGAGAGATGGCTCAGAGGTTAAGGGCATTGACTGCTCCTCCAGAGGTCCTGAGTTCAGTTCCCAGCAACCACATGACGGCTCATAACCATCTATAACATGACCTGATGCCTTCTTCTGGCCTGCAGGTGTATGCACAGCCAGAGCACTGTTCAATAATAAAGAAATATTTTTAAAAATTAAGGTGGAGAGTGATTAAGGAAGACACTGAACATTAGCCTCAAGCCTGTGAATACACATGCAGACATGTTCATGTATGTACAGTTTTTAAATTTTTATGTATGTCTGTGTACTATATATGTAGGATCCCTCAGAGGTCAGAAGAGGGGTCAGATCCCCTAAAACCAGAGTTGTAGGTGATTGTGAGCCATGTGGTTGCTGGGGACTGAAGCTAGTTAGTTCCTCGGTGCTCTTAACTACAGAGCCATCTATGCAGCAACAAACACACACCCAAGAGACACGTGTTCTAATTGTGACAGGTGAAATGATGAAAAACGTCTGGAATGGATGAAGCAAGTTTAGCACAGTTGTTCTGTTGTTTTCATTTATGTGTATTGGTGTTTTGTCATCTGTCGGTCTGTGCAGCACATACAATTCCCGTGCCTGCAGGGACCAAAAGCGGATGTCAGATCCCCTGGGAATGGAGTCGAAGACAGCTGTGAGCTGCCATGTGGGTGCTGGAATGCGACTCAGGTCCTCGGGAAGAGCGGCCAGGGCTCTTAACTGCCTCCTGCTTTTGAGACTGCTGCCCACCACACAGCCCATTCTGCTCTGGAGCTGAGAACTTGAGATCTTCCTACCACTGCGTCCTAAGTATTAGGGCATAGGCACGTGTCACCATGAATGCTACCTGGAACACTGAGGTGTGGGGGGGGGAAGCAAGTTGCTGAACGATACCTAGACCACGTTCTGCATCTCAGCCGTTTCCACGTAGACGTGTGCAGAGGCCCAGATCCTGGATGGGATGTCAGATCTTGTCAGGGAGATGGAGGTAAACTTGACACTTTCATACTGCTGGGAGTTTTTACAATTCATATCTAACTTATAATATTGGGGGACATAATGAACAAGGAAGATCAACGTTTTATTTGATACAACTAAAATCTAAAAATAAGCAGAGGAGAGATCGAGAAGCTAGTATCTAAGGAGATCAAATAAAAAAAAAAATAGAAAGGCTGAGAAAACAGGAACATAAGAATAAAAACATGGCCAAGTGTGGTGGCACACAGCTTTAGTCCCAGCACTTGGGAGGCAAAGGCAGGAAGAGGGGATCTCTGAGTTCCAGGCCAGCCTGGTCTATAAGAGTTCCAGGACAGCCAAGGCTACACACAGAGAAACCCTGTCTCAACACAGACAGACGGACAAAAAAAAAAAAAAAAAAAAAAAAAAAAAAAAAAAAACAAACCTAAACCAAACCAAACCAAAACCAACCAACAAAAAGCCAAAAAGACCAAACAATCCCCCAAAACCAAAAAGAGTGAAAACATAAGTAGGAAGTGAAGTGGATCTCCAGGTATAGTGATTCTCCAAATGTCACCTTCCGTTAGTTGGCCCCGTTTGACAGGTCACTGGGGCTCCTCCATCTTTAGTAATGAAGAGGGTTGTTTTTACAATCACAGGATCAGTACAACATAAACTCCAGCTGCACAGTCAATGGTGAGCGTTATGAAGGGGGGTTGTTTGGCCTTTCTCAGTAGATGGGAGATCTGAGTGCTCATCCATCTTGATGTCTTACCTCTGTTGTTGTTTTGTGAGGGTCTCTATGTAGCCCAGGCTGGCCTCAGGCTCATGGAGCTGAAAATGACCATGAACTCCTGATCCTTCTGGCTCTACTTCCCAAATGCTGGGATGACAAGTGTGCACCAACCATGCCCGGCTTATGGAGTCTAGGGTTAGGGCTAGGGAAAAGAGGGAATACTGGGCAGGCACTGTGCCAACTAACCTACATCCCCCGCTGGCCTGCTTGTTTTAATGGAGATACTAATTTCCTTCATCTTGATCCCTCAAATCGTATTTGCGTATTTTCTCAAACCCATTGGGAAAAGATGAGATCGCAGAGACTGAGTAAGACAAGCCAGCTTGAAGGGAGTTGTTTTGGGAACTCTGGGTTGTGGTCATGCCTGCGTAGATTTGGAGTAGGCAAGCCACATGGCATGGAGTCCCTGAGAGAAGGCCAAGCATGGGCCTGGCACTCCATGAAAGGAGACAAGGATCTCTTTAAAGCTGGAATATTAGCCAAAATAATCCCCAATACGGTCATACCCTGAAAGTCAGGGCAGTGTGAGGTGGCCCGGCAAGACGCTGTAGGCGCAGGCCAAACTCATGACACGCCACGCCAGAATCAACCCTGGTTCCTGAGAAGGGGGAAAACATGTCAGAACGGGGAAGGGCCTTGCAGAGTGAGCATCCCTGATGGACAGCAAGGTAGGGCAGAAGAGTCCAGTCCCAGAGCTTGTTTTCTCCATCTTTATTAAAGCTAGGTCCCCCTGCCCAGAGCAGAGTGGGCAGGGTGGAGACCGCTGGGGACCAGGAGGGATGGGGATGGCACCCTCAGTCTGTCGTGTCTCAGAAGACAAAGAGAAGAAAAGGGGGACAGAGAGGCCACTGCTGACCAGTCAGGACCCATGTCTCCCTCTTCCACTGCACCTCGCCTGGCCAGGCTTTCCTCCCACCCATGGACTACCCACCCAGCACCTTGCGGCCTGCCTGTTAGCCCTTTGGCCCCAAGGGCGTGTCTACACTACTACAAAGGATCTAGATCTAAAAGGGAATGCAGTTGGGTGGAAGTCTCCCTTCTCTAGCTCCCAGTTACGTTGACCTGTAATTCATGGAGGGCGGGAGGGGCTCATCTGAGCCACACCTGGGATGCCAACAGCCTAGCATTGGGGAGTTAGCTATCCACCCTGTGTGCGAGGGCCTTGCATAGTAGTAAGGCGCTGTGAGCTCAGGTTCACTGTGCGAGCTACCAATCCCACCGTGAGCCACGGACCAGCCCGTGGCAGAAACACTACCTGCTTCTAGCGTAGGGTCACGACAGAAGCAGAATGAGGTGGTTTGCAGAGGATGTAGGGCCCTTATTATAGGCTGAGGAGGAAGATTCCTGGACCCCGCCCCAGTGCTGTGAAAGGCTATCAGAGCACAGGGATCCGCAGGCACCTGCTCCAGCGAGGAGGGCTCTGCTAGGAAACTGAAGTCTGGGGACTAGGTCACACCAGGCACTCCAAAGATGTCCATGTGTGCCACTTGCAGCCACTAGACAGCCAACAACCTTAGAGTGGATACCAATACCAAAACCTACCTTGTAGCCAGTGCTTGACAGACCTGTGTTTAGGGGCTGCAATGAGGGTTTCCAAAGACTAAGGCTTCCAATTCCCTGGGGACTTGGCTACCCACTTGGTATCTTGCTTTTTCAACTCCTCCCCACACTCTCCAGGTCGTATAAGAGATGGAAATAAATACCCACAGTCGACAGAACAAAAGTGTTCACTATTTGCACCTCCATTCCTCCCCCAGACCCATTGACGCTCCTGCCTGCCAAGAACTAGGTCCTGAAAACTTATTGGGCACACTCAAGTGACCGGAAGACATTTCTCGAATCTCCCAGAGAGAATGGGAAGAGGCCAAAGAAATCCAGATGTGTCAGAAAGCCGGATGACAGACTCCCAAGCAGCAGGCTCTACCATCCACCTGAATCGGAATTCATGATGAACTTAGTGGCCTTGCCCAACATCCCTGTAGCACAGATCCAGAGATGGGGCGTTCTTGATCACGGTGGCGCCCACGCGCCCAAGTGAGATCTGAAGCTCGGGGCGAGAGAGACCCGGGACAACCAAGATTGGGAATCCTCAGCCTGCTAAGGAGCTGGGGGCGCTGCGCGCTTCAACAGGTCTCATAGGACGCTCTCCTCATAGGTGCCCGAGGGTCCGGCGAACGAGGCGGGATCAGAGCCGAAGCTGGTTCCTCCCGCGAACTCGAGCAGCGTTCCAGACCCAGAGCCCGAGCCCGGTGGCGGTGGGGGTGGCGGCGTTGCCTTGGCAGGCGCAGGGGCCTTGGCGGAGGTGTTCTGTGCCTGCGCGCCCCCCTGCCCACGGTGCGTCTTCATGTGCGTGAGCAGGTGCGAGCTCTGCGAGAAGCGCCGGCCGCAGTTGGCACACGCGTACGGCCGCTCCCCCGTGTGCGTGCGCTGGTGCGTCACGAGCACCGAGCGCTGAGAGAAGCGCTTGCCGCACTCGGGGCAGGGGAAGGGCCGCTCGCCCGTGTGGCCCCGCCGGTGCTTGGCGAGGTTGGAGCGCTGCGCGAAGCCGCGGCCGCAGTCGGCGCAGCGGAACGGCTTCTCGCCGGTGTGCGTGCGGCGGTGCCGCTTAAAGTCCGAGCTGTGGCCGAAGCCCTTGCCGCAGTCAGGGCAGCGGTGCGGCTTCTCCTCGGCGTGCGCCCACTGGTGCCGCGTTAGCGCCGCGCTCTGGCCGAAGCGCCGGCCGCACTCGCCGCACGCGTAGGGCCGCTCGCCCGTGTGCGCGCGCCCGTGCGCCGTGAGGTGCGCGCGCCGGCTGAAGCCCGCCCCGCACACGCCGCACACGAACGGCTTCTCGCCCGTGTGGCCGCGCACGTGCGCCGCCAGGTGCGAGCCCCGGGCAAAGCGAGCGCCGCACTCCGGGCACGGGAAGGGCCGCTCGCCCGTGTGCGTGCGCCGGTGGCGCGCCAGGTGCGAGCCGTACACGAAGCTCTTGCCGCAGTCGGCGCAGCGGTGCGGCCGCTCGCCCGCGTGGTAGCGCTGGTGCTTGGCCAGCGCCGCCCGCCGCCCGAACGTTTTGCCGCAGTCCGAGCAGATCCACGGGCTCTCCTCCTCCGCCAGCGCGGCGGGCGCGGGCTCCGACAGCAGTGACCCGACGGCGGGCGCGAAGGCTCGCAGGCCACCATCCGGCCCGCCTCCTGGGCCGGCGCTGCGGAACGGGTCGCAAGCCAACCCCGCGCCCTGTAGGGACAGCGGGGCGCCCAGGGGCCGGGAGAGAAGGTGCCCATCGGCCTGCAGCCGTTCGGAGAATTCGGGGAACCCCAGTATGGGGAAACCGTCCGGATGCAGCCACGACTTGGGGTGCATGGGAAAGTGGAAGCCGAGCGGGTGCGAGGAAGGCCCTTGGCCCTCAGCCAGGCCGTTGCCCATCTCACGGAACCGCCTGTCTGGCTCAAGGTCCTTCTTGCTGTTGGGGACAGTCGCCTCTGCTGTCACAGCTGCCACCACCTCCTCATCTTCTCTGGCTTCAGCTTCTGTGTCTCCATCTGGGACGCCACTCTCGGGCTCCTCACTCTCTGCGGGCCGGGCCTCCACTTCCTCCGGCTCCGCCGTGGCTACAGTTGCGACTGCCATCTCCACCTCGTGGGGAGCCATCCGTGCGCCATCGCCGCCGCTGGGCTCCGTGCAGCCACCGCCCCGCCGGTGACGCTGGAAGTCGGCGCGCAGGCGGAAGGCCTGGCCGCAGTCCGGGCAGCAGTGAGGGCGATCAGCGGTGTGCACAGCCTGGTGGCGGGCAAGCGCTGAGCTCTGGCTGAAGCTACGGCCGCAGTGGAGGCATGGATAGGGCCTCTCGCCCGTGTGCGTGCGCTGGTGGGTCACCAGGTAGGAGCGTCGCCCGAAGCCCGCGCCGCAGAAGGCGCAGCGGTAAGGCCGCTCGCCCGTGTGGATGCGCCGGTGCGTGACCAGGTGCGACTTGTAGACGAAGCGCTTGCCGCAGTCCGGGCACGGAAAAGGCTTCTCGCCGGTATGAGTGCGCTGGTGGATGGCCAGGTGCGAGCGGTATACAAAGCCCTTGCCACACTCCTCACAGCCGAAGGGCTTGACTGCCGCGTGGTAACGCTGGTGCTTGGCCAGGCGCGAACGGTGCGGGAACACCTTGCCGCACACATCGCAAGTGGTCTCCGGACGTCCGATGGGGACGGCCACTGCAGGGAAAGCCCAGGGCGCCAGAAAGTTTTCCCCAGGCTCTCTGCCGGACAGGAAATGTTTTGCTTCAAACTCTTCTGCCAGGATACCGAGACTGCCCGGGTTGGGTCCCCAGCCCTCTGGAGTCTGTGCCAAATCTGAGTCGTCAGGGCCCCAAGTCCCAGGCACATCCCCCACGCCGTAGGCAGCAGACCACAGCCCTGGGGGCTCGTTCTCCTCCTCTGCCATCTCAGCAAGGAAGTCCTCGTCATCCTCCTCCTCGTGGTCCTCTATGTCATCGTTCCAGAACCAGGCTCCTGAAGGTGGAAGAGAAAAGGATGGTGGTACAGGAGCTTGCCAGGGAAATCAGCTGCCATGGCAGCCGGACCCTGAAATCCTTAAAACAGGCCCAACCTGCACACCTGGCCAGCTGGGAAAGCCTAGGGCTTGCCAGTCTGTGGATGGATGGCCAGCCAGGGGAAGAAGCTGTGGGCTCTCACCTTAAAGAGGCCCCAGGAGCTGTAGGGGGAGGGGTGTCTTGAGTTCCTCCCTGTGAGAAGTCAAACACGACACCCCCCCCCACTTCATTTTCCTGAACCCTGCATCTGGGTGGGAAACTCTAGGGCAGCTGAGACTGCGTGTATATTGTGAGCACCTCTGGGACTTTCCGCCACTGACCCCCTCCCCCTGAGACGCACCCCTCCTAACTCACTCTTCCTGGGGACTGTGGGCTCTAGAATCGGGTCTGTAGAGACACCTTGTTCAGGGACTGAGCACGCTGACCACGCCACCATGACACACCCAGGAGACACAGGGGTCTTGGACCTTGGACCACGGTGCATTGAGTTGTTCAGAGGCCCTGCGTGTGCCACTGCCTCGCTCATCAGGCCCACCTCAGGTCTCAGCAACTGAAGGGCTCAGCTCCTACCCACTTGATTCTGAGGGCAAAGGTCTGGCCTGGGTAAGCCTGGACCACAGAAGCCAGGGTTTGGGGCCAATTAGTCTCAACCAGGGCCGGCTTCACATGCCTCAAGTACCGCCCCCTCCCCCGCCCCCACCCCCACCCCCACCTCACCCCCACCCCACCCCCACCCCCACGTCCCCCCACCCCCACCCCACCCCCACCCCCACCCCCACCCCACCCCCACCCCCACCCCCACCCCACCCCCACCCCCACCCCCACCCCACCCCCACCCCCACTCCCACCCCCACCCCACCCCCACCCCACCCCCACCCCCACGTCACCCCATCCGTCTTTGTTCCGTACACTAGATGTCATCCACAGGGGAAGACAGCCCAATGCCACATACATGAAGCCAGAGAGAACTGTGAGGACCTAACCACAGATGTGAACAGACATGCTCTTCTTAGGAAAGGGAAAGAAAATGGGTTTTGTTGTTGTTTCTGTTTTTTAAGACAGGGTTAACCTGTGTAGCCCAGGCTATCCTGGAACTCACTTTGTAGACCAGGCTGGCCTCAAAGTCACAGAGATCCTCCTGCCTCTGCCTCTTTGTTTTTGTTTTTTTTTTTTTTAGTCTATAACACTATTTTTTCTCACTGCTATAGTAATATATCATTTATAAGATTTACATGGGGAAAAAAAATTGCTAAGTTAAGTTTACCTCCAGCTGCCAACATGGCCACCAGAGTGATGAGAAGTAGCCTAGTGCCCGTGAGTGGCAGAGACCCTGCTACTGGCTGGATGTCCTTGTCCAGCCACAACTTTCCAAACCTGGGAAGGCAGGAACAGCCCTGGGGCAGGGAGAAGCTGGCCAAGGGACAGGCAAGCTAGGCTGACGATGGGAGCAGAAAGACTCGCCTAGGCTCTGGCGAGAGGCTTACATAGTTGTTAACTGGAGCCCAGGAAGGCAGGGGACACAGGTGCTGAGGAACCCATACATCCGCTGGGTTTCTGAGCCAGTCGGGAACTCTCCAGGACCTAGTTCTGCCAAGAGCTGAGAAGACAGGCTGGGACTTCTCTAGTCTGGGAGCAGCAGGAATGTCTGCTGGCTTAGAAGGTGCACCCCCGCACCCTACCCCACGTCACAGAGCTCGGTGGGGTGGACAACCCTGAAAGAGGCCTCAGGGAATCTTCCTACCTCTGGAGTTGGCATGACCACTGCTCAACAAGCCTGAGGCCTGTGTTAGGCTCCGTGATGCGATGGAGGCCACTACTGGAAACCCTGCCCCCCCCCCACACACACACACCCTACCCTAGAGAGAAGTCAGGCTTGGCTCCACCCCAAGGTGAGACCTCCAGAAGTTGCTGGGCTTCCGGGAGAGGAGGACCCTAAGGGAGACCAGCTTTGGTTCCTCATTTCTCGCTCCAGAGTGTTTGCTTCTGAGTTTGGAGGGCACAGCCGTGAATGTGCCATTTCAAGTAACAGCCACCCCACTGGCGGACCTCACGCAGCACCGAAGTCTCTGTCAGTCTCAGGTGGGGATCCGTCAGGCCTGCTATGAGACTTGACACTCAAACCTGGGTGCCTTAACACTCAAACCTGGGTGCCTTAACAGTGAGAAGGCAGTGGGGAGGGCTGCAAGGTGACCCTGAGGGCCAAAGCCAGACCCACAGGGTAGTAAAGTAGGGATGGGGGCTGTCTTGCACCTAACATCCGCTCCAGCCATCTGACTGCAGGTGAAAGGTGACTAGGAAGGCCTCCAGGAAGCAGCAGGGGCTCAGAGCCCACACTCTAGATTACACAGCATGGCCACAAGGACATCTTTACAACCCGTGTCCTGAGCTGGGGACACTCAGGCCCTGGTCAAACAGATTTCCTGTTCACCATAAGGAAAAGGGGGGGAGGGGCAACACAAAGAGGGCCCCAGCCACCAAGGTAGCAGGTTGAGACCCTCGGGACTGACAGCTGTCACCAGTTTCCCTTACCTGCAAATGTCACCTGACCACAGCCTCTTTGTCACAGTAGCTGGTGGTATCGGTCTTACAGGTTTGTCCCTTTGAAGCACAATCCTGGTAATTTACAAGCCATAAACTAGCCTACTCCACTATGTTCCACCCCAGATCTCCCATGGCAGATGCCCCAATTTCCCGCATGGGCCAAGCTGGGCCCCTTACCCACATCCTTTACTCCAGGGACCCTGAGTGGGCCAGTCCCTTCCAAGCTACAGGGTAGGACACTGGCTATATGGAGGCAGCCTGTCATCAGCAATGGCAGAGAACCAGGGATCCTGACAAGGCATTGTGGGACACAGGCCCCCATAAAGTTACCATTTTCTTTCCTTTAGCAACCTGTTCTCCTGCTGCCCCCAAGTAAGATCTGGACCTGCCTTTCTACCCTACCCCCAATGCCTCAGGGAAAGCTCCTTCCCTTATTGGGATAGTCCCCAAGGGAGGAGGCATATCAAAGTAATGTGCCAAGTCTATGGCTGCTGGCAGCCTTACTAAGGCCTGCCAGGGAGGTGTCTGAACTACAGCCTGGGAAGGCAGCCAGCTCCTCTCCTGGCATCTTCGCTCTAAGCTAGGCTCTGGCCAAGCTAATAGGTCTGGAAGCAGGTGGTCCTGCTCTGGGGACTGGCACTGGGATGCCGCCTATTGCTGCTGAGAGGCCTCTAAAAGACCAGCAACTCTTAGGCCTTGATGTCCTCATGGGTGATGTGCAGATTCTACGCCAAGGCCTGCCTGCTGGTGCGGGGCTTTGGGAGGAGTGAGCATTCCCTCGCCCTATCGGAGCCTCCAGCACCTGTTCTCCCATCAGCCCCTTTGCCCCAGATGGTAAGCCAGCCTCTCTGCCAGATGTTCCCTCACTTCCCTTCCCCCTGGACCAAGCCCAGGGACCTAGGGAACACAGCAGGACTCAAGCCCCTTGTGCCCTGGCTAGGACTACAGGACTCTACCATCTGTGTTCCCTCAAGGGCACGGCTAAGTGAAACTCCGCCAGTACACCCTCTAAGGCAGTAGTTCTCAACCTTGCTAATGCCGTGACCCTTTTCTGCAGTTCCTCTTGTTGTAGAGGAATGACCCCCCCAACATCAATGATAAAATTATTTCATAACTAACTTTGCTACTGTTAGAAATCTTAATGTAAATACCTGATATTCGACCCTCAAAGGGGTCACAACCCACAGAATGAGAACTGGTGCCCTAAGGTGTCCCTAGGTGATTCTAGCTGTGTACCAGACTCGGCTTGCTGGGGGTCTTCATGCGCTGCCCTTGGCTGAGAGACTTCTCCCTGTCTCCCTTTCCCATAACCATTTCTGCTTAGCTGAATCACTAGGTAAAGGAGAGTTGCTGGGTCAGCCCAGCTGGAGACCAACTCTCTCCAGGCTGGCAGTATGCGCTTTGAGGTCAGTCTTGCTTAAGAAAGATCTCTGATCCCAGTACTGGGGAGGCAGAGGCAGGCAGATCACTGTGAGTTCGAGGCCAGCCTGGTCTACAAAACAAGTCTAGGACAGCCAAGGCTACACAGAGAGACCCTGTCTGGGGGGATGGGGATGGTGTGATGGGCTCCAGACTGCCCCCTAGCGGTCACTTGCTAGTTATTGGATTCTCGATGCCTCTTAAGCTACATCTTAATGTTTAAGCAGGTCCAGTCCCGGGGATGTTGTTTCCTTTCTATCCCTCACTTTCAGAAAGGGGGCTGCGAGGTGGCTTAGTCCTAGCAGTTGCCACACAAGTTCAATTCCCAGCACCCGTGTGTGAAAAGCCCGATGAGGAAGTGCGTACTTGTGATCCCAGAATAGGGAAAGCAGAGATGGACAGAATCCTGGGGCTCGCTGGCCAGTCAGCCCCATAGATCCCAGTGAGAGAGACTGCCTCAACAAAGTGCCCACAGCTCCTATACTGACGTCTGACCTCGGCGCACACCTGCACACATGCGGCACCCCTACAGGGCCAGGTTCTGCTCTGGAGGCTGTGGAAAGTCAAGTGCTAGGGGAAGAAGCACGGAGGGTGTATCTCAGAGCAAAAGGCCAGGCGCATACAGACACAGGGAACCAGGGCAGCAGCCAGGCAGGGCACGCCTTCTCCAGCCACATTCTCTGCCCCAGTACAAGCTGGAGGCAGGAGACGGGGTTAAGACGGGACAGGGATCTCCCCAGGACCACATAGGGTGTTCATACAGACAAAGGGCCCTGGGGCGGAAGCTAGGTTAGGAGGATGAGCAGGAGTGAAGAGCTGAAGGTGGTACCCAGGGTTGCTAGGATACCTAGAGCAGAGCCCGGTGGGCAAGTGGGACTCTGAGTATCACATAGAAGGTAGCAACACATGAGTGAAGAAACGTGGCCGGGAGCCCACGCATCATGTACAGCCGAACGCGCACGGGGCAGAGGACAGAAAATTAGACTACAAGACTAATTTAGAAGTCCAGATGGCCATCCTAGGGACAGTATCTGTCCTGCCACTCTCAGTTCCCAGCTGGCACTACTGCTGGGCAGAGAAAGAGGGAGGCGTCCCTCAACACTGAGCATCCTCCCTGGGAAGAAGGAAGACCTGAGGGCTTCACGATGCCAGAGCTGCTCCCTGATCCTGCCATCACAGCTGTATCCACTCAGGGCAGTCATGGGGTACATCAGACATGCCCTGAAGGGCTGGGGGGGGGGCGGATAGCTCAGTGAGTAAAGTGTTTGCCAGGCAAGTATGACAACCCGGTTCAAATCCCTGGCATCAACGGAAAGCCAGGCACAGAAGCACGGGACTGAGCCCACAGGCCACCTGGCAGCACCTGTGCAGTGGTGAACAGTAAAGACAGCCTCAAACAAGGCGGAAGTTGAGAACGGATGCTCAAGGTTGTCCTCTGACCTCACACATGGTTTCCTTCTTTCTTGTCCCCCACCCCACCCCTAACCCTGAGACAGGGTGTCACTATGGAACAGCCAGTTTGGCTGGCGTCACACTCAAACTGCCTTGGCCTCCAGAGTGCTGGGCTCCAAGGCATGTATCCACACTTGGCTTAAGATAAAATGTTTTAAAACAGCGGTTCTCAACCTGTAGGCCCATGACCCTTTGAGGGTTAAATGATCTTTCACCGGGGGGTGGGGGGTGTGAACTAAGACCATCAAAAAACACAGATATTTACATTACGATTCATAACAGCAGCAGAATTACAGTTATGAAGTAGCAACTGCAATAATTTTATGGTTGGGGTCACCGCAATATGAGGAACTGTATTAAAGGGTCGCAGCATTAGGAAGGTCGAGAGCCACTGTTTTAAAAGACATTCAGGGATCCTTTTCCAACAGATTCTCTGCAGACAGAGTCAGGCCACCAGCTCCAACATCATGGCTTGCCACAGAGGGCACAGAGCCACTGGCGCAGCTAACCAGTCCTCTTAAGGAGCGTCTAACTCCCTGTCACCTGTCACCTGGTGTCACCTGCACTGCAAAGGACCAGACTTTTCCCCTGGACCCTTCAAGAAAATGGAAGACAAGGCCACATCTTGAACCTACACTCAAGAGGCTAGTCAGCGTTGGCCCGTGTCCAGCTCTATCTCTGTGGTTTTCCTGAAATGTGTCCACAAGTGGAATACGCCTCCCACATGGGTCTTCAAGAATCACAACCTCCTTTTGGGCCTCATCTGAAAGGAGGCTAGATGCCTTTCTGCCCCTCAGCGAGCCGCTGCGAAGATGGACTCACAGGCATGTGGCCGGAGTGAGGTTTCCCGTCTTCTCATTTTAATATACATGTATGATAACTCCAGGTTAGTTCACTGTCCCACCCTGAGCTGATGACACCCCAGCCCCAAGAGGGACACCTTCCAGACAAGGGGCCCCCATCACTCCAAAGTCCTAGTGAGACTTGGAGACCTCACAGCATATTCCATGTGACATAAGATCCCAGCATGCTCAGGTTGGACTGTGTGGGTTTAGCTCCATATGAACGAAGTGGGGTTCTGGGAGTTGAACAGGCAAAGCCTGGGCCAATGCAAGGCACCCAGAGGAGGGGAAAAACCCAGCATGGTGGCATGCCCACTGGAGGGGCAGAGATGGGCAGATTCCCCTGCAGCTCACAGGCCAGCCAGCATAAGCATAGTCAATTGGTAAGCTTTGGATAGCAGTGAGCTCTGTCTGAGGGGTACTTTATGCAGAAATGGCCAAATGGGTGTGGAAGCCAGACCACTGGTTAGTCCACGCCACACTGACAGTCTGGGAGGCTTCCTGTACCAGCTTATCAATTGCCCTTCGTTTATGAAGGCAGAAAAACAAAAAAACGAAACTCACGGGCTCCTAAAGCATATCCCAGCCCTCAGACCTCGGTGAAGATGAACCATAAGGACTTGGCAAGGACCAGCACACAGCAGCCCGTCTCCTCAAAGCCACGCCATACCCCCAAAACATCAGCATTAACATCATGGGGGAGGCAGAGGGGTCCGGGCTGCAGGGAGCTTGCCTTGGTAAAGGCCGAAGCCGGACACGGCTCTGAGCAATCATGCTAGCAGAAGGCCTCCCCAGGACTCGTCTCATGCTCACCCGTGTAGACACCAGTGACAATGTCGCCGTCCTCAGGATGAGGGCTGTCTGGGACCCACGGTTCCTCTCCTCGTTCAAGGTGGAAGATCAGATCCGGCTTAGGGATTGGGTATCCTGCCCAGGAGAGGGGACAGATGGCAGCTGCAGGGGTGGCTGCCCCGGATGGCTCCCAAGCTATCGCGATAGTCCACGCTCAAATCCTCTGCTCTCTACCCTTGCAGAGCCAGGCCTCCCCACCGCCTCTGCTCTGACACCTCCCACGGTCCATCCCTGGAAGCCTTGCCTTCCATGACTCCTTCCACCCCCACCCCCAGACGCCTTCACCAGCAGGATACCATACCCACCCTTTCTCCTCCTGCCTAGAAGCTTCTGGGGGCTGTGCGGCTGAGAGGCCAAAGTGGGGCAACAGCTTCGTAGGATGTCTCTCCCTGGTGTTGAACCCCTGTACCCAGAGGCCAAAAGCAGCACGCCCTTCGACAGCGGAGGCCTCACGGCCCTCACAGAGGACTGCTCCAGGGTCCTTCCTTACCCAGGGAGACCAGGATTCCATAATTCTCCTGCATCACTTCCCGGTAGAGGTCCCGCTGGCCCACATCCAGCTTCTCCCACTCCTCCAACGAGAAGTACACAGCCACGTCTTCAAAGGTCACCAACCCCTGAAGGACACAGAGCCCCGAGAGAGAGAGAGAGAGAGGCTGAAGGGATGCCCTGACTCCCAACACCCATGCCAACGAAGGTCAGGAAACACAGTGGGGGCACACAGCCCAGCACCTGATGGGTCTCCATGGGCCCAGATGGTACTGCAGTCTCTCGGGCCCCTCTCGCCCTGTGACAGGGACCCATCTCCTATCCAGAGAGGAAAACCTCAGGCTTCAGAGAGGATGGTGACCCTCACTACCACGGCCCCTCCTATGTCACACAGACTGATCCCAGCAAATACCGTGGCTATGTCAGCAGGTCAAGGATGGACAGGTGGTACCAATTAAACTGAGTGTGGGTGGCCTGACCTAACAGCAGGAGAACAGATCCCAGGAAGGGGCTAGTCATTCTAGAAGATTCCAACCTGACTTGGGGGCTCGGGGGAGGCGGGCAGCCATGCCCTGTACAGTTGAGTGGGTGGTAGCCAGAGAGCTCAGCGGCCTGGGGAAAAACAGAACCACAAAAACCCTGGGCCTGGAACCTGAAGCCTTGTCCTCACTCAAGAGCCACTACCCACCAGAGGGCTCAAGACCACGGGTGTAAGGCCACTGGGGAAAAGGCCGAGCAGTGAGCCCTGAGTCGCACATGCGGAGGGCAGCTCACCTGGGTCAGGAAATGCTCATCCTCCTCCTCTTCCTCCTCTTCCTCCAGATCTTCATCTTGAGCCGTGGGAGACACCGGGGAAGCCTGCAGAGCTGAGAGGGAGACAGCTTAGGCACAGTGGTACCCAACTGGCCAGCTGGGTGGACGGGGCTCCTGGTCCAGCCCCTCTTCCGTGACCCCAGCAGCAGCAGGATCCCTGTTCTTACCTTTTCCTTGAAGAGCTGGTGGCTCGAGCCGCTCCTGGGTCCCTGCGCTCATCCTCTGCTCCTCTGCCAGCACCTCCTCCACACCGTCGTCATCATCATCGTCATCGTCATCATCACCACCACTGTGCTCTGAGTTGGCCTTCACCTCCACCTCTGCCACCTCCTCCTGTACCTGTGTGGCCATTTCCTCTTCTTCTACTACCTCTTCCTGCTCTTCTTCCACCTCTGCTTCCTCTTTCTCCTCCTCTTCCTCCTCATCCTCCTCCTCCTCAGGGTCAGCACCACATTCTGCCCCATCTTCTGCTGGCTCCAGCTGGGTAGCTGGGGAGTCTGGAGTAGTGTGAAGGGCCGCCATTGTCCCCGGGAGAAAGCCTCGGTGCGGCCTGAAACACAGGGGCACTTTGCGGGGGAGGCCATGAGGGCTGGGGATGGGGGGGGCTGCTGGGGGAGCAAGGCACTGAGTTCTACTATCTCAGGCTGTGCAACTGGCACGTGGTGTTTCCAGGGTTCTACCGTCTCAGACTGTGGCACGTGGTGTGCCCAGAAAGACCGCCGAAAGGGCCTCCTCCTCACCAGCCTCTAGGGCATGGCTTCTGTTCTCTCTCCAGCAGCTCTGTGTCTAGTGTAAGCTGCACCCTGCTCCTGACTGAGTCACCCATTTTCTCAATCCCGTCTATCCTCAAGGACCAGCAGAAGCACAGAAGAGGCCAACAGAGCCCTGAGGAGCCATGCTTACTGGTAGGTGAGTGTAGCCTACAAGGGGCAGCTTGCCCCACACAGAAAGCAAAGAGGAGCTGCGTTTCCAGCCCTCAGCGCACATGAACCAGGCCAGGCCCAAGTACTGTCACGCCACTGGTGCCTATGCAGCTGGGGTGGGGTGGGGAGGTAAGTGGCAGGTGCGTGCTGCAGGCTGAAAAAGTTGGGGTGGGGTAGCCAAGAGCACCCAGTAAGCTCTCAGGTCCCCTCCTGTGAGTCAAGGGAGAGACAGGGAGAGCCTTGAGCAGGCATCACTCCAGTGTCAATCTTTCCCTGACTCCAGGGGTGCTATGCAAATCTCAGCTAGTCGTGGACATGGAGTCTGGCTCACCACTGGGCCAGCACAAGTGATGTGCAAGGTGACACTCAGAATTTGAGGATCGGAGAATAAGAGCGGCTGAAATGTCAACACCTCAGAGGTTCACAGGGCCGTCCTCCCCCAATGATGTCACAGACTCAGTCCAGCTACCCCTGGCCGAGAGCCTAGAGCCATGGGCTTATGAAGATAGGATCAGGGGCCCTGTAGCCACTCATCTGTCCCGTGCCTACAAAGAACCAACCCCGGTAAATTGCCGGGGATGGGCAGCTATGTCTTCTTTTTTATTATGTGGTTGTTGTTGTTGTTGTTGTTGTTGTTGTTATTGTTGTTGTTGTGTGGAGTGGGGGTGTGTCATGGCAAATGTGTGGAGATTGGGAGATAACTTGCAGGGGTCAGTTCTCTGCTTCTACCCCAAGGGTCTCAGGGATCGCAGGACATGAGGCATGGCAGCAGAGGCTGTTAACTGCCGAGCCATCTCACCAGCCCAATGTGATTTTCACGAATTCATTTCCTATAGCTCTTTTCACCAGCCTGTTACCCAGGACCTGCCCTGGAAGGGTCTCAGGTCTGAATGGAGCTATTTCTCAAAGCAAGGCAAGCCACGCCACTCCCTAGAATGCTGAGTTCCAAAAAGATCCTGCAGTGCCAACCACACCAGTATTGCCTCAGGATGCTTAAAAACCAGACTGTGGCAGGTGAAGACGCCCGGAGCCGTGAGAAGCCAGACCACTGTGACTGATATTCCCACAGAAACACATGAGCAGCCTGCTCAGGCTGGGAAGACATCTTTAAAACCTAAGCTTTGGGGGCTGGAGAGACGGCTCAGCAGTGAGGAGCATGAGCAGCTCTCCCAGAGAACCTGGGTTCAACTCCCAGCACCCAGCTCACAAGCATCTATAACTCCAGTCCCAAGGGGTACCATTCCCTTTTCTGCACTCTATAGGCATCAGGGAACGCAAGTAGTCCACAAACATACACGGAGGCAAAACACCTAACCCACCAAAGAACGCTTTAGAATTACAATCTAGGTTTCGGTACCGGGGATGTGGCTCAGTCGGTGATGTGCTTAACTTCGCGCACATTAAAACCCAACTTCGTTGTCCAGAATGTAAAAAATTGAACATGAGATGCAGGCTAATAATCCCAGTACTGTGGAGCCAGAGCCAGGAGGTCCCATGGGACTCAGTGAGTTCTAGGTTTGGTAATAAAATCCTGTCTCAAAAAACCCTAAGGTGAGCCAGGCGTGGTGGCGCATGCCTTTAATCCCAGCACTCGGGAGGCAGAGGCAGGCGGATCGCTGTGAGTTCGAGGCCAGCCTGGTCTACAAAGCGAGTCCAGGACAGCCAAGGCAACACAGAGAAACCCTGTCTCGAAAAACCAAAAAAAAAAAAAAAACAAAAAACAAAAAACAAAAAACAAAAAAAACCCTAAGGTGGGCAGCGACTGAAGACCCCTAACACTGACTTCAGGCCCCCACACACGTTCACACACATCCACGCACACACAATCATAGATGCGCTCCACACGCTAAGAAAGCAGAGGGAAGTGAGCGATCAGAACAAAACGAAACAAATCCTGTACTTCAGCAGCTAGAATTCCCTGAGCTCTCCTTCCAGCACCAAGCCCTCCACATCCACGGTCTGGGACTCCTGATACTAGAAAGTCCCCTCTGTCGTGACTGTCTTGTCTCCAGCTAGATTCAGAAGCACCTATCTCTTTTGTTTGTTTGTTTGTTTGTTTGTTGAGACATGGTCTTTCTGTGTAGCCTTGGCTGTTGTGGACTTGCTTTGTAGACCAGGCTGGCCTCGAGCTCACAGCAATCTGCCTGCCTCTGCCTCTGCCTCTGCCGGGATTAAAGGCATGTGCACCACCACGCCCAGCTTCAGAAGCACCAGTCTCAAAGACAGAGGCCACAAAACTAGGCCGAAGAGAACCACCTGAGCCCTCCAAGGGCTTTTCAGTGTTGGAAGATGCCTGAAGGGTAAACACACACATGCCTTGTGCTGTCCTGGCCGGCACTCGGGGACACTGAGAACACTCAGGAGAGATTTCCCAATCACCACCCACCTCAGCCCTAGAGAAGGACTTTGCTTACTCAGGCCTGAGGCCGTAGACTCACGCTGAGCCCAGACACCCACAGAACTAACTCCTGTCTGGTTACCTACCACCTCGGGCAGCAACTTCAGACTTCCCTGAGCCAGACTGTCTGTAAGGATCCGAGGACAGATGAAAGCTGGGGCTGGGGAGGTAATTCAAGTCCTTTTCACACCAGCATGGAGACCTGAGTTCAATCCTCCGGCAGCTGTGGGGAGCACGGGGGGGGGGGGGTGGTAATGGGGGAAAAAGGAGGGAGCATGGGGGGGTTGGGGCAGGGAAGGGGCACAGTGCTGTCTATCTGCAATCCCAGCTCTGGGCAGCGCTGACCAGGCAATCTGAACGGGTAAGGCCCAGGTTCAGAGAGACACTGCCTAAATAACACGGAGGAGAGTGACTAAGAAGACCGATGACGCGTGTGTCATGCACATATGCACACACAGGACCGTGCGCATACACTAGACACAAAGAGGAGGCAGCCCGCCTTGGCTACATCTCTCCACAGGGACCCAAGCACACAGCAGTCACTCCAGTACTTACTGGAGACATGACCCAAAGATATATAGTTAATGACATGGACGTTGGTTTTGTTTGTGTGTTTCTTTGTTTGTTTTCATCAGTGTCAGGGCTCAACTGTCACGTGCCACAATAGGCCAACCACAGACTGAGGGGAGGGCACCTCAAATTAAAACCCTGCCCAAAAGCAATGAGGGGAGTCTCTGTCTCTGTGCCAGGCACGGTGGCACACGCCTATAATCCCAGCACTTGGAGAGTCAGTGGCAGGCGGATCTCTGTGAGTTCGAGGCCAGCCTGGTCTACAACAAAACAAGTTTGGGACAGCCAAGGCTACACAGAGAAACCCTGTCTCAAAACAAGACAAAACAACAACAACAACAAGAAAAACCAAGTCTTTGTACCAGCCCCGAGATGGTTACTGTTGTACACTTAATAGGAACTGGAATCAGACAAGAGAGATGCCTCTGGGATGTCTGTGAGGGGAATTCCTAGATTAGGTTAACTGAGAAGGGAGGAGCCACTCTGAATGACACAATCTCACTGACTGAATAAAAAAGATGGAGCAGTGGGGTGGTGGTGGCACACGCCTATAATCCCAGCACTCGGGAGGCAGAGGCAGGTGGATCGCTGTGAGTTCGAGGCCAGCCTGGTGTGCAAAGCGAGTCCAGGACAGTCAAGGCTACACAGAGAAACCCTGTCTTGAGAAAACAAAAACAAATAAATAAATAAAAGAAAAAGAAAATACAAACAAACCAAAGAGCGAGCAAGCTACCCAGCAACACTCATTTCTCTTTGCTTCCTGACTGCGGATACAAAGTGAGCAGCCACCTCAAGCAACGGCCTCAGTGTCTCTCCCGCCACGGTTGTCTGTACCTTTAAACTGTGAGCCAAAGCATGCTTCCTCCCTTAACTTGCTTGTTGTCAGGGCAGAGCAAGGAGAAAACAAACAAAAAAACTATTGAAAGCCTCTAAAGGCAACAGTCCGTGGGAAGACAGGGCAGAAGCCAGGAAACCCGGATGCTCCAGGTGCCCTGACCCAGGAGGATTCAGAACGAACGTTCTGGAAACCAGTCTGACCAGGGGTAGGTCCGGTTCCAATTCTTGCAACTCAGGCCCTGGGGGCTCCCCACCTCCTTGGATATTCCCACCACCTTCCCTTCAGCCCATCAGCCCCCGGATCGACTCTCTGCTTGCTTCTCCTTGACCTCCCTTCCTAGATTAGAATGCAAGAGGCAAATTCATGCCAAAACCCCTGGGTCACTTCAACCTGAGTTTCCACTAAAGTCCTGAGCCTCAGGGCACAGAGTTGCAGACATCAGAATGGGGCGGGGCATTGCCCATAAGAATGGAGTGTGTAAAGACACGGTGGTAAAGTTTGAAAAGTTAGGAACTCCGGAAGTCCCCAAATCCAGGGGAAGCCACATGAAGGGGCATGTTTGTGTGTGTTCGTGCACAGGCAGGCACACTTGTACCTAGTTCCCTTCAACCCTGCTCAGTAGCCCCCACTGACGTCAGGACTTCCCGACGAATGTCTTTCCCTGTCAGGTACAATCCTCACCATCTGCTGAGTTTCTGGAGGCCCTACTCTCCAGGGTTGCTCCTGGAGGTCACCCGCATCCCCCTTATCAGACTTGTCAATCAGACCACTAGCTCCCCCTCCCCAAATCGGCTGGTAGCTACTGAACCAAAAGAAAGTGCCAATGCCACCCACCCAGGCTGAGCAGGTGGGCTGACCTCGCTGGTACCTGCACCTGCCCCTTCCCTCCTTGTGCCCACATTTCACACCTTAGATTGCGCCAACCCTAGGCATGAGTTCTGCTACCCACTTCGGGCGCGCGGGGGGGGGGGGGGGGGAGGGGGGCTGGGCAACAGACTTAGCAGAGAGCAGCCCAGTCAACCTCTATTTGCAGATGAGGTAGGCTGGGCCACAGCGCCTCAGTGTCACAAAGCCGGTTGCAGGGCACTAGCGCTGGGTGTTTCTCTCCTTCTCCCTCCTCCTAGGGAGGTTATGTAGCTAGCATCTACCTCAGGCTCGAGCAGGAGTGGTGACACCCCTCTTTGGAAAGGTGTCTCACCGGGGGGCGGGGGCGGCACCATCACAGTTCCCGCCCCTGTGCTGGAGGAGGCGGGGCTGGCACTTTCCAAAGGTGCAGCGCTTGTCGTTCCCGGCCCGCCCCCTCCCACGCTGGAGTCTATGCCCCTCTAGGGGGTTAAGCCAGCCGTGACGCGCCGCGCAGGCCCAGGCCGGTATTGGGGTGGGGGGTAACCTAGGGGCCTGGAAGATCCAGCCCACGCAGCTGCAGCTCCGACCCCACCAGGGACCGGCCCCGGAGCCCCGCGATCACCCCCTAGACACCCGAGGCCTCCAGCGCCCGGGCATCCAGGACAGCCAGCCTTGCTGCCGCCACCGCCCCCAGAGCGCGCGTCCCGCCCGCGCGCACCTGCCGCGTCCGCGCGCCCCACTCACCGCGCGCGCGCCCGAGGCCGGCCGAGCCGGAGCGAGACACCGACTGGGGGGGGACTGTAGCCACCGGGGACCCCCCCCGCACTACACAAAGTGACGGCCGCGAGCTGCGCTACGGAGGAGGAGGCGGTGGCGGCGGCGCGTGGGCACCGGAAGTGCCGCCCGCCGGCCCCGCCTTGTCCGCGCCCACGGGGGGGACACTTCCGGTCATGGGGCGTCACGGAGCTCTGGATGCAGATGGGGAAGTGCCGTGCCTCACCCCAATATGCGTGGAGGATGCTCGTGGCTCCACAGTGAGCGTCCCTGGACTGCCTGCTGCTTCAAGAGACCCCTGCCCACCCTAGCAAGAAGTCCAGCCCCAGCGAGCATCCTTTCCCTCCTGACGACAGCCCGAGTCCACCGTTGTGAGTGCCAGGACGTGCGTGGAGCCCGTCCCCCTGTGCACCTGACCCTTCCTGGATCTCATGATGGAGGAGAAGGGTGGTGACCCCCTGTGGATATTCAGGCAGCGCTGTCTGACCCTGACACGGACAAGAGTGTGGCCAGGAGTTTGATCACTTTTTGAGGATCCACAGTTCCATCACACTGCCTTCTGGGTGTAGCAGCAGACAGAGGGGGTTAGCCCGTTCAAGGCGTGAGGGGATCCTGGGGCCTACAGCAGTCACATGCACGGAGGGTTGGAGTTCGAGGGCAGACTGGGCTCGTGTTCTTCAAGTCCCTAATTTGTCACTCCCAGGCGTGGCATGAATATTGGGAAGTAGTTTTGCAATGACGTCAGACAGGTTGAACCTTGACAGTCCAATGACTCTGTAGCCCCACAAAGGGGCCAGCCTGGAGTTCCTGGACTCTGAGCCTGATGGCCACCTATGTCTGGAGCTCAATGCCCAAGGTACCTACAGGGACCAACCGTGGACATGACCGTGGGGAGACACAGGTTCCACCCAGCCTCTGCCCTCTCTACCTTCCTCTCCCTGCATTGAGAAGTCCTTGTGAAACTTGTGCTTTTCTTCAGAGACCATGGAGCCTGGATGCTTAGAATTCATGAACCTTGTCCTTCTCAGCAAGCCCAAACCCCCGGCTTTCTCTGGCTGCCTCTTCCTGTGGGTTGTTTAGGAGGCAAAAACTTCACCCCTCTTTCCTGGCACACACGGAAGGAAGCTACTTGTCTCTCGTTTTCATTAGTATGTGTGTTCACATGTGTGCACGTACTATCTCCATGTTGACATTCTTACACACCCTGAGATTTGTTGTTGTTTTTTCTAGACAGGGTTTCTCTGTGTAGCCTTGGCTGTCCTGGGGCTTGCTTTGTAGACCAGGCTGGCCTCAAACTCGCAGACATCTGCCTGCCTCTGCCTCCACCTCTGCCTCCCGGAGTTTTACAAAACTGATTACCTAGCAAACCACCTGCCTACTTGCAGGATCCTGACAAGCTAGAAACCCAGGGAAGGAAAGAGAAGCCAATCTTAGCCTGTGGGAAACCAAAGGCAGGTGATGGGTATGTATATTCTTGCCATAGTTAATGCTTTGCTCACTCCCTGTTTTCTCACGCCCTTTTGTCACATGGTGAAGGGAGACAGCTTCAAATGGGGGGGGGGGTCGTGTGTTATAAGAATCATGCAGCCAAACACAATGTTCAAGCGTAAAATCCCAGCTCCTCCGGAGGATCATGAGTTCAAAGCCAGCCTGAGCAACTTTAAAGACCCTGTCTCCAAAAATATTAAAAGCTGGGAGGTAGCTTAACAATACTGGGTCTGACTAGAAATCCCACAGTGAGAAGGCTGGAGTTGTGGCTAGGTGGCAGACAGATTACCCAGAATTCACACCAGTGAGGAGGCGCTGGGGGTGTGACTCAGTGGTAGAGCAATTGCCTACAGACCTGTGATCCAGTGGCCGAGTGCTTGGCCAGCTTTGCTCGAGGTCTTGGATTCCATCCCTAGCTCCCTCAAAAGCAAAAACAAAGCAAATAAGACCTTAGGATTCCCCTACAGTGGATGTCTGGAATGCAAGTGGAAATTTGAGGGTTTCTTTTGGGAGGGGTGGGGACAGGAGTAAAAAAAAAAAATAGGTATATTTTGTTCACACACTGTCAGGCAGGGGTGTGTGTGTGTTGGTACCACTTTTTCTGTTCTGTTCGAGAGAGTGTGATAGCTCATCTCGGCTGTCAAGTTGAGGTACTTGGGAAAAGATCTCTCCATTGAGGAATCGCTGGGTCAGATTGGCCTGTGGGTGTGTCTCTGCATTTTCTTGATTGCCAGTTGACGTGGGAAGGCCCAGCCCACCATGGGCGGTGGCACCTCTAGGCAGAGGGGCCTGAACTGTGTAGAAAAGGTAGCTAGGCAAGCCAGTAAGCCCCACTCCTCCACAGTTTCTACTTCAGTCCCCGCCTCGCCTTCCCTTGAAGATGAACTAACCTATCGGTCCAAATAAACCCTTTCCTTAAAATTTTTTTTAAATTTTTTTTTTTAAGATTTATTAACTTGTTTATTATGTATACAGCACTCTGCCTGCATGGACACCTGCAGGCCAGAAGAGGGCATCAGATCTCATTATAGATGGTTGTGAGCCACCTTGTGGTTGCTGGGAATTGAACTCAGGACCTTTGGAAGAACAGCCAGTGCTCGTAAACTCTGAGTTATCTCTCCACGTCTTTCCTCTCTAAGATGCTTTTAGCTAGAGTGATTTATTACAGCAGCTGAAAAAAGTAGCCAGAGCAGATAGTGTTACTACGTAGCCCAGGCTGGCCCTGACCTAGAGATCCTTCTGCTCCCAAATGCTGGGATTCCAAGTGTGCCTCCACCTCCCTGTCCAGTGCCCAAGGCTTGCCAACCCCCTGCCTCCCTGCAGGATACCTGACAGGCTAGAAACCAGGGAAGGGAAGAAGAGCCAGTCTTACTCGATGGGAAACCAAAAGCAGATGATCAGTTTCTGTGAAAGAAGAAAGGAGATTGAGCCCACCCGTATCACGGACTGGTCCAACTGCCACCAGATGCGTACCGAGCTAGAGGAGGGGAGGGGGGATTGGCAGCCTGCCTGGGGGGCGATGCCTGCCCAGGCCTGTGCAACCCGAGAGAGTGGAAAAAACCAGATGTGGGGCTGGGGAGATCGGCTGGGTGTGTAAGAGGCTTGTCGTGCAAGCGTGAGGACCTGAGTTTCTTCCTGAACGCCCACGTAAAAAGCCAGGCATGGTGATGCATGCTTGTACCCCTTGTGCCAGAGACGCAGAGCCGGGAGGATCCCTGGGGCTTATTGGCCAGGCAGCCCAGTCTGATTGGTGAATCTCAGGTTCTGGTGAGAGACCCTGACTCAAAAAATAGAGTGGAGGGCTGGAGAGAGGCATCAGTGGTTAAGGGCACGCTCTGTTTGTTCCGGAAGACCTGAGTTCATTCTCAGCACCCACACCAGGTGGTTTGCTCCTGGGGGACCCATACTGCTGGCCTCTGTGGGCACTGCAGTCACATACACACGCACGCACATGCATGTGCATGCACACACACAACTAAAACTACTAAAATCATTTAAATTAAATAAAGTTAAGGCTTTTGAAGTTAGATACCCAGGGTTCACACACACACACACACACACACACACGCACACGCACACGCACACGTATGTATGTATGTATGTATATATGTATGTGTGTGTGTATGTGTGTATGTATTGGGAAACAGCTGTCCCTCCTTCCTGGGCTTAAGCCCCTCCTGCACACAGTGTCACCAGCAGACCCACGGTGTTGGGTGGCGCTTGTCACAAAGCACTGAAGGCACAGCCCACACCCTCAAGGAATCAAGGAAAGCCATAAGCTGTGACTATGAGGCACACCCCTCCCCCCAAGAACCCCATGCTAACATCTGAGAGAAAGCAGAATCAAGTGACTCCCTGTGCCTCCCTGGCCCAGGTAATTAGTACTTCCCTCCAGCCTGCTAGGTGGCCCTGGGTGACAGCCTGAGGCAGGAGCTTGGGGTGATTCAGGGAGCCCCAACCTAGTGGACAGTAGAGAAGTCATGGTCTGCCAGGCTGGTGGGGGTAGCAAGCAGCAAGAAGACAGTGTAAACGCTGTTGAGGCGATGCAGGGGCCAAGTGGGCAAAAGGGCTGGCACGCAAGCAAGCGTGAGGATTTGTGTTCCGATCTCCAGCACCCACAGGTTAGTCAGGCGTGGTGGCTGGGACGTGTAATTCCAGCACTGGGGAAATGAAGATGAAAGCATGCCTGGGGCTTGCTGGCAGCCAGTCCAGACAAACCAACAAACTCTGGACTCAAAAGGAGACCCTGTCTGATAATAAACAAATAAATAATAATAATAATGAGAGAGAGAGAGAGAAGAAGGAGGAGGAAGAGGAGGAGGAGGAGGACTACGGAGAAAGACAGGAGCATGGCTGGAGCTCAGTGGGCAGCCAATCCAGCTGAATGAGTGAGCTCCGAGTTCAGTGAGTGACCCGGCCTCAAAAACTAAGGTGGACAGTGACCAAGGAAAACACTTAACAGCAGCCTCCTTCTTCCATGTGGGCATTTGCCCAGTGAGTGCCCTGTATGCGCGCGTGCATGCGCGCACACACACACACACACACACACACACACACACACACAGAGCTGTTGAGGCGACCTTGATGGACAAAGTGGCACGCTGTGAAGATGGAAAGTGTGCAACAGGAACAGGACTCCCCTTTTAGAATCCCGAATGTCCCAGGTCTGCGGTGTGGTCTTTTGACACCAGCATGAGAAACAGGGCCATCTTCCCTTTGCATGAAGCCCCCCACTTCCTGTCCGGCCCTCTCTAGTATGTCCACATCTGCCCCCCCCCTCCAGCCCTCCCGTTTGCCCTGCCCAGGCAATTGTAACATCCAGATCCATTGTAACATCCCAGCTGAGACCAACAGCGACAGATGCTGAACGTGCACAGTCATGGGGCCTGGGAGTGGTCAGGGGTCTGGACACGGGGAGGACAGGTCTTTCCTTGCTAGGTACAAATGGAGATGACTGGAGGGTCCAGCAGACAGGGTTGGACCAATTCCAGGGCCCTGCAAAGAGGCAGAACGGAACAGACTGGGGTGGGGCATCTTGCCTGAAGACAGAAGGATGCCCAAGGGACCCCTCTGAGACTCCCCAACTCTGTCTCCACCTCTGAACTTCCATGACATCGCTGCACACCCCAGCTGTAGCAAAAAAAAAAAAAAATCTCGTCCAGTCAGTTGATCCAGAAGCCCCACCCTCAGTATCTGATGAAACCCTCCCACCACCCCTAAGTGACTGATAGCCTGTCAGCCTGACCTGCCTCCACAAGCACCATCCTTGGTCTGTTTAACCAGAATCCCCCACTCCTTAGTGTTTTTCCATCTACTGACACCTGCCCAACCCCCAGCTCCTGGGCAGCATAGCCCATGCATGTTATGTTCCCAATTAAGCTGGTTCTAGCCTCAGATCTCTGCCCTCCGACTTGAATGTGATTTTAGCATTTTTACTGTGTGTGTGTGTCTGTCTGTCTGTCCATGTGGTATGTGCATACTGTGTGCCCACGCTCAGAGGCCTCAAGAATGTCTCGCTCTATCACTCTCAGCCTTAATCCCTTGAGACAGGAGCTTTCCCTGAAGCTAGCCTGGCCCCCTGCAAGCCCCAGCGAGCCTCCTGTCTCCACGCCCTATATAGCTAGGCTGGGGTTACAGGTACGTTGCAGCCATACTCAGCTTCGCATGTGGGTTTCTCGCCATTCAAACTCGGGTCCTAATGCTTGCGTAGCCAGTGTCCTTACCCTCTGAACCATTCCCCCATCCCTAATCCGCCCCCCCCCCCGTGTGTGTGTGTGTGTGTGTGTGTGTGTGTGTGTGTGTCTAGCTTTCACTCTTGCTTTCTCACTCGCTCCTTCCCTCCCCTCCCCCCTCTGTGTGTGTGAGAGAGAAAGAGACAGAGACACAGAGAGATAGAGACAGAGAAAGAAGAGACTGAGAGACCGACTCCTGTAGCTAAACCTGACATAAGCCTTGTTCCTCATCCTCCTGCCTCCACATCCCAGGTGCTGGGACCACAAGTATGTGTCACTATGCCTCACTTATGAGGCCCTGGGGAATCAAACCCAGGGCTTCTCACACCCTAGATAAGTCCCCTACCCACTGAGCTACATCCTGGCCACAAGCACATTGATTTCTTCTCCTGACTGGCACACAGGGGCTGGAGAGATGGCTCGGTTGTTCCGAGCACCCGCTGCTATGTGAGTAGGGTCTACCATATGAATATGGAAATGCCTAAAGACAGCTAAAGGGTTACAGGAAATGCTGCGACATTTGAGATGAGTGCCCAGGAGTCGGGCTTGGCAGCAGGTGCATCAGGGTTGCCTGGCCGCTGATGTGTGTGGTTAGAAATGCAGCTGCCGCTGAGACAGGGGCCAGGCAGGAGCGTGCTTGTATAAAGGATGAGCTGCATCAGGAAAGGGAGATGGCGGCAGCATCCTCCACGGTACTTAGCTTCTGACCTGGCAAGTAAGTAAGTAAGTACTGCTACCTACCTTACAACCCTGCCAGGGCTTGAAATGGGGGTCGGGGTGGGGGGCAAAAGGTACCCTAAACAGCCAAAAGGACACTCCCACCAGCCATAAGGTTACTGAGTGAAAACCCCAGGGCCAGGGGTGGGCTACTTCCCCGGGACTTGTTGGCCAGGGAAGCTTCTCCCCTCCCCCTTCCACCAAGGCCCCACAAACCATAAAGTCTACTGCTACTGCTGTTATGCCAGATATAGACGGTGAAGACCCTACATGTTGTGCACAGTGTGACTGCAGGACGTGGAGACATTAAGCTGGGACCAAACTGGAAACTCCCACCCTGCTGCTTGGCTTTCAAAGTACCAGAGGGAAGCAGGCAGGGTCACCAGCATTCCTGCCTGGCTCCGGAGCCTGCGAGCCAAAACACCATCATGCCCGGCAGGATGTGCCCGCTCATACGATATTGGCTGGACTATGGCGAGTAAGGCAGGCTTCCAGTTGGATGTAA
The DNA here is from genome assembly GCF_964271855.1 of Acomys minous. NCBI lineage: Eukaryota > Metazoa > Chordata > Mammalia > Rodentia > Muridae > Acomys > Acomys minous. Next base: position 65,823,714 of record NC_140498.1, on the reverse strand, counting down.
GGCCCACGCCACAGGAGGGAGTTCACATCTAGTGCCATAACCAAGACAGTATTTGGTAAGGTGGGGAATCCTAGGTCCCAATGGGAAAGCAATTTCTATGTTTGTTTGTTTTTTTTCTAGATGGGTGTGATGCACCTGTCAAACTGGCTTCTAAGCATGTGAATTTAGCCTGGAGATCACCGTTGTGGTCAGCTTCACTGGGCCGCTGTGGAGCTCCTGAGGACAAGGGACCATTACTGTGGCGTGGTGGCCTATTCCTTAGTTATAGCTGGGCATCGACAGCTGCCCCCTCCAAGGTTCATAGATCATTTCAGAAGCCCGAGGAAAGTGCGTAACAGTCTCCTCCCCAACTAAAACATTCTATCCTGAAGAAGGCTCCTTAAGCAGGAGGGTAAACGCCTCAAAATAGCTTCAGGAAGTCCCTAAAACTGAGTAGATTCATTAGACCTGCCCCCTTCCTGTGAGAATAAGGGATAAAAGCTGAACGGCCTCTCTGTGACTAGCTGAATAGACCCAGGAAGACAAGTCAGGAAAGCTGAGCTGGAAAGACAATTCTGAGACCAGATCAGCTGCCTGGACGATGCAGAAACCAGCCAAGCCGCCTGGAAGAGGTTTAGATTAGAGTCACTTGGAAAGGACGCTGTCCACCCTGTTGAGCTGCTTGTAGGCTTCGCAGTGAGCTCCAGATCCCCAGCTTTCGTGAGCTGTCACCCATGCCGGGGTGGGCTTTGGTGACACAGCTGTCTCTGAGTCATTTCTGCTCCTGTAAGTAACCCCTCGCCTGTATTCCTGTAAGTGACCCCAATAAAACTCATCAGTTCCTGAGGTTGGACTTTGGTGGTATCTGTACTTTGGTCTGTGCTGGGGTCCCTATTTGGGGTGTGTTGTGTCTCCCCAGGACACTTTTGTCACACAACAAAAGTCCTGCTACTCAGCCAGGATGTTCTGAAGGACAGATAGTTCATGTCTGCAGCTGGGGGACTGCAGAGGGGACAGCCCAGAACTGTGATATGCAAACCCCCTCCCGACTCACAGACTCTCAAATATGCCGGGATGGCCTGTGCTTTGCGATGCTGGGTGTGTCCCCCTCTCCCCATTGCTGAGTAGCAGGAAAGCTGACACAAAGAGCAAGCGTTCTGAAAAGTGCTGGGTTGGCAGATGGTCCTGTCACTGACAGAGGCCACTGTGGAGGGCAGAGCGGGAATTAAGCAGGCGACAGTGATGATGACTTGTCTCTTCATCATCGTCCAGGCTGGCCTTGAACTTGCAGTCCTCCTGCCTTGGGTTTCACAGACTTTGGATGAGGGGCTGTGCCGCCAGGCCAGCTAACTGTAACATGCATGTATTTGGGGGACTTCTGTGTCATTTGCCTTGGACATACTGTGTGTGTGTGTGTGTGTGTGTGTGTGTGTGTGTGTGTGTGTGTGTGTGTGTATGAGAGACATGAAAATTGTATTAGTGCCAAAAATGTATATTTTCCTTTTTGAAGTCCATTAGATTCCATCCTTATTGTTTTTTTTTTTTTAAAGATTTGTTTATTTATTTATTTACTTATTATGAATGTGGTGCTCTGCCTGCATGTATGCCTGCAGGCCAGAAGAGGGCATCAGATCACATTATAGATGGTTGTGAGGCACCAAGTGGCTTCTGGGAATTGAACTCAGGACCACTGGAAGAGCAGCCAGAGTTCTTTATCCGCTGAGCCATCTCTCCAGCCCCATCTATATCGTTTTGGTGAAACTGCTTTAAAACAATTCCATCCCATGGGCTGGAGAGATGGCTCAGAAGTTAAGAGCACTGGCTGCTCTTCCAACAGGGGTTTGGCTCCCAGCAGGCACACCGGGCAGCTCACAACCACCTGGAATTCCAGTTCCAGGGACTCTAATGCCCTCTTCTGGCCTCTGTGGTCACCCGCACACGTGTGGCGACTTACCCATACAGTCTCACCACACACATATACATATGTTTACAAAAATAATAAAACGATTCCCTTCTAGTGAGTTTGTGACAACCTGTCAAGATTAGGTCAGCAGTAACAGAACAGCCCAACTAAGCCACAATACAGGCAGGGCAAGGGTGTCATTGTCCTTAGAGCAGAAACACCCTGAGGCAGGGGTGCAGGAGCTAGCCCTCCGGTTTCTAAACACATGGACAACTTAAGCTCTACTCTGTTAATGCCAAGCAGGTCACTCAGCAGTCTACCAGCCATATGCTTTAGAAACAAGGGGCAATAATTGCTACTGGAGACTGGGCGAAATGGTACATGCCTGTAATTCTAGCGCTCAGGAGGCTGAGGCAGGAGGATCAGAAATCCTGGGCTTACCTGGGCAACAGAGAAAGTTTCAGGCCAACCTGCGCAAAATCATCATTCAAAATAAGTAAGATGAGGGTGGGGTGTCTGGCTCAGTGGGAGGGTCCTTACAGCCCAGAACTCACCACCCTGCCAGGAATCTACCGGTAATGGGCTGGGGGTGTGGCTCAGTGGTGGAGCTCCTGGTTAGAATCCCCCAGTAAGGGGATGGGGGTGTGGCTCAGTGGTGGAGCTCCTGATTAGAATCCCCCAGTAAGGGGATGGGGGTGTGGCTCAGTGGTGGAACTCCTGATTAGAATCCCCCAGTAAGGGGATGGCGGTGTGGCTCAGTGGTGGAGCACCTGCCTGGAATCTCTCAGTGGGGGCTAGTGGAACGGCTTAGAAATAGATGCTTGTCCAGTGCCAACAATGCTTTTAGTTCTATCCCTCCCAAACTAAAGCACCGAGAAGGTGTGTGAATGTGTGTGTGTGTGTGTGTGTGTGTGTGTGTGTGTGTGTGTGTGTATGGAGTGTGACCGTCTTCTCATCTCTGGATGTCTTTTCAAGAGAGAGAAAGGAGGCCCTGCAGCTACCACTTTCCGCAAGGCTCCGGACCTTGCTATGATGTAACAATACTTTGGAACAGCATTGTATTTATTTTTACTGCTGCTTCCCTCAGACACCCATTCTTTAGTTACAACATTTCAATCGTCTTTTTGATATAAAGTGTCACTATGTAGCCCAGGCTAGCCTCCCACTCTGGCTCCTCCTTCAGCGTCCCAAGTGGCTTGCTTCCTCCTTCTCTTTCTTTCTTTCTTTCTTTCTTTCTTTCTTTCAAGATTTATTTATTATTTATACAGTAGTCTCTACATGTACACATGCAGGTCAGAAGAGGGCATCAGGTTACATTATAGAATGTTGTGAGTCACCATGTGGTTGCTGGGAATTGAACTCAGGACCTCTGGAAGAGCAATCAGTGCTCTTAACCTCTGAGCCATCTCTCCTGTAGCCCAGGCTGACCTTGAACCCACTATCCTCCTGCATCTGCTTTCCAAGTGCTGGGGTTACACGTGAGTGCCACCATACCTGGCACCTTTTCTATTTAATATGTATTTTCTCTGCTCTCTTTCTTTGGCTTTCATTTTCTCTAACAAGTGTGTCTTGGGCAGGTCTCTTCTGCTGCCTAGCATCAAGGGCGAAAATGGGATCTGAACACAAGTGATATGGGTTAAGGGTATATGAAGGGGGCGGGGGTAGCCTCAGCTCACTCAAGTTGAAGAATCACTCAATTCTAAAGCTTTCGGCTAAAACCAGAAGCAGGGGCTGGCAGGACAGCTCAGTGGGTACAGCCTGATGACTTGAGTGCTCTCTCTGGGATCTGCTCGGTTGGTGGAAGGAGAGAATCTACTCCTAAAAACTGTCTTCTTACCACCACAAACAGGCTATGGCTCACACTAACTAACCAGCTAACTACTAACTAACTAACTAACTAACTAACTAACTAAAATTGCAGGTGGGGGGGGGGCTTAGGCCAAGCCCTTGTAGATGCAGGGAGCTGTAGGAGCCGACAGTGTCTAGCTACCCTCTCCCCATAAGCCCTGAATCCTACCCTGGGACGTGCCACTGAGAGGGACTCACTTTTTAAATGTCTTCAGAGGCAGCGGGCGTGGTTAAGAACACTTGTTGCTCTCCCAGAGGACCTGAGTTGGGTGCCCAAGCACTCAGGTCAGACAGCTCACAACCCTCTACAACCCCAGCTCCAAGGGATCTGACGCTTCTGGCCTCTATGGCTTCCATGTATACAGACCCATATGCAGCGCACACAAACCTAATTAGAAACAATAAAGATGGATCTTGCTGCTGCTGCTGCTGCTGCTGCTGCTGCTGTTTTGAGACCGGGTTTCTCTTTGTAGCCTTGGCTGACCTGGACTCTCTTTGTAGACCAGGCTGGCCTTGAACTCAGAGATCCACCTGTGTCTGCCTCCTGAGTGCTGGGATTACAGGCATGGGCCGCCAAGCCCAGCTATAAAAATAGATCTTAAAATGTATGCAGGGCTACACAGAGAAACCCTGTCTCGGAAATGAAAAAAAAAAGAAAAGAAAAGAAAGAAAAATATGTTCAGAGGCATCGTGTTCATACTGTTGGCTTAAATCAAAGGTTATCAACCTGTGAGTCTCGACCCCTCTAGGGGTGGAATGAGCTTTTCAAAAGGGTCACATAACAGACATCCTGCGTATCATTAGATAGTTCCATTACCATCCATAACGGTAGCAAAATTACAGTGATGAAGAAGCAACAGAAATAAGTTCATGGTTGGGGTCGTCACAATATGAGGAACTATATTAAAGGGTCAAAGCATTAGGAAGGTTGAAAACCACTGGCCTAGACCCACATTATTTTCATCTTTGGAAAGGTTTGTTCTGAGCTAGGGAGACAGCTCAGTCCTCAAAGGGCTTGTGCAAGCCTAAGGACCCCAGTTCAGATCCCCAGCGCCCACACAGAACACAGGTGTAGTAGCACATAATGTTAGAGCGCGTGTGTGTGTGTGTGTGTGTGTGTGTGTGCGCGCGCGCACGCGTGCTGCGTGTGCAGAGACAAGTGGATCCCTTGAGCTCACTAGCCAGCCAGTCTAGCACAACGCCCTGGGTTCAATCCCCAGCACTGCATACGCTGAACACAGTGGTGCACATCTGTAAGCCCAGTACTCGGAAGGTGGAGGCAGAAGAATCAGAGGCTAGTTTTAAGTCATCCTCTGCAATATAGTGAAGTTGAGACCAGCCCCGGGCTACACAAGACCTTGTTTCAAACAAACGAGAGAAGAAGTGGCCAGGGCTATGCAAGCCTGTTTCCAAGGAGGGAAGAAAAAAAAACCCCACAAGATTAGGAGTTCCAGGCAAGACATTAAATGCAAAGTTCGAGCCACAGACAGGACACACGGTATTCTTCACTTTATTTTCCATGGTCTGTTTCTCACTTGCCAATACAGGTATAAAACGTGGCGGGCTGTGTTAGCAAGAGAGAAGCAGGGAGGGCAGAGGAAGGGCAGGGACCAAGCAGCCACTGCCACACTGGGCAGTCAGGGCAGGTGGGGCAGGAAGTGGCTGAGGGCCAGGGAGGGTCTCCTTCCACCTGCACACCTTCCCACAGACGCTCGGCTCCCCCAGGCTCTGCCCTACATGATTTGGCAAACGTCATGTTGCAGCCTTTCTGATACCCCTCCAGTGCTTGTCCCCAACATTCCTCCCACATCCCCAGCCTCGAGGTAGGGTCGGGGTCTCCTCTGGTCACTTCTCCCTACTGCCCAGGGCCCTGGAGACTACGGTTCCCTTGGTTATATGGTGCTGACGCCTTGGGTTGGAAGGGGGCTACCCGGAAGTTCTCAGCAGGCTCTTCTTGGAAATCCCTGTTTCACATGAGCTCTTATTATGAGGGCATGGATAGTAGGGAGGTACAGAAGGCATGGGAACACTGCAACAGAGGCCCAGAACCTTCCTCAAACGTCTGCAATCTGGAATCCCTGGAGAGGAAGGTTTGACTTACCCAGAGCAGAACTTCCTGCCTCTTATTTGCACACTGACGTGATTGCCACCGTGACGGTGTCTATGAACACGGACATTTGCACCAGAACTCTGTCCACCCTTCTGCCTTTCAACCTGACAAATATTTTCAAGGTTTATGTCACTTACAACCATTCGTCGCCTTGCCCAAGTGCACTGTATTGTGAAGGCTAGTTTACTTTCTTTTTCTTTTCTTTTTTTGGAGGCAGGGTCTCATGTAACCCAGGCTATTTCCCCCTGCCTCCATGGGATTATGGGTGCCAACACACCAGGTTGTTTTGCTGCTGGAGATGAAACCCAGGCCTTTCTGCTAAGCAAGCTCTTTGCCAGCTGAGCTACATCCTCAGCTCTGGTTTTTTCAGTCCTTCTTTTTTTAAAGATTTATTTATTTATTATGTATATAGTGCTTTGCCTGCATGTACACCAGAAGAGGACACCAGATCTCATTACAGATGGTTGTGAGCCACCATGTGGTTGCTGGGAATTGAACTCAGGACCTTTGGAAGAGCAGGTGGTGCTCTTAACCTCTGAGCCATCTCTCCAGCCCAGTCCCTCCTTAAGTATTCAGACCCACCCATTCATTTCTAAGCTCCCTGCAAAACACACACACACACACACACACACACACACACACACACACACACACACACACTGCACATTCCATTTGCTGGTTACTGTTTGGTTGTATCAAACCTCACGAGTTGTTTGCCACCAGGCGAGTCTCAGTCCAAATTTTCCAAGGAAGGAACAAAATTGGGCAGTCTCTCTCACCCACACGGAGATGTTCTTTTGTGCACGGTTTTTGGGGGGGGGGGAGAGTGAATCTGCGAACTTGGTGCCAGGGGGAGGGGAGGCTGGGAAAAGACGGAAGTCTTCCTTTTCTAAGGATAATTCAATATACTCAGAAAGACCCCAGACTGGGGTTAAGACCGTGACTTTGGGTCCAGGTGTGTGTGGCTATCTCTCACACCACTCAAGACCTCCCGGATGCAGAGGCTTGCTGGGCCCTTGTGGAGCCTCCCGAGGGTGCAGGCCTGGAGGACCTCAGGAGGCCCAGGCCTCGGGAACGTCCTGCCCCGTGCAGCTGGCGTTCATGCCTGCGGATTTGCACCTTGTGCCTGAAGCGCTCGCCACAGTCCTCGCACACGTAGGGCCGCTCACCGGAGTGGGTGCGGCGGTGGCGCAGCAGGTTGGAGGAGACGCTGAAGCGCTTGCCGCAGTCGCCGCAGGCGTAGGGCCGCTCTCCGGTGTGGGTGCGCTGATGCTGCACCAGCGCCGAGCTCTCGCTGAAGCGCTTGGAGCAGTAGGTGCAGGCGTAGGGCTTCTCGCCTGTGTGGATGCGCTGGTGGGTCACCAGGTTGGAGTGCTGCGAGAAGCCCTTCCCGCACTCGCTGCAGAGATGCGGTCTTTCCCCAGTGTGCGTAGCTTGGTGTCGCACCAGGTCCGTGCTGCGGCTGAAACCCTTGCCACACTCCCCGCAGATGGTTGGCCTGTCCCGGACTCGCCGCTTCCTCCTCTGTCTGGCAGGGGTCAGAGCAGCACTCCCCGCGGGACCTGGGATGGCCACCACAGTGGATGTGGCCACAGCCGGCAGCACCATGAGCTCTTGCAGCACCACGTAACCTGGAGGAGCCACCACGACGGTGGCTGGAGCTGGTGCTGCGCCACCTCCTGGAGCGGGTACCAGCTCTAGCTGAAGCTCTGGCTGCACAGAGGTCAGGTCCAGCTGCAGCTCCGGGTGCTGGGCCCCCAGCTCCACGGGGGTCAGCTCCAGCTGCACCTCCTGTTGCTCCAGCTGCTGCTGCTGTAGCTGCTCCAGCCGCTGCTGCTGCTCCAGGTGCTGCTCCAGCTGATGCAGCTGTTCCTGCAGTTTTAGCTGCAGCTGCCGCTGTTCCTGCAGCCTCTCCAGCTCCTGTTGCCTCTCCAGCTCCTGCTCAGACCCCACGTCCACTGGCATGAGCTCCAGTTCCACCTCTTCCTCCTCCTCTGGCTCCAGTGGACGAGGCTGCAGCTGCTGCTGGTGCTGCAGCTGTTCCTGCTGCTGTAGCAACAACTGTTGCTGCTGCAATTGTTCTTGATGCTGTAGCAATAGATGCTGCTGTAACTGTGCCTGCTGCTGCTGCAACAGCTGCTGCTGCAACTGTGCCTGTTGCTGCTGAAGCAACAGCTGCTCTTGTAACTGTCCCTGTGGCTGCAGCAACAACACCTGATGCTGCAATTGTTGCTGTTGCAATTGTCCCTGCTGCTGTAATAGTTGCTGTTGTTGGAGCAGCAGTTGCTGCTGCTGTAACTGCTCCTGTTGTTGCAACAGCTGATGTTCTTGCACTTGCTGTAACTGCTGCTGCAGTGCTTGATCTTGCACATGCTGCTGCAACGGCTGTTGCAGCTGTTGTCCCTGTGGCTGCAATAGTTGCTGCTGTTGGAGAAGCTGCTGCTGGGACTGCTGTTGCTCTTGCATTGACTGCTGTGACGGCTGCAGCAGCAGCAAAGCCTGTTCTTTCACTTGTTGCTGCAATAGCTGTTGCTGCTGCACTTGCTGCTGTTGCAGCTGTTCCTGCTGCTGTCGCAACAGCTGTTGCTCTTGCCCTTGGGGCTGCATCCTCAACTGTTGCTGCTGCAGCAACAATTGTTGCTCTTGGCCTTGTTGTGGTACAAGTCCCGGCTGCTGCCCCACCTGCAGCTGTGGTATTGGTGTCTGATGCGGCACGGACTGGAGGTTTTCCTGACGTTCTTGCTGCAGCGGAGACAGCTGCTGCTGCCCATCTTGCTGCTGCTGCTGCTGCTGCTGCTGCAATTCTGGCTGAGATCCCAACAGCTGATGCTGAGCTTGCTGCTCTTGCAACTGTGTGTGTTGCAGCTGTTGGTCCAGCTCTGGCTGCTGCTTGAACCGTCGCACTCGCAAGTCCTGTGGTCCCAGCTGCTCTGCCTCAGTACCGTTACTGGCCTCAACTGGGGCTGCAAATGCTGGTGGCTGTGGACTGCTGCTGCTCCTCTCCTGAACCTCTTCTTCCTCCTGGCTCTCACTCCCACCACTGCCACCTGTAGTGGAAATGGCAGGAAGCCAGGAGAGAAGAATTGATAGGCAGCTATCTGGACCAGACTCCCAAAAAGAATGCACTTAGGATACACTAAGGGGCTCTGAGCAAGGATGCAAAAATGTGGGATCAAGTGGCAATGGTGACAGCACAGACACCCCCAGAGCCCCCTGATTACTTTGTTCTGACTCCCTCTGAGCCTCCTTCACACAAGCCCACCAGGTAGCTCTTGGTTTTGATACCAACACAGGAGCTTGGGGCTCCTGATCCCATTCCCCGATAGGTTGCTAGCACTTTCTCCTCATTCAGGGGCAACCAGCTATTCCAATGGCTGGACTCTGACCTCATTTATGGCCACATTCATATGTCTATCTATCATCTATTTAGTTTATTGTTTTTGTTTGGTTTGGTTTGGTTTTTTGAGACAGGGTTTCTCTGTGTAGCCCTGACTATCCTGGACTCACTTTGTAGACCAGGCTGGCCTCAAACTCACAGAGATCTGCCTGTCTCTGCCTCGAGAGTGCTGGTTTTAAAGGCGTGGGCCACCACACCTGACCTATTTGAGTTTTTGGAGCAGTTTTTCTCTGTGTAGTCCTAGCTGTCTTGGAACTAGCTCTGTAGACCAGGCTGGCCTTGAACTCACAGAGATCTGCCTGCCTCTGCCTCCCGAGTGCTGGGATTAAAGGTGTGCGCCACCACAGCCTGGCAATGGTCATACTTTAAGTGAAATTTGCCGTGTTTGTGAATAATGAGCCATTTCTGTAAGGATACAAGTTGTTTCTAGAAAATCCTGAAGTATCAAGGAAGCGGGGGAGGGGAGCTGGGGAGGGCAGGTGGGAGTCTGCAGTTCAGAAGTTAACTGAAAAGCTGGGCACAGCAGCATACCTGCAACTCCAGCCTCATGGGTGGAGAGAGGGGATCCCTGGAGGAAGCTGCTGGAAAGAACAGCATATAGGCAAGCTTTGGGTTTGATTCAGAGACCCTGCCCCAGTGAATAAGGTGGAAGAACGATCAAGGATGGTTCATGACATCCACCTGGTGCTTCAGGTACACGCACGTCCATGCACACCCACACACATGAGCACCCAAACACAGACAAGAAACCTGAATACACACATGCACATCACACATACCAAAAAAAAAAAGTTGCGTGTAATTATATTTTAGGAAAAAAAAACTTTCTAATCACCTTCATTGAATGCATTTTTAAAAAATCTGTGTGCCTTGTGTATATGTGCATGTGTGTCCATGGGTGTGCATGTGTGTCCATGGGTGTGCATGTGGGGACATATGTGTGCCACAGCACACCTAGAGAGGTCAGAGGACAACCTTGGCTGTTGGACTTGACCTTCCCCTTGGAGGCAGGGTCTCTTGTCCGCCACTGCACAGGCCAGCCAGGCTAGCTGGCCCCAGAACTTCGGAGGATGCTCATGCCTCTGCCTCCCATCTCACCATAGAAGTGCTGGGATTACAGACACGAATTAGCATGCTTCCAAGTGACTTCTAGGGACTCGGAACTCTTTTTTGGGGGGGGAGGGAGGGACTCGAATCTTATCCTCAAGCTTGTAGGGTGAGCACTTTCCCCGCCAAGCCACCTCCCTCCCGAGCCTCTAGAACACATTTTTCAGAGACATTTCTATAGACCACCTGGGTAGATGAAGACAGCTCTGAGGACATTTCCCTACAGCAACCTCAACACCTCTCACACACTCCTTTCTTCTGGTTCCTCTGCAGGGACAGACCTCACCTCTGTGTGAATCTCCTCATTTCTAGCTTGGTCACGTGGTCACTCTGACTTCCTGGGACAGCAGTTTCCACAGAAGCATTTTATTGAGCATGTAGTTAGATGTCACCTGAAGTGTGTGCCTGCTAGAGTTAAATTTACAATGGAAAGAGTCTTTGTTCAATTCATACGTTCCCCATTTTTTCTATCACTTTATTCTTCCAGTTTTTCTGATTTTTATATATATTCTCTCTCTCTCTCTCTCTCTCTCTCTCTCTCTCTCTCTCTCTCTCTCTCTCCCTCTCTCTCTCCCTCTCTCTCTTTCTCTCTCTGCAACCGTGTCTCATTGTATATAGTCCTAGCCTGGAACTCACTACACAGGTCATACTGTCAAACTGCAACCCTTCACCCTAGCCTCTCATATTCTGGGGTTCCAGGCATGTGTCCCCAATGCCCAGCTCTTCCTGCCTCTCAGCTCTGGTCAAGCCTGCCCCCACAGGATGTGAAAACTGAGTCCGGTCCACCCTTGAAGGCTACCCCTGCAAGCGTCCCGGGAAGAGGAGTGGGAAGTCCCACGCCATGGGAGCCTCTGTGTGGCAGGCGGAGGGAAAGATGCTGAGGAAACAAGAACCAGGGACCTAGAGAAAAGAAGCCAGGCAGCCAGTGTCCGAGGCATTAGAAAAAGAGGCCAACTCTCCAGTCCCAGGTGGGAGATGGTAGGCCACCTGGGAAAAGCAGGTTAGAGCCAGCCCAGGTATGTGGGGGAGGGGGGGTGGTTAGGGCTGAGGCCACTGAATCTGTCCAGGTGTTTCTCTGCAGCAAGACCTTGACCTGACTGCCACCTGGACAGGTCCTAACTCACTAAATCAAGTTTCAAGGTAGCTGAGATTAGCAGGCATGAGGGTCCTCCTGTTGTGGTCTGGACTGTTCCCCGCTTGCAACTCAACTAAAGAGTCCTTGCTGGGGCCCCCAGTCAGCACACCCCAACCCTCACCTGAGAGGGTGTCAGGCCCTGGACCCCCATCCTCAAGACACCGCAGCTCCAACACAAAGGTCTCTGTTGCTGGGCCCAGCTCCATCCTGGTGGTCACACCAGGGTCTCCGGGAGCAGGCTGTGCTAAGAGAAATAAAGGAAACTGTTCAAAAGGAAGGTGGTGGCGGCTGAACCCCTTTCCTGCGCAGAACAGCCAGAGCTGTTGTTTGATGGATACACACAGGGTTCCACCTCAGCTGACCAGTGGCAGGAGGCTGCTTACACTGAAACATAACCGTGGGAACCAGCCTCTCCCAAGGCTGGGAAGTTTGAGGCACGCCTGAGGGTATCCATGGCACAGCCCCTTGTCCCCTTCCAAATCATGACCATTCCCTGCCCCCCAGGATTTAAAGGCCATATAGTTCAGGTGTCACCCCAAGTCCCTGGGGAAGTAGGTGTCCAGAGCACTGTAGCCTGTTAGCAGGAGCCTTCTGCAGGCCTGTGTCCCTATCCCAAGACCGCTCTGAAGAAGTGGTCTCCACATTCTGGCGCCCCCACTTCCCCATGCCAGTTGACTATACATCTCGCTCTGGCTTTAGGAACCCTCCTTCGAGAAGCGTCCCTGTGCGCCTGCTAGATTCTCCCGCCAGGCCTCACCTGGAACAGCATTTCCCGCCGCCACCGCCGCCGCCGCTGCCGGTAGCAGCCTCTGCGCTAGGGGAGGTGTGGTCATCAGGGGCTACAAGGTGAAGGCCACGGCCCTTCAGCCAGCTCCTTCCGGAGGTGTCTCCATCTAGAATGCGCCACGGAGGCTCTGACCACCCCCGGGAGAACCCTTTACGGGCACTCCACAGGGTCTTCACTGTCAGAGCTGCCGAGGTCGCCCTGGGCCAAGACAAGGTGCAGAGTGGAGTTCCCACGCAGAAGTTGGTGTAGAGTCTCACGTAGGGACAGGGAGGGGAGGCAGGGCTCCAAATCTGGAGCAGGGATCAGGGTTGGTCCGGGTGGCCCATGGCGCGCAGCAGGGCCCAAGCTGGGGCCCTAGGTCGGCTCGGTGGGAACCGGGTGACAAGGGTCCTGGGTGATCACCGGCCACAGGTGCCCGAGGGGCGGGGGGCGGGCGCCGCGGCCGGGCCAGGTCCCGGATCGCTCGCCCGCCCTCCCGTGCTGTGCGTCCGTGCGGGAAGCGGCCGGACCGGGGCGGGGGCTCTGGGGGGGCCGGCACAGGAAGTCCCCCCGGCATCCGCATCCTGTCCCCCGCCCCTGCCGCCCGCCGCGCCCCCGCGCCCTGGCCCCCGCCGCCACTACCGCGGCCGCTGCCTTCGCCTTCGCCACCGTCGCCGCCGCCGCCTCTCTAGGCCGCGCCACTAGCTCTGTGGGCTTAACCCTTCCCGGCCCGGCCACTCACCAGGGCCCCCCCGGGAAGGTGTGGGTGGGGATGGGGACTAGATGCTCGGCCCTGCTTGCGTCCCTGGGCCCGCCGGTGCTGGGCGCAGCGCACGCTGCAACGCATCGCCTGGTGCGGTGCGCGTGTCCGTGCGCCACGGTTGGCGACTGTCACTGAGTGCATGGATGGAAGAGGAAGGGGGTTCCCAGCCAACACCCCCACTATCCTCGGAAGCACAGGCGTGGCTTTCGGGCGCCCTTCCTCTGACAGGGGTACAAATTGGCGCTAATAAGCACTTAATTAATCAGTAAACGGGGAAGCCCCCTCCTGACCCCAGGTCCAGAATAACCAACCCATACTCTTGGGTAGGCGAGGATTGACAGGTAGAGACTGTGCCAGCTCCATCAACGGCCACCCTCAGGAACCGAGGGAGCCTCTGGTATCTCTTTGGGCTCTTGCTCTCTCCAGTAGGCAGAGGCCCTCCTCGCTCCTTCAGCGTCCATCCTCCTCAGGGCCCCTCTTCCAGGTTCTGAGTCACAGCAGCCCTAGTGGCTTCCCCCGTTTGCTTGTTGATATAACAAGTTGCTTCTTGCCAGGGGGTGGGAGTAGGAATAGAGGTGAAGGGCGGGGGTGGGGTGTATGGGTGTGGAGGGGGCGGTGTTTTCTTCCCAAGAGGCTTAAACTGACCATCTGCATATCCCCTCAGTTTTGCTGCCAGACCGCGGGCTTCTCCCATCTGGAGAATTCACGTAAGAAGCATGGCTCCTGTTCGCTTAAAAATGGGCTGCGGGGGGTGGGGGGTGGGGGTGGGGGCGTGGGGTGTCTCAGCCGAGTGCTGGCCCCAGCGGCGCGAACCTGACATGGTGCCACATGCCTGTCATCCCAGGAGTCAGCAGGAGGATCATCCTTGGCTACATAGCAAGTCTGAGGCTAGCCTGGACTACATGGGAAACGTTCAGAAAACAACAACCACGCTTCTGTAAAACAGAGCCTCCTCTGGAGTGAAATGGAGATGTCCCCTGGACGTGCCCTTCCTGGGGTCACTGCCCACTCTTCTGTGCTGCGTACAGCGTAGTCTCCAACTGCCACTCTTCCTGTCGCGGCAGGATTTCCCTTGCACCCTGCCTTGAAAAGCCTGTCCTCCAGAAGCTGGACTTGTGAAGGTCAGTGGCCCACCTACAAGAGGAATGGGCGCAGAAGGCCCACCGCCGATGCACCGAGCTCTAGGTACAACAGTAGGGGAGCCAGTTTTGGAGGCAAGGCGATTTGGAATCACGAGGGCAGAGAGCTTGAAGCACCATCTAGCCTTCCATCTGTGGAAATGGAGAGGGGCTGTCAGGCAACTGAGCAGTGAGCATGCAGGTAAAGGATGGTGTGCCCTTCCCACCCCCATAAGTGGATGGGAGCCTCATCCAGAGACCTCAGTACCCCCTCCCCTGAATCGTGTGTGTGTGTGTGTGTGTGTGTGTGTGTGTGTGTGTCCGTATGCTTATTTAGAGAGGCCAGAGGAGGTTGTTGGGTGCCCTCTACTTAGCGTTCTCCGATGTATTCCCTTGAAACAGGGTCTTTCACTGAGCCTTGCAGCCAGCAAGCCTCAGCCATCCTCTTTTTTTTTTTTAAGCTTTATTTATGATATATGTCTGCATATACACCTGCAGGCCAGAAGAGGGCACCAGATCTCATTGCAGATGGTTGTGAGCCACCATGTGGTTGCTGGGAATTGAACTCAGGACCGCTGGAGGAGCAGCCAGTGCTCTTAACCTCTGAGCCATCTCTCTAGTTCCACCTCCCCACCCCCACCCCCGCCAGCCGTCCTCTTATCCCCGCCCCTGCACAACACTGGGCTTACAGGCGCACCAGTATCCATGTCTGGCTTTTTATGTGGGTGCTGGACATCCAAACTCAAGTGCTCACGCTTGCCCCCCAACCTTTCTCACCCACTAAGCTAACTAACTCCTACTCCCGTGCCCAGATCCTTCACCACTCCCTCCCTTGCTCTTTCTGGAAGTGTTTACACACTCACAGGCCCTTCCCATCCTCAAAATGGGCAGTTACACCCCTCCCCCATCCGTCCTTCCTTCTCCCACCTGGCCTGAGCTCCATCACTTCACCCAGCTGGACACCTCTGCTGGCTGACCCTCGGTCTGCCCCATGCTGACCCTTTTGCAGGCTTTGGGGATTTCTGGGGATTTCTGGGGGCCAAGTTTACTTTTGCACCATCGCCATGTACAAGAAAGATATCCTGGGAAACTAATGTTTCCCTATAGATATGTCCAGAGCCCTTATTCTGTTTTCCCCCTTTAAAACACACACACACACACACACACACACACACACACACACACACACACACTCATGTATATGTGGAGAAGCCATATGTCAATACTGGGTTTTCTTCCTAAATCACTTTTCACCTTTAAAAAAAAAAAAAAGGTCTGTGTATTTGTGCTTATGTGTGTCTTTGGACATTTGAGTGCAGGTGCCTGTGGCGGCCACAAGAGGGCATCAGATATCCTGGAGCTTTAGTCAACAGGGATGCTGGGATCCTGCTGGTCCTATGTAAGAGTAGCAAGTGCTCTGAATCCCTGAGCCATCTGTCCAGCCCCTCGCTCTTATTTATTTATTTTTTTTTGACATACATCTCTCACTGATTATCTGGACTGGCTGGTCACTAACCCAGGGACTAGCCATCTCTGCCTCCCAACCACTGCTTCTGGCTTTGATACGTGTGAAAACAAAACAGGATGTAGCTTAGAGCATGCTTGCCAAGCAATGCAAATGGCCCAGGTTCGATCCCCGGCCCCGACCCAAACAGTGCTTCACTGGGGGGGGATGATCTAGTCAACAGCAAACCTGAGTAGGCCTTGGGAAATCCTGACTTTGTAGCCAGTTGGCCAGACGTCTGGGTGGGCTGGGGATTCTGGAACTGGTTCATCAGGACTGTGCCCCTAACCTGTGTAGTCGGTGCGCTTTCTGTTGGTTACCATTTTATTGCATCTTTTGGATGCAGGCAGTGTTTACTGTTTCCATAGTTACACTTACAGAACTGTCTTTGGGGCTGAGCCCAGGGAGCTTCTCATGAGTTTCTGTCCGTTCTAACCATTCTAATATTAACCTCCCCAGTGTTTTCTTTTCTTTTTATTTGTATTGATTCATCCTTGATTTCTCTTGGCAACTCTTCCCACATCTTGATCTTGGGGGTGGACCTCTAGCAAACAACTCTCGTCTCAGCTTCACACCCAGTTAACCTGACTAGAAATCTATTTTCTCTTTTTGATTTTTAAATCACATTTAATTCCTTGGCGTGTGTGTGTGTGTGTGTGTGTGTGTGTGTGTGTGCGAGCGCGCGCGCGCTCCTGCGTGAGACAGCACATAAGTTACCTCCTTCTCCCATGTGGATCCAAGGAGTTGAACTCAGGTCCTCAGGCTTGGCGGCAAGCACCTTTATCCGCTGAGCAACTCACAGCATTATTGGTGACTTCTCTTTCTCTTTCTTATCTTTTGGTTTTTCGAGACAGGGTCTCTCTGTGTAGCCCTAGCCATCCTGGAACTCGCTCAGTAGGTCAGACCAGCCTCAAACTCAGAGATTCACCTGTGGAGGCAGGGTAACCTTGAACTGCCTAGCCTCCTGCTTCTACATCCCAAATGGAGGGCATGGACCACAATGCCTAGTTGATGCGGTGCTAGGGGCTCAAACCCAGGACCCCAAGTTTCTGGACTGTATTTTGTCATGAAGAGACAGAGGGCCACTGGTCATGCAGCCAATTTCTGTATAACTGGGGCAGTTACAGCCACTCCTGGAAGCGTGGCGATGAAGTAAGAACCAAGGAACCGGGCCAGGCGGTGGTGGCACACACCTTTAATCCCAGCACTTGGGAGGGAGAGGCAGGCGGATCGCTGTGAGTTCGAGGCCAGCCTGGTCTACAAAGCGAGTCTAGGACAGCCAGGGCTACACAGAGAAACCCTGTCTCAAAAAACCAAATTAACCCCCACCCCCCCAAAGAAAAAGAACCAAGGAACCCAGTCTTAGTTTTCTGAACCTGTGAAGACAGAATGACCCCTCGCCTGGTACGCAAGGCTCTCTTTGTAGTTTTCTGCCTCTCAGGCTCAAGGAAAGCACAGAAAGCAAGTGGAAAGGGATGCTGGTGAGATGTCTTGAACAGTTAGAACCGGAAGCTCAGAAGCCAGGTGAGGAGCATGAAGATCAAAAATATAGCACTGGGTGTTGGGGTGCGTGCCTGCAATCTCAGCACAGTGGAGGGTCGGGGGTCATCCTAAGCTACACACTAAGTTTAAGTTCAAGGCTAGCCTGGGCTATGAGGTCTTGTCCAAAGATAATAATGACAGCAACAAAAATAAAGATAAATGGTAAGTCTGGGGAGATGTACTGGAAAGTAGGTAAAGTACGTGCCAGGAGGGCCTGTGTTCAGATCCTCCTCACACATGTAAAAAAAAAAAAAGCTGACAGGGATGGAGAGAGCGGCACAAGAAGCAATTTGAGGGAGGAATGGGGAGTCCTGGCTCACACTCCCAGAGGAGAAGGCATGGTGTCATGGCGGAAGACATCGTGACTGTGGCAGCAGGATGGGGATGCTTTCTCAACATCTGGGAGGGTCAGGAAACAGAGGCTACACGGGAATGGGGGTGTGGCTACAAGCCTCAAGGCCCGCCTTCCTGGGAGGGTCAGGAAACAGAGGCTACATGGGGGGAATAGGGTGTGGCTACAAGCCTCAAGGCCCGCCTTCCTCCTTCTGGACCCCACTTCCCAAAGGTTGTACGAGGTCCTAAAGCAGCACCACCATCCCGAGACCAAGTGTTCAGACACACAAGCTTGTGGGACACTTCACATTTAGATTGTGACACTTGGCAACTCTCACCCGGCCGACAGCCACATTTATCAGCGATCGGCTCTGTGTTCTCCAGCGTAGCACAACCTTCGGTTCTTCCTGGAGTCTGATCCTGGCCCACGGGGACACATTGGGCCAGTCTCTACCGACTTAACGTGTTTACAGACGGCCTGTGTGAGAGCTGTTTTTAGATCAGTGGTTCTTAACCTCCCTAATGCCGCGCCCTCATGTTGTAGTGACCCCCCCCCCAACCGTAAAATTATTTCCATTGCTACTTTATTTTGCTGCAGTTATCAATCGTAATATATGCCTCGTATGCCTCATATGAGATGCCTCATATGCAGGGCATCTCATATGAGACCCCTGTAACAGGGTCACACAATGCTCAGGGGTCACAACCTACAGGTTGAGAACCTCTGATCTAGGCTCACCTAAGAAGAGAGGGTGGGCCAGGAACTGTCTAGGTCAGCCTGTGGGGACACTTGTCTGGGGTCTTGACTGGGTTGTGGTGGAGAGGCCCACCCTGAATGCAGGCAGCACCATTTCATGAGCCGAGCACCAGAGGCATTTATTCATTCTCAGCTCTTGACTGCACGTGTGATGTGACCAGCTCCTTCAAGCTCCTGATGCCCTGTCTCCTCCATACTGATGGGCTGTGGCCTGGAGCCATGAGCTAAGGAAGCCCTTTGTCCCTTAAGTTGCCTTTGTCGGGGTATTTTTATCACAGCCACAGGAAAGAAACAAAGACACCTGTCTCCTATGGGTAGCTATCCACGCTATTTTTTTTCCTTAGCAAAATAATTCTGCACCTAGCCTCTGTGTGTGTGTGTGTGCGCGCGCGCACACGTGTGCGTGTGTATGTGTGTGTGCGCGCGTGTGCAGTGAATTCCAAGAGAATTGACATATATGCACACAAGAATTTATATACAAATATCCATGGTGACGAGATTCATCAGACCCACAGATGGAATGTGGGGTAATGATTCCATGCTCAGGACACCTAGCTGCTCTTGCAGAAGACCCAAGTTTGGATCCCAGCACCCAAGTCAGGAGACTTAAAACCACCCTCACTCTAGCTACAGGGGAATCAGACGCCCCCTTCTGGTCTCCTGGGTCACTGCACTCACATGCATATAGATACACATAATTTTAAACTTTTTAAAACCTGTTAGGTGGGGGGATCCGCTGACACGTCAAGGAACACCCGCAGGATGCCTGCTTCCGTTTCTCATGGGGACTCATCCATGAGCCTCAAAACAATCAAGTTAGGGCTGAAAAGATGAAGGAGCCAGTGAAGTGCCTTCCGCACAGGTGTGAGGACCAGCGTTTGGATCCCCAGCATCCGCGTCAAAGCCAGGCACAGTGGCGTGTGTCTGGAACCCCAGCAGGAGAGAGGAGCAGTTCTAGAACTCACTGGCCAGCCTGAGTGAGAGGTCCTGTCTCCAAATTTTAAGGTAGATGGGCCAGAAAGATGGCTTTTCGGGGAAGGCGCTTTCTGTGTGATCCTGAATACCTGAGTTTGAAACCCCAGAGGACTGCCAAGTTTGTCCTCTGACCTCCAGATGCCTGCTGTCACACACATGTGCTTGAAGCCACACATAAATAAACACACACAAAGGCAGGGTTGGTTTTGTTTGTTTGTTTTGTTTTGTTTTCGTATTTCACATTTTATACACAATGGATTCGGTCATCAAAAGAAATTAGTCGGGCTGGAGAGATGACTCAGTGGTTAAGAGTATATGCTGCTCTTACAAAGGATAGATAATTTGGGTCTCAGTACCCAAATTGGGTGTGTGTGTGTGTGTGTGTGTGTGTGTGTGTGTGTGTGTGTGTGTGTGTGCTCCAGGGAATCTGATATCTTCTTCCGGCCTCTGCAGACACTGCACTCACACTCACAAATCCACAGAGACATATACAATATGGTGGCACATGCCTGTAATCCCAGCACTTGGGAGGCAGAAGCAGGCGGATCACTGAGTTCGAGGCCAGCCTGGTCTACAAAGTGAGTCCAGGACAGCCAAGGCTACACAGAGAAAACCTGTCTGGAAGAAGAAAAAAAAACCAAAAAAATTTAAATTATACTCTTTTCTCAGCACTTGGGAGGCAGAGACAGGCAGATCTCTATGAATTCTGGGCCACCGAGGGCTACCCAGATTTCTAAATAAATGAATAAATAGATGCTGGAAAGATGGTTCAGCGGTTTAAAGCATACACTACTCTTGCAAAAGATTCAAGATCAGGTTCTTGTTACCCAAGTCAGGTGGTTCACAACAGTCTGTAACGCCAGTTCCAGGGGATCTGGCGCCCTCTCATGGCTTCTACGGGTACTACTGCATACACAAGGTGAACAGTCACACATGCAGGCAAAATACCAACCCATCCAAAACAACAAAACCCTCAAGTTTTCAAGAACTTCAACCTAAGTCAAAGAAGCCAGACACAAGGCCACATTCACAGCCTGCATGATTCCACAGATATGAAGTCTCCAGAAAAAGCAAATCCGTAGAGGAAAAAGAGGATGGGTCTCCCCCAAAGCTTTATCAGGTGCATGGGCATCCTTTGCGGGGTACTGAGGGATTCTTAACCAGGTGACGCTGGAATGGGCAGGTGGGAATATAGTGAGAAACACTGAACTGTACATTTCAAATGTGTGTACTTGGTGTGGGAACTTTAGTTCTTACAAAGTAAACACTGGCCACTAGGAGGATGTTTGTCACCAAGCCTGGCCACCTGAGTTTGATCCTTGAAACCCGCCTGAGGGGAAAACCAACACCCACAAATTGTTCTCTGGTCTACACACACACACACACACACACACACACACACACAGAGAGAGAGAGAGAGAGAGAGAGAGAGAGAGAGAGAGAGAGAGCAGGTATGCATCCACACACATATATTTACAAAAATAAATTTTAAAAAAAGTTCAAGGTGGGGCTGGTCTACATAAGACCCTCTCTTGAAAACAACAATCAATCAAACAGTCAAACAAACAGAAACCAAACAGGGCTGGAGAGATGGTTCAACAGTTAAAAGTGTTTCTGCTCTCCCAAGGGTCCTGAGTTCAGATCCCAATACCCACATCAGGCTGCTCACAATCATCTGTAACCCCAGCTCCAGTGGATCAGATGCCCTCATTTGGTCTCTGTAGGGACTTACACACCCACACACAAATACAGATCCATACGTACATACAAACAAGGACCAAACGCCAGGCAGTGGCAGCAACAGTGGCACACGCCTTTAATCCCAGCACTCAGGAGGCAGAGGCAGGTGGATCTCTGTGAGTTCGAGGCCAGCCTGGTCTACAAAGCAAGTTTAGAACAGCAAAGGCTACACAGAGAAACCTTGTCTTGAAAAACCTAAAAAAAAAAAAAAAAGTCCAAAACCTCACAGAAGAACCATCCTCCTAGGTCTGAGTCTAGAGCTGAAATGGCGTACTCCTCCCCCCCCCCAAAAAAAAGCCCAGACTACCTCAGCACTCAACTCTTCAGGTGCAAGGAGGCATCCCAGGGAGAGAACAGACATCCATCAGTCCCTTGTCAACAGATTCACACATAACTATGAGACATTTAAAAGACAATAGAACCAAACCACCTTTGTCTACAGTTGATGGCTCTTTAGAGCCATTTTTTGTTTTTGTTCTTGGAGACAGGGTGCTTTGGCTGTCCTGGACTCACTCTGTAGACCAGGCTGGCCTGGAACTCAAAGTGATCCACCTGCCTCTGCCTCCTGAGTGCTGGGATTACAGGCGTGCACCACCACGCTCTGCCAAGAGCCTTTTTTTTTTTTTTTGCTGTTTGAGGTAGGATCTCATGTATGCTGGCCTCAGCTCACCATGGAGCCAAGGATAACCTTCAATTTCCGTTCCTCCTGCCACAGATGTGCCCCCAAATGTCACCTATGTGTGTGTGTACGTGCGTGTGTGTACAGGTATCTGCATGGAGAGGCCAGAAGACAACCGTGATGGTGTTCCTTAGATACTGTGCCTTATTTTGTTGTTGGGTTTTTTTGGTTTTCATTTGACACAAAACTTGTCACTGACCTGGAACTCATCAAGTTGGCTAGGTGCCCCAGAGGGCCTCACACTTCTGCCTGCCTAGTGCTGGGGTTACAGTCACTTGCCTGGTGTGTTTCTAAGTGGGTCCTGGGGATCAAAGTCAGATCTCATGCTTGTTTAATGAGCACTTTACAAACTGCACCATATCTCCAGCCCTTTAAAGCAGTGTGAAAAATCCTGAAGGCAGAGCTACTCCAACCCCCTGTGGCTGACACTCGGGGGGGGGGGGGTCACAGAGATTGCTGAGTTCTTGTTCCCCAACTGTAGTGACGACTTTGAAATTTTAGTTTTTTTAAAAAAACACAGAAATGCCAGGCAGTGGTGGTGTATGCCTTTAATCCCAGGACTCACGAGGCAGAGGTAGGAGGATCGCTGTGAGTTTGAGGCCAGCCTGGTCTACAAAGGGACTCCAGGATAGCCAAGGCTAACACAGAGAGACCCTGTCTCGAAAAAACAAAAAAATATAAAAACAATACAAAAAAAAACCACAGAAGAAATATTTTAAGAATATGTTTTCAAGCTGGGCAGTGGTGGCGCACGCCTTTAATCCCAGCACTCGGGAGGCAGAGGCAGGTGGATCGCTGTGAGTTCGAGACCAGCCTGGTCTACAAAGCAAGTCTAGGATAGCCAAGGCTACACAGAGAAACCCTGTCTCAGAAAAAAAAAAAAAAGAATATGTTTTCATATTAATCCCAGGTGTGGGGACATGAGGCTGCTTTGGACTGTCCACAGCAGCTGACTATGATTTGCCTTGTGCTCTAGCAAAGGCACATTTTTGCCAGCTACAGATAGTTTCTGTGATTGTGTGACGTTTGGAATTCTGGGAAGTTTTCAGAGGGTATATAAATGCTAGAGTCCTGATAGATGGTTGTTGGTCAGTCAGGTGGGCTGGTTGTGGTTTGTTAGTGGTCATGCTCAAAGAAGAAACAGTAACTTAGATTCAGGGCTGGAGAGGTGGCTGCGGTTAAGAACACTGGCTGTTCTTCAACAGGTCCAGAGTTCAATTTCCAGCAATTCTCACGACCATCTATGAGATCTGCTGCCCTCTTCTGGTGTTCAGGGGTACATGCAGGCAGAGCACTCATATACATCAAACAAACAAATCTTTTTTTAAAGATTAGATTCAGGGCTGGAGAGATGGCTCAGGGGTTAAGAGCACTGACTGCTCTTCCAGAGGTCGTGAGTTCAACTCCCAGCAACCACATGGTGGCTCACAACCATCTATAATGTGATCTGGTGCCCTCTTCTGGCCTGGAGGAGTACATGCAGGCAGAGCACTGTATACATAATAACAAATAAATAAATCTTTTTAAAAAATTAGATTCAGAGAACTTTCTCTCTTTCCCCCTCTAGCCTTCTTTCTCTCCTATCTGGTAATGGGGTCAAACCCGGTGGTGGGATAAGAAGTGGGAAAAAAAACCCACAAAGTAGCAAAGGCCAACCATACCCAACACATTCCCTGCCAAGGATCACCTTTCCTTGCTGTTGCCTCAGTTTACATTCCTGATATTGGACACACCTTAAACTTTGGGCTTAAAATAGATCCACACGTCCAGACAAACATGCAGGAAACACACACACAGAACTTCCCTAAGTTGTTTGACTTTGGTGCAGCCTTCCAGTTCTGTCTTTGGGATAACTTTTCTTCATTTCTTCTCCACAACTTGCTCCCGGGCTCTCATGATTTGCTGGCTGTTCTTGACATCTGTCATCTCTAATAGGCACAGGCGCACGAGCACCCCTTCCTCAACTAGTGAGAATGCCAGCCTATCCCTTCCAGCATTGTGCTGGGGGACCCCGAGGACCACTCCACCATTACCATCACAGGACGGACGCAGTCTGAGCATCCTCCGAGTACCAGCGGAGCCCCAGACCCCGGCTCCTGGTGGAAACGCTGACCCTCAAGTTTTGGTCAAAAGTAGCTAGGAGCTAGGGAATGGGTCAGCTGGATGCTCGCTGCAAAGGCACAAGGACCTGAGCCGGATTGCCAGAACCCATGTGACGGGCTCAGCTTGAACACATGTGCACCTAGGACCTCAGTGCTGTGTGGGGTGGTGACAGGGTCGCTGAAGCTTGAAATAGCAAGCGAAGGAGCTCGCAGCCAATGGTGATGACCTGAGTTTGACTCCCCAAGGTGACCTGCACATGTGCATGGTAGCATGCATGTGTGCATGTGCACACACACACAAATAATAAAATATAATCAAACAGCAAGCCACGGGTTCAGGTTGAGGCCACGACTCTAGGGTAAGTGGAGAGTGATGAAGGAAGGACCTGGGTTCAATTCCCAGCACCCACATGGAGGCTCACAACCATCGGGCCTCCAAGGCACTGCACATGCATGGTGCACAGACATATATGCACACACCATCCATACACATCAAATTCTTAAAAATTAATTATTAGCCAGATGCAGTGGCACACGCCTGTAATCTCAGCACTGAGGGAGTTCAAGGCCAGCCTGGTCTACAAAGTGAGTCCAGGACAGCCAAGGGTATACAGAGAAATCTGTCTCAAAAAACAAAACAAACAAAGAAAAATTAGTTAACTAAATATGTATGTTCTATAGGGCTGGTGATGTAGGTCATTGAAAAAACACGTTGTAAGTACGTACATGTAGCACATGTAGCATCTTGGGTTTGAATCTCAGCACCAGAAAATGAAAATTCCACAATGCCTATAAAACTGTTTAGAAAACATTTATTTTGAACACATGAAAGGAAAATTTAGAGATACCCTCCCCCCAATAAAACACAGAAGATCCTTTCCAAGGTGATGGGGAATCCCAACAGATGTCCCTGAGCAGTGCCCAGTGCTGTGTACAAGTGTGGGTCTCGCCCTCCGCACTCTGAGCTCATGGAGCTGCAGAAAACCTGTGTTGGTGGCAGAGACTTGTCACATTCCTGAGGCAGGGCAGATGGACCCGAGGGGCGGCTTACCCGCCAACATTCCCTGGTAGCGGACTGAGTGTCTGTGCGTGAGTGACACTGTCGCTGTGGGACCCACAGCGCTCCCTGCAGAGGGCTGAGCGCACTCTTTCCTCCATCCAATCTGGACATTTGACACACCAGGCAGGAGGCACCCGGCGAACCGCAACTTGGGACATCAGTACCAAGACGGTTCTGCCAGCTGGAGGGGCCACCTGCTGCCTCCCAGGGATCTTTGTCCATGGGGGCCAGCACCCCTCTTTCCGAAGGCTTCCTTGGCCCAGGTGCAAGGCACACAGCCGCTCGGCAGCTGGGGAGGGCCGGCCTAGCGGATGGGCCTGAATGGAAAGGTCACACCTGAGATGAAGGTGTGCCCTGGGTGCGTAGGCAGGGCCGGGTGGGCAGCTGGGTGAGCTGGCACAGCCCCATAGGCGAGCGGTGGGGTGTGGATGTGCGGGTAGAACCCAGGGGGGAGAGCGGTGTGTGGCGACTGCTGCACTGGGCCCGAGATCACCAGCTGGAGGAGGCTGCAGATACAAGGAGAGAGATTAGGACGGAGGCCTCAAGCCCGGGGCTGCCACTCGGGCCTCTGGCCTGTCCTCCCAAATGGTACAAGCCCGATGGCACATGCCTGTCCCCCCCGACACTGCAGAAGCTGCTCAGTCCCTGTGTGCTTGGTGTTTCGTGCACCTCATGGGCCAGGGGCTCCTGGCTGGTGAACGTGGAGCACAGGAGACGGGGAAAGGAAAGGCAGTGATGGGCTGGCAGGCCCTAGGCCAGGGCTGAGAGAAGGACCTGCAGGAATAAAGCTACAAGCCCACCAAGGACGGGTGGAGGGGGTTTACACTCGGAACCACAGACCATGGCAAACTCTCCATGCGGCAGCCATTCCTCTCAGCGCTCAGAACTCTCAGCTCGCGGGGTTGGCCTCTGTGCTGGCTAGTTTTATGTCAACTTGACACAAGCCACCACCGAGGGTAGCGCAACCCCTGGGTTGGTGGTCCTGCGTTCTATAAGAAAGCAGGCTGAGCAAGCCGTGAGGAGCAAGGCCGTGAGTGAGCAGCACCCCTCCCTCTCCGTGCTCCTGCATCAGCTCTGATCCTGCTCTGCTTGAGTTCCTGGCTGACTTCCTTTACTGATGAACAGTGCTGTGGAAGTTGTCGTTTTGTTTTTTGAGACAGGGTTTCTCTGGGTAGCCTTGACTATCCTGGACTCCTTTTGTAGACCAGGCTGGCCTTGAACTCACAGCGATCTGCCTGCCTCTGCCTCCCAAGTGCTGAGATTAAAGGCGTGCGCCACCACCGCCCAGCTTTTTGTTGTTGTTTTGTTTTGTTTTTCACGACAGGGTCTCTGTGTGTAGCCTTGGCTGGCCTGGACTCACTTTGTAGACCAGGCTAGAGTGCTGAGGAAGTTAAGTCAAATACACCCTTTCCTCTCCGGGTTGCTTTGGTCATGCACAGTTTTTCATGGCAGCAGCAGCAGCCCTGACTAGGTGGCTTCCCTGACAGCCTGGGCCAACACCCACACACAGCACTGTCTCAGGACAGCAACACCGCCACCCAATTCTTTTTTGCGTTTTTGACTGCATTCTATACATCAGCCCCACAATGGTGGCTTTTCAAATGACCCTGGGATCCAGAGTCCAGTGACTCTTAGCCCCTGGTAAATTGAGGAGTCCACACCCCAGCCCCAAGTCCCTGCTATGCCAGAACCACACCCTCCCCACTCAGGACTTGAGGCTCTACTGTGAGCTTCACCAATACCTCTTCTTCCTTCCCTTTCTACAGCCCCCACCTTCTGGAATTCTCCTCAGAGTTCAGTTCTGCTTTGAGGGCCTAGCTCCTTCCCAGCTGTCAGTGTGATTAGCACCTCCCTGCTGGAAAGCCTGGCACACCCACCTTCCCTAGCTCAGGCTGCTACTCAGCCTGGCTCTCCAAGCTGAGGACACAAGCTCTCTGCTCACTCCTCTCCAGACTCACTGAGCTCAGCCTGGCCGTGTACCTGGAGTCCACACTGGTCTCTCATCACCAAACCCAGTTCCAACTCCGGCCCTCACCCCCTTGGCCTCTAGTTCCACCATGCTGCACCTCCCTGCAGGCTGTCCACATGACAGGGCTGTAGAGGAATTTCAGTTCACGGCTACTCTGGCTGGAATACCAGGATTTTAATCCCAGGAGACAGAGGCAAGCAGATCTCTGAGTTCAAGGCCAGCCTGGTATAGAGCAAGTTTCAGATAAAGAAAAGCTTAGTCCAGGCATGGTGGTACATGCTTTTAATCCCAGCCCTCAGGAGACAGAGGCATGCGGTCTCTGTGTTCCGCTCAGTGCTGTTCAGGAGTTCAGTTGAGTCAGTGAGGTAAGAGACAGTGCAGTGGAGCAGGGTTCATGGCTATTCAGTTCGGGGAATTCAGAGGCAGCTTTTACCGGAAGAGTGTTGCAGAGAGAACAAACTCGACTCAGCTGAAGACAGAATAAGCCAGAGAATGAGAAGGAGCCAGAAGATTAGAACAGATTGCTAGAGTTAGTTTGAGGCCAAGCAGAGCAATTCAGTCAGAAGCTGAGAGAAGCCAGATTGAATCAGTCAGCTTGGAGAGGAGTTTGAGCCAGAACAGCTGAGTTGAACCAGCCAGCCAGAGTTCAGAAAGAACTAGAAAGGGTGAGGCTTAGTCAGCAGTAGGTCTCAGAGGCTGGAATATTCTAGGCCTAGGTTAGATTGTACGGAGGCTAGAAGCTACATGAGCAGACCTAACTCTGAGGCAGTTAAAACTTGACAAGTAAGTCAGACAAATAAAAGCTACTTTAACACACAGCAATACCCAGTGACAGTCTGTCCCCAAGTGGGCCCTACTGCTCTTCAGACAGCCTTGAGCTTCCCCAAAGTAGAGGTGGGACTATCACAGACCCTCCTGTGGCAGAGGGGAGCCACAACCACAGGAGACCTGGGTCAGAGCACTGTGGCATGGAGACAGGGGCCAAAGTTCCACTAAGACCTTTTCAAAAGCCAGGCGTGGTGGCACACACCTTTAATCCCAGCACTCGGGAGGCAGAGGCAGGTGGACTGCTGTGAGTTCGAGGCCAGCCTGGTCTACAAAGTGAGTCCAGGACAGCTAAGGCTACACAGAGAAACCCTGTCTCAAAAAACAACAAAACAACAACAACAACAACAACAACAACAAACCCTAAGCAACAAAAAAAGATCTTTTCAAAAAAGCAAACAACAAAAAGTCACACAGATTTACTTTAGCTTATGTGCATGGATATTTTGCCTGAATGGATGTCTGTGCACCACATGCGTTCAGTGCAAGGGGGGCCAGAAGAGGGCTTGGGGTCAGAGCCTTGAAGACGGTGTTCCAGATGGTTGTGTACTGCATGTGAGTGCTAGAAACTCAAATCAGATCCTCTGTGAGAGCAAACAAGTGCTCCTAACCACTGAGCCATCTCTTCAGCCTCTCTAAGGTCTTTTAGTGACATCATATTTTTTCTTGTTAAAACAACTTCGGGCGGCTGGGTCGTGCCCACCTTTAATCCCAGCACTCGGGAGGTAGAGGCAGATGGATTGCTGTGAGTTCAAGGCCTGCTGGTCTACAAAGGGAGTCCAGGACAGCCAAGGCTACACAGAGAAACCCTGTCTCGAGGGGAAAAAAAAGTTACTAAGCCTAGAGAGCATTGCAGAGACCAAGCTGAGACACCCTGCAGAGCCTGAGTATTTCAGAAGTCTCTAGTCAACACAGACCAGCTGCGAGAACTCGCACAACTCCAAGTGAGATTCAGAAGCCAGAAGCAAAGGAGCGGTGGGCCCCAGGGAGCGCTCCAGCCTGGCAGGTGGCCTGGCCTGTGTGTCCCTTAGAGCCTCTCCCACGCTCAGCCCACTCCCTCACGAGAATTCAAGAGTACAGGACTGAATGACAGGGCCCCACCACAGCCCAGACACCCTCCCTCAACCTGCCGTGAAGCAGCACTCGGCTGACCTTTGGCAGAGGCAGGGACCCGGCGCTGAGTGTCATAACCACCCAGCTCAGCGAAGCTGTTTAGCTCCTTATCCATGCTGCCTGGCAGCAGGAGCCCTGGGACCAAGTGACAAGTGAGGAAAGACCAATCCTACCCACGTGTCACCACTGCTGCAAGCCTGCCCCCGCCCCCGCCCCCGCTCACAGGCCTGCCTTGAATTCAAAAAACCACCTTACTCAGTGGTCACTATTACTATATGTGTGGGCATGGATGATACATAGTTACAGGTGAAGCATGACCATGCACGCTCATGTATGTGGATGTGGGCACATGTGTGCCATGGCAAACATATGGAGGTCAGAGGACAACCTCAGGTGGCAGCTCTCATCTTCCACCCGGCTTGAGCCGGGGTCTCTACTGTTCCCACTGTGCTCTAGGCTAGCTGGCACGCAAACTGTGAGGGAATGTCCGTCTCCACCTCCCCTCTGGCTATAGAACTTTTTAACGTGGGTCCTAAGGTTCTGGGTTCAGACCCCTCCTTATGCATCGAGGGCTTTTGCCAGCTGAGCCATCTCCCAGCCGCAGTTGCTACTTGCAGCAATGCAGCCCTCTCTTCTAAGGTACGAGGGTTACTCACTAGTCCCCTGTGCCGGGATGGAAGGCTGCTGTACTCCCTGTGAACTGAATGGACAGACCTTCTCGCTTCACTTCTAGGGACAGAGTCACAGAAGTGCAATGCTCAGGTTCTGACAGGGACAGCGGCTCCCACCAGACACCATGACCACGCACCAGCTGAGGGTGTTCTGTCTGCACTCAGCTCAGGCCTCACAGAGCCCCTGCTGGGAACATGGGAAGAGGCAGGGGACCCAAGCAGGAGTCGGGTCATGTGACTACAGAACCTGTAGGACAGTGCTCTTTACTTCCCATAGGACGACTGATTGTGGAGGGACCCATCGGGCTGTGGAGATGAGATTTTCAAACAGCACTTCACCTCATCTTCACTGCCACTGCAGAGGGAAACTGAGGCTCAGACACAGACACACACACACACACAAACACACAGCCCAAATGCCCCCGCAAATCTCTCAGAAGCCAGCTCCCTGCTGAGGGAAGCCATGCACCGGGAAGATCCGCACACCTGGCTCATGAGGTCACCACATAGCGCATACAGATTTGGGCTTCACTTCTGAGGAGGGCCACAGAAGTGAAATGCCCAGGTTCTGACAGGGACAGCAGCTCCCACAGGACACCATGGCCACCCACTGCTCTAACAGCAGCATACTTAGCAGCTTTAAGTGACACTAGGAGTGTGCTGTGGTCTCTCCCACTCTAGCACGAGGGTCATTCTGAGCCTGCGCTCTTCCCAGGATCCATCTAGCCCTGAAGATCAGCCTTCCCAGGACCAAGGGGTCTGCCCTGCGCGGCCTCCCACCACCCCCACCTGGCCCAGCCTTGCCACCTACTTGTTATGGGGTAGCCGGGAGCACAAGGTCCTCAGGTCATCTGAAATCAAGGAGACAGGAGATTAGAACGGGAGACCTGGGTGCTCAGGGTCTTAACAAGACACTGGCCACAGACAGCAGCACGGCCTGCTGGAGCGAGCCCCTGCTCTCCTTAGAAACTGAGTTCACCTGTATGGAAGTTTTTACCTTAAAAAAACAAACCCGAAATGGAAGAAGCCACTTGGAAAGGGGGTAGCCCTGCTGAAAATTTGTTGGGTTTCTGGGAAAGAGCCAGAAGTAAAGGCTCTCACTGAGCAATCATACCCAGGGAAAAATGGGGACCTCCTCACTGGCAACCCTTACATGGGGCCAGAGGCAATAGTCCGCTAGCAAACACAGGGCTGGCGCTGTAGCTCAGTGAGAGAGTGCTCGCCCAGCACGCACAGGGCCCTAGCTCAATCTCTAGTACTGCCCGCCTGCCCCTCAAATGCGGAAACCAGACAACAAACATAGCCAGGCATGGTGGTTCACCCCCATGATCCTAGCATGAGGGCAGAGACAGAAAAACGTGGGATTTGTTTCACGCTAGCCTGGGCTACAAAGCAAGATCCACCTCATACATGCACGCACACATGCACGCAGGCACGCAGCCAGAAAACTTAGTCCTCCTGAGGAAAAGTTCTGTATACTCTAGCTGCCCTGTGCCAAGATGTCTTGTCTAAACATGGCAGCATCTCATGAGGGTGACTTGGGGGACATTCTAGGACTTCTCACAAACCTCCTTGTAGTCAGGGGGAGGAGAGCAGGTCCTAAAAGAAGCAAACGTGGTATCTGCCTAGGCTCCCCTGTCCTTTCTGCCTACACCATGGGGTACCGGGCTCAGCACCCACCTCTCGTGCACAGCAGGGCTCCCGATGCCATGGCCACCTGCAGGGCCTGGGCCAAGCGGTCCAGTGAAAGCTCGATCTCCTGAGAGGCGTTGAGGGGGTTCAGTTCGTCTGCTAGTCTGTTGATCTCCTCCACAAGCGGGACCATGTGGTCGAAGAGGATGAGCCCCAGGCGCCCGTACAGGTTCTTCTCGGTCAGGTGCAGCTGGAGCGTCATAAGGACCTGCAGGACGCTCAGGTGGAGCTTCGAGTACAGCAGGTGTGAGTCTCTGTCCGTGCCCGTGCCCGAGTCCTTGGCAACCTTGTGACCGACGTGGCCGTTGGTCAGGCAAGGCTTCTTCCTTTTGTAAGCCAGAGGGGCCTTCACGCACCAGCGGATCAGCCCAATGAGGGGCGTGAGCTCTAAGAACCCTATGGGCAGGTTGGCGGCGATGGGAGTATTTAAAAACGTGATGAGAATCAACCTCGGGTCCTCAAAAATCCAGCTGACAATCACTTCAAGCAAGTCCAAAGGTGGGATGAGGTCATCTACAAAGAGATCGTCTGTGAGGAGCAGCTCTGGCCTTGGGGACAGGAGCAGAGTGGACAATGGGTGACCAGTCCCTGAGTTTACTGCCCACGTCACCCATCGTCTCTCTCCTTTCTGACACCTGCTCCATGGACCAATGTCCTGTCCCTAGGGTCCAGGACCCCATGGCCTTACTTAAGTTACCCATTGCCTTGAACTCCATCACTCTCACCCCCAATACACACACGTACTTTGTGGTGACGTATGGGTGCCCCTGAGCCATGGGGCGTAAGTGGAGGTCAGAGGACAGCCTGCAGGAGCCCCTTCTCTTCCCACCTCTCCATGGGTCCTAGGGACTGGACAGGTTCTCAGGATGGGACACGGGCTTCTAGGCCAGTCTAACGCTGCGACCCTTTAATAACAATACAATTTCTCATGTCACGATGACCCCCAACCATAAAAAATTTTCATTTTAGAACTGTAATTTTACTGCTGTTATGAACTATAATGTCAGTATTTTTGAAGACAAGCTTACCAAAGGGACTGCAAACCCTCAGGTTGAGAACTGCTGTTTTAAACAACCAGCCACCTCACCGGCCCTAGCTCAAAACTACTGGCGTAGGTCACCCCTTCTCTGAGTGTAGGTTTCTTCCCTATATCCAGGGCCCCCTCCACAGCACAGTGACAGCTCCAGTGTCCTTCAGAGAGTGACCTGGAGGCCGGTCAGCCATCCATCAGCAGCCAATGCCATCTCAGCCCCAAAGCTGGAACCCTTAGCTAGGTGCCAGCTTCACTCCTGAACAGCTCTGACCAGGGCAGAAGGTGGCACTAACTCCGGCCCTACTTTATACAGACCAACGTACTTCGTCCACACACCACCCCAGACTGGTCCCCAAGAAAACAGAGGCAAGGTGCTGCCGAGGCCTGTTCCTAGAACTCCTTAGACACAGGGAACCCAGCGTGGTGGTGCACACCTTTAATCCAACACTCAGGAGGCAGAAGCAGGGGGATCTCCGTGAGCTCAAGGCCAGCCTGGTCTAGAGTGAGTTCCAGGACAGCCAGAGCTGTTACATGGAGAAACGGTCTCAAAAACAAAACAAAACAAAAAACTAAAGCTAAAACCACATGGTGTGACCCTGGCAGCCTGGCTTTTATATCTCCAGGATATACCGCCCAATTTGGGATCAGTGTGGTATGAGCTCAGGCTGGTGGTGGCCCAGCCTCCTCTCTGAGGGTACGCAGTCTCAGCTCCCGGGACAGCAAAGCACGTCAGAGAAGGGCCTGGGAAGCAAGTCACCTGCTCCCTCAACTGGAATATGGGTTCTGGCCTTTCCTCCTCTCTGAGACTGTCCTACTCTGGTAAACGCACCCCCTCCGGCAGTGGCCAGCAGCTGTGGTCTACCACCTCCCTGCGGCAATCCCGCCTCTGCCTCTCGGTTCCCTGAGGGCTTTCTATCTGAGTAAAGCCACCTACATTTCTGACACATGCTCAGGCCTCAGTGGAGGAACAGGAACATGCTGTGGTCCTGAAGGTGAAGGTGTGCATCCGTGCCCTGGGCATGCACATGGCGTGTGCTTGCTTAGTGACTGAATTCTCCATTGCCAGAGGAGACCTGCGCTCTTGAGCCTGTTTTGCCGGCGGGTACGTATGTATGTGCACAGCATGCATGCGACTCAACCTAGGTCCTCTGTAAAAGCAGCAAGTGCTTAACTGCTGAGCCTCCTTCTCCCCTGAGGGCAACAAAATTTAAATGCAATAAAAAAGGCAAGAAGTGGCCAGGGCGTGGTTGCAATGCCTTTAATCCCAGCACTCGGGAGGCAGAGGCAGGCAGATCGCTGTGAGTTCGAGGCCAGCTCTACAAAGTGAGTCCAGGACAGTCAGGGCTACACAGAGAAACCCTGTCTCGAAAACAACAACAACAAAGTTAAGAAGTAAAGGGAGACACAAATCTAACCGAGGGGCTGAAATGGAACAGTAGATAGGAAGATTTCCGAAAACTTCCTGAAGACTCTCAATCTGCTGGCTTACCTACCAGATCAGGACAAGACACTACTTGACAAGCCTCGGGCAGCAAAGGTAGAGAGAAGAAGCTGAACCCTGAGCAGAAAGCAGGCCCAGAGCTCCACTCCACAGAAAATCATGCTCCACCTTTCCATTACAGTAGGACAGTGAGCCGAGGCCATGCAGCGCTGCAGGGGCAGCAGAAGACACTGACTGGCTACCCGGGCTGGGGAGGGGGTTTGGGGGTGGGCCGGGCCTCACAGCCTGGGCGTTGCTGCTGCCCATTTCCTCCATCACTGGCAGGCTCCCAGGAGCAGGGTCGATAAGCAGGGCTTTCTGCAGAAGTCCTTCCGCGTCTGTGCCATCTACGGCCCCTGTTTCCTGGCTATCCTTCCAGAAGGCCTGGGTTCAGCATCCCAGCACCCACATGAGGCTCAGGAGTGTCTGTAATTACTGTCCTAGGGCAGCCAACACCCTCTTCTGGCCTCCACGGGTACTAGGCATGCTTGTGGTACACAGGCATACACACAGCAAAACCTACACACACACACACACACACACACAGGAGAAGAAAATGAGAAGAGGAAGGAGAGCAAGGAGGGAGAGGGTAGAGAAAGAGGGGAGTAGGATGGAGAGGAGGGAGAAACAATAAATAAATAAATAAATAAATAAATAAATAAATAAGAAAGAGAGCAATCGAGTGAGCACTTGCCGCTCTTCCAGGTTTGGTTCCCGGCTCCCATACTGGGCAGCTGACAACGGCCTATGACTTCAGCTTCAAGGGACCTGACACCCTCTTCTGGCCTTCTTGGGCACCCACACTTACCTGTACATACCCATCCCTAACATGCACATATTTAGAAAGGAATCTTGGGGGCAAGCAGGTCATATGTCTGTGGAAAAGGATCTACCTCTCAGCCCCAGGCGCTGGCTTCTTACGCTCTCATTCCACCATCAGACCCAGCACTTTGGAAGAAACTAAACAAAGTCCCTTTTAGCAAATGGCTTAGGCCCACAATAAAGGTGCACACTTCATAGTTAGAAAAAAACAGTCAGGGCTGGAGAGATGGCTCAGTGGTTAAGAGCATTGCCTGTTCTTCCAAAGGTCCTGAGTTCAATCCCAGCAACCACATGGTGGCTCACAACCATCTACAGTGTAACCTGGTGTCCTCTTCTGGCATGCAGGTAAACAAGCAGACAACACTGTATACATAATAATAAAATAAATCTTTAAAAAAAAAAAGTCAGCGCAAGGGTCTGCAGAGTGGCTAAGAACACTCACTGCTCTTCCAGGACCTGAGTTCAGTTCCCACCTTGGGACAATTTGTATCTCAGGCGCCAAAGGATCAGACTTCCTCTTCTGGCCTATGTGGGCACTGCACACATGTGACACACAATGCAATGTGTACATACGTACGTATGTACGTACACACATACTTGCATGTGCGCGCATGCACCAAAAGTCAATGTAGTCACTGGTGCATGGGATGTAGCTGCTTGCCCAGCATGCACACAGCACCACACGAAGATAAATAGGAGGCTGGCATTCTCCTGAGGCTGCTCTGACAGAAACAACCTGCTTGACTGCTTGACGCTTACCTGACGACAGGTCGTAGAGTGCAGTCACGGACGTTATGAATTGGCAGCAGAAACGGGGACTGGCACTGAAGATCTGCTTTAGCGTCTGCACAGAGCCCGGCACCAAACAGCAGTAGTCATCCACAATGACCCTGGCAAGCCTCACACAGTAGACCACGGGCGTCCGCTGCAAAGAAGCCACAATCCAAGTCACCGAGGGACCCTGGGATGGCAGCTGATCGGCTCACAGAGCTGGGTCTCGTCATCTAAAGCCCATGGAACCAGTCAACCTCCCACCCACATACGTGATCAGAGCTCCACTGGGCCGGCCCCGCTCGCTGCCCGCTCCCCACGCTGCTCCCTCGCTAGAGGACAGAGGTGAGTCCTCGCAACAAGGATCACCATGCCTGCGAAGGTGGAATTTTTACATAAACCTTCTGCCGGGCTTCGTGGAGAGGTGATTTCGGTAAGATTAACTACAGAGGAAGTGACAACTTCTGTAAGACGCCATATGTCAAAACTAGCCATTACTCTCACCGTGAGGTGCTGAAGAGTTTGATGCAAATGTTTGTTAAAGCTGGGCATGGTGAAGCCGGGCGTGGTGGCACACGCCTTTAATCCCAGCACTCGGGAGGCAGAGGCAGGCGGGTCGCTGTGAGTTCAAGGCCAGCCTGGTCTACAAAGTGAGTCCAGGACAGCCAGGGCTACACAGAGAAACCCTGTCTCAAAACAAACAAACAAACAAAAGGGGACTGGTTGTAGCACCCAGACAACAATGATCAATGACATCACACGTGTGTAAAAGACCCATTCAGACATCCTGTCACATCCAAACTCTCATTATCCGGTCTAAGGAGGCTCTGAAAGTAAAGCCATGTGGAAAGCTGTACCTGGAGCCAGGAGGCCGCACATTCCAACACGGGGATCCTACACACAGCCACAGCCATGGAAACCAGCTTTCCCAACAAGCTCATCCGGCTGTCGTCAGCTTTGTTGCCTTGGGGGCTGAAAAGGGATGAGAAAATGATCTGCCGCACAGAGTCCTTGCTTTGCTCCTGGAAATAACTGCACATGATTTCGAGAAGCTGGAGCTCCTGGAGCGAATTCAGTCTCTGTATAAAAAAACAAAAAAAACAAGCCCGGGAGAAAGCTGTGAGAGACCAGGGCCTGCACCTGCCTGCCCCTTAGCTCCCTACTGTCAACGGTTCGGTTCCGGGAGTGGAAGCCTGAAACCCCAGCACTCAAAAGACGGCGGCTAGAGGATCTTGGGTTCCAGGCTGGCCTGAGCTACCCAGGACATAGGGAGACAGTGTCTTAAAAATCCAACCAAACACTACCCACCCCCCGCCCAAATCTGTTCTTTTTCCCACGGTGTACGTTTTCACCTTTGTGAAGCCTAAGCCTGGGGGGCTTAACCCCAGGAAAAAGCTGTGCATCTAATTATAAGCAACATCCCAGAGGGGCTCAGTTTTGAGACTCCGGTGATGTTGAGTAGCCAGTTCCCAAAGTCACCGCCTGGATCATTGACCGGCGACTGTCACACGCGGCTGAGCAACGCCGCTGGACCGGGCTAGGGTACGGTCGGGGTAGGCACCTTGGGCTGTGCGCCGCGCTCCTTGGGCACCTGGAACACGAACTCCTCCAGCAGTTCCACGGGGCCCTTGTCCACGATGGGCAGCGGCGCGCTCTGCAGCTGGCTGCTGAAGTAGATGTCCAGGTGGTACAGCACCTCCTTGGCGGCGCTCAGCGCGTCGCGCCGCAGCAGCGAGTGGCGGATGTCGCTCATGGTGCGGCCGCCGCGTCCCACTTCCGCCTGGAGACAAAGAGGCGCGACCAGCCTGGGCCCCGACGCGGGCACGGCCGCGGCACCCGCCCGCCCGCCGCTACCAGGCGCCGACCCGCTCAGGGGACCATCGTTGTCGCCGCCACCGCCACGGGCCAGCGGGCGCCCTGGGTCCGACTGCGGCGCCGCCCAGACCCGCGGGAGCCGATGCCGCTCTGCCGAACCGGCGGCGGAATGCCGAGGTGGCGACGGCGGCCCGCAGGGGCCAACCTCAGGCCGCGGCCGCGCGCTCTCCTGGGCGCCCCCTGGCGGTGAGGTCCTCACGGGCGAGCACGAGGGCACGAGGCCCCGCCCCGCTGTCTTGGCAAGTGTTTCTCAGAAGTATCCTGAACCTGCATGCTCTATGAAGCCTTTTCGTGCTCCCCACCAACCAGGACATGTTCGTAGTCCCCCAGGAGGGGCTTCTAGGACAGATGATGCTGGTAGGCACCCCCTCTTCCCCGACGCCCTGTTCCCACCTTCTGTTCCAGGGTCCCTATTTCCAACTTCTCTACTGAGTCCTGGCCCCTCTTTAACTGCTGTGCTCTAACTTAGCCCTGGAGGACTGTGTCCAGCCCACAAGCTTCCCGCTCCCGAAAACCCTCCCACCCTACAATACCCGCAACTCCCACTCCAGGATTTTTATGCAGTCTATAGGCAATCATTTATACTTCACACTGATTGGCACTGAAGATTAGGGGTTTGGTTTGGTTTTTTGAGACAGGGTTTCTCAGTGTAGCACAGGCTATCCTGGAACTCACTATGTAGACCAGGCTGGCCTCGAAGTCAGAGATCTGCCTGCCTCTTCACACCCCTGTGCTGCACCGCCGCCACCCAGCAAAGGCTGGAGATTTTTAAACAGAGCAGAAAAGTCTTGAGTGTGGCCCACAAGCACAACGATTCGTAAGAGGCCTACGGCTGCCAAAGGTAGGCCTCGGTGAGGATTTAGTCACAGTAAAGAGCCCCTGGGAGAGAGCCGAATAGGGACAGAGTGCACCTGGGCACAACCATGAGACGTGGAGCTACCCAGACCCTTTTGTGTATCAGGGGACAAGTCTGTATGGTCCTTGTTCAGGAGCCCAAGGGTGCGCCATGTCAGAGACAAAGGTCTTCCTGTCAGCCAGAGCCTTGGGCCAGCCTTGACCCTCCTGACACTAGCACTCAGAAGTTATGGGTTCTAGAAGAAAAGAAGCAGGCAGGGGATCCGCCGAGACACTGGGGATACTGGAACTCACAAGCCTTGTTTCCCTGTTTCCCCATCAGAAGCCCGCTCACACTCACACAGCAGAACCCAACGCACACCGCGCTTGGAAAATAAGGAGCCATGTGTACAAATAGATGCATGCTGTATCCAAACGGCAGCAACCCTCCCATTCTATTTCTCCTTTTTCTCAGAACTGGGGGTGGCAGGTACAAAGATCTCTCGAAGGTTGCTCCAAATCCCATGGGAGTGAATGTTCTGGTAGGCGTGGGGCTCAGCGGATCGGGGCCAGGCCGTCAGAGGGCAGTGCTGGCACCAGGCCCAGTCACCTCTACACCACTCATTTGTGGTCTGGTTGGTGGCAGCCAAGTACAGCGCGAAGCACAGGTAGCCAATCAGGAGCAGGCTCAGTACCATGACAAAGCCCAGCAGGAAGATGATCCGCGGAAAGGTCAGGAACAGGTACTGGGGGCAGAAAAACTTGAGTGTTAGCAAACAGACAGTGATGCCTGTGTCACCAGCCCTGACCCTGTGCCATGGCACACAGCCACCGCTCAGTTCACTGCCTGCATCAAATCTGACCCACCAGGTGGTACATACAGCTCAGAGGTGCAGCGATGTCCTAGCATTCATGAGTTCCTGGGTTCAAAACTCTCTATGTCTCTTTCTGTGCCTCCGTCTGTCTGTCTCATCCACACACATGTACATGTGCAAGCACACACAGAGATCAGTTGCCTAAAATCTGACCTATTACCATAGATATGAGTCACATTCAACACAGATAGGCATAATCCTTGTGTGTACAAGAGCTTCCTGCAGGATGAGTGAGACAGCATTTTTTGTTGTTGTTGTTTGTTTGTTTTGGTTTTGGTTTTTCAAGACAGGGTTTCTCTTGTAGCCCTGGCTGTCCTGGACTCACTTTGTAGACCAGGCTGGCCTCGAACTCACAGATTTCCCTGCCTGAGTGCTGGGATTATAGGCAAGTCCCACCACACCTGGCTTATTTTGTGTTTTTTAAAGAAACCACACTTTCAGAAGCGTTACTACACAAAGCCCTGACTTTGATCCCCAGTTTTGCATCCAGCAGGCGTATTGGTACACACTAGCTTTCCCAGCACCCTGGACGGGAAGCAAGAGGATCAAAAATTCACGCCAGACTGACAGACATGAGACCCTGACACAATAGATAAGTTATCTTAATTTTAAAATCCCATATGTTAGCTAGGTGTAATGGCACATATTTTTAATCTCAGAACTCTCTAGGGAGATAAAGGCAGATCACTATGAGTTCAAGACCAGCCTGATCTACATATCAAGTTCCAGACCCGCAAGTCAGGGATATGATGATGATGATGATGATGATGATGATGATGATGATGATGTGGTGGTGATGATGGTGGTGATGATGATGATGGTGGTGGTGGTGATGATGATGATGATGATGGTGATGATGATGATGATGGAGGAGGAGGACCAAGAACCCAAGGGCTCAACAGCCCCAGGGATGAACCCAGTACTATTATTTTGCTAACTAGACCATAATAGCAAACTGCCCTCTAAAGTCTTATCTCTCTCCCCATAGGCTAGTGCAGACCTCAGACTTCATCAGAGAAAAGTCTTTGCACAGTGTACAGCGGCTAATGCAGACAGCTGGTCAAAGTGCAGCATCCATGCATGCGCAGCCATAAACACGACAGAACATTAGATCTCTGTGTCTCTGTCTGTCTCTGTCTCTCTCTCACACACACACCAAGACCCAGGGACAATCTAGGATGTGGGGGTCAGAAAGACTCTAAGAGCCAGAGGACAGGGAGGAGTTAAATAGTGTCTTCTGGACATGACAGGGCCAGAGTTCATAGCAGGTATACTGGCTGCACAAGATCAAGCCAGGCAGCATTCCAGCGCAGAGCAGGGAGGAGCAAAGCCCCCTCTGCTTACTAAGGAGCTGCAGATGGTTAAAGGCTCTTGGGGGCGGGTCAGTCAGTTCTCTTAAAGGGTGTGGCTCCTGGAAGGCCGACCATGATGCATGCACGACCCCACACCTATGAGTATATGGGCAGCACAATCTGGACTTCATGGGTTTAAAAAAAGTAAGAAAGAAAGAGAAAAGGAGGACATAAAATTGGGAGGGCAAAATACACTGTATGCATGTATGAAATTCTCAAATAATTAATAAAAATTATATATTTATGTTTTTAAAGAATAAAAGAGTAGCTTCATGTTTTCCTGGGACCCAATGCAAAATTACCTGAATAAGAAAGACTGTGTCCACAGACTGCAAACGCCCAAGGTCATCAATGTAAGTTTCCTGGTACAGATCCGAAACTGCCACTAGGCGGACCAGAAAGGCAGCACTCACACAGGCTATGGTGGCGGCCGACGCAGTCAGTGTCAAGAGGTAGATGAGGAAGTACCTGGTGTTCCAGGCCCCGATGCAGTTGTTCACCCAGACGCAGTGATGATCGAAACGGTGCACACAGCGGTCACACACCCCTGCAGAGAGAGGAGCGTGGTACGGCCGGGTTTGTCCTTGATGAGATGATAAAAACAGGCATGCTTCCTGAGATTCTTACAGACTGCCCGCTGACAGTTTGGGGGCAGGGCAGCTGTTATCACCAAGCTTTTCGAGCTGCAGTGCTTGAGGCTGCGAGAAGAGTGCTTGCTATGGGAGCGAGCGTGACTGGGGTTCAGAGCCCTAGCACGGACAGAGGCCAGGCAGTCAGGTTTGGCAACCTCCCTGGAATCTCAGCAGGCAGAAGACCACAGGATTCCCTGAGCAGGCTGGCTACCTGGTCTGGCCGAATGACTCGGTGAGCTCTAGTTCAGGTTAAGAGGCCACGCATCAACACATAAGGTGAAGACGACACCTGAGGCCAACCTTCTAGTCTCTACATGCACACACCACACATCTACTCACACACACGCGAACACACATCTACTCACACACACGCGGACACACATCTACTCACACACACGCGAACACACATTTAAAAAAAAAAAAAAAAGAACTGAAGACCGAGCACCAAGTGGTGACAAGAAAAATCTGAAAAATTAGATTCTGGACATAAACAGACTTATGCAAAAGTCCTTTTAAAAATATTTATTTATGCTGGGCATGGTGGTGCATACCTTTAATCCCAGCACTTAGAAGGCAGAAGTAGGCAGATCTCTGTGAGTTCGAGGCCAGCCTGGTCTACAAAGTGAGTCCAGGACAGCCAAGGCTACACAGAGAAACCCTGTCTGGAAAAACCAAAAACAAACAAAAACAAAAAAACCCATAAACAACAAAAAATATTTATTTATTAATCATACAGTATTCTGTCTTCATGCGTGGCTGCCTACCACAAGAAGGTACCAGATCTCATTACAGATGGTTGTGAGCCATCATGTGCTTGCTGGGACTTGAACTTGGGACCTTTGGAAGAGCAGATGGTGCTCTTAGCCTCTGAGCCATCTCTCCAGCCCCCTTATACAAAACATTTGAGTTCAATGTGGACAGAGTCTTTGTCTGTTTCCTTTTTCCCTGGAGTTGGGGAGGCACTTGCTGGGTGTGCATTCTACAACCTCTGAACCCCATTTTCAGCCTACTGCCACACCAGTGTGGCTGGGTGAAGGAAAATGTTTTAGAACTGGGTTCAGATGTTGGGAACCTTGCAGAATGCCAATGTGGAGCGTGGTGTATTTGCTGTGGCAGCATCCCCTGTGGCCAGACCGTGTGTGTCAGGGAGGGCTGCAGGGCCCCGAGGGCCACACTTACGGCAGTGCTTAGACCGGGCTGGCTTTCTCAGGTCACAAGTGGAGCACCTTGAGTTCTTTGGAAACATCACGTCATCGAATTCATAGACTTGCAGGAGCGATGACTCATTGGCTTTAGTGATAGTACCTAAGGAAAGAAGGGATGGATGTCAGCTCCAAGATATGGGGTTGGCCAGGCCCGCCCCACCCAAACAGCACAATGCAGCTAAAACCACTGTGTCTAATGTCTTAAGAAGTGCACTTTCAGCCGGGCGTGGTGGCGCACGCCTTTAATCCCAGCACTCGGGAGGCAGAGGCAGGCGGATCACTGTGAGTTCGAGGCCAGCCTGGTCTACAGAGCGAGTCCAGGACAGCCAAGGCTACACAGAGAAACCCTGTCTCAAAAGACAAAAAAAAAAAAAAAAAAAAAAAAAAGAAGTGCACTTTCTTTTCTGTGGTGGTCCATGGGATGCACGTGTGGGCACACCTTGCAGGTGTACATGTGTGTGGAAGTTGGAGGTCAACCTCCAATGTTGTTAGCCAACTTTTATTTTGAGGCAGATTCTCATCACACGGAGCTCAGCAATTAGGACACACCGGCTAGTTAAAAAGCTCCAGGGCTCCTCCTGTCTCTGCCTCCCAGTCCTGGGAGTACAGGTTAGAACCACTGCGCCCAGCTCCCTGCTTCTTTATATGTTCTGGAGATTGAACTAGGGTGTTTATGCTTGCGAAGCGAGCACTTCAGCAACACAGCAACCACCCAGCCGTGGCTCACTTTGAGTAACTGCCTTACTGAGGGATAACTCAGGAATCCAATTCACTTATTCATCTTATTTACTTAGTGTCATGTGTTTGAGTGTATCATGTGTCTACAGCACATGTGAAGGCCAGGGAACAATTGTGTGGGGTCAGAGCCCCCCCTCTACCTGTACGTTGGTTTTAGGGATTAGGTTCTGTTGCCAGCATTGGCTTGTACAACAGGCTCTTTTACCCTCTGAGCCATCTCACTGGCGTTTCATTTGGTTTCTTAAGACACTGTCCCACTGTAGCACAGGCTGGCCTTGAACTTGAAGCAATCCTTCTGCCCCAGCCTCCCAAATGCTGGGGAGATTATAGATGCTAGGCAGCTTAAAGCATGCTCAGCTCCGTGGCTGTGTAGCCATCAGCACAGGTGATGCTGGAACATTAGCATCACTCCTAGCCAGGCGTGGTGGCGCATGCCTTGACTCCCAGCACTTGGGAGGCAGAGGTAGGCGGATCTCTGCAAGTTCAAGGCCAGCCTGGCCTATAGATCCAGTCCCAGGGCAGCCAGGGCTACAGTGAGAAACCTGTCTCAGAAACAGACAAACAAACAAAGTAGGCACAGTGATGCAACCTTGCAATCCAGCACTATGGAGGCAGAGACAGGGAAAGCCCGGGCCTAGCCTACTTGACAACTTGTAGACCAATGAGAAGGAAAAAAGGTGAGGGGTGGACAGCACCTGAGGAATGACACCCAATGCTATCCTATGGCCTCCACATGTATATGAACATCACACACACACACACACACACACACACACACACACACACACACAAGGCACATTTAAAGGCACACAGAAAAAAATAAAAAGGAAGCTATGTCATACTGACCACAGCTCTATTTGGACATATGCAATTGAATGAATGTTTCAAAAACTAAGAAATGTCTTGAAGCCAGTATGGTGGGACATGTCCGTGATCCCAGCATTTTTGAAGTAAGAAGCTCACAGGTTCAAGGTTGGCCTGAGACACAGAGCAAAGTCCTGCCTCAGAATAAACCGTGTGCATTAGAAGAGCTCACACTAGTGTGTATATTACAAAGTGTTAAATAATTGATGGATCAAAGACCAGAACTAAAATCAGAAAACACTCAAAACTGAAAGCTAGTGAAAGTGTAACCGAGGGAATCTTCTAGAGGACCGCTCCCTGACTGTGACACATCCTCACAAGGCAAGGGCTGGGACTAGCCTGACCCCTGACTTACCAGGATTGGCAGAACAAGTCATGGTGAAGAAGACCAGGTTCGCGCTCAGCAGCACGTAGGGCAGGAGAAGGGCGGGCAGAGAGAACCCCAGCTCCTGGCAGTAGCCAAGTATCTCCCAGGTGTACTCAGCATAAACCAGGCCTTGCAAGAGCAGGTGCAAGGCAACGAAGGCGGGGTTGCTGGAAGGAAGCACACGGGGTTCACGCGTGGGCCACTCCAGGAAGAAATCACACCAATCCAAGGAACAAGACCCAGGCCAACCACCTCCTGTGAGAGTTAAGTAAGGGCCCAAAGTGGCAGCACCTGCCTGTAACCCCAGCACTCCAGGGCTGAGCCAGACCTGAGTTTGAGGCAGCCCAGGCCACACAGGAAGTACCAGGATAGCCAGGGCTACATAGTGATGCTCTGTTTTATAAGCTGGGCGTGGTGGTGCACACCTTAAATGCCAGAATTCAGGAGGCAAAGGCAGACAGATCCTTATGAGTTTTACATACAAAGTTCTAGGTTAGACAGAGCTATGTAGCGAGACCCTATCTATAGTAGTAGTAGTGAGCCTACAATACTAGTACTACTGGACCTACAGTAATAGTACTAGCAGGACTATAATACATATACATACAATAAACATTTTTAGAAAATAATCAGAGGCACATGTTGCGTGTATTTAGATTTAAGAATACTTTCCTACTTTTTAAGCATCTTTACTTGAAAGCAGTAGGCACAGTGGCTCGTGACTAGTGTCCTAACCCTGGGAGGCTGAGGCTAGAGGGCTGTCGTGAGCTTGTGGCCAGTCTGGTCTATGTAGTCAGTTCCAAGCCAGCCTGGACTTTAGAATGAGACTCTGTTTCAACAAAGCAAAAATGGCCATGTTGGCCTGGGGATATGGTTCAGTGGTTAAGGTAGGGAGCTTGCCAGACAAGCACAACACCCCTGGTTCAATCCCCAGCACCGCAATCAATACATGAAAAAGAGAAGAGTGGCTGTCCGAAAGGCCCAGAGACA
This sequence comes from Acomys minous, assembly GCF_964271855.1. Taxonomy (NCBI): domain Eukaryota; kingdom Metazoa; phylum Chordata; class Mammalia; order Rodentia; family Muridae; genus Acomys; species Acomys minous. The sequence goes on along the minus strand of NC_140498.1, from coordinate 65,778,788 downwards.
AGGGGTAAACGATCCCAAAGCCAGCACCCTCAACAGCTCCGGTGTCCTGTGCTGGAGACCACAAGACGCTTCCAGAAGCGTGAGGGTGCAACAGTTAACCATGCAGATGCCCGCCACAAGTACCGTGTGTAGAAGAGCTGATGAAGCAGCCTCTGTGCGGCCCTCTGAAGGCACTGCGGGATTACACAGGAGCACACCTGAAACCACAGGAGAAGGGCCAGCCTCAGCTCTCACGCCCCTCACTGCCACACAAGCGAGACTTTCCACATGCAGCTGGCAGTGCTGGTGACTCTAGCCACTGTTCCTTCATACGGCAGAGTGACAATCCAAGAGAGTAAAGAGGACTTGCTTCTACCACCCTTGCTTTCAGGCCAACCTGTTCACTTTTTGGTGGTGCCTGTGTGTATAGTGTGTTTGTGTCCACACATGTGTGCACATGCATGTGGTCAGAGGTTGGTGCTGCATGTCTTTCCTGACAGTTCTTCACCTTGGCACAGGGTCTCTCAGTTGAACCCAGAGCTCGCCCCTTTGGCTAATCTAGGCAGGCAGGCTGCCCTGCAGATCTCTTGGCATTCCCCCCCAAGGACTGCAATTACAGGCAGGCCGCCCTCCCAGCCAGAGCTTAATGCATCTGGAGATCTGGAGTCCAGTCCTTATGGTTGCATGGTGAGCACACTAACCACTCAGCCATCCCCTCAGCTTCCCTCTGTTTCTGAAACAGTCTCATTGTAAAACCTGAGCTAGCCTGGAATTCACCATCCTCCTGCCTCTACTTCCTAAGTGCTAGGATTTAGGGGTGTAGACAACTTCTCCTTTCTATCTTGACTGCAGAGACTGGAGAAAAAGGAGTGGGCAGAGGCTGGTATGAAAGCTGCCTTTTCCTTACCCTGGCTTCTATCTCCTCCATGTTCAAGACCCACTTCCAGATCCCCAGGCTCCTCCCACGTCAGTCTCTTCCTGGCTACTTGCCCCCACTCTGCTTTGATCCCCAAAGGAAGACGGACGGCAGGATGTCAGATGAAGATGCCCGGCTCAACTTTCTGTTTATGTGCTCCCCCGCCCCCACCCTCTACCCCGGTTCCATGCCCCACCTGCTGCCAGCGCGTCTAGGCAAACACAATTCACACCCACACCCAACTGCGGACATTACGCATTGTTTAAAAAGCCAACCTGGAAAATCAGCCCATCTCAAAGAATAAATAGCAAGGTTTCTTTTTGTTTGTTTGGACACAGGGGCTTGCTATGTTACCTCACCTGGCCTTGAATTCTCAGTCCTACCTCAGCCTCTCAAGTGCTGGTTTTAAAGGCAAGCCTTACAACACCTGGTCCAGTGCGCCTTTCAGACTAGCACCTAGTACAGTATGCAAACTTCAGCAGTATCCAAGGCTGGCTGCTACCTGTGCTCCTCCCAGGACCAGGCCCTTCAAACGCTGGTTTTTTGTGAAGATGCAGATCATGACAGCACCGATCAATAAGAAGGCCAAGTAGAGCAAGAAGAGAACCAGGAAGTCCATGCTGAAGGCTGCAAAGGAAGACACAGCCTGAGTCACTACTGCTAAAGGGCTTTCCTCAGCCTGTATCCCCAGCCCTGGGTTCACGCCTGCATTGAGAGTCACACCCAGATGGGTGAGCATTAGGCCAGCCTCAAGATGAATGCTGTGGTCTGCGTTAGGGACAACAAATCCCTTTCTTTCATTAGTTTGTCTGAGTTGTGTGTACATATCTGCGTGTGCGTGTGTGTGTACAGGTGTGCATGGGCATGCTTACATGAGCTTGATACACGGTGTCTTCCTCAGTTGTGCTCCACTTTAGTTTAGGTTACATTTTATTTATTTTTCTGTGAGTGTGTATGTGGGTGCCACAGTGTGGGTGCCAAAGACAACTTTTGGGAGTTTTCCCTCCCTCCACCATGGAAGTCCTGGGCATTAAACCCAGGTCTGTCAGGCTTAGCAGCAGGTACCCTTACCCACTGAGACATCTCTCTAGTTCGTGAGGCTTGGTTTTTATTTTTGCTGTTGTTTGAGGAGACAGGGTCTCACTGTGTAGACCAAACTGGCTTCAACAGAGATCCACCTGCCTCTGCATCCTAAGTGCTGGGATTAAAAGTGTGTGTGTTTGTCTGAGTGTGGGTGGATAAATGCCATAGCATGTATGCGGCAGTCAGAAGACAACCTCCAGTGTTAAGCCTCCACTTCCAGATTGTTCCAGTTTCTTTGTTCTCTGTGCTGTACACCAGGCTAGCTGGCCGTGTGTTTCTGAGGATTCTCCCATTTCACAGTGGGGAAGCTGCAGTTACACAGGCGCATTCTGCTACGTCAGGCTTCTACATATGTTCTGGGGGTTTGAACTCTGGTTTTCACATCTGCAAAGGACATCACTCACTAAGCTAGCCCTCCATCCCAAACTATTGGTCAAGGGAACCTCAAGACAGTGGTTTCCTTTCTACCCCCACCCCAGTCAGTATTGAGAATTGGACCTAGGGCTTCATGTGTGCTGGGCAGGGGATCTATTCCTGAGCCACCACCCCCGCCTCCCAGCCTCCTCTCTCTGCTGGGATTACTGACCTGTACTGCCATACCACTATATGTGTGGGTGGGGGTGTGTCCCTGTGTGTGTTGTGTGTGTGTCGTCCATCATACACCCTTAGGACACAGTTCTCAACCTATGGGTCACAACCCCTGAGGAGTGTCAAAGGACCCTTCCTCGTGGGTCACCTAAGACCATCCAGAAACATAGATATTTACATCATGACTCATAAGAGTAGCAAAATTACAGTTATGAAGTAGCAACAAAATAAGTTTATGGCTGGTGATAACCACAACACAAGGAACTGTATTAAAGGGCCAGAGCATTAGGGAGGCTGAAAACCACTGCCTTGGGGTTTAGGGACTCTTGTTAAACTTGGAGCTCACCGTTTTTTTTATGTTGGTGCCAGGGAGCCACACTCGGGACTTCATGCTTGCACAGTAATCACTCTTACACACTGAGCTATCTCCTAGCTCCTTGGCTTCCCCCCCCCCCTTTAACTTAAGGTCTGGTCATCAAGTTTGAGTTCTCAGGATTACAGGCATAACAGAGCCATCTCCCAACTCCTTGGTTTTTGAGACAGGGGCTCACTATGTAGCTGAGGCTATCCTGGAACTCAGAATCCTCCTGCCTCAGCTTTTCAGGATTTAGGATTGCAGAGGTGTACCAAAATACCCAGCAACAAACACTTTTACTTTCTTAAATATTCACATAGATACTGGTAAAGTCCCCCAAAGAACTTGCTGACCTCATCAAAATGAGCAACTCCTAAAGGTAGTCAATGTCCCACACCCAGAATCAGGCACAGTAAACAGGTAAGTGGTTACAATGTCATGGATCACCCTGAGAGAAACTGGAAATGGGCTGGGCAGTGGTGGTGCACACCTTTAGTCCTAGCACCTGGGAGGTAGAGGCAGGTGGATCTCTGTGAGTTCAAGGCCAGCCTGGTCTACAGAGTGAGTTCCAGGACAGCCAGAGCTACACAGAGAAACCCTGTCTTGAAAAAACAAAAACAAAAACAGAGGGAGGGAGGGAGGGAGAGAGAGAGAGACAAACAGACAGACAGACAGACAGAGAGAGAGAACTGGAAATGGTGGCATTAGCTTTACCAAGCAGAATTCTGGGTCAGAATTCCAACTCAGAAACTATTAACAAAAGAGGAAACAAAAAAAAAAGGCCATTCTCACGAGGTAACAGGTCTTCCGCCTACATATTTCTCTTGATCGACACTGTTCCAGCGGCACCCCTAGCATGCATTGCTCCTTGCCACATCCATGGAGAATTCAGATAGCAACTCTGCTTGGGCGGCGCTGTGCATCTGGCACACACAAAGCTGGCGACATGGCTGTTCCAGGAGGCTGGAACTGGCTGCGGAGACAGTCAAGTGCAACACTTAACACGGTATTAAGTAAGCGGCGGCGGCGGAGTGCATTGGGGAAAGGCACGTGGATGTAGAGGGCACCGCACCACCGCTGAACTGGGAAGAAAACTTAAAATCCAAGAGTTTTGGATCTGCTATCCCTATAGCTGTCACTGTCACTAGACTATCTGTGAGGCGCCCACACCGCAGCCCAGACACAGGGCGAAGCTGCCCCCATGACGTCCTGGGTAGTTTTCCCTTGGTGAACACTTTCCGAATGTGATGGAATCAGGGCAGGGTAGCGGTGAATGGAGCCCATTCCCTAATCAGATCTGGGATGTATCAGGCTCACAGGAGATAAGAGGGGTTCTGTAGCAGGTTAGGAGAACGTAACTGCCTCCGGAGTCCGGAATGAGAACTAGGCGGACTGCCGACTGGTGGAGGGGAGGAGGGTACAGGAACCGGGGTGCAGGGGACTCGGGGAGGACGGAGGTCTTCTACATAACCTGGAGGCTCAACATGGGGTCCCGACGGCCGCAGCCCAGCACGGGTGTCACGGGGCCTTCCGAAGATGCCTTACCCCAGCCCTGCTAACTGTCAGCCGCTCCCACTTGGCCCCAGCTGAGCGCTGCCCAAGACTTCCGGCGCGTCCATGGCGTCATCAGTGCCCGCGAAAAGGACTACTTCCGACGGAACTAGTTGCGGGAGGCTGGAGATTGTCGCACGGCCAGTAAATTGTGTTTTATTTGTTTCTCCTACTTCGTTGGCTCTGATTCTATTTTCTTTTCCTTTCTCTCCCTCTTTTAACTTATGTCTGTCTTTCTCTTCCTCTCCTCCCTCTCTCTTACTTTCTAATAACTTTTATTGGTACTTGCAATTTTCCTTAGGTCATTTCCCGACTACTCTAATCCCCTTCCTGCCGACTCCTTTCATTTCCCCAAAACCCAGTTCCATTTCCATGGGCTTTCTTTGGTTCCTGTGGGTGGGTTTGTTTGTTTGACCCGCTGTGTTTAACTCGGATTTCTTGTATGAGCCTGGGCAGAAAAGCCTTTTTGTTTGTTTCGCTTCAGTTTTTCTTTCTAGAACTAAGATCTCAGCTAGGCATAGTGGCCCACACTTTAAACCCCAGCTCTCAAGAGAAAGAGTCAGGTCTCTTTGAGTCTGAGGTCAGCCTGGTCTACATAATGAGTTCCAGACCAGCCAGGGTTACATAGCTAGACCTTGTTTAAAACAAACAAAAGAAATGAACAAGCAAAACTAAGGTCCCACTACATTATACTCAGCTGGACTTGAGCTTTTGAACCCCCTATCTCAGCCTGCCTTTTGTTGGGATGGCAGGCATACACAGCCACACCCAACACGGGAGCTGGAATTTTCTAGCACTTTTGCCAGAAAATGAAGTCTGCCTTGGGTCTGGTGGAGAACCGCTGGGCTGCACAAACCAGCCTGGGCCGTTCTGTGTTCTGGGAGGAGCAGGCAGTAGTTTGTGGCACACAGCAGGTACCCTAGACAGTGGCGTCTGTGTCGTACTGGTGGACAGTTTTCTCGCAGCTACATCATTGGGTCCCAGCATCTTCCGCTGCACAGATCACAGCATGTCCCCACCTGAGTCATTCCGCTGTGTGCATGCCCCTTGCTCCTGCCATCTCTGTGTCTAGCTCTGAACATCCTTCCCTGTTGGGGGCAGTGGCTAGTGGTTCACAGGAATCCTTGAGGATAAAAAGGCTGTTTTGATGATGCACAGGCTTGGGGTGAGAAGAGCTGCTTCCAAACATAGCACTAAGGTCCCTGTGGGATGTTGCTTTGTCTGGATGCCTGGAGCCTCTGAGAACTATTCTTGACACCTCTGAAAAACAGATTCCCTTTGAGGAAAAATGTCTGATCTCTAACCATCGACCTCAAAGCTCTCTTTTTTCCTGTTTGCTTTGCTGCCTACCCCAGCGTCTTGATTCCTTTAACCTTTTAAGGGGGAAAAAAAACTTGCCTTCCTGGAATATATTGTATCCAAGGTCTTTGCAACATTGTGAACACAGGCTGGGCAGGTGTGGTGAGACCAAAAAGACCGGTTACATATAGAGACCATCGCACATCCAGAATAGGCTAGATTTCTTCAAGGTCTCCAGGCTCCACCCTGCTGGGGGACACTTAGCTGGTAATTAAATATTTTGAATTTTCCCCTTTGATGAATGCAGAACTTTATTACCATCCCTTTCTGGTTTTCTCTAGATGGTTTTGGTTCAGACCCACTTTGAATCTCAGCTCAGTCCTCCATTTCATCTTGTGTTTTGTTGCCTTTCATTAAACACACAAAGAAAAGGGGTGGAGTGTCCCTAAATCAGATTATCCAAAACAAGCCGGGGTGTGGTGGCTTACGACTTTAATCCCAGCACTCGGGAGGCAGAGGCAAGTGTATCGCTGTGAGTTCGAGGCCAGCCTGGTCTACAAAGCGAGTCCAGGACAGCCAAGGCTACACAGAGAAACCCTGTCTCAAAAAATAAAAAATAAAAAATAAAAAGACAAAAAAAAAGTATCCAAAACAAAATCTTTGGTCGCTACCTCTTCCTTGATGGAAGCATCTTTATTTAGTATGTGTCCTGCTGACTCCATTTTCTCTCCCTCCCCTCCCCCCCCCCTTTCTGGCGGAAGAGGTGACTTTTCATTACATCCTCCAGGCTGGTCTTGAACACTCAGCCCTCCAGGGTCTGCTTCTGAGTGCTGGACTTACAGGCCTGGCCAAAATTGTTTGCATTTATGCGTACATATTCTCAACAAACACATACTGACTAATAGCTGCTAAGCTAGGTCAAGAGAACACAGCAGCCAAACAAAAGAAATTGCTGAGTCAGCGTGGTGGCGCACACCTATAACTCCAGCACTTGGGAGGCAGAGGCAGGCCAGATCTCTGTGAGCTCAAGACCAGCATGGTCTATGAAGTTTGTCCAGGACAACCAAGACTCTATTTACACAGAGAAACCCTGTCTCAAAAAACAAAAACGGGGCGGAAAAAGTCCTTGAACTTGGGACTGGGTCTGTAGGTCAGTTGGTAGACCCTGGGTTCCATCTCAGGCACCACATAAAACCTACCATGGTGGCACATGCCTATAATGTTATCACTGAGAAGGTGAAGGCAGAAGGCATAGAGTTTAAAGTTATTCTCAGCTACACAATGAATTCAAAGCCACCCTGGGTTACATGATGCCCTATATTGAGTCTGTGGGCCACAGGTTGGACACACCTATCCCTAGACAGTTTTGAATTGCTAAGTTTAGTGAGTGCAGGTGTTTTTCACTCCAATATAATGAGTTTATCATTCCTACTGTGGACATGCCTGTCATGATGCACACGCCCTTAATCCCAGGTGATTTTCTGTAAATTAAAGGCCAGCCTGGTGTATATAGTGAGTTCCAGGACAGCCCAGAGCACAGAGTGAGACAGAGTCTGGGGGAAAAAAATAAAGCAAAGGGAGGAATTCAAGAAAGGGTTTCTCTGTGTAGCCTGTCTGTCCTGAAACTACATCCCTACACAGAGAAACCCTGTCTCAAAAAAACAAAAACAAGAAACATTGGCATCTGTTTTATAAGCACAAAGAAAAAACACTGAAGTCTTAGTCCAAGGATTTCACTCAACTCTTCTGGAAAGGACTGAGTTGCCTTTGATGTGTGGAACAAAGAATTCATCTTAGAATTCTTCTTAGATTTTCTTGTCAACCCCTGAAACTGGACCTGTGATATCAAGTTGGTTTTTTTTTTTTTTAAACCAGTCATGAGATCAGTTGACAGGCTCAACCACTTTTTACACCATGATCTCCTGTCCCTGGGAGGAATGTCTGAAGCAATTCAGAAATGGGATACAGACTTGCTACCTGGTCTGGGGGAGTGGGCTGAGATGGTAAAGTACCTACCACAATACATACAACACCCACTTAAAAGAAAACCAAGCATAGCCAGGCATAACGGCTAACGCTTTCATTGGAGCACTTAGAAGACAAAGGCAATGGGTCTCTGTGAGTTCAAGGCCAGCCAGGTTTACGTGGCGAATTCCAGGACAGCCAGAGCTATATCAAGAAACCCTGGGCTGGAGAGATGGCGCAGAGGTTAAGAACACTGACTGCTCTCCCAGAGGTCCTGAGTTCAGTTCCCAGCAGCCACATGGTGGCTCACAACCATCTATAATGAGATCTGATGTGCATGCAGAGCACTGTATACATAATAATAAATAAACAGATTTTTAAAAGAAAGAAACCTTGTTTCAGGGGGGAAAAAAGTCAGGCATGGTGGTATGTTCCTGGATCCCAGGGCTAGCAAGCCAGAACCAGGATGATCTACACTAATGGAGGAGCTCCATGACCCAGTGAGAAACTCTTTTAAAAAAGAAAAACAGATGGGGATAGGCAAGATGGCTCCAGGGGTAAGAGAGTTTCTTTTGCAACCTTGAGGACCAGAGTTCATCTCCCAGGATTCCTATACCAAGGCAGAAGTGGTCCCCCGTGAACTCCCAACCCCAGCCTGAGAGCGTAGAGACAGGAGGATCACTGGGGCTTGCTGGCTGTCAGATGAAAAGAAAAACAAAAACAAGAGCTCTGGGTTCTGAAAGAGACCCTGCGCCAAAGAAATAAGTGGAAGAGAATGGCATGACATTCTCCTTCAGTCTCCACGTACAAAGAGCGGCACGGACCCCATTGCATGTGTACATGTGCAAACACATACACATAAGGAATTTTAAACTGGCTGGGCGGTGGTGGCGCACACCTTTAATCCCAGCACTCGGGAGGCAGAGGCAGGTGGATCACTGTGAGTTCAAGGCCAGCCTGGTCTACAAAGTGAGTCCAGGACAGCCAAGGCTACACAGAGAGACCCTGCCTCGAAAAAAAACAATAAAAAACAAACAAAAAAGAATTTAAAACTGTAAAGGCAAGGCTGGTCTCTCCTAAGGAATGACACCAGAGGTTGACCTCCACACACATGCTCACAGGCACACATATAGAGACATAAAGAATCCATAGCTGTTCATTCAGGGGTCATGTATTGGTCATGGGAAATTTTTCCATGGAAAAACAGACCAAGGGAGGGAGGAATGTAATAGAAGTGCTCTTCTTGGTGGCTAAAACCTGGCTTGCTTTGGTTTGTCGTGATACCAGTAGCAGCTATTTTAGTGCCTCGCTCATAGTAGATGCTCAATAAAAATGTGCTGGATGAACGGGGAGGGGATGACTTACACCAATGGACATCTATACTGAAGAGAACACTCAAGCAGGGCCTGCCAGGGCTCAAAGGGTAAGGGTGCTGGCTGTCCTGACAACCTGAGTCTTATCTCCAGGATCCCCATAATGGTAGGAGAGAACTGACTCCTGCTATTTTGTCTGTCTGTCTGTCTGTCTCTGTCTCTGTCTCTGTGTCTCTGTGTCTCTGTCTCTGTCTCTGTCTCTCTCTGTCTCTCTCTCTCTGTCTCTTCTCTTCTCTTCTCTCCTCTCTCTCTCTCTCTCTCTCTCTCTCTCTCTCTCTCTCTCTCTCTCTCTTCCTCCCTCCCTCACAGACACACACACACTACTCTGGCCAGTAGGTGGTGCCACAGCGCGTTGCTGTTAGCTGGCTTGTATCAGCCCAACTCACCCTCTAGAATGTCCACTTGCCTTTGCTTCTGCAACCGCTGCAGTGTGCTTAGGAACCTCAGATCTCCGTCTGGAGTCTCATTTTGGACTGCTCTTAAACTGTGGGGTTCTCTTTGTCTTGAGTATCCATCAGATGTAGCAGTAACCTGCTGGAGACAACTTAAGCAGAGGAGGGTTTGTTTGAGCTCCCGGTTTCAGAGGATTCAGTCCATAGTCGCCTGGCCCCATGCACTCAGGCAGAGTGCCGTGGTGGTGGGATTGCGTAGCAGAGGGTGTACCTCACTTGCAGTGGTTGATAGAAAGCAGGAAACGAGACAAGGAGGAGACTAGGATTAGAAATAGTGCCCCTAATAGCCGGGCATGGTGGCACACACCTTTAATGCCAGCACTTGTGAGATGGAGGCAGGCGGATCTTTGTGAGTTTGAGGCCAGCCTGGTCTACAAAGTGTGTCTAGGACAGCCGAGGCTACACAGAGGAACCCTGTCTTGAAACAAACAAACAAACAAAAAACCCAAAAAGAAAAAAAAGGAAGGAAGAAAGAAAAGGAAATAGTGCCTCCAGGTGGGGTCCAAGCACTCAAAACATAAACCTGTAAAGATAAGTTGTATTCGCCGGGCAGCGGTGGCGCACACCTTTAATCCCAGCACTTGCGAGGCAGAGGCAGGTGGATCACTGTAAATTTGAGGCCAGCCTGGTCTACAAAGTTAGTCCAGGACAGCCAAGGCTACACAGAGAAACATTGTCTCGAAAAACCAAAAAAAAAAAAAAAAAAAAAAGATGTATTCAAGGGAAAACACTGTATCCCTCTGGCCACCTTCAGCTGTGGCCCTCATAGTGAGCCTGAGGAAGGAGAAGGCACAGGATGCCAAGCACTGTGCTCAGGCCTGTGGGGAAGAAATGAATGACAGCTTTTAGGTCGTGCTCACGATCACGTGACTCCACACATACTAGTTCGTTTTCCTTGTCAACTTGGCTGCATGTGGTATCACGTAGGAGACACACCGCTGGGCGTGCCTGTGAGGACATTTCCAGAGGTTTAACGTGGAAGGCAAGACCAGTTCACTGCGGGCAATACCTTCCCATGGCTGAGCATGTACCTCATGCCATCTTGACGGCAGATGCAATATGTTCAACCATCTCAATCTCAACCGCCATAACTCTCTGAACCAAACCTCTGTGACCCTTCTAAAACCATGAGTCAAAAGAAAACCCAAGGGCTGGGGGAGGGCTCATCAGGTAAAATGCTTGCCTCAGAACTGTGAAGAAGTGAGCTTGGACCCTCAGAGCCCATGCAATGCCAGGTGGGCATGAGAGGCCACCTGTAACCTCAGAGCATGAGATGACAGATGGGTGCCCCTCCCCCAACAAGCTGGATGGCTGACTCAGCAGGTTCTGGCTACAGGTGAGAGACCCTGTCCCAATATATGAGATGGAGAGTAATTAGGGAAGACACTGGACACCAGCCTTTGGCTTATACACACACACACACACACACACACACACACACACACACTTCCGTCCTCAAGCCGCTTCTGTCAGATATTTTCTCACAGTAGTGAGAAAAGTAAGTAATAAACCTTTTTTGACACTGAGTGCAACTTGGCACGCCTCATACCCCCCTCCTTAAGTTCTGCTGAGGACTGACAAAAAGGTAATTCCATTAAGAAATACAGACTAAAGCTGGGTGTGCACACCTTTAATCCCAGCACTTGGGAGGCAGGCAGAGGCAGGCAAATCACTGTGAGTTCAAGGCCAGCCTGGTCTACAAATCAAGTCCAGGACAGTCATGGCTACACAGAGAAACCCTGTCTTGAAGAAGACAGACAAAGAAAAGAGAAAAAGAAAAAGAAAATATAGTTAGGGAACTCAAGGAAGAGTAAAGTGTGTGCACACAGAACCAGGCATAACGAATGGTCCAGGAGGCTGAGGCAGGAGGATTGTGAGTGTAAGGACAGCATGGTCAACACAACGAGATGGTCCCTCAAGCTGACCTTCACAAAATGGGGCTTCTTTGCATTCTGTCATGAAGAGGGGTGGTGTAAGACCTTTAAACAGATCTCTAGTCTATACCCAGAGTCCCTAGAGAGAAACTGAGTCCGACGCCGATGCAGTACACACAGGAATTTTATTGAGCCGACGTGTCAGGGGGTCTGTCCAGCTCTTTCAAGCTGCAGACTCCCAAAAGCGGGAGCAAGTGCTTTTTTATATCTTTTTGCAAAAGCAGAATTTAGCAAGCTAGCAGGGAGGGGTTAGTACCTTTCAGGGGCAATGGAATATTTTTAGACACAGTCGGTTGTCCTTGGACCCTGGGCACAGACTGAGATCTTGAGTCAAGTTGGACTTTTTATTATCTTTAAACATAAGCTAGCTGTCCTTGGGACAAGCTTTCCCTCGTGTCCCGGACACACAGTGACCAGTGATTTGATATTGGTACCTTAGTTCAATATTGATATTGCTTCCAGTGGGATCACAAGGCCTGAGCCTTGCTTGACACTGTACAGGCAGTAAGCAGATGCTGGGTTTGGAGAGACATTCCCTATAAGTGCTGTGGCCACTGTTGAGCTGCTCAGGTTTCCTGGCTTCTGACAGAGCACCCCATATGACTACAGGCCGAGTTACCCAAGCTCTCTGTCCTTTGGTTTCTTCAGACTCAAAAGTAAGGATAAGAGAAATTTACCTCAATGGGTTCTTGTGAGGATTAAACATGGAAATGTCCACAGAATGTTTTTTTTTTTTTCAGTAAAGCTGACTACTGATGTCAGAAATACAACCGTCCACATTAACAAATGCAGCCAGAACAGAAGAACAAACAGGAAGATTCTGGAGTAAGAGCTTTTGGGTATGGGATGGCTACTTGTTTAATAATAAACTTGCCACAATGTAGCATCCTCCCCCAGCACTGGAGAGGCAGAGGCAGACTAATCACTGTGAGGTCAAGGCCAGACTGGTCTACAACGCGAGTCCAGGACAGGCAAAGCTACACAGAGAGACCCTGTCTTGGAAAACCAAAATAAATAAATTATTGTTTTTTAAATATAGCATCATCTGGAAGAGAGTCCCAGTGAGGTTTTGTTTTGCTCAGGTTGGCCTGGGAGCATGCCTATGGGAAATCACCTTGATTGTCTGTAATGGATGTGAGAGGACCAGCCCACTGTGGGTGGAATCACTCCCTGGGTATGAACCCTGGGCTGTATAAAAGTAGAGAAAGCTAACTGAGTACTAGTACACACATACACACATACATTTTTTTCCCTGTTCTTGACTGGCTGTGACTTCATTGACTTACCTGCTATTCTGAGTTAAAATAAAACCTTGTTCTGCTAGGTTGATTTTTGGTTACTCTGTCATGGTAGGATAAATAAAACTAGGATAAGGTGTCAGAATGCTTTCTTTCTTTTCAAAGTTTTGTTTTTGGTTTTCATTCTGTGTGTATGTGCACATGTGTGCATATGCTCACAGGGGCCACAAGGGGGAGTCTGATCCCTTAGTTAGAAGTGCTTGGATCTGAACCCCCGGCTTCATGATAGAGCATATGTCATCATGCTCCCACATTCATATACTGTGGGGGAGAGGGGGGACAGATGCTGAAACTCACCTTGCTGGGGATAGATCCCAACATATGTTCACCCTTGAACCAATGGGAAGAGCAAGAAAATCGATGCATCCCTTAGCTTGAGTTGTATAAGTTTCCGCCGTGCTGAAGCAGTGTGCAGGTAGAGGGCAGGAGGGGATTCTCTCAGCCCAATAGCTGGTCAGAGAAGGGGAGAACCCCTAAAAGGAAGCTTGGGGGCGGGGCTGGCAGGAAGAAGTACAAATCCTGTGTAGGCAGTCTATACATGGGTATATAATAAAGTTGTAATGATGAGAGGAATATGTAAAAAAAAAAAAAAAGCCCCAAAATTCAATATTGATGCAAGGATGCAGGAGTGTGGATATAGGATGCTGTGGGGCGAGGTGACAGTGTGTGGTGTCTGTCCTCTAGTTTCTGGACTCAAAGGCAAATCTATTAATAAGTTCCTTCCTGGCAGCTGTCTCCTGGTGCAGAGTCAAGGAAATGTACATTCTAAGTGGGGAGAAGGAAACTTTATCCACAGGGCTGTCGTTTCACAGTGGTGCAAGGTCGTGGGGGAAAGGATGCCGCTCCTTAGGAGGAGTGAGAGTCGAGGCAAAGATGCTCTCACACCACCGCAGGGCCAGCAGAACAAAGGGGGATACAAAGCTAAGGAGAGATGGCTCAGCGGGCAAGAGTACCAGCTGTGCAAGCAGGATGAGCTAGTTCAGGAAGTTAAGGAAGATGCTCAGTGTCAACTGTTCAAACGCATACACACACACACACACACACAGAGAGAGAGAGAGAGAGAGAGAGAGAGAGAGAGAGAGAGAGAGAGAGAGAGAGAGAGAGGGTGGGGGGGAGGGAGAGAGGAAGTCAACAAAAGGTGTTCCCTGATCTCCTCAGTGAAGAGCCAAAAGGGGAAGCCAATGGGGAAGCTAGAAAGTCTCCCATAGACTCTATGGGATGGAGAGGAATGCTTTTTTAGATACCCAACCATCCTGGCTCCAGTGATGGCTACAGACTAGCTCACCAGGTGCTCACGATTCATTTTAAAGGATCCAAGTCCACTGTAGGGAGGGCCATATATAAAAGCGACAAGACTGCTTCTAAAGACACAGAAAATAAGATAAAGTAATTCTGCAGTGAATGTAAGAGGGGGATAAGACCAACTCGAAATGAGCTGCAGTGAGCCATGTTCTAGTGGGCTTAGAGAGGTCAGCCCTGGTGCTCCCAGCACTGAAGCTTGGTTATATGAAGCCACTGAAGTTGGAGACCCTTTGTTAGAGAACCTAAAACTAATGATGCTAACACACCACCTGCGCTGGTTAAATAAAACCCTGGAAATTGGCAGCAGCCAGTGCTAGTCACACTGACTATTATACTGCCCACATTGTTAGGGAAAACTTTATCATGTCTTGTTTTGTTGAAACCGGGTTTTCTGTGTAACCTTGGCTGTCCTGGACTCACTTTGTAGACCAGGCTGGCCTCGAACTCACAGTGATCCGCCTGCCTCTGCCTCCCAAGTGCTGAGATTAAAGGCGTGCACCACCATGGCTGGCTGCTTTAACGTGTCTTAGAGATGACACTTGTTCTGTTGCTATGATGAAACACTATGACTAAAAGCAACTTAAGAAGAAAAGGGTTTATTTGCCTTACACTTCCAGATCATAGTCCATCACTGAAGGAAGCCAGAACAGGGACACAAACAGGGTAGGAACCTAGAGTCAAGAGTTGATGCAGAGGCCATGGAGGGGTGCTGCTTTCTATGGCTTGTTCTTCATGGCTCCATGACTTCTTGCTCAGCCTGCTTTCTTTCTTTCTTTCTTTCTTTCTTTCTTTCTTTCTTTCCTTTTTTGAGACAGTGTTTCTCTGTGTAGCCTTGGCTGTCCTGGACTTGACTTGTAGACCAGGCTGGCCTCAAACTCAGAGATATGCCTGCCTCTGCCTCCCAGAGTGCTGGGATTACAGGTGTGCACCATCACATCCGGCACTACTAGCCTGCTTTCTTTCTTTCTTCCTTTCTTTTTTCTTTTTCTTTTTTTGGGTTTTTGAGACAGGGTTTCTCTGTTAGTCTTGTCTGTCCTGGACTCGCTCTGTAGACCAGGCTGGCCTCGAACTCACAGAGATCAGCCTGCCTCTGCCTCCTGAGTGCTGGGATTAAAGGCATGTGCCACCATGCCCGGCACTAGCCTGCTTTCTTATTGAACCACAATCCCAGAGATGGTGCCACCTACAATGCGTTGTGCCCCTCCCCCATCAATCACTAATTAAGGAAACACCTTACAGCTGGATCTTATAAAGGCATTTTTCTCAGCTGAGGTTCTCTCCCGCCTTTCAGATAACTCTAGCTCATGTCAAGTTGACTTAAACTAGCCAGTGCAACCATCAGGCCTCAGAAGACCAGCTCCTTCATGAAGTTGGTTAACCTCTCCTCATAGGATGGTTTGGTTTTGCCTTTAAACAGGATCTCATGTAATGCAGACTAGTCTGCATCACGTAGAAAAAGATGACCTTGAACTACAATCCGTCTGCCTCCGCCACTCAAGTGCTGGGTCTACAGACTTAACACAACCCACAGCACCCTGCCTGTCAAGCCAAGATCTTAAAAGCACAGCGTGCGTGTGTGCATGCACACGCACACGCACACACACACACACACACACACACACACACACACACACACACACAGGCTTTGGGCAGGAATGCTCTGTTGCAAATATATAAATTCTAGCTTTGGCCTCTGTTTTCAGACTGGCCGGATGTGTCGGATAGACTTGGCAGGAAGAGAGCAAGACACCGGCTACTTTCAAGCCAATGTCGGGGTTTTCCCACTAAAACCCTGTCTGACTTCATTTGCTCTGCTGGGCAGAAGCCTCATCCCTGTGGCCTCACCACATCCTGAATGAAGAACCTTTTCTGTACAGGGAAGAGTCCACCGCAGTCTTAACCATCCATTAGTTTGCTAGGCTAGGGCCACCAAGCCAAAAGCCACTGATGGAGCATGTTCAACAGCAGAGTTTGCTTTTGTTTTGTTCTCGTGCAACACTGGCCTTGAGTGTCTTTTTGTTGGTGTTGGTGTTGTTTTTTCGAGACAGGGTCTCTCTGTGTAGCCTTGGCTGTCCTAGGCTCACTTTGCAGACCAGGCTGGCCTCGAACGCACAATGATCTACCTGCCTCTGCCTCCCGAGTGCTGGGATTAAAGGCGAGTGCCACCACACCCGGTTGAATGTCTTATGTAAACCAGAATGGCACTGAACTTCTGATGCCTCTGCCTCTTCCTCTTGAGAGCTGGGATTACAGACATATACCACTGTGCTGGGTTTCTGTGGTGGTGTGAACAGAACCCAGGGTCTCATATGTGCTGAGCAAGAGTTCTACCAACCAGGCTGCAGCCTCAGCACCAAGGTTTAGTCCTTCCCACCCCCACCAGCTCTGGAAGCCACAAGTCTGATTTGCGTTGACAGTTTTGATTCCTCTAAGGCCTCTCTATGGCTGGCTTCTTGCCGTGTCTTCAACTGAGCATCTCTCTGTGTGTTTGCCCAAGCTTCTTCCTCCTATAAGAGTATTATCTGGGCCAGCTGTGGTGGTGCATGCCTGTGATCCCAGCACTGGGGGAGGCAGGCGGATCTCTGAGTATAGTAATACAAACAAACAAAAAATACTATTCTAGCACTTGGGAAGCAGAGGCAAGCAGAGCTCTGTGAGTTCAAGGCCAGTCTGGTCTCTATGTAGTGGGCTCTAGGCCAGCCAGGAATACACAGTGAGACCTTGTCTGAGAGAGACAGAGAGACAGAGAGTGACAGAGAGAGACAGAGAGACAGAGAGACAGACACAGAGAGACAGACACAGAGACAGAAACAGAGAGGCACAAAGACAC
This sequence comes from Acomys minous, assembly GCF_964271855.1. Classification (NCBI taxonomy): domain Eukaryota; kingdom Metazoa; phylum Chordata; class Mammalia; order Rodentia; family Muridae; genus Acomys; species Acomys minous. The sequence continues at coordinate 65,761,863 of NC_140498.1, read as the reverse complement.
AGAGAGAGAGAGAGAGAGAGAGAGAGAGAGAGAGGGGGGAGGGAGAGAGAGAGAGAAGGAAAGGGAGGGAGAGAGAGAGAGAAGGAAAGGGAGAGGAAGACGGAGACGAAGGGAGAGAGACCTATCTTGGGGTGCTGGAGAGTTGGCTCCATGGTTAAGAACACATGTTGCTCTCCCAGAGGACCCAGGTTCAAACCCAGCACTCCCATAGTAGCTCACTACTGCTAGTAACTTCAGTCTCAGGGGATCTGACATCCTCTTGTGACCTCAGCAGGCACCATGTGCCCTGCATGATGCACAGACAGAACATTGTATACATAATAAATAAATAAATCTTTAAAAACCAAACCAAAACAAAAATCTTAAAACATTTTGTGTAGCCAGGTGGTGGTGGCACATGCCTTTAATCCCAGCACTTGGTAGGCAGAGGCAGGCGGATCTACCCCTCTCCCCCAGGGGTTTGTTGGCCAGACAGGCTAGCCTACTTTGAGAGCCCAAAGAATGGCTGGAGAGATGGCTCAATGGTTAAAGAACATATTGGTTTCCCAGAGGGCATCAGTTCATCTATCTAGAGCAGCTCACAATTGTCTATAAAGTCAGCTCCGGAGGAGCAAACCCCCTCTGCTGGTCTCCTCCGGCACCAACACTATGTTCACATATCTATGAAGAGATGCACACACTCACACATAATTTTCTTTTTGATTTTTTGAGACAAGATTTCTCTGTGTAGCCTTGGCTGTCCTGGACTCACTTTGTAGATCAGGCTGGCCTCGAACTCATACTGATCTGCCTGCCTCTGCCTCCCAAGTGCTAGGATTAAAGGTGTGTCTGGCTTTACATATAACTAAAATTAAAGAAAAAAAAATTTTAAAGGAATGCCTGAGAAACACCACCCAAGGTTGACTTCTGGTACACACACACACATACACACAAATACACACACATACATGTGCAGGCACATACAAATATAAATAAATAAACAAACAAACAAACAAACAAACAAGCAGACATGGTAGTACATACTTTAATCCTAGCACTTGGAAGAAAGAAGCAGGTAGATCTCTGTGAGTTCAAGGCCAGCTTGGTCTACATAGTGAGTTCTAATCCAGCTGGTTCTACATAGTGAGATCCTGTTTCAAGTAAGACAAAACAACACACACACACACATACACACACACACACACACACACACACACACACACCTATTTATCTATTAGGCATGGTGGTATAGGCCATCTGTAATCTTAACACACAGGAGACTTAAGCATGAGAATCATGGGTTCAAATCCAACCCAGGTTATATATTGAGAATGTGAGCAAAAATAAATAAACAAACAAACTTAAAGAATATGTATGAATGCCGGGCAGTGGTGGCACACGCCTTTAATCCCAGCACTCGGGAGGCAGAGGCGGGCAGATCGCTGTGAGTTCGAGGCCAGCCTGGTCTACAAAGTGAGTCCAGGACAGCCAAGGCTACACAGAGAAACCCTGTCTCGAAAAACAAACAAACAAAAAAACAAAACAAAAAAGAATATGTATGAATGCCGGGCAGTGGTGGCACACGCCTTTAATCCCAGCAATTGGGAGACAGAGGCAGGTGTATCTCTGTGAGTTCGAGGCCAGCATGGTCTACAAAGCAAGTTCCAGGACAGTTAGAGCTGTTACACAGAGAAACTCTGTCTCCAGGGGGGGGAAGTGTATGAAAAAAAAATATAAAGGCTACAAGTAAAGAGCTAGATGAGGGAACATATTTTAAAATGTTTTAATCACATTTATTTAGTTAGTTGGCTTTGCGGGGATGGGGTATGGGTTTGTGTGGGTGTTGCCACAGCACACATAGAGAGGTCAAAGGGAGCTGGATCCCTTCCACTGTGTGGGTCCCAGGGATTGAACTCAAGTCCTCAGTCTTGGCTGCAAGCACCCTTACCCACTGAGCCATCTCCTCTGCCCAGAAGATGCATATTGCAAGGTTTGGAAATGTCCTGAGCATTGCAGTTCCTGTTCCCAAACAGTCAGGACACACAGTACTCCTTTCCCACCCACAAAGCCTTGTTCTTGTCCCCAACCTCGTCACCCTTGGAAGCCTATCCTTCGGAGTTTTATGGAGGCTCCATCAGTGGTGTGACTAATTATAGGGGTAGAGTTGAAAGTTCCAACCCCTCTAATCACATATCTGGTTCCCTTGGCAACCAGGGCAACCAGCCCCCATCCTGTGGTACCCAGAAGCCCACCAAGAGTCATTTCATTAGCATAAAAGACACTCCTGTCCCTCAGGAAATGACAAAGCTCTTAGAAGCTCTATGTTAGAAGCCAGGGCACAGAGCACACGGCTGGACTCTTTGTGTGTGTGTGTGTGTGTGTGTGTGTGTGTGTGTGTGTGTGTGTGTCTGCATGTGGGTGTCCAGGCACTGGAGGAGGCCAGACACTGACACCAGGTGCCACCAATTCCTCTCCACTGTGATCTTCCTGCCACCCCCACCCCCATCCCCACCCTCAAACCGCAGCATTCTCCCCAGGGCTGGGGCTTCTGACAAACACCACTACCCTCAGCTTTAAAAATGGATGCTGTGGATTCGAACTTCGTTCCTCATCTTGTGCAGCCCAGCACTTTACTCATTGCTCAGTCTCTATCTATTTATTATTTTCCTCAGGGGGCAATGAATGCTGGCTAGATCATCAGTTCTGGACTCAAGAACAAATACAGCCTTAAGTCACTCAGGGCTATGTGATTCTGTAATCTCCCTGACACCTTACTTTCTCTTGTTTAAACCAGGCCAGTGATTCTGGGTCTCTTAGGAGAATTGTGACAACTGCGCAAAGTGAGAGATGTGTGAAAGGCTGTAAGGCTGGCTCTGGGGCCGGCAAGATGGCTCAACGGGTAAAGGTGCTTGCTGCCAAGCCTACTGACCTGAGTGTGATCTCTGGGGTGCACATGATAGAGAGAGAGGACTAATTCCTATAAACTGTCCTCTGACCTTCACTTGCTTGGGGTAACACACATTGCCCCACCCCAAAATAGGCTTTAAAAGAGTGGGTCTGGCTTAGTATCCACTACTTCTCCCAACCCTTTAGGCTACAGATTCAGGGATGTTCTCCTTAAGAAATTCAAGGTTCAATGGAGCTGTAATCTGAACAAATTATCTAAATTTTAAAAAAATTAAAAAAAAAAAAAGAAAATCAAGGTGCCTTGTTATTTTATTTTTATTTGTGTGTGTGTGTACTATGTGTGTGTGGGGGGGGTATGTACTGGTGTGTGTGTGTGTGCAGGTACATGGGCATGTGTGTGCTGAGGCCAGAGGTCAGAGGTCAGCCTTGAATTCAGTTCTCTGGAGCCATCTACCTTTTTTGTTGAGACAGACTCACTGAGGAGCCCCAGGGATCTTCCTCCATCTTCTCAGAGCTGGGTTTATGAGTGTACACCCCACCTCTGCTTTTAACATGGATGCTAGGAATGGAGTTCAAGTGCTCATGTTTCCCTGGCCCCTCCCTCTTGTTTTCTTCTGTTTGCCGGGTCTTGTGTAGCCCAGGCTGGCCTTGGATTCACTAAATAAACAAAACTGGCCTTGGACTCCTGACCTGCTTGACTGCCTCACTGTTCTGGGATTCAAGAAGTCTACTCTGGTGCCACTTTGTGTAGCACTAGCTAGCAACTGACCCGGAAGTCACCTCATAGGCTAGGCTGAGTGGCCAGCAAACCCCAAGGATTTCCCTTTCCCACCTTGTCGTCTCACGCTATACCATGCTGGGCTCTTTGCGCCTGGTTGTGAGGACGGAGCATCAGGCTTGCAAGTCAAACCCTTTTACCAGCCGAGCCACTTCACCCACCCTGGATGCTTGAAGATAAATAAGCTTATGCCCCGCCCCTCCCTCCCTCTCCACATCTTATGCCCCCGCCCCTCCCTCCCTCTCCACATCTTATGCCCCGCCCCTCCCTCCCTCTCCACATCTTATGCCCCGCCCCTCCCTCCCTCTCCACATCTTATGCCCCGCCCCTCCCTCCCTCTCCACATCTTATGCCCCGCCCCTCCCTCCCTCTCCACATCTTATGCCCCGCCCCTCCCTCCCTCTCCACATCTCTCCGCTCTATTACTGTGCAGTGGTGGTCTTCCCTCCCCCACACATCAGTTTTCCCCTCCCTTCTGGCTTAGCTATTTCCTCTGGACTAGAAGGCCCCTTCCTAGAGAGGAGAGGAGGCAGGAAAAGACTCCAGAAGGCTCAGGGGCATAGAGGGGGGAGGCAGGGAGGGATTACAAGACTACAAAGCTCAGAAAACTAAAGACCCCCCCCCAGGTCCTCACTGGAGTCCTTAAGCAGTGAACAGTTGCGCCCTATGAACAAACTCACTGGTTTACCAAGTGAGACTTGGGAGGAGTTGTTTCTTCAGTTTGTTCTCTTCAGGACAAGTCTCACAACAGGTTAATTCTCTCAGGGACAGGCCATGGCTAGCACAGTACTCCTCTGAGCATGCCTAAGGCCGTGTTTCTCTTAGGTAAACTCTCAGAAGTGACATTGAGAACTAAATGTATGTGTCCTATCCAAACCCCTACCTTAAAGACCTAACCAGTGTGCTTGAAGACAGGGCCTCTAAGGAAGTAGTTACGATTCACTGAGGTTATCAAGACCACTGGCAAGATGGCTCACTGATTAAAAGTGTTTGCCACCAAACTTGAAAAACCGAGTTAACCCTTGAGGTGCCGCACATGGTGGAGGAGGAGAACTGACTCCCAAACATTGTCCTCTGGCTTCTGCATGTGTGCATTGGCGGCCATACTGGCAGACACACACTAAATAAATAAACGTAATTCTTAATGTAAAAAACAAAACAAAACAAAACAAAAACGAGACTTGACTTTTAGAATTAATGTCCTTATCTAGACACAAAACAAAACAGGCAGATCTTTTTGTGTTCAAGATCTTTTTGTGTTTTGACCAATATAGCAAGTTCCAAGCCATCCAGGGCTACAATGGAACCCTGTCTCAAAGAAAGAAAGAAGGAGAGAGAGAGGGGAAGGAAGAAAAGAGAGTTGAAGAGATGGCTCAGCAGTTAAGAGCACTGACTGCTCCTCCAGAGATCCAGAGTTCTATTCCCAGCACCCACATGGTGGCTCACAACCATCTATAATGTGATCTAGTGCCCTCTTCTGGCCTGCAGGCCTACATGCAGGCAGAGCACTGTATAAATAATAAATAATTAATTTAAAAAGGAAAGAAAGCTGTGACCCTTACAGGAGGAAAGGAGCCCTCAATCAGGAAACAAAATGGACTCCCCCCCACACACTCCTTTTTAAAAAAAGTTTATTTATTATTATGAATACTGTGCTTTGTCTGCAGGTACACCTGCAGGCCAGAAGAGGACATCAGATCACATTATAAATGGTTGTGAGCTACTACATGGTTTCTGGGAATTGAACTCAGGACCTCTAGAAGAGCAGTCGGTGCTCTTAACCGCTGGGCCATCTCTCCAGCCCTTTTCCTAACTCCTTAATCATGACCTTTTATCCTCCATAATTGTGAACAACTATATTTCCACCATTTAAGCCATCTGGCCTATAGTATTTCATTATGGCAGTCTGACCATATGCAGTAGAATATGGGAGGGGTTGTACTTCAGAATGTAATATTTATAACGTCCCAAGTTTTGTTTTGAGACATGGTCTCACGGTGTAGCTCTGGCTGTCCTGGAACTTGTTATGGTAGACCAGGCTGGCTTTGGCTCACAGAGATCCACCTGCTTCTGCCTCCCAGGTGCTGGAATTAAAGGCGTGTATTAATTTGCTTTGACACGCGGTCTTACTACGTAGCCTTGGATGGCCTGGAACTCACAGGCATCCTCCTGTCTCTCCTTGAGGGCTGGGATTAAAAGCATGCACCACCACATCTGGCTTCGTTGTTGTTTTTTGAGACAAAGTTCCTAAGCAGTGAGGTTCAACTCAATATGTAGTCAAAGATGACCGTGAAATCCTGATCCTCCTGCCTCCCCCTCCCAAGTGCTGGGATTAGAGACATGCATCACCACACCTGGCTTGGTTTGTTAATAGAGAAGACCAAAAAAGCTTGCCAAGTCATTCATGTGACTGCGGAGGCTCGTGTCTAATTGCTGAGCAGCCCAACAATTAAGCAGCCCATTAAGCATTTGATGCTCTGCTCTGAGATGTCTTCTGTTACAACCGAATCTGATCAGACACAAGGATCCTGCTCTGCTCTAGACCACTTTGGCTCATCCAGGGTCATAGAGAAGCCCCCACAGTAGAGTTTATAGTGGGTATAAGATGAGAGAATTCAGATTGTGTGTGTGTGTGTGTGTGTGTGTGTGTGTGTGTGTGTGTGTTAGAGAGACAGAGACACAGAGAAAAACAATACCGTGTTAAGGTAGGGTGAGTCTAGAAAGCATGTAGCTCGGTCATAATGGCCTAGCTTACAAGTAACTTCCTGTCCTGATCACATTTTGGGGTCTGCTGGGAACTGAACTCAGGATGGTGGCCATGCAAAGCCAAAACTCTCAAAGTCAAGTTATGCACCCAGTCCCTCCCTGGGGGATTCTAGGTAGGGGCTCTACCACTGAGCCACACTCTAGCTCCTCACTGGAGGATTCTAGGCAGGGGCTCTACCACTGAACCACACCCCAGCCCCTCACTGGGGGATTCTAGGCAGGGGCTCTACCACTGAGCCACACCCCAGCCCCTCACTGGGGGATTCTAGGCAGGTGCTCTACCACTGAGCCACACCCCAGCCCCTCACTGGGGGATTCTAGGCAGGTGCTCTACCACTGAGCCACACCCCAGCCCCTCACTGGGGGATTCTAGGTAGGTGTTCTACCACTGAGCCACACCCCAGCCCCTCACTGGGGGATTCTAGGCAGGTGCTCTACCACTGAGCCACACCCCAGCCCCTCACTGGGGGATTCTAGGCAGGTGCTCTACCACTGAGCCACACCCCAGCCCCTCACTGGGGGATTCTAGGCAGGTGCTCTACCACTGAGCCACACCCCAGCCCCTCACTGGGGGATTCTAGGTAGGTGTTCTACTGCTGAGCTACAGTTGCAGCCCTTTTCGTACTTTTTATTTTGAGACATGGTCATTTTTGTTAAATGGCCTTGTTATCCTCCTACCTCATCCTCCCAAGTGCTAAAATGCTGGACATGCACTGCCATGCCTGGCCAAGAAAGGGATATTGAAAACAAACTTAAAAAGGAATTGCCTAATATTTACACTTATGTATGTCTATGTGTGTGTGTGCCTCTCCGTGTGAGTGTATGCACCCTAGTGCAGGAGGCTGTGGATGCCAGAAGAGGGTTATTGATCTCCTGGAACTAGGCAGTCATGAGCCACCCAGTCTGGGTGCTGGGAACTGAACTCCAGGCCTCTGCAAGGGCAGCATACACTCTTGACTGCTACGCCATTACTCCAGCCCTAAAACAGACTTTTAATTTCTAAGTACTTTTAGCTTCACAAAGACGTTAATAAAGTACAAAGTCCTTCTATGACACACATACTGTTTTCCCCATTGCTGTTATTTTATCTTTTTAAAAAAAACTTTTCTGCAATTTTTATTATATTTCTTTTTTACATATACATCTACATTATTACACATAGATAAAATAAACTACATACAGCAAGAAAAAGCACGAAACAATCAGGAATTATATAAAAGTTACATTCATAGTGTTTTGGCTATTTGTATTTGGCAACCTTGAAGAAAACACCTTTCCTATCTTGGTGAGTCTAAAATCCTGAATGAAAATTAATATCTATCATATCTTATCTCTATCAACTTAAAGCATCAATGTAGACCTAAAAACATCTTAACCCTAAACAACTAAGCTTAATTCTAAGACTAAAAGATTTATTTATTATTATGTATACAATGTTCTACCTGCGTGTATGCCAGAAGAGGGCACCAGATCTCATTATAGATGGTTGTGAGCCACAATGTGGTTGCACAGAGTTGAACTCAGGACCTCTGGAAGAGCAGTCAGTGCTCTTAACCTCTGAGCCATCTCTCTAGCCCTGTTGTCTTATCTTATGGGACTAATTATGGGATATTTTGACACAATATGACAAATCCAACTTATCAACCAATAGATCCTGAATTTTTATTAGCCAATTCAGAGTTTAGTAAAGATTGGATAGAAAATGCCCCAAAGGCTCACAGGCCAGCTACTGGTGCTATTAAGAGGTAGCAGGGGTAGAGGCAGTAAAAGAATTGATGGATTAATCTACTGATGGGTTCTTCTCATTTCCTTTCTGTGGCAGTGATAAATCACTCTGACCCAAGAAACTTGGATTAGGAAAGTATAGGTTGTGAACCAAAATATCTCTCTCTCTCTATCTCTCTCTCTCTCTCTCTCTCTCTCTCTCTCTCTCTCTCCCTCTCCCTCTCCCTCTCTCCCTCTCTCCCTCTCTCCCTCTCCCTCTCCCTCTCCCTCCCTCTCCTCTCTCTCTGGTTTTTCAAGATTGGATTTCTCTGTGTAGCCTTGACTATCCTGGACTCACTTTGTAGACCAGGCTGGCCTTGAACTCACAGAGATCCACGTGCCTCTGTCTCCCAAGTGCTGGGATTAAAGGTGTGCACCACTGAGCCTGGCTTCTTTGGATCCTTCTATCCAGGGCAATTTCTCAGGCTTTCCTTACATTTTATTTTATTTTTTAAGATTTATTTATTATGTATACAGTATGCATCAGATCACATTATAGATGGTTGTGAGCCAGCATGTGGTTTCTGGGAATTGAACTCAGGACCTCTGAAAGAGCAGTCAGTGCTCTTAACCACTAAGCCATCTATCTCTCCAGCCCCTTTCCTTATATTTTATGATCTGCATGTTTTTCTTTCTTTCCTTTTTTTTTTTTTTTTTTTTTTTGGTTGTTGTTGTTGTTGTTCTTTGAGACAGGGTTTCTCTATGTCGCCTTGGTTGTCCTGGACTCACTTTGTAGACCAGGCTGGCCTTGAACTCAAAGAGAGCTGCCTGCCTCTGCCTCCCAAGTGCTGGGATTATAGATGTGAGCCACCCCACCCCACCTGTCTGATCTGCATACTTTTCAAGTATTACCTTGGCATTGTAGTATTTTTGCCCATGGTTCTATTCCTGTGAAGAGACATCCTGACCAAGGCAACTTTTATAATGGAAGACATTTATTGGGGCTGGCTTCCAGTTTCAGAGGTTTATTCCATTATTGTCATGCGGGAAGCACAGTGGCACGGAGGCAGACACGGTGCTGGAGAAGGAGCTGAGAGTTCTACATCCGATTGCATAGGCAGCAAGGGGGTGGGGTGTGGAGAGAGAGAGAGAGAGAGAGAGAGAGAGAGAGGGAGAGAGGGAGAGAGAAAGAAGAAGAAGAAGAAGGAGAGAGGGAGAGAGACAGAGAGAGAGAGAGAGAGAGAGAGAGAGAGAGAGAGAGAGAGAGAGAGAGAGACTGACTAGGCCTGGCTTGGGCTTTTGAGACCCCAAAGCCCACCCAGTGACACATTTCCTCCAACAAGGCCACACCCCCAATCCTTCTCAAGTAGTGCCACTCCCTGATGACTAAACATCCAATTATATGAGCCTATGGGAGAATTCTTATTCGAGCCACCACAGTAAGTAAATAAATAAATGTAAAAAAAAAAGTAATGAAAAAAAAAATAAAACAGCAAAGGGTACACAGAGATGCATCAGTGGTTAAGAGCCTTTGCTGCTCATGCAAAGGACCAGAATTCATTTCTCAGCATCCATGTTGGGAGTGCCTGTAACTCCAGCTCCAGAGGATTTGATGATTTTATGCCCTCTTCTGGCCTCCAAAACACCTGCGCACATGCACACACACACACACACACACACACACACACACACACACACACTTAAAAACAGAATAAAATATTTTTAAAGAATCAAAGATGGGGGAGGGAGGAATGGGAGGATACAAGGGATGGGATAACAATTGAGATGTAATATGAATAAGTCAATAAAATATATTTTTTAAAAAAGAATCAAGGATAGGGTACCATTGGATGGTATTTCACACTAAAGTCCCCTGCTGTTTTCTTCCCACACTCTGTATGTTTATGGGTTTAGGGAGAAGTAGCAAAACACCACTGTCATTGTATTAACTCAAGACTAGGTACAATTAGCCGGGCATGGTGGCACACACCTTTAATCCCAGCACTCGGGAGGCAGAGGCAGGTGGATCACTGTGAGCTCGGAGATAGTCTGGTCTACAGAGTGAGTGCAGGACAGCCAAGTCTACACAGAGAAACCCTGTCTCAAAAAACAAAAACAAAAACAAAATTCTGACCAAAGCAACTTAAGGGAGAACGGGCTTATTTTAGCTCACAGTTCAAGGCACACTCTAGCATGGGGAAGCCACAGCAGCTGGTCACGTCACACTTACACTCTGGAAGCCAAGAGGCATGAAAGCAGGCCGCTGTTCAGCTCTCTTCCTCCACTTCTACCGATCACCATACAAAAACTAGGGAATGGTGCCACCCACAGTAGGCCAGTCTCCGAACCTCAGTAAACTCAATCAAGATAATCCCCACAGACATGACCAAAGATTCTACATTCTGTCAAGTTGATAATTAACACTAGACGTCACAGGAAGAAAGATGTATTTGGTTCCACAATTTTGGAAGGTTTGGTCCACTTACTGAACTGTTCGATCCCAACGCACTTGTTTTCTCTGCTTTGGGTCTTTCTGTTGCTAACAACCATAGCCTGTGGAGGCTCTTGTCTCTTGTGCCATTTTCTGTAGAGACTGGATCTCACATCCCACAGGGTCCTAACCAGCTCCCTCTACCATCACTGGTCCCATTGAACTGATCACTGTGCTCCCCTCAACAGTACCTCCCCCCAAAACTCCACTTGAATCCTCTCTACCTGCCTTCCAGGCCCATGGCTAGATGACCCCAGCAAGTCTCCGTGTCTGCCCCAGGACCACTGCTCGTCCCCCTCTGTACAGCCTGAGTCCTGGCCAGGCTGTCCAGCCATCCTGCTGCTCTACCTGGTAACGGGAGCTTCTCAAGTTACCCAGAGGATCGCTTTGCCTTCGAAACTCCAGCTGTCCCCTCAGGCGCATCAGTAACCGATGCCAAGGCCCTGAGCGACACGGAGCCGACAGAAAGCTGGTGTCCCTAGATGCTCTTATAAAGGCTAGCTCCTGTCCTCTGACCAGCACAGTCCTCAGAGCGGCAGGTGAGTAGGCAAATGTGGGGAGTGGGTACGGCACCCAGGAACCTATGTTAAGAGACCCCAACATGACTTTAACTCGTGCCATGAGATAACCCAGTCAGCCTTTTGGGGATCCTGCATCCTGGGGCAGGTGAGTGGGGGGTGGGGGTGGAGATGAGGCAGCGGGGAGACACCAGTTCAGTTGGCTTTCAGTGAATAGAGGCACATCTGAAAGTCTGACACAGTTTGGAAGTCCTGGGCACCTGCGGACAGCCTATTTATTTACTTTGTGCTGCTCCGGGTGGAGGAAGTGGGAGGCAGGGGGTGGGGCAGCGGGCAGCGGGACTGGGGTGGGGGTGGGGGGTGGGGGTGGTGAGGTTGGCACTGCGCATATGTGGAGGTCAAAGGACAGCATATGAGGGGATATGGTTCTCTTCTTCTACCGTGTGGTTTCTGGAGATCGAACTCCGGCCCCCAGGCTTAACAGCAAGCATCGTTACCAGCTGAGATACCTCAGCAATCTTGCGGATCCTGGTAGACTTCCGGGGGTTTGGTGGGAAAAGGTGAGGGAGGGGCTCAGTTAGGGGACCCTACTAGCCAGCGTGGGCAAGCTGCTCAGAATAAGTGTGTTTGGAAAGAAGAGTGTGAGCCATAGCTCTAAATGCAATTCCCAGGTAGCCCTTTGTTTTGTTTTTTTGGTTTTTTTGTTTGTTTGTTTTTTTGTTTTGTTTTGTTTTGTTTCTGAGAAGGGCTCATCTGTAGCCCAGGCAGGCCTGGAACTCATGGCTGGTCTTCCTCAGCTCCTAAGGGCCAGGATTATAGCTTCGGCTACCTCCACCCAGTGGAGGAGGCACAATAGAAAGAGCCCTGGTGAAAGGCTGGCTCTGCCGGCTCCCACAGGGCCAGCCTTGGGCTAGGATTTGCTTGTCTTGTTGTAAGGTACAGGAGCTGCTTTCTGAGTCCTGGGAAGTGTAAATAAACTCTTCTCTTCCTGTGAATAGGGGATGTTGATGGTGGCTGGGGCCTCTGCCTGCTCCAGCAGTCTCACCCGAAATTAGGTAGGAAATGATTTAAGGAAGATTGTCTCCCTCCTCCCTCCCTCCCTCTTCCCTCCTCCCTTCTCCCTCTCCCACTCTCCTCCTCCTCCTTCTCTCCCTCCTCCTCCTCCTCCCCCCCTCCTCCTCCTCTTCCTCCTCCTCCTCTTCTTCTTCTTCTTCTCCTTCTCCTTCTCCTTCTTCTTTCTTTCTCTTCCTCTCTCTCTCTCTCTCTCTCTCTCTCTCTCTCTCTCTGGGTCTCCTGTAACCCAGGCTATCCTCAAACATACTATATAGCCAAGGATGGCCTTGAATGTCTGGTCCTCCTGCCTCCACCCTGTAATTACAGGCATGTACCCAGCCTTACATGGTGTTGAGGTTAGAAGCCATGGCTTAGTACATGCTAGGCAGAAATTACCAACTTCATCCTCAGGCATACATTTGTTTATCTATTTCATTTGTAACAGTGTCTCGTGCAAACCCAGGCTGGCTTCGAAGTCACTCTGATGTCCAGGCTGGCCCTAAACTTCTGATCCTCCTGTCTCCATCTCCCAGGGGCTAGGATGACAGTTGTGTGCCATCGTGGCTGATTTATGAGATACTGGGGCTGGAACCCAAGGCCTCATGCATGCTTTATGGGCACTCAGACCACCAAGCTGAGACCCCCCCAACCCCAACCCCAGATTCAGCCTCTCCTATGATACAGGAATTGATCTCAGACTACTCTGAGCTGAGTTAATGTCACCACCTTCCCTGTTTCCCTTGGACCACAGGAACTCAACGTTTTGAGACGTGAAAGGAAGTGTCCCTGACTGTCCACACCCAGCCTTGAGCAGAGGACTAGGGGCCCTTCACCTGCAGGCTCAGGATGGATGCCACCATCCCTGCCAGCCCCAGGCTGCAACAGTTTCCACTCTGCCCGTTGTGACGAATTCTTGCAGTGTCCAGTGGTGACAAGTGACACAGGACATCTCACTTCCTATCACCCAAAGGATATTTCCTCCTAATTCACCTAGCTACTAGAAAGCTGGGTCCCCCCTGCCTTGCTAACACTCCCGGTTCTAAGATGTGGCTCCTTGCCAGGTGTGGTGGCACACGCCTTTAATTCCAGCATTCGGGAGGCAAAGGCAGGCAGATTGCTGTGAGTTCGAGGCCAGCCTGGTCTACAAAGTGAGTCTAGGACAGCCAAGGCTACACAGAGAAACCTGTTCTCAGGAAGGTCGCTGCTTCCTGGAAGAGTAAATGCCTGGGATGGCCCCTCTATGCAGGTCTCCAAGACCCCACTGAAGACTGAATGGCATCTGAGTACCTTCCTGGGCTGGGGATGTAGTTCAGTTGGTAGAAGGTTTGCCTAGCACACATGAAGCCCCGAGTTCCGCCTTCAGGGTGGTACAAAACTGAGTGTGGAGGTGCAAATATGAATGTGGTGGCGCAAGCCTGTAATTCTAGCAGAGAGAGGCAGGAGTTTAAGGTCAGTCTCAGGTACACAGCGAGTTTGAGACCAGCCCGGACTACTTGAGATCCTGTGGCAAGTAAACACACAGCCTTTAACGGGCTGGAGAGACTGGTCTGTGGTTAAGAACACTTGCTGTTCTTCTTGAGGACCACGGTTTCCAGCACCTGCATCCAGAGCTTACAACTGCCTATAACTCCAACTCCAGCGGAACCCAAGTCTCTTTCTGGACTCTTCGGGGATGTGCACATGTGCATACACACACACACACACACACACACATACACACACACACACACACACCAAGCACCACCACCACCACCACCACCAAAAACCTTTCAAGCTGAGTGTGGTGGCGCATGCCTGTAATCCCAGGACTCAGGGAGGCAGAGGCAGGCTGATCACAGTGAGTTCAGGGCCAGCCTGGTCTACAAGGCGAGTTCAGGACAGCCAAGTCTACAGAGAGAAACCCTGTCTCGAAAAACCAAAATAACAACAACAAAACTTTCAAGGTCTCTGCAAGCCAGCATCAGGAGCCCTTAGACCCCCCCCCCCCCAACAGACAACCCCAGGTCTCAGGAGGAAAAAGTCAGGAGGATTTCTGTGAGTTCTGGGATAGTCTGGACTACATAGTGAGATCCTGTATAACAAATAAATAAAAAAGATGTCTGAGGTGTTATCTCAGTCAGTAAACTGGAGTTCAATTCCTAGAACCCATGTGTAGGAAAAAAAAAAAAAAAAAAAAAAAGGAAGTGGCCCAGGGCATGGCAGTTCAGAGCTGAAGAGATAGACACTGGCAGATGACCAATCAGTCTAGCCTATGTGGTATGTGGGGAAGGTCCAAGCCAGTAAAAGACTGTGTCACCAAAAAAAAAAAAAAAAAAAAAAAGAGGAATGACACCCAAGATTTCCTCTGGCCTCCATATATACACATCATGCACACGTTTGCCCCCAGGAATGCACAGAAACATACACCCAGACTTCACATCATGTATTGTCCACTGCACAGATGCCATCTGTAGACTCCTTTGAGGACAGACAGAACACACACATCTTCCAGGCAGAGTAGCCTATCCACTCGTGTATGTGTTCCCAGGTCCACACAAGAGGCCTCTCTGAAGGATAGATAACTCCTCCCCCATCCCCAGCCTGTCTGGAGCCAGGATCCCAGAGATCCCATACCAGCCACGCCATCTCTGGCTAATGAGTAGCAGAAGCTTCTTAGCTCAACAGAGAAGCCCCAACCACACCCCCCAAGTCAGAAGGATGCAAAGCTTTAGGCTTGCAGGACTCCAGAGCTAGCTCAAGTGCAGCCTGGACAGTCCATAATAGTGCTTCATGCCTGTAATCCCAGCACTCTAGAGGCAAAGGCAGAAGGATTGCTGTGAGTTCAAGGCCAGCCTGATCTACATACAGAAGAGAAGCAAGACCTTTCCTCAAAAAACAAAACAAGCCAGGTGTGGTGATGCACACTTTTAATCCAAGCACTCGGGAGATAGAGGCAGATCAACCTCTGTGAGTTCAAGGCCAGCCTGGTCTACAAAGTGAGCCCAGGAACGGCAAGGCTACACACAGAGAACCCCTGTCTCGAAAAACAAAACAAAACAACAACAAAAACAACAGCAGCAGCCTTGGAAATTTAATGAGCCATTTATTTAAAATTTAAATTAAAAAAAATTTACGTATGTTTGTGTGTGTTTGCCATGGGTGGGAATATTTTGAGACAAGCTCTCACTAAGTTTTCAAGGCTGGCTTTGAACTGGAGACCCTGCTCCCTCAGCCTTCCTAGTAGCTGGGATGACAGGCCACGCGATCTGCCTCTGGGGAGAGTCACAAAGCAGCCTCCTGGGGGGAGCATGGTCATTGGCACCTCTCCTCCTCCTCAAAAGCTAAGGTTTCTAGAACATTCGGTTTACTTGGGTCTGAGAGAGAAGGCTTTGGCAGATGAAAAGGAGGTAGGAAGAGGGAATCTTGGGAAATAGATGTTTCATGGAAGCAGCCAGACAATAAAACAGGGCCTGGCCCAAGGTGTAACCTCATTCGCTAAAAAAAAATACAAAGAAAATAGGAGCCAGCGGTACAGATGTGTGGTCTTAGCTACCTGAGAGATTGAGACAGGAGATTCACAAGTCCAGGACCAGCCTAGACTACAGAGTTAGCTCTAGGCCAGCCTGGGCAACTTAATGAATCCCTGTCTGGAAATAAAAAGAAAGAGAGCTGGAGATGAAAGAGCAGAGGCGGAGTACTTGGCTACCATCGTCCAATGAGGAGATGGGGGCGTGGCTCAGGTAGACAGCGCTTCAACAGGCGGCGCTCCAAAACAAAACAAAATATTCAAATTAAGACCTCGAATAAATTCCATTTGTCTTTTACAACAAAAGGCAAGAACTTTTCTCCATATAGTCCAGAACTCAGGGCAATGCAGATTGGTGACGTCATCGGAGTTCCCGCCTAAGTATCCCCTGGAGCACTGAGGTAATATCGCAGACGTCCTCTGCCCTCCTCCTAAAAAGCCCCGTCTCTGGGCCTTTCTCTAGCCCCTACGATGCCTTGGTGGGATATGACAACTGTCTGTGTCCAGCAAACCAGGAGAGGGACTCAGGCCTAGTCAGGCCTCCACAGACAAGAGCCATACCAGCTTCTCTCCCTCTCCTCTCTCTCCAGAGGTACCACCAACAGAAGCAATGCCAGCCACCAACCAAGGTTGGCCCGAGGACTTCGGCTTCCAGCTGGCCGGCTCTGGGCCCTGCTTCGTGATGGAGGTGGCTGAAGGAAGCAGCGCGCACGCCGGGGGGCTGCGGCCGGGGGATCAGATCCTGGAGGTGGAGGGGCTGGCTGTGGGGGGCCTGAGCCGCGAGCGCCTCGTGCGCTTGGCAAGGCGCTGCCCTCGCGTGCCACCCAGCCTCGGTGTGCTCCCGGGTCCCGAAGGTGGCCCCACAGCCTTGACAGCTGCCTGGCTAACCCGGCGATTAGGGCACAGCCTCCCGCTGGGCCGGGAACTGCTGCGTCTGGCTGGCCGGTCCCGACCGGATGCTGTGCACAGAGAGCGCAGGCGCAAGGCCCAGGAGTTCAGTTGCAAGGTAAGGTTGCCCAGAGAAGGAAGGGACTAGGCACAACCCTGGGCCGCCAACTGAGAAGAGCTCTTTTCGTTTTGTCTGGTTGGTTGGTTGGTTGGTTTTGGTTTTTCAAGGCAGGGGGTCTCTGGGTACCCAGGCCTGTTCTGGAACTCAATCTGTAGACCAGGCTTACCTTGAGCTCCGAGATCTGCCTACCTCTGCCTCCCGAGGGCTGGGACAACAAAGTTCTTGAGGAAGATTTACAGAGTTTCTAGCCAGCCTGAGCTCCACAGTGAGACAGTGCCTCCAAAATAGGTGATTCGTGATAAACTGACAACAACATATAGATTAATAGATGTTTCATATGACAAGTGCATTTAGGTAGACAGCAGATAGAAATCGATAGACAGATAATAGGCAGTTTGATAGATGCATATAAACAGGTAGGTAGATAGACTGCTGATAAATAAATGCTTGATAGGTAGATAGGTAATTAGATAAATATATAAGTAGGTAGATAGATGATAGATAGATAGGTAGATGTCCCTGGCCGTCATCTGGCCAGGTCCCAGCAGAACAAAGAATAAACAAAGAATAAGTTTCCGACTAGGAAATTCCCGGCGCCCCACATCACCTGGATGCTGGGCCTGGGAACTTGGGCTTGTTCTTCATGACAAGGATATTTGGACTCTTGAACTTGTACTCCGTGTTAGGGGAACTCCCCATTCTGGCCCCGGACAGATTGCAGGGGGTGATCATTAGACCTTGGGGGCTCTCGGAAGCCAAACTAAAGGAGCTGACGGTGCACCCACACAAAGTTCTCTGCAGAGGTCCAGACTGGCTGATGACCACGGAAGATGCCCCTTCCCAACACGAAGCTTAGGAGCGGGAAGGGACAGGGGGAAAGAATGGAGGGGCGGACTCCTGTAGGCTGTCCCCTTTATCTCCGCTCCTATGCTATGGCGTGCATGTGCCTTCCTGCTTAACGTGTAAAATAGTTTATTTTTCGAGACAGGGTTTCTCTATGTAGCCCTGGCTGTCCTTGACTCACTTTGTAGACCAGGCTGGCCTCGAACTCACAGAGATCTGCCTGCCTCTGCCTCCCCAAGTGTAAAATAAAAAAATATTAAATGTTAAAAAAAAAAAAAAGTTTGCCCGGACGTGGTAGCACACGACTTTAATCCCAGCACTCGGGAGGCAGAGGCAGGTGGATCACTGCAGAGTTGGAAGGCAGCATGCTTAGAGCCCCCAGTGTGGCAGAATGGAAAGACATAGAGACTTGGCCAGAAGCAGAACTGGTCAAGACCGGAATCTGCCAGGCAATCAGGGAAGGTCTGATGAAAGTTTTTTTCTCTTGGGGGCATATGAAGTGGTGGATTCTGGTTGGGGGCTTACCAAGCACTCCCCCCAAAAGTGGGTAGATCCCAAAAATGATGGCCTCTGTGGGGCCTTCACTAGTTTACAATAACCAGCTCCCCCCCACCCCCTCCCATCCCCCCACCCCCACCCCAGGTTTCCACCAGTACTGTGCCTGCCCCAGTTTTTGCTCCTTTAAGTCGCTGATATTTAATAGAAAATCCATTAGCGTCCTGTGATGGAGCCGCATGCTTAGATGTAGGTTAGAAACATCTGGGTAATAACTGACACCAAAACCGGTCTGTGGCCCGGGCCCCAGGAGGGGGAGCTATTTTTTCCTCTTTCTTACATAAAACATCCTTGCAGCTAGCCACACACTCTTTTGAAATGAGGCTGTTGCTGCTGGCTTTGATTCCAAAGCCGCAACCCTTGCAGCGTCGCAGGTGTGTGTGTTGGGGGTGGGGGTGGGGGGTGGTGGGGACTGGTGTTACAGGCCATCCGTGACCACTTTGAAGGCAACAGAGGTGAGCAGGGGACCGTAGGAAACGCTGTGCGCATGCGGTCCTTCACTTCCACCACATTACAGTACCTGCTCTGTGCCCGGTCCTGTGCTGGATGCTGTGCTGGAGTCAGATGAGAAGCCACGATCGCTGACAGGCATACAGACAATAACATACCAAGATTCCAAGCGTCAATGTGTTAGGACTCAAACAGGCAGGGAGTGGCCTTTGCTTAGAATCCCTCAGTATCACCTGCTAAGGACAAGTCATCCGCTCTACGCTCTCTGCTATAGAAAGCCTGCCCTGAGGCATTGGTGTAGCCACTAAAAAAGTGATGGGGGCGGGGGGCCTTAAAGATAGCTCGGTATATAAAGGTGCTTGCCACGTAAGCCTCGCAGGCAGAACTCCACCCCCAGAATCCCTGTAAAGGTGGGGGAAGAGAGCCAACCTCACAGGGCTGTCCTCTGACCTCCATACTTGGGCCATAACACGCATACACATACATAATAATAATAAATTTTAAGAAGAATGATTTGTTTTATGTGTATTGTGTATGGCTTAGTAGGTGCACTGTATTTGTGCAGTACCCATGGAGGCCAGAGGAGGGCATAAGGATCCCTTGGACCAGGAGTTAACAGGAGGTTATGAGTTGCCCCAAGTGCATTCTGGGAACCCAACCCAGGTCCTCAGGAAGAGCAGCAAAGGGCTCTTAATTGTGGGACTATCTCTTTAGCACCAGTTTTGTTTGTTTTTGTTTAAATAACAAAGTCAGACATAAGAATGGCACAGGAAAAAAAAAAAGCCACACTTTCTGTGAAAGCCTGATGACCTAACGTCAGTCCCTGGAACCCACAGCAGGAGAGAACGGACTCCCCAAAAGGTGTCCTCTGACCTCCACATGTGTTGTGGTGCATGCGCGCGCGCACACACACACACACACACACACACACACACACACACACACACAAAGTTATGCGATAAAAATTTGATGACAGAAAGATTAAACGTCACTCATATGTCACCATGCACTTGTCCTGTGAGGACACTGGATGAGTACATAGACAGCAGGTCACTGAATGAAATGGCTCTGACCAGGCGGCACTGCATGCCTGCAATCCAGGCACTTGGGAGGTAGAGGCAGGAGAACACCAAGCTTGAGACCAGGCTGGACTACATAGCAAGAACTTGACCAGGAAAGAAAACAGTGAGAGAGGAGAGAGGGAGGGGGGGGGGAAGAGAAGATAGAGGGAGCAGAGAGGGAGAAAGAGGGAGGGGCAGAGAGAGAAGGGAGAGGGAGGGAAGAGAGGGAGAGAGAGGAGGAGAGGAAGAGAGAAAAATAGTAAGAGGGAGAGAGAGAGAGGGAGAGAGAGAGAACTTTAGTAATATTAACAAGCTACTTTCTAGGAACATCATGTGCATTTTGCACGCCCAGTTTCAGTGGGCCCCCCACACCCCCTCTGAATAGGTGCTCTGTTATTAGCAGTAGCACAAAGAGAAAGAACACCAGCGCTCAGTTGGGTGGTTTGGGCCTGTTGTCTCAGCTACTCAGAAGGCTGAGGCAGGAGGATGACAAGTTGAAGGGCCGCCTAGGCTGTAGTGGAGATTCAAGCTCAGCCTGGACAGCTGAGTGAGACCATCCCAAAAGGAAAAAAAAAAAAAAACAACTGAGAGTGGAGAGCCGCTGAAGAAGACTCTCAACAGTGTCCTCTGGCCTCCACATGCACACACGTGTGTGCACACAAGGGAACATGGATACACGTAAACACAACAGGCACAAAGGCCAGAGATGTTGCTTAGTGGCACCTGTCTAGCGTGAGGAGATGCTAGAGTCCATCGTCAGCACTGCAAAATAGGAACAAAATCGTGTGTGTGTGTGTGTGTGTGTGTGTGTGTGTGTGTGTGAGAGAGAGAGAGAGAGAGAGAGAGAGAACTTTAATAACATTAACAAGCTACTTTCTAGGAACATCGTGTGCATTTTGCACACCCAGTTTCAGTGGCCCCCCCACCCCCCTCTGAATAGATGCTCTGTTATTAGCAGTAGCACAAAGAGAAAGAACACCAGGAGAAAGTTCAGAGGAAGGGGGTTAAAATTCATGGCCAGGGCACACTTTCTATCGTGCTTTTTATGCAACCAGAATATTCCCTGTGGGAACCCTTAGCAAACAGTGATGTGGAATGGAACACCAGCATAGTATTGTAATAATAGTAACTAGTGATTAGTGAGTGCCTAGCATGTGTTTAAGCACTTCTATTAAGGTCCTTAGATTCATCGCAGTGTCTGTTCCTAGGCTGGGGAAAGGCATTCGCTCAAAGCTCTGGTCACCTGAGTTCACTCTGTAGCACCCACGGAATGGGAGGGAACTGACCCCTGCGAGTTGTCCTCTGCCCCCCACTGATGCAAATATATGCATGAATGTCCCCGGAAACAAACAAACAAACAAACAAACAGTGGCTGCTCCTGGAGTTGAATCCTGATCTTGCATCCCATATCCCTTGTGTGAACGGTCCCTTCCGTAAATCATTTCTCTGTGAGGCTTTTCTCCGTCAGCCTCCGTGTCTTAGCTCTTTAGATACATTTTTAAAGATGTTTACAGTCCCTGCCAAGGCTAACTCAGAGAGACCCTGTCTCAAAAACAAACAAACAAACAAAAAGATGTTTACAGTCCCCGGGTCAAGGGTAGCTGAGTGGTGAGAAGTGAGGTCAGGTGGGCAAAGCACTTCAGCACTCTTGTCGAGGTGAGCCGAGAACTCTCTGTAAACTGGAATCCCCTCCTTGCAGGTAGATGACATCTTGGGGGACCAGCCAACAGCCAAGGAGCAGGTATTTGCTGCACTGAAGCAATTTGCTGCCGAACAACGGGTGGATGAGCTAGTGTGGACTCTGACTCTGGTGCTGCCCAGTGAGGCCCAGGGGCCAGTCCTGGACAACCTCAGGTACCTGTATCAAAGTCGAGATGAGAAGACTAAGTGGGTTCCATTTCAGGAGGGTGTCCCTCCAGTCCTGGTGGAACATAAGGCCTCCTAATTTTGGGCTGGTGAACAAAGGGGAGCCTGACTTGGGGCGGGGGGTGGGGGGGTGGGGGTGATGTTTGTGATCCTGCTCCCAGATCCGTACTGTGACCGAGAGGTGGCACTGGATGAAGCAAACAGAAGGAGAATAACTCTGTGTGGGGCCTGACACCCACCCAACCCTACAGGCAGTGCCCACTCTGTCTCTTGATCCCCTGTAGGAACAGACCCGATTGGGCTGCCTGCCTGTCTTGCTGTTTCATGTCCTGTTTCTAGCAGCTTCCATGTCTGTGTTTATCTTGGTTAGCTAGTCATGTTTACTGCTCTGAGAACGCACCCCTCCCTTCCTCGAGACTTTTCCTCCTGTGTGCAATCACCTCTTGAGGGATTTCACCTGGGAGGAGGATTCCTGTTTTGCTGCCTATAAGAAGGCTCTTTGGAACTCTGGGGGAGAATAATAAACTGCTGCCGCGCCTGCCGTTGCGGCTGCTGCTCTCTTAGCACAAAGGACCCACTGTGTTATTGTGTGTATGTATGTGTGTGTGTGTGTGTGTGTGAGAGAGAGTTAAATCCTCAGTCCCTTGCCCTCGACTCGGTACCTCGGTGGCGTGGGTGCCACAATCCCCCTCCTTTCTTTTCTTTTCTTTTTTTCTTTTTTGATAAGGTCTCCTTATGTTACCCAGGCTGGCCTTGAACTCAACAGTCTCCTGCCCAGCTTCCCAAGTATTATAATTACAGATGTGAACTACCATAATATCAGGCTCTATTTATTTGTGTGTGTGTGTGTGTGTGTGTGTGTGTGTGTGTGTGTGTGTGTACAGGGTCTTTCTGTGTAGCCCTGGATAGCCTGGACCTTGCTATATAACCCAGGCTGGTCTCAAATTCATGAAGATCTATCTATCTGCCGCTGCCTCCTGAGTTCTAAAGTCAAAGTTGTCCAACACCATACCCAACCAGCTCCACCTTATTTTTTTGAGGCAAGGTCTCTCACTGAACTTGGGGCTCTCCATTTTAGCTAGACTGCCTGGCCAATGGAACCCTAGGTTTCCACTTGTCTGCCCCTCCCCCATCCCAACCCTGGAGTTACAGAGAGCCACAGCATGTGGTGTGTGTGTGTCTGTGTGTGTGTCTATGTGTGTGTGTGTGTGCTCACGTGGGCACTAAAGATGGAACCTAGGTCTTTCTGCTTTGCTGGGTGAGGTCTCTTCCCACTGAGCCATCTCCCCAGCCTTTACTCTAGGATCCTTTAATTATCAGTTTGGTTTTGATGATGGTAGCGATGATGATGATGATGATGATGATGATGATGATGATGATGATGTAAGCGATGATAGCGATGATGGTGATAATGTGCCCAGGACCTCATTAGATTCTTGAAGGACACTCTGTCACCAAATTAACTCCACTCACATAGTTAAGTTGAGGCACTGAGAGGACCACCATTGAGCAAATTAGTAGCTGTCACAAGCTCTTGGACCCAGTTAGCTGTGTACTTTCATCTCTTTAGCTCTCACTCTAAGTGTATTGAAGAAAATTCCTGGTGGACCCTGGCTTGCTTGGAGTGACTCCAGGTGACCCAGGAAGACCCCCCCAGTCCCTGGCCTCCTTCGCTAAGGGCCATCTACATACAGCTTCTGTCCACAGCCTCCTGGGTTTTTCATACCCAGCTTGTGGGTCTTGCCTGGCTTTCTCTCTCAGGGCTCTTGCCTCCGGGGCCAGCGATTGCCCCACCCCTCCCCTTTTCCGGGCTTCCCTCCCCTCGCTGCCATTCACCCAGCTGTCTGCCCCTCCCTCTGGGCCTGGCCAATGTCAAGGACTGGGCTGGCCAGCCCCCCGCCCCCACCAGCCCGGGCTCAGCATATCGACTCTGCAAGCGAAACGCATAGGAGGCCACCGAAAGAGGCCACCATGAGCTGCCTGGGGTGAGTAAGGGGACTGGCTCTTGCTGGGGAGAAGAAAAAAAAAAGCTTTTGATAGGAAAAAAAAAGTTATTTCTAGAGCGGAATTTGTCGCGGAGCTGGTGCAGGGGGGTTGAGGACTTCCTGGGGAGGTGACAGATAGGCAGAGCTCGGTTCTGCTCAGTTCCATGAGGGCTGGGCTTGTAGGGGGGACCCGGCTGTCCCCGGGGATTTGGCGCGTTTGTCTCCAGGCCAGACTCAGCGGGAGGAACGCTCAGATTTGCTGGTTTCATCTCGGTGCTGCGGGGCTTCTGTCTCTGCCACCTCTCTTGGGACAGCGGCGACGTCTGCCTCTCCACCGGCTGCTTTTCGTCTCTAAGCGCCCGACAGGCCCCTGTCAGCTGAGGGTCAGGAAAGGAGGAGGTGGTCTAGATTTAGGTCTGGAAAAAGCGGGCACCCTTGGACACTCCGGGATGGCCCCGTGGCCCGTTGCTTCCCTGGGGCGCTGCTGGGAGGATGAATGGAAAGCCTGTGTTGCCAGCGGGTGTCAAGTGCGACAGGAAAATTGGGGAGGCTGTTGGAGGAGAGGGCGGCGCCCAGCTGGGCTCCGAAGGGAGGGTAACGTGGCAGCGGGGACTTCATACAACGTTTCCCCCCCCCGCCCCGCCACCCCCTGCCCTCCCCCCCTCAGCGCCCCCCTCTCGACCCCCCCGCCCCCCCCCCCCCGGCTCCAACCACTCTGCATTTCCTAACGTCTCCCTCCCTGGAGCTGGCCAGCTGCCAACGTCCCCACTGCGTGCTGGGCTCTTGGGGTGCCAGGATGGGATTCAGGGCGCAGAGCCTTTTGGAGAAGTCTCAGAAGCGACAAGGAAGCGTCACCACCGCACCTAACTAATTCTGGCATCTGAGCCCAAGTTCAGGGGCAGCCCATATAGCTAACCCAGACTCCTGCAACCAGGGCAGGGACTCAGCAGGTGTCAGCACTATACCTCAGAAAGTTGGGCCTCAGAGGGGTCCGGAAGTGTGTTCTGGGGACAGGAAGGCCAGTCTTATCTAGTCGCAGAAGGCAAGAGCAGGGGCAACCTAGCCTGGCCATTGAATAAGGACAACGAAGAGCCACTTGTCCTATTCCAGGGAGCCCAAGTGGAAAACAGACAAGGCTTAACTAAGAGGTTAAATAGACAGGTGGTGGTATGTGTGCACATGTGCATGTATGTAAAGCTTTCTTTCTTTCTTTCTTTTTTCTTTTTTTTTTTTTTTTTTTTTAGTTTTTTGAGACAGGGTTTCTCTGTGTATTCTTGGCTGTCCTGGACTCCCTTTGTAGACCAGGCTGGCCTCGAACTCACATGATCCACCTGCCTCTGCCTCCCGAGTGCTGGGATTAAAGGTGTGCGCCACCACCGCCTGGCTATGTAAAGCTTTCTTTAGAGTCACGTCTGAAATCTCAGCTACCTGGGAGGTTAAAACTGGAGGATCATGAGTTCAAAGCCTGCCTGAGTAATTTATCCAGACCCTGGCTATAAATAAATAAATAATAAATAATCTTCCCATGAAGGGTAGAATTCATTCAGAACATAGAGGCGTGGCTTGTGGTTGGGAGGTAGGGCTTGGGGTGAATACAGCTGCCCAAGGAAAAGGGAGAGGAGCTGTGGTGTGTGTGTGTGTGTGTGTGTGTGTGTGTGTGTGTGTGTGTGTGTGTGTGTGTGACTTTGATCCTGTGCCCTCTCCTGCAGGAGCACCCTAAGTACTTAGTACACACCAGTAACCCTAGCCCTTGGGAGGCCAAGGCAAGAAGACAGTAAGTTCCTGCCCATCTGAGTCACATAGCAAGGCCCTCAGTTCAGTTTTCAACACTGCATAAAACCAGGGCTGGTGGTATATGCCTGTATCTCAGCATCAGGGTTTGGGGGGGGGGGGGACAGGTAGGAGGACCTGAAATTCAAAGTCACTGTAGGCAACATAGCAAGTATAAGGCCAGCCTGGGCTACAGGCATCACTGACCGATACATAGATGCAGTTTATCTGGCTCTCGTTCATCACACTGTAAGAACTTAATATTGCATATACAGTGAGTGGCCGTCATCTCGGACAGCGAAGACCTTGACTGTGTCCAGATCTGTGGCCACAGCACGTGGAGGCATCCTGCTCCTTTTCAATATAGCATTTCCGGCTGCCACTTGGAGCCTAATTTGGGTCTGTTCCCCAAGGAATCCCAGTCTGATTAAGTGTAAAATGGCTTTCTAATTAGGACAGGACAGGCAGTTTGGAAAGTGTGATGTGTCCAGGAGGAACCAGAGAGGAGGAAGGGGGAGGGGGTTGGTGGGGGGAGGGGGTGTACGTCATTTGGAGGAGGAAAGGCTGAGGTAGGTGGAGAGCAAAGGGGCCAGCATGGCTGAGGTGGTGCTACTTGGCATTTCCGCTTGGAATTCTTCGGTCTTCACGGATGGTGCAACCTCAAGCAAGTAAAATCGCTCTTCACAGACTAAGGAAGAGGGCTGGTTCATTCTACGCCCTCCCAGTGGGGTTCTGGGTAGGAACCCCTGTTAAATGCGTTGCACCAGAGGAGGGACCAGCTGTGCTCCTTCCATAGGCGTGTCCTTTCAGCGACACCCACAATGTGGTTCCTGGGGCCAAAGGTGGGGACACACGCTTTTAATAAGGCCAGCTCTCAGGCACCTGGGGTAGGGATGTAAGTTTGAGTCTACATATGGGTGGGGTTCAGGGCCAGCCTGAGCTACATAAAGAGACCTCGTCAAGAAGAAACACAAACAAGAGAGTCCTGTGGTAGAGTTCTTTCCTAGTATGCCCAAGACCTGGGTGTAACCTCCTGTACCACATGTGAAAAATATGCACATGATATAATCGGGCTGGAGAGACAGCTTACTTAATGGGTGGAGTGCTTGCTGTGAGGGCATGGGGTCCTGATTGGCTCTCTATCACACATGTAAAAGCCATGTGGCACAGCCTGGAATCCCAGTGTTGGGGAGGTGGAGACAGGATTCCTGGGGCTCGCAGGTCATCCTGTCTACCCTCCTCAGTTTACTTCAGGTTCAGTGAGAGCACGTCTGTCTGGACACATGCATGCACGCATGCATGCACATGCACAAACATTAAAAATAGGCAGTGCCAGGCATGATAGAACAGGTTTTTAACCCTAGCACTTAGCAAGCAGAGGCAGGCAGGTCTCTGTGAGTTTGAGGCCAGCCTGGTCTACATAATGAGTTCCAGGTCAGGCAAGGCTACATAGTAGGACTCTTTCTCAAATAAGTAAAATAAAAATTAAAATATCCAGTTATTATGGGCACACACCTTTAACCCCAGTACTCAGGAGGCAGAAGCAAGTGGATCTCTGTGAGATTGAGTCCATCCAGACACCCTGTCTTGAAAAATAAAAAATAAGAATACTTACATATGAGGGCTGGGGAAATGGCTCAGTGGCTCAAGTGCTTTTGGTATGAGCATGACCCAGGTTCAGATGTCCAGATCGTTAATTGTCCATCTGTAGTTCAGCCTCTGAAGACAAAGATGGGGATCTCTAGGCTAGCAAGACACACATACACCCACTTTTTTTTTTTTTTTTTTTTTTTTGCTGGGCATGGTGGCACGTGCCTTTAATCCCAGCACTCAGGAGGCAGAGACAGGCATATCTCTGAGTTCAAGGCCAGCCTGGTCTACAAAGCAAATCCAGGACAGCCAGGGCTGTTACACAGAGAAACCCTGTCTTTAAAAACCAAAAATAAAATAAAATAAAGTATATTATTAAGAAATATATATTTCTTAAAATATATATTTTAAGAAATAAATATAATAGAGTTATGGTAGGGGGGTTATATGAGCTGATGTTGGCAGATATGCCCAGCATAGTATGTGATCACTTAGTGTTGATTTCCCGGATGGAGGGTCTTTTTTTCCTCCAGTGCGTCTTTGGAGTCTCACCATTTCTCTGTGATTGGGAGCCACCCTGTGCACATGGGCTCTTTAGAAGCGACATCCTTGGCCTCTTACCCACTAGATGCCAGCAGCACATCCCTCTCCCAGCTGTCATTCTGTGACGGCCAAAAAATGTCTTGAGATAGTGCCAAATGTCCTCAGGGGGTGGAGGGGGGCTGCAAAGCTGCCTCTGGTTGAGAATGGTTGTTCTAGAATGATCTTTGATTACGCCTTTTCACTGGGACAGGCACGGTAGACCAGTCTACGTATCACCTGTCCCCTCTCTGTGCTGTCTTGAGTCACCTGGCCAAATGCCTCTGCTGCCGCCCCCCACCCCCCCATGTGGGGCCTTCTCTGTGCCTGTAGTGGCCTGGCCCTGAAAAAGCATGTCCAGGCTGCAGCATGAGCGTTCATCCAATGCTTTCATCTTCTCTGTTGTCAGCACAGTGGACAGTTTTTATAGCCCATGGGAGTGGCTGGTTCTGGGACATTGGCGCTGGCAAGGACGGCCATGAATGCCTCAGTCACGATGGGACAGTTTTGATCCTGCTGAAAGGAGCTGTTTTCAAGATACGAATTGTGCTCCCAGACATGGGGGATGGCAAGGGGGACAAGGCATGGTGGCAGCAGCAGCTGCTGCTGCAGCCGCCAGAGAGAAATAACTCTGAGAGGTGGCAGTAGTGTAAGAGTCCAAGAATGGAGGGAGGAGAGCTAAGGAGTTGGGGAGCAGCATGCCCTGTTGGTATTTTTGTTTTGCTTTCAGGGGTGAGATTGAACATAGGACTTTGTTCTTGCTAGGGAACTTCTCTACCACTGAGCCACACCCCAGCCCCTCACTGGGGGATTCTAGGCAGGGGCTCTACCACTGAGCCACACCCCAGCCCCTCACTGGGGGATTCTAGGCAGGTGCTCTACCACTGAGCCACACCCCAGCCCCTCACTGGGGGATTCTAGGCAGGGGCTCTACCACTGAGCCACACCCCAGCCCCTCACTGGGGGATTCTAGGCAGGGGCTCTACCACTGAGCCACACCCCAGCCCCTCACTGGGGGATTCTAGGCAGGGGCTCTACCACTGAGCCACACCCCAGCCCCTCACTGGGGGATTCTAGGCAGGGGCTCTACCACTGAGCCACACCCCAGCCCCTCACTGGGGGATTCTAGGCAGGGGCTCTACCACTGAGCCACACCCCAGCCCCTCACTGGGGGATTCTAGGCAGGGGCTCTACCACTGAGCCACACCCCAGCCCCTCACTGGGGGATTCTAGGCAGGGGCTCTACCACTGAGCCACACCCCAGCCCCTCACTGGGGGATTCTAGGCAGGGGCTCTACCACTGAGCCACACCCCAGCCCCTCACTGGGGGATTCTAGGCAGGGGCTCTACTACTGAGATGCAGCCTCAGGCCACCTCTATACTTTTCTTTTTTCTTTCTTTCTTTCTTTTTTTTTTTTGTTTTTTTTTTTTTGTTTTTTTTTTGTTTTGTTTTTGGTTTTTCAAGACAGGGTTTCTCTGTGTAGCCTTGGCTGTCCTAGACTCGCTTTGTAGACCAGGCTGGGCCTCAAACTCACAGCGATCCGCCTGCCTCTGCCTCCCAAGTGCTGGGATTAAAGGCGTGCGCCACCACCGCCCGGCTATACTTTTCATTTTAACTACTCAGCCAAAAATGTTGGATCAGGCCTATAACCCAGTCTGCTCAAGAAATTGAGGCAGGAGGATCAAACCTTCAAGGTTTGGGCTCAGGATGTTGGCAGTGTGCTTACCTAGCATACACAAAGCCCTAACTTTGATTTCCTGAATGGAATAGAGCCAGGCCTGGAGGTACCTGCTTGTAACCCTAGTACCCAGGAGATGCGGGCAGGAGTAGTTCAAGGTTATCCTTGATTGCATAGCAAGTTTGAGGGTATCCTGGGCTACATAAGACCTTGTCGAAAGAAAAACAGAGAGAAAGAAAAGGAGGCTGGAAGGAAGTGGGAAGGAGAAGAGGGAAGGGCAGGGAAGGCGAAGGGAGAGGGGGAAAGAGAATTGGAAGCCAGCCTGGATTAGAGTGAGTTCAAGACCAGCCTGGCGAACTTAGTGAGAGTCCATCCTCAAATAAGAAGTAAACCGCCGTTGGGAATGTAGCTCAGTTAGAATGCTTGAGTAATGTGTGTGAAACCTTTGTTCAAGCCCCAGCTGGGAGCGGGGGTGGGGGGGGTGGGGGGGCGGGAAGGAATCTAGCCTTTTGTTCACCCTACACCTTTTTCTGGGCTGGCTCCCAGCATCACTCCCCCCTTGACTACACAAGACCTCAAAACCTCTGAGGTTCTTCCATCACCCCTAGAATCCATAAACCCTAGCATGGCCACCCCCTGCTCTGGAGTGTGGTCTCTGGTCCTGGCCAAGGCATTCAAGGTCTTCTTCTCTTTGGCTTCTCCTTGCCCCTACAGGGAGGGGCAACTCTCCCAAAGTGCTGTGCAGACGTCTTCCCAAGTACTCCGAAAGGGAGTTCTTCAAAAAGGTGTTGGCTGTAGCTAAGTGTTGCAGCCGCTGTCCCAGTAAGACTTCTGGAGAGGGAACGCAATAGACAACCGGGAGGAAGGATCCCCCCCACCCCCCACCCCTACTCGTGCACCAGCCAACTGAAGGGTCCTGGGGCGGGGAGAGGGAGGCGTGGCAGGGCGGAGCCAACAAGAAGGGGCGGGCTTGGGGGCCCACCATGCGGGACTGGCCGGGAGGGGCCTGCGCACGCTCACCCGGCAAAGGCCCTTGGAGTCACGGGCGCCCTCTCTGTCATCGTGGCCTCCACCACCCGCTGCCCGGTGCGCACCTGCCGCGCCGCCCTCGCGGATCCAGATGGGGAAGGACCAGGGCTTCTCTCGGCACTTTAGGTAGCTTCCCCCATCGCGTTCTACGCTTCCCGGAACCCTGCGCCCGTATCCCGCCAGCTTGAGGTGGGGGGAGGGGGCTGGGACATCGAAAAGGGGTTCCCTGTCCTGGGTGGGCAACTTATCGAGACTGGGCGGAGCCCAGAAACTGAGGACAGTGGGAACAAACTGGTGGGTTTGTGGGCGGTGAGGTTTCGGTGTTGGCTACCCAGGACCCGCGCGCAGCCGGGGGAGTTGGGATGAAGTGAAAGGCTAAGGTTGAAAATCAACCTTCCTGCGTTGGTTCATGGGAGAGGACAGAGGACCAAGAACGGGGGCGCCGGGAGGGGGGGGTGTCACTTGCTCTGGGTGAGAACCTAGAGCATCGGATCGAGTTCTGTATTTGGAAGGCAGGACCCTTCCACTGTGGGGAACTGCAGGATGACTCCTTCGAGGCTCCCACCCGTGCCTCCACCACCTTACAGGCTGGAGATCAAGGGCTAGGTAAAGAAAAATGGGCTGGGATAGAAGACACATAGGCAAGACAGGATTCTGGGGGTGGGGAGGTCCCGGCCATCAGAATTGACCCAGTGGAAGGTTATATTCGTGTGCCTTCCCGGAAGAATCCTGGGAATTCAGGAAGGCCTGTTGGCATAGTAAAGG
The DNA here is from genome assembly GCF_964271855.1 of Acomys minous. Lineage (NCBI taxonomy): Eukaryota > Metazoa > Chordata > Mammalia > Rodentia > Muridae > Acomys > Acomys minous. The sequence continues at coordinate 65,730,981 of NC_140498.1, read as the reverse complement.
CTTAAGAGCCTCGGAGACCTACAGCTGGTCTGTCACAGTCAAAAAGGCAACGGTCTGTCCTTATAATGAATTCGGCTGTGCCGGCTTTAATTAACCTACAGCAGTGCCAGGACTGGGGTGGCTGGGCCAGACAGTGATGGAACCGCAGGGAAGGCTCATGACAGCCAGGAAGGGTGTCTGGCTCAGCAGGCAGCCTTGGCCTCTGGCCCAAGCTCCAGGATGCCCAAGCAGGGAACTAGCCACCAGACCTTCCACCTCCCCAGTTTGGTGACTCAGCCTGGTGCCCACCTGGCAAGCCGGAGGTTGACTACTTGGTGTTGGGCGTCAAACTGGGCTGGCCATCTGACCCCTGCCCACGTTAGAATTTGGGTCTGATGCCCTGCGGTGCTTGGGGCTGAAGGTGAGGCTATGAAGTGGACAGACTCGGTATCCTTTGCCTGGATGTGGGGCGGGAGGATAAGGAGAGAGGACCCGGACTGTGCCGGCGATTGGAAGACTCAGGCCCAGGAGACCTCCCGGTCACCTAGTGTATCCAATCTGGAGCAGAGCTCCCTTGGGGGGGCGGGGCAGGGGCGGGGCTAGCACGAGCCTTCCTAACAGATCTGCACCCTTCCTATCCCATCAGGGCGTTCCCATCGGACAGCCTTATTAATCTTACCCACGGAGGGTGAGAGAGCTACAGAGCAAGTTCAGGAGAGGGAAATATTTCAGCTGCATGCCAAGCCCCCGCCGCCCCCCCATCCCCGCTTTTCTCGCCAGACTCCCCACGATGCCCTTGGTGTTGGCTTCTGGAACAAGGAAAAGGGAAGGGAGTCTTGGGGTACAGCCAGGAAGCTCTTGCTAGTGCACGAGCCCCGATTCCAGCTGTGTCAGGGCCAGCTGTGTCACCCTGGGAAGTTACAGATTTCTCTGTGCTTTAGAATCATCTGCAGTGGATCAGTCAGTCCACCAGGATGCTAACATACACACACACACACACACACACACACACACACACACACACACACACACACATTCTTCTCAAGTGCCAAGTCCTTTCCCATCACTGTGGCCCACAGCCCGGCTACAAATCCCAGTTTGGAGAGGTCCTAGACTTACAAGCACCAAGGACTCATGCCAAGCTGTGGATGCCTCCTGGAGGCTGTCCCCTCCCACCGCCTGCAGAATGATACCTTGGAGAGGCCCTTCACAGTGGAGCCTCAGTATCTGGCTGGGACAAATGGGTAGAGGCTTATTAAACACATGCAGGGGCCTGGAAACACACACACACACACACACACACACACTAAAAATCATTCTTCTTCTTTTTTTTTTTTTTATTAAAGGGGAAAAATAAGAATGCACCAGGCAGCCAGGCATGGTGACACATGCCTTTATCCCAGCACTTGAGAGGCAGAGGCTGGTGGATCTCTGTGAGTTCGAGGCCAGCCTGGTCTACAAAGTTAGTCCAGGACAGCCAAGGCTACACAGAGAAACCCTGTCTCAAAAAACAAACAAACAAAGCACCAGGCAGAGGCAAAAGCTTAGAGGTGGTAACTGCCCTCACTTTTACAAGGAAGTGGCTGTGGACAGCGCTGGCAGAGAAGCAAGCAGGAGAACGGAAAGTGTGAGGACTCTCGGAGAACGTCAGACACCCCGAAGATGGCTGATATAGTTTTCTCTAGCAATTCCCTGGAAATAGGAAGGGGAGAGAAGAAAAGCGTTAGCTGGGGCTTGGCCTGGTAGGGGCAAGAGAGTGAGAGGATGGCGGGAAAGAATAGAGATGGAAGACAGGTAGGAGCCAGAAGGCCTCTATGGACTGGTTTGTGACAGGAACGCTCCGCAAAGGTTAGGGTCATGGTGACAGCCCATATGGCTTTTCCAAAGCAGGCTAAGCAGGACGCTGTGTAGTCTAGGATAGCCAATTCCCTCCTTCCACCTTGTGGGTCCCCGGGGAGTCGAACTCAAGTCCTTGGGCTTGACAGCAAGTCCTTTTACCTGCTGAGCCATCACGCGACCAGGTCTAGGTCAGCTGCTGTTCACCGAAGGGGAAAGTGAAAATTTCCCTGGTCACTCCTGGAAAGGGGCAGAAGAGGCAGCAGCATGTGCCTTTGGAGTGCAGTCAGGGACCGCGCCTAACTCGGCGGTCCTCGCCCTGCAGGATCTTCATCCCCAAGAAGCACCGGGCGCGCTTCGACGAGGTGGTGTCGCAGGGTCTGCTGGGCAAGCTCTGCCGCGCTCGGAGGGCGCAGGGCGCGCAGCGTTTGCGGCGGAGCCGCAGCGAGGAGCGTCCGGAGCGCCTCCTTGTGTCCACGCGCGCTAGTGCCGCTCCGCGTCGTCCAGATGAGCCGCCCCCGAGGAAGGCGGCCTCGCTGCTGGGCGGCCGCTCTGGCCTTGGGGGCCCTCGCAGGTACGCAGGGCACGGATGACAGCTGGAGTCTGAGCCCTGGACAGTGGGTATCTGGGAGGACAAGGACATGAGACATATCCATCCCCTAAGCCCTGGTCCTCTGTCCTCGGGGTAAGATAAGGGAAAGTCACCTCCAACCCTATTCCATTTTTAACCCTAGGACTGTTCGAGTCTACAAAGGCAACAAGAGTTTCGGCTTCACTCTGCGCGGCCATGGACCGGTCTGGATTGAATCTGTCCTGCCTGGTGAGGGATGAGCAGGTTACCCTGTGTCCCTAAAATTAGAAAAGAGGTGACAAAGCCTGTTGTAGCTCTCTCTGGTAATGCTGTCCATGTCTGCTAGCCACATCACACCCGCTGTTAAGAAGCAGAGAGTAAAAGGCTGGGGAGGTCGCCCAGTGGTTAGAGAGATTGCTGAGCGGACGTAAGGGCTGGAGTTTGGATCCCCAGAACACACATAAAATCCTGGGTGGGCATGATAGCCTGCCGGTAATTACAGCCCTGGAAGGAAGGGACGAGACTCCCAGAGCAAGATGGCTAGCAAGCTAGCAATATGGATGAAGTCCAGGTTTGGTTGAGAGACCCTGCCTCGGTGAACAAGACGGAAGATCGGTAGAGGATGACGTCAACCCACCCATGCACGCACAGCCATTCACACATATGCGTGCACCTCCACACATGAAAACACACACCTGCATGACTCAATCTCTGGTCTCTACATGCATAGACACCCACACCTGCATGCACAGCCATCCACACATATACGTGCACCTACACACGTGAAAACATACACATGCCTGCCTCGTGTGTATATGAAAACGAAAGAAACAGGGAGGGGCAAATGCCAGCCCTTGCTTTGCCCTCCCTATTTGGTGCAGTCCAGCCTCCCTGCCCAGGGACTGTGTCTGCCCATGGTCAAAATGGGGCTCCCCACATCAGTTAACACGATGAAGGTGTTCCCTCGCATTCTCAGAGGCTAACCTTTAGTCAGGTAACCCTTTGCTTCTAGAGCCTGCCCAGTTGGTAACAATAACCTTCACAGAGATTTTGACCAATGCCGATGGGCTCTTGGGTCTAAGGGCTACGGCCCGAAGTTGATGAGGGCAGGTGGACAGTGGCCCAGGCCCTGTGACTCCCTAGAGGAGGTGTTCAAGGATGTGGTCTATGAATTGATTGGTTTGCATGTGAAATGCCAGCCTACAGGCGAGGCCTTTTCCGTGCCTCACCTTACTTATTTTGAGGAGGAGGGATGGGAGCACATGTGCGCCGTGTGTGTGTGTGTGTGTGTGTGTGTGTGTGCGCGTGTGCGTGTGTGAGTGTGCGTGCGTGTGTGTGTGTGTGTGTGTGTGTGTGTGGTGTGCATGTGCGTGTATGTGGTGTGTGTGTGTGCGCGTGTGTGTGTGTGTGTGCGTGCGTGTATGTGGTGTGTGTGTGTGGTGTGTGTGTGCGTGTGCGTGTGTGTGTGTGTGTGTGTGTGCGCGTGTGTGGTGTGTGTGTGGTGTGTGTGTGGTGTGTGTGTGTGTGTATGTGTGTGTAGGTTAGAGGGCAACTTATAGGAGTCAGTTTTCTCTACCACGTGGCTCTCAGGGATCAAACCTAGGTAGTCAGATCAGGCAGCAAGCTTTCTCACTCATTAAGCCATTTCCACGGCCCCGAGTCTCGCTCCTCACCTGTGATACTGAGGAACGGTTATCCTGCTCACGTAGTGAGGCTGAGTCTGGGAGAGTCCCATCCAATTCCACATGGGGGTCAGCTGACTATATCCCTCCCCTTTCTCTCCTCCAGGCAGCCCAGCTGAAAATGCCTCCCTCAAGTCAGGTGACCGGATCCTCTTCCTCAATGGACTGGACATGAGGTCAGCACCCCTGAGATGTCTTGTGGTCTTGGTGATGAGCCATCCACCGAGGCTTTTGCCTCTTAGGATACTAACAGTGGCCCTGATCCCCTTCTGACCTATGACCTATGACCTATGACCTATGCCTCCTGTGCCTATCCCTCTGCTACTGAAGGCTATCTTTTCCCTGTCGTACTGGGAACTGAGCGCAAGGTACTTGTATTAGGCAAACACTATCTCAGAGCTACGCCCTCAGTCCTTTATTTAAGATGGCGGGGGCGGGGGGATGGGGTGGGGGGGGAGCAGTGCCTCACTCTGTATCCCAGGCTAGCTTGGAACTCACTGTGCGACTCATACTCATGAGCTCATGAATGAACGCTGGGTTTGCAGGTGTGAACTACCATGCCTGGCTCCCAGACCTTTAAAAAAAGTTTTTTGTTTGTTTGTTGTTTGGCTGGGAGGTGGTGGCGCTACACCTTTAATCCCAGCACTCAGAGGCAGAGGCAGGTGGATCTCTGTGAGTTCGAGGCCAGCCTGGTCTACAGAGTGAGTTCCAGGGCAGCCACGGCTACACAGAGAACCCCTGTCTTGAAAAAACAAAAAACAAAAAACAAAAAAAACCCTTGTTTTGAAGCAAGGAGGTCTTGCTTAGTTGCCCAGGCAACTTGGACTTGCTATATAGTTCAGACTGGCTTTAAATTCTGCAAATCCTCTTGCTTCGGCTCCCCAAGTGTTGGCATTACAGCTGTGTGCCACCATGCTCACCCTACAGTGGGCATTCCACTTGAATCCATCCTTTGCTAGAACCTCTATTCCATTTTTCCAGTCAGAAAAATCTTACAACTACGTGTTGAGGACACAATAGAAAAAACTGACTATATCCTGCCCTGGAAGGGAGTCCTGCCTAGGGTGACATGAGGAATAGCTCCCTCTGTGTCCGGGAGTGCAATTCCCAAGGCATCTTCAGGCCAAGCTGCCCAAAGCCTGGGGCTTCTACCATAGGAGACCTTAACGTATTTGAAAGTTAGGGTTCTGACTAGTCCTTAATGCACTGTGCATTTGCTGGGTGGCCTCTACATGATGGACAGAGCTCACTTGTCAGGCCCCCCTGGGCCATCTCCTTTACAGGAACTGCTCCCACGACAAGGTGGTGTCCATGTTGCAGGGCAGTGGCGCAATGCCCACGCTGGTGGTAGAGGAAGGACCTGTCCCTTTCGCCAGCGGTGAGACTATCAAGCCATTGAGTCCCCTAGACTGTTTGGGTCGCTTCCCAGGGACGCCGCCAGAGGGTGCTATAGAGCCTAGCGCACCGCGTTCCTTGCTGTTCAGTGTATTGCATGCCCCAGTCAGAAGGCTGCTGACTTCAGCTGTCTGGGAAACTGCACCTACCCTGGTGACTCCGGGTCACCCGTACCTCCCCATGCCTGTTGTCCCCCCGCAGATTCAGATTCAATGGATTCCCCAACCCGGTCGTCAGCTCTCACCTCGCTGCAGTGGGTGGCGGACATCCTGCCTTCCAGTATCCGAGTCCAGGGGAGGACCTTCAGCCAGCAGCTGGACCACCTCCTCACTCCTCCCGAGCGCTATGGGGTCTGCCGAGCTCTCGAGAGCTTCTTCCAGCACAGGTGCCCTGGGAAGAGCGATGGTAGGGACTTGACCCCGTTTATGCCCCCCACCCACCCAAGTTCCACCTAATCGCTGGCAATCCTGGTCTCCCTGCAACTGCCTCCGCCACCTCCTTAGATTTCTGTTATCAATGGAGGAGCAATTGAGGTGCCCTAGGGGACAAACTTTTGAATGCATTCCTTTATTTACTTTTGAGACCCGGTCTTGCTATGTAGTAGCCGCTGGACTGTAACTCAGAGAGATCAGCCTGCCTCTGCCTCTGCCTCCTCAGCGCTAAAATTTAAAGGCCGTTGTTGCCAAAGCCAGCTAAATCTGGACTCTGATACTTTGGGCAAATACAGATGTTTCTGTGAATTGAGCAGGCAGAGACGGTTGATGGGACACCAAGAACTCTTGCATTTTTGCACTTGGGTCCTTGCAATCTCTTTAAGAAACAAAAACAGCCGGGCGGTGGTGGCGCACGCCTTTAATCCCAGCCCTCGGGAGGCAGAGGCAGGCGGATCGCTGTGAGTTCGAGGCCAGCCTGGTCTACAAAGTTAGTCCAGGACAGCTAAGACTACACAGAGAGACCCGGTCTCGAAAAACCAAACCAAACCAAACCAAACAAAAACAAAAAACAAAAAAACAAAAACAAACAAACAAACAAACAAACAAAAAACCATAACTACTGTTGCCACGGCTTTTGGCAAGCCCTCCTAGCCATCCATTTTGGTTTGCTTTAAAGGATCTTGTTACAATATAATTTATTTATTTTTAATTTTAAAAATTATGGCTGGGTAGTGGTGGTGGTGCACGCTTTTAATCCCAGCACTTGGGAGGAGGAGGCAGGCAGACCACTGTAACTTAGAGGCCAGCCTGGTCTGCAAAGTGAGTCCAGCCCAGCCAAGGCTACACAGAGAAACCCTGTCTCGAAAAACAAAAAAAACAACAAAAAAAAAGTTGTGTGTATGGGTATTATGTACCACATGTGTACAGTGCCAATGCAGGCCAGAAGAGGGCGCCAGATTTCCTGGCACTGGAGTTACAGGTGGTTGTGAGCTGCCATGTAGGTGCTGGGAACCGAACCTGGGTCCTTTGCAAGAGTAGCAAGAATGTTCTTAATCACTGAGCCATCTATATCTCTGGTCACAAGTCACTCGTTGAATTGCACAATTCAGTGGTCTGGGGGTTTGGGTATACTTGCAAATATATATCACCATCACCATGGTGAATTTTTGGAAAGTATCCCATGTAAGAGGGGTCCCAACAGCGTTCGGTGACATACTCCTTTGTCTCCATCCCATGGTCTTTCTTTTAAAAAAGACTTATTTATCAAGCCAGCCTGGCATGGTGGCACACGCCAGTAATCCCAGCACTCAGGAAGCAGAGACAGGCAAATCTCTGTGAGTTTGAGGCCAGGCTGGTCTACAAAGTGAGTCCAGGACAGCCAGGGCTACACAGAGAAATCCTGTCTCCAAAAACCACACACAGACGAACCTTACTTTTTTGTTCATTGCATATGGGGGATATGCATGCCACAGTGCCCTCAGGAGTCAGTGAGTTTGACAGCGAACACCTTTATCTGCTGAGCCACCTCACCAGACCCCACCAGGCCCTGGTTTTCTCTCTCTCTCTCTCTCTCTCTCTCTCTCTCTCTCTCTCTCTCTCTCTCACTTTTGGTTTTTCCGAGCTACCATGTCAGGTTTTTCCGTGGCTTGACAGTCAGAAAGGGAGGAAGGAAGAAAGGAAGGAAGGAAGAAAGAGGAAAAGAAAAAAAGTTTGTTTGGTTTTGTTTTTGGAGACAGGGTTTCTCTGTGTAACAGCCCTGGCTGTCCTGGACTGGCTTTGTAGACCAGGCTGGCCTCCAACTCAGAGATCCGCCTGCCTCTGCTTCCTGAGTGCTGGGATTTAAAGGTGTGTGCCACCACCACCCGGCAAGAAAAAGAAAGTTAAGTAACTTGAGAAAGGTCACTTAGTTGTTAAGGGGCAAAGTTGAGATTTGACTATAACATTTTTCTTGATGGTGGTGCTAGGAATCGAACCCAGAGCCTCAGGTATGTTAGGTAAGTGCTCTGCCAATGAGCTAACACCCCTAGCCCAGACAGGGATTTGAATCAGAGCAGACTGTCTCTGGGGACTGCTTTCCTGGCCTCTCTGCTCTGTCTTGCAAGGCTGGGGGGGGTCAAGGCATGAGTTGAGTCCTGGGGGCGGGCGGGGGGGTCCAGGACCCACCACCTCATCCACACCTCTGAGTGATGAGCTCCCCGCTCCTGCCCCCTCACTTGCAGGAACATCGACACTCTCATCGTCGACGTCTACCCTGTCCTGGACACACCGGCCAAGCAGGTGCTCTGGCAGTTCCTGTACCAGCTTCTGACCTATGAGGAGCAGGAGCTGTGCCAGGAGAAGATTGCATGCTTCCTGGGCTACAGTGCCATGACAGGTGAGCGGTGCCTGGGAGTGGCTGCCAGGCGCCACCCCCCTTCCCCCGCCGCGTGCCAACTGAGCCACCAGACACCTGTTCTCACCTCCCCGAGATCTGGCAGCCACTCTAGGCCTCTCACTCTCACATGTGCATTGCCTACATGTCGGGCACCCGATAAACACATACTCAACACACTGGGCCTTGGCTGGGAGGATTGCACCTTCCCAGTTCATTTGTTTTCTTCTTCTTCTTCTTCTTCTTCTTCTTCTTCTTCTTCTTCTTCTTCTTCTTCTTCTTCTTCCTCTTCCTCTTTCCCCTCCCCTTGCTCTTTCTCTGTGTTGGTTTTTTCGAGACAGGGTTTCTCTGTGTAGCCTTGGCTGTCCTAGAACTCACTCTATAGGCCAGGCTGGCCTCGAACTCAGAGATCCACCTGCCTCTGCCTCCCGAGTGCTGGGATTAAAGGTGTGCGCCACCACGCCTGGCTCCTCTCTTGCCTTAAACAAGGTCTCACACCACCAGGCTGACCTCAGACTCATGTGCAGCAGCCCAGTCTGGCCTTGAACTCCTGATCTTCCTACCACCACAGCCTGGTTTTCTTTTTATAGCCATGGGAATGGAACCCAGGGCCCTGCTCACGCTAAACAAGTGCTCTCCCACTGAGCTATAGCCCTGTCCTTGTTTCAAAAATTCTCAGGCAGGCGTGGTGGCTTAGGCTTGTAATCTCAAGCACTTGGGGGTGTCAGGAAGCGCCTAAGTTTGGGGCTAGCCTGAGACTCACTATGGAGACCATAGTAAGACCTTGTCTCAGAATCAAACCAAGGGGCTGCAGAAGGCCCAGTAGATAAAGCAGGACTAGAGTTTGGATTACCAGAACCCAGCTAAATGCCAGGTGGGTGAGGCAGCCCACCTAAAATACTAGGACTTGGTGGGTGGGGGACAGGAGACCCCTGAAGCCAAGTGGTTTGCTAGATTAGCAAAATGGACGGCAAACCCTGGATTCAGATGAGAGACCCTGCCTCAAAATATAAAGTAAAGAGCGATCTAAGATCACTCTCTGACCTTCACACACACACACACACAAACGCATGCACACACATGCGCACGCAAACATGCATACACAAATATACATGTGCAAACAATGTTTAATTCATGTGTCCTGTTCACTGTTTACAAATGCATCAGTACATGTTACCTGGATCATTGTCCTGTGATCAGATCATCCTGGCCGGTGAGCTCCAGTGCACAAGCTACGTGCAACCTTATTTTTCCACTGCCACCCACACTATGTCCCCCAAGTCCCTAAAAACCCTGCACCTTGGAGCTGGAGATAAGAGTTAGTGATTTAAGTACCTGTTGTCAAGTGTGAGGACTGACCAAAGTTCGAATCCCCAGAACCCGTGTAAGTATTGGATGACTATAGCGTCCTGTGACCTTGCCTGCTGTGGACACTCTGCAGCTGCTTCGGCAGCCCCTGCAGATCTGCTATTGCTGATCCTTCGTGCTTTTAATGTGCCTACTCCCAACGCAGCTCAGAGGACTAAGGACTTTTAGCATGAAGCTCAAGGTCCCCAGGATGGCACCATGTGCCCAGAACCTTTTCGGTTTGCCCTAACAAGCTCTGGGTATCAGTCAGCATCCTGGAATAAGCACAGGATGTTGGGACCCCAGGAGCATGGTATCCTAAGAAGATCCCTGTTTGGGAACAGCATCAGCTTCCCCTATGTTTTCCATCCTTCAGCTGCTTTTCTTGCTCTGAGTACCTGGTTTCTGGTCCCAGAACTTCTGCTTGAGCATTATCCTAAAGGCCTGGGGATGGATTAAATTTCAGTGTAGAGTGAGGGGCTGCTGTGTGGCTCAGTGGTGAGCTCCTGCCTAGAATCCCCCAGTGAGGGGCTGGGGTGTGGCTCAGTGGTAGAGTCCCTGCCTAGACTCCCCCAATGAGGGGCTGGGGTGTGGCTCAGTGGTAGAGCACCTGCCTAGAATCCCCCAGTGAGGGGCTGGGGGTGGCTCAGTGGTAGAGCACCTGCCTAGAATCCCCCAGTGAGGGGCTGGGGTGTGGCTCAGTGGTAGAGCCCCTGCCTAGAATCCCCCAGTGAGGGGCTGGGGTGTGGCTCAGTGGTAGAGCACCTGCCTAGAATCCCCCAGTGAGGGGCAAGGGTGTGGCTCAGTGGTAGAGCACCTGCCCAGCATGAGTAAGGTACTGGGTTTCATCTTCAGCACTGCCTAGGAAAAACTGTAGTGTTATCCTGGGGACAAGGCAAGAAGAGGCCCCAGGGCCCACAGGCAACATATTGGTGGTGATGACTTCTTCCCTCACTTCCCTTGCTTGTGGAGGCTGACGGAACAAGGGCCTCGTGTCAGACCTTGCCTGTCCCACCACAGAACCTGAATCCTCACTGGACATGGAGCCGGAGTCCACCCCAGAGCCCACTCCAGAGCCTCAACCACGGAGTTCCCTCAGGGCCTCGTCCATGTGCCGTCGCAGCCTGCGCTCCCAGGGCCTGGAGGCCAGCCTCAGCTGTGGTAAGGCCCCACTTGGAAAGCCTGGGGCTTCTTTCCTCTCCTGTAAAACAGACTTAGTGAAATGATAAGGGTATTAGCCAGGGTCCTCTAGAGGGGCAGACTCCCAAAGAGGATTTCTTAGATTGGCTTCCACGATACGTGCTGAGCAGTCCAACAATGGTGATCTGTATACTGGAAGGCTAGACACCCAGTAGCTGCTCAGTCCTTGAGCTGGAGGTAGTGGAAGTCCCAGTTTAGCGCTGAAGGCCGGGAGGATTCTATTCCAAAGAGCTGCTGGTCCAGTCTACATTGGGAGCCTGAAGAATCTGGGTTCTGACGGCCGCAGCGGATGCGGCAGCAGCAGAACAGATCCGCTTGCCAGCAAGGAGGGAAGGCAGGCAGGCAAAGCACTGCTTTAACATCATCTCTTCACACCTCAGCTGCTGCAGGAAGGTCCTGCCCACCCCGGGGGGGTAGATGACCCCCCTCCCTTCTCAGTTAATCCTTCCAGGCTGTCCATTCACAGACCCACCCAGAAAAGTGACTCCAGATCCGACTGGACTGACGGCCGGAGGACTCATCATCACACTGAGGAAATCAGGAGATTATGGATGCTGAGTGGGGGGCTGTACAGGTCTGGCTGAGCCATAGAGCTCAGCTCAAATAACGAGGTTTCTGTGGCGCCTTCTTGGCAGGTCCTGGTGACTGCCCTGAGATGCCACTGCCTCTGATCCCAGGCGAGCGTCAGGCTGGCGACGGCACATCCCTTCCAGAGACACCCAACCCCAAAATGGTGAGGCCTCTCTGCCTTCCAGATGTGGTCGATGAGTATGGGCCTGGATGGCCAGTGCATGGAGGAGACCCCTGACAGTAGTTTCCCAGTGGGCTCTGGGGTTCGATAGAGACCACAGGGGGGCAGTAGGAGAAGGTTGGACTCTTCTCCGTTACCCGCCCCTAGATGTCGGCCGTCTATGCAGAGCTTGAATCTCGACTGAACAGCAGCTTCAAAGGGAAGATAGGGACCGTGTCCAAATCCCGGGCCTCTCCACCAGTCCCCAGCCTGGTGGGCACAGCGGGTAAGGCCTCAGCCAACCTCTGGCACTGAGGGGGTACTGGCTTTGAACCTTCTTGCTGGCTGTCCCTACTTCCAGGCAGACCCCCTAGAAGGTGTGCAGCCTGAGTCACAGGGAAGCCTGGAGACCTCCCCCCTCCCCCACACATGCATGTGCAATGGGTTCCCAAGGTTGGCTCGTCCCAGACCCTCATCTGTCCCTTTGTGGTCTTCACCACCCCAGCTGGTGACCTGGAAAAGCAAAGTGTCCCCCAAGCAAGTGGTCAAGTTAGCACGTGGCTCTTAGTCACAATGTAAAGTACGTTCATTGCTGTGTGGAGGGCATAACTGGGGAAACAGTTTCTCTGCAGTCTAAGCAAGACTAGCTATGCCTGTACTATAGTCCTGTCCTCTCAGCTGCTCAGGAAGCTGAGACAGGAGAATCATAGTTCAAAGCCTGCCTGTCTGGGCTACAGAATGGCTGTAGGGCCAGCCTGGGCTACTTATCAAGAAAACTTTTTAAAAGGAGGGCTTGGGATATGGCAGCCTGTTTGCCTGGCATGCTTGAGGCCCTGGGTTCCATCCCCAGCACCATAGAAAAATGGGTGTGGTAAGGCCGGGCAGTGGTGGGCGCACGCCTTTAATCCCAGCACTTGGGAAGCAGAGGCAGGCGGATCTCTGTGAGTTCGAGGCCAGCCTGGTCTACAAAGGACAGCCAGGGCTCTGTTACACAAAGAGACTCTGTTTCAAAAAAAAAAAAACCTCAACAACAAAAAGGTGTGGCGGCGGAACACACCTGTGATGTAGCATTCAGGAGGCAGAAGCAGGAGGATTTAGAAGTTCAAAGTCATGAGACTCTGTTTCAAAAAACAATTTTTTCTTAATGTGTGTTGGGGGGAAAAGGGATATATATATATATATAAAACCAAACTGACAGACTATTGCCTGGGTGGGCAAAACCCTGGTTGCGGGGAGGGGGCAGATCCTCCCACCCTTTATGAACCTCCTGTGCATGTGAGGCTTGCCTGAAGCCTATGGAAATATCCCTCATGGGTTTTGGTGAGACATTTGGGGTAGGTTACCAGATGAGCTGGGGTGTGGCGTGAACCGAAGCCAAGAGATGCTTTCTGCTGCTTCAGCTGCTGTGGTCTCTGGTTACTGTCAGGGAAAGGCCTGGGAGGCTGTAGCCCAGAGATAGAGAGCATGCCTTAGCACAGACAGCTGACCCACTGCCCCGTCCCGTGCTGTGCACCTGCTGATAGGCTTCCTCTCCTTCCACCACCAATCAAGGGCCCAGGACCCTGTCTGGAGTCTCATGGCCCAGTGAGCGGCTCCTGCCATCCCCCTGCTATGATCCGCTGTGCTCTGGGGGTCTGGCCTCCCCCAGCAGCTCGGAGTCCCACCCCTACGCCAGCTTGGACAGCAGCAGGGCGCCCTCCCCACAGCCAGGCCTTGGATCCATCCACCCCGACAGCCCTCCAAGCCCAGACCCCATCCGGCCGCCCAGTCGCAGGAAGCTCTTCGCCTTCTCACGCCCCGTGCGGAGCCGAGACACGGATCGCTTCCTGGATGTGCTGAGCGAGCAGCTGGGCTCCCGGGTCACCATTGTGGATGACTTCCTGACACCTGAGAATGATTATGAGGAGGTGAGCAAGCGAGTGCCTGGGGCTGTTGTATATTTTGCCTCAGGTTACCCCATTCCCCACCCTAGAATACCTAACCACAGCCTCAGGCCAAACCCACCAATTCTGGACAGTTCCCAGGCTATCCCATCTTTCTCCTAAGGCCACCCCCATATACTTACTGTGTCTCAGGTCCACCTGTTCTTTGTCCCAATCTGTCCTCCGCGCACCGCAGGCTATCCCCGCTCACACCCTCCTCAGGCTATCACTGCCTATCCTGAGCTTAGCCTCTCTTGCTCTCCGCGGGCTTGCCCCTGTTTCACCCGCATGCGCCTGCTCCAGCGTGCGGGGCTCCGGCTTCAGTTCCCACACTCCTTTTCTCGCGAGCAGATGAGCTTCCATGATGACCAGGGCAGCTTTGTGACCAACGAGAGAAGCAGTGCCAGCGAATGTGTCAGCAGCAGCGAGGAGGGCAGCTCCCTGACTTACTCCTCCATCTCTGACCACATCCCCCCACCCCCGCTCAGCCCCCCGCCGCCACCACCCCTGCCTTTCCATGACCCCAAACCCAGCTCCCGCACCTCCGACGGTCCCCGAGGTCCCCCTCAGTCATTGACCAAGCCCCTCACCCAGATCAGCCATCCGGTCCCACCCCCTCCTCCACCCCCTTTACCCCCACCTGTGCCCTGCGCACCCCCCATGCTATCCCGGGGCGTGGGCCACCGCCGCAGCGAGACCAGCCACATGAGCGTCAAGCGCTTGCGCTGGGAACAAGTGGAGAACTCCGAAGGCACTATCTGGGGTCAGGTAGGTGACCTGGAGACCAGTGGCTCTCTCAACTGGGCGAGTGGTCTGAACAGTGACATTGAAAGCAAGCTCCTTCTTCCTGGCCACACACACCCCGGCTGCTCCTCCTTTTCCCTCACCTCTTCTTCTTTAGGCTTTCTTTTATTTATTTATTTATTTTTTTTTTTACATTTATTAAATTAGCGGAGGAGGCATGAGTGTGGAGGTCAAAGGGCATCATGTAGGAGTCAGTTCTCTTTCCACGACACACAAACTCCAGGGATTTGGCCCAGGTCATCAAACTGGTGAAAGCATCTTTAGCTGCTGGGCCATCTCACCTTTTCCTGGTCTCTTCTGACATCAACTAGAATATTCCTTGGTCCTCACTCTGAGCAGAGAAGTGACGAAGGTGTCCCCAAGCCAAAAAGCACAGTGGGGAGTTCTGAAAATACCACCCTACTCTCTTGCAAAACCCATCACTCTTGAGGCCAGACTGGTTCTCTTAGATTCTTTTATTTATTTATTTTTAAACTCATAGCAATCCTCCTGCCTCACACCCCCCATCCCGCCAAAGTGCTGGGATTATAGGGATGAGCCGCTACATCCAGCTCAACTTTTCCTTTAAATATGACCAGGTAAGGCAGGTATAGTGGCTCATACCTGTAGTCCCAGCACTTAGGAGGCTGAGGCAAGGGGCCTGCTCTGAGGCTAGCCTGGGCTACATAGCAAGATTCTCCTCTTCTCAGGGCCTGGGACTAGGGGTATAACTCAACAGTAGAGAGTTTGCTTCTGATGCTCAAGGCCCTGGGTTCCACTCTCAGGACAGAAATCAGGCAGCAAACTCCACGCCTGTAATCCCAACACGTGGGAGGCGGAGGCAGGAGGATCAGAAGTTCAAGGTCATCCTTGTCTATACAGTGAATTTGAGGCCAGCCTTGGCTACCTGTCTCAAAGAGAAGGGAAGCCTCTTATCTTGGGTTCCGGGAAACCATATTCCTACAGTCCTGAGATGAGTCCACAAGCTTGCTCCCCAGTGTCATACTCCTGGTCACCAAGGCTGAACACACCCGGCCACCCACCCTGCCAGGCAGCCTTGCCCAGCAGCCTTACTTTGAGCCCATTTCTCCACTTGTCTCTCTCCCTTTAGCATATTTCCCTCAGCAACTACCCCCATCCTCACCCCTTGTCCAAGTGCCTCATGGTCACCTCCTGCATAAACCATCCCAGCTCTTTGGTCCAGCTTCCAGCCCCTAGCCTATCACAGCTTCAGCTGCCCCAGCACCAGCTCCTCCTGCCTAAGGCAGTTCGGGATGAACCCATTTCCTGTGAAGGAAACCCTCAAGCAGGGTGTGATAGCACACACCAGTCACCCAGCACTCAGTAGGTTGAGGAGGGAGGATTATGAGTTCGAGGCCTGCCTGGGCTATATAGCAAGTCCTTAATATCAAAAAGTGGGTAGAAGAGTGCTGGGAGATTGCTCAGTGGGTAGTGCCAGCATCAGGACCTGAGTTCGGACCCCTGCATCCCTGCAAAAATCTGGACATGCTGGACATCAGCGACCCCAGTGCTGAGGACAGTGAAAACCGACAGATCCCTGAAGCTCACTGGAGAACTAACTTAGCCAATTGGTAGAGCTCTAGGTTTAGATGGACCAAAAGAGATACCTTAGTAAGAGCACTTACTGCGCAAGCATGAGGCCCTGAGTTCAAATCCCCAGCTCCCATGTTTTAAAAAGTAAAGGTGGAGCAGGACAGACCCCTGAAGCCTACCACTGGCCTCATGCACATGTGCAACACATTGCCACGCACGTGCGCATACACCAGACACACACAAAAGGAGGCTTTAAAACAGGGCAGACGGGGCTAGAGGTTAAGACCACTGACTGTTCTTCCAGAGGTCCTGAGTTCAATTCCCAGCAACCACATGGTGCCTCACAACCATCTATAATGTGATCTGATGCCCTCTTCTGGCCTGCAGGTGTACATGCAGACAGAACACTGCAGAGAATAATAAATAAATCTTAAAAAAAAAAAAAGGGCAGACCCCTCAGATCTCTCTTCAAGACCTCTTGGTTGTCAACAGCATCTTCTCCTGTTCCAGCCTCCTTCCTCAAGTATAGAGTTTCCAAGAATGACCGCCATCATGGATGGGGAGCCAGTCTCTTAGCTTAGAACGTGGACCATGCAGCATTTCTTTCCTTTCAAAAAATTATACGTGTGCTTGTGGATATGAGCACATACTCATGTTGCCCTTGGAGACCAGATGGGGGGCATCAGGTACGCTGGAGCTGGAATTACCAGCAGGTGTGAGCTGTCTGATGTGGGTGCTGGAAACCAAACTCAGGTCCTCTGCAAGAGCAGCAGGAATTCTTAACTGCTGAGCCATCTCTCCAGCCCTATTTGTAGCCTTCCTTTCTTCCTTTCCTCCTTCCTTCCTTTTTTTTTTTTTTTTTTGAGACAAGGTCACACTGTGTAGACCAGGCTGTCCTGGAACTCACAGGGAACCCCTGCCCCCTGAGTTCTGAGATTAAAAGCGTGCGTCACACATCCAGCTTCTATTTAGTGTTTTCTGAGCACTCCTCTTGGACCTCTTGGCCTCTGACGCTTTGGGAGAGCACCAGATGGCTCTCAGAAGACAAAGGCAGGCTAGCTGCCTAGGCTCTTCCTGCTCTGAACATTTCCCATGATCCCTTGCAGCTGGGGGAAGACTCTGACTATGATAAACTGAGTGACATGGTGAAGTACTTGGACCTGGAGCTCCACTTCGGCACCCAGAAGCCTTCAAGTGAGTGACCTGACGGCCCTGGGCCGTGCCAGCAAGCCACACTGTCGCCTGCTGCCTTCGGGACACACCCAGGGCCACACCAGCAAGCCACCCTGCCTGCTGCCTTCGGGACACACTCTAGCTCCCAGTCCCCAGAGAGTGGTCTCATTGCTATCCTGTCTCCAAACTCCGAAGCCCCTCTGCATGTGTGAATCCCTTGACAGATCCTGGGACAACTTCTGCTTCTTAATGAGGAGGCCCAAAGAGGCTAGGAGTTTGCACAAAGTCACAAAGCCAGGATAGAGCGAGCAGAAGGCATCTGCGTCTTCTCATCCTAAGTAATCAGTAGTCAGTTCTTATATGAAGCACAGACTCAGGAAGTTGTTGGTCCTTCCTTCTTCAGTCTGAAGGGTGCGAGGGGTGGGGGTAGTGGGTTGGGGGGGAGGGCTTAAGGGGGGACAGCAGTGTGGGGTCAGACCAGCCGTGTGCTAAATGCCTTAGGCTGGGGGGGAGGGGTCCACGTCTGAAAGGCTTAGGAATGAGGGGGAGTTTGGATGCCTGGATCTGATGTAGTTAAGGTGATGCATGCCGCATGCCGGGAAGAGGGCCCTTGACCTCCGGTTGTGGCCACACCTCTCTCCCTTGGCCCTGCCACGGCAGCCTTAGTCCAGCCTCCCATTCCGTATTAAACCGTACAGTTTCCCTTCCAGAGCCAGTGCCCGGCCCCGAGCCCTTCAGGAAGAAGGAAGTGGTGGAGATCTTGTCTCACAAGAAGGCCTACAATACCTGTGAGAAGCCTTTGGGACCCCGCCCTCAGGGCCACAAAAGCTAAGACCCGCAAAGGGGTGGGAAATCAAAATTAAGATGTGGGGCCAGGGACCTGTCACCCTACTAGATGAAGGCAGGTTCTCAGGGAGGCAAGACCCCCCACACATGCCGCCCCTGCAACCTGGATTCAGTGTCAATGCACCCTCTATTGGCCACGCCTACCACTATGGGTTCCTTGGCTCCGGCCCCGCCTTCAATTACATTATCGATTACATTATCCCTCCCTAGTTCCTCTCCCCGCTCACAGGTTCCACCCATCTTCCAGGTATCTGTTTTTTGGGGTCCCGCCCCTCACCTGTCAGTCTCTAAGACCCCCTAGTCTCCAGCTACTCCCGTGCTACGTCTTTCTATGCTAGGCACTTCCCTCAGGCCCCGCCTCCCGTGCCGTTGCTGCACTCTACCCCTTCCCTGAGGCCCCACCCCTTCATTTGGCCCCGCCCTCTTCCCGGGCCCCGCCCCCGTCTCACCTTGGTGCTCCGCCCCACAGCCATCCTCCTAGCTCACCTGAAGCTGACCCCTGGTGAGCTGCGGCAGGTGCTCATGAGCATGGAGCCCCGGCGCCTGGAGCCCGCGCATCTGGCGCAGCTGCTGCTCTTCGCTCCAGATGCCGATGAGGAGCAGCGCTACCAGGCTTTCCGTGAGGCTCCGGGCCGCCTCAGTGAGCCAGACCAGTTCGTCCTGCAGGTGCTAAGACCAGCCCCCACAAGGGTTCCTTCGCCCCGGCTCCCTCTGCAGTCAGAAGTTGGCTTCTGTCCCTTGAGGACTGGCCCCTGGCCTCTGAGTCCCAGTTTAAATCCTTTGATCGCCTGTTCCCATCCGAGGCCAAGGCACACGGGATGAGAGTGCCCCTTTAGGGTTGTGCTAAGTGTTCCTAAGGGGGTACCCAGCTGGGCTGGGCGGAAGGTCCTGGCTGAGGATCAGTGAATCCTAACCCCTGACTTTCCGGCAGATGCTGTCGGTTCCCGAATACAAGACCCGCCTGCGCAGTCTACACTTCCAGGCCACCTTACAGGAAAAGACAGAAGAGATACGAGGCAGCCTCGAGTGCCTGCGCCAGGCGTCCCTGGAGCTCAAAAACAGCCGGAAACTCGCCAAGATCCTGGAGGTCAGACCGCTTCTTCATCCCTACAGATGGGGTTAGGGTGGGGTGAGCGCCTGGACCCCGACCACCCCATCTTTTCTTCCCACAGTTTGTGTTGGCCATGGGTAACTATCTCAACGATGGACAGCCCAAGACGAACAAGACCACCGGCTTCAAGATCAACTTCCTGACGGAGGTAGAGATCCCAGCAGTCACTTGCTCTAACTGCCAGGCTTGGAGATCAAGGCATACTCCTGTAATCCCAGCATTTAGAAGGTTGAGGCAGGAGGATCCGGAGTTCTAGCACGGGCTAAATAAGATGCTGGCTCATATAACAAAAAATGTTCTATCAGGGAAGAAGAAAACATCATAGCCACGAAGCTTCTCCCCGACCCAGGGGAAGAACTTCGTGGGCCCATAGGCCCAGATGTGACTCAGCAAAGGGTAGGAATATGAACGGTCCCTTTTTTTTTTTTTTTAAGCCTAGCTCTAGGATCTGGAAAAGTGGAGTAGGGAGGGAAGTTGGAAAGAGTATCAAAGGCTCAGAATTCTGGGAATACAGGAAAAAAAAAAACTGGTGTTATGTGACCGGAAGTCTAGTGGGCGGGGGTGGGGGGGACGACACTTCAAGGTGCATCTGTGCTGGGAATCCCTTGCAGCTCAACTCCACCAAGACAGTGGATGGGAAGTCCACCTTTCTCCACATCCTTGCCAAATCGCTAAGCCAGCACTTCCCTGAGCTCCTGGGCTTTGCTCAGGACCTGCCCACTGTGCCCCTGGCTGCCAAAGGTAGGGCTGGGTAAATGGGTGAGGGAGGCAGGGGCGTGCTGCCCTGAGCCTGGCAGTGCAGCCCCCGTAAGACTTTGCTCCTTTCTTTACATGTGCAGTGAACCAACGAGCCCTGATTGGTGACCTGGCCGACCTCCATGGCACTGTCAGTGAGATTCAGGTGGCCTGTCAGAGCATGTCCCCCTCCAGTGAGGACAGGTTTGCTGTGGTCATGGCTGTATCCTCTAATCAACCTGTCCCCAGCATGAGGCTGGGCTCCGGGATGGCGTGGCCTCTTGCAGAAATTCCAGGCAGACGTTAGTGTGTGCCCAGGGGTCCTGGGAGGGGGTCCATCCTGCGTTATTTAGAGGCCAGGTGCCTATGCAAAGGTGAGGTATAGGTCTTCTCTAGCTGAGGGTGGAGGTCTTTTCTGCATGGGTGACACTGAGAATTGAACCCAGGGCCTCAGGGATATGGGCATCTGTTCAACTATTGAGCCCTGCTGCCAGCCCATGGCTAGAGGAGTCCCAACAAGTATGCCACTGGCAAGCCATGTCCCCAGCCCCTCACTGGGGGATTCTAGGCAGGTGCTCTACCACTGAGCCACACCCCAGCCCCTCACTGGGGGATTCTAGGCAGGTGCTCTACCACTGAGCCACACCCCAGCCCCTCACTGGGGGATTCTAGGCAGGGGCTCTACCACTGAGCCACACCCCTAGCCCCTCACTGGGGGATTCTAGGCAGGGGCTCTACCACTGAGCCACACCCCAGCCCCTCACTGGGGGATTCTAGGCAGGGGCTCTACCACTGAGCCACACCCCAGCCCCTCACTGAGGATTCTAAGCTGAGGCTTTATCACTGAGCCACATCTACAGCACTCTTTTTGCTATTTACCTGCTTTATTATTTTTTTTCCATGCTGAAATTGTACTCAGGACGGTGGACATTCTAGGCAAGAGTTCCACCACTGAGCTGTGTGCCATTTTCCTCCCCATCTCATTATTCTTTTGAGACAGAGTCTCTCTAGGCTGCCCGGGCTGACCTCAGACTCACTCTATAGCCCAAGCAAGCCTTGAACTTCCATGTTCTCTGGTCTTGTCCTCCCGAGAGTCTGGGACCGCAGATCCCCGCTGCCAGCCCCTACCCATGGTCCCCAAAGTCACTGATGTGATGACAGCTATCTATCTTAAAGAATGGTGGGGCCCAGATTTAAATCATAAGAGACAGGAGAAGTGCGGCCAGCGAGGCGAGTGAGGCGCTGGGGACGTTGAATCCAGAGCCTTCTCATGCTGAATAATTGCTCTCCCACTGGAATGCACACTTTGAATCAGGGCCACCGAGACCTTCCCAAGACTTACAGTGTGTCAGATCCTGTCTTAAGTCTTGGAGGACCATAGAGGGAACAAGAGGACAGAAGCAATGAGCATTCGAACTGTTTCGGTTAATAACAAAAGCTATTGGGGGCGCAGGGGGGAAAGGGAGGTAATTAAGAAAAAAGATAGAGCTGGGCAGTGGTGGCGCACACCCTTAATCCCAGCACTCGGGAGGCAGAGGCAGGCGGATCGCTGTGAGTTCGAGGCCAGCCTGGTCTACAGAGTGAGTTTTGGGACAGCCAGGGGTACACAAAGAAACCCTTTCTCAAAAGAAAAAGAAAAGGAAAAAAAAGACAAGAGAGTGGAAAAAAGAGATCTCTAAAAACCAGAAAGAGAGGCAGGGGGGAGGGGGAGCCTGCTGTCATATTACACACATGTACTAAGAAGTAGAGAGGTAGACAGATCAGGAATTCAAAGTCATCCTCAGATTTTTAGCTGGTTCCCCAGCCAGCCTGGGTTACAAGAAATCCTGTCTCAAAGAAACACGTAAAGCGAAGTGTCAGACAGACAGGGCTGGTCCAAGCGAGTGGTCTGGGAAGTGGGCAGAAGCGGGGCTCAGACCTGGAATCCCAGCACTCAGCCTGCTGAGGTAGAAGGAGCCAGAGCTCATGGTCAACCTGGATTGCATAAAGAGAAGTTACTGTCTAAACCAAAACAAACCAATAACAACAACAAAGCAAACATCAACCAAGGAAGAACAAGCATCAAGAAAGTACTAAGCAGAATCCAAAGAGGATAGCGCCCCCTTGTGGAGAGAGCGAGGGCAGTCAGAGGCTGTACAGAACGTAAATTAATTAGGCACGAAGTCAAGGGCTGGTGGCCTGGGACCCGTGACAGGGGTGAGTGTGGAAAGGGTTGGCTTGAGGGTTAGGGCACACCAAAGAAGATTGCAACAGCAGACAAGGAGTGTAGCAGCTAAGGCTACCTGGGGTCACAGTCCAGCCAAAGAGGGTAGAGCACCAAGGGGCTGTTTCCTTAACCAAGGTCCTGTAGTCCTTTCTGGAAACAGCGCAGCCAGCTCTGCGAGCATTGGACGGGCTACAGCGGGAGGCCATGGAAGAGCTAGGAAAGGCACTAGCCTTCTTCGGAGAGGACTCCAAGGCCACTACCTCAGAGGCCTTCTTTGGCATCTTTTCAGAATTCATGAGCAAATTTGAGGTGAGCCAAGGTGAAGGCTGGAGGGGCCCCTGAAGGGAGGTGGGGCCAGGAGAGCATGCGGCTGGGAAAGGGTACCAGTGAGTGGCATTTTCCCTGTCTCTGGTGGGGTGGAGCCTCAGCCCCAGCCCCAGCCCCAGCCATCCGCAAAGAACGGACAGGAAGGGTGTCAGCCATGCTGGGACCACTGACCACTCCCTCCCCCATCTCCAGAGAGCTCTCAGCGACCTGCAGGCGGGGGATGGCCCACGCAGCTCCGGGATGGTTTCACCCCTGGCCTGGTGATAGCTGCCACCGAACATCTTCTGCAGTCTGAGCACGGAGACCAAGGCTGGAGGCTGCACCCCTGAGGGATGTCGCAAAGCCCAGGGTACTTGATCCTGTCTCTTGGCTGCAGGAAGGGGCTTGGGTGAGGTGGGGGCCGCAGCCACGTGTCTCCAGCTACCTCAGCTGCTGAGCTCCGCCTGGCCCTCGTTTACCCATCCTCCTTGGTTCCTGCCCCGCCCCCGCCCCGCCCCCCCGCGGCCCCCGCCCCCCCTCCGCCCCCGCAGACAGCCTGCCAGGCTTCCCGTGGCCACACACCCCACCTCGATGCTCACTATGGTGAAATAAAATGCTGCTGTGTGTCAGGGGATGCCCCACCTGAGGGTACATTGCGAAGTGGCTGCTGGCTTGGAGCAGTTGCCTGTGCCTTGGTGGGAGCATGCTTTCGGGGATGCACAGAGCTACTTTCTGAGTCGGCTGGAGCGGGCTCCAGACCAGAGATACACACTCTGGGATGAAATCCACTAAGCCAGCACCAGACAGCTTGCAAGATCCAGGCCGGCCACTGGAGGACCGAGGGCAGGCAAGATGAACACTGTGAGGCAGGGGTTATAGAGGCCACAATTGGCTCTGTGGCAGCAGGGGACAGGAGAGAAAACAGAGTGGAATATTGAGAAGGACTGCAGGGGAAAGAGACACTGTTATCAGACCACTGGATCTAGGTTTTGTTTTCTTTTATGAATTTATTTTATTTTATTTTTGAGAGACAGGGTCCCATGTAGCTCAGGCTGGCCTCAAATTCACTATGTCAAGGATAACCTTGAACTTCTGAGCTTCCTGCCTCTACCTCCCAAGTGTCGGATTATAGGCATGTGCCACCATGCTCCAAATTCTGTGCGTGTGTGTGTGTGTGTGTGTGTGTGTGTGTGTGTGTGTGTGTGTCTCACTCTCTTTTTCTGTCTCGTAAGTTTCACTATATAATAGATAGGGCTTTCAATTCACAATGTAGCCCAGGCTGGCCTCCAACTCAACATTATACTTTTGTCCAGGCCGCCCCAGTGCTGGCATTATGGTACCAAGGGCCTTGAACATACTAAGTAAGCACTCTGGTACTGAGATACACCCCCAGATCTCTCTCTCTCTTTTTGAGACACATCTTAGTAGCTCAGGCTGACCTTGAACTTGTCTGTAATCTAGGTAGGCTTGAACTTTTTTTTTTTTTTTTGGTTTGGTTTTTTTGGAGACAGGGTTTCTCTGTGTAGCCTTGGCTGTCCTGAACTCACTTTGTAGACCAGGCTGACCTCGAACTCATGAAGATCCGCCTACCTCTGCCTCCCGAGTGCTGGGATTGTAGTGCGCCACCATGCCTGGCCAGGCCTTGAACTTTTAAGTCCTCTTCTACCTTAGCCTGCCCAATAGCTGGAATGGCAGGCCCGCACCTCCTGGCTCAGGCAAAATTGAGAGATCTTGGTTTCTAAATATGTGTGAAGTGGGATGGGAGGAGTGTACACAGAACACGTGGAGGGCAGCAGATAGCTTACCTGAGTTGCCGCTCTCCCCCTACCAGGTGGGTCCTGGATATGGAAATTAGGTCATCAGGCTTGACAACGAGGGTCCTTACCCGCTGAGCCATCTTGGTGGCCCTGAGCACTGAGAGGTTATAGTCACAGAGGCTCAGAGTCCAGGTGGAGCCGTTGGGAGATGGATGGGAATCTTGAAGGTTAGGGGGGGGGAAATAAAAAGACATGTGGAACGGCTAGATAGGGACAGAGATGATGTTCAGTGGAACAGGTTGTGTGAGCAGATGTCACAATCTGGGGCAGATAGGATCCCCAAGGCAGCAGGGTGTAAGCCTGGGGATCCCTAAGGCAGCAGGGTGTAAGCCTGGGGATCCCTAAGGCAGCAGGGTGTAAGTCGAGGATGTGATGCCTTGGGGCCTGCGTGGGGGATGAACAGAACTTTCATTGTTTGTGTTCGGTGCCCTGAGCTCAACAAGATGCGATAGGTACACCCGCTGCCTTTTTGTTTCTCTTTGGGTCTTCTCTCTCCTAAATATATATGCACAGGTGTGTGTGTCACAGTGTGGAAGTCAGGGGATGCCTTTTGCACTTGGGCGCAAGTGCCTTTACCTGGGGAGATAGCCATCTTGCTGGCTGTTTTTACGTTTTTAAATTAAACCTATTTTATATTGCTGGCATTCAAACCCCAGGCCCTGTGCATGCTAAGTAAGTATTCTACCACCATGCTACCCCCCCCCCATCCCTTGTTGCTGGGGTTTTTTTTTTTCTTTATTGAGACAACGTCTCGTGTACCCTAGGCTGTCCTCGAACTCTGAATCTTCTTGCCTCTACCTCCCAGTTTCTGGGATTATAACCATCTACCACAAAGCCCAGTGTTGTTGACTTTTAATTTATATCATTATTTTATGAAGACAGGGTGTCTGTAGCTCAGGCTAGCCTCAGACTTGTGGCAGCCTCCTGCCCCAGCCTCCTGCATGTTGGAATTTTAAAGTATGAACTACCAATGCCAGCCCTTCACTTGATTTTTTCTCCAGGAAAAGTATGAACGGGCTTTCAATCTGTATCTTGAATTTCTCTCTCTCTCTCTCTCTCTCTCTCTCTCTCTCTCTCTCTCTCTCAATCTCAAGATTTATTTATTTATTATGTATACAGATTTCATTATAGATGGTTGTGAGCCAACATGTGGTTGCTGGGAATTGAACTCATGACCTTTGGAAGAGCAGTCAGTGCTCTTACCCTCTGAGCCATGTCTCCAGCCCCTCTCTCTCTCTTTTTAAATCTTGGATTTTAAGCAATTAATTATATGTGTATGAGTGCATCCGTGGGTGGACTTTTCCACATGAATGTTGTGTCCTCAGAGGCCAGAAGAAGGAATTAAATGTCCTGGAACAGGAGGAAGAGATGGGTGTAAAGTGAGCATTCATAATTCTGAACTATCTCTTCAGCCCCTCGGATTTTTTTTTCTTCCACTAAAATCAAATAATCAATGCTGTTGATCTGTTGATGGACAGAACTTGGAACTCTTTATTTCCCTTCTCCTCTTCCTCCTCCTTTTTCTCCTCCTCCTCCTTCTTCTTCGAGACAGGGTTTCTCTGTGTAGCCTTGGCTGTCCTGCACTTACTTTGTAGACCAGGCTGGCCTCGAACTCACAGCGATCCGCCTGCCTCTGCCTCCCGAGTGCTGGGATTAAAGGCGTGCACTACAACTGTACTGCCTCTCCTCCTCCTTCTCCTCCTCTTCTTCTTCTTCTATTAAGATTTATTTATTATATATACAGTACTCTGCCCGCATACCAGAAGAGGGCACCAGATTGCATTATAGATGGTTGTGAGCCACCATGTGGTTGCTGGGAATTGAACTCAGGACCTCTGGAAGAACAGACAGTGCTCTTAACTTCTGAGCCATCTCTCCAGCCTCCTCTCCTTTTTTTTTTTTTTTTTTTTCCTTTTCTTGTTTCTTTTCCTTTCTTTTAGATAGAGTCTTATGTAGACTGGGTGGCTCCCAGACTCTATGTAGAAGATGACCTTGATGCGATCCTCCTGCCTCCACCTCCGTGGGGCTGGGATTACAGGCGTGCACCACTACAAAGGGTTTATACAGTGCTGGGCGTGAGAGCCAGGGCTTTACACATGCTAGGAAACATTCTACTGAGCCAAATCCCAGCCCACATTTGGTGGTATTTCAGAGTCTTCTAGAGTCCTTGTCTTTTTTTTTTTTTTTTTTTTTTTTGGTTTTTCGAGACAGGGTTTCTGTAGCCTTGGCTGTCCTAGATTCACTTTGTAGACCAGGCTGGCCTTGAACTCACAGCGATCCGCCTGCCTCTGCCTCCTGAGTGCTGGGATTAAAGGCGTGCGCCACCATCGCCCGGCCAGAGTCCTTGTCTTGAGTGTATGTTCTTTCCTTATTCCTTTCTTATGCCCACCCATCCCATGAAAACATCTCAACCAAGATGCACATGTGAAGGAGGAACCTGGCTAGGCAGCATACACGTTTTCCTAGTGGCACAACTTGTGCACAGTACATGCTACCTGTGTCCCTAAGCATGGGTGTCACACAACCCTCGTTGGCAGGGGGAGAGGGGGCAGCAGTTGGAGAGGGCTTTGGTTTTTCAGAACACTGGCTGCTCTTCCAGAGGACTTAGATTCAGTTCCCAGCACTCATGGTAGCTCACAACCAATTATTAATTCCAGTTCCAGGCTATCTGACTCCCTCTTGTGGCCTCCAGAGGCACTGAACACTGGTTGGTGCATAGACATACATACAGGTAAAATACCCATACACATAAACATATATACTGCGAGACTGGAGAGACGGTCCAGCTTAGAACCACCTCTTTGTTCCTTTTGTAGAGGACTGGGTTTTGAATTTCACCACGTGGTGGCTCTCACAAACTCCGGGTTGGTTGTGTTTGTTTGTTTGTTTGTTTGGCGGATCTTCTGATACCATTTCCTGACCTCCACGGACGCCATACATGCATATACGTTCATGCAGGTAAAACATTCATACATATAAAATTAAATAAATAAACCTGAATTTAAAAGGTTTGATCCATGTTGTAGGCCAGGAGAGATGGCTCAGTGGGTAAAGATGTTGGCCACTAAACCTGATGATTTACGTTTGATCTGCAGGATGTCCATGGGACAGAAAGCAAGGACAAATTGTCCTCTGACCTATTCACACGTACACACAGGCAAAAATGCACAAATATATAAAGTATAATACATTTTTTTTTAAATGTGGTGGCGCACGCCTTTAATCCCAGCACTCGGGAGGCAGAGGCAGGCGGATCTCTGTGAGTTCGAGTGAGTTCCAGGAAAGCCAAGCCTACACACAGAGAAGCCCTGTCTTGAAAAACAAAAATAAAATCTATGATAGATCTGGAATTAGAACTCACAGTTTATACCAGGCGTGGTAGTGCACGCCTTTAATCCCAGCACTCAGAGGGCAGAGGCAGGTGGATCTCTGAGTTCGAGGCCAGCCTAGTCTACAAAGTGAATTTGAGGATAGCCAAGGCTACATAGAGAAACTCTGTCTTGAAAAATCAAAAAACAAAAAACAGAACAATAAAATAGAATTCATAAGACATTTTAAATAAATCAACCAATTGAAGGTAATTAAGCCTTTAATAATAGCACTTAAGAAACAGGCAGGCAGATCTCTGAGTTCGAGGCCAGCCTGGTCGATAGAGTGAGTTCCAAGACAGCCAAGGCTACACAGAGAAATCCTGTCTCAAAAGAAAGAATAGGAAGAGGAGGAGGAGAAGAAGAAAAGGAAGAAGAAGAGGAGGAAGAGGAAGAAGAAGAGGAGGAGGAAGGAGAAGATGAAAGTAGTAGTAGTAGTAGTAGTCAGGTTTACTCAAAAGGGTGAAGCAGGGGGCCAGAAAATGTGAGGCCCGCTGGAGTAACTCATTGAGACTGTCCCTGAAATAAAAACTAAACAGGAAGAAGAGGCAGGCGATGTAGTTAGTGGCAGAGTGCTTCCCTAGAATGCATCAGGCACCAACGTTCAATCTCCAATTTCCAGAACTGCAAAAACATAAAGATACATAATAAAATTAAATCTCTGTGACACCCACAGATTATAGACTCCACCAGGCAAGATCCCCAGTTAGAACTCCGTAGCATTTTCCTGACCTTAGAAGCATGTGGCTCTTGCCCAAAGATCCAGCCTTTAGGTGGCAGTTTGATAAGCCAAGCACTTGCTAGGGTTCCTCCTAAAAAACGCCTTGTAGCTGCTATCATTTCACTACAGCAGTGCAGTGTAACAAATTGACCTTGACCTAATTTTTTTTTCCCCCTACGTTACTGGGGATTGAGCCCAAGGTGCTGGACATGGCAGGCAGGTGCTCCGCTGCTGAGTCCCGCCCCACAGCCCCTCACTAAAGGATTCTGTTTGGAAAAAAAAAATTTTTTTTTTACATTTATTTATTTATTAGGTAGCATCCACTACGGAGGCAAGCAGAGGCCAGAGGGCACCCTCAGGAAGTCAGCTCTTTTATTTCACCGTGTGTATTCTCGGGGTGGGACTGTCACTAGTGGATTCTCAGCAAGTGCTCTCCCGCTAACCTCTATCCCCAGTGTCTTTCAAATTTTAAATTTTGAGACAGAGTCTCGTTAAGTTACCTAGGCTGGCCTTGAATTCATTCACTTAGAGTCCATGCAGGCCGAGAGCCTGGGATCTTCCTGCCCTACCCGCCAAGTACTTGGGAAAAAACTTAACTCAAAATGGCTGAAAAGGACAATCATGCCAGGCGGTGGTGGTGCACGCTTTTAATCCCAGCACTTGGGAGGCAGAGGCAGGTGGGTCCCTGTGAGTTCGAGTGAGGCCAGCCTGGTCTACAAAGCAGGTCCAGGATAGTCAAGGCTACACAGAGAAACCCTGTCTCGGAAACAAACAAACAAACAAACAAAAAACAATCATTGGGGTGGAAGCAGGGGGTGGTGTCGGGGACAGACAATCACTTTGTGCTCAAGGTTTGGTGACCTGGCCCATGCCGATCCGAGCCAGGCTCAATGGATGCCCTCACACCTCTGCCATGAGGTGAGTCAGGTAAGGAGTTTTGCCAGTTGTGCAGGGCTCACTCCCACACCTGGAGCTTTGATAGAAAGAGCAGGGGCAGCCTCAGGGGGTAGCTCCTCCTATGCCCAAAAGCTGCCATCTTTTTTTTTTTTTAAATAAATGAGGTAAGAGCGCAAGGGAACAAATAAGCAAAAACACAGAAAGTCACGGCTGGGGCTATAGCTCAGTTGGTTGAGTGCTTGCCTGGCATGCTTGAAGCCCTGGGTTCGACTCCTAGCACTGCATAAATGGGGCGTAGTGGTGCATGCCTGTAATCCCAGCACTGAGGAGGTGGAGGCAGGAGTTTTAAGATTCTTCTTGGCTACATGGTGAGTTTGAGGCTAGCATAGGCTACACAGGAGCCCCTATCCCAAAACAACAGAGCTGGCGAGGTGGCTCAGTGGGTAAAGAGGGCTTGCTGCTAAGCCTGAGGACCTGAGTTTCATCCCTGGGGCCCACATGGTGGAAAGCAGAGAACTGACCTCTACATGTACAGCACAGCACAGCAGTATATGTATACACATACGTGCACATGCACTCACACGCCTGCGCGCGCACACACAAATAAGTAAAAGAATTCATTATTAACACATTTAAAACAACAACAAGCCGATGTGATGGCGCACA
The DNA here is from genome assembly GCF_964271855.1 of Acomys minous. Lineage (NCBI taxonomy): Eukaryota > Metazoa > Chordata > Mammalia > Rodentia > Muridae > Acomys > Acomys minous. The sequence goes on along the minus strand of NC_140498.1, from coordinate 65,701,331 downwards.
CCTTTAATCCCAGCACTCGGGAGGCAGAGGCAGGCGGATCTCTGTGAGTTCAAGACCAGCCTGGTCTACAAAGAGAGTCCAGGACAGCCAGGGCTCTGTGTAACAGAGAAACCCTATCTTGAAAAACCAAAACCAAAGCAAAACAAACAACAATAACAACAAAACCCAACAACCCAACAGCAACAAAGACGAAACAAAGTAAAAAAAAAATTCCACACGGCCCCAATGCTGGCTGAATCCAGCATCACTCCAGAGCGTCACCAGATGACTTTTGTGTCACCTCTTACCTGATTGTCTCTTCTGCACATACTACAGAGGGCAACATGAGCTGTGCCTGGCTGCAACCACTCACCTTTCTGTCCAGAAACGCCCCTGCTTTCTTTTGGAATATTATCCCTTCCTCTCCTCCCAGGCCATAGAACTGAACAGTCTCCACCCTCTCATATCGGCTGGGTGTCTAAAGGCAGTTCAAGACTCAAGGCCTGACAGTTTGAAGCGGGGACGTTCCCTTTCTCTGTGTGTGTGGTGTGTGTACAAGGGGTGGGACCCTGCGGAGAGTCCTTGGGATCAGGCCAAAAGACAAGAGCAGATGGCTATGTGCATCTCTTTGCCCCTGGGTCTACCTGTGCCTGAAATACACTTCTGGATTTAATAGCTTCAAAGCCGCCACATTCTCTGTCAACTGTAAAAATGTTAATTTCTTGACCTAGGCTGGCTCTGGACAGACCTTCAGTGTTTCCAACACGCACTCTTTATTCATAAATCTACCTGCCAATACTCTTGACAGGTGCCACATACAATGCTGGGCATAGACACCGTATGGGCCCAGTATCCCTGAGTTTAATTTCCTATCTTATAGAGGCTCTGCCCCCAAAGCAGTGCGCTGTCCTGTGTTTGAGCCAGTATGTGTCTCCCACCCCAGTTCTTTCCCCAAATGATGAAGTGTGGGTGCAGTCACTTGTGCGCCAGGAATTATCTTACTCCTTTCCCCACGGTGACCCCAGCTGATGTCTAGTAAGTAGTGAACTTCATGTGTTTACAGATTCCATTTCAGTTTCTTTTTCACAATCCTCTGAGGTGGATTTTGTGATCTCCTTTTTAACAAATAAAAGTCCGGAAAATCGTGGAAATTTCTGGATCCAAAACTCTTGTCTGTGGAAATCCAAATCCTCTAAATGGATTTTTTTTTTTTAACCTTTAAAATTACTTTATTTTGGCCTGGTGTGGTGGCGCACGCCTTTAATCCCAGCACTCGGGAGGCAGAAACAGGTGGATCGCTGTGAGTCTGAGGCCAGCCTGGTGAGTCCAGGACAGGCAAGGCTACACAGAGAAATCCTGTCTCAAAAAGCCAAAAAAAAATTTTATTTTATTTTATTTTATTCATTTTTGGGGGAGGGTGTCCCAGTTCACTTTCTATCACTATGATAGAGATCATGACCAAAAGCAGCTTATGAAGGAAAGCGCTTATTGGAGGTCACATGGCTTTTTTTGAGACAGGGTTTCCCTGTGCTGGACTCTGTAGATCAGGCTGGCCTCGCACTCAGAGAGATCCACCTGCCTCTGCTTCCTGAGTGCTAGAATTAAAGGCATGTGCCGCCATGCCCCGGTTATTTTATTGAAAGTTGTATTGCATGTGTGTGTGTGTGTGTGTGTGTGTGTGTTTGTGTGTGTGTGTGTGTGTGACCACCCACAAGTCACTTGTGTGGCTGTCAAAGGGTGGCTTATGGCAACAGGTTCTCTCTCCTTTCATCACGTGGGTCTGGAGAATTGAACTCGGATCATCAGATGTGGCAGCAGTCATCTCTACCCTCTGAGCCATCTAGCAGTTTCCTCCTCCTTTTAAAAGTTGATGCATGTGTGCATATATGTATGCACGTGTGCATGAGAGCATATGTGTGAAGGACAACTTGCAGGAGCCAGTTTTCCCCCTTCATCGTGTATCTATCTCTTCGGGGGATCGAACTCATGTCGGCAGACTTGGTAGCAAGCACCCTTACCTGCTGAGCCATCTTGCTAGCCCTAAAAGCTACGTTTTTCATTTGTACCACCATCAGTCCACCAGTGACATACATAGATCACTGTCCCCTGTCTCTATCTGCCATTTCTCTCTATTGCCCCTAAAGGTAGGTTCTAGATCCCAGTGGGTGACGCCTTCTCCCCTCTCCCCTCCCTCAGAGTCAGGCTTTCCTGAGCTCCTGTCTCGCCTGTTACGTGTGTCCTCCGAGCACCCGGCCATGACCTAGACGGCTTTCTCTGCTGTCAGTTCCCTAAGCCTACCACTTTCCCACACAGGAAGCCACGAGAACCTCGTCTCCTTATCTATCCTGACCTTTAAGCCGGGCTGCTGTTTGCCCTCCCTTGGCAAATCTACACACGCCCAGGGTTCAGCCACCAGGTGTCACCCCAATGCAGATCTCGTCATCAGTTTCCTTCCTGTTGGTGCAGCTGTTTTCAGCCTCGCCATACAGCAGGTGCTCAGTAATTGCTTAGTCAACCAAACCAAAGCCCTAGTAAAGCAAGGGCTACCAAGTTGCTCAAGGAAACAACCGGGGACCAGCGATGTGGCTCAATTGGCAGAGTGCTTATATAGCATTTTCCCCCAAAATCATTGAAGATCTTTTTTTCAAGATCTTTATTTTTTATTATTATTATTATTATTATTATTATTATTATTATTATTATTATTATTATTATTATTATTTTGGTTTTTCAAGACAGGGTTTCTCTGGGCAACAGTCCTGAACTCACTCTGTAGACCAAGCTGGCCTCGAACTCACAGCGATCTGCCTGCCTCTGCCTCCTGAGTGCTGGGATTAAAGGCGTGTGTGCCACCACATCCGGCGACCTTTATTTATAAGCCACGGTACAGTCTGAGTCACATACTTGAACACTGTGTGTAACTTGAGCCCAGTGAAATTCACATACAAATCTTATGAGTCGCTGCCAAATGTCTTAGACTTTCTTCTTAAAGCAGCATCAACGAAACAAAACCAAATCTACTCTCCAAGCCACCCTATTTAGCATTTATGAGGCTCGGGGTTTCCGGCCCAAACCACATAAACCAGGTGGGTGTGTCGGGGTTGGGGTAGAGGTTCTGCTATGATCCCAACATTCAAGGCATATTATTACTTTTTGTTTGTTTTGTTTTTGTTTTTTCCAAGACAGGGTTTTTCTGTGTAGCCCAGGCTGTCCTAGAACTCACTCGATAGACCAGGCTGGCCTCGAACTCAGAGGTCTGCTTGCCTCTGCCATGCAAGTGTTAGGGGGTTAAAGGCATTCACCACAATGCCCGGCTCTCAAGTCATATTATTAAGAGTGATGCCAGCCTGGGTGACATGAGACCTTGTCTGAAAAAAACTTTTTTGGCCAAAGAAGAAGGAGATGGAGAAGAAGCCACTGCCCAGTGTGTCTAGGAAGCAGAGGCAGGTGGATCTCTGTGAATTCAGGCCAGTCAAGGATAAACAAAACGAAAGAAAGGAAGGAAGGAAAGGGCAAGAGAAGGAATGACTGTCCAGCTCCTTTCTTCTCATCTTTCTTTCTTTTATTTTGTTTGTTTGTTTGTTTGTTTTTCAAGACAGGGTCTCTCTGTGTAGCCCTGGCTGTCCTGGACTTACTTTTGTAGACCAGGCTGGCCTCGAACTCACATCAACCTGCCTGCCTCTGCCTCCCGAGTGCTGGGATTAAAGGAGTGCGCCACCACACCCGGCTTGACCAGCTCCTTTCTGCTGTGTATCAATTAATATTATTGTATGTATTAATAGTGGGGCTGGGGAGCTGACGTATCCAGAGCTGGGGATTGAACTCCAGACCTCGTGTGTGTGTGTGTGTGTGTGTGTGTGTGTGTGTGTCGTAAGCACCCTACCCAGGAACTTTGCACACTTGATTATCTTTCCAGCCTCGTACTTTAACTCTTTAAATTTCCCCTTAAATGGCAAACAAGAAGCACTGTAAATCCAAAAGAGACTGCCAAAGAAAAGAGTCTGTGACAAACAGGGTCCAAATCTCTGACACCCACATAAAATGCCACGGTCTGTAGTAAAGCTTGGGGAGTAAAGACAGGGGATCCCCTCAGCACTCTGGCTGTCTAGACTAGCCAAATCAGCAAGCTCTGGGTTCAAGTGCGACGCCCTGCTTCAACATGTAAGGTGTGAAGTGACCCAGAGGGCCCCAGTCATCAGTCCCTGGCCTCAAAGCACACACGTGCGCACACACGTGAACACGTGTACAAAAGCAAAAAGAAAGAAGAGGAAAAGGAGGAAGAGGAAAGATAAAAGAAGGGGTGGGCTTGCTCAGTGGTTAAAGGAACGTGTCCCCAAGCCTGATAATTTGTCTCATCGCATGTGCCCACCCACATCCACAAATAAATGTATGTTTAAAGGTTAACTTTTATTTCAGTTGTGTGTGAGTGCGCATGAAGGTCAGAGGTGTTAGATTTCCCTCGACCTGGAGTTCCTGGCTGTTGGGAGCCTCTGGTTCTGTGTGCTGGGACTCAAAATCAGGTCTTCTGAAAGAACAGCAAGTGCTTTTAACTACTGGTCCATCTCTCTAGCCCTAAAGTAATTTTTTAAATGTAATTTTTAATAAAAAAAATTAATAGATGTTAGCAGGTATTTTTATTATTTAAAATGTATTAGCTTGTGTGTGGGTATGTGCACGTTAGTAAGTGCAAATGCCCTCAGTGGCCAGAGGCATCGAATTCCCTGGAGCTGGTGTTACAAGCATTGTAAGCTGCCCTATGTAAATGCTGGGAATCGAACTTGGGTCCTCTACAAGAGAAGCCTGCGTTCCTAATTGCAGAGATTTTTAACTGTGCTTACTACCCTCACAATGCCCCTAAGAGAGAGAGATACCCCTTGCTGCCTTAGCAGGGGAGGAAAACAAATGATAATCCTCACAATTAAGTATCATTTCAAAACTTTAAAAAAAAAAAAAAAAAAAAGAGGAAATCGCTGGCACCCGGGGCGGAAACCCTGGAGACGGAAACTGCGGAGGACTCTGGGTCCTCGGTTGGCAGCCCCACGCGGGATTGTAGGGTCCGGTTGCTCGCGGCTGCGGAGCCCTTTAAGGGGCGTGGCAGGGGCGTGGCCCCGGCGGCCGCCCGCTCTCCCAGGCTGCCCCGCGCGCGCGACGGCAGTTCGGCCACGTCCCTGGCCACGTCGCGCCCGCTCCCGCCATCTTTCGCCGCTTCCTCTCTCAGGGGCTGTCGCCGTGTCCTGAGTCGCTGCCGAGCCCCGGGGCCGCCGTGACGCGCCGACCGCCGCAGCCATGAACATCTTCCGGCTTACTGGGGACCTGTCCCACCTGGCGGCCATCGTCATCCTATTGCTGAAGATCTGGAAGACGCGCTCGTGTGCGGGTGAGCGGCCGCCAGGGCGAGGCGCGCGGGGCAGGAGCGCACGGAAGGACCCATTCGGCCCTCGGTCGCTCGGAGGCTTGTGCGGGCCTTGCGACGGCCAGACACACCCACCTCGGCTGGCCCGGCGGGGGCCACGGGTGCACACGGGCTGGGGTGACCATCGCAGCTCGGGGGGGGCCCCGTTCTGTGCTTGGTCCGCCCGCGAACTTCATCCGTCCGAGCGCAGAGAGCGCTAGCGTAACTGCTCCCCCCCACCCACCCCCGGGTCCTGCTGGACCTGAAAAGTTTAGAACGGGATCTGTGGGGTTCTAGTAGGCGTGTCCCTCTCCCTGGGCTTTTGGGGGGGGGCGCCTCTGAGTCCCTAGGAATCAATGGGAGACTTGCTCGAGGAAGAGGGGTATAGGGGAGCAGGGCCTGACGTGGCAGCCAGGCCACCCGCGAAGGTGGGGCAGGCTGGAGGAAGAGGGCATCCTGCGGTTCATCCTGTTCTCTAAAAGGAGCATGGCATGGGGTCGGGAGGCAGGATGGTGTCAGCTCCGGCCTGTGCTTACAGTTGAATGGGGCTACACTCAAGTCTTGGGGTTCAGGATTTCACCCGCCATAAAAAGACATGTTGGGTCTTTAAAGTGAGTTACTCGGCATAGTTTCGTGCTATTTTGAGACGCAAGCTGCGTTTTCATTCTTGAGCCCTACCATCTAATAACTGGTTCTCTTAAACTGCAAAGCGCTGGGTACCACTGAGATCTCGTCTAGTTTCCTGGATCCACGTCACCAGTGAGTTGGCCCTGCTCCTCCCTCTTAAGTGCATGCATATTTCATTCAAGTATTGCGGAGAGGCAGTAGGATGAACTTTCCTCACCTAGTAGCCGTGGATTTCCGAGTTTCATTAAATATCGGGCATCTTCCAAGTTTTAGATGATTTCTTTGTGAGTGTGATGGTGCTTGCATCCCAGAGGATAAGGAATTCAGAATCATCGGGGACTACATGAGGCCCTGTTGCCAAAAGCAACACCCTCTCCACCCCAAACAATTAATTAATTGGCTAATTAGCTAGTTAAGTACATGTTAAAAATACTGTCCCTAAAATTAATGCTATGGCCCCAATGCAATAACTTTGTAAACTGAAATGTAATTTTTTTTCGGCGGCAGCAGAAAATAGGAGTCCTAAAGGACCCGAGTGATAGACATGGCACCTATCTGGTTTATTAATAAGTACCACCTGGTCTAAAGTAACATCACCCTTTTGACTCTGCTGTCTGAAGGTCTCATCTCTCTGGAACGTAGTTGAGATCCAGGAAGTAAGCACAACCAAAAAAGACCTTTGATCAGTAAAAGCAGATGTTACAAAGTCCCTGTACTGAAACCAACGTGTCTGACTTGGAGGTGTGATCTGAGAGGCTGCACTGAGCAATTTGTAACGATAGCAAATTAATTGCTGCAGTTGTGATATGTGTGCATTAAGTAGACAGGTGAGTGTTTGATGTGGCTCTTCTCGGGCAGTCCTCAAAATAGCCGTGTGGGCAGGTCCTCATATTGGAAGCGGGAACTAAGGCTTAGGGAAGTAAGCAAGGTTTTGATGAAGCCAGGATTGAAACATAAGCAGCAGTTTATAATTTGACACATTTCAGATTAGCATTTGCCTTGGCCAAAGCAGTTTTAATCTGCACATTTGATGCCAGTGGTTTAGAATTTTTGATGCCTTCCACTTAGAAACTACTTTCAGTCTGTAGCTTTCTTTCAAAATCTCAGGTCTCTTCATTTTCTTCCTTATGTTCTTCTGCCAAGTAAAGATATATTTTGTTTTTAATTGTGTGAGTGCTGGTTCCTGTGGAAGCCATCATAGTCCCCTGGAGCTGGAGCCGCAGGCAGTGAGGAGCTGCCTCGGGTGCTGGGAATTGAACTCAGGTCCCTTACAAGAACACTACATCCTCGTAATGGCCAAACCATCTCTCCAGCCCCCAGAAATAGAAGGGTTTGTTTTGTTTTTAAATTATTAATTCTCTGTGTTGCTGTGTGAATTTACCATAAGTGTGCAGAAACCCCTGGAGACCAGAAAAGGGGTTCAATCTTCTGGAGCTGGGGTTCCAGGCAGTTAAAAGCCACCATGTTGTTGCTGGGAACTGAACCCAGGTAGTCGGCAAGAGCAGTAAGTGATCCTGACTCCTGAGCCGTCCCTCCAGCCCCCTATAAGGAGACTTCTTAATAGAACTTAAAGTACAAGGAAAAAGGGATCAGGGTTGCTGTCTAAAATTCATGGTTTTCATGGGAGACCAGGGCATGAAGGAAAGCAAAGTACTTCAGCTGCAGTGCCTAGACAGGATGGCACATGGTTAGGGTCAATTCTTAACCTGTTTCCCAAGTGTCCCTTGGACGTTATTAAACTGTCCCCACTCATGGACTCAGGAGCCTCTTTATTCTGGTATATAAAATTTCTTGACCTTTCAAAAATGAAAATCACCAAGATTGTTTATTCTGATTAACTGCTGACTAGTTCTAGCTGCTCTGTTTTTTCCATGCTGGGTTAGAAAAGTTGTTTAAAGACTTGAAAGAGGAAGAACTTGATCAGAGTTTCTCAAATATCCGGAACCTGAGCCATGCCCGTCCAGGTGGTGGTTCTCAGTTTCAGCATTGGAGCTCATTTTAGGGTTTCAACACCAGGCTGAACACTCCAGCAACCGCTAAACCACAGGGCACTTTCCTTAGGGGAGAGCGAGGCAGGCTAGTAAGGAAGCTAGCCATGGCATCCTTCCGGCGTTCAGTGCGCCTCAAGCTTAGAATCCTGCCCCGGCCTCCCAGGAGCGAGGCTTGCAGGGGCTTTGCCACTACAGACCTTAAGGACCTGGTTTATGGTCAGGGCCAGGAGACTGACGTTGCTTGAGTATGAATTCTGTGGCTGCGTCTGCTGTCGCTGTAGAGGGAAACGTCAGTGAAGTGTAGAGAGTTCCTGAGCTGCCAGGCAGAGTGGCGGGCAAGCTTGTCTCTTTTAGGGTGTCTTCTTTTTTCCCTTCCTAATCCCTTATCTAGAGTACCTTGAGAGAAGAAGCCATAATATTAATTAATTAATGGTGCAGGGATTTGAACCCAGGGCCTAGCTGAAGTACTCTATCAATTGAGCCAAATCCATACCCCAAAGCTGTGTTCTTAGGCAAAGTGCTTCCTAACTGTTGTGCACTGAGTTGGAGTGACAGGGAGTCCCGAGATGAGATTCCAGGCTGCCTCTTGTTTACTCTTCTTTCCTCCTAGCTATGATGTAGGTGGTAGACCTTTCAACCTATCCGACTTGACAGGAGCAACTGTCCCTATGTTCACATAACTGAATAGTTTTTATATTTGAAGGAAATACAGAACACTTTTCCTGGTATTGGGTGTTGAACCTAGGCCCTCATGACCTTGTGCATACTGGTTAAGTCTCATCCTTTCTGCTCTCTCTCCCAGTGGCAACACTTATTTTTGTTGTTGTCGTCATCACACCCGAGCACCTGAAGCCTTGGCCCCTGTTCCTTTGAGGGCCAGTCTCTTAGTAATCGTGTCATGCAGTGATCGTGGGCACAGCACTGAGACAACTCAGCAGCACACAGCAGCAAAGTTTCTGCTCTCGAAGCTGCAGTGGCAGAGCCCCTGGTTCCAGCCCTGCATTTTATAGATGCATGCTGTAATCCTAGCGTTCTGGACGTAGAGCTAGGAGGACTAGGAGTTCAAAGCCATCTTTGGCTGGGAAGAATCTTGAGAGACTAAAAGAAGCTGCAGTGGGAAAATGCTTGGCTAGCATGTGTGAGGCCTGGCCTTGAGCCTTAGCATTGCACAGTGAAAGGTGCAGGGCCAGTGAGATGGCAAGTCATGTGTGAAGAGGGCCAGACATGGGTATCGAGCCATAAGGACAAGGATACCTCCTGTGACTCCCCAACAAGAAGGTGGGGAGGAAACTAGTGGCTGTGTAGCCAAAAAGAGCTTTGAGCTTCTCACCTTCGTGCTTCTACCTCAGAGTGCTGGGATCACAGCTGTGTGCTGTCATGCTCGGTTTATGGAGTGCTGGGCTTTGTGAGCCAACCAGGCACTCTTATCACTGAGCCACGTTTCCAGCCACAAAGCATTGTCTGTAGATGAGAGATATTTGTGTAGAATTTATAACAGCAAAAACTATAAACAGGCTGGAGAGCTGGCTTCTTGGTGAAGCTCACCTGCTGCTGTTCAGGGTTCAGTTCTCAGTACCCATCTTGGGTGGTTCACAAACCACTGATAACTCTAGCACCAGAGGCTCTGGTGTCCTCTTTTGTCCTCTGTGTACACACACACACACACACACACACACACACACACACACACACACACACGGCAGACACACAAATAAAACTTAGAAAATATAAAAATAAGGATAGATCTAGGGTGGAAATTATAAATAATTCATATGTCCAATGGTCTCCTAGTTTTTCTTATGTCCACACTGCAACATTGTGCAGGCATTAAACTGGATGGATGCTATGTATTCATATCAAGAAAAGATGATCCCAAAATATGAATTCACAGAACAGGTTGTAAGACATGAGGTTACTTTAAAGGGTAAATATGTATATGGTGCACATACAAACACAAATGCAAAGGAGACTTTTAAGTGGCTGAAGAGATGGCTCAGCAGCTAAGGTCACCTGCTGCTCTTGAAGAGGACTGGGGTTCACTTCCCAGCACCTACATGGGGCTAACAGTGACCCCAAACTCCAGTTCTAGGCACTCTGCTTCTGTCCTCCACAGGCAGCAGACACACACATACGTGTGGCCAGACACTCACACACATAAAACTAAATATTTTTTTAAAGGGAGGGGGCCTTTAAACAGCTCACACAGTTAGCATTTAAAATGAAGATGGGAGGGCTTTTTAAAAGATTAGGACTGGAGAGGTGGCTGTCATTGCTTTCTGCTTTCCTAGAGGACACAGGTTTGGGTATGGTACCCTCTTCTGGCCTCTGAAGGTACCTGCACTCATGTACACTTAGTCCACAAGTGAAGACATGCATAATTAAAAGCAATAAAGATAAATCTTAGAAAAGATAAGGAAAAAAAAAACCAGCAAAGCATTACATAGTAAGAATTCTTTTCCCAGGCATTCACAACAGCATGTTTACTATAAAGCACTTCCCTCACCTTTTTAGCATTCCCAACAAGCTAGTGTAGTCTGTCCCTGTTTGACAAGTGCAGAAATAGCATGGCATATAATAGGTCTAGCCTTACCCTGAACCCCAACTGAGCTTGAACTTAGACCTTTCCTGCTGAGAACCTAACCCGGAGCCCTGGCCATCCTAGATAAACATTCTACCAGTGAGCTACGTTCCTGCCCTTGGGGTTTTTGAGTCAAGATACCACTGTGTAGCCCAAGGCTGCCTTTGAACTCTGATCTTGGCTTCCTGGTACAGATAGGCTTGGATTGCAGGCTTGTTTTGCCCTGCGTGGCTTGGAGCTAGACTTAAGTAGTGAGTTGTGGAGTCCAGGGGAAGGCCATGAGGTTTGTTTGCTTGCTTTGGTTTTTCTGAGACAGAGTTTCTCTGTAGCCTTGGCTGTCCTGGATTCACTTTGTAGATCAGGCTAGCCTCGCCTAGATCTGCCTGCCTCTGCCTCCCTGAGTGCTGGGATTACATGCATGTGCCACCGCACCCGGCAAAAAAAACATTTAAAAAAATTAGAATATCCAGATATTTTGAGAGAACCTTAGGAGTGTGGCCTTCCCAGGTGGTCTGACCCACACTGCTTGGTGGCATTCCTGCTGTTTCTAGAACCTCCTTTGTTTGGATAAGGCATCTCTTCTGTAAACCAGTAGGAATGTCAGAAACCCAACTTTGAGCCTTAGCTGTAATTTAAAGTGTTGTGGGCCCAACTGTGTGCTTTCATAAACCTCACTGAGCTTTGTGGGTAGCCAGGAATGAGCTCAACGCACCTGACTAGTTGTGTTCTTTAATGTGGCCGTGCGGTGCATTTGGTACCAGGATGTCTGAAGCCCTGACAGTCAGTGTCCTGTGAGTGCTTGTTATACGACTGAGTTCGCCTTGGAACTTTTTGGTCCAAGATCAGGTTGGAATTGCCTGAGATTGTGGCTTAGTACTGAGGTGCTTGCCTAACATGAGGCCCTGGGTTTGCTCCTCAGACTGCAGATAGGTAGGTAGATAGTAGACAGACAGCCCGACCGACTGACCAAGCGACTGCAGATCCATCAGTAGACAGATAAGGTAGCAGCTATTCATTCCCTCTCCACCGCAGGAGATTGCTGCCAGTCCCTCCCCTGTCCGTGGCTTAAGACTGCTTCCTTTGGTGAGGATGAGACACCTTTTCAGTGGTAAGGAGAAAAACTGCGACTTGTTAGTCAGGCTGCAGGCCAGGGAGCGGAGTTAGCTGCTGCTGGCTGTTGTGTGGGTTCCCATCACACACACCGCCCGGCTTCTCCTGTGCTAGTGCTCACTCAGGGGGGCTCTCCCCCTCAACTGCTAGTAATTAGTGCTGAGCGGAGAGCGCATTATCTACTTACAGTATTAGACACAGCAGCACTCAGATTCCTCCACAGTTTCATCTGGAATAACACACGATGAGACTTTGCCCGTGACGTGAAGATAAAATGAATTGCATTTTCTTTTGAGCATGTGTTTTTTTGGACCTTGCTATGTGTCAGGTGTAGTGGGCAGCACAGGAAATACTAAAGAGAATGAGGTACAACTTCCACAAGAGGGTCTGTGTCTAGTGGAGGTTTGCAGAGGATTGTGTGGGTGTGTGAGGCAGAGGACCAGCTCGGGTGTCCTTGCCTTCTACTTTTTTTGAGACACTGTCTCCTTATTGTTCCCCACTGCATAAATCAGGTGGTGTGGTCCATGGGTGGCCAGGGACTCTCCCGTCTCCACCCGCATCTCCCAGTAGAAATGCTGTGATCACAAATGCCTGCTACTGTGCCTGCTTTACATGGGCATCCTCTCACTTACATGACGAGTGGTTCATCTGCTGAGCCAGCTCTGTGGTGTGTCTTATAAAGTCTGAAAGTGATAAGGACGTACCTGGTGCCAAAGCCCCGTTGGAAGAAACCCTCTTTTGGCAAACTGCCTGTCTGTACCCTGTTTCATTGAAACTACTGGAAAAAGCATAGAGCAAACAAACTGGACATTCTCAAGGCTTCACCTGTCTGCTGCTCCTGGCTTTCTCCAGCGTGTTCTCACTCCAGTGTGTAGTAGCTGCTCAGTGCTTCTCTGGAACATTCATCGCTGATAGAAGAAAGTCCCTATTTCTGAGGAAAGCAGTCAGCAGCAGATTGGCTGCCCAGCTCTGCCCCAGGCCCTTGAATGGGAAGAGTCCACTCTTCTCCTTTCTAGTCAGCGTTTGTGACGGAGCTTGCTCCTCATGTTGAGAATGGGCTTACATTCAGGCTTGTGGTTTCCCTAAGCTGTAAGTGGCCCGAGAAAGTCAGAGAAGAGTGCACTTGCTGTGCTCCACAGGCTGCAGTGGGTGCCTGAGGCGAGGTCTCTGCTGGGTCTGTGCTGGACGACAGCTAATGGGTAGTGTGCACTGCAGGGGCCTGGTTCTGCTGTCTGTCACCTTCCAGCGTCTTGAATTGCTTGTACCGCAACATCTTGAAATTCACACAGCCTATGGGCAGGTGTAGGTGTCTGAAAAGTCATCTGTCCAGCTGTGTTCTGGTCGCCACCATGTGGGCTGTCGCTGCCATACTCTGCAGGTGGAAACATGGTGTCAGGGTGTATCAGTTTTTACTTTGTATTGCTTTGAGACAGGGTCTCCCTGTGTAGCTCAGGCAGGCCTTGAACTCAGTTTTCCTACTTCTCAACTGTTGGGATTTCAGGCATGTGCCAGCACAGCTAGCAAGCTAAATGGAAGGATGCTGAATAGCAAGCAGTGAGCTATTTGAGCTCTGTCTTTTTGTTTTTTTGGTTGGTTAGTTGGCTTTTCAAGACAGGTTTTGGCTGTCCTGGACTCATTTTGTAGACCAAGCTGGCCTCGAACTCACAAGAGCTCCACCTGCCTCTGCCTCCCAAGTGCTGGGAGTAAAGGTGTGCGCCACCATACCCAGCGGGTGAGCTCAGTCTTTAGAGGGTACATGTCTTGGAATATTGGCTGAAGTTTAACAAAGTCACTTTCCTAGAGCCATCTGCCATAGCAGGAGAAGTTGGAGAGCCCAGAAGGAGTGATATAAGAAAGAAAAACTTGTTTTCTCTGGCTTAATCAGTTGTCCCCAGACCTGGGCCTTTGACCCAAGTACCCTTTTTCCTGTGTGTCTGCACTTGCTGTCCAGGGTGATCTCAGGAGACAAAGTTCTTCTCCAGGGTGTTCTAATGCTCACCTTTGTTTCTGCAGGCATTTCTGGGAAAAGCCAGCTTCTGTTTGCACTGGTCTTCACAACTCGTTACCTGGATCTTTTTACTTCGTTCATTTCATTATATAATACATCTATGAAGGTATGGTATGACGTCAGCTCCAGTGCATTTCAGTATATAGTATGTCAATGGAGGTACAGTATGATGTCAGCTCCAGTGCATTTATCCACCCTGTGCACACCTGTGGAAACTAGCAGCTTTTTTTTTTTTTTTTTTTTTTTTTTTGCCTCTCTATTTAAAATCTCTTAAGAAGCCAGGTGCTGTGGCTCACGCCTGTAATCCCAGCACTTTGGGAGGCACAGACAGGTGGATCTCTGTGAGTTCAAGACCAGCCTGGTCTACAAAGAGAGTCCAGGACAGCCAAGACTACAGAGAGAAACCCTGTCTCAAAAAACCAAAAACAAACAAACAAACCCCAAACAAAACTCAAGAATAGTAGCTAGATGTGCTGTTATTTCAATTTTTTTTTAATTTCCAATATGTGTATGTATAAACACAGGCATGCACATGCTGTGGTGCCCATGTGGCCAGAGGATATTTTTGGGAATAAGTTCTCTTTTTCCACCCAACTCAGGTTGTCAGGTTCCATTATGGTATGACGTCATCTTAGCCATCTCGCTGGTGTGTGTGTGTTTTGTTTTTATTAGCATACATTCATATTATTACTAAGGTTTCATTGTAACAGTTTGGCACATGTACATAATGTATTTCAGTCATGGTCACCCCGTTGCACTCTCTGGTCCCCCTTCCCAGCCAGTTCCCCTTCTGCTTCCATGTCTTTGCTTTCTTCATTATTTTACAGTGCTGGGAATTGACTCGTGGCCTCATGTTCTGCAAACACTTTATAGTATTGTTCTAAGAACTTGATTTGGAGCACCCTCTACCCAACACTTTGTGTTTGAAAGCATCTTGATAAGTATAGGTTAAAATGGGCATGCAGTATTTGGGTTTATGATCTTTGCTTTAAAAAAAAAAACAACAAATTTGAGGGCCGGTGAGGTAGGTCAGTGGGTGCAGGGGCTTGCCACAAGACTAACTGAGTTCAATCCTGGGGTCTTACTTGGGGAAGAAGAAAACCAACTCCAACAAGCTGTCCCCTAACTGCCATACACATGCCCACATACATACACAAACACATATACCAAATAAATAAATGTTTACAAATTTAAGGGGGGAAAAAAGCAAGTTTTGCCAGGTGTGGTGGGGCATAACTTTAATCCCAACACTCAGGAGACAGAGGCAGGCGGATCTCTGTGAGTTCGAGGCCAGCACAGCCAGGGCTAACACAGAGAAACCCTGTCTCAAAAACCAAAACAAAACAAAAAGCCAGTTTGAGTCACCTGTAGTCATTCTGTTCTGAACTCTAGCAATCAGGAAATAATTAGCTGCCTTAAAATGGCTAGGCTGGGCTGGGAGGCAGCTCAGTGTGCTGCTCACGCAATCGTGAGGACCTCGGTTTGATCTCCAACACCCATAGCAGTTGCAGTGTCTGCTCTAGGGAAGTAGACCCAGGAGGATCCCAAGGGCTAGGTGTCCTGCCAGCCTAGCCTGATTGCTGAGCCTCGTGTCTCAAAGCACCGTAGCTGGAGAGAGAGCTCAGCAGATAAGAGCACGTGCTGCTCTTGCAGAGATCCTGAGTTTGGTTCCCAGCACCCACATCAGAAGGCTCGCAACAGTCGCTAGCTCCAGCTCCATGGGATCTGGATTTCTTGTGGCTCCTCTTGGGCATCCCTGCACCTGTCTACTTACACAAACATACATATACATAAATAACTCCCAAACAAGCAAACATCCAGGGTTGATTTCTGTCACCCATGTGCGGAACACAAATAAGCCCAAACATACACAGAATGGCCAGGTCTGCGTGTTGTAGGACAAAACTACAGGTACTGGAGATGGGGAGTCAGAGTCCTCTCTTCATACTGAGGCCCAGCTGTACGTCACCGGCAGGGCCGCGGAGAGCCCCCGGCTGTAGGAGGCCTGGGCTGGGTATGGTCTACAGGTGTCAGTGTGGCTGCACATAATGTGTATGCTTTCTTTACTGTACATGTATAGTGTTAAAATCAACAATTTTAATACTGTGCTGATATTTACAAATATAAATGCATAATGATGGGCTGGGAACTGTAGTGTCATTGTGGGTTTTTAAAGCATGTGAGGGCTTGGTGATTACCCTCATTTTCCTATTAAGTCATTTGCCCCAATGTTTTCCTAGTTAAGTTTTTCAGGTTGTACTTCCTAGGAAGAAGGAATAACTAGGCGGTGTGGGCTCATCCCAGCCATCGCCAGTCATGTTTGAAATCTGCTGTCTGATCCGTAGGCCTGAGCGTCTGCAGTTTACAAATTGATAAAATTTCAGAGCTTCAGGCTTTTCCTTGGGGTTGGGTGACCTTTTGAAGATGGAAGAACACAGGCTCAATTGTGCGCCCTTGAAGAGCTCTGTTGCTGTGTACAAAACTGCTGTCTTGGAGGCAGTGTTGTACAGACTAGCTCTTAGGGTTGGGGAAGATAGCCCATCAGTTAAGAGCACTTGCTGCTCTTGCAGAAGACAAGAGTTCAGAATCCGGCACCCAAAGCAGCCTGTGATTCCAGCTCCACGGGACCTGACTCTATTTTCTGGCCTTTGCAGGCATACAAATATTTACACATAAAATAAGTTTTGGAGCTGGAGAAATGGCTTATCAATTAAAATGTTATGTTCAGGGCTGGAGAGATGGCTCAGACGTTAAGAGCGCTGACTGCTCTTCCAGAGGTCCTGAGTTAATTCCCAGCAACCACATGGTGGCTCACAATCATTTGTAATGTGATAGGATGCCGTCTTACAGGCAGAGCACTGTATACATAATAAATAAATCTTTAAATAAAATGTTAAGTTCATACTGCTTTTTAAAAACACTTTTTAAGACTTATTTTATGTATGTGTGCTTTGCCTGCATTTATGTAAGTACGCCACATGTATGTCTCGTGCCAATAAGGCCAAAAAAAACATTGGATCCTGTGAGATTGGAGGTACAGACAGTGGTGAGCTGTTGTGTGGGTGCTGGGAGTTGAAGCCAGCTCCTCCATGAGCAGCCGTGCTCTTAACCAGCTCCTCCTCGCGTGGTGCTCTTGCAGAGGACAGCAGTTCAGTGCCCAGCACCCACATCATGTCGCCTGTAACTGCAGATCCAGGGCATCTAATACCTCCTGGTCAGCAGGCGCTGCACAAACCCACAGTCAGACACAGACACATGGCAATAAAAATAACATCCTGTTACAAAGAATAGTAAGGAAGATGGCTCGGTGGACTAGACCATTGGTTGCCCTTGCAGAGGACCTGATCCCTGTAACTCCATCCCAGGGACATCAATCCCTTCTGTCCCTGGAGGACACCAGACAGGCATGTGGCACAGGTAAAACACTCATAAAAATAAGTAATCGTCAAATAAACTAACAATACTAACTTTTGGCTTTTCTTTGTTACAATACCAGTCTGAATTTTATAGTAAAAACCCAAATATTTATTGTTAAAGTAATACAATACTGCTTTAACTGTTCTTTATGTTCATTTATTTTGTGTAAGTCTCCGAGTGCACCTGTGGGACTGCACGCGTGGCACTGCTTAGGTGTGGGGTCAGGACACCTTTAAGGAGTTGGCTGTCTCCTTCCAGCATGTATGTCCAAGAGCTGAACCCAGGTTGTCAGGCTTGGCCCCAAGCACCTCTACCCACTGAGTCATCTTTGTGGCCCTAAACAAAGGACTGTAGTTTGAATAAAAGCCACAATGGCAAACGCTTAACCTGGATTACAGGGATTATCTTTACAAAAAAGCTAGCCAAAGTGTGGGATGAAGTCCTCGGCCCAGACCTGCACTGACCTTTGCACCCTTTCCCTCTAAGCTGCTGTGTCATAGCTTAAGATGAGATTAGCAGCCTGTCTCCTTGCAAGTTTCTTACAGTTTTAAAACATACACTTAACATTTGATCCAACTAACCTACTCCTAGGTATAAATGCAAGAAAAGGCTGTAACACATGTTCACAGCAGCTATTCACTGTCTTCCAACAGGAGACAGGACACCTCTCCCTTAACTGGTGAGTGAATAAACAGACAGTGATGCACCTGAACATTAGTCCTCTGCTGGGCACCAAGGAAGAAATGGGCCAGGGCCAGGGCTCAGTGGTTAAGAGTGCTTGCTACTTAATCATGAGGCCTGGAGTTCAATCCCATCACCCACGGTTGGCAGTTTACAGCAGGTTGTAACTCCATCTTCAAGGGATCTGGTGCCCTCTTCTGGTCTCCATGAGTACATGCATACACATACACAAAAGTTCTTTTTTGAGCCAGATGGTGGTGACACACGCCTTTAATCCCAGCACTTAGGAGGCAGAGACAGGCGGATAGCAGTGAGTTTGAGGCCAACCTGGTCTACAGAGAGAGTCCAGGATAGCCAAGGCTACACAAAGAAACTCTGTCTCGAAAAACAAACAAACAGAAATTTTCTTTTTTGATCTCTAAAGGGGGGGGGATTACTAATGGAGCAACTTTGGCGGGCTCTTAGACACATTGTGCCATCTGAAGAACCACATGAGAAAAGCAATGTGTTTCACTTCGATTGTGTGGCATTCTAGAAAAGGCAAAGCTGGGAACAGAACAGGAGGGGCAAAACTGGAGCCTTGAGGGGGCTTAATTACAAAGAAGCAACAGGGTAGGATTGGGGGTGATAAAACTGCCCTGTGGGAGGCTGGAGAGGTGGCTCAGAGGTTAAGAGCACTGGCTGCTCTTCCAAAGGTCCTGCAATTCCTAGCAACCACATGGTGGCTCACAACCATCTGTAATGAGATCCGGTGCTCTCTTCTGACCTGTAGGCTTATGGGCAGGCAGAGCACCATATACTAGATAGATGGATAGATAGATAGATAGATAGATAGATAGATAGATAGATAGATAGATAAATCGATCTTTTTTTTTTAAAAAAAAAACTGCCTTGTGTTCTAGTTGCAGTGGCTGTGTGACTCAGGAGTATGCACCAGCCAAAAGTGTGTGTGTGTGTGTATGTGTGTGTGTGTGTGTGTGTGTTTTAGACTGACTGTATGGGCAATGATGATAATTTTTAGAAACAGTTGCAATGTGCTCCTAACCCGCTGTCTCTCCCTGTCCAGCTTATCTACATCGCCTGCTCCTATGCCACTGTATACCTGATCTACATGAAATTTAAGGCCACCTATGACGGGAATCATGACACCTTCCGAGTGGAGTTCCTGGTGGTCCCTGTGGGAGGCCTCTCGTTCCTAGTCAACCATGACTTCTCTCCTCTTGAGGTTGGTTAAGGGATTAGTTAGTGGTCACATCTGGTACCATACATTCTCGTTGGTTGGCTTTCTTCTCTTTGTTTTTGCTGTCTGACAATCCTCTGGTATAATATACATAGTAAACAGATTGGTAAATAGAAATTAAGCCACCCAGCTTCCTTGGGTGAGTTTATTGCTGAGTGTTCCTCCAAATTAAGCCTAGTGTAGTACATGCCTGCCACCCAACACTTGGAAGTAGAGGTGAAAGGATCAGGAGTTCAAGGTCACCCTCAGCTACATAGTAAATTTGAGGCCAGTGCGAGCTTTATAAGACCTCTCAACAAAGAGAGTGGGGCCCGAGAAGGGCTCAGGAGATATCTGGTATTCAAGTGTTGAGCACCTGAGTTCAGTCTCCACAACCCACATGAGAAACTGAGGTGCAGAGGTGCATATAACCCCAAAAGTAGGGGAGGCAGACATAGTGGATCACTAGGGCTCCCTGGTGAGCCAGCCCAGCTTACTTAGAGGGCTCATGGCTAGTGAGAGGCCCTGTCTGAAAAAAAGAGGTGCATGGCACCTAAGAATGACAACTGAGCCGGGCGGTGGTGGCGCACGCCTTTAATCCCAGCACTCGGGAGGCAAAGGCAGGCGGATCGCTGTGAGGTCGAGGCCAGCCTGGTCTACAAAGCGAGTCTAGGACAGCCAAGGCTACACAGAGAAACCCTGTCTTGAAAGACAAACCAAAAAAAAAAAAAAAACACCTGAAGCTGTTCTCCAGCAGGAGCACTTGTGTGTACACACACACACACACACATACACTATGCAGGTGTTCCTTGACTTCCGTTGGGATGTAGCCATTTATCAACAAACTTGTTAGTTGAAAAAAATCATTTAATATAGCTGGCTTACCAGCCCAGCACCTCGTAGACTGTTGTTTCCTGTTGGTGCAGGTGATGCCCTGTGGCTGACAGATCTGCGTCTTACTGCTGCTAATCAGCATCCTAGTGTGTCCCACTAGCCCAGACGGGTGAAAATTTAAGTATGCTTCCTATTGAATGTGTTGCTTTTGTACTGTTACAAGTTGAAGAATTGTAAGGCAGAGCCATCTCCAGTGAACAATACAGGATCAGCAGAAAGCAGAATGGGCTGGGGACTCCGGATCTAGTTGGGGCAAGCCCACTCAGGAACATCGTCTGTGTGGATTCATGGTAGACAAGATGACGACAGCTCCCAGCTCATCCGAGGTGCAGCCATCCAGCCTCCTGCACCATGTTTGCTGTTCCGTGCTGTGAGCGGTGCTGGCCGCTCCCCCCAGCTGAGGCCTCCTGTCTTTCAGATCCTATGGACCTTCTCCATCTACCTGGAGTCCGTGGCCATCCTTCCACAGCTCTTCATGATCAGCAAGACCGGCGAGGCCGAGACCATCACCACCCACTACCTCTTCTTCCTGGGCCTCTACCGTGCTCTGTACCTTGTCAACTGGATCTGGCGCTTCTACTTCGAGGGTTTCTTTGATCTCATTGCTGTGGTGGCCGGTGTAGTCCAGACCATTCTCTACTGCGACTTCTTCTATTTGTACATTACAAAAGGTACGTCCGTCTGGCCTGCAGTTCACAGCAGTGGGTTCTGGCGAGGGCTTGCTTGCCCAGCTGCCTCCTCGGCGCTCTGTTAACCCACAGGAGCACGTCTGCTCAGGCTGGAGCGGGCCTCAGTTGGTAGAGTGCTTGTCTAGCGTGCTCCACACCCTGGCTTTAATGCTCAGCCCCGTAGAAGCCTGCGTGTGAGTCCAGCACTGGGAGGTGGGGGCGGGAAGAGCCAAGGGTATTCTGAGGTGCATTCCCACTGTGAGACCCACTTGTCTGCAGGAGTCCATTTGTTGGTGTTGAGGGTTTCTAGTTCCTGCCATGAAAATCCAGTGATTACCTCAACATCCTTACCTATGTGTATTTTTACACTGTACAAGTACAGGAACAGACGTTCTATCTAGCTGCCTTATGAAAATTATCTGTGGTCCTCGCTCAGAAAAAAGATGCACATTTGTACCGACGCCTGCAGAATCCTGCAGATAGCTGAGAGCATAGATCCAGCCTGGGTCCCTGCACGCAGCCTAGTTCCTAATAGTGGGCCTGCTCTGTGCCGGGACATAATGTCTTAGCTTTGTTTGTTCCTTGAGACAGGGGCTCACTGTGTAGCACAGGCTAGCCCACTTGTACTCCTTGCTACTCAGCACACACAAACTGAGGCATGTGTGCTCGCCCTCCCTCCTTCCTCCCACCACTCCCCCAAGAAAATAGCAAAAGAGAACAGCTATGGATTTAGTTGTGCTTTTCCTGGGCTTTGGGGTTTTGTTGTTGTTGTGTGGTTTTTGTTTGTTTGTTTGTTTTGTGAGGGCTGTTGGTCGTGCACAGCAGTGAACAACAAGGGTAGACGGCGAGGACCAACACTCTAAACTGTCCTGACTGGCACACACAGACTGAGGCGCGTGTGTGCAGCTCCTGAGTTCTCCCTCTTTCCCTCCCTCCCACCCCCAGCCCTCACAAAATAGCAAAAGAGAACAGCTGTGAATTTAGTTGTGCATTCATTCATTCATTCATTCGGCAGGGGCTGTTGGTTTTAATTCTGTTTTTCAAGACAGGGTCTTTCTGTGTAGCCCTGGCTGTCCTGGACCTCACTCTGTAGGTCAGGCTGGCCTCTGCCTCCTGGAGTGCTAGGATTAAAGGCGTGCACCACCATCTCTGTCTGGCATGGCTTTGTGGTTTTCTATGGTTATTTCCTTGTACTTGGGCGTGCATATGAGCTGATGACTAGGGGGGGGACTGAACTTGTCCACTTGGTGACCTGTTGTTTGCTGTTTTCTGTCAATTCTAGTACTCAAGGGAAAGAAGCTCAGCCTGCCAGCGTAAGTGCCAAAGACCATCAGCAGCATCTGCCCTTCAGGGTGCTCGGACAGGGTCTCACAGCGAAGGCGCAGGATGCTCAGTGCGGAGAAGCAGGGCTGGCTTCTGTGGCAGCCGCTCGCTGGTGGCTCTGCGGGGATGCAGAGGGAAGAGACCAGGAGCTCCTGTCTACTGCATCCTGCCTTATCTTTTTTATTACTATGTACAAAGATTTGTTTACACAAAGAAACTTAATGCTGTGTTAATAAATTCAGTGTGTAGATGAATTGGGGCAGTTTCAAAAGTGACAGTTTTGTGCAGAATAAGTACAAACCTTTTTTATTTTTTTGAAAATTTGTTGAGATGTCAATTCTTTGTGTCGACAATGAAATTAGACACTTGGTAGATTATCCAAGCATCTGTCAATTTTCCATGCTATTTATTTTCTTCCTTTTTTTTTTTTTTTTTTTTTTTGGCCAAAAGATGAGTTGTGTTTGTTTGAAATCTGAGATAGTGTGTTCCATTGGTGTGTCTGTCCACATCAGTCCTCATCACCCTGGGAATTCCCCAGACATCACAACACTACACTTGAGGTCTGGGACACATCTCGAAAGTCCTACAGTTTTCATTACCAAAACGACAAGGTTCCCAGTGCAAACAGTGTCGGCAATGTTCACCAACACTCACCCTTCACCCTGCTGAGGCGTGGCCACCACACTGGGAGGATCTGAGCCTCCTGCCTTCTGAATATGGAGAGGGTGGGGGCGATGGCAGGTGTGAGTAGAGGACACTGTTCCTCTCAGGAATGGAACATAAATGGCACCTGTCACTTCCAGTCACAACCCCAAGGGGATCACTACAACCATACCAGATGCAGATGTTTTGATTTCATAGCGCTTTTGGTGATAAAATAATTGACAATCTTCCTAATTGGCAACACCAATTATCATTCCTTACATTCTTTGTAGTCTTCTTTTTTTTTTTTTTTTTTTTTTTTTAAGCCTGGTCTCTTGCATGACCTATATTGTGTTAACATCCTAAATAAACATTTTATCAAACAGAATGTATGGTCTTCTCTATGAATTAGGCTTTGAAGACAGTTGCCTGTGTTTGTGGGAACACTAGGGCTTTTCGTCATTGATTGTGACTTTATATAATGCACCTTAAATACTACAGTGTTGAGTAATTGTGTTAAGATGCAGCATGAGCTCTGTAAGGCTGCACACATTAAAATTAACGTAAGGGGTGGAGAGAGGGCTCCCTGGTGACACACTTCAGTTCCCAACATCCACGTGGTGCCTCACAACCTCCTATAACCCCAGCTCCTGAGGGTGCAGTGCCCTTTTCTGGGCTCCAAGGGCACATGCATGCATGTGTACATCCACACACATAAACAAATGATAATCTGGGCTTCTTGTGTTTTCTGGGAACACCAGGGTTCTTCATATTGTGACTTTATAAGATGCACCATACATGTCAGGAGTGTTGAATACTTACAGTGTGCTGACTGCAAGAAAGGGGAGTATTTTTGCTTGCTGCAATTAAAGTGGCTTGTGGAGGAAGAGAGCTGGGGGGAGGGGCGTGTTGTGTATTTATTTACTGTGGGGTCCCTACCCCTCAGTTGGCAGTGCTCCTGTAGGCTTGCCTCTTAAGCTTCCGTTTGACTTTGGTTTTGTACCTCTGTTTGCCTTACACGTCAGCGTTCTCTCCCACACACACCCCCCCCCCCCAGCATCTTAGCCTTGATTTAGTTTCTTGGGCCTGTTTCCCTCCTCTTCTAATGATTCTGAGTGGGAGCTGGGTGGGAAATCAAATCTATCTGCCTCCCACATTAGGATGTTGGGGAACACACACATAAACGAGACATTGGCTGGAGTTGGGCACTCTGCACAAGCCTCGGGTCGACAGCACCTTCGGTTCTCAGGCTACCCAAGGAGAATAAAATTGCCTGTGGTGCTGCCTCCCAACTGTTGGCCTGCTCCGACAATATCTTGTAGAGATTGGCACCAAGAGTGCGTGCCTGGACTGTGACCTCATAGGGCGTGGCTATGTGTGGCATATTTTTTAACTTTGCTTGCTAAATAAAGCTTATCAGGTAACTAATACTTTCTCATTGAGGCTTACGGGGACTTGCTGAGACAAGGCCTCACTATGTAGACCAGGCTAACTGAACTCAGACATGCTACCATGCCCACCCTGATAAGAGTTTTGGGGTTTGTTTCCACAATTTTTAATGTAAAGTAATGCATTTTGGACTCGGGCTGGTGTGGAGTCTTGCAAATCAAAACATGGGATTTACTGAGAGTTTCAGTTCTGCTCAGTTCTATAGAGATACTCCATCTGCAGGATTTCAGAGGTTTAAATGATCCCCTGAGCCCAGCAAAGGGGGGTGGGGCAGATAAAAGTCCCTGCAGCCAATCCTGATGCCCTGAGCTCAATCTCTGGACCCTACCACATAGTGAAGAGAGCTTAACTCTGGCTTCCACACATGTGCCATGGTGTGTGCATGCCCTTACACCTCCCAAAAAACGTTCAAGGGACCCCCTGTTGCTGTAGCTTCTCATGCAGAGCTTGGTATTCTGAAGAAATGATTTGATGGCTCGGAGGTTAAAAAGCACTGTCTGCTCTTCCAGAAGGTCCTGAGTTCAATTCCCAGCAACCACATGGTGGCTCACAACTGTCTATAGTGAGATCTGGTACCCTCATCCGGCAGGCAGACACACATACAGGCAGAACATTGTATACATAATATATAAATTGTTAAAGAAAGAAGTGGCTTGCTAGACTCCTCCCTTGCCGGGCATGGTGATGCACACCTTTAATCCCAGCACATGGGAGGCAGAGGATCGCTGTGAGTTCGAGGCCAGCCGGGTTACAAAGCAAGTTCGGGACAGCCAAGGGTACACAGAGAAACCCTGTCTCAAAAAAAAAAAAAAAAAAAAAAAAAAAAAAAAAAAAACCCTGCCTTTCCTCTTCATTCTGTAGAGACAGCTGCCCCAAAAGCTTCCTGGGAATTGGTATCGCTAGGAGCCTCTCTGGCACAGGTGATGTTAGTTTAGTTTTGCTAAAAATTTCAGAATCCTTGTTAGAAACAGGTGTGTAGAGCCCGTGAGACGGCTCAGTGGGCAGAGGTGCTTGCTGCGTAAGCCTGCTGGCTTGAGTTGAACGCCCGGGACCCATGTAAAGGTGGAAGGAAGAACTAACTCCGCAGATTGTTCTCCAACCTCCATGTACGTGTCGCGACCTGTGCCCACAGACACTACGCCCTAACACACAATAATAATTACAAGAAAACATTTAAATTCACATGTATAGGTGTGTGGGTAGGTGTGGGTCTCTGCCAAGGCCAGAGGCATCAAAGCCTTTTGGAGCTGGAGTTTCAGGGGGTTGTGAGTCGACTGCTGTGGGTGTTGGGAGTTGAACTCAGGTCCTCTTCAGGAGCGTAGCGCTCCCAATTGCTGAGCCATCTCTCCATCCTCATATAAATAAAGTTGGGGTTTTTGTTGTTGTTGTTGTTGGGTTTGGTTTTGGTTTTTTTCCGAGACAGGGTTTTCTGTGTAGCCTTGGCTGTCCTGGAGTCGCTTTGTAGACCAGGCTGGCGTCAAACTCACAGCGATCTACCTGCCTCTGCCTCCCCAGTGCTAGGATTAAAGGCACGCGCCACCTCTCCCGGCTATAAATAAAGTTTTTAAATGGAAGAGATATGTAGAAATTGACTCTGAAGAACCTTCCACAACCATCTCTTATGTTTGTGCAGTAATGAAACGCCATTGTTATTTTGTCGCCCCCTAGTGGTCAGTTTTGGTATTCCCGTGTAAACCTGAGCTCTGAACCATCCTTTGTGTGGAACCTTGCGCAGCTATTTCTCTTGTATAATCCCCCCTTTTTCGGTTCAGGACAGGATCTCTATGTATTCCTAGATGGCCTGGGGCTTCCTATGTAGATCAAACTGGCCTGGAATTCATAGCGATCTTCCTGTCTCTTTCTCCGGAGTGCTGGTCCTGTTTATAATTCCCCTTTCTTTCTTTCTTTCTTTCTT
This sequence comes from Acomys minous, assembly GCF_964271855.1. NCBI lineage: Eukaryota > Metazoa > Chordata > Mammalia > Rodentia > Muridae > Acomys > Acomys minous. Next base: position 65,675,438 of record NC_140498.1, on the reverse strand, counting down.
TCTTTCTTTCTTTCTTTCTTTCTTTCTTTCTTTCTGGTTTTTGGAGACAGGTTTTCTCTTTGTAGTCTTGGTTGTCCTGGACTCCCTTTGTAGACCAGGCTGGCCTTGAACTCACAGCGATCCGCCTGCCTCTGCCTCCCGAGTGCTTGGATTAAGGGGCGGGGGGGGGGGGGAAGGGGGGAGGGGGGGGCGGTGCACCACAACGCCTGGCTCCTATAATTCCCATTTCTTATCACTGCAATTGAAAAGCCGGGTGAATCTGTGTATGGTGGTACAGGATGTCATCCTAGTTACTCCAGAGGCTGAGGCAGAAGAAGCATAAATTCAAGCTAGTCTTGGAAACCCACTGAGATCTTATCTTTAAAAGTAAAGTGTGGCCGAGCATGGTGGTGCACGCCTTTAATCCCAGCACTCAGGAGGCGGAGGCAGGTGGATCGCTGTGAGTTCGAAGCCAGCCTGGTCTACAAAGCGAGTCTAGGACAGCCAAGGCTACACAGAGAAACCCTGTCTTGAAAAACCAAAAAATAAAAAAAAATAAATAAAAGAATAGTAAAGTAAAATGTGTGTGTTGGGGGTAGGTGGGTTGAGAGATGGCTCAGTGGTTAAGAGCACTGACTACTCTTCCAGAGGAGCTGGCTTCAATTCCCAGCACCAACATGGCAGCTTACAATTATCTGTACCTCTAAGATCTCACACCCTCGTACAGACATATACGCAGACAAAACAGCAACGCACATAAAAGTAAAAGGAAATAACTTATTAAAAATAAAATGTGGGGCTGGGGAGATGATGGCCCGGGAGTCACCTGCTTGCTGTAAAAGCATGGGGACCTGAGTTTGAACCCCTAGCTCCCACCTAAAAGGTGGGTATGCGCTGAGGGGTAGAGACAGATTCATCTGGGAGCCTGCTGGCAAGCCAGACTGGCTGAAAACTTAAGGGCCCAGTAGTGAGAGACCATGTCTTAAGAAATAAGGTTGGGGGAGAGCGTGCTGGAGAGATGGCTCAGTGGTTAAGGACATGTCTCTCTTCCAGAAGGGCCCAGGTTCAATTCCTAGCACCCATCTGGGAGCTCACAACCGTCTGTAACACCAATCCTCAAGAGAAATCCAACACTTTGTTCTGGCCTCTGAAGGCACAAAGCCCACATGTAGTACACAGACACGTATGCAAACAAAACACCAGTATACATAAACTAAATCATTTTAAGCTGGGCTCCACCTGTAATCTCAACACTCTGGGAGGCAGAGGCAGGTGAATCTCTTGTGAGTTCGAGGCCAGTCTGGTCTACAGAGTTCAGAATAGCCAAGGTTACACAGAGAAACCGTGTCTCAAAAAAAAAAAAATTTTTTTTTTTTAATTAAAGTGGCCAGGTGTGGTGGCTCAGCTCATGCCCAGCACTCAGAAGACAGAGGCACTCCGAGTTCTAGGCTAGGCTGGTCTACAGAATGAGTTCCAGGACAGTCAGGGCTATACAGAAAAATCCTGTATCTCACACACACACACACACACACACACACACACACACACACACACACCAATAAATAAGTAATAAATAAATAAATAAGGGGGAGCGTGATAGAGACCCCAAATTGACCTGTAGATTCAGCACACACCGACTAGGATTGTAGCTCAATGGTGGATCGTTTGGATCACTTGCCTAGTGTAAGCAAGGCCCTGGGTTCTAGCACTAGTATTGGGAGTGGAAGGGAAAGGACCAGAGGCACAAACTGGGAGTAAAGGAAGGAGAAAAGCAAGTTGCAGCATAAAACAGCACTAATCCTTTAAAATGCACATGTGCAACACACGCCCACAGGCACACACACACCTGTGTGTGATACTGAACTACAGCACTCAAATCTCCATCAGAGTTTCACCTGAGACACTGAGCTTCATTCTAGGCCAACACCCCAGCCCGTGTCAGTACACTTGAGCTAAAAGGAAAACCCTAACCTGTTTACTTATTAACTGTCCGAGTCAGCAGTGTCTCCGCAACAAGGAAACCAGCAAAACCCCCAAACCAAAGGAGCAATTATCTCCTTTAAAGTGCTAAAACTGAGGCTCTCAGGGCTTTAAAGACTCCTTAAGGCCAGGCGTGGTGCTGCACGCCTTTAATCCCAGCACTTGGGAGGTAGAAGCAGGTGGATCACTGTGAGTTCGAGGCCAGCCTGGTCTACAAAGTGAGTCCAGGACAGCTAAGGCTACACAGAGAAACCCTGCCTCGAAAAAAAAACAACAAAACAAGAATGCTTAAGCTGAGTGCACTGGCACAGCATTATAAAGCAGGCACAGGTGGGTCCCTGAATTGGAGGCTAGCCTGGACTACATAATGAATTCCAGGCCAGCCAGGTTGACATAATGAGACCCTATCTCAAACAAAACAAAACGGAAAAAAAAAAACTATTTGGGGTGGCAAGACACAACTAAATAAATGTAAACAAATGAAACTCACCAATTAAAATTACGCCTCATAAAAAAAATGAGGAAAAGGGGGGACCCTCTTCAAATTCCTGAATGATTACCTGCCTCCCAAAAATGTACATGCATGTCAACGTAGGCAACTATGGCAAAAATTAAATGTGAAGACACTAATTTTACCCAAGATACAGATGAGATTTTATTTGAATCAAAGGAACTCAAGCCCAAAGTAGAGAAATGGGGGAAGGGAATCAGTCAGTTTAAGGAAATGACAGATTAAAGGTCACTTCCTGGCTAGTAAAACAGCTCAGTGTTTTGAAGTGTTTACTGCACAAGCTATGAGGATCTCAGTTTGGATCCCCAGGACCGGCATAAAGGTCGTGTGTGGTAGTTTGTTCCTACAACCCCAGCACTGTGGGGGCAGAGACATGTGGACTCTGGGGACTCACTGCCTGGGCAGTGTCTGTCTCAGACAGTGATGTCAACCCGTGGCTTCCACACATGTGTGTACACAGCCAAGTGCATACGTACGCATGCATGCTCAGGGAGTGAGTACATGTGCACACACCATGCATGCATACCCAGGGAGTGAGCACATGTGCGCACACCGTGCGTGCGTGTGCCTGTGTGTGTGTGTGTAGATCAGACTGGCCTGTAACTCACAGAGACCCTCCTGCCTTTGTGCTGTTTTTAAAAACAAAATCCCAATCATTGAATTTTACCAATGAAGACTCAGGAGCCAGATGCTGGGGTGAGAAAGTCTGCTATCTCAGAGAGGCAGAGAAAGCACCCAGCTGACCTTCCTACTCAGCTCACATCCCTGAAGGAAAAAGCCCCTTCTGCTCCTCCACATCATCTTTAAAAACCTTCAAACTGAATGTCCCTCCTTTTTACTTCCTGTGTGTCTCTATCTGTCCTCTGGACTTCCTCTCACTTTCTGTGTTTTCCTATGTTCACTTCCTGTCAACTGGTTACTTGCTCAACTTCTTGACCTTTATTTCATCCTGTTTCCAGAAAGTTGTGCCACACTACAATTACCTGTCTACAATGAACCGGAAGTTCTTGTGTTAAAGGTGTGTACTAGCCACACCACAACAAGAAACTGGGGGTGGGGGGAGGGGGGATTTCCCAATTCCCAGTCTCGGGGTTCACAATGGAATCAAATATCCTGCAACACCTCTGCTTCCCAAGCGCTGGGATTAAAGGTGTGGTGGCTCACACCTGATCCACTTCAAACTACGCTTGACCTTCCTTCGATTAACGGTTGTTCACTCATTACATACTTAGGAATGGCCTGCAAAGCGCTCTGTCGTGTATAGGGCTGAGGAATGTGGATAGAGCATGAAGCAATAGCTCAGCCCTTACAAGCATGTGGTGGTCTTGCAGAGGACCTCAGTTCTGTTCCCAGCACCTTCATCTGGTGGCTCGCAACCACCTGTAACTCCAGCTTTGAAGGATCTAATGACCTCTCCTCTCCTGGCCTCTGCAGGCAGAGACACAGTTGCATAGCCCCCGCCCCTCCCCAACATGATGAGAAACAAAAATAAATCTATTTTTCAAAAAGTAGTTGGACATGAGCCAGGTGGCGGCGGCGCACGCCTTTAATCCCAGCACTCGGGAGGCAGAGGCAGGTGGATCGCTGTGAGTTCGAGGCCAGCCTGGTCTACAGAGCAAGTCCAGGACAGCCAGACAGCCAAGGCTACACAAAGAAACCCTGTCTCAAAGAAGAAAAACAAAACAATAAAAAACAGTACCAGGCAGTGATGGCACGCACCTTTAATCCCAGCATTGGAGAAGCAGAGACGGCCTGATCTCCAGCCTGGTGTTCAGAACAGGTTCCAGGGCAGCCAAGACTACAAAGAAGACTCCCTGTGTCAAAAAAATGTAGACTGGACAGACACTTCCCCCTACCCTTGTTGTCCAGATAATCAGGTGAAGCTCTTTTTTTTTTCTATCAGCAAGAGGGCTTAGAAAGTGCTATCCCCTCCGGCCTCTCCACTGTATAATAGTGTTGTTTAACAGGAACATTGTATAACAGTGTTTAATAGGAGCATTGTATAACAGCGTTCAACAGGAACATTGTAAAACAGTGTACAGCAGAAACTCATGCAGCCAAACTCCAGCACCGAGAACACCATGAGGAAATAATGTGTGCTCTTTCTGAGATTTGCTGAAGTGAAAAGCATCTTGACCTTGCTGGATTTCAAGAGAAGCCGATGAGATAAGCATGTGTTGCAAAAACCCCCGTGGGCCCAGTGGGAAGTGACACGAGTGTGTGAAGTCAGCCCCTGGCAGGCCTAGCAGTGAGGAGTATTGTTCTCAGGAAAAGCCTTCTCAAGGGAAGCAAAGGACCGGGTTCACAGATGCTATTGGAGGCTTCCTAGGAAGGTGCTATTTGTCATGGCCAGGTTTTCCAAGATTCACTGTCTTCTCACTAGCCTGGGAACACCCATCTCTGCCTACATAAGCACCCCTCCATTTGTTTCTCAAAAAAAAAAAAAAAAACGGACTTTGTTTTCAGCTTTCTGAGACAGTCTGGGGGGTGGGGGGATAGCCCAGGCTAACCTTGAATGCACTAGGTAGCTGAGAATGGCCCTACGTGTCTGCACCTCATGTTGCTATCTCCCAAGGGACTGGGATCACAGGAATGTCCCACCACATCTGGTTTACGCAGTAGCTAGGGTCGGAAACCAAGGCTTTGTGCGTGCCAGGTTCTGCCAACTGGGTTACATCCCCTACCCCCCACACACCCCACTTTCCCCCCACCCCACCCCGCAGCCTCAAGATGGGCATTTTCACAACTCCGCCATCTTCCCCCAATTCACCTGAAGCCTAGATCTTAACATGAACCCCGCTTGCCCCAACACCATCTCTCAGCTTATCAGCCTGTCAGGCAGCAGTCAGACGTGAGCCAGGGGGACAGTCGTTAGCACAATAGGAACCCGGAGTTAGGAAATGGGGCCCAAGTTGTGCTGTCCGATAAGAGGGCCCCAGAGGGCTTCTTTGAAAGAGTGCCACTGCATTTGCGACCTGACTGAAGAGACATAGACATGTCTGGAGGTCGTGGGAGATGTAGCCAGTGGTAAAGTGCTGGCCTAGCAAATGGGCCCTAAATTTAATCCCCAGAACCAAAATGTTAAAAGGAGGAGTGGGGGGGCGGGCCAGGGGAGAAGCAGAAAAAAAAAAATATCTGGAAGAGTACAATCTCCATTAGAGAAATTAGAAAATGTTAAAAATTTAGGGCGAGGAGCTAAGGAGATTGCTCGGGACTTAAAGCGCTTGCTATATTGGTTTTGAGGACTAAAGCTCAGGGCCCCAGCAACTCAGGCAAATGCAGGATGGGCGAGGCAGCACACCTGTCATTCCAGCCTGGGAAGGGGAAAGCAGAAGATCCCCCACACCAAGCTGCCTAGCCAAGACTAGATGCATCTGCAAGCTCTGGGTTTGATTGAGAGAACCTGCCTCAGTGAATAGAGCAGGAAAAACAGCTGGGTTTGATTCCTGCTATCAACCTCCGACCTCGGCATGCATGAGCACATGTGCGCACGCGCATCTTCACACATGCCAAAAAAAAAAAAAAAAAAAAACCAGCACACGCACGCCACCCACGCACCCACACCCACACACAAAAATTGGGGAACTAAAGTGGACCTAATGTGGGGGTGGGGGAGCAACAGGTAGAGGACGTGGGAACACAGACCCGAACTGCAAGCTTTTGACGTTAAGACTTCGAGAAAGGTCTCTGAATTGAGTTAACATACACTTTATGCCCAAGACAGCCTTGCAAACCTTAATTATAATTTGGGCCCCATCTGCCGTTAACCTAGGTCACCTAGGAGGCCGTAGAGGAAAACAGTGGTAGTGAGACCAGCCAGGGAAAGGGATGAAGGTGGCTAAACCACAGTGTATGTTTAGAAGGGACGGGCTAAAAGATGTCAAATCTTATCTCGCCAGCTGTTGGGTGGCGTTTTAGACTTGAACTCAGTAAGACTTGAGTCCTAAGGGACCACAAATGACAGCAAAGCCGTCCCAAGCCTGGAAGACTCAGACACCCTAGCATAAGTCCCTAGCTCCATCGTTAGTAGGTGCGCCTCTCTGGGGAGATCATTTTCTTCCGGTGTATTGAACCCTTGCTTCTTTTTTTTTTTTTTAAATATATTTATTTATTTGATGTATATGAGTGCTCTACCTGCGTGTATACCTGCAGTCCGGAAGAGGGCCTCAGATCCCTATATAGATGGTTATGAGCCACCATGTGGTTGCTGGGAATTGAACTCAGAACCTTTGGAAGAGCAGCCAGTGCTCTTAACCCCTGAGCCATCTCTCCACCAGAATCCTTATCTATTAAACGGAAATGAGCACGTTAGAATTGACTTCACACCTCTGACTTCCAGGTCAGCGGACCGGGAAGAACCCACTCCCACTCCCACCCCCACCCCAAAGACAGAGGCATCCAGGTCAATGCGCGTGCTCCGGACTCGGGACGGTGGGCGCATGCGCGAGCCTTTTTACTTAGGCGTGCGCCTGCGCGCAGCTGGGGTCCAGTCCGCCCGCGGAGTCAGGAGGGCACGCGGGGCTTAGGGCGGCGCGGTGGGCGGCGCACCATGCCGGGGATGGTGCTGTTTGGCCGGCGCTGGGCCCTAGCCAGCGACGACCTGGTGTTCCCCGGGGTCTTTGAGCTGTTCCTACGTGTGCTGTGGTAAGTGAGGCCGCCGTGCAGACGAGGAGGGCGCGCTGTCGCTGAAGAAGGCGACCGAAGTCGCGTCTCCTAGGTGCTTTACCCAGCAGCCTCGCACCCCCAGCTCCGGTCAGCCTGCACCTAGGACTTTAGAAGGTGCAGTCTCTGTGTGTGCATTTGACAGGTGTCCCGGACCTTCCGCGCGACAGGGCACGAGAGCTAGGGCGCGGCGCCGATGCCCTGGAGCATCAGAAAGCCGTAGCCTCCAGGTCTCACCTTCTTAGAGAACTTTTGAATCACTGGCTTCCCGTCTTTTTGTTGGGCAGGTAGCAAAGTACCTGTCTCTGCAGAACAAAAATGTGGGAAGTTACAAGTACAGAGCAGTTCACAAAAAACCAAAAACCAAAAACCAGTATAGTAGGGTGGTTTTGAAAAACGGAGCTACGCTCAGAGGGAACCGCCGCTAGTGCGTGACAGCGCCTGGCCTGCCTGGCAACGAGGTACAGCGTTCTTAGGAAAAACATTCTCAAGAGAGCAAGGAATGGGAGCACCAAAAAAACTCTTTCTAGAAACTCTCCTTCTCGAGGCAGAGTTTTTCCTTTATCTCCTGACACGGGGCCCAGGCGTTTGCAGGCCTGACAGAAGAAGTTATATCTTAAGTTGGGTGGGAGGGTGTAACTCTTTTTGACGGCGTGCTCACCTAGCATGCAGGAGGCCTCTAGTGACACGTTTGAGAATTCTGGGGTTTGGGTTTCTTTTTAAATGCACAGATATAGTCTAGGAACGTGCTTTTGTTTTTGATCCCACGTGTAGGGATATGCTTACTTGGTTTGAATTACAGTTGGCTACAATATGTGTTAATCGAATGTTGCTGGACCACACAATACAAATCCTGTAAATAATTCAGCAGTTACTTTGTTTGTTGCTGACATGATTGTAAGTCGTGATGGATACTTTCCCCCCGAAGACTAGCTCACTTAGGCTTTGGCTTTCGACAGTCGGCTACATCTCTTGCTTGCCTCAAACTCCACTATGCAATGTGGGGATGACCTTGAACTTCCCATCCTCCTGCCTCTACCTCCCCAGGGCTGGGATTACAGCTGTGCACGCTTAGTTTATATAGCACCGGGGTTCGAACCTAAGGGCTCCTGCGTACCAGGTGAGCATTCTGCTGACCCAGCTTCCTCTCCAGCCCCGTTTAGTTTTGAAGTGGGGGCTCCTCGTGCATCTTAGGGTGGCCTGGAACTCATATATAGCCCAGGCTCAGGCTGGTCTCTACTAGATGCTCCTCCTGCCTCTCCTGTGCAGGGATTACAGGCAAGCCCCGGTACGTGGCTTCCACCAGGTATAGAATAAAGACAGAAAGCCACCCCCTGTGCCAACCGTCTGGCTCCGGGTAGCCTTTTTTAGTGACGAAGTTACATTCCACGTCGGACTTCAACCTTGTTTGGGGGAACAAAACTTCCCTTTTGTCTTCATAGCAAGTTTTATGACGCCACTTTCCCTCGTTGTGCACAGGTGGTTTGCCAGCCTGACCCTGTACCTCATGCACAGAAGGAAGCTGGACTGTCCTGGAGGAGTCCTGCTCAGCACTTACTTGATCGTGCTCCTCGGTCTCCTGGCTGTTATTGTGTGCACCGTGCTGGCCATCGTGTATGTCAGCATGAGAGGTAAAGGGAGCCGTGTTTGCTGTGGGAACCCAGCTTTGATCTTAACAGCCGTCCTGCAACGCCATTTGCCTACTGTACAGCTCGCCCACTTAGAGTGTATTCAGTGGTGGTTTTTTTTCCTTCTAAAGTGTGTGTGTGTGTGTGTGTGTGCGCGTGCGCGCATGTGAGTACCTACAGTGGTCAGAAGAGGGCGTTGGATTGGGAACACCTGGACCCGGAGTTAGGGGTGGTAGCCAACCACTGCACTGGCAGGTGCTAGGAGCCAAAGGCCAGCCCTCTGCGAGAGCGGCAGGTGTTCTTCGCCACTGAGCCGTCCGTTTCCCCAGCCCCACACAAGGTCACACACGAGGTTCCTGCTGTTTCCACAGGTGAAAAACCATCACTACAGGTGACCTCAGAACATTTTCCTGTCTGTGTATCTGTACATGTTTGTGTGGGCTTCTGTGTGTGTGTTTAAAAGCCGGAGGTTGATGATCGTTGGCAGCCTTCCCAGATCACTCTCCATGTTATTATTAATTTTTCTTCCCCCTGAGGTAGGGTGTGGTCACAATTCCGTTCCTTGGTCAACGTTTACCCCTTCTCCTAAGGTCACACACACACCAAACCAAGGCGTGATTTTGCTTTGCTTCTGCATGGGGCTGGGGGATAATCTGGAGAAGCTCTGATGACTGACCTACCCTTTGCACATCCTACTGTTAGTCGATGTACAGGCTCTTCTGGGCCAACCAACTTGAGTTGAATTTTCTGTTACTTATGACTTGAGCTGTTTTCACTAGAACCAAAAACAGCATTTTATGAAAACGTATTAAATGGAACATGACAGCGCAGGCCTGTCATTCCAGCTTCTTGGGGTTACAGTGGAAGGACCAGAAGTTTGAAGCTTATTTTGATAGAGAAAAAATTTAAAAGACAGGTGTGTGGGGTAGGGTTGTAGCCCATGAGAAAAGGAGGTAATTTCCTTGATACATACGTACATACTTGGCGTGTGTGTGTGTGTGTGTGTGTGTGTGTGTGTGTGTGTCAGTAGGGATTGAATCCAAGGCCTCATGCATATGAGGCAAATTCCTTCCATCTCTTCTTTGTGAGTGAAGCCTTGCACTACGGCTTGTGACTGGCATAGCACGCCCATGGGCAGCGCTCTTGTCTTTGCCTCCTACGTGCAGGGATTCCAGGCAATGCACCGTCAGATCCAGCATGGGGCCTTGGCAAGAAATAAAGAAAGAACCCTCGATCGGTAGGAAAAATAGACAAAGAGCTTAAACAGTAAAGGAAGAGGTTTTTGGGGTTTTTTGGGGGGGGTGTTTATTTTATTTTATTTTTGTAAAAATTTCAGCCTCAACCATGCACAGAAAGCATTAAAATATACATTTCATTGCATTGTGAAGGTGGAATGAATGAACAGCCTGGTCTTTAGGTGGGGATCAGGCAAACCTTTGGACAGGCCAGTGTGATAACCTGCATGCATTAATCAGTGTATATTTGCACATACACACAGAAGGGCTTGTGATCTTCCTTGTAGTATGGTTTGTGGAAGGAAGAACCAAGTGATTCTTTTTCAGAGTCATAGGTATTTGTGGTGTAGTTGGGAACAGTTTTGCTTTTGTTGTAGTGTTTTCTTTGCTTTTTCAGGATATTACTGTGTAGCCCAGGCTGGCCCAAAATGCACAGGGATTTTTTTTTTCCTCCCTCAGCTTCCCCAGCGAGGGCTAGGATCACAGGTTTGCACCCCACATTCGTCCCTGTAGTTGATTTAAGAACTCCCCCATGAAACCCTACTTTTGCTGCTGTATGGGGTGGGGTCGGAGTGGGTGGTCTGCATTCAAGGCCACTGTGTTTTGGCAGAGCTTTTTCCATATGAGGCCTTTTATCTGCCATATCTGGGTAGGGCCCTTTATCTCTGTTTGTGGGTTAAGAGCTCATCGCTCAACAACTTCTTCTTTTTCTCCTTTTCCTCCTCCTCCTTCTATTTTGAGACTGGGTTCCTCTATGTAGCCTTGGCTGTTCTGGACTCACTTTGTAGACCAGGCTGGCCTCGAAATCACAGGGATCCACCTGCCTCTGCCTCCCAAGTGCTGAGATTAAAGGCGTGCGCCGCCACGCACAGCGTCATAGCTTAACTTCTGTGTCAGAGAAGATGGCTGCAGTGGCTAAGGTGTCTGTGATTCATAAATCTGTGGCATAGACCTTCTCTTGCTTGCTCTTATGAATGTCGTACCTGATGAGGGACGTTAGGTCACTTTAGGAAGTCTTTGTTGAGGACAGCCCAATGCAGCGGTGTCTCTGAAGGTTAGGATCATCAAATTAGGATTGAGGAAAAAAATAAATATGGAAATAAGTGGGTTGTTTTTTTTTTTAAAGCCACACATAGTGGTGCACACCTTTAGTCCCAGCACTCCAGAGGCAGAGGCAGGCAGACCTCTGTGAGTTCAAACTCAGCATGGTCTACATAGTGAAACCGTGTCTTTAAAAAAAAAAAAATGTGTTTTTCTAAGGTCTGAACCAGATGAGGCCTGGAGGAGAGGGACTCATGAGGTCCCCTCCTCTAGCTCAGGGACAGTTCATGGGTGCTGAGGGGAGGGGGAGGGTCATTTTTCTTCAGTGACGTAGCCACTGGTCAGTTGCCCGTGTTCCAGGGAATAACTCCCTGCCCATACTCAGGCACCCTGAATTAAAAACAAGCAAAACAAAACAAAGGACATGAAAGTAGGAGGGGACTTCTCAGGAAGAGGGCGTTCCTGAGGGAGTGGGGGGGCCAGGGAGGGGTCACAGCCAAGATGTACCGGGTACATTACATGAAATTACCAAGGAATTTAAAACTGGTTTTTTCTAGGTAGATGCAGCTTTTTTCAATATCTCATTGATTATCTGGAAACTTAATTAGACACACCCCATCTGCATTCCTTGTCAGAGCTTCTGGGTGCAGAGTTGCAATCACAGATGCAGCCAATGTGTTAGAACGTGTCCTATTACATAGAACCCTACCTGCAGTGGAGGCCTGCTCCCTGGTTTGTTCAGTCTTGGCCACTGTTACAAAGTAACAGGCTCCTCTTCTTCCTCAGTCTGAGAGTGCTGTACCACCAGTTAGGCAGGGAGAGGCACTCACTGCCTGTCAAGCCTGACGACCCAGGTTTGGTCCCACATGGTGAAGGAGGGAACAAGCTCCTGCAAGTCTCCCCCGACCTCTTGTTTTGTGCCATGTCACAGATGTGCTCATACACAATAAATAAATGTAAAAAAAAAAATTTTTTTTTTTTGGTTTTTTGAGACAGGGTTTCTCTGTGTAGCCTTGACTGTCCTGGACTCACTTTGTAGAACAGGCTGGCCTTGAACTCACAACGATCCGCCTGCCTCTGCCTCCCAAGTGCTGGGATTAAAGGCGTGTGCCACCACTGCCTGGCTGTAAAAAAATTTTTTTTTTCGAGACAGAGTTTCTCTGTATAGCCTTGGCTCTCTTGCACTTGCTTTGTAGGCCAGGCTGGCCTCAAATTTACAGAGATCCACCTGCCTCTGCCTCCTGAGTGCTGGGATTACAGGTGTGCGCCACCACACCAAGCTCTGTAAAAAAAAAAAAAAACTAAAAATTAATTACCATATAAATGCCTTCCAGGAGGCTTGATAGTGCCTAATTTAAAAAAAAAAATTTTGTTAAATCCTTTTTGTTCATTTGAAGTAGGGTTTCTCCACGTAACCCCAGCTGGCATGAGACTTGCTACGTAGTCCATGGCACCCTTGAATTTACAGAGATCTTCCAAGTGCTGGGATTAAAGGTGTGTGCCACCATATCCAGCACTAAAGATTCATTTTTAATTTTTAACTGTGTGTATGTGTCTGCATGTGGGAATGCCACATCTGTGGGAGTACCTGCAGAGTCCAGACGGGGTGTTGGAGCCCCTAGAGTTGGAGTGCAGTGCAGTTGTGAGTCCTGGGAAGCGAACTCAGGAAGAGCAGCAAGTGTTCTTCACCACTGAGCCAGCTCTCTAGCACCAACATTTTACACCAGTGTTCTTGTTTCAGCCCTGTGCCTGTGACCCCAGTTCCCAGAGAGTGAAAGCAGGGCAGGCACCTGGAGTTCATTGGCCAGCCAGCCCAGTTGAATTGATGAGGAGAGGGCCTTCCTCAAAAGCTAAAGCGCAAAGGCTGGGGAAACGGCCCAGAGGTTAAGATCCTATGCTCTCTTACAGAGGATCCCAGTTCAGTTCTCAGCACCTATATGGATGGGTAGCTCACAACCGACTGCAGCCCCACGTCGTGGGGATCCAGAGCCTCTGGCTTCCCCTATGGATTCCTGTATTCACATGCACCACTCCCTATTAGATGGGTACACAAAATTAAAAATAAAATAAATCCTGTTTAAAAATAAGGTTTGAAAAGGGCTGGAGAGATGGCTCACGGGTTAAGAGCACTGTCTGCTCTTCCAAAGGACCCAGGTTCAATTCCCAGCACCCACATGGCAGCTCACAACTGTCTGTAACTCCAGTTCTAAGGGATCTGACACCATCACACTAATGCACAAAAATTAAAAAAGTAAATAATTACTAAAACAAAATAAAGTGAAAGGCTGGGTGTGGTGTCGCACACCTTTAATCCCAGCACTCTGGAGACAGAGGCAGGCAGATCACCATGAGTTCAAGGCCAGCCTGGTCTACAAAGTGAGTTCAGGACAGCCAAGGCTACACAGAGAAACCCTGTCTCAAAGTCACCCCCCCACCCCCCACCCACAAAAAAAAGGTGAAGAGTAAAAGAAAAGCACACAACATTCCCCATTGACTTCCATAGGAAATAGTAGGGACATACACACACCACACATACACAAACACACACACGGACCACACACACAGGAAGATGCACTATATACACAGACACACCACATCAGATACTGTACACACACACACACACCATATATACACACACACACCACACACACAGATGCACCTCATACAAATATCATACACACCACACACATACACACACCACACATGTACCACATACATAGACCACACACAAACACCACACACACACACACATGTACCACATACATAGACCACACACAAACACCATACACACCACACACACACACACACATGTACCACATACACAGACCACACACAAACACCATCCATAACACACATACACACACATAAATACACACAGACATAACACACACAAATGCACAGACACACCACACACACAGACACAAGTGTTAAGCTTTGAGCCTCAGTTTCTTTGTAAAATGAGATGCTCGCTCCCCGGCAGTTTGTGAGGCGTGAGGGATAATGGGTAGTACGTATCAGGTCACTGAGTGTTCAGCGCCGTGTCCAGTAGGCGGGGAGTTTATGTTCCTGGCTGTTAGAACCTGGCAAAGATTTCCTCTTTTGCCCGGGGCAGTCCCCATACCTGCTGCTCCAGTTTAATTACACCCATAGTGCTGCTTGTGGTTCTCAGAAGTCCAGTTTGGCCAGTGATTGCGTAGCCCTCCCTAGTTAGAGCCCAGAAGTCGCTTCGACTCTGAGTCTAAGAAACGAACCTTCTGTCATGCTTCCCACCCTTCCCTTTGTCACTTTTTTTTTCTTCCTTCCTTTTATTTGGGGGGGAGGGAGGGGGCGGCGGCGGCAGGGAGGATTTGTTTTGTTCTGTTTTCTAGACAGGGTTTCTCAGCTATCTTGGAAGTCACGCTGTAGACCAGGCCGGCCTTGGCCTCAGAGACCCGCCTGCCTCTGCCTTCTGAGTGCACCACCCAGCACGGAGGACAGGATGTTAGTTTTGAGGCTACCGGCTTGTGCCACCATGCAGTCCTGTGGTTTGAACTCAGGGCTTCATGTATGCTACTAGGGTAGCACTTTACAGGCCGAGCTACACAGCCAGCCCTGCTGAGAGGTTTGACTGTTTGTTTTGTTTGTTAGTCTTGTTTTTCCAGTCAGGGTTTCTCTGTGTAGCCCTGTCTGTCCTGGAACTCTTTCCGTAGACCAGGCTGACCCCTCGCTTCTGCCTTCTGAGTGCTGCGATTAGAGGCAGGTGCCACACTTACCTGGCTAAGGATTAAATAAATATACGTATTTAATTTCATGTACATGTGCATATCTGAGTGAATGTGCATGCACCATGTGTTTGCAGGAGCCTCCAGAGGCATTGGATCCCCTAAACTGGAGCTGCAGACAGTTGTGAGCCAAGAACCAAAGCCAGGTCCTGTGCAAAAACAGGAGTTTTGGGATTAAAGGCGTGTAACACCACCGCCCAAATTTGTCACTTGCTTTCTAATTTGGGCACATGTCACCAAGTATAAGTAAGAGTTCAGTGGTGGGTACAGCAAAATACAGAGATGTTCCAGTAGCTATATCTTTTTCTTTTAGATTTATTTTTAAATTATGTGTATATGGCTGAGTGTGGTGTATGACGTAAGTGTTCATAGCCAGTTTCAGGTCCCATTGCAAGAGCAGTACATGCTCTTAACTGCTAAGCAGTTTTCCAGGCCTGTAGCTAGTGTGTGTGTGTGTGTGTGTGTGTGTGTGTGTGTGTGTGTGTGTGTGTATGTGTGTGTGTGTGTATACTCAGGTGTGTAAGTGATGTGTGGAGGGCGGAGATGAAGATCAACTATCTTCAATCAATCCCTCACCATCTTATGTTTTGAGACCGTGTCTCAGTGAACCTACAGCTCATTAATTCAGCCAGGCTGGTTGACCAGTTGGCCCAACGATCCACCCATCAGCCACTCCCATCACAGTTGTAGACACACCTCAGCCCTCTCTCTCAGCTTCCTTGTGGGTGCTAGGCATCTGAACTCAGGTCCTCATACTTTTACGACAGGCACTTCATCAGCTGAGCCATCTCTCTAGCCCCTCTTGGTAGCCAGAGAACAGCTCCACATCTTACAGCAGGCTTCCTCCTCCCCCACACCCTCTCCCCCCAGACCCCCCACCCCCCACCCCCCACCCCCGCAAGACATGGTCTCTCTGTGTAGCCTTGGTTGGTCTGGACTCTCTTTGTAGACCAGGCTGGCCTTGAACTCACAGAGATCTTCCTGCCTCTGCCTCCTGAGTGCTGGGATTAAAGGCGTGCGCCACCGCGCCTGGCTCAGCTCCGCATCTTAGGAGACCTGTGAGCAGTTGGTTCTTTCTGTGTTTCAGGAACCATTTGTAACCCTGGACCTCGGAAGTCTATGCCTAAGCTGCTTTATATCCGCCTGGCGCTCTTCGTGCCAGAGATGGTCTGGGCTTCTCTGGGGGCCGCCTGGGTGGCAAAAGGAATCCAATGTGACAAGACAGTTGTGATTGGCATCGTGGCCACCGTCATTGTCAGGTGAGGTGCTCCTCCTCCCCCTCCTCTTCCTCCTCCTCCTCCTCCTAGCTTCTCCTCAGGTGTGTTTCTGGGCAGTACAGCACCATGATGTCGTGTGAACGTTTCTGACCTAGGGTAACAAATGAAGACTTAGATGGGTTTTGATCTGTCAGAAACAACTCATCTTCCAGCTGCCGTCTGTGAGTGTTGACTTTCTCCCCAGTGCTTATTTTCTGCAAGTTCCCTCTCTCATAAGAGGGGCTGGAGAGACGGCTCAGCACTTAAGAGCTCTTATCAAACTACTGTGAGAATGGAGTTCACTTCCTAGCACCCATGTGAAAAACTAGCCTTCCCATGTACACCTTTAACCCCAGCTCCAAGGACGGTGGTGACAGGAGCATCACTGAGGTATACTGCCTCCCAGCCTAGCCTGGAAAACATGAGCTCAGATTCAGAGAGAGAGAGAGAGAGAGAGAGGTGCCTTAGAGGAAGGCTTGGAAATTGATCAAGGAGAACACCTTCTGTCATGTACTTATATACTCAACAGCAACTCATAGAGACATAAAATAAGTAGATTGATTAATTCTTTAACAACAGTGCTTAAGAGCACTTGCTGCTCTTATAAAGAACGCGACTTTGGAGGCCGGGCGTGGTGGCGCACGCCTTTAATCCCAGCTCTTGGGAGGCAGAGACAGGTGGATTGCTGTGAGTTCGAGGCCAGCCTGATCTACAGAGTGTGTCTAGGACAGTCAAGGCTACACAGAGAAACCCTGTCTCGAAAAATCAAAACAAACAAAAAACACACCTGACTTTGGTTTCCAGCACTCGCATCAGAAGGCTGCAACTCCAGCTCCAGGGGATCTGGTGCCCTCTTCTGGTTTTCAAAAGCACCTACACTCATGGGCATACATGCACGCGCGTGCACGCGCTCGCACACAGACAATATAAAAATAAATCTTACCAAAAAGAGAGAGAGAGAAGCCAATGGCCAAAGGAAGGGTGGAGGTTGAAGGTGAGGTTAGAACTGGTGCCAGGAATTAAGACAGTGTATAATCGTCTAATAAGGCTTATAATGCGTTTTTTATATCTTTTGTAGTAAAGATTTTTAATATTTTTTTAAACATTCATTTGCTCATTTGTGTGGGGAGGTGTGTTTATACGCCATGGCATGTGTGGAAGTCAAAAGACAACTTGTGGGAGTCCGTTCTCCCCTTCAACCATGTGGGTCCCAGGTATTGAGGTTGGGTTACCGAGCTTGCACAGTAGATGCCCTTACCCACCAAGCCATCCACCCCCCCAAGATCTTAACACCAGTCTAGTTTTGTCCCTTTGTGTCACAAGTAAAGAAATGGAAGCTTGTGCTGGAGTTGCCATCCCTGAGGCCCACAGGCAGGGACAACAGAGTTTGCATCTTACCAGCAGGATTGCAGTGGAGAACACGCAGGGCCTTGCACACCATGGGCAGTGTAGAAACAGTGAAGGCTGAGGGTGTGGTGCAGTTGTTAAAGCTTGCACAGCAGCATCAGGACCTCGGTTCAGATCCCCTCACTTTGGGTGCTGGATGTCGAGAGCTTAGCCAAATCACTGGACTCTACACTCAGTAAGAGCCCTGTCTTAGTAAGATGGAGAACAGTCAAGGAACACTCCCTGATGTTGGCCTCTGGCCTCCACACACACGTGTGCACGTACTCGCATGAGCACATATGTACACCGCACACTAATAGAAACAGTTTGATGGCAGAGCACCTACCGGAGTGCTCCATAAGGTGGACATTCTTTTTGTTTTACTACGAAGAACCCCAGAGCACTGAGGAGTACCTAGGTCATAGTCAAGGGGTCCTGGAGAACTAGTTCCAGTGACTTCTATGTCCAGGCTACAACGCTGCCTACCACACAAGTCCTCGGTTCCTTTGTGGGCTTTAATCTCTGGTCTTCGTGGGATTTGGGTTAGCTATAGATTCACGATGAAACTTTTTTCCTTATATTGTGTGTGTGTGTGTGTGTGTGTGTGTGTGTGTGTGTGTGTATGACATGGCACACGTTAGAAGTCAGAGGATAACTTGGAGATCAAATTCAGGTCCTCAGGCTTGGTCAAAAGCACTTTAACCCCTGAGACATCTCACTGACCCTCATAAAGAACTTTCTAGAAGAAAATCGCTTGTCATAGTCGGGCTCTCAGAGCTCTGCCTCCCCTTCAGGAGTACAGAACCTGGGCTTAGCCTGTGTGCTCGTACTGGGCTCAGGCCAGCAGCCCTTCTTGGTCAACAAAGCTTTCCCACGCTTTGCTTTTTGCAGTTGGATTGTCATTGCTGCCACCATGGTCACCATCCTCGTTGTCTTTGACCCGCTGGGTGGGAAAGTGGCTCTGCGTTCCCAAGGCTTCCCCGATCACCTGGATGTTCCCAGCTCGAGCCAGTTATTGACCGGCTTGAAGACGGCTGCGAAGAGCTTGTGGGAGACCAGGGTGAAGTTGTGCTGCTGCTGCGTAGGCCAGGACGACAATGCCAGAGTGGCCTTCTCCAGCGCGGCCGACCTTTTCTCCACCTACTTCTCCGTAAGCCAAAGGGCTCTGCCCTGGTCTCCTTCTGCTTCTGTAAATGCTTCTGTGCGGGGAGGAGGAGCACAGAGCCACTGAGCCACTGTAAAATGGCCTTTAGGACCTGGACCCCCTTGGGCATGGGCTTCGGGGGGTGGGGTGACAGCTCTTGGGAGGGCTTCGCAGACGGCCATTGACTGCAAGGATGGCCAGGCCTTTTCCGTCCCTTGTTTATTTTGCTTTATTGAGACAGGGTCTCCTGTAACCCAGGCTGGCCTGAGATAGACTTCATAGCCAAGGGTGACCTTTAGTTTCTGATCCCCTTCATCTGTCTCCTTGGTGCTGGGGTTACAGGCGTGCCCACCATGCCCAGTTTATTTGGTGCTAATGACAGAACCCCGAGGCTTCGTGCATCTAGGCACAAACTGTACTAGCTGAGCCTCATCCTGGTCCTCAGCTCCCTTCTCGATGGCTAGTGTGTCCTTTTCATTAACGCTGGTCCATTACGGTCCAGCCAGCACATCGTTTTTAAGGAACTAAAATCGCCTTAGGAAAGAATCTGCCAGTTGTCTTTTTATATCTCCTGTCTGGCTTAGTCAGCAGGGAGATATGTATAAATAATGCCCTGCACCCAGGCATGCATCAGAAACGGAGTTCTCAGGCCAGCAAAATGTCCAGCAGGTAAAGGCACTTGATTGATGACCTGAGTTCAAGTCCCCAGGACCCACGTAAGTGAAAGGAGAGGGCCGACCCCTGTAAGTTGTCCTCTGATGCTACACACACATAAACACACCAAGAAATGTAAAAAATAACATAAAGAAATATTTCTCGCTACTCACCATGACTAGTGACTCAAGTACAAAGTGCGTCATGGTTGTAGGCGGGGCTGCTCCAGGACTTGGACATGCCTCTTCTTTCCCCGCTGTCTGTCTGTCTGTGTCTATGTGTCTGTTTGTGTAATGATGTGTGGGAGCTACTCTTATTCTGGGTATGGAAACCAAGTAAAAGAGAAGAGTCTTTTCGATGCCCTCGGTACTTTCTGTCTCTCGCTCTCTCTTATATTTTTGGTTGTGAGCCTAGGCATTAACGGCTGAGCTGTCTCTCCAGCCCTCTCTCTTGCTCCTCTGTAGTGTCTGACTGACTTTGAACTGTTAGGAACTAGTGTCAGCATGGCGTACTGCAGCGGCCTTTATGTGGAGATCTAAGAAGTGTGCCTGAAAAATCTTTCTTTCTTTTTTACTTACTTATTTATGGTTTTTTTGAGACAGAGTTTCTCTGTGCAGCCCTGGCTGTCCTGGGACACTCCCTGTAGACCAGGCTGGCCTCAAACTCAGGGATCCACCTGCCTCTGCCTCCCGACTGCTGGGAGTAAAGGTATGCGCCACCACTGCTGGCCTTAAACTTGTTTTTACTTTTCTCTTTTTACTAAATCTTATAGAGCGCTTCAACCCAGTCTCCCGGTATCTAGGGGAAGAGGTACCCAGTCACTACCATGTTTACTTGTGGGGGGTGGGGGGGCAGTAGGGTCTCATTAGCTGGGAGTGACCTGAACTCCTGGTCCTCCTGCCGCCATGTCCTGAGTGCAGAGATGACAGGTGTGCTGTACGGGCAGGTTTTGTACAGGGCAGGAGACGGAGCCCAAGGGGCCATGCATCAAACACCCTCGTTGCCTGCCAGAGGCCCAGTGGATCATCTGTGATTATTCCTGTGGGCTAGAAGTACTTGCTACTACTGGTGGGGAATTTTGCTTGGTTTCTTTTCTTTCCAATTACATCGGTTTTGTGTATGTGGATGGGTACATGGCATGTGTGGAGGTCAACGTTGGTTCTCTCCTTCTCCCCAGGGTGTTCTGGGCATCAAACTCAGGTCCTCAGGCTTAGCAGCAAGTGCCTTTGACTGAGCCATTCATCTGTGGCCTCCTGACTCATCCTTCCTTCCTTCCTTTTCTTAAAAAGAAAAAAAAAAGATTTCATTTATTTATTATGTATACAGCACTCTGCAGGCCAGAAGAGGGCATCAGATCTCATTACAGATGGTTGTGAGCCGCCATATGGTTGCTAGGACTTGAACTTAGGACCTCTGGAAGAGCAGCCAGTGCTCTTAACCTCTGAGCCATCTCTCCAGCTCCCTTCCTCCTCCTCCTCCTCCTCCTCCTCTTCTTCCTCCCCCTCCTCCTCCTCCTCCTCCTCCTCCTCCTCCTCCTCCTTCTTCTTCTTTTTGACACAAAGATTCACTGTATAGCTCAGGCTGGCCCTGAACCTGCAATCCCCATGCCTCTGGGTCTTACAATTCTGGGCATTTGCCACCAGGCCCAGCTAGTGGAGGATTTCTGGCTTCCGTACTTGTCCACACGAGAAGTCTCACTAGTGTTTTACTGGTTTCTGATTTCTTTGCTGGCACAGTATACCCCATAATGTTCAACCTTGTGAATCTGCCACTGAGTACGTAGCAATGCAAGCATCGGCCTAAGAAATGAGAATGTCGGGCATAGGGCACACACAGACCTTTAATCTTTAATCCCAGCCCTCCTATGGCACCATGGTAGCTCACAGGCTAGCCAGCCTGGAGAACATAGTTCAGCAGCTATAAAAAGAGAGGCCCTTCCTCAAAGCAAGTTGGGAGGAGAATGCCAGCCCATAAGGGTTGTCCTGTGACTTTTGCACACACACACAATTTCTTTTTTATTTCTTTCTTTTTGTTTTGTTTGGTTTTGTTGTTGTTGTTGTTGTTTTGGTTTTTCGAGACAAGGTTTCTCTGTGTAGCCTTGACTGTCCTGGACACAGCGATCCACCTGCTTTTGCCTCCCGAGTGCTGGGATTAAAAGTCTGTGCCACCACACCTGGCTATTTATTTATTTTTCACACACAGTTTCTTTAAACAGAAATAGGTAAGTCACTTAAAATGAAATTTCAGTACAATGATCAAGTTAGTAGATTTGTCTGAGGACAAGGTACTCGAAAATACTAAGCTAACATCTAGAAGAAATCCTACGAAGGAAAGCTCTCTTTAAGGTATGTGGTTAAAAGCACTTCCTGTTCTTTCAGAGGACCTGCATTCAGTTACCAGCACCCACACTGGTTAGCTCACACGTGCCTGTAACAAGCTAGGCAGTTGTGGTGCATGCCTTTTATCCCAGCACTTGGGAGGCAGAGGCAGAGGCAGGCAGAACTCTATGAGTTCGAGGCCAGCCTGGTCTACAGAGTGAGTTCCAGGACAGCCAGAGCTACACAGAGAAACCCTGTCTCAGAAAAAAGAAACAAGAAAAAAAAAAACATGTCTGGATTGCAGCTCCAGAGGCTCCACCACTACCTTCTAGCCTCTGAGGGCTCCCACACTGGCACACACGCATGCCACATACTTACACTTCTAGCCTCTAAGGGCTCCCACGCTTACATACACGCATGGCACATACTTACACTTCTAAGCCTCTGAGGGCTCCCACGCTTGCACACACGCATGCCATATACTTATGCTTGGGAGGCAGGAAGATCTGGAATTCTAGGTCATGTTTAACATAGTGAGCTGAAGGCCACCTAAGCTGGGCGAGACTGCCTCACACAAACAAAAGGTCACAAACACCTCTTTCCGTGTAATGTGCCTGTGTACTTGCACATCTGCCTTCGAACTCTAGTCTACTGGATGCTGAGGGGTTTCCCCAGGCAGCCTGATGGGTTTTACAGCAAGCCCTTGTGCTTTTCCTCCCAGGACACAGACCTGGTGCCCAGCGACATTGCAGCCGGCTTCACCCTTCTCCACCAGCAACAGGACAGCATCAGCAGCAGCCTGGAGCCCCAGGAGGTCGTCACCCAACTTCCAGGGCAGCCTCAGGTAATGACAGACCCCACCTCTGCCGCCCATGCTTCTGTGTAGGTCTTCAGAGTCCTACGGCTAAAGGGCTAAGCTGGGCACAGGGCACGCAGGAGGGTGAAGCAGAGAGCCGTAGCCCAGGATGATCTCGGTAGCCTTTGGACTGAAGGCCAGCGTCCGCGCCCACTTCTATCTTGTTGTCCTGGTTACCCTGTGGGAAAGTCAGTGTTAGGTTCTGCCCTCCGGGGTGGGGCCCGAGTCACCCCAGAGTGTGTTTTCAATGTCGACTAGGAAGCAGAAGCACTTCAAGCTTTGCCTGAGGGAGAATTTCGTGCCATAGGTCTTTATGCTTCCCAAAGAGAAAGTTGTGCCAGGCTTGGCAGTACACACCTGCTGGTCCAGCAACAGTGGGGGTGGGGTGGGGGGGTGGGGGGGCAGGAGGATTGTGAGTCCCAGACCACCCCAGGCTGCACAGTAGAAGGGACAAAACTAACTCTTTTCTTTCTTTCTTTTTTCTTCCTTCTCTCTTTTCTGCCATCCCTTTTTGCATTGCTAGAGACCAGAGTCTTGTACATAATTAGGCAGACTGTATTACCACTGCCCGTGTCCCCAGACCCTCAAGAAAAATAACACAGGGAGAAAGCCATAGACTGTATGCATCCTTCTGCATGGCGGCCAGGCATTGACTGCACCCGTGTTGCTGGGGTAGAAAAGCCATGCAGTCCTCCAGGGATTATTACTGTGAGAAGATACGAGGTCAAAGGTAGCTGATGAGAAAAAGCATTTGTTTGGGACTTAATAGTTCTGGCGGGCTAGAGCCCATGACAGTCAGCGGCGGGCAGACGGGCAGGCAGGCATTGTGGACCAGTGGGCAGGCAGGTAGCCATGGCAGGCAGGCAGGCAGACAGGCAGGTAGGTAGGCATAGTGGGCGGTGAGTAGGCAGGCATGACAGGTAGGCAGGCATAGCGGGAGGGTAGGCAGGCAAGCCAGCGGACATGGCGCTGGAGTAGGAGCTGAGAGCTCGCATCTTAAGACACACCTACGAGGAAGAGCGAGCTCCTGGGAATAGTGTAAGCTTTTGAAACTTCAAAGCCCTGACCCAGTGACATAACCTCCAGGTGCTCACAGCACCCAGGTAGGAAGCCATGAAAGCCTCTAGCCAGGAAGTTCCTGCAGGAGTAAAAAAAAAACCCACCAGGCATCCCTCACACTGCTGGTGGAGTCCATTGCTGGCTGCTTAAAAACCAGCTTTTTAGAAGCTGGTGGACCTAAGAGTTTAAGGCCAGCTTGGTGTATATAGAATGTTCCAAGCCAGGCAGAGATAAGTACTGAGACCTTGTCTCAAAAAAATGAAAGTCCTAGGTATGGTAGCGTATGCCTTTGGTCCCAGCACTCAGGCGGTAGAGGTGGTAGATCTCTGAGTTCAAGACCAGCCTAGTCTACATAGCACGTTCCAGGACAGGACAGCCAGAGGTGCACAGACCCATTAAAACACACACACACACACACACACACACACACACACACACACACACACACACACAGTTTTTCTCCCACAAGAGGCTGGAAAGATGGCTTAGCTGTTTAAAAACTTTCCACACAGGTGGGAGGGCCAGAGTATGGGTCCCTGGGACCCATGGAAATGCTGGGTGGGGGTACTGGCCTGTCTGAATTTCTAGTCTTGGAAGGTGAAGACAGGGGTGGGGTATCCTTGAGGCAAGCTACCCAAGCCCCTGAGCTCTGGGTTTGAGTCAAAGATCCTGCCACAGTGAACAAGGTGGAACAGTGAAGATTCTCGGTGTGAACTGTGGCCTCCACGTGCACATGCATGCACACACCAGGGCCTACACCCATGTGAACACGCGTGCGCACAGGTATACCACAATGCACATGGGGAGAAAAGGAGTCTTGAGATTCGAGGAGGAATGAAAAATCAGGAGGAGGCAGAAGCTGGAGCCCAGGTGTAAGGTCTCAGGGTGGCAGCAGGAAAAGTGCACACTTCTTTAGCATGGGGCCCTGAGTTCAGAGTCCCAGAACTCAGTCAAAGCAGGACGTGCTGTCGAGCGCATCTGTAATCCCAAGGCCCTACAGCAGGATGGAAGCTGAAGACAGGGCAGACACTTCTAGAGGCCGGAGGACCAGCTAGCTGGGGTATCCAGCAAACACTGTTTTTCCAACAAGGTAGAAGGCAGGGACAGGCCCCTGAGGCTCGCCCTGGAGTGCATGCGCACAGCTCTTTCCTTTGTTGTCGCTCACAAAAGGGCTCTTTTCCTTCTCTCTCTCAGGAAGCGGACTTGGATGTGGAAGTTGAAAACTGCCAACACTTCATGAGGTTCGCAGCAGCTGCCTATGGATGGCCCCTCTACATCTATAGAAACCCGCTCACAGGGCTGTGCAGTATTGGCAGCGACTGGTAGGTTAGCACGGTGTGGTCCTTTCATGGGACTTGTTTTTTCTCTAAAAGGAAAAAAATACTACACTTGGAAGCATACAAGAGTAGAACAGGCTAGGCATGGTGGCGCACGCCTTTAATCCCAGCACTCGGGAGGCAGAGGCAGGTGGATCCCTGTGAGTTCGAGGCCAGCCTGGTCTACAAAGCAAGTCCAGGACAGCCAAGGCTACACAGAGAAACCCTATCTCGAAAAACCAAAAAATAAAAAAATAAAAAGAATAGAACAAAGAAATTATAAGTCATTTATCTAGAATCTATCTAGAGCTGTGACTCAATGTATCCTGAGTCCTCTAGCGTCTGTGCTTTACCTCTGATTTTTTTTTCCTGAGTCAAAGTCTTACTACTTAGCCTTTGGCTGGCCTGGAAGAAACTCAATATGTAGACCAGGCTGGCCTCAAACTCACCAAGATGACTGCTTCTGCCTCCCAAGTTCTGACATTAAAGGTGTAGGCTGCCACACCTGGCACTTGCAACTTTTAAAAGAGCTATTTGTAATTGCATTTATTTATTTATTTATTTATTTTATGTGTATGTGTGGGTATGGATGTGGAAAATAGAAGAGAGCATTTTCTCAAAACAAGGTTAGTTACATCTATGTCACATTAAAGAATGAAAAGAAAGGGTTGGGGATTTAGCTCAGTGGTAGAGCGCTTGCTTAGCAAGCACAAGGCCCTAGGTTCGGTCCTCAGCTCTGGGAGTGGGGAGGGGGGTGGGGGGGGAGACAAAAGTTTTGAGCCAGGCGTGGTGGCGCATGCCTTTAATCCCGGCACTCGGGAGGCAGAGACAGGTGGATTGCTGTGAGTTCGAGGCCAGCCTGGTGTACAAAGTGATCCAGGACAGCCAAGACTACACAGAGAAATCCCGTCTTGAAAACCCAAAGAAAAGAAAAGAAAAAATTTCCCTTTGAATAGTTCACCAGGAGAAAACATTTCCCTTTGGATAGTTTGCCAGGAGTTAACCCAAATTTGAATTGTCCTCTCTCCTCCCTGTGTCTTCTCTCTGCCTGTAGCTGTAGTCTGTGGCCACTCTGTTGTGTGTCTGCTCTTTGTCTGCTGTCTGTCTGTCCCTAACAAGGAGCTCTGCTTTATTTATTGAACAGCACAGAAAACATGGTGTGGGGGGAAGGAACGAGGCATACTCTTCTACAGAATCTTAAGCTGAGCTTGTCAAGGGAAGAAGTCACTGACCCAGGACAGCACTCAAAACCACACACAGATGTTCTATCAACCTATGCATGCATGCCATTTCCAACGTTCACGCGAGAGTCATCGCTGTTGGCTGTCTCAGCAGATGATCACCACAGCACACACACACACACACATGCATACGTTATTCTGGGCCAGGGCATGGAAGCGTAAATAGTTTAAGAATGGAGTTGTACAGGCCGGGTGGTGGTGGCGCACACCTTTAATCCCGGCACCCAGGAGGCAGAGGCAGGTGGATCGCTGTGAGTTCAAGCCCAGCCCGGTCTACAAAGCGATTCCAGGACAGCTAAGGCTAACACAGAGAGACCCTAGAGAGACCCTGTCTCGAAAAACCAAAAGCAAAACCGAACAAAAACAAAAAAAACAAAAGAGAACAGGCAGGTTAAATGTAAGCAGGCCAAGTACACATTAGGACAGCAGGTTGAGGGCATGGTTTTAAATGATCTCAGGACATATTAACTTGATTGCAAGGTCTGAAAAATGTTCAGTATCTAAACACAACAGGGATTTTCAGGAAAGTGTATTATCACACACCGTGTGGGTCCTGGGACTCGAACTCAGACCATCAGGCTTGGTGGCAGGTGTCTCTCCTGCTCAGCCATCTCACCAGCACATGCGTCTTTATCTGTTAATAGCCTGCCTAAAATTTCCTCATGACATTCATTGTAGTAAAATTATAAAAATCAGGAATTTTATCATTGATTATTAACTTGTGACTTGTGTTTGAATTCTTTCTGTTGTCCCAATAATATATAGATGAGAGTGGTGTATGTCACCAGAGGAGGAAGTCATTGTCCTGCTGTACATCTCTCCACTTTATTGTCGTGGGATAGGGTCTCTCATTGAACCCGGAGCTAAGCTTGTGGTCAATAGCCCCAACCATCCTCCTGTGTCCACCCCATCACCTCACAGTGCAGGGTTACAGGCACACTCGTGGCCACGCCTGGCATATTACATGCTTCCTGTGGATTTGAACTCTTATCCTCTGCTTGTCCAACAAGGGCTCTTTACCCCCTAAACCACCTACCAGCCCCCCCACTCCCTTTTTCCTCATAGAACCCAGGGCCTCGTGCACGCTAGGAAAGCTCCTAGCCTTAAACTGAGTCCTCGGCCACCAGGTCCAGCCCTGGCCTCCCTCTGTTCTTGCATAAGTCAGTCATGACTCGAGTGGGTGGAAACTTGCTGTTTTCTCAAGTCACCGGTTCTTCCTCTGCACAAACCGTTTTTGTCTGCCCGCTCCTCGGTATCGGTTCCGGCATGCGCTTCTTGCTTCATTCCCAGCTGCCGTTCATCGCTGTTGTTTCTATAATTAGTATTTGGCGTCCACATGCCCCCACCGCACTGTGCGGGCTGCTTCCTGTGTCCTTCTGATAGGTCCCTGTCACTCTCTGAGCACGTCCCTAGTTACTTGGCACTTCTGAGACGGGCTCTCGTGTAGCCAAGGATAACCTTAAACTCCTGATCCTCCTGCCTCCACCTCCCAAGTGCTAGGATTACAGGGGTGTGCCTCCACACATGGCCGCATCTCTAATGGAAAATTTTGAATTTCATTTATCATTAACATGTGCATATGATGCGTGTGGGTGCATGCATGCATGCCGCAGCGCACACGCATGGAGGTCAGAAGACAAGGTTTCGGAGTTGGTTCTCCCTCTCACCACGGGTTCTAGGGATGCCCTCACACATCTTGGCTTTGATGGATGGGGTTGCAGCCTCAGCCTATGCTTGCCCTGGAGAGGCCTCTGCTCTTCACCCTGCAAGGTGAAAATGCTAATTAGAGACCAGGGTCTAAGTGTTAGGTGCATCTGACCCTTCTGAGGTGCTGCAGCCTGCAGGATGTTCTGATGGACAGAGTTTTACACTTCAAGGGGGAAAAAAACCCCAAATTACATTTTTGTTTGTTTGTTCATTTGTTTTGTGTGCACGTGTGAGCGTGTGTGCATGTGTGAGCGTGTGTGCATGGATGTCGGAGCAGAAGACAACTCGCAGGGATTTGTTCTCTCCTACCATGTAGAGCCCGTGCCAGGGATCACACTCAGGTCAGTAGGCTTGACACAGCAGGTGCCTTTACCTGCTCAGCCAGGTCCCGGCCCCAGCCACAGAGGTTTTACATGACCTCTTCCATGTGGTGTTTCTGTCAATTTTCACCCTCCGTAAGCTCTCGAACCCAGCCGCAGGTTGGCTTCTCGTGCTTGCTCCCCACTGCTTCCCCTTCTGGCATCCCCGTAGCTACTGCATTCTGGTAACGGGGCTGGAGAGATGGCTCAGTTGGTAAGGTGCTTCCTATTCAAGCATGAGGACTTGAGCATCCACAAAGAAAAGCTTGCTCAGACTCCGTCTGCTGCCCCACGGATTCCTGTCTCAAAGGAATTAGCACATAGCATCAGAGTTGGAAATCCTATGCCGTGCATGTGTGAGTACACACACACAGACACAACAAATAAATGAGTGAGTGAATGAATGAATGAATGAGTCAGTAGATGAGTGAGTGAGTGAATGAATGAATGAGTGAGTAAATGAATGAGTGAGTGAGTGAATGAATGAATGAGTGAATAGATGAGTGAGTGAATGAATGAATGAGTAGATGAGTGAGTGAATGAATGAATGAGTGAGTAGATAAATGAATGAGTGAGTGAGTGAATGAATGAGTGAGTAGATGAGTGAGTGAATGAATGAATGAGTGAATGTCCAGAATGCAGTAGCTTAATGAAAAAGCATTTGCCCCAATTTTGTCTTAGATGAAAAAACGGTTTTGTCTTAGGCAGCCTTCTCCTCCTGAGTTTTCTAGGTAAATCCTCCAATGGGGATCACTGTGCCCCGGTGAGAGCCTCAGACTGCCACGGTCACCTCCTTGCCTTTCCTTTAGTTGCAGAGTCACAGAGACAGAGTTGGATGCAGTTGAAGGTGACCAGCACAACTGCCACTTTGCTTCCATCCTGAAGACGACAGGGCTGCAGTACAGGGACTTCATTCACATAAGCTTTCATGACAAGGTATGGTCTCAAACAGGGTGCCTATAGATGTCCTGCGAGGGCGCGTGCGTGTGTGTGTGTGTGTGTGTGTGTGTGTGTGTGTGTGTGTGTGTGTGTGTGTGTGTACACACATGCATCTGTGCACGTGGGGCCTGGGGATTGAACTCAAATTATCAGGCTTAGCAGTGAGTGTCGTGACTTACTGAGTCATCAGCCTAATTCCCAGCCTTCTTTTTACTTTTTTTTTTCAAGATAATCTCACTAAGTTGCCCATGAGATCCCGGAACTTAGTCTGTGACCCAGGCTTGAAATCATTGTCCTTGGGCCTCAGCCTCAGCTTCTTAAATAGCTGGAATCAAACCACAGGGCCTGGAATGGATTATTCTTCGTAGAACGCATGCACGCGTGCAAGCCTGCACTCACGCACTCGCCCACCCTCTCACCCACCCACCAGCTTTAAGGTCTGGTCGGTCTCCCTCAGTGGCCCTCTAACCTTCTGTGATCTGCGGCCCTCAGAATCTCTTGGCAAAACTTTTGAGAAGACTTCTGCAGTTGGCTTGGTGAGATGGCTCAGTAGGTAAAGGTGTCTGCCTCCAAGCCTGAGGACCAGAGTTCAATCCCGGGGACCCACATAATAGGAGAGAACGAGCTCCTTCAAGCTGTCTTCTAATTTCTTCACACATGCCATGGCACACGCACATGAACACACACACACACACACACACACACACACACACACACACGTCCTCCACACCTCACTCCTGAAGTTGCCAAGTGTGGTGGTGTACACATGCAATCCCAGCACGTCGGAGGCTAGACAGCCCGGGTCAGAGCAACCCGGGTTTCTGTGCAATTGACGGTGCTCTGGGTCCCTGTAACAGGCCCTGTGCTGGGTTCTCTTCCAGGTGTATGAGCTGCCCTTCATAGTGGTTCTGGATCACAGGAAGGAGGCTGTTGTGGTCGCCGTGAGAGGGACCATGTCTCTCCAGGTACTGTTGGTGCGCTTGACAGGCTCAGACCTGGGTGCTGGGTGGGAGCAGGGAGGGAGGCACAGATGGGGTGCTCGGAGCAGGGAAAAGCCTCCGTTAGGAGCAGGGAAGTGTCGTGTCATGTGCCCCCCCCCCTCGTGTGAGGAAACTGAGGGAAGCATCGGAGCCAGGAAGCAAGCGTGGGTCGTGAAACTGACTTGATGAAAGATGGGGAGGTGGTTGCCACTGAACTAGCAGCTGTTGGCAGCAGCGATGCCAGCACGTTCCAAGACAGGCTGGAGGGATGCCTGCTTGGTTTGCCTGCTTCTGACCCTTGGATATGCCCGCCCTCTAAGTCCTGCACCCGGAGCCCTCCGGGACAGCAAGAGCAGTCTTGTATCAGAAGACACACTGAGCCGTGTATGGTGGTACACTCCTGTAATCCCAGCACTCCAGAGTCCGAGGCAGGAGGATTGCAAGTTTGAGTCCTCCTTGGGGTGCATAGTAAGACTGAGTTTTAAAAAGGGGGTGGGGGCAGCTGGGGAGATGACTCAGTGGCAAAGCAGTTTGAGGGCGAGGCCAGGGACCTGCATACAATCCCCAGAACCCTCATAAAAGCCAGAGGCTGTAGCATGTCTGTGGTCCCAGCTGTCCTGCAGCAAAATGAGAGATGAAAATGGGGGTCCCTCTAGAATTCCAGGGCCAGATAGCCTGGACGTACATCGGCCAGCAAGAGACCTTGCCTCAAACAAGGTGGAGACGGAGGCTGACCCAACCACCATACCTAGGCCATGGCACACGGGCGTCTGTACACATGAGCGTGCACACGCATAATGCACCAAATTTATTAAAAAGACAGTCACATATTATAAGTTACTTTTGGAGTTTTCTCTGGGTCCTCCCTCCCTCCAGTCCCCATGTGCTGGCTCTTTTCAGGGTGCAGTGAGCCCCTAGTCCCCCTCCAGTCCACTCCCGCCTCCACATATTCAGCTCTTCCCTCTTGTGGCATCTGCTTTCTGGTTTTTTCCCTGCCCCCACCCCCCGCTCCCACCCCCCGCCCCCACCCTCACCCCGACTCTCACTTCCTGGTGGTTCTTTGCTTACTCAGAAAGGGCCAGAGTTACTGCTGAGCAGGCAGAACAGGCCTATCCTCACTGAAACTTTGAAGACTGAAACAGAAACTTTCAAGTTCAGGGCTAGCCTGAGCAGCTTAGACCCTATATCGAAATAAAACAGGGCTGGGGACATGGCTCAGCCTTAGGTGAGCACTGGCTCCTGTAGATCTGAGTTCGATTCCCAGCACCTACACAGCCGCTCATAGCCATCCACATCCAGGGGTTTAGCGCCCTTTTCTGGTCTTTATGTGTACTGGGCTTGCATGTGTTGCACAGACATAACATGTCAACAAAGCACCCATACACATAAAATAATAATATAAAAAAGGGGCTGGGGAGGTCAGACATCATGGTGTCGCAACTTTAATTCCAGCCCTTGGGAGTCAGAGGCAGGCAGGTCTCTGAGAGTTAGGGGCCAGCCTGGGCTATACTTCGAGTTCCAGGCCAGCTCAAGGCTACGTAGTGAGACCTGGTGTAAGAAACGAGGCCTGGGCATATAGCAGAGGGCACCAGCCTGCGCCCAGCCTCCCGTGAGGAAGGGCCTGGGTTCAGGCTGCCGTCTAAGCCATCTTAGATCTCCCAGCCTCGGGCCCTCTGGCTCTGTCCTCCCCTCCCAGTACTTGTTTGCCCATTAGTTCCCTGCGGCGAGAGAAGGGTTTCCTGTCATCTCTGCCCCATCTGGGCTCTCATCATCCTAGGCAACCCGTTTTCTATCGAGACAGGCTCGCCCTTTGTAGCTCCCACGTCCCCAGATGCTGGAATTACAAGCATGTTCCCAGCACCACCTGCTCCCGTCTGATCGATATGCTGTGCTCTTCCCTTCTTCCCCATGGAAACCTCCATACACACAGCTTTCCACACAGTGATTGTTTCCCGTCAGCCTGGCGGATGCTCCGTGACCTGCCTGGCCACCTTTTCCTACTTCCACTCTGAACACAGCAACTAAGTGTGTCGGATGTCCTCAGTGTGTGGCCTGGGGGGCTTCTTGTGTAAGGGTGAGCAGGACGTGGTGGCATATGCCAGGATGGGAGGCAGAGGCAGGAGGAATTCAAAGGTAGCCTGGGCTACATGGTGAGACACCCCCACCCCACCCCACCCCCATCACAAACAAAAACCAAAATGTCATGGAGCCCAGCCCCCAGGTGCTCACTGCATTCCTTCAGGCCTGGCCCCCCACTCTTCCCGCCTCTCCTGTCAGCGTCTTCATTATTGTTGACTGAGCCACACTGAGTGAGCTTCTGGGGACAGGAACAGGGCTTTGTTCAGAGCCCCGAAACACGCATGCCCCAGACAGGGAAGATCGCAGTGCTGCAGGACAGCGATGTTTCTAGATGCCCCAGGTCCCGCCCACCACCACCACTCCTGCCCGGCACCCAGCCGGCCTCCCGCCTGTCCTGTGTTCTCTGCAGGAGGCTGGTGACATTTTCCCTCAGCAGTCTGCGCTGTCTGCCAGCCTCTAGACCAGTGGCTCTCAGCCTTCCTGATGCTGTGACCCCTGAGTACAGTTCCTCATGCGCTGACCCTCAACTACAAAGTCCTTTTCCTTGCTGCTTCCTAACTGTCACTTTGCCACTGTTGAGTTGTAATGTAGATATCCGTGCTTCCTGGTGGTCTTAGGCCACCTCTGTGAAAGGGCTGTTTGAACCCCCAGGGGGTCGTCACTCACAGGTTGAGAACAACTTCTCTAGGTAACCTGGGAGCAAGAGGCCAGGCCCTCAGCCCCAGCGCATGCGGCCTGCGCCCGCTCTGCAGCTCCACAGGCTGGCTCACCTCGCTGCGTCCACACTCACAGGACATCCTGACAGACCTGTCCGCAGAAAGTGAGAACCTGGAGCTGGACATTGAGATGCAGGGCTGTGTGGCCCACAAGGTGCGTTGGCTTTGAGAAGGGGCCATTTCTAAGATGGGGAGTGTGGCTGAAGCCAGGGAGGGCGGACTCTCAGATCCAACATGTGAAGTGGCTATTGTTCTCTCTCTCTCTCTCTCTCTCTCTCTCTCTCTCTCTCTCTCTCTCTCTGTCACTCACACACACACTCACACTTTTTCTCTCACACATACACACACATATTCTCATTCTCTCTCTCTCTCTCTCTCTGTCTCTCTCTCTCTCTTTCTCTCTCTCCCCTCCTCCCCCCCCCCCCAACACCCATCATTTGTAGCCCAGGCTGGCCTAAAACTCAATTTTTAGTTAAACATCACTTAGAGCTTTCTGATCCTCCTGCCTCTACTGTCTGAATGCTGGGATTACAGGTTGGGGACCAAACCCAGGGCTTTGTGCATGCTAGCCGAGTGTCCTGTCAGCTGAGCTATAGCCCTAGGCAGTTTCCCCTCTAGTTAAAGTTTGATATCTTAGCAGAAAAATGCTCAGAGCAGCTCAGAGTGGAGGCCCCAGCCACGTGGGCGGCATGGGCTGGACAGATACTCTCCACAAGTTCTCTGTGGATGTGGTCACCACAGCCTAGTTCTCTGTTTCTCTCTTCCTGTTCTTGGGTGGGGGTGGGTGTGGGGCAGAGTTCCTGCTGGGAGGAGGAAAACCCCACCTCAAATAGATGTGTGTGTGAAATGACTTTTAAATGTTGGTAAAAATAAGTATAATAACTCCACGCCATTATGAGATTTTCTTTCAACGGTGAGGAGATAGATGTGTGGATGGATGGATGGAAGGATGGATGGATGGGTGATGGATGGATAGGTGGATGGATGGAAGGATGGATGGATAGGTGATGGATGGATAGGTGATGGATGGATAGGTGGATGGATGGGTGATGGATGGATGGATGGGTGATGGGTGGATAGATGGATGATGGGTGGATAGATGAGTGATGGATAGATGAGTGATGGATGATGGATGGATGGATGATGGGTGGATAGATGGATGATGGATGGATGGATGATGGGTGGATAGATGGATGATGGATGGATGGGTGTTGGATGTATGGATAACATTTATCATTTTAACCATTTGTGAGGGTTTAGTTCAATGACATCATCTGTTTGTACAATGCTGTATGCTCATCTATTACTTCATATTGGCTCTGCACTTATTAAACACTAACGCCCGACCCCCAGCTCTGGTCACCTTTTTCTACTCTCTCTCCTTGTGCGGTTGCTTCTTCTAGTATTTGTCTTTGTGTGTGTGTGTGTGTTCCTTTGTATGTGTAGGTTCACGTGTGTGTGTGTGTGTGTGTGTGTGCGTGCGTGCGCGCGCTTCCAAAGGTCAGAGTTTGAAGTTGGATGTCTATTTCAATTGCTTTCCACCTTATTTTTTGAGATAGGGTGTCTAACTAAACTGGATTGGGCATTTAAATCAGTTTGTTTGAATGGGGCCCTGGGAAATGGCTCTGAGGGGAAGCTTGACAGGCAAGCTGAACAGCTGTGTTAGCAATTGTCTCTGATCACCAAGAATTACTAAAGCAGGACTAGGGGTGTGGTTCACTCAGGAGAGTGCTTTGCTTTGCTTGCATGAAGCTCGGGGTTCAGTGCCTGGCACCTGGGTGTGGTGGTGCACACCTGCAATCCCAGTGCTGAGGAGGTGGAGGCAGGAGGATCAGAAGCTCAGCGCCATCCTCAGCTACACGTAGTGAGTTGGCGGCTGGCTTGGGCTATATAAGCAGCTCTCCCACTAATCAGTAAGTAAATGGGAATTGAGAAAATCCTCTTTTTCTCACTCTGCCTGTCTTTTAAAGCTCATTCCGATCTTGCTGTGGTTCCCAAAATACTATTTTTTTAAAAATATTTTTGCTTTTGCTTACACACATGTGCCTGCTAGTCTATATGGATGCTGTGTGTTTGCAATGGCCATAGAGGCCACAGAGGGCGTCAGATCCCTTGGAATTGGAGCTACAGGCAGTTGTGACCCACCTGTTGCCAGAGTTGGGAATTGAACCTGGTTTCTCTACAAGAGCAGCAAATGCTATTAACCACTGAGCCACCTCTCCAGCCCCCAAAGAAGTTTCTTACATTCTTCTCTCTCTGTTGAAACTGCCAACAAAAGTATTGAATGGGCAACCAGGCCTTCCTCACACTGCGACCCTTAAATACAATTCCTCATGTTGTGGTGACCCCCAGCCAGAAAATCTGACTGTCCTGGACTCGCTTTGTAGACTAGGCTGGCTTCGAATCCGCCTTCCTCCGCCTCCCAAGTGCTGGGATTAAGGGTGTGCGCCACCATGCCCGGCTCAGAAAATCCTTTTCATATGCTATTTCCTAACTGTAATTTTGCTACTGTTAATGAGTCGTAATGTGAATGTGTGATATGCAAGCTGGACAATGGTAGCACACCATTTAATCAGAACTCAAGCAGAGGCGTGCGGGTCTCTGAGTTCAAGGCCAGCCTGAGCTACATAGCGAGCTCCAGGACAGCTAGGGCTATACAGAGAAAACCCTGTCTCAAAAAGCTCCTCTGAAAAATAAAGTTAAATATATATATGATATGCAGGAAATCTTTTTTGGTGTTTTGGTGCTTGTTTTCGAGACAGGATTTCTCCATGTAGTCCTGGCTATCCTAGACTCACTTTGTAGGCCAGGCTGGCCTCGAACTCACAGCAATCCACCTGCCTCTGCCTCCCTGAGTGTTGGGATTGCAGGCGTGCCCTGGCACAGAAAATCTGATATGTAGTCCCAAAAAGGAGCTGTGAGCCACAGGTTGAGAATTGCTGCAAAGTTGAGCCGTGTGATCCTCTGGGACAGTTCTCGAGTTCTGCTGCACACCCATCAACCCCGGGTGCTAGAGCATGCATTGCAGCATTTACTTTTCCAACACAAGAGTAAGCCGCCAAGCCAGAGTCCCTGGACCACTATTTGGGGGTCTTTCATCGCAACACAGCCTGTGTGTCCCATGCTTGAAGTATTCTCTTCCTCTGTCAGCTGTAGTTGGAAAGTGCGCAAAGCACCAATACACAGCTGTCTCAACTTCCTCTGCTTTCCTTGGTGTGAAAGTGGGTTTACCTCTACAACTCAAACTGTGTGTTTTAAGTGTGCGTGTGTGTGTGTGTGTGTGTGTGTGTGTGTGTGTGTGTGCGCGCGCGCGCGTGTGTGTGCATGCCTGCGTGTGTGTGTGTGTGTGTGTGTGTGTGTGTGTGTGTGTGTGTGTGTGTGTGTGTGTGTAGGGTTGAGGGTACATGCATGGCACAACATGCACTCCAGAGAGTAACTTACGGACTCATTCTCTCCTTCCGCCGTTTGGGTCCCAAGAATAGAATTCACCTTGTCCGTGGTGGCGCACGCCTTTAATTCCAGCACTCGGGAGGCAGAGGCAGGTGGATCGCTGTGAGTTTGAAGCCAGCCTGGTCTGGTCTACAAAGCGAGTCCAGGACAGCCAAGGCTACACAGAGAAACTGTCTCGAAAAACAAAAACAAAAACAAAAAATGAAAAGACTTCACCTTGTCAGGCTCAGCAGCAGGAGCTTTGATGCACTGTGCCAGGGTGGCCGACCCTAGATGGTGTTTGAATATCTATATAAGAAGACCATCCAGGTATGGTGGCACAGGCACTTGGGAGGTTGAGGCAGGAGGATCAAAAGTGCAAGGCCTGGGGCTGGGAGGCTGGCTCAGTGTGAAGAGCTTGCCATGCAAGCATCAGGACCTGAGTTTGGATCCCCAGCACCCATGTGAGAAGCTGGGCATGTCACCCCAGGCCTGGTGGGGGTTGCTGGAGAGCAGAGCCAGGCAGATCCCAGGGGCTCGCCGGCCAGCCAGTGCCGCAGAACCAGCAGGCTGGCAGATCCCAGGGGCTCGCCAGCCGCCCCTGTCTCAG
Organism: Acomys minous; assembly: GCF_964271855.1. Classification (NCBI taxonomy): domain Eukaryota; kingdom Metazoa; phylum Chordata; class Mammalia; order Rodentia; family Muridae; genus Acomys; species Acomys minous. The sequence continues at coordinate 65,638,592 of NC_140498.1, read as the reverse complement.
AATCTAAGGCGGGGAGCCCTACAGGAAGTTACCCAGAGTTGATCTCTAGCCACCAGACATGCGCACACAGGCGACTGAACCCACATATCTGCACGCACACCACACATACACAAAGAGCGCCAGGCCTGGCTGGGTTACACAGCAAACTGAGAGCCAGACTAGGCAACTTAGAGACCATCTCAAAAAAAAAAAATTTTTTTTAGAGGACATATTTATGTGTTTGTATATTTGTGTATACGCCCTTGGAGGCCAGAGCAACATATCCCTTGAAGCTGGACTTTAGGGCGCCTGCCTGTGAGAAGCCTAAAGTGGGTGCTAGGAACCGAACCCTGGTCCTCTGATAGAAGCACTTCATCATTGATCCACTTCTCGAGCCCATAAAAATAACTTCTAAAGGGTCTGGTAGATTGCTTGCCCAGCATACACAAGGGCGCCAGGTTCAATCCTTGGTCCTTATCTGATTCATGCAGTCATATGTGGTGTGGCCGTGGACTCGTATGCAGAACCACACAGATGTGTCTGCTGCATAGATGGTTGTCCAGGCTCCACCTACTCACTTAGATACATACCAGCACCACGTTGGCAGCCAGCCTCTGGACCACAGGCCAAGACTGCATCAGTTGACGCCACTGTACCTGTATCTTCAGGGAATCGCTCAAGCAGCCAGATACATTTACCGCAGACTGGTCAACGACGGGATTCTCAGCCAAGCCTTCAGTGTCGCTCCGGTGAGAATGTCCACGGTCTGTGTTCTGTTCCTGTCCCATTCTACCTGCCTTCTTCTGGGCCTCAACTCCCTCTGCTCCCTGTCTCCTAGGAGTACCGGCTCGTTCTGGTGGGGCACAGCCTGGGAGCCGGAGCTGCGTCCCTGTTGGCCATCATGCTCCGGAGGGCCTACCCACAAGTCCGTGCCTATGCCTTCTCCCCGCCCAGGGGGCTGCTGAGGTAAGAGGTGTGCCCCCTGCCCCCACCCCCCCGCCCCCCCCGCAGGACAAGTCAAACAGCTGAAGCCTGGGGTCAGGTCGGGCTGGGGAGAGGTAGCACCTGTCATCCCAGCACTGGAGAAGCTGTGTGGAGGGTTACGCGAGGTTACAGTTCTCTTTGGGTTTGCAGTAGGTTAGACCACCCAGCACTGCATGGAACTCTGTATCAAAAAGGGAAAGAAATACTTTGTAGTTGGGCTTGGCTTGGTGCACACAGCACTTGAGAGGCAGAGGCAGGAGGATCTCTGTGAGTAACTTGAGTTCAAAGCAGCCTAGTCTACAGTGTGTTCCAGGACAGCCAGAGCTACACAGAGAAACCCTGTTTGGAAAAAAGAAACAAGAAACAAACAAAAAACTATGTAGTTAAAGAAAGACATGTAAATTGAACATGGCAGTGCACGCCTGTGACGCAAGCACTCAGGCAGAGGCCGAGCAGTGGAGCCTTAGAGATGTCTGGCAGATTTAATTTCTTAAATAGCCAGGCTAGTCCAGAGCTTAATATGGAGCTGAGGGAGACATTGAACTGATCCCCACACCTCGGCCTCTGTAGTCACTGGAATTAAAATCCTGGTAAATAGGCCGAGTGTGGTGGCGCACGCCTTTAATCCTAGCACTCAGGAGGTAGAGACAGGCGGATCGCTGTGAGTTCGAGGCCAGCCTGGTCTACAAAGTTAGTCCAGGACAGCCAAGGCTACACAGAGAAACCCTGTTTTGAAAAACAAAAAACAAAACAAAACAAAAAATCCTGGTAAATTAATAGAGTTCTAAGTTTTGAGTTTTTATTTTTCTTTTTAAAAAAAGTATTTATTTATTATGTATACAATGTTGTATCTGCATGTACAAGTACACACCAGAAAAGGGCACCAGACCTCATTATAGATGGCTGTGAGCTACCACGTGGTTGTTGGCAATTGAACTCAGGACCTCTGGAAGAGCAGCCAGTGCTTTTAACCTCTGAGCCATCTCTCTAGTGGCCCCCCTCCCATTTTTTTGTATTGTTTTGTTTTGAGACAGGGTTGTTCTGTGTTGCCTTGGTTATCCTGGACTCGTTTTTGTAGACCAGGCTGGCCTTGAACTCACAGAGATCCACCTGCCTCTGCCTCCTGAGTGCTGGGATTAAAGGCATGTGCTACCACCACACGGCTAAGTTTTGGTTTTTTTAAAGGTCTTTTTACAGTTACATGTGTGTGTGCCCATGTGTGCAGGGACCTATAGAGGACAGAGACATTAGGATTTCCTGCGGCTCCAGTTGTAGGCAGTTGTAAGCCGCCCAACCTGGGTGCTGGGAACCGAGCTCAGGTCCTCTGGAAGAGCAGCGTGTTCTCATGACTGTTGAGGCATCTCTCCAGTCCCTAGGGTTGTTGTTGTTGTTGTTTGTTTGTTTGTTTAAGATGTTTTATTTTAGGACTAGGGGTGTAGCTTAATGGTAGAGCACTTGTCTACCATGTGTGAGGCCCTGGGTTCAATTCCCAATACTACTTAATTTATACATCTGTATGTGTGTCTGCCACAACTGTGCGGGTGTCCATGTAGGCCAGAAGAGGGCATCCGTTCCCAGGCAGCTGGAGCTACTGTGGGTGGTTGTGAGCCACCCAGAGTGGTTGCTGGGTCCTCTGCAAGAGCAATAAACACTCTGGACCACTGCGCATCTCTCTAGCCTCAAACTTTCCTTAGTGTCAGTTGCATTTCTTTGTACCAGCATGCACAGGTGCATATGTGAGTGTGTTGTGTGCTGGTGTGCCAAGGCTGCAGGATAATTTGGAGGGGTTGGTTCTCCTATCCCAGGGATTGAACTCAGATCACCTGGCTTGGCAGCAAATGTTTTTTACCTGCTAGTCTTCTGTAATGGATTAAGCAGGAGGCGGAGAATTCCCACTTACTCTGCGCCCTCCCCTTGAGCCTCCCCTGCTGCCTGCCACCTCCCCCAGCCCCAGCTCTTAATGACACATCATGGCACCTAGTCAGTCATGTATATAGAGTTCACCTGAACGGTCCGCATTCCCTGGCCTTGAACAGACAGGATATTTATTTTCAGGAGTTTGAAAATGGTTTTTCCTCGCTGACGAGCACGTTGAGCATGTTGACTAGACTACGCTGTGTAAACTTTCGCCACAACGACAAAGACTAAAATTAGCCAGATGCGGTGGCACACACCTGTAATCCTAGCACTCAGGGAGGCAGAGGCGGGCAGATCTCCTGAGTGGGAGGCCAGCGTGGGCTACAGAGTAAGTCCAAAAACCCTGGCTTGGAAAACCAAAAATGGGTCAGGCGGTGGTGGCGCACACCTTTAATCCCAGCACTTGGGAAGCAGAGGCAGGTGGATCTCTGTGAGTTCGAGGCCAGCTTGATCTACAGAGCAAGTTCCAGGACAGCCAGAGCTGTTACTTAGAGAAACCCTGTCTCGAAAAACCAAAAAAAAAAAAAAAGAAAGAAAGAAAGAAAGAAAAAAGAAAAAGAAAGAAAAAGGGAAAAAAAATGAATTAATGAATGAAAGAAAAAGAAAAGGTAAAAAAAATAAATAAATAACAAACCAACCCAAAATATTACATATCCATCAGAAAATTTGACTTTTGTTTTTAAGACAGGTCCTTACTATGGAGGCCTTGCTGGCCTCGAGCTCACCAACATCAACCTGCCTCTGCCTTTTGGGTGCTGGGACTAAAGATGTGCACCTTCATACCCGGCAAAAGAGCTTCCCCTTTGTTCACGAAAAGTCTGAGGATTATTGGGAGTACCACTCCCAAAAGGGAGAAGAAAAAGTATACTTTGTAAACTTCATTTAGTCAGCTTCAACCATGTGTCAATATAAAGCTGGGTTTTTTTGGTTTTTTTTGTTTTTGAGACAGGGTATAAAGCTGTTTATATGTCTCCCTTACCTCCAATGTAATGTACACACACAAGCACACATGCGCATAAACTAGCTTTGAAGCAAGTCTGAGATGTACCTTTTCATCAGTAAGAAATATATCTAAAGATAGAGAGGGTTTGGGTTTTTTTTTTTCCTGTTGTTTTGTTTTGGTTTTGGTTTTTCAAGAGTTTCTCTGTGTAGCCTTGACTTTCCTGGACTTGCTTTGTAGACCAGGCTAGCCTTGAATTGACAGCAATCCACCTGCTTCTTCCTCCCTAGGTGCTGGGATTAATGGTATGTACCACCACCACCCAACAAGAGGGGTTTTTTAGTTGTTGGCTTGTGTTTTTGTGTTTTGTTTTTTGTTTGTTTGGGGTTTTTTTTGTTTGTTTTTTTGTTTTTTTGTTTTTTGGTTTTTTTTTTGGTTGGTTGACTGGTTTTGGTTTTTCGAGGCAGGGTTTCTCTGTGTAGCCCTGGCTATCCTGGAACTCCCTCAATCGACCAGGCTAGCTTCAAACTCGGAGATCTGTCCACCTCTCTCTTTCGAGTGCTGAGAATAAAGGTGTGTGCCACCACTGCCTGGCTTAAAACAGAGAGGTTTTAAATATAATTTATTTTTATTTTATGTTCATTGGTCTGGTGAGGGTGTTGGATCCCTGGGAACTGTTGGCCAGGTGCTGGGTGCTGGGTGCTGGGTGCTGGGTGCATGTCCTCTGAAAGAGCAGCCATGCTCTTGACTGCTAAGCCATCTCTCTAGCCCCAAGACAGAGACTGGACATCTTTAAATAATGTCTAGGTTTCTAATAACAGATACATTTTTCCGATAGATCCCTAAACGGTTCCCAGTTTGTCTGCGTTGAGGCTCTACGTGCCACTTCTCAGAGTGGATACGGAAGATTTGCCTTACAACTCTCTTCATGGGTTTTGTTTTTGTCTTTTCCTTATAACTCCTTTCAAAACAAAGTATTACAGGCTGGAGAGATGGCTCAGAGGTTAAGAGCACTGACCGCTCTCCCAAAGGTCCTGAGTTCAGTTCCCAGCAACCACATGGTGGCTCACAGCCTCTATAATGAGATCTGGTTCCCTCTTCTGGCGTGCAAGCACACACACAGGCAGAACACTGCATACGTAATAAATAAATAAATCTTAAAAAAAAAATAGTATTACCGGTGTATGGGTGCAGGTATAGGTGTGCAAATTGTGGCATGCGTATGAGAGTCAGAAAACAACTTTCCGGAGCCAGTCCCCTCCTTCCGCAGTGTTACCAGACGAAGCCTCCTGTTCATGCTGCACTGTGTGGCCCAGGCTAGCCAGCCAGCTTCAGGTCTGTCAGGTCTCTGCCTCCCACCTCACAGCAGGCACCTGCCACCCACCATCCAGCTTTCCCTTTATTTCTAGAAGAAACCAGGGCATTTCTTGAGAAGAGCTTATGTCACACCCTGGCTTTGGCGCTCCTTCCCTTGTGTCAGTGAATGTGTGTCTTGTCATGACCTGCACAACGCTTACCTAGAAGAAACAACAGAGCGGTTTACAGAAAGGCTGGGATCAAGTGGGCTTGTGCCCTGATGGAGCCACACCAGCAGCCCCAAAGCACAGGACATTTATTGTATAAGCTGAATGAGAAGGCAGGTTTAAGCTGGGCATGATGCCGCACGCCTTTAATCCCAGCACAGCAGTGTATGTGTGTGTGTGGTGTAGATGTGTGTGTGAGTGGGTTTGTGTGTGTGTGGTGTGTGTATACGGAATTCTGTAGGGTCTCTGTGGAGGAGCAGCTGATGTTTTTCTGCACAGTCAGCATTCCCATCCGTGTGGGTGGGTCTGAGACATTGGGGTTAACCTGCTCCCCACACTGTGTCCCACCCACATAGTTGGTTTTACCCAGGAAATGGTAAGGGGACAGAGAGATGGCTCAGGATAAGAGCTCCTGCTGCTCCATCATGAGGACATGTGTTTAGGTCAAGCGTGCAGAGCAGGCAGTTCTCAACTGCCCTAACTCCAGCTCTGAGGGGTCTGACACCCCCTTCTGGCCTCTGTGGGCACCTACACACACACACACACACACACACACACACACACACCACACACACACCACACACACACACACCACACACACACCACACACACACACCACACACACACACCACACACACACACACACACACACACACACACACACACACACACACACACACACACACACACCTTACAGAATTAGAAGAAAATAGCAGTAATCACTGAGTAATTAGATCGGATTCAGAGTGGATGGTTTGAGCCCCGTATACTTCCTACTGGCCACACTCACAGCCAAACTGTCACCTCGTCACTCCATAGTGTCAGCAGTGAGAGTCGTTGACTTGATAGATTTTATCAGAGGCTGAGAATTGGGAAGTGGGCCTCTGTTCCTTCTTCATTGGTTAGCTGAAAATGACCTATAAAGAACTTGTCGAGCCAGGCACAGTGGCGCACGCCTTTAATCCCAGCACTCGGGAGGCAGAGGCAGGCGGATTGCTGTGAGTTCGAGGCCAGCCTGGTCTACAAAGTGAGTCCAGGACAGCCAAGGCTACACAGAGAGACCCTATCTTGAAACCCCCCCCATAAAAAGGGTTTGTCACATATCAGCTTGTGCTGAGGTATAATTCATAAGAGAAATAGGAGAGATGCAGAAATATTGTGGGGTTTTGAGGATTTTGTTTTTGTTTTTTGTTTTTTGTCGTTGTTGTTGTTGGTGGTGGTTTGGTTTTGAGATGGGATTTTACCGTGTATCCCAGCTTGGCTTGAATCTCATTGTGTAGCCCAGGCTAGCCTTGATCTTTCCACCTCAGATTCACGAGTGCTGGTACTGCAGGTGTGCCCTGGATTAGAACCCTGCTCAGTTTGGAAACTACCCTAGGAGCTTGATTTGGGGGATTGACTTTGTTGTTACTTAACTTTGTTTTCTAATTTAGCATACAGAACATCAACATAGTTCCAAAGACAATTTCATAAAACCCACATTCACACTATTTTCTCATTCTCTCAAAAAAAAAAAAAGTCCTTTCACACCAGAAGTAGGTATCTCTTAGGTGATTTTCACCTTTATATTTTGTTTACATAATTTACTTTTAGGGATTTCTAGGTAGGTTCTTAACTATATGTAGCCCAGGCTAGCCTCAATTTTTTTCTCCCTCCCCTCCCATTTTTTTTTTCAAAACAGGGTTTCTCTGTGTAGCCTTGGCTGCCTAGACTCACTTGTTGACCAGGCTGGCCTGGAACACACAGTGATCCACCTGCCTCTGCCTCCCGAGTGCGGGGATTAAAGGCGTGTGCCACCACGCCTAGCTATCCCCAATTTTCAACCCCTCTCCCTCTACCACTTAAGTGCTAGATGGGAGCCCAGGCTGTCCTTGAATTCAGTCTAGCCCTAGTAGGTCAGTGGTCTTGCCTCACTTTTCTGAATGGCTGGGTTGACAGGCCTGTGCCACCACACTGGGCCAGCCTGTTCTTGCAGGTGGCTAGCCTCGTGCCCCTGCCTGCTCATACATTGCCAGGGCACCTTGGCAGATTGTGTCTTCTGAGCCTGCTTGGTCACCGGGATCATGTGATGGTTTAGTTCTATAGTCTCTTTCTGACTGACTCCTTGTGGCTTTGACGCTGCCCTGGAGTCCTCACGCCCCTTCTCTCCTGTGGGGGATCTGGAGTGGTGACAGCAGCGTCTGTCCCAGCAGCTGTTCCACTCTGTCTGAAGCCTCCTGCAGCAGCGGAACCTGGCCTAACTTGTCTCTTGTTTGAAATTCCAGCAAATCCCTTTACGAACACTCCAAGGACTTCGTTGTGTCGCTTATCCTTGGGATAGATGTGATCCCCAGGTTGGTGTGCTCCGAGGTTGGCCCCTGGGGTCAGTCAGGGCTCTTGGCCTGAGTCCTGGGTCCTGAGCTCAGTCTGCTGTTTACTGAACAGGTTAAGCGTGGCCAACTTGGAGGATCTGAAGCGAAGGATCCTGCGAGTGATCGCTAACTGCAATAAGCCGAAGGTAACCACCCCGCCGGGGCTAGATGTGCAGGAGGGGCCAGTGAGAGCACACTGCCCCCCCCCCCCACTGCAGCCCTTCCCAGTGCGCTCAGTTAGGCTGCTCCCAGGCTTAGAGAGAAAGGCTGACACATACAGCTTCTAAAAGGTTCTAGGGGGCCGGCAAGATGGCTGGGGGTGGATGGGGGGAGGCGCTTGCTGCCAAACTGTCTGGTTGGCATTGAGTCCTTGTGGTGGGGGAGGCCCTCCCGTCAGTCTCACACATACAAATATCTAAGTAAATGTGATAGGAACATTTTAATGGTAGAGGCTTGGGTGTGTAGCTCAGTGGTAAAGCACTTCCCTAGCGTCCACGAGACTCAAGATTCAAACCCACACACTCAGGGAAAGAGAGGAAGTCTATTAACCAGTAGAAGCTGATGGCCATGAGGCGGGGCTGTGGTGTTGGCCTACAATCCCAGTCCCTGGGAGACTGAGGTAGGGCTGCCAAAAATGTGTGGCCAGGAGGAGGAAGAAGCCAAGGAGGGGGCGGGCGGAGGCTAGAGCTCAGTGGTAGAACAGTTGCCTAGCATGCATGAGGCCCTAGTTTTGTTGCCTTTGGGGTAGTTTAGAAAAGGAAGGGAAGGCCAGTGAGACAAGGCGGCTAGGTGAGCCACGTGATTCCAGGCCTTGGAACCCAGGGGGTGGAGGAGCCAGCTCCCAGCCTGTGCTCTGAAACATCCACCAACACACACACTCAATGGTAGTTTTGACAATATTTAAAAAACTGCTGATGTGCGGTTTCACCGGCATAATGGGACTGTAGATGCCTTTATTTTCTTGCCCTTTTAATTGATTTATTTCATGTGTATTGGTGGGTTTTTTCTGCATGTTTGTTGGTGTGAGCTTGCCGAATCCTCTGGAACTGGAGTTACAGACAGGTGTGAGCTGCCATGGAATTGAATCCAGGCCCTCTGGAAGAACTGCCAGTGCTCTTAACTGCTGAACCATCTCTCCAACCCCCACCCTTTTTGTTTTTAATTTTGTTGCCAAACAGAAAACGTAATATTCACATCTTACCAGACATATAATTTTTTTTCCTGGGGTTTTTTGAGGCAGGGTTTCTCTGTGTAGCCCTGGCTGTTCTGGAACTCGCTCTGTAGACAAGGCTGGCCTTAAACTCACAGAGAGATCTGCCTGCCTCTGCCTCTCAAGTGCTGGGATTAAAGGTGTGCGCCATCATACTGGACTGGCCTTCCCCCCCACCCCCCACCCCCCACCCCCCAGAGCTAAGGGCTCAGGGAGCCTAGCCAGGCTTTTGGCTTTTTTTTTTTTTTTTTTTTTTTTTTTTTTTTTTGAGCTAGGGTCTCAGGTAGCCTGGGCTGGCCTCAAACCTGTGTAGCTGCTGACCATGAACTTTTACTCTTTCTGCATCTACCTCCCAAGTGCTGAATTAGAGGTGTTGCACCGCCATACCTGGTTTTACATGAGTATGAAATCCAAGGCTTTGCTTGTATTTTTTTTTTTTCCCCAGAAAGTAGCACCTGTCTCCTGGGGTGTAGCTAGCTCAATGGTATAGTATTAGCGTGTATAGGGCTTAGCTCTGGGGTCAATCTCTAGTATGTATATGTGTGTGTACGCATATATACATATGTGTGCATATATACACATATACATATGTATATATACACACACATATTTATGTATGTATACTTCAAGATACTTGTATTTGCGTTTTGGCTACTGCTCTTGAGTATGATGGCTTCACGGTGCCGCAAGCTCCTCATGATCCACAGCTGTGGTGGGCAGACTGAGCCCGCAGGGCTGCTTCCCAGCGCAAGACCAACCTGGTCCTTGGGTCTCACCTTTCAGTACAAGATCTTGCTGCACGGCTGTTGGTATGGGCTGTTCGGAGGAAGCCCTGATAACTGCCCAACTGAACTGGATGAAGGCTGCCAGGGAGCCCTGACTCAGCCTCTTCTTGGGGAGCAGAGTCTGCTGACACGATCCTCCCCAGGCTACAGTTCCAGCGACTCCCCAACAGATTCTCCCACCAAGTACCCACCGCTGTACCCACCTGGCAGGATCATCCACCTGGAAGAGGAGGCTGGTTCAAGGTGAGCGTGGTGACACGTGGGCCTGACGTGCCTGTCCACCAAGGGTGCCCAGAAGCCTGACCAAGCGTGGCCTCACTAGCAGATGCTCTCGTTTGTTCCAGGTTTGGCTGCTGTTCCGCTGCACACTACAGGGCGAGGTGGGCACACGAAGCAGAATTCAGCAGGATCCTGTTAGGCCCGAAGATGCTGACTGACCACCTGCCTACCGTTGTAACTCAGGCCCTGGACAGAGTGGTGGCTGACAGAACAGCCTGTGTCTCCTGCCCAGGGCCCGGCGGCTCTAACGTGGATTAACCAGCTCTGCTGGACACTGCCCAGCACAGTGGACCTGCGCTTTGATCTTTCTTAGACTGAATGTGAGTGGCTTCTGTGAGGCTGGTATGGTGGTATCCGTCAACAGTAACCTGATGGGGCCCAGTAGAATGGGCATCAATATGACCATACAATTTATAGAATCTTTTTTGTTGGTTTTGTTTAGTTTTGTTTTTTTCCCTTAAACCACAGTATTAATAGGGTCTGGAGGTGGCACCATGCACAGGCATTGGGACTTCTAGCAGCAAGCCTCCCATGGCTGCCCGAGAACTCTCAGTGGGTCTGCAGATCCCCGCTCCTGCTGGGCTCCCATCCAGCTGTTTACATGAGTCTGAACTTAAGACAACAGATGTGCACTTTATATTCTTTCCCTGCATTCTTCATGGGGCACCACGGGCAGCAGAGCGTCCTCTGAGCCCAGCACAGCAGCTCCTCATTTATACAGAAACTGACTGTTTAACTTTCATGTATGAGTAATTCTCACATTCTAGCTCTGGAGCCAGCTGGTGAGCTCAGAGGGACTTTTAGAAATAAAGTAGTTGATACACCACCAGTGGCTGCACGAGAAGGTCTGTATTGCTGGGGGAATGGGACTAGTTAATAGCCCATCAGCCTCTTCATGCTGGACTACAAGAGCATGCACTGCTGGACCCCGCTGGTCCTAAGTCTTTGTCTTTCTACTGTCAACCAAGTTGTCTTGTCACTCTGGCTACTGAGAACCGCACACATTCCCAATAGAGTCCACTAAGCACAGAACACAACATCCAGAAACCAACAGAAAGGCCAAGTGTTGATGGTGACTTGAGCCTGCTATTTATTCCTAGCACTCAGGCAGGAGGACCAGGAATTGAGGTCACACTCGCAGCTGACCCAGGCCATCTTGTGCTGCCAGAGATGCGGTCTCCACACAAAACTCCACCAGGGGGCTAGTTAAGACTAAGGGAAGTCGGGCGTGGTGGTGCACACCTTTAATCCCAGCACTCGGGAGGCAAAGGCAGGCAGATCAATATAAGTTTGAGGCCAGCCTAGTCTACAAAATGACTCTAGAATAGCCAAGGCTACACAGAAAAACCCTGTCTAGAAAAACAACAAAAACAAAAAACAAAAAAACACTAAAGGGAAACCTGCCAAGACTAAGGACACATGCCAGATACACACCTTTAATCTTAACATTCCAGAGCAGAAGCAGACCATTCTCTGAGTTCAAGGCCAGCCACGATGAGCCCAGAAATAACCAGCCTGGAGTTTCTAAAATGAGAGTCCTCAGACACGCAGCTTCGTTAGGTTAAGTATTCCATGGAGTCGTGTGGGGTATAAAGATTTGACAGGCAAGATTCCTGCAAGACTTAACAAAGTAAGATTGATGAAATCTTAAAATGTGCTATTTTTAACAAGGTTTGAGACAGCTTGGCTAGTGTGTCGTGCAAGTGTGAGGGCCTGAGTTCACACTCTGCTGGAGAGAGGTTGACTAGAGGCACCCAGGGTCATACTGGCTTGCCAGTGACCTCCAGGTTCAGTGAGTTGCCATAAGACTTGAAGTCTTACTTGAAGTCTTCACAGATAAACAGGGCACCTTAAGCTCTATCCTCAGGGAACCAGAGGTGCAGAAGAGGCCGAGTTCTGTCACTACCAGGTACAGCCTAAAGCTGTTCGGAGACAAGACAGCGTTGGGCTGCCACTGAAGAGGCAGCAGCCTGCAAACTGTGGCTGAACACTGCAGTGAAGGTGGACATCTGAATCTAGACCGGGGAGAACAGTGGTAGTGCACACTGTTAGTCGCACCCAGGAGGCAGGGGAAGGCAAGTTCCAGGACAGCCAGGGCTACGCAGACAGGCAAGACTGGGGCCTGGAGTGCTGGCTGAGCAGTTAAAAGCACTTGTTCTTACAGAGGACCCAGGTCTGGTTCCCAGCCCCAGGGGATCCAAAGTCCTTTTCTGATGTCAGCAGGCACTGCATACTAACGGTACACAAACATACATTTGGGCAAAATGCAAGTCAAAACACCACAGTCCTCCTCCTGGAATGGGTCAGGCTGGGCTGATAATCTACTTGTAGTCTTTACTTGCTGTTGCTTGTTTAAAAATTGTTCACTTAACTCTGGTTAAAAGTTTGGAGCTGGGCATGGTGGCACACACCTTGAAGCCCAGCACGCTCTGCTGTGCCACGTGCATATCCGTAAGTAATACCATTTTTAAAGATTCAAAGTACAAGTCACCGAAACTGGTCCCAAAGCAATGGATGGAGACGTGGTTCATCCTGCCAAGCCCACAGGCACGTGCTCATGCACCCCCTCCCCCACTGTGGGCATCTCCCCACAAGCACCTCACCCACCCCTTTCCCTGAAGGCAGCATGCACTCCCTCCTCCCTCCAGTGTGAAGAGCACATCTCCAACAGCCCAAGGTTTTAAAGTGAGACAAACACTCAGCCTCTCTGCGAAGTTCCAAAAACACAAGCATGACCAGATGTATGATTCAAGGATTTATTAAGTCATACATGCAAAACATATGCTAACTGCATTAGCAAAAGATCAATGTAAAAACACTCCACAATTCTGCAACTGTCAATTGAAAAGAGTTTGTTCTAGTGGTTGAAAGGCTCAACACTGTTCTTGCCAGTGAGTTAGGCTGTAGAGAACAGCGTTAGCACTAGCAGTTGACAGAACCTCACACACCCAAAGGAACATGTCTAGGCAGAGCCACGACGGGAAGCGTGTGTCCACATGGGTGAGGTCTAGAGGGGCAGCATTAGTCACGTGACATTGTTGGTACTCTGGCAAGACAGTGATGTTTAGAAGGTTCATAGTTTAAGAATATCTAAAATAGTTTAAAAACTGTAAAGCTGCAACACATGATTTTTACACCTAGTTACTAGAAAACTAAGGAAAGCACTTATTAGCATTGAATAAAGTAAGGTGAAAACAGGAATGCACTTCTACTAATCTACCAAAAAAAAAAATCTTCAAATGCATTATCAGAAAGATCTTATAGTACAGGTCAGACATATTGCTCGTTAAGAAGGGGATCCTAAAGAAAAGCACTTGCTAAGTTAGCAACTGTGGGATGGCCAGTTTAAATATGGATTCAACGCCCCATTTGGGGAGGGACGGCAGTGTGGGGTGAAGGAAAAGCTCAAGAGAGACCCCGTTAAGACCGGCCATTTCTCATCTACTGTGTTTGACAGAAATTAACCGTTAAAAATCTTTACCCGTGACACTTTTTTATTCAGTTGAATTACTCCATGTACAATGTAGTGTAATCTCTACTTCATATTAGTCAAAATACTGTCTTTATCCTTTGATCATGTCGTGTTTCCAACTCCACCCAGCACACCCACGACTAGGAACAGAATACTTCATTAGAGGCCACACGGGAACCAGAGTTCTGTTCAAAGTCTCTGCAAAAGCTAGTCAACTGGTATTTTAGAAAACTCACTATGAAATCAAAGAGCTGAGCTGTTACACTCATTCCTTGTGATATACAGTACAAAGTTATGTAATGAACATGGGCTGATAAGTTACAGATGCGTTACATGGCAACGTGTCATTAAGGAGGCTGTGCTGCGTCACACGGTCTGGAAACTAGGGGAGGGTCTGCCCGACTCCAGAAGCTGCAGTCTTCTTAACGACAGAAGTCTCTCGACAGTTTAGCGCTTATGTGTTCTCAGCACAACACAACTTAGTTCAGAAGGTATTTTGGCAACTCTTAATCTGAGCAAGAATAGGGGGTTTTGAAAAATAAGGCTTTAAGAAGGCTTGTCATTTTAGGGCTGAATTTTAATAGACCGTAAGTTGGAATTCTTACATTTAAAACAGAACCTTAAAATTATCGACTGGTTCATTGGTTCAAAATGGTTTTATGGAAAAATTAATCTGTAACAAAAACTTGGCATCAAATGCGAAGGCTCCACCGTTTTTGAGCAAAGCGTACAAAGGTTCCAGGGACAGGACCAAGAACGAGGGGCTCAGACATTTACAACAGCAGGCATTTTCTCTTCCTCTTCTTGACAGGAGGCGGACAGAGAACTGCGCGGATAGCTTCATCAAACACTGTCTTGAGGCCCCGCTGTGTGAGTGCTGAGCACTCCAGGTATTTGACAGCACCTAGAAAAGACAGCCACAGGGAATGACAGGCACCCCACAGAGCAATGACACTCCACAGCACCTACTGTTAGCACAGTCCCCTGGTGAGCCAGTGTGAAGTGGCTCAGCAGCCAATGCCCCACCAACACTAAGGCCAGTGAAGGCCTGGCTTGGCTGGTTGCCCAAAGCAAAGAGACTCCCAAGCCGGAGGAACTTCCCTCTCAGGCGACTCCAGATGCTCGCACTCAGGACCGCAAGGCAGACACAAGAAACGTGGGTAGCCTACCGATCTCTTTGGCCATGGCTAGCCCCTGTGGGTAGGTGATGGGAGTCAGTTTCTTCTCCTTCAGCTTCTCAATCGTGTCCTTGTCATCCCTAAGATCAAGCTTCGTCCCCACTAGGATGATGGGAGTGTTGGGACAGTGGTGTCGCACTTCAGGATACCACTAGATGTGAAGAAAGAAACATGGCCGTGCCGCTCTCCTGTACAGACAGACTTCCTCCACCCACCTTGCCAACGCTCCAGCCACAGCTGGCCCACAGAGCTTCCCTGCCTTCTCAAGCCTCAAAGAACCACGCACCCTGGCTAGCAAGAGCCCCAAGACAGAAGACAACACGACAGACAACCCGCCGAGGACCAGGAGAAAGGAGGGCAGAATGGAAAGTACCCCCAAAGGAAACCACTTCTGTTTTTAGGAAAACAAGTCTAATTTATAAGATCACGCAGAAAACTCACCATCAACTCAGGGATGAAAATACCTAAGCTAACTCTCCATTACCCCCATCATGGTCCCTACCTCTACACCAAAAGGGTCCTTCATCCTTTTTACTAAGTTGTACAAAAATGCTAGAGCAGAAAGAAATGGTCGGTAGACCAAGTCTCCAGTGCTTGTCACTGTAGTGAGGAGAGCCTGCTTCCCAAAGAAAGGAGGCTGGAACCCCACACCCTGAAGCCACCATAGGCTTAACAATGGCCACTCCTCAGTACAGTGACTAAAGCCCAGCTAAACCACCCAAAGTTCCCAGCAGATGGCATTCACTTCACTTTCTAACACTTCTGTCTGGGAGTGACGTTATGCAAGAGTCTTTCCATAAGTTCCACTTACCTTAGCACGGACATTTTCAAATGAGGCAGGACTCACAAGGGAAAAGCAAATTAAGAACACGTCCTACAGAAAGGAAACACAGGCAACATGAAGAAGCCAACCTCAACTCCTGGAGCGCTCTGCCTAAGGCTGCTACCTGCACCTAGGCAGGCCCTAGCTGCCTCCCTTACCCACACCATTACCAAGCCTGTCAAGCAGGCTTCTTACATATTTCCCTGTGAGAAAGGGAAAGCGGAAGCAGAAACCACTGGAAGCCGTTTGAGGCTAGGGAAGGATCAAATCACATTCCCAGGAGGCAGCTTTCTAGTCATGCCCAACTGGGAACCTAATTATCTGTTATCAACACAGAAACTCTTCTGAAAAGCATAGTCTCTCTCCAGCTTATGACTGCAGTCGATTTAAACACATCATCTAACAAGACAGGCTTTTCATTAAGCTCTCCACATGCACATTAAGTGCAAACCATCTTACATCATCACTAGCGTCAATCAGCCAGCTTGTCACTGTCCCTGGCACAAAATGGAGTTCCAAGGATTTGCTCCCCACCCCTCCAGCCAGGGAGGGAACTAAGTTGGACATCTCCCAGCAGACAAGCACCAACCACGCCAGCACTGTCACAGCTTCCCAAGCACAGCCAAGGGCCTCTGGGAAACCTGCACCCAGGGCAGCAGTGGCCCCAAAGAATGCAAAGGAAAAGCAGTGCAAGAGTGCTTACTTGAAGAGAAATTGCTGGTTAAATATAAAATATCTGAGTTTTTCTTCCTATCTGGTATTTCACATAAAGTAAAAATCAGATATTTCCACATATAAAATAATGCCCAAGAGTTTCTAAAAATGCTAGGCTTATCAAGACACAGCCCTAGAAAAGGCAATTATACTATTTTGTGAAATGTGTACAGTTCCCAAGCTAGCACCTTAAACCATCCAGCTGGTATCTCGTACCTGAAAAGGAAAGAAACATCCCACACGACAGCTTTTTATAAATGACATTGTTTACTTCAATGCTGGCGCATGCACAAGCCTGTCAGAGAATCACCAGGGCCTCCCAGCATCCAAGTTGATTCCAAACCCTCTCAAAGCACAGTTGGGTTAGCTCACCAGCACTGCACAGCCGCCCCACAGGCCAGAGGACACCAGAGTCAGAGGAAAGGCCCTGAGAGGGCGGTTAGTCTGGCCCAGCGCATAACCACCCACATGAGCACCAGGTGGACCCTCCACACCTGCACCTCCAACCATCCCAGAGAGGGGCTTCCGGACACCCCTCCTTTCACTTGGGAAGAGGGAAGCAAGCAGTTCATCCAGCACTTTAATCAGTGAGCAGTCACACTCCAGTGAAAGCTTATGTCATCAAGTGAGACCTTTCCTTGAGTGAGTCAGATGGAGGACACTCAAGGGGCCTGAGGTCGACAGACAGTATTCCTGGGAAGACTGAGATGAGAGAAGAGACAAAGCTTGAGGCTAGTCGACTGAAGTCTTACATACGGCAATCGGCTTGTCTTTGCCCCTGGAGGTTCTATCTTTACCACATGTGTCTCCAACCTAGTAATGCAGGAGAACTTTGCTTGAGTTCAGTACAAACTAAGAAATACAAAAATCAATATAACCTGTTAGTTTTCATCAGAAGTCTGTCTCAGCCCTCCTGAGGAAGCCAAAGGTGTACAATTCATCTTAGAAAGCAAGAGCCACAAAATCATGACTCCATGAAGCCTGGAGCTAAGGGGCTGTCCCGGGCAGCTCAACAAGGAAGTCTAGGGAACAGTGGGCCTGCCACCAAGACACTTCCGCTGTGGCAGCACTGGCCACAGCAGAACACACCCCACAGAGTTCAAAGTGCTCAAAAAGTGTCCCTTCACATAACAAAGCCTGTCAATGGCACCCATTAGTGACAAGGTCTTCAAAGAACTCTACAGTTCTCAGAAACCAGCCAAAGGAAGCCTCAAAGACAGGAGAGGCGCTGCCTGAAGGCACCTCAAAGCTTTCCAGAGCAGAGAGCCATGCTGGCCCTAAGCATCCTCCCCAGCTCTGGGAGTGAGGTATGGATTCAGGCTGAAGTAGCGAGTGAAATGAACAGTGTTATTATTCAAACTAAGGTTCCTTTGTAAGTTGAAAAGGCCACCACTCAGTGGCAACTTTGTAAGTGACAACCTACTCCATTTCCATTGTAATACACTCCATTTGTTTCTATGCTCAGTATAAATTGACAGGCTTACTTTCCCAATATGGAACCCCAGAAATTCTAATAAAAGACAAGCAAGGGAATTGTTTTAACTTCACCTCAAGCTTGTATTCACAATTCAAAGAGTAACAATATCCAAACTCCAGGTTTCATCTATGGGCTATTTCTGAAGGACTTGGCACAGGGAACTCCACCAAAAATAAAGCATTGTTTTACACTGTGACAGTCATCGGGATAGTCAGGAAACAGCTGGAGCACCCTCTAGCTTCATCCACTCTTCCTGCCTTGGCTCTCGCATCTTCCAGAGGAAGCAGAGGCTCAGTGCCATAGTTCCACTCCTAACCGACCCCATCGGCCTCCTCCTCTCTTGCTCCCTTTCTGAGCCCCTCCACTTAGCCTAAATACAGCTTCATTAAGTTAGTCGGCTTTGGGTGCTTTTTTCCTACCCTCAGTACCTTCCGACCTTGCTTTCCTGATACCAGGGCACAAGGAAGGGTGCTGCTGCTGCTGTCTCTGCTCCTCCCTATCCTTGTGACAGAACTTGCCTCTCTTTTCTCAGGGGTCACTGACCCATCTTTCCTGGAGACTGGGACACTACTGTCTTCAGATCACCAGGACACTTATTAGTCAAGTGCTTGCTGGGCAGGCAGGGATCCCTGTGGTATGCCCCAAGTCCCAGTAAGAGACCCTGTCTTAAAATTAAAAAAAAAAAACCACACACACACAAAACAAAACGGTGTCTCTTAAGAAACAGCACCTGAAGTTGACCTCTGTCACAGATACGCACAGAAACATACACCAACTACAACTCCAGTGGTCCCACTTGTCACACCTCTGTCGCTGGTACCGTCCCCAGTATGAGCCAGATTTTAGATGAAGACAGGGCAGAGCAAGGGGTAGCTGAAATCTCACCACCACAGAAGTATGGTGGCTTTTATTATACACTGCCCTAAACAATTTATATCTTTATTTCAGGTTCACATTTGGATTTTTAAAATTCTTTTTAATATAGGGATTCCACACACAGGCAGCAGGATCAAGGCTTATACACACAACAGAGAAAGGCAGAATTTAGAAGAACTGGACAGGCGTTCCCAAGAAAACACAACCTGGAAAAAAGGCAGACGGCTTCATTTCAGTAGAGGTGTTCCTGTAAATTCTAACAAGTGCCCAGGCCCCCGTGTGACTATGCTGATGAAATGCAACCACAAGGAAATAAAGCCTAAAACATCATTTCCTGACCCAAGGTCACTTCAAGAGGCATGGAATATAAGCTACTGCCTTTTCATCTGTAGCAGCTTCGGGCCTACTGAATCCCACCCACCTTCTAGGTGGGGTGCCCTAAAATACAAGATTGAGAGAGCACTCAGCAAGAGCCAAGTCCTGCACACCCCATCACATAATATGGTCCCCAATGGGCTTCCCTCATGGCCAAGAGGGATATACCCTATTCTGGTGACCCCTGGCTGGAGGACCCAACATCTCAGTCATCTTAACAAAGGAAACCTTTTGAAAGTCAAATCTGGGGCTGGGAAGATGGCTCAGAGGTTAAGAGCACTGTCTGGTTTTCCAGAGGTCCTCAGTTCAATTCCCTGCAAGCACATGGTCGCTCACAGCCATCTATAATGTGATCTGATGCTCTCTTCTAGCCTGCAGGTGTACACACAGATAGAGCACTGTAGACAAAATAAATAAATCTTAAAAAAAGAAAAGAAAATCTGTACTCAGCAGTGGTGGCGCAGGCCTTTAATCCCAGCACGTGGAAGGTGGAGGCAGGCAGATCTGAGTTTGAGGGCAGCGTGGCCTACAACCTGAGCAAGTTCTAGGACAGCCAGGACTATACAGAGAAACCCTGCCCAAAACCAAACCGAAAAGCAAAGCTGCAGCCAGCTGTGAGTGCTCAACTGTGCTAGCAGGAGGAGCTAGAGAGATGACAGCTTTGCTCTGTAATTAGAAGGCTACTCTTGCACGGTTAGGAACCCAGGGCTGGTTCCCAGCACCACGAGGCCGTTCACAAAGCTCCTAGGGACTCACCTAGCCCCTGTAGGCACCAGACATGTTCATGATACACGGTCATACACATAGGTAAATATTCATACACACAAAACCAAGTCTTTAAAAAGGAACAAAAGCCATAATCTCTGCCTTCAGAAAGATGAGGCCCCAACCAAAACACTGTGAGTTGCAGGCCTCCCTAGGCTACACATACTGCTCAAGACCCTGTCTCAAAATAACAACAATGGCCACAGGAAGTCTTAAACAAAAACAAAAACAAAAATATCTCTCACTTGGCCCTTCAGAAGACTATCTGATCACAGGGTTTCTTTTGTTTTTGTTTTTTGTTTGTTTGTTTGCTTGCTTGTTTTGTTGACTGGGGTTTTCTCTATGTAACCCTATAGACCTGTCCTGTAGACCCTGCTAGCCTTGAACTCAGAGATCTGCCTGCTGGGGCTAAAGGTATTCGCAACCACCGCTGGGCTCTAACCATAGTTTTTTGGGAGTTTTGTTGTTGTTGTTGTTTTTGGTTTTCCGAGACAGGGTCTCTCTGTGTAGCCTTGGCTGTCCTGGACTCACTTTGCAGACCATGCTGGCCTCGAACTCAAACTGATCGGC
Source organism: Acomys minous (assembly GCF_964271855.1). NCBI lineage: Eukaryota > Metazoa > Chordata > Mammalia > Rodentia > Muridae > Acomys > Acomys minous. The sequence continues at coordinate 65,618,374 of NC_140498.1, read as the reverse complement.
CTGCTTCTGTCTCCTGAGTGCTGGGATTAAAGGTGTGCACCACCACAACCAACTTAATCAGTGTGGCCCAAAGCAAGGCAGATTTGTGAGCACATTTGAGCGTAACTCCCACATCTCAGAAGTCTTAGCAGGCAAGTCTGTAGCTGCCATTGGTGTGCTCTCCCCTCTGCCCCTAAGGACCTCCACCCTACCACCACACTGGAACGTGCTGTGATACCAAGAATCTTGTCTTACTCCTTCCTTTCTTGCTCAGTCCTTAAATGAGGGAACCATCCACCTGCTAAACACAGGTAAGACATAACAGGTTTACAATACCCGCCTGAGTCTGGCCTCACACAGTTACAGCTTAGTCAATCTGGGAAGAACCCACCTCACTTATCTGTGACACTCAGCAGAGTCTGACTCCTGCCAAGTTACCTTTGACTTGCTAAGAATGACTCCAGTAGACAGAACGGCCTCGCCCTGCTCTGTACCCACTGAGTCACAACAGGGTGTCTCTCATTTCTCAGAAATGACACCACACCCTCCCAGACACATCCAATGGGCTGGATATATACCAACTGCTGCTGTGTTTTTAAATCTGGGATTATTCAGCATCCACTAGTCACAGAGCATCTCTGAAACACTGAGGACTACAGTAATCTTGTGACTGTGGCTGATTTTAAATTCTTAATCACAGTTCGTTTTTAGCACTAGATTAACTGAAGGAAAAAAAAAACCATTCAGTTCAAAATTTGAAATTTGGCTACAACCAATTAACAAAAACCTACAGTTCACAGAGACAGTATCTGTAACATTTCCTCTAACTGCAGAGAAAAGACATCTTCTGACATGTAAAACCATCACTAACCAAACAGGAAGTTCATTTAAAACCCAAGCGGTGCAGATTGGAACTGATTCCTGGCACTCCAAAGGGTTATGTAGCTGCCCAGCCAGTCAAGGTGGAAAGCCTGCCTTTCTCTAAGCTCCCCCCCCTGCCCCCCCCCCACCACCCCCACCCCCCGCAAGCCAGACAATGAGCGGCACTAACGAGAGCACAAGTAACGCTCATCCAAGCAAAACCTAAGCAGAGGAGCCTCGGCCCATCAAATCAGTAAGGAGGAGAAATGGCACTAGAGGGCGTGGACTGTGCTAGAACTGGTGTGCACACAACATGTATTACTGTGTTGTGTTTTCACTATGTAGACAGGCTGGCCTTGAACTCACAGATACCCACCTGCCTTTGTCTCAAGTCCTGAGATTATAGGCCTGAACCAGCACACCTGGCCTGAGGTGTATTAACTTGTCTTATGCTAGTGAGAAGCAGGCAGAGGCCAGAGATGAAGAAACTGCCTGGAACACACAGCAAGGTACAAAATGCAGGACCTGAATGCAAGGCATTTGCTCTGCTGCCTGTCACAACACTTGAGGTTGGTCACTTTGGTACCAAATCTGTTCTAAGAGATACTCTTGCTTCCTTACTCCCTGCTGCTATGGAGAAAGGCCAATGTGCTACCTGAGTCACCGCCCTGGTGTGACTCTGTCTAAAATGAAGAACACGGTTAAGATAAGCAAATGACATACATACGACAACTGCTTTGCACCAGACACTGTTTACCAAGTACCCACTGATCTTGCCAAGTACTGCTCTGCTTAGCTTTAGTAAATAATTATTTGGCTGCCCCATACAGAAACAAAACTAATCTAAAAAATGTTTTCCTATCTGTACACAAAGGTCTATTTTACAAAGCTAAAATCTCAATCTACACTAAAGACTTATTACTGAAGCCAAGAATTGTGTGCTTTATGAAAAGAAAAATAAATATTACGCCCTAAGATAAGTTACTAATTTAGTTTAAAGAAAGCATTAACCTTTTTTGTTTAAAGACCGGGTCTCACATAGTCCAGGCCGGAACTATGTAATCAAGGATACCCTTGATCATCTTGCCTTCACTTCTGATGACAGGCACAAGCCACTGTCTCCAGTGTTTATGTGTAGCAGGATGTGACTCAGGACTGTGAATGGCAGGCAATCCTTCCAGCTGAACAACATCTCCAGCTCAAGAAGCTTTACCATTAACTGCTTAATTTGGATTTTTGAGAGGAGGTCTCAAATTATAGGCCATCCCGACCCCAAACTTGTAGCAATGTTGCCTCTGTGTCCCAAGTGCTAGATGAAGGTATGAGCCGTCATGCTCAACCCAACTGCTTAATTTGACTTTACAGTGCAAAACCAGCCCGGTGTGGTGGCGCATGCCTTTTTATCCCAGAGGCGGAGGATCGATGAGAGTTCGAGGCCAGCCTGGTCTACAAAGTGAGTCCAGGACAGCCAAGTCTACATAGAGAAACCCTATCTCGAAAAACAATACAAAACAAAACAAAAAACCAAAAACAAATACAGTGCAAAACCATCCCCAAACAAACTGGATTTCAAAGTAATTGCTCTTAAGAACAATGTTGTAAAACCAAAAGATAGTGCTTGTTGTATGTGGTTACCTTGAAACTAAATAAAAGAATGCAAATAAGAAAGGCTGGATAGTGTTCAAAAACCCAAATTCTGGCTTGCATCAAAGGTATTTACCTTCATTTACTGTTATCACAGGCCCCACAGAACACAAGCACGAGCACTGGACACTGAGTCATTATGCACAGTAAAACCCAGTAAAAGTCAAATGTGAGTGAGCCTTACTGTTTGCGGGTAGGAGAGGGGACGCAATCTGTCATAATCTTCTTGTCCAGCTGTGTCCCATAGGCCCAGATTCACTGGTTTCCCATCTACCATAACATTGGCAGAATAGTTGTCAAAGCTGTAGAATGGGACAAGAAAAGGTTAGTCACAGACATGGGGACTAAGTCACAGACCCACAGCTTCCCAAAGGAGGTCCACTACAAAGCAAGAGGAGAGTGGCCTTAGAGGCTGCTAGTCCAGGAAACATCCCTGAAGCATGAGAAGCACCTGGAGGGAGGAGGACACAGGTACCAACCAAACCCTCCGGAGAGATGGTAAGCAAAGGACAGGCAACTAACTCACAAGGAAACAAGTGCGGAAATCAAAATGAACCGCCTTTAATAAACAGAAAGAGTTTCCTCTTCCAAATTCCACTCGTCAAGTTTCTCATGTACATATTTTGCTCACTTTCAATGAGCGTCCTAAGTTAAATTATACATCCAAAGTCACCTACACCAGAGGCCAAAGTTAGGAGGTGAAAAAAATAGCTGGATTTTAGAAGCCACCCAGGTTTTCAGAGTGAGTACACCTGACCATATATATGTGCAAATTAGCCTGAAATTACTATGTGCAAATTAGTTAACTACAGTAGAAAAGCCTACTAACTAATGAGAGAGGAAAAATCCTTATTTAAAGTGCCGTGATCTCAATACGAGGCAGGAGGATGACTAAGAGTTCAACATCAGCTTCAGCTACAGAGCAAAACCTTGTCTCAAATCAACAACAGCAACAACAAAATGCTACTGGTATCACTGATTATTCAAAAACAATGGCATGTATGTATGGATAGCACACGCATGTCTGGTGCCATGGAATTTACAAGAGGGCAGCATAGCCCTGAAACTGGAGCTGCCGTGTGGGTGCTGGGAATCAAACCTAGACAGATCCTCTGAAACAACAGCCAGTGCTCTTAGTCACTGAGTCATTTTTCCAGCCCCAGGACAAATATCCTACCACATCGGTCTTAAGGCAAAAGGGACTTGTTTTTATTATTTGTAGTACTTTTAAAAATAGGGGCTCTTAGCATAAAAGCAATGTTTAAGCTAATGTGATTTACAGACTATAAAAGCAGCCTTTATAAAGATAGTGGTGGGCATGGGGGTATGCACTGGGAGGCAGGACAATCAAGAGCTCAAAGCCCGCCTAGGCTTTCCAGTTAAACCCCAGGGGCCTGCCCGAGGTCTGTGATGATGCCGCTGAGGCCCCCACCCCCATGAGCCCTCAGTGATTAGAGCACTTTTTCTTCCAACTCAATTGGACAACCAATACAAAAGTAGCAGCCCAGAATCCAACCCAGCCCCACCTGCACCCTAGTTTCAACTCTATAGACCTGTAGCAGTGACACGGAAGCAACTGATGATTTACCAGAAAGGCCAACTAAACCTAAAGCCACACTCCGTGCTCCAGCTGCCAGAGCCAAGTTATCAAAAACCTTGACTGCTGTGTCAAGCTCTTTACATCTCTAGCCTATGCACTTCATGGTGTGATTCTCTTGTTTCCTAAACATCTAGAAATCAATCAGGTAACTGTATATTCCCTCATATGAGAAAAATCATATATTAAACTGGCTCAGTTTTGTGAAGCTCTAAATACCCAACAATTAGATTTCAGTTGATGTTTCAGAGGAAAATAAAACGCAACACAGGCAAGTTGGCTCCCACCTGTGGAAGATACTCACACAGTGGGGATGTACTCTCCAGGAAATGCATTAGTCGTGTAACTGATCAGCAGGCAGGTTTTACCAACAGCTCTGAAAGGAGAGAAAAAGGCTGGTTAGTCAATGTGGGCACAAGCCTGGCTTCCACCATTCTGCTACAATAATCTAGAAAAGGCCAGGAAACACCTATACCACACCCATAAAAGTATACAAAGGAGTTTCTGTAACATTTAACACTCTGTACACGTTTTTTATCTTAAAAAAGAAAAAAACAAAAACCAAGTTAGGTGTGGTGGTGTCGGAAAGGCAGATTCAGCAATCCCCCTTTCTGTTTAGGTGTGTGGCATCAGGACCAGCAGTCACCAAGTATATGCTAAGTAAAAACTCAAAAGCAATTAGCATAAAGTCTCTTCTAGAACACTTTGACTCACGGTTGATTAATATGGGAAGATGGCTGCCTTTGCAACCTGCACTGTTATTTAGCGAGGACTGACTGCTTCTAAGTGGCACAGCTCTCAAACTCCCATGCCGCCCCCCCCCCCAGAGCCTTTCCCCAACAGAGCATAGCCTGGTAAGCAGCCACAGTGCTCTCACCCTTAGGAGCTGTAAAAGGAGCTAACATCATCTATCCTAAGCATGTTAACGAAGGGCACAGGGACCGAGCAAAACTTCTCAAACAGCTACAAAGAGAGAGTGAAAGAGGAATGTGCAGAAATAAGTACATTAAGGGGCAGATGATTGATTGCTAGTGTTCCCTTAGGCAGAAGTTAGGGTACTGTTCAAAAAGCTCCCAAACACTTGAAGTACGGTTTTAGGAATATTACTAAAAATAAAGACTGTTGCACCATTTGCAAATAAGTAAATAAATAAATAAAATCTCTGAGTTTCTTTACCCCAGTCCCTAAAAGATTTGAGGGGCATCCCGCAGGCTCAGTTAAAGCAGTTCTCTGTAATGAGCCCTCCTGCTGTCTTCTGCTGGTTTACCCAGGTCAAGCTGATCCATTAGAATTGACTTGTAAGATTTTGCTGTTCAGCACAGCCCACCATAGACTAGGGCTCACTATCCAGAAGGTAAGCTCTGTATTTCCCTGCCACTCTTTAGGGTTAGGAGCTCCACCACGCAGTCCTGCCAATACTTGTCTGACTTAAAACAGTACAAAGGGCTTAATGAAGCTGAACTCCCCACCCTAAAGATCTCCCTGTCAAACATTACATCATGGCAGGTAACTTCCAATCCCTAGTGGCTTTCTAGACAGCAATGACTCATTAGACATTTATCTTATGAAAGGCTAAGAACATCAACACAAACCTGTGTGAGCAAGAGCCTAAGATCTGGAGAGGTCCAGATCTGAGGTTCAGACCAGCTCGTTTACCTGTAGCAGCTTCTGGTACATTCGAACTTCCTTTTCTGTCTCAGTTTTCCTGCTGGTAAGCAAATGCACTCAACTATAGTGAACTCACAGCAACGAAGGAAGGAAGGGAGATGCCGAGATACTCTGCACGAACAAGACTCAAGGGATCCCCGAGTGGAGGCTCAAGCCTGCAACCTCGGTGTTTGGGGAGTCCCAGGTCAGTGCAGGCTACACAGTGAGCTTCACTCTAGCCAGGGCTACTTATTAAGAATCTACTTCAAACAAACCAACAAAACATATAGGATGGTGGAAAGGGGTGGAGGACAGAGAGAAAACAACAGGGGTGAGGATGATCAAAGTGCACTCCATACATACATGGATTTGTCAGTGAAAGCCCTTGGTACAATTAATGTATGTAATAACTAAAACAGTAAACTCTCAGCTGGGGCTGTGGTAGAGCGCTCTCCACGCACACACAAACCCTGTATTCAATCCGCAGCAGCACTTCCTCTTCCTCTACCACCATGCTCCCCAGCATGCTAGGTAAGCCTTCTACCAGACCTGCACCCCAGCTGGAGGCAGCGGCTTTGAAAGGTCCAACTGGGAAGGTCCTGGCAAAATCTGTCTGAGAATTGTGTTGTTATTATTTGTAAGAATGTGCATGTGCACACCATACACGTCCTAGCTTGCAAGGGATGAAGAAAAAACCAAAGGCAGCATTTCTCAACCTGCGGGTCATGGCTCCTTGGTGAGATGTCAAACGACCCTTTCACTAGGGTCACCTAAAACAACTAGAAAACATGCTTACAGTACAATTTGGTTCTGTTTGTTTGTTTGTTTGTTTTGGTTTTCAGACAGGGTTTCTCTGTGTAGCCTCAGCTGTCCTGGACTCACTTTGTAGACCAGGCTGGCCTCGAACTCACAGTGATCCGCCTGCCTCTGCCTCCCGAGTGCTGGGATTAAAGGTGTGCGCCACCACACTCAGCCCTACATTACAATGTGTAACAGTAGCAAAATGACAGTTATGAAGTAGCAATGAAAACAATGCTATGGTTGAGGTCACCACAACATGAGAAACTGTATTAAAAGGCCATGGCTTTAGGAAGGCTGAGAACTACTGCTTTAAAGGAACAGGTTGCAAATTAAGTAATTAATTAGTTAATTAATTAAAATCTCTAAATTTCACCCAGTCCCTTAACTGATCTGAGAGGCATCCTGGAGGCTCAGGTTAAACAGTTCTCTGCAATGGGCCCAGCTCGCTGCTGTCTTCTGCTGATACACTAATGTCAGGGTACTCACACCATGTGCAGCCCAGGCATCCAACCCAGTTGTCAGGTTGTCAGCAAGTAACTCCGCCTACTAAACTGGTCTCACCACATGGCCCTCATGGTCTTGAACTCACTATATAGGCCAGACTGACTCTGCATTTGTGTCCATCATAATCCTGTGCCCCATTCACTTCTGCCTGCTCAGTGCTGGGGTTCCAGTTGTAGGCCACACCTGGCTGAAATGTACTTAATCATTATTGACTACAATTTATGATCTATAAAAACTTAACTACAGTGGCACATGCCTTTAATCCCAGCACTCAGGAGGCAGAGGCAGGCGGATCACTGTGAGTTCGAGGCCAGCCGGGTCTACAAAGTGAGTCCAGGACAGCCAGGGCTACACAGAGAAACCTGTCTCAAACCAAAACCAAAAACAAACAAACAAAAAAAAACACCCTTAACTATAGCGCTGGTGATGCAGCTCTGTTGGCCTAGCATGCACCAAATGCTAGGTTTGGTCTCCAACACCAAATAAAACCAGGCAGGGGGGCACATGTCTGTAATCCCAGTACCCAGTTCACAAAGCAGAGAAGATCAAAGTTCAAGGTCACAGCAAGTAAGCTCTGTATAAGCCTGTCTCTGTGGACTTTTACTAAATTCTTAACTTAAAAATGGATTAAAATAAATAGAAAGTTATTACCCTTCTCTTAGGGTATTTACTCATTGCTCGTAAACTCATGGCATAAATCCACTTTAGAAGCCAAAGTCAACATCTGAACTACAGGAAGTAACATCAAGAATAAGTCCACATGGAGAATGGAAGCCATATTTGGTCAGAGCCATGACTAACAAGCTGCAGGATTTTTGGAACTTTCTAAATTTGTATGTTTAAATGCTCAGTTCAACCTCGTTTTTTAATCTTTAAACTCTAGAAAATGAGTTTGGAGCTGGGCGGTGGTGGCACACGCCTTTAATCCCAGCACTTGGGAGACAGAGGATCTTTATGAGTTCAAGGCCAGCCTGGTCTACAGAGTGAGTTCCAGGACAGCCAGAGCTGTTACACAGAGAAACCCTGTCTCAAAAAACCAAAACCAAACAAACAAAACTCTAAAGAAAGAAAAAAGATAGAAAGAAAATGAGCTTGGGTCTACTGGAAAACGCTCCTGTCCACTCTACAAATATAAAACGGACAGGCTCTTCCCCTAGTGCATGACATTACTAATTTTTTTAGCCTATCTGCCCTTCCTGCCCTGTCCTGCAGAAAGGCCCAAGAACGGAGCCCACTAGTGACTTCTGTTCCTACTGAAGTCTTCATTTTCCTGTTAAGAGAACTTTGTACTTAATGGCCCTTCTGCTTTCACCAGCTTTATTATTCTTTTCTGAAACCTACAAACCAAACCTTAAACACAAATCAATATCCCAGAAGCACTGACAATATTCTCACATTAAAAAACATACACAGAAGCTAGATGTGGTGGTCCACACCTTTAATCCCAGCATTTGGGAGGCAGAGGCAGGCGGATCTCAGTTTGAGGCCAGCCTGTTCTACAGAGTGGGTTCCAGGACAGCCAGAGTTACACAGAAAAACCCTGTGTCAAAAGACAAAATAGATAGATAAGCAGACAGATGGATGATTGCTCTGTGTAAGAGCTCTTCCGGAGTTTGATTCCCAGCATCCACATCAGAGTTCCCAACGCCTCTAACTGTCTTTTGCAGGAATCTACTTATGTGCATACATACACAAGACAGTCTTATACACACATAAAAAATTGTAAGGCATCTAAAAAAATTGGGTGTGTAATCTTAGCACTTGGAAGCCTTTTTTTGTTTTGTTTTGTTTTTTGTTTTTCAAGACAGGATTTCTCTGTGTAGCCTTGGCTGTCCTGGACTCCCTTTGTAGACCAGGCTGGTCTCAAACTCAGAGCAATCCGCCTGCCTCTGCCTCCCAAGTGCTAGGATTAAAGGCGTGTGCCACCACATCCGGCATCACTTGGAAATCTTAAAAAAAAGGGTTTCTTCCCATTTGAGTCCTGCACAACAAGACCCTGGCCCCAGAGAAAAGAGATCCCATCAGCCCTGGCACAGTAGTAGAGTTTGCCTAGTATATACAATCCCCTGAATTCCATGCCCAGCACCAAACAATGGGATGTAGATCTAAAACAAATAAAAACTTTGTACATGACCTTGTAAGATAAAATGTCCCTAAGCTTGAAAAAACCGTACTCATCCAATAACTGTAAAGCAATGCAGTCAGGCAATACTGTCTAAAAGCACACAGATCTGACAAAAGGCAATCCTAAGGACAGGGCATGGTGATACCTACCTGTCCAGGGTGCAAGTCTAGCCTTGGGTACGCAGGGAAATTGGAACTAATCTGGGGTAATGAGATCCTGTCTCAAAAAATATCGTGGGTGCTGGAGAGATGGCTGGGGTTGGTTAAGAGAGCTTGTGGCTTGTCTAGAAGACTCAAGTTTATTTGCCAGCTGCAACATCAGGTTGCACAAAACACAAGCACCTGAACTCTGGCTTCAGAATACTCAATGGCCTCTGTGTCACCCACATACATATGGCATCCACTCATAAAAATTTAAAGTAATCTCAGGCATGATAGTGCACACCTTTAATCCCAGCACTCGGGAGGCAGAGGCAGGCAGATCTCTGTGAGTTCAAGGCCAGCCTGGTCTACAAAGCGAGTCCAGGACAGCCAAGGCTACACAGAGAAACCCTGTCTCAAAAAACAAACAGCAAAGTAATTAATGAAATGAGGAATAATTGAGAAAGACCTCTCCTATCTGAGTAACTGAAAGACCTTGAACTAAAATCCTCAATTTCTCTGTAACAGTATTTCTTCCACAAATATGTTTGAAGAACCAGAGTATGTTCATAAAAATTGATGAATCAGTAAGAATAGTACTGTACCATGAAAAGAATTCAAAACTCTCACAGGAACACCATAACCAATGTGCATAGTCATTACCACCATTAGAGACTCCAAAATATTAACACTACATTAAGTTTCTCAAACACCACAGGCTGATTATGCTGCACATAACAAAGCTTCAAGGAGGATTTATTCTAGACCACTCCTCACTTCTAGAATCTTCAAATCACTATGGAGTAGCAAACGGCGTCCAGCAAAGATACGACAGGTAGAGATGCATCATAGATTAAGAGCACTGGTTGTTTTGAAGGACTTAGGTCAATTCCCAACACCCATATGGTGGCTCACAACAGCATGTAACTCCAACTCCAGGGGATCTAAATCATTCTTCTGGCTTCTGAGGGTACTAGGAACTTGGAGCACAAACATACATGCAGGCAAAACACCCATGCATATAAGATTATGATTAATAATAATAATAATAGTAGTAGTAGTAGTAGTATCATCAGTATCTAAATTTGGAAGCCAGAACAGAATTCAAGTATTGGGGTAACAGGTCAAAATAAGCACAGAAGTCTGCATCAAGAAAAAAACCAAGCAGAGTATGGTGGCACACGCCTTTAATCCCAGCACTTGAGAGGCAGAGGCAGGTAGATCTCTGTGAATTCAAGGCCAGCCTCGTCTACAAAGCGAGTCCAGGGCAGCCAAGGCTACACAGGGACACCCTGTCTTGAAAAACAAAAAGAAAGAAAAGAAAAAACAAAAAATTCAGGCTAGGTGTGGTGGCAGCACTTGGCTGGGGCAGAGGCAAGCCGACCACTGTGAGTTCCAGGCCAGCCTGGTCTACAAAGCAAGCCCAGGACAACCAAGGCTACACAGAGAAACCCGTCTCGAAAAACCAAAAACCAAAAACAAACAAACAAACAAAAAAGTAAAAACCAAAAACTCATAAAGCACTTACGCAAATTCATGGGTCAGGCCATCACTGCGTTAAGGAAACAGAGTAAAAGTGTCCATTCCTGTAAGGATGACATCATAGGAGGCTGAACTTGCCTGAATAGCAATGTCTAAGTTAGACATTGTACTGAACAGACTACAAGCCCAAGCCTATATGCAGACAAGAAGAAAACTTCAAGACATTCACTTGTTAGGTTTCTGGTCAGCCAAAACTAAACTAATACTGGTAAACACCACTGAATTAGCCAGGAATGGTGGTGCATGCCTACGACCGCAGAACTCTGGGTGTTGAGTTCGAGGCCAGCCTGGTCTGTAAAGTGAGTCCAGGATAGCCAGGGCTACACAGAGAAACCCTGTCTCGGAAAACAAAAAAACAAAACAAAACACCAGTAACAAAACAAAATAAAACAAACGCTGAGTTAGTAGTGATGGCATATCTCTGTGATCCCAGCACTCAATAAAGGCAAGAGAACACAGCTAGAGCCAGGGTTCCATAACTCCAGAACAAAGAAAGATGTGTGTGTGTGTCTGGAGAGAGAGAGAGAGAGAGAGAGAGAGAGAGAGAGAGAGAGAGAAAGAATATGAATGAATAAGAACACCGGCTCAGCACATGCCATACCATCGCTAAGAAAAACACATGGGTTCTGTTTTCAGAAAGACCATTTGATAATAAGTTTTAAATCACTCATATTTTGTATCCACTGTCAGTAACTACTGAACATGGACTAACCCATTAGAAGAATACAGGCCCACTAATCTACCATGGCTGTAATGGAGTGTTGGGTTTTTTTTTTGGGGGGGGGGGTTTTTTTTTTTTTGGTTTTTCGAGACAGGGTCTCTCTGTGTAGCCTTGTCTGTCCTAGACTCACTTTGTAGACCAGGCTGGCCTCGAACTCACAGCGATCCGCCTGCCTCTGCCTCCCGAGTGCTGGGATTAAAGGCGTGCGCCACCACGCCCGGCTGTAATGGAGTTTTTAACTGTAATTCCTCAGAAGAACTTTTAGGCAAGAAAGTTCCCAATTTGTACAACTTCAACCAACTGTCATCAGTTGGCTTTTAGACCTATAAAATGTATTAACTCTATGTGGTATTAGGTTTAACAGCTTTAAATTTTTTGGAATAAAAGACATTCCAGCTATAACTCAGGCATATAGTTTATGTGATGAAAAGCAGAAAAATATTATTGGCATGAAAAGCTATGTTCCCACACTTCTAAACTGGTGGTTCTCACCCTTCCTAATCCCGCAGCCCTTTAATCCAGTTCCTCATGTAACGGTGACCCCTCAATCACGAAAGTATTTTAGTTGCTACTTCATAACTGTAATTTTGCCACTGTTATGAATTGTAAGGCAAGCATCTGATGTGCAGGGTATGTGATATTCCATCCCAAGGGGGTCACGACCTCCAGCTCAGGAGCCAATGTTCTAAGCCAGTGTTTGCTTATACATTGTCCTCAAGAGTGTAAATTTCAATCTTTTGGTAAATGTACACTTCCCTTCTGTCACACAGCTCCAACAATATCAATTCAAATGCAATATGAAAAGGCACAGCAGCCAGGTGTGGTGGCACATGCCTTTAATCACAGCACTCAGGAGGCAGAAGCAGGCGGATCTCTGAGTTTGAGGCCAGCCTGGTCTACACAGTGAGAGCCAGGACAGCCAAGGCTACACAGAGAAAGCTTGCTTCAAAAAGCTGGATGTGGAGGCACACACCTGTAATCCCAGCACTCAGGAGGCAGAGGCAGGCAGATCACTGTGAGTTCAAGACCAGCCTGGTCTACAAAGCGAGTCCAGGACAGCCAAGGCTACACCCAGAAATACTGTCTCAAAAAACAAACAAACAAACAACAAACAAACGCATAGAAAGGGTTCTGGAGATACTCAATGGTTAGGAGCCCTGGCTCTTCTTGCCGAGAACTCAGGTTCAATTCCCACATGGTGACTCCTAACCATCGGTAACTTTAGTTCCAGGGGATCCAACGCCCTCCCTTCTGGTCTTCCTGATCTAGATATACATGCAGGCACTCTTACTCATTCAGTATTTTTTCTCTTAAGCACAGTTAGATGTGGTGATGCACACCTTTAATCCCAATATTCAGGAGTGAGGAACAGGCAGATCTCTGTGAACTCCAGGCCAGCCAGAGAAGTGCATGGGAGACTTTGTTTTGTTTTTAAAGGAAAAAAAGTATACTGGGGCAGAAAAATGGGTCAGCAGGTAAAGGCAAACCTGACTACCTGAGTTCAAACCCCAGGACCCACACGATGGAAGAAGAGAGCCAATTTCTTCAGGTTATCCTGTGACCTTCACAAGCCTGCCATGAAAAGGTGCCTTCCACATACACAAATAAATCAATATAAAAATAATTAAGTTTTTTTTTTTTTAAAGAAGACTGAAAATTTCAAGGACAGGAATTTTTATGTCTAACATTCTTCACAGACTCTCAAACAAAAAGAAAAAAAGAAACCCACAGTAACAATGATAACCAGCACTTACTAAGCACTTTGTAAGGACCAGCCACTTAAGAGCCTCTTACTATTCAGCATCTTGCTCAATTCTCTGCCCGGGGGGCCCCCCACCCCACCCCACCCCAAGGCATCCCCCTTGAGGTTAGAGTGACAATGCTGAGGGTTACTCCAAAAGTCAAACAAGTAATGGGGGGCTAGAGAGATCTGGGTCCAATTCTCAGCACCCACCGAGTGGCTCATCACTATCAGTAACTCCAGTTTCAGGGGGATCCTCTGCTGGCACAAACATATGGCACAGACATCCATGCAAAACACCCATGCACATTAAAAAACAAAACAAAACAAACTTAAAAAGTAGTGGGAATCCAAAGGAAGTATCCAGACCCTCACAGTAGGCATTCTATAAGTATTCTACTAAGTTTTTTTTTTTTTTTTTTTTTAAAGCTAGTAACGGGATGTATCTCAGTTGTCCAGCACTAGCCGGGAAGCATAAGGTCCTAAGCTCCAGTTCCAGCAAAAATAAAAATAAAAATAAAAAGGGGGGGCACCCAGAGCTACAATATAATGTTAGTATCAGATAAACTCAGTCCTAGCACACCTGTTGCATGTGTATTTCAATCTAAGGAATCTTCAAACACTATGGGCTTGCACTGCATTAGCAGCAGTTAACCTCTTTCATAAAAACTAATTTTTTAAAGACATCTTTCAATGTATTTTGATCATGTTCGTTCCCTACTTCCTCCCAACTTCACCCAAGCCCTTAAAAAGTTCACCTAGTCCAACTGGGTGCTGCCCATACACTCTGGAGTGTGGAGCCAACCACTGGAGCTAGGTGGATCTGCCAAGGGCCACACCCATAAAGAAAGCCGACTTTCCCACCCCCACGAGCCATCAAGGGTCCATTTCTGCTTGGCCTAGGCCCTCTACGCCCTGGGCTAGGATATTGTACAGCTGCGGTTGTGGTTCCAAGTGAAGTCCAGAAAATACTGTTTCCTCCAGTGTCCCTGACCTCTAGGTCTTAAAAGTCACTCCTCTTCCTCAATGATCCCTAAGCTGTGGGAGGGAAAATAGACGGTGACATAGCAATTTAGCTTATTAAAAAAACTAGGAATGGGGTGGTACTCCCCATTCCAAATTACTGATGCAACAGTTTTAACTTTTAAAGGAAATTCAGGTAACTTTCAAACGTTCCCCAGACAAGGTGCTTGCTTTAGTTCTTTCACAGTAAGTTGAGAGAAAGAGAAGAGAAAAAGAAAGAAAGAAAGAAAGAAAGAAAGAAAGAAAGAAAGAAAAAAAAAAGAAAAGAAAGCCAGTCTTCAGTTAAAGCAGGCCTGGCGGCTCACACCTGTAAGCCCAACACTTCCAAGGCTGTGACAGGGCAACAATCAATAGAGGCCCAAGACAGTCAGAAATACACAGAAAGACCCTGGCTCCGAACCAGAACTAAACTGCTTTCATTATCAAACTAACTGTCCCAAGAGACAAAGTGCGGCTTTCTTTCAGCAGGTGAAGGGGAAAGCAGCATACACATTCCTACTCAATGGGATCCCAACGTGTAGTTAAAACACACTGAACCGCGTTCCTATGACTTCCTGTCTCTGAAACAAAACCCTCAGACTGACGTGTTAGCAAACTAATCAAGTCGTCGGACCGTTTGGTTCAATTAGTTACAGGGACCATCCCAAACGTCCAGAACGGACTTAACGTAAATATTCTGAACAACCCATCATAAACCCAGAGGCAGCGATTCAGGAAAATCGGTGCTCGGCTGCAGGCGTGGAAGATATTAACCAAGTTTGCGGTGCGCTGTACTCAACTTAAAAAGGTACCAGTTGCATTCTGCGTTTTGAGGAAAACGGGTAGCAAATCTCCAAGCTTCCTCCTTACCACGAACCTACACAAGCAACCCTGAGACGCGCGATTCTGCTCCGATTACACTGAGATTCTTGTTTCTACCCAAAGGGGGGGGGAAAACTGCATAAAACCAGTCTTGTCTGCCTCAAGGGCCTGAAACCATCACGGACAGTCATGCAAAGAATGGCCTCAAGTCACAGGGAGCTGGATCTGCTAAGTCCGTAGCTAACGCCGTCAGAGAAGGCTGGTTTGTTGTTTTTTTTTTTTTCCTTAATGACCACACTACTTTCAATGCACAATCTTCATCACACTCCTTCAGCTAGCATCCCAGCCAACTTTCTCGGCGCAAAGCGTGAAAAAAATAAAATAAAAAATCAAGATTTTTATGAACACCCTGCAAAGTCCAAACACAACCGAGTCCGTTCCTAAGTTCCAGGTCACCCAAGTGACCGGTGAAAAAAAAAAAAAAAAACCACGCATCGAATAGGACCGACTTGGAGGCCGTTACCTATCCCAGCTTTCGGAGGATGGGGTGGGCGGGGGATGCACCCTGAGTTAATTCTCTTTCTCAAAAAGAAGTACAAGGAAAAAAAAAATTTTTTTTTTTAAAGGAAAATTCTTCAAACCAGCCTCGATCTACATGCCAACGAAGAGCAGGGCGACGGGCGGTGTCCGGCCCGGGAAGAAATGCAGGAGGGTGGAGTTCACTTTTCCCTCCGGCCGGCTCGCCCAGGCCCTCCCCCAACCAGAAGCCGGAACCAGGCCCGGGAGGGTGGGAGGCCCGCGCCCCCCTAGAAAGCCGGGCGCGAGCTCTACGCCAGCCCGAGGCTTTTCGGGCCTGCCGGGGGGTGGGGGGGGGGACACACCGAGTGCCGCCCGCCCCCGATGTCGCCGCGTCACACACCCGCTCCGTAGCCCCCAGCATGGTCGTGCACTCACCCGTCTCCCACCACCACACACTTGATGGCCTGCATTTGGGCCGCTCCGTGGGCCGCGGCGGCGGCGGCGGCCGGTCACTGAAGCGGGAAGCGGCGGGCTGCGGGAAGCGCGGGGCGGGCGGGTGCGAGGCTGCGGGCGGCGGGGCGCCGGAGTGCCGGGACCGCTGTCCACGCCGCCTGGCCCTCAGCGGACTGGAAGGCGAAGCACAGCAGCAGCCACCACCCAAAGCTGAGGAAAACTGCAGAGAAACAGGAAATGGCCGCTCCACTCACATCCGGCCTCCCCTCCCCCTCGGTGCCGTCGACGCAGCTCCCAGGCTCCGGGCGGGGCCGCTCCCGCCCGAGCCGTTCCTGGGTTCCACGGGCTTTCGGGAACGCTCGGGAAAGCTCGGAAGTAGTCGGCTCCGGCCGGCGAAGGCGCCTCTGAGAGCTGCGGGGCGGGGCGTCCGCCATCTTGGCACGCTAACGCGTCCCGGGCGTGACCAAGATTAGGAAGGTCTGTGGATCCTCGGGTTACCTGTTCGGGTCCTCTCTCACCCACTCCTATTCACGGCATGGGGGAGATTCTTGAGACGCCTTGCTACGTGGTAACTACAATATGCTGTAGCATAAGGACCTTCTGGAAAATTATATATAGCTTGTGCTTCAATGAGATCCTGTCCCCAAAAGAAACTGCTGAGGATGTAACCCAGTTAGAATGCTTGCCGGCGTGTACAACTTGGGGTTCCACACCTAGCCCTAGGTTTGATGCCCACCAGGGCGCGAAACAGATGCGGTAGTGCACACCTGGCATCCCAGCTCTCCACAGGTGGTAGCCTGAGCTCCCATGAGACTCTCTCAAGGGGGAGGGGGGAGCACTAGATAAACATGCAAGAAAAACCATGTATATACCATTAAAATAAAATAACAAAGAAAATAAAGGACTGGCAGGCCGGGCTTGGTGGCGGCGGATCGATTTGAGTTGGAAGCCAGCCTGGTTTACAAAGTGAGTCCAGGACAGCCAGGGCTGTTACACAGAGAAACCTGTCTCGAAAAAATAAATAAATAAATAAATAAAATAAAATAAAAAAAGGCGGGGGGGGGGGGAGGCTGGAAGAATTTTTTTAAGGTTGCTGATATAACAGGGTAAGAATATAATATAATTCATTCACAAAGAAGGTAGCCTATTAGAAGATAGGCGCATTAAAGATATTTTTGGTGTATATATGTATTGTCCCTATGTGTGTGTGTGTGTGCATGTTTTCATGTGTGGGCATGCATATGAGAGTGTTCATACTTGTGAATGCACAAGTGTTCAGAGGGACCAAGGTTGACACTGAGCGTATTCTCAGGATCTTTGAACGCAAAACTAGCCAATTCCAGTTACTCTGGCCAACGGCTTGTCTCGGAGATCCCGTCTTTACCTCCCGTGCACTGAAATTACAGATGAGTCACCATGCCCTCCTAGTCTACACAAAGGTTCTGGATTGGAACTCTGGTCCTCACATGCTGTTCCTCAGACTTGCCTGGCAAGTTCCCTACTCCCTGAGCTTAAGAGCAAACTGCTCTTGCGAAAGACTGGAGTTTGGTTCCCAGCACCCACACCACATGGTTGACAGCCACCTGTAATTCGGCTGTAGGGCCATCCAACACCTTTGGCCTCCTTAAACACCTGCATTATTACATGTGTGCACGTGACAGCCGGGGGCTACACAGAGAAACCCTGTCTTGGATGAGGGCTGGGGGGAGGTCCTATCATCCTACTAAATAAAATAAAATAAAATAAGGAATACATCCATGGAACTCTTCCAAGGGAGTTTCCCAGACCCGGAGGATAAGCCATTTGCAGATGGAAAGTGCCCACAGGGGAGGAAAGCTGACCCACTGTACAGTACATATTTGTAAAATTTGAGAACAGGTAGCCAGGCATGGTGGCGCACGCCTTTAATCCCAGCACTTGGGAGGCAGAGGCAGGCGTATGGCTGTGAGTTCGAGGCCAGCCTGGTCTACAAAGTGAGTCCAGGACAGCCAAGGCTACACAGAGAAACCCTGTCTCGAAAAACCAAAAACAAAAAAAACCAAAAAAAAACAAAAAAAAACGCCGGGCACGGTGGCACACGCCTTTAATCCCAGCACTCGGGAGGCAGAGGCAGGAGGATCGCTGTGAGTTCGAGGCCAGCCTGGTCTACAAAGTGGATCCAGGACAGCCAAGGCTACACAGAGAAACCCTGTCTTGAAAAAAAACAAAAAAAACCTTGAGAACAGTGTGAACAAGGAAGATCCTTCAGGCAGCCGGGGCATGGGGGCGCATGCCTTTAATCCCAGCACTTGGGAGACAGAGGCAAGAGGATCTCTGTGAGTTCAAGACCAGCCTCTAACAGAGCGAGTTCAAGGGCAGCTATGGCTACACAGAAAAACTCTGTCTCGGAAAAAAGAAGAAAAAGGGAATTAGAATATCTTTGGGTTCCTCAGCATTAAGGGACAATGCCTTCAGAACTCTTGAGGAGAATGCCAGCAAGATGACAGACTCAATAGGTAAAGGTACTTGCCGTTCAGTGACACAAGTTCGGTGGCCTGAGTTCCATCCCTAGGACCCAGGATCACCCTGGACAGCAGTTACCAGTGACCTCTGGCCTTTGCATACACAGACATCCATATAAATAGGGCCTATGAGATAGCTCAGTAAACAAAGGCACCTGGCAAGCCTGAAGTACTGACTGCATTCTCTAAGAGCCACAGAGTAGCAAGACAGAATGACACTCTCAAGTTGTTCCTTGGCTTAGATGCCTGTGTGTGCGCGCGCGCACACACACACACACACACACACACACACACACACACATTCCCACATACATACACACAAAATGTAAAATGAAAAAAATTGTAATGAAAATTTTTTTTCAAGACAGGGTTTCTCTGCATAACTCTGGCTGTCCTGGACTTGCTTTGTAAACCAACCTGGCCTATCATAGAGATCCACCTGCCTCTGCCTCCCAAGTGTTGGGATTATGGGCATGTGCCACTAAGCCCAGTTTAATGAATACATTTTTTTTTATTATTATTATTCCTTTTCTTTTCTTTCTTTTTTTTTTTTTTTTTTTTTTTTTTTTTGGTTTTTTGAGACAGGGTTTCTCTGTATAGCCTTGGCTGTACTGGACTCACTTTGTAGACCAGGCTGGCCTTGAACTCAACAGTGATCCACCTGCCTCTGCCTCCTGAGTGTACCACCACATCCAGCAAAAAAAGAATTCATAAACTACATGTGGTGGTTCATACTTTTAATCCCAGCACTTAAGATGCAGTGACAGGGGCTGGAAAGATGGCTCAGTGGTTAAGGGCACTCTCTGCTCTTCCAGAGGTTCTGAGTTCAATTCCCAGCAACCACACGGTGGCTCACAACCATCTATAACGAGATCTGGTGCCCTCTTCTGGCCTGCAGGCCTAAGGCAGGCAAAGCATTGTATATAATAAATAAATCTTCAAAAAAAAAAAAAAAGATGCAGAGACAGACAAATCTCTGTGTGTTTGAGGCCAGCCTGGTCTACACAGTGAGACCTTTTCTCAAAAAAACAAACAAAAATAAATTAATAAATGAAAATTCTTTAGGCCAATTAAGCTAGGATTCTCTTCATGGTCAAATTATTGATCAAGTAGCTGGGTAAAATAAGAAGGCCTGCTGATATGTAAGTTCTCAAAAAAGTTTGACCTCCCACATGCCATGTTTAAGGAAGCTTCTGGAACATTTGCCCTTCTAGGAGGAGGAAATAACCACCACCACCCCCAAAAAAGTTATGAAAGGTAGAGACTTGAGCTCCAGAAAGCAGAAGGGAACCCACAAGGAAGTGGGAAAACTGTACCTTCAACCCACACAAGGCTGTGCCCATGGCTGCTTTCTTCAAATGAACAAGCAGCACTTTTTTTAACCAGCTGGGTTCCAACGACAGGCCGTGGAAGTGACAATAATGAAAATAAGGGTGAGACAGTAAGGAATGGTCTTCTCTGTTCTGTGCCCCACCCCCACCCCACCCCATATGTTTATAAAAACTTGGGAAGTACTTACTGCCAAACTTGGCCACCTGCATTTGATCCCCAGGATGTCTATAGTAAAAGATGCGTGTGCACAAATGCGCGCATGCGTGCACACATAATTTTTAACAAAATTACTCCTTGATGAGTAGAGGTGGCACACATGTGTAGTCTCAGCACTTGGGAGGCAGAGGCAGGGGGATCGCTGTGAGTTCGGGACCAGCCTGGTCTATAGAGCAAGTTCCAGGACAGCCAGAGATGTTACACAGAGAAACTCTTTCTCAAAAAAAAAAAAAAACCAACCAACCAACACAAAAATGAGTCCTGTGTGGTAGCACACCCCTTTAGTTCCAGAGGTAAAAGCAGCTAGATCTCTGTGAGTTCAAGACCAGCCAGGGCTACACAGTGAGATCCTACTTGAAAAGAGAGAGGGGGGCGGGAGAAGAAAGAAAATTAGTGTTCAGTTTACTGTTGTTTGAGACAAGGTTTTCGCTGTGTATCATTGGCCTTTCTGGAGCTCGCATAATACATTTTTTTGTTTTTAGTCTTTTGGTTTTGGTTTTTGGTTTTTCAAGACAGGGTTTCTCTGTGTTAGCTTTGACTGTCCTGGACTCTCTTTGTAGACTAGGCTGGCCTTGAACTCACAGTGATCCACCTGCCTCTGCCTCCCAAGTGCTGGGTTTAAAGGTGTGCACCACCAAACCCGGCTAGTCTAAGTAGTTTTACAAAGGGCAAGATGGTGGATTTGGTGGGTGGGTAAAGGCACTTGCTGCCGAGTCTGACAGCCTGAGTTCTATCCTGGGTTCCCACACAATAGAAAAAAACTTATTCAAGCAAGCTCTCTCCTGCCCCTGACATGTGCACAGTGACTATGTGTCCTACACACATGATAAATAAATGTAATAAAAATATTAACAGCATGTATACTAAAAATAGAAATGGGGTGGTACATGAGGGGACAGAAGGACTAGGAAGGAGTTCAGAATCATTCTCAGCCATACGGAGAGTTCAAAGCCAGCCTGGGTGTGGTGGAACAAGCCTTTAATCTCAGCACTCAGTAGGCAGAGGCAGGATGATCTCTGTGAGTTTGAGGCCAGCCTGGACTATATAGAAAAAGCTAAAAATATAGAAAGGGTCAAAGCTAAGGATGTAAAGCCCTCAAGGCAGGTGTTGTTGTTTTGTTTTGTGTGTTTTATTTGTTTTTTTTAATGATTTATTTTAATTATTAAATACACAGTGATCTGCCTGGATGTACACCTGCAGGCCAGAAGAGGGCATCAGTTCACATTGTAGATGGTTGTGAGTCACCATGTGGTTGCTGGGAATTGAACTCAGGACCTCTGGAAGAGTATTCAGTGCTCTAAACCACTAGGCCATCTCTCCAGCCCTATTTGTTTTTAAGAACAATCATTGGGTGGCTCATAATTTTGTTTGTTTTCAAAACAGGGTCTCATTGTATTGCTTTGGGTGTCCTGGAACTTGCTCTGTAGATGAAGCTGGCCTCATAGTCACAGACATCTGACTGCCTCTGCCTATCAGAGTGCTGGGGTTAAAGGCGCGGACCACCACTGCCAGGGTCATATATCTTAAGGACAAAACAGAACAACAACAACAACAAAAATCGTACAACAAAACCAAAAAAGAACCTACGATTAAGCCAGGCATGTGATGCCACCCTGGTCTACACAGTGAGTCCAGGACAGCCAGGGATACACACACAGAGAAACCCTGTCTCTAAAAACCAAAACCAAAACAAAACAAAACAAAAAAACCCTACAATTACAGGGGTTGGAGAGATGGCTCAGTGGTTATGAGTGCCCATTACTATTGCAGAGGACGAAGGTGTGGTTCTCAGATCCCACACGGTGGCTCACAACTATTTGTGTTGTAACAGCAGTTCTATGGGATCCAACACTCACCTCCGACCTCCATGGGCACCAGGAACTCACATGGCATGCATACATATATGCAAGTAAAACACTTAAGATAAATGAATATTTTAAACATTTAACTCACACCACACATACACACACACACACACACACACACACACACACACCCACCACACACACACACACACACCACACACATACACACACACACACACACACACACACACACACACACACACACGTACAATAATGTTAAAACAGTGTGCATGGTCCCTAAGAAATGGCACATGAAGCCGGGCTTGGTGGCACATGCCTTTAATCCCAGCACTTGGGAGGCAGAGGCAGGCGGATCGCTGTGAGTTCGAGGCCAGCCTGGTCTACAAAGCAAGTCTAGGACAGCCAAGGCTACACAGAGAAACCTTGCCTCAAAAAACAAAAAACAAAAAACAAAAAAAAAAAAGAAAGAAAAGAAAGAAAAGAAAAAAGAAAAAAAGAAATGGCACATGAGGTTGACCTCTGACCTCCATGGGCACACCTATTCCCATGAACTCACACATGTACACTCACAGACATATATATACCTACACCAACACACATACACATAAAGGAGATTCATTTTGAGTGGGTACATGGCTAGAAATAAGATAAAGCAAGTGTATGTGGAATGCCTATTGCAAATTTCAAGTGGATGTGTCTCATCCACTTCATTGTGCATTCAAAACTAATTTTCAAACTGGGTCGGGTAATTCACACCTTTAATCCTAGCACTTTGGAGGCAGAGGCAGGTAGATTTCTGTGAGTTCAAGGTCAGCCTGGTCTACGTATCAAGTTCCAGACCACTCAAGGCTACACAGTGAGACCCTGGCTCAAAAAGCCAAAAATGTGTATGTGTGTGTGTTCACAGACACACAAGTGCTGTGATGCATGGGTGGCTCTATCACTGAATTGTTCCCCAGCCCCTCACTGGGGGATTCTAGGCAGGTGCTCTACCACTGAGCCACACCCCAGGCCCTCACTGGGGGATTCTGGTCAGGGGCTCTACCACAGAGACACACCCGCCCTTCACTGGGGGATCCTAGGCAGGTGCTCTACCACTGAGCCACACCCTAGACCTTCACTGGGGGATTCTAGGCAGGTGCTCTACCACTGAGCCACACCCTAGCCCTTCACTGTGGGATTCTAGGCAGGTGCTCTACCACTGAGCCACACCCCAGCCCCTCACTGGGGGATTCTAGGCAGGGGCTCTACCACTGAGCCACACCCCAGCCCCTCACTGGGGGATTCTAGGCAGGCGCTCTACCACTGAGCCACGCCCCAGCCCCTCACTGGGGGATTCTAGGCAGGGGCTCTACCACTGAGCCACACCCCAGCCCCTCACTGGGGGATTCTAGGCAGGTGCTCTACCACTGAGCCATACCCCAGCCCCTCACTGGGGGATTCTAGGCAGGTGCTCTACCACTGAGTCACACCCCAGCCCCTCACTGTGGGATTCTAGGCAGGTGCTCTACCACTGAGCCACACCCCAGCCCCTCACTGGGGGATTCTAGGCAGGTGCTCTACCACTGAGCCACACCCCAGCCCCTCACTGGGAGATTCTAGGCAGGGGCTCTACTACTGAGCCATATCCCAGCCCCTCACTGGGGGATTCTAGGCAAGGGCTCTACCACTGAGCCACACCCCAGCCCCTCACTGGGGGATTCTAGGCAGGTGGCCTATTGCAGAGCCAATTCCAGCCTCCAAAATTCAGTTTTTCAATTTTAGTTGCCTCAGCTGGGTGTGGTAGCACATGTCTTTAATCCCAGCACTCAGGAGGGCAGAGGCAGGCAGATTGCTGGGAGTTGGAGGGCTGCCTGATCTATAAAGCAAGTCCAGGACAGCCAAGGCTATACAGAGAAACCCTGTCCTGAAAAAACAAACCAAAACAACAATAAAATTTAGTTGACATACTTCAAAAGTTCAATCCTGATGGGTGTAGTGGAACATACCTTCAATCCCAGCACCCGAGAGGCAGAAGCAAATGGATCTCTATGAGTTCGAGGCCATCCTGGATAGCCAGGGCTGCAAAAGACCCTGTCTCAAGAAACAGTTGGGAAAGGTTCTCTTTTTCCTCTGTCTCTCTCTGTCTCTCTCTCTACCTCCCTCCCTTCTTCTCTCCTCCCCCTCCCTCCCTCCTCCCCCTTTTCTCTCTTCTCCCCCCTCTCTTTTTAGCCCTGGCTGTCTTGACACTTGCTCTGTAGACCAGGCTGGCCTTGAACTCAGAGACCACCTGCCTCCACCTCCCAAGTGCAGGGATTAAAGGCATATGCCGCCATACCCAGCCCTAGATTTTCTTTCTTCTTTTCTTTTTAATTTTATTTATTTATTCTTATTTTATGTACATTGGTGTTTTGACTGCATTTATGTCTGTGTGAGGGTGCCAGATCCCCTGAAATAAAAGTTACAGACAGCTGTGAGCTGCCATGTGGGTGCCGGGAATTGAGCCCAGGTCCTTTGGAAGAGCAGTCAGTATTCTTAACTGCTGCGCCATTTTTTTCCAGCCCCAGCAAAGATTTCCTTAAACAAAAATGTTGACTATATATATTTTGTGTGTGTGTACACATTGTGTGCACACATACACAAATAAATGTTTACAAAATCTAAAAAATAAAGAAGACTTCTAAGACTAGACTTGGGACGCAAAGGATCTTATTTGGGTGGAATTGACATTACAAACCCTGGTTCCTTCAGCCAGAGGTTCCTGCACCACTCAAGAAAAAAAATGTTCAGTCCTGATGAGGAGGAAGGAGGATCTTGCTTGTCCAGCCCCTTGCTCAGCCACTAGAGAAAGACCCAGTGACTCACATGGCCAAAAAACAATGGGGTGGAGGAAGTCCTGTGGAAGAACAGGAAGTTGTGGCTGGGCAGGAAAAACCAGAAGCTATGGGGACTGGAAGATGGCTCCGTTGGTAGAGTGCTAACAGTACCCACAAAGCGGGTCTGGGTTCTATCCGCTGCACCCACGTGAAAACACCTGTAGTCCCCATGGTGGAGATGCAGAGACAAGAGGATCCCCGGTGTTGTTCAGCCAGTCTAGTTAAACCACCCAGCTCCAGGTGGAGGGAGGGGTCTTGTCTTAAATATAAGTGGGGGCCTGGGTGGTGGTGGTGGTGCAGCCCTTGCCTTTAATCCCAGGACTCGGCAGGCAGATCTCTGTGAGTTCGAGGCCAGCCTGGTCTACAAAGGGAGTCCAGGACAACCAAGGCTACACAGAGAGACCGTGCTTCGAAAAACCAAAATAATAATAACAACAACAAAGACAATTCTGTTTTCCCAAAGAGGAGAAGAATGAGCCTCAAAGGACAACAACAGGCCTTCACACACACTTTTCCACATATTTCTTTTTCTTTTTCTTTTTTCTTTTATTTATTAAGTATACATTGCTCTGCCTGCATATACACCTGCAGGCCAGAAGAGAACATTAGACCACGTTATAGATGGTTGTGAGCCACCATGTGGTTGCTAGGATTTGAACTCAGGACCTCTGGAAGAACAGTCAGTGCTCTTAACCTCTGAGCCGTCTTCTCCAGTCCCCACATAGTTCATGTTTTCTTTCTTTAATTAGTATATATTACTTGTAGAAAAATATGACTTATGGCATTATCATATACACCTATCATATACTTTGATTATATTAATCTTTCTTTCCTTCTTTTTTTTTTTTGAGACAGGGTTTCTCTGTGTAGCCTTGGCTGTCCTGGACTCACTTGTAGACCAGGCTGGCTTCGAACTCACAAAGATCCGCCTGCCTCTGCCTCCCGAGTGCTGGGATTAAAGATGTGCACTACCACGTCTGGCAACCCTTCTTTTCTTCCCAACAGGAGTTCAAAGCTAGCCTGGGGAAAGGAAAGGCAGTGATGGGCTGGCAGGTCCTAGGCCAGGACTGAGAGAGAAGGACCTGCAGGAATAAAGCTACAAGCTCACCAAGGACGGGTGGAGGGGGTTTACACTCGGAACCACAGACCATGGCAAACTCTCCATGCGGCAGCCATTCCTCTCAGCCCTCAGAACCCTCAGCTCGCGGAGGTTGGCCTCTGTGCTGGCTAGTTTTATGTCAACTTGACACAAGCCACCACCGAGGGTAGCGCAACCCCTGGGTTGGCGGTCCTGCGTTCTATAAGAAAGCAGGCTGAGCAAGCCGTGAGGAGCAAGGCCGTGAGTGAGCAGCACCCCTCCCTCTCCGTGCTCCTGCATCAGCTCTGATCCTGCTCTGCTTGAGTTCCTGGCTGACTTCCTTTACTGATGAACAGTGCTGTGGAAGTTGTTGTTTTTTGTTTTTTTGAGACAGGGTTTCTCTATGTAGCCTTGGCTATCCTGCATTCTCTTTGTAGACCAGGCTGGCCTCGAACTCACAGCGATCTGGAGAGATGGCTCAGTGGTTGAGAGGACTGACTGCTCTTTCAGAGGACCTGGATTCAGTTCCCAGCAACCACATGGCAGCTCACAACTGTCTGTTAATTACAGGATATGACACTCTCACACGGACATACAGGCAGGCAAAACACCAATGCATATACAACAAAAATAAATTCTTTTGTTTGTTTGTTTTTCAAGACAGGGTTTCTCTGTGTTAGCCTTGGCTGTCCTGGACTCACTTTTGTAGACCAGGCTGGCCTTGAACTCACAGCGATCCGCCTGTCTCTGCCTCCCGAGTGCTGGGATTAAAGGCGTGCGCCACCACTGCCCGGCTCAAAAATAATTTCTTTAAAAAAATAGGGAAGTAGTTAGTCCCACTGTTCCAGTGGTGACACCAGCGGTTATCCCCCGGGATGTGAGAAGAGGTAGGACCTGAGCCATTTGTTTGTCGCATCGTGCCACTATAGGTGACGGAGTCAGCAAGGGTTCCCATTGCTACCATCCTTATTTGGGGAAAAGAATACCACGGCACAAGTCCCTGACCACCCATCGGGTAGGCGGCAGTAAACTTGAGTGCTGCAGGATCAAGGCATTGCAAATGTTTAGAAATAGGGACTGGTGCCGGGCACGGTGGCACACGCCTTTAATCCCAGCACTCGGGAGGCAGAGGCAGGAGGATTGCTGTGAGTTCGAGGCCAGCCTGGTGTACAAAGTGAGTCCAGGACAGCCAAGGCTACACAGAGAAAAAAAAAAAAAGAAAGAAAGAAAAAAAAAAAATAGGGACTGGTTGGTAGTGCTCAGGAGTAAGGCATCAATACAGTCCCATATGTACGGAACCCAGGGTGCCTCTGAGGAGCTAAACAAAAGAGAGAAATGTGGGGGAGCTGAGGGGTGTTGGGCTATCTAACTCGGCAATTAGTGACCGGCTAGGTGAGAGAGTCTAAAGGACCAATGGGCGAGGCCACAAACGGTGGTTGTGATGGTGACCCGGGACGGACACACAACCAGGATTCTCCAAAGCAGCCATGCAGAGCGTTATTCGGTAGCTGACACGCAGAGGTTAAAGTCTGAAACAAAAGATAGAGTGACCGTGAGGTCAGAGAGGTGGGCTTGGTGTCGCCCAAAACGGGAGCCGCTAGGAGGCTAAGGGCCGCTGATGGCTGTTGGCTCACATCTCCTATTTTTTCTATACCTAGGTGTTGGGAGAGTGGAGTGCATGCTTTTGTATTTTGATTGCACCTAAGGATGACGGTGATAAATACTTAATAGTAAAGCTTACCAGGGACTCCCATCTACCATCTGGGGAGCCATGGGTCCTTAGTTCATGGATTAAAAAAAGAAAAAAGAAAAAATCCCCCAGCCGGGCGTGGTGGCGCAAGCTTTTCACCCCCAGCACTTGGGAGGCAGAGGCAGGCAGATCGCTGTGAGTTCGAGGCCAGCTTAGTCTACAGAGTCCAGGACAGCTAGGGCTACACAGAGAAATCCTGTCTCGAAAAACAAAATAAATAAATAAATAAATAATCCCCCAGCTGGGTGGTGGTGGTGCACACTTTTAATCCCAGCACTCAGGAGGCAGAGGCAGGAGGATCTCTGAGTTTGAGGCTAGCCTGGTCTACAAAGTGAGTCTAGGACAGCCAAGGCTACACAGAGAAACCCTGTCTCAAAAAACAAAACAAAACAAAACCAAAAAAACAAAACAAAAAAAACAACAACCCCATTCCATGTCCCCGGCTAGTGTTGACAACAGTTTGGTCATAGAGAAAGCAAGTCAAAGGTCAAGTATGATAGAGACCTGCGTGAGTGTTGTAAAGACATGCATCTCCTGTTGATAGCACCCAGTTGTGCAGTGTCCAGACCCCATCATGAGAGTGGGCTGGGTGAATGGTTGAATGGAAGATTCTTTTTTTTTTGAGGGGGAGGGGTTGTTTTTTTTTTGAGACATGGTTTCTAAGATTCTTTTTGTTTGTTTGTTTGATTTTGGTTTGGGTTCTTCTGTGTAGCCTTGGCTGTCCTGGACTGGCTTTGTTAGACCAGGCTGGCCTTGAACTCACAGCAATCCACCTGCCTCTGCCTCCCGAGTGCTGGGATGAAAGGGAATATAAGATTCTTAACCTTCAAATCTCCGTATGTGGAATCCACGTTGCTGTTAGTTTAATGGCATGGCCTAACAAATGTTTATTATTAGGCTTATAGTTACTATGGCGGTATTTTCTAACCCGTTTTCAATCAGTAAAAGACACAGACCCCTGCTGTATTTTTTTTTAGAATGGCCTTCACCTGCGGCTATCTTTTACCTCCTGAGCATCCCCCCCCACCAGGTGACATCTATTTCTAATAATTTCTACCCCCCATGCACAATTCCATAAATACTTGCTAATGTTCTCCATTCCCTCCATCCATGCCAATAGGGCTATGTGCTCTCTCCAGCTAACCCATTTCAACCGGTCCGTCTCTTCCTCTTCTGATACTTGTTTGCTCCCTCCTCTGGTACCTGTCTGCTTCTCCTTCCCAAGATCCTTCTCTCCCAAAGCCAGCAAACTTTGGCCATACCTAACCTATTTTGCCCTGGCCAGGTTTAGGCTTTAAAAAAAAAATTTTTTTTTAAAGATTTATTTTGCCGGGTGTGGTGGCCCATGGCTTTAATCCCAGCACTCAGGAGGCAGAATCACTGTAAGTTCCAGGTCAGCCTGGTCTACAAAGCAAGTCCAGGATAGCCAAGCCTACACAGAAAAACTCTGTCTCGAAAAAACAAACAAACAAACAAAAACCAAAAACAATTTAATTATTTTTTGTACAGTATCCCACTGCATGTGAGCCAGCACATTAGAAAGAGGGCACCAGATCTCATCCTAGATGCTTATGAGGCACCATGTGGTTGCTGGGAATTGAACTTGGGACCTTTGGAAGAACAGCCAGTGCTCTTAACCTCTGAGCCATCTCTCCATCTCACATTTAGGCCTTTTAATCAGCCAATCAGGAATAACTTCTTAGGCAAGGTTAAACAGGAATACTTGGGGTATGTGACAGTTTGCTCATAAACAGTAAGAATCTGGGGGTGGGGGGGGGAAGCAATTAATACAAAGCCCCAGACCCTGCTCCAACAAGTCTGCCACTAGCAGGAGCCCACAGGAGGAGGTAGTAAAAGGAGAGATAGGGCAAACCCCAGTGGGCTTGGACTTGAGTCTCCGCAGATGTGTGAGGCCCTCTTCTTCTGAAATCAGAGGCAAGCTGGTTGACGTTGGAATCTTCAGAATTCTAAGGAAGCACAGGGTCCTGTTACGTAAAAAGGAGGGCTATTTTGAGGCAATGGTGTAACGGGCTTGAGGTGAGAAAGGTGAACCTGGTGAGGGAAAGCATTCAGCTTAGTGGCAGTGGTAGCAGTACGGATGACCCGGGAGGAGCCCATCTATCTAGGAGAAAGAGGAGTGTGATTGTGATGGCGAGGAGAGAGGAGGACCAGGTCCCTGACGTTAACTGGGGCGGGGGTGGGGGGGTAGGTGGTGGGTGGGGGGGTGGGTGGTGGGTGGGGGGGTGGGTGGTGGGTGGGGTGGGGGGGGAGCTTGCAAAGGAAGGTGTAAAGACGGTATGACAAGGGGGTGAGAAGGTTGTTTAGGAGAGGTGACAGCAGAGACATAAGGCCAGGAAGCAGAATTGGCCATCTACACGAGTTCAAAGGGGGAAGTAGAAAGAGGTTTCTTTGGGAGGGCCCTCAGATGCTTAAAAGAGCCTGATAAGATTGTTTTTTGAGACAGGCATGGTGCCGCAAGACTTTAATACCCCCATTCGGGAGGCAGAGGCAGCTGGATCTCTGTGGGTTCGAGCACAACCTGGTCTACAAAGGGAGTCCAGGAAAGCCAAGGCTACACAGAGAAACCCTGTCTCGTAAAACCAAAGCAAGAGAGAGAAAAAGAGAGGGGGGCGGGGCGGGGTGGCACATGCCTTTAATCACAGCACTAGGGAGGCAGAGGCAAGCCCCGAATGTTGTGCCCAGATCACAAGACCCACAAAAGATCAGGGCTTGATACTGATGCAAGCACAAGGGACCTTTAATTTTCAACTTGAGCTGGTCTCTGACCATCACCAACATAGTGGTATCCAGAAAGACTCCAGAACTCTGAGCTGAGGGTAAATTTATAGGTTCCTATCCCTCCCAGCATGCCCATAGCAGGAGAGTTCCAGCCTAGCAAGCATTCCATGGATCAGCCTAACTGTTAAATCAAACATTTAGTGGCCACATACATTAATACATTAAAAAAAAAAAAGATTTATTTATTTATTTTATTATGCAGTATTCTGCCAGCATGTGTGCCTGCAGGCCAGAAGAGGGCACCAGATCTCATTACAGATGGTTGTGAGCCACCATGTGGTTGCTGGGAATCGAACTCAGGACCTTTGGAAGAAGAGGCAGTGCTCTTAACCTCTGAGCCATCTCTGCAGCCCACATTAATACACTTAAGAACTTGGTATGGCAATACACACCTTTAATCCCAGCACTTGAGGAGACAGAAGCAAGAGGATCACTGTAAGTTCGAGGCCAGCCTGATCTACAAAGTGAGTCCTGGACAGCCAAGGCTATACAGAGAAACCCTGTCTCAAAGAACAAAAACAAAAACAAAAACCAACCAAACAAATACACTTAAGATAGCTCACCCCACCATGAATCCCTGAAGCTCACTGAACAACTTAATAGAAACATAGCCATTTGGGAAGTCTTCTCTATCCAGCCATTATTGGCTGCTTATATAACCTTGGAGAGAAGCCTTGTGAATGCTGTAACTTTCTACCTTCCTGGGCCTTGTAAATCACATGGATTTCCTGAGCGTGCAAATTGCGTACATTTCCTGAGCCTTGTAAGTTGTATAAATTCTTGCACATTGCATGAGTTTCTCTCCCTCTTCCTGGAGGGAATGCTTCAATTCAGAGGAAATAACAACAGAGCACTAAGGCTGTCCTGGAACTCTAAACAATCCTCCTGCCTCAGCCTCCCAAATGCTGGGGTTACAGGTGACAACCACCATATCCAGCTGCAGAGAAAGCTGTTGACCCAGGTCTTGGATCATGTGTGTCCATTCTCTCCTCCTGCATCTTTCTCTTCGGGTTAAGTAAATGTGGATGTAAAAAAAAAAAAAACTTCAGTAGTGCCTGAGAGATGGCTCCGAATGTTGGCCGCTCTTGCAGAGGACCTTGGTTCAGTTCCCAGCACCCATATGGTGGCTTACAACTATCTGTAACTACAGTTCCAGGGGATCTGTGTGATGGCTAAAGAAATTTCATTTTATGCCAAGTAGCCATCTTGGTACACGCTAGCTCTTTGTCTCTGCCTTCAGTCCCTAGAGGGTAACTTCCCAGTATCCCTAACCCAATGACCCCCACCCAAAAGTGTATAGCTGTGACTATCTACTTCTTGCTTATACAAATACTTAGAGTTTTATTTTTTGGGGCGGGGGTCACTTAACTTGGCAGAACAGATGAGTTTTTGCTTGCTTGTTCAGCTATTGAAGGTCACCTTGAGCTTTTCTCCTTTTAAAATCTTTCCCTCACCTCCCTTCTCAAGAAAATCTCAAATTTGGCTCAGAGATTGTTCATCCTGCAAAGCCGCTAATCAATAAATCTTTAATTATAAGTGGATCGATCCTATGGTCTTTCCCCAGGGGTTACAAACTCCATAACTTCGGGCAACCCTTCTCTAGGCTCCACAAGTACCAGACATGAGCATGAAGTACACACCAGGCAGAGGGAGAGGGATTGCTATGAATTTGAGGCCAGCTTGGTCTACAAACTAAGTTCAGGACAGCCAAAGCTACACAGAGAAACTTTGTCTTGAAAAATCAAAAAAAAAAAAAAAAGTCATGCATGGTCCTGGTCATAGTCATAGACACTTGTAACCCCAGTACTGGTGACACTTGTAACCCTAGTAGGAGTGAGACAAAAAAAAAAAAAAAAAAAAAAGAAAGAAAGAAAGAAAGAAAGAAAGAAAGAAAGAAAGAAAAATTCCTGGAGCCTGTTGGCCAGCCAGCCCAGGCAGTGGTACGCTCCAGGTTCAGTGAGGTGGGGAGTATCTGAGGAAGACACCAGACATCAGACTCTGACCTCCATGCACACGCACGTGTGTCCCCTCCCCAACACACATGCGCACACACGGCATGCACAAAACCCAAAAAAGTCATAAACTGCTTCATGCAGGCATAAAATATTACGAAACTAAGTTGTTTTGTTTTCTGCAGTATTTGAGATTGAATCCACTGCCTCACTAAAGCGAGGCTGCCATATAAAGTTGCTATCGTTGTTGTTTGTTTTTGGTTTTTTAAAACAGTTTCTCTGTGTAGCCTTGGTTGTCCCGGACTTGCTTTGTAGACCAGGCTGGGCTCAAACTCTCAGTGATCCACCTGCCTCTGTCTTCTGGGTGCTGGGATTAAAGGCGCACCACCATACACACACACGCACGCACGCACGCACGCACGCACGCACGCACGCACGCACGCACCCTTGTGGAGGTCAGAGGGTGACTTGTAGGACTCCCTTCTCTTCTTCCACCATGTGGAGCCTAGGCATTGAACTCAGGTCACTGGGCTCAGCTGCAAGTGTCTTTACCTGCTGAACCATTTTACTGTCTCACGGAAAGGAATTTCATATACAACTACTCATTAACCATTATTAGTCATGCACTGCATTCATAAGTTCACTGGGCTTACAATCTAAGGACTCAAGGGCTCTGGGTATAAAAGCCTTCTGTGTGCTTGGGACCGTGCCCAGTGCTGCAAACCTGGTCTCATTCATTTCTCACTAATACCCGGAGGCGGGACAGGGTGGGGCGAGTCCACATCCTCTTTTTCTGGAAGCAGGTCATGGTAGCGTGGAGAGGTTGCTGAAAACGGAACCCGGTTTCTCCGGGCCGGTTCTCTTCCAAGGTTCAGTCCATGAGCAGCGGGGGAGAGAGTAAGTGAAGCAGACGGCTCCTGTTGATCAGTTGTTAATGAGATTCCCTCTGAGCCTCTTCTTGTAACACTGTACCTGCACCAAAGCACTTTTCACACTGACACTAATTCCCCCCTTCTCTCTCTCTCTCTCTCCTCTCTCTTTCTCATACACACACACACACACACACACACACACGGATTCATGTAACCTAGGTTATCTTTTTTTTTTGAGACACCGTTTCTCTGTGTAGCCTTGCCTGTCCTGGGCTTGCTTTGTACAACAGATTGGCCTCGAACTCACATAGACCAACCTGCCTCTGCCACTAGGATTACAGGCGTGTGCCACCACCTGGTTTCCTTTTCTTTCTTTCTTTCTTTCTTTTTTCTTTTCTTCCCTCCTCTTTCCTCCCCTCCCCCTCACTTTTTTTCTTTTCTTTTCTCTCTCTCTTTCTTTTTTTTTTTTGGTTTTTGAGACAGGGTCTTTTTGTATTAGCCTTGGCTGTCCTGGAGTCGCTTTGTAGACCAGGCTGGCCTCGAAACTCACATCGATCCACCTGCCTCTGCCTCTCGAGTGCTGGGATTAAAGATGTGAGCCACCACTGCCCCGCCTTCTTTTCCTTTCTCCTCTCCTCTCCTCTCTTCTCCTCTTTTCCTTTCCTTTCCCTTCCCTTCCCTTTCCTTCCCTTCTTTTTTTCTCCTCTTCTCTTCTCTTATTTTATTCTTTTATTTTATTTTATTTTCTCCTTTCCTTTCTTTTTACCAAGATGGAGCCTTGTCAGGCAGCCCAGGCCAGCTTTGAATTCATTTTGTTCCTGCCTGAGCCTCTTTGAGTGCTGGATTTAAGTAACAGGCTAGCGCCGCCTCTGTTGTTATTCTCGACTTCACCATTAGAGGGCGCCAGGACGCAACGCAGCGACTCTAGTCTCCCACGCACGCGCACTTCACTTGCCAGGAAAGCCGTCTGAGGGGCGGGGCGGAGGGCGGAGCCTGATGCCTGCGCAGGCGCAGGCCGGCTTTGTGACGTCAGGCCGCGCGGCCGGGCTAGGGATCCAGGTGGTAGCTCGCGGAGGAGCTTCCCGAGAGTGACGCGCCGACTCAGCTCCCCCGCGGCCCGCCCTCCCGCCGGCCTCGCCGCGGTCTCCCTCGCTCCCTGAGAGCGCTGAGCACTGAGCAGCGGCCCGGGGAGGAGGCCCTGGACGACGCGGCGCGGAGAGGGAGGGCGGGCGGGCAGTGGGAAGCCGTGGGTCTCTATATGGCGACGGCTCTGTCGGGTCTGGCTGTCCGGCTGTCGCGCTCGGCCGCCGCCCGCTCCTATGGGGTCTTCTGCAAGGGGCTGACCCGCACGCTGCTTATCTTCTTTGACTTGGCTTGGCGGCTGCGCATCAACTTTCCCTACCTCTATATCGTGGCTTCCATGATGCTCAACGTGCGCCTGCAGGTAGGTGAGCCGCGCCCTCGGCATCCCTGGGTCGCGCGGCCCTGCCCACCTGGCTCGCCGGCGTGCAGGTGCTGGGGGTTCCTGCCATCAGCTGCCGGAGGCTGAGTGTGGACCAAGCATCGTGCATTTCCCCCCCTCGTAACCCCGTTCTGCATAGACGATGCTTCAAAGGGCAGGTCCCACATCTGGGGGTGGGGTCCAAGGAAGGATGACAGGAAGGCCCCTTAGGACGCTTTGTCCTTAAAAATGACAAATTGTCCTGGCGCCCCTTTAGCAGCGAGTTCCTTTGTGATTTCTGCTTCCCAAAACTTCGCGAAGGTTTATTATATTATCCTTGTACCTTTAGACCGAAAGTGAATGATGTTTTCACCACTGTTTCCGATTCCGATTTATTCTGGCCAGGGGTTAGAAATGGCGATGGGGATGAAGATGAAAGAACGAGATAAAACAAATTCTGAGGCCTGAAACAATTTAGACGTGGGATAACCGCATGCCTGCCTCAGCATTCTGGAGGCCGCGAGTGCTGGAAATGACTGACATTTCCCTGTCTCTTGAATTACAAAATGCCTTTTTCTAGCAGAGCGGGCTTGCCAATTTGAGTGTTCTGCCTCAAAAAGTAAGAAAGGCTGGGTAGTGAGCTTCCCTTGGATTCTGTTTACACCTTGGAGCGGGACTCTGTTGGAGGACTCAGTTCCACCCCTGGGAAGCGTATAATTTTGACAGTATTGGTTTTTTGTTTGTTTGCTTGCTTGTTTTTGTTTTTGGTTTTTTGTGGTTTTGGAGATGGACCCGGTGGGATCTTTGCATTTCCTATAGGCAGGGGCTCGCCCCGGCCCCAGACTTACTGTACACACATCGTTCCCTGGTGTACAGAGGAGCCAGTTCTGAGTAGCGTACCTAGTTTTTCTGTAGTTGGGTCAAAATAAAGTGTAATAGTCTTGGTGTGTGTAAAAATGACCTCTGACACAGGTGGTTACAGACCATGTGAAATGTGAAATGTGAAACCAAGTATGTAGATCAAAACTGGTGAAAGTGAGTTAAGAAAAACCAATTTTAAGGTCCAAATCGGGATGCTTTTACTTTTCTTTGGGGGTGGGGGTGGGATGTCAGGTGTGTACCATCCCACCTGGTTACGAGGTGCTGCTGGGATCAGCCTTGGGGCTTCCTGCTTGCTAGGCAAGCACTCTAACAAGGAATCTGTACCTCTGCTCCCAGATCAAGATACCCTTGCATGAACAAAGCCTTGTGGCATCTTAAGTGATAGCAGGTCTTGGGGCAGAACCAGCAAACTTTTACAGCAGGTGCCACAAATAAGCAGAGTGTTGGGTGTTGGGAACTGAGATAAACCAGGAAGCCTGTGTTCTTGCTGATCACCAACCTGTAGAAACAAGGCCCCGGTGTTCCTGCCTGATCTGGTAACCTTCTCTGAGAGAAATGAGGCATCCTGATTTTTAGACACCAAGTTAGCTCAGAGTTTTCAAGCAAAACAAGCAAAAAACCCAACAACAACAACAACACCTTTGGGGATAAAACAAATGTGTTTGCAGTACATGTTTGACCTATCCAGTTCCCACTTTGGAAACCTGGCATCTAGAGTTACATATGATTCATACTTAGTTAGCAAATGACATGAAAAACTACAAGAGATTACTATAAAATATTATGTCTTGAGGAGCGCGGTGGCTCAAGCATTTAATCCCAGCAGAGGCAGGCAGATCTCTGTGAGTTCAAGGCCAGCCTAGTCTACAAATAAAGTCCAAGACAACCAGGGCTATACAGAGAAATGCTGTCTCAAAAAAAGAAGGGAAAAAAAAAAGCTCCCAAAAATTGTGTCTCAAATTGCCATGTTTTGTAACATTAAAAACAACCACAACAGGCTAGGATGTGGCTCGGGTGGCTCAGGCTGCTTGCCTAGTCTGCACAGAATCCGAGGTCTAGTCCCCAGTGCCGCATAAACTGAGTGTGGTGCTCCATGCCTGGAATCCTAGCATTGGGGAGGTAGAGGCAGGGCAGTCAGGCCTAGGATCAGCTTTGACCATGTGTCCAGACCCTGTGTAAATAAACAAAACCTAACAGAACTTCCTCGGGTATTCATTTGTTTTCTGTACCCTTCCTTAGTCTAAGCCATTCTCCAGTTGCTAGCCTGGACTTTTATGTATTCTCCATCTGTTTCCCACTGGTCAGTTAGAGGCGTCACATACACATCTTACACACACACACACACACACACACACACACAGGATGCATCTATCTGTGAGTGTCTACCCCAGGAGGCCAGGAGAGTTGCTAGATCCTCTGAAATAGTTGCGAACTGTCTGACTCCCGTTCTCTGCAAGAGCAGCAAGCATCTCTAACAGGCGAGCCATCTCTCTGGCTCCCTAGAGAAGTCTTCTAAACATATATGTCATGTCCCGGCATCCTTAAACGTGGCCATAGCGAGGACATGCTTATCTTTAGCACGTGTGGATATGGCTTCCTAGCCCCTCACCCAGCTCACACCTCGATGACTGAGTAGGCCTTATTAGGGTCTCCTCTTTACTCCCTTCTCCCGGGGTACGGGGCGTGTCTTCCCTGGCAGGGACACTCTTACAGTTTAGTTCTTTCAGAGGGAACCTTTGTAGTCTTGCACCCGTTTCCTTTGCTGCAGTTTGTTTTATAAGCGATACCCAGCGGCAGATTCCATGCCCGGTGTTTCCTAATTGCGTATCTGTTTGTAGGACAGTGAGATCATCTCTGGAAAGGTGAGTCAGATCCATATTTCATAATGGGGAGCGCGCACTGTACTGATGAAAGGCAAGTGGGTTTGAAGGGTGGGAAGCGGATCTGTAACGCGTGGAGTGAGCAGTGAGTGCAGGCCCTATCCATAGCGCGTAGCAAGGGCAGCTCCGTGGGTTCCAGAGCAGGTCATGATTCGGGTCTAGCCAGCTTTAGAGAAAGGAGCTGGGGGGAGCCAGACACGGGCTGGGTCAAGTGGGCCCAGGTAGAGCGCTTTCACCAAGGGCTTTGGGAACGTCTTTTTTTTTTCCCTTCTGAGACAGGGTCTCACTGTGCAACCTTGGCTGGCTCAAAACGCTGTAGAATTCCTTATGTAGACCAGGATAGCCTTACATTCAAAGAGACCTGCTTGCCTCTTCCTCATGGCCCATGTACCACTGCCCAGCTAGAAGAGGATTTTCTAAGACCCTTGTAAGGCTTGATCTTGGACCTGGCCTTTTCATGCTGGGGGAGGGAGTGTTCTGGGTTACAATGCCATACCTGCGACCGATCAGACTCAATCAATCTCTCTCTCTCTCTCTCTCTCTCTCTCTCTCTCTCTCTCTCTCTTTCTCATCAATCACCACTGCACAGCTTCATACTTGAAACCTTTACATCTGCTGCTTTAAGCTCCCCTGAAGGCTCCAGGGCTTTTGTTCATCGTGAGAAATCACTAATTATTATTATTAATTATTATTAATTACTCTGACCTTTGGGCAAAGGAAAGCGCAATAAGAAGCAGTCTGACTAAAGGGGACGCTGGAGCAGCTCACGGCCCTTTTCCCTTCAGCATACTGTTCCCTTCCTTCATTATGGGGGAACTGGAATGTGTTTAAAAGACTGGGCCCTACAGAACGTTATTTCTCCCGTATTTGAATCTCTTGTTCAGGGGCTGGAGAGATGGCTCAGTGGCTAAGAGCACTGTCTGCTCTTCCAGAGGTCCTGAGTTCAATTCCCAGCAACCACATGGTGGCTCACAACTACCTATAATGGGGGTTGATGCCCTCTTCTGTCATACATGCAAATAGAGCACTTAAATAAATAAATAATAAATATTTAAGAAAAAATAAAAAATAAATCTCTTGTTCATACGTTATTTGGGGTCTCCCTTACCCCTTTGGCAGTCCTGGGTATGGAGTCCAAGGCCTCGTGCACACTAAACCTGGGTGTTCTTGCAGAGGACCTGGGTTCCTTTCCCAACACCCACAAGGTGGCTCACAACCGTATGTAACTCCAGTTCCGGGTCTGTAGGCACCAGATGGACATTCATA
Organism: Acomys minous; assembly: GCF_964271855.1. Taxonomy (NCBI): domain Eukaryota; kingdom Metazoa; phylum Chordata; class Mammalia; order Rodentia; family Muridae; genus Acomys; species Acomys minous. Next base: position 65,579,626 of record NC_140498.1, on the reverse strand, counting down.
CACACAGAGCAAATCTTTAACAAAAATTTTTATTTTTAATTTTTGTGTATGGATGCTTTGTTTGCATTTATGTGCACCGTGCTTGCCCCCGGTGCCTGTGGAGGCTGGAAGAGGGGATCAGATCCCTCAGAACTGGATTTGCCGGCAGCTATAAACTGCCATGTGGCTGCTGGGAATTGAACCCTGGTCCTCTGAAAGAGCAGCCCTTGCTCATATCTGCTGAGTCATCACTCCAGCCCGCAAATAAATAAATCTTTAAAAACAAACCAGTTTGTGGCCAGTGAGATGGTTAAAGGTGCTTGCCACCAACTTTGGCAACCTGAGTTGGCGCCCCAAGACCCACATGATCAAAGGAATGAACGACTCCTGAGGATTGTCCCGTGACAGAAGTGACCACAGAACTCCACACACACACACACACACATGTGTCCTCCCATTCTGCCCTCCCTCCTGTTTTCACCCTATTCCCCTCCCCTAGGTCTATGACCGAGGGGGGTAACAAAAAGTTTTTAAAAGTACTGTTTGCAAACAAATCGTGTGCGTGTGTATGTGCGTGTGTGTTCCCAGCTACTTGGGCTACTTGGGAAACTGAGACAGGAAGATCACTTGAGTCCAGAAGTTGGGGCGTGTTGAGTCTGTGTGCTTTAGGTGGCTTTAAGCTCACTAATTGGCCTAGATTGGCCGGCCAGGGAGCCCCAGGGATCCTCCTGTCTCCAGCAGTTCTCCGTGTCAGCACATGACAGCTCACACAGCTTTTTCCTGTGAACTCTGGAGGCTGGAGCTCAGCTCTCACGCTTGCGTGGCAAGTGCTTCACTGACTGAAGTGCCTCCTCAGCCAGTTTGTGGTCAGTGTGGGCAACACAGTGACAAGATCCCTGTCCCAAAATAGAAAAAGGATCAGAGAGACTGCTCTTGGAGAGGAGTGGAGATTCCTATCCAACACTGATGCTTACGCTCAGCAGGTCAGGACAGCTTGTAATTCCTGCTCCAGGGGACCTGTTGAGCTCTTCTGGCCTCTGAGGGCACTGCACTCACAAGAACATCCCCTCCCCACCTTAAAAATAAAATACCCCTCCCACCCCCCTGCTGGGTGTGGTGGCGCAGGCCTTTAATCCTAGCACTCTGGAGGCCAAGGCAGGTGGATTGATGCGAGTTCCAGGCCAGCCTGGTCTACAAAGCAAGTCCAGGACAGCCAAGGCTATACACTGAGAAACCCTGTCTGGAAAAACCAAAAAATAAAACAATAAATAAATAAAACAACCCCCCTCAAAATAAAGCCAGGTAATCTTTAATTCCAACACTTGACAGGCAGAGGCAGGCAGATCTCTGTGAGTTCTAGATCAGCCAGGGCTACACAGGTGCTCTATCTTAAGCATACAAAAAAGAAAGGGAAAAAAGTGCTGCTTTTAAGTAAGCCTCAGTCTTCTGAGGCTGTTAGCTTCCCAGTTTTTCACACAGCATGGGAATACAGATGGTGGAAAGTGTGAATCTATACCAATCACCCATAGTAAAAGCTCTGTGGGTGGGCCCTAGTAGCACACACCTGGAATCCTAGCACTTGGGAGGTGGGAGCTGGAGGATCAGGAGTTCAAGGCCAGCCTGGGCTACACGAGACCTTGCCCCTCTCTAACCAAGAATTAAAAATTAAAAATATCTAGTAGTTTAAAAAAAAAACAAACTGAGTGTTGGTGGCACACACCTTTGGTGGGTGGCTCTCTTGAGTTTTCCCATGAGAAGCATGGAGCAAATGTCTTAGCCCCAGGTGACCCAAAAAGAAGGCCAGAAAAGGACAGAGAAAAGACGGTGAGAATCACAGACCAGGAGATGTCCTTGTTTTGCCTGCTGCTGCTTTCTCCCTTCTGCCCTATGCTCAGCAACCCTTCTGTGCTCTTAACCACTCTGCTCTCTGTCTCCCTCTTCCTCCCCTTCCCTCTCTGACCCCCTACTCTCCCCCAAACCCCCCCACCTCCCCATCCCCATTTGTTGAGGCAGGGCTTCTCCTCTGGCTGTCCTGGAACTGGCTTTGTAGACCAGGCTGGCCTTGAACTCAAGATCTGCCTGCCTCTGCCTTGACTTAAAGGCATGTGCCACCACCCACCCACTTCCTTTCCTCTGCTTTAGTTTTGGGGATTGGACCCATAGCCTCTTGCCCACTGAGCTACATCCCTGGCTCCTTGCTCCAGTCTCCTCTTTCTGTTATATCTTAATTGTTCTGTGTGCATGTGTGCCTGAGTGTGTCCATGTGCCCACAGGATGTCATATGGCTGTGTGGAGGTCAGTGCACTACTTGCAGGAGTGTCTTGTCTCCTACTGTGTGGGTCCTGGGGCTTGAACTCAAGGCATCAGGCACGATAGCAAAGCACATTTCCCCACTGAGCTTTCTCACAGGCCACAGCTGCTCTTTCTCCTCTCTCTTCGTGGGTTTCAGGGCCCTCTCACCACCTGGACATCTTTTCCCCCTTGTGTTTAATAAGTGTTTGCTTTACCAAGCATTGTGCCACACGCCTGGAATCCAGCATAGAGAGATGCCAAGGGAGGAAAAATTCATAATGAACATGAACTCACATCTCAAAAGGCCAAAATATAAAAAATGAGAAAGTATCATACTAGTTAAGTGTATAATTCAGGGAGGTTAATACCTTTCCCTATCGGGCGCTGTCACCTCCCCCATTCTCAGAGCTGCTGCTTTACATGGAAGTCTCCCTCTTCTTCTGAGGGGGAAGGGGAGCTGGCTGGCATCCGAATAAATCAGAGAGGACCTCAGTGATAAGCGGACACTTTAGTAAAACCTTGGCAGAGGCGTTGCCTCATTCATGCCTGGGTGTGAGGATTACAGAACGTGGACAGAGGGCAGAGCTGTCACCAGGACCCACGCCTGGGGCGAGCCTGGAACAACAGGAAGCTGGCGGCTGGGGTAGTGAGCCAGGAGGCGCGTGCTAGATTTGTGCAGAATGCATTGGAACAGCTCCCTCTTTGCTTTTTCTTGGTAATTTAGAGGGGGGGGAGTGTGTGTGTGTGTGTGTGTGTGTGTGTGTGTGTGTGTGTGTGTGTGTGTGTGTGGGTTGGTTGATTGGAGGTTGATTTGTCTGAATCAGTTCTCTCTTTCTATAACGTTGGTCCTGGGGATCAAATTTGGGTCATCAGGTTTGGCAAGAAAGTGCCTTTACTTGCTGAGCCATCTCACTTGGCCCAGCACCTACATTCTTTTTTTTTTTTAATGTGTGTGTGTGTTGATGCAGGTGCCTGTGGAGGCCACAAGTAAGGTGTTGGATCCTCTGGAGCTGGAGTTACAGTGTGGGTGCTGGGACCTGAACTTGGGTCCTCTCCAGGAGCAGCCAACCCTCCTGTCCTCAGAGCCATCTATCTCCCCAGGCTCTTTCCTGTACTCTGGACTTGCTTAGTTGTGTTGAGACAGCCTCGCCAGCCTGACCTAAAACTCATCTTAATAGCTTCGGCTACTGGGATTTCAAACCCTTTGCCCTATCCTCCTAAGTCCTGGGGTCACAGGCTCGTGCCATCACGGCAGCCCCCTTGACCTGTGGGGTCACAGGTTAGTGCCATCACGGCAGCCCCCTTGACCTGTGGGGTCACAGGTTAGTGCCATCACGGCAGCCCCCTTGACCTGTGGGGTCACAGGTTAGTGCCGTCACGGCAGCCCCCTTGACCTGTGGGGTCACAGGTTAGTGCCATCACGGCAGCCCCCTTGACCTGTGGGGTCACAGGCTAGTGCCGTCACGGCAGCCCCCTTGACCTGTGGGGTCACAGGTTAGTGCCATCACGGCAGCCCCCTTGACCTGTGGGGTCACAGGTTAGTGCCATCACGGCAGCCCCCTTGACCTGTGGGGTCACAGGCTAGTGCCGTCAGGGCAGCCCCTTGACCTGTGGGGTCACAGGTTAGTGCCGTCACGGCAGCCCCTTGACCTGTGGGGTCACAGGCTAGTGCCGTCAGGGCAGCCCCCTTGACCTGTTTCAGAACGATATGTTTCTGAATGAGTTTTAGAAATAACTGTGTGTGGTTCAGGCAGATTTTACAGTGTGTGGATCTGGGGCTGCGGAAAAGGTGAGACCTGACACCACAGATTGTCCTTGACCTTCATATGTGCGCTCATGCATGTGCCCATCACACATATAACGACTGTTTTAAAGTATGTGAACTCATTCTATTTATAGCAACGTTAGAAGACATTTATCATATTTAAGATGATGGGGACACACGAGCGTAAAACTGCTTACTGCTTTCCTCTGGGCCTGCACTTAGCATGTGCTGGGCTCTGGGCTCCAGCCCCAACCTGTCTGTTCTTGGAGAGGGAAGGCCCAGTTTCTTCCCTCCTGTTAGTTTTGTAAGGGTGCAATAAAATTGTATAAACATGAACTCCTTCTACCTGCACAAGAGTGAATGCAGAGGAGCTGGGACTGTAGCTCAGCAGGGGCGAGGGCCTGGCTTAACATCGTGGGCACGGGGCTGAAAGGACCACCCACAGAGTGGAAGAAAGCATTTCTTGGTAAGTTAATTTGGTAAAGGGTTAATACCCTGAATAGAGAAAGATTTCTTACAATTAAAAAGAAATAGAATGAAAACCGAGCAGCCCAATCCAGTTATTGGCAAAGTGCTGGAATAGAGATTTATCTAAGAAGGCACACAGCTGTCCTTGAGAAGATCCTGGGCTCTAAGAGAAAGCAGATTTCAGGAGCAGTGGGAGGCCATGTTATACCTGTTAGGATGGCTGGTGTTACGGCAGAGGGTGGGGGGAAGGGTTGCAGAAATAGATGTTGGTATAGGTATGTGCCCTCAGTACTTGTGTGCTGCTGGTGGGGATGTAAAATGCTCGGCTGTCATGAGAGACTGGTGGTTCTTCACACAGCGGAACGTGGACTTAACACACAGTCTAGTAAGTCTGTTTCTGGGTATGTACCTGAGAGGTCTGAAATCGGTTTAAAGTCCAGTGCTCCAGTCTTAGTAAACAGTGGCCCAAAGGCGGCAGCAGCAAGTCTGTGGACAGGGGAGTGGATAAATATTGGCCTGGGGAATGTGGCTAGGCTGGAAGAGACCTTGTCTACATGCCCTGAGCCCTGGGTCTCATCCCCAGGGCTTCATACAACCAAGGCAAGGTGTGCTAGGCCCGTAGTCCCAGTACACAAGAAGCGGACTCAGGAGCATCAGGAGTTCAAGGTCATCTTCAGCTATATAGTCACTTGAGGTCAGCCTGACTTTTTTTTTTCTGAGACAGGGTTTCTTTGTGTTAGCCTTGGCTGTTCTGGACTTGATTTGTAGACTAGGCTGGCCTTGAACTCACAGTGATCCCCCTGCCTCCGCCTCCCGAGTGCTGGGATTAAAGGCATGTGCCACCACGCCCGGCTCCAGCCTGACTATTTGAGACCCTGCCTTCACGATAGATAGTTAGGTAGATAGATAGATAGATAGATGATACATATAGATAGATAGGTAGATAAAAAAGAAAGGATAAATTAAGGACACAGTCCTGAGAACCCCTGCAGACCTTTCCCTGCCTTCTCTAGCATGAGCATACTACTTGGATGGCCTCAGTTTCTTCCACCCTTGTGCTTTTCCACTGCTGGATCCCTCTTTGAATCTATTAATAGTTGCCACTTCTGCAGATCATCTTCAGTTGGCTGCCGCACCTCTGGGCTGTTGTCACTCTCTGACAACGAATTATGCTGCTGTGGGCATCTTTGTGCGCATGTCTGTGTGTGGTTGTGTGGAGCATGTGAGTGTAGGTGCATGTACTCAAGCGCACACTGAGATTAGCTTCTCACTGAACCGGAAGCTCACTGTGTCAGCAAGCCTTGCTGAGCAGCAACCGCTGGGGATTTTGTCCCTGAAGTCCTGGGGTGACAGGCGCTCATGTGGCCACACCTACCTTTTTGAGGTGTGTTTGTTTTAAGTGTGGGGGATTTGAACTTAGGTTCCCATGCTAGCACAGGAAGTGCTGTTACCCACTGAGCAATCTTCCCAGCCCTGCTTTGTTTATTGAGACAGGGTTTTCCGACCTCCACCCTGACTTTATACCCAGGCTGTCTTGGAACTTAGCCGTGTATTTTTACACAGGTCTTGAACCCAAGATGGTTCTCTTGCCTCAAGCCCCTGAGGCACTAGTCACCCATACCTAGCTGTTACTTGAAGTTTTAAAAAGTCTGTTCCATTAATTAATTTTTCTAAAAGTTTTGTTCGTTTGTTTATTATGTATACAGTGCTCTGTCTGCATGTATACCTGCAGACCAGAAGAGGGCATCAGATCACATTATAGATGGTTGTGAGCCACCATGTGGCTTGCTGGGAATTGAACTCAGGACCTCTGGAAGAGCAATCTGTGCTCTTAACCTCAGAGCCATCTCTCCATCCCCAATTAAAGATTTTTTTTTTAGCATGTTATATTTTGGATTTGCTTGTGGTCATGCTTGTGTTTGTTTACTTTTAAGGGAGGGGAGGTTTGAGACAGGAGCTCATTGTATGGTCTAGGATGGCCTTGAAATAGAATTTTTCTTGCCTCATCCTCCCAAGAGCTGGGATTCAAAGTATACCATGGTGCTCACCCTGAAAATCATTTTTGAAGGTTTATTTCTATTTAATGTATATGTGAGTGCCCACAGATATATCTGTGCCCCACATTGCATGCCTGGTCCTCAAAGGCCAGAAGAGGGTGCAGATTCACTGTAACTGGAGTAACAGGTGCTTGTAAGCAGTCATGTGGGTGCTGAGTTCAAACACCAGTCTTCTGCAAGAGCAGCAAGTGCTCTGAACTGGTGAGCCCTCTGTCCAGTCCCCTGAAGTTTGTTTTGTGGAGTCAAAGACAGGGTTTCTCTGTGTAGCCTTGGCTGTCCTGGACTCGGCTTTGTAGACGCCTTGAACTCATAGTGATCTGCCTGCCTCTGCCTCCTGAGTGCTGAGATTACAGGTGTGTGCCATCACACCCAGTGCTTAACAATCTTTCTTGATATTTGATGTTTGTTATCACTAGAAAATCCTTCCCAACCCCAAGGATATGAGGGATTCACATATATATTCTGGTGCCGTTACTTTATATGCTTTTGAGATAGAATCTTACAATGTAGTCCATGCTGGCCTCGCGCTGGGGAGCCTCCTCCACACCTGCATTACAGTCATGTACACCATACTCGTTGTAACTTGGGGTGTGTGTGTGTGTGTGTGTGTGTGTGTGTGTGTGTGTGTGTGTGTGTATGTGTGTGTTTGAATCAAATCAAATCAAATCAAAGGCTTAGCCAGCCGTGGTGGTACACACTAGCACTTGGGAAGCAGGGGCAGGCTGATTTCATTGAGTTCAAGGGTAGCCTTGTCTACCTACATAGTAAATTCTAGGCATAGTAAGACCCTGGTCTCAAAAACAAAACAACCAAATCAACTAAGAGGTCTGTGTGTACAGTACAGGCTAAAGGGCTCTCCCATTGGGCTTTCCTCCTGTCCCTCCGTATTGATTTTGAACCCTAAGCTGGCCCTCGGACACTAAATAGTTGAGGATGACCTTGAACTTCTGCTCCTCCCTTCTCTGCTCTGTGAGTGCTGAGAGGACAGTCGTGCGCCACCACACCAGGTTCACGTTAACTTTCAGAGGCCAAGGACAACCTCCAACGGCTTTCCTCAGGTGCTGTTCATCTTGTTTCCTAAGACAGTCTAGTCTCTCTCACTGGCCTGGAACTTGCTCAGTAGGCTAGGCTGACTGCCCAGCAAAACTCTTGGACCTGCCTGTCTCCACCATCGTAGTGCTGGGAATAAAAACTACTGCTTCCCCTTGGGTTATAGGACTGGAATTGGGGTCTTTCTAGCCCTTATTTTCATTTTAATTAAAAAATTTTATTTGTGGGTGTGTGTATGTCCACAGCAGCCAGAAGAGGATATTGGCTCGCTCAATGCTGGACTTTTAGGCAGTTGCAAGTTGCCTTTCTTGGCTGCTGGGGACTGAACTGGCTGCCCCACTGAGATGCCCTTGTCTATTGTGGTTTCTTTTCTGCCTTCGCTTTACCAAACATCCCAGCAGCCTATCATTTATTCCCCGAGACACTGGGCAACACTGACGACAAAAGCTGCTGCCACCGCCGCTGCCTGTGGGATGCTGGCTGGAGAGGCTGCTCGGCGCTGTCCCACGCTGAGCCCACAGCCCCACTGGAGGAAGGACGCCAGGTTGCCCAGCTCCCCCAGAGCTGGGTGCATAGCTTCTCTATTGAATGTGCTTTTGAGCAGATGTGTGGCCAGGAGACAAGGCGTGGCTGTGGGACACAGATGCTTGCCTAGTCAGTGGAAGAAACTTAGTGATGTGTTCTCCCTGTGGTCATGAGTCAGCTTCCCTTAGAAGGGTGGTGATGCCTGTCCTCATCCTCCTTAGCGTGGGCCCAGCCGGGGCCCAGCCGTACCACAGTCCACTTACCCACGCTCCACACCTGCAGGCAGGCTAATCTTAGAGTGTGTGCTGGAGCCATCAGCACCCAGGATCCTGCTGGCCCATTGTCCTGCCCTTAGGACTAGCCTTGCTAGCTTGCTTTGGAAAGTATCAGGGGCAGGATATTTTTAGGTTACAAAGCAGTGGTAGTCTGGATTGTCAGGTGCCTGAGGCCATTAATAGCCTGGGTTAGGGAAGGTGAGGAGACAGGCATCCGGCAGGGCGGCAGCTGCCTAAGTGGGTCAGGCCTATTGTCATCTGGCAGGTTGGCTGCCTCATACAGGGCAAGGGCTTGTGTGATGCCTTCTCCCGGCTGCCATGCGGATCTTGGACGTACCTGGGAGCCTTTGCGCCCACTGCTCTGTTATGTCTCTTAGCATCTTCACATGGCGAAGGGACTGGATGTTGAGGGGCTGACTCCCCCAGTATTGCATTTTACTTTTCCCTTGAACTTGGAAATAAACCCTCCTCTGTCAGCGTTTTGCTGGGCAGGTTTGTTTGCCGTGATTTACCAGTGTTGCTTCTTTTGTGGACTTCACATGGATGGGTGTTGGGGCGCTATAAGACCTGGCCCAAAGGGGTTGTTTGTGTCTTTACATATACACTCACAGAGCAGAGAAAGGAGGATCTTGTTTGTTTGTTTTTTGGTTTTTTGAGACAGGGTTTCTCTGTGTAGCCTTGACTGTCCTGGACTCAAGCTCACAGCGATCCACCTGCCTCTGCCTCTTGAGCGCTGGGATTAAAGGCATGCACCACCACACCTGGCTTGTTTCTTTGTTTGGGTTTGTTGTTGTTGTTGTTTTTTATATATGTTTTATTCACATATTTGCGTGTTTGAGTCAGGGTATTATGTAGCTCAGGCTTGTTACAGTATTTTGTATCCGTTCAGCCTACAAAGCCAATAACTGACACAGGGAGACTGAAACATACTTTAAAGCGGCCAGCACTTCGCCGGGCAGAGTCTGAACTGATTCTAATCTACTCGTAAACTAAACAAACTACTCTAAACCTTATAACATACATATATTCCGACACTTTCCACTATGACCCCTGGGCCGGTCCATGTTCAGTTCCCACCATCCTCCTCCAACCATCCAAAAACCTCTTCCCTCTCCAACTGTCAAACTTTTCTCCTCCCTTCCAGGAAGTCCCACCTTCCACTTCCTGTCCTTCTGCCCAGCTGATTGGCTAAACAGCTCTTTATTGACGATTGATACATTCATTTAGCATTCCTCCACAATGGCGGGCTTTAGACCTGCACTGGCGGTCCTCCTGGCTCCATCTCTGTGCTGTAAGCCCACGCTAGTCTGGAATTCGTTACAGAGCTGGGCTGACCTATGACAGTGGTCAGTGCTCCCACTCTCTGGCTTCTGCTCACTCTGTGTTTGTGGATACTTCGTGTGTGTGAATGTTTTAACAATCCTCTGTCACAGATTTTCATTTGATTATCTTTTCCAGGTTCATATTGAGATCCACTGAAGGCCACCCCTGACTGATAGGCATCACCCAGCTCGCTGCATCAGAGGGCGCAAAACATGAGGGGCGGAAGAGGGGCCTTGGGTGTTTGCCTGACCAATGTAAGGCAGTCACAAGGAGGTGACCTGGACAGACTATCATGCGGCCTTAAGAAGAGAAGTCAGAAGGGGAGCCCCAGCCCATCAGCCGTGCCTTTCTGGACAGACCAGCCTGCAGCAGATACCGATGGAAAATCACAGGCCACGGTGGCGGCATCTTTGGAAGTGACACATGATCAGAGCAAGGCCAACCTCACACTTCACAGTGGCTACAAAGTGCTTCAGTATCTGAAGGGGTCAACGGGAAGAGAGGCGGCTCTAGCGGCCCCTGTAAGCAAGGCTGTGGCTCTGTCCTCTGCTCCTTCGGAAGAGCATCTAGCTGGGGTGTCCTTTGGCATTGTGGAGGCATTGGGAAGTGACTGGCCAGGAAGAGGGCCCAGAGCCACAGACAGCCGTGCACAGTACCCCAAAGGAGAGTCCTGGGTGTCAGGATGGCCAGGCCATCCAAAACTGAGAGAAATGGGATTCCTGAAAGGTGAACCGCTAAGCGCTATCCCCGAGGGGCTGGGCACCGGGTTGGAACTGCCTTACCCATATTCTGAGCCATGCCAGCTGCCATGTGCTTATGCCCAGTACAAAGCTCTGCCAGAAGAAGAGACGAAATGTGTGTCCCTTGACCATTTAAACCCCGTGTTTTCAGAGCAAACAGTAGGGTCCGAGAATGCGCTCGTACGTATTTCCGATGATCTGCAGATAGTCGTGGGGTCGCTGGCTGTGCAGTCCTCCAGAGTAGCAAGTCTCAGCTGCCATAGTTAAGGTGCAAGCCGAACAATAAAAATAGCAGAGTAATTTTAAAGGTTGTCTTACACTTTCTTTTGCATTCAGTCTGGCACACGCTGCAGCCATTCGGTTCCTGCTCCAATTCCTGTGGCCAGACACCTTGCCAGTTGATGCAGAGGGACATTTTTTGAGCGTGTTTTTGATCATTTCAGAAAGACACTCAGAACTGGGAAATAATTAACTGTGTCTTGGGTATGCAGCTTATAATGTCCACTCCTTAAATGACCTTTATAAAAATTAACAAAGTACAAAGAGAGAGAGTTACTTTGGGGGAAAAAAGTCTTCACTTAAAAGAGGTCACACAAGTCCTGTATCTGTGAAAAGGAAAATACTTCATTTGTGATCTCTGTTTTGTCAGCAGATAAATCTTAAACTCTCCTGTGATTTAAAATTATCGTAAATTTAATACTGCAACTTCTCCAAAGTGCCTCCATTGAAAAACTGCAATTCAAACGGAAGGCGAGGAGCCTGCGAGAAAGGACATTTGCTGGCTGGTCTCAGACTATAAAACGCAGAACTGGTAAGACTGGACATGGCCAGAGCGAGGCTCACAGGAGGCGCAGAGGACAGCTACCGTCAGACGGCCAGAGGTGAGCGGGGACAGGCGGCATCTGGGATGCTTGCCTTGAGAGTGGCTCTCCACAACGAAGGACTCTGCGCTCAATGGCTCTCCTCTGATCAGTCATCCGGAAGGACGTGTTCGCTTTAAGATCTTTTTCTCTGAAGTAACTCTCCCTTTGTGGTTTGTTGATAAGTTTAATAAAGGTCATGTAGAGAGTGGACGCCTTTAAGCCTCCCACCCAAGGGATAGTTAAAAACAGCCATGGGGGTGGGGGCTGACTGTATATGTCATTTATATTGTGTGCTAAATTACTATATGCCATGGGCTATTTTAGTGTTTTGGGAAAATAATAAAATCTGTCCTTTAGCATAATAAATATGTTTTATTTTGTGTGTGCGCTTATATTCTCGTCTTTTTGTTAATGTCGTCATCTTCCTAAAGTTTAATCATCTTTAGCACTGGGTGAAAGATGTTGCTGTTGAGCTCAAAGATGAGCTTGAAGAAAGTTGACACAAAGATGAATTTGAATTTTCCCCGTCTTCCTCCTCCCTCCTTCCCTTCTTCCTTCCTCCCTTCCTTCTCCTTCCCCTTACCCCCTTCCTCCCTTCCTTGAGCTCTTGAGCCCCTTTTCTCTCTCTTCAGATTCTGAATTAATGCTTTGAGGCCAAGTATGGTACCAGACACCCAGCACTCAGGAGGCTGAGGCCTGAATTCTGGGTCAGCCTGTGCTGTTTCATGAGTTCAAACACAGCCTGGTCTATGAATTAAGTTCTAGACCAACCTGGAATCCAAAGCAAGACTGTCCCAGGAAACAGAAAAGGGTCTAGGGAAGCAGCAGCATGCTTTCTGTGCAAGCCTGGCCTGAATTTGATTCCTAGAGCCCATGACAGCCGCCCATCATGCTGTGATTGTTACAGCACTAGGGGGGGGGTTGAGTCCCAGGAACTTGGCCAGCAGTTCTAGCCTAATTGGTAAAGTGCAGACCAGCGAAAGAGCCTGTCTGAAAAAAGGTGCATGGCCGTGGGAGAGAGTGACACCTGAGGCTGATCTGGCCTGCACACACCTGCATGAGCATCCCCACCTGAGCCTCCAGGTGTGCAGGGTCCTTGCCAAGCAATCATCTCTGGTTGGGTGAGGTGGCACACATGTGACCCTGGCAGTTAGGGTTTTTTTGTTTTTGTTTTGTTTTTAAGACAAGGTTTCTCTGTGTAGCCTTGGCTGTCCTGAACTTGCTTTGTAGACCAGGCTGGCCTCAAACTTTAACGGTGATCCTCCTGCCTCTGTCTCCCAAATGCTGTAATAAAAGGTGTGTGCCACCACGCCCGGTGACCCTGGCACTTGGAAGGCAGAGACGTGGAAGTGTCTAGAGGTTAGGGCTAGCCTGGGCTATACGATGAGAGACTCCAAACACCAAGAAAGCTGGACATAGTGTCTCACACCTGTAATCCCAGCATTCAGAAGTGGAACAAAAGAACAAAACCAGGCATATGGCTTCAAAGAAGGCCTTTGATAAACATTTGAGAGAAATAGTACAGCAATATGGTTCTTCAGAACCCATAATCCTAGCACTCCTCAAGCAGAAGGGTTGGTTTGTTTTGTGTTTTTGAGTTTGAGGCCAGCCTGAGCTGTATATACAATGTTCTATATGTATACAATTAGGTATATAATGTTCTGCCTGCCATGTGTGCTTGCCCACCAGAAGAGGGCATCAGATCACATTATAGATAATTATGAGCCACTATGTGGTTGTTGGGAATTGAACTCACGACCTCTGGAAGAGCAGACAGTGCTCTTAACCTCTGAGTCATCTCTCCAGCCCTTATTTAAAGACAAGGTCACATGTAGCCCAGGCAGGCCTTAAAACTCACTGCTGGCTGAGGACCTAGAACCCCAAGTGCTGGGGTGAGAGCCCTGTGTTTTATACGCCAAGTATATTCCAAACTCTATATTTTAACTGGAAAAGTTGGGGGTTGTCTTATATGCCAGAAAATACGGTAGCTGTGGATGACCTCCGACTAAACCTCTTCATCTGGAGTGCCACACTATGAGCCTGGACCTGTGTTGTGTGGTGTTGGGGATGAACACAAGGCCTCCAGCATGCCAGGCAAGAACTCAGTTTCTAGGTTTCTGTGTTGCTCCACATCCCCTACAGCTGCTGCCCTCAAGGACCAAACAATACATTTATTTTGCTTTTAGCAGCTATGCCTAGTAGAAAATGTCGGGCTTGTTATTCGCATCTGGAGATCATGATTTCCTTTCTTGAAAACAATTGGCACGAGTGACTAGGTCTTGAAATCATTAGGTGGTTGCAAGGCTGTGGAGGGTAAAAAGTGAATTAAGAAACGCACATGGGTAAATTGGCCTGGTGAGAGGGCTCAGTGGTTAAGTTGCTCACAGCCAAGCCTGACAGCCTAAATTCACATGTGGAAGGTGCGAACTAGTTACTAAAAATTGTCCTCTGGCCTCCCTGCACAAATAGTAAGTGAATAAATAAATACAGTTAATCTAGAGAATCCTACAGAACAATTCTGTTATGTCTGAGCAGTCAGTCTATAAATTTGAGTATATAATACATGGTTTGTGCCTATATGTAAAACCATAGATCGCATAACGATCTATTATTGGCTGGGCGTGGTGGCAAACTTATTTGTAATCCCAGCACTCTCGCTGTGAGTTCGAGGCCATCCTGGTCTACAAAGAGTCCAGGACAGCCAGGGTTACACAGAGAAACCCTGTCTCCAAAACAATGATTTTGTTTTTTTAAATGAAAATCCCAAATTCTTCTATTTTTACCAGGAGCCATGTGTTAGAGTGAAAAACCTGCTAGCTCAGAGAGGCAGAGAAAGCACCAGCTGACCTTCCTACTCAGCCCATGTCCTGATGGAAAAGGCCAAAAAACCCAAGGGCAAAGGCTTGCTAGCCCCAAAAGACAAAAGGCCAAGGAGGTGAGGAGCTAGAGCGAAAAGCCCAAGAGCTAAAGAGTGTTGCTTCTACATGCTGTTTTTTTAATATAGTTTTTTTTCTTTTAAGATTTATGTATACAGAGCTCTGCCTGCATGTACAGCTGTGCGCCAGAAGAGGGCACCAGATCACGTTATAGATTTTTGTGAGCCACCATGTGGTTGCTGGAAATTGAACTCAGGACTTTTGGAAGAGCAACCAGTGCTCTTAACCTCTGAGCCGTCTCTCCAGTCCTAAACACTGTCTTAAATACCCCTCAACTCAGCCGCTGATGGTGGCGCACGCCTTTAATCCCAGCACTTGGGAGGCAGAGGCAGGTGGATCTCTATGAGTTCGAGGCCAGCCTGGTCTACAAAGTGAGTCCAAAACAGCGAAGGCTACACAGGGAAACCCTGTCTTGAAAAAAACCAAACCAACCAAAACAAAAACCCCTCAACTCAAAGTCCCTCTTACTCTTTAGCTCCTGTCAGCTGGTTTCTTGATCTAGGGTTAATTTTATTAAATCCTGTATTCAGAAAGCTCTTCAAAAAAAGGTGTGTACTAGAGCTGACTGAACCGTACCTTAATCACCTGTTTACAATAAACAGAAAGTTCTTGGATTAAAGGTGTGTTAGGGCTCAACCATGCTAAACAAAAGACAGGTTTTTACAGTCACGGTCTCTGGGATCAAATATCCTGCAACATGATTTCTTTACATACAAGTATTTCTTTTTTAAAAAATTATTAAATATTTCTTGTGTGGATGAGTAAGCAGGCATGTGCTACAGTGCTAGTGTGGAGGTCACTATAATTATGTGTGTGTATATGTTATCAAAACCCATCAGTTAAGAGGCGTCTAATTTTCATTTGTACTTCGAACTCAACCCTTCATTAAAGAGCTATTTGTACAATTAAAAAAGAAATCTGAGGAGGAATGAGAGGCAGAGACGGGTGGATCTCTGAGTTTGAGGCCAGTTTGGTTTATATAGTTCCAGGCTAGCCAAGACTACATAGCAACCCAGTATCAAAAAAAAAAAAAAGTTTTCTTAAAAGTTCTTTCATTACAGATGTGTGTACATGCACATGGCCTGGCACAGAGGTAGAGTCCAGGGGACAACTTACAGGAGTTACTTCTCTCAAACATACGGGGTCCCGGGATTGGACCGGGCTTGGTGGCAAGCACCTTAACCTGCTGACAGGGAAACTCTGTCTCAAACCAGGTGTGGTGGCGTATGCCTTTAATCCCAGCACTCTAGAGGCAGAGGCGGGTGGATCTTTGTGAGTTTGAGGCCAGTCTGGTCTACAAAGAGTCCAAGAAACCCTGTCTCAAAAAACCGAAAAAAAAAAGAAAGAAAAATCCTGTCTTGAAAAATAACAAAAAACGTTAGGTATTGGGTTCCATCTGTAGCAACACACAAGTTGTTTGGAGGGACGGGAGCATGCCTCAGTGCCTTCATTCCCCAGTGTCACATAAAAAGATTTCAGTAGAAAACTCTAACCTAAAGGTGAACTGCAAAGCAGCAGTGGTGGCGATGCCGCTGACGGCAGTGGGAACCTTCAGCATCCTTGCGTGCAAGGATCAGACCTGCCAGAAGAGGGAGCCCCGTGTCCATCTAGGCAAATGAGCTGCTTCTGAGAAGCCTTCGCATTTTCTTCACCGGTTAGTTTCTTGAGGTCTTTGTCTCCCTGTTTCTATCTTCTTCCTTTCCTCCCTCCCTTCCTCCCACTCTCCAACTAAACTCCACATTTTGTTCATAGTATGTGAAGTTATACATACATACATACATACATACATATATATATATATATACACACACACACACAGACATGTTTATGGTGAAACACATACACACAATTTTTTTTTTTGAAACAAGCTTTTTTGTTTTTTTGAGTCAGGGTTTCTCTGTGTAGCCTTGGCTGTCATCGACTTTCTTTGTAGGCCCAGCTGGCCTCGAACTCACAGAAACCCGCCTGTCTCTGCCTCCCTGGGTGCTGGGACTGCAGGCATGCATCACAGTGCCTGGCTGACACAAACTCTGACTGACCTGGAACTCTTGGCAACTCTGTTTTACCCACCTGGGTGCTGGGATTACAAACATACATCATTATATCTGGCTTTTCTTTTTTCTTTTTTCTTTTCTTTCTTTCTTTTTTTTTTTTTTTGAGGAAGAGGATTTTGAAGCCCAGCGTGGTGGCTCAGGCCTTTAATTCCAGCACTTGGGAGGCAGAGGCAGGCAGATCTCTGTGATTTTGAAGCCAGCCTGCTCTACAGAGTGAGTTCCAGGACAGCCAGGGCTACACACCCCCTGTCTGGGGGGTGGGAGAAGAAGATTTTGAAGCATGTCCTTTTGGAGGTCAGAGGATAAATTTGTGGGAGTCAGTCCTCTTTTTGCACCATGCAACTTTCAGGGACCAGCTGCAGGTCTTTAGGCTTGCAAACAGTGTTTTTGTTTGTTTGTTTTTTTTTTTTTTGGCTTTTTTTGTTTTTACCCGTTGAACCCTCTCACCAGCCCCATGTCCAGCTTTTAATTAACATTCGATCAGTTTTCCATTTGCATTCTTTTTATACAATTCGTAAAGCTGCGCGGCACATAACACACATCAACTTGTGTACGTTTGCACCCGTTGTTGGAGAATGAGCCTGGGGCCCTGTGCGCGTGCCAGGCAAACAGCCGACTTGGGCACACCTGCGACCCCAGTGTGCACAGACACCTGAGAAGATGAAGCACTAGAGTTCACTAGTCTTGCTTATTTGCTCACACACAAGGAAGCGGATCACAGATAAACCTGGCCAGAAGTTAAAAGTGTAATTTGTATAAGAAGTGAAACAATGAAATAGATTCATGGTTCTGAGAGATTATTCTGAATTCAGTACCTCAGGCCACTGAGTTGGCTCGGCCCTCTTGACTTCATGTGTGCATTCTCTTGTTTTAAGAAATACTTATTTTTAGGCCAGGCGTGATGGTCGCACACCTTTAACCCCAGCACTTGGGAGGCAGAGGCAGGTAGATTGCTGTGAGTTTGAGGCCAGCCTGGTTTACAAAGCGAGTCCAGGACAGCCAGGGCTACACAGAGAAACACTGTCTCAAAAAACAATAACAAAAAACCAACATATATTTTTACAAACTGTGTGTGTGTGTGTGTGTGTGTGTGTGTTATATGTGTACAGGTACCCAGGGAGCCAGATCCCCTGGAATTGGATACACACACACACACACATCTTTGTGTATATATTATATATTAACATTAATAGAAAAGAATGAAAATTACCAAATTAGAACAAAAATAACGTTTGAAATAACTCATCAAGAACTTATAGCAGACAAGAAAGAATCATAACAACGTGTATGTTTTTATTTTTTTGAGATTTTATTTTTATTTTATGTGTATGAATGTTTTGCCTGTATATGTTAGTGTCCTACATGTCTACATGTGTGCAGTGCCCACAGACATGAGAACATTGGATCCCTTAGAATGGGATATAAATGACGTGTGTGTGTGTGTGTGTGTGTGTGTGTGTGTGTGTGTGTGTGTGTGTGAGAGAGAGAGAGAGAGAGAGAGAGAGAGAGAGAGAGAGAGAGAGAGAAGTGAAGATGGCAGCAGAGGCCAGACATGTCGGGTCCACCTGTAGCTGGAGTTTTAGGTCATCATGAGTCACTCGATGCAAGTGCTGGGAACTCCAGCTCCCCGTGGAGATGCAGGCATTACTCTTAGCCGCTGAGCCATCACTATGGCCCCTAATAAAATATCCTAAGTTCTAGGAATACTCCACCACATTTGACAAACTGAGTTTGATCCTCAGTACCCGCATGGGGGAACCCCCAAAGTTGTGCTCTGACTTCTACTTGGCGATTGTGGCCCAGACACATGTGCACTCCAAAATAATAGACAAGCATAAAAGGTTGTGGGCTGCCGCTTTAATTCCAGTGAATTGCCGTGAATCCTTGTGGGGTTTTGTCCGAGGTCTGTCAAGGAAAAATGCTTAATGATAAACTGGGGTGATCAAGTGTGTATAAATAGCCTGCAAGCTAGTTAGCATCTTAGGGATGCTTGGAGCACCACTTAGGACTTGTTCAAATAAAGCAGTTTGCTGGGATAAACTCCAGGCTTTCTCTTTGTTAAATATTTCTGTTTTAGCCTGTTACAGAGCAATTGCCAGGGTAGCTATTTCCTGTCTTCGGCTTGAGTCCCTCATGTGATATTCAAAACTCCTCTGATGTGTTTCCAAGATCTCAGAAACCAGAAGGAATTTATTCTAGAAATCTTTATCTTTGCGTTACACTGCTCATCGTTCTACAAGAAAAAGTTTAAATATTAATCACACTTATTTAACGTGTGTGTGCAAGAGCCACTGGGAAGACATAGAGGTCAGAAAACGTTTCCAGACTGTGGGGCGTGGTGGCACATATTTTTGATCCCAGCACTCGGGAGGCAGAGGCAGGCGGATCTCTGAGTACGAGGCCAGCCCGATCTACAGAGTGAGTTCCAGGACAGCCAAGGCTGCACAGAGAAAGCCTGTCTTGAAAAACTAAAAAACAAAACAGAAAAGCCCAGACTTGAAGGAGTAGCTTCTCTTTCACCACGTGGGCCCTGGGACTTGAACTCAGATCACAAGCCTTACCTAAAATTACCTTAACCCTCTGAGCTATCATGCTGCCTCCCCTCCCCCACCCAAATTTCTTTTCAGATAGGATCTTCTGTATCCCAGGCTGTCCTGGGATCCTCGTGCCTCAGCCTCTCGAGTACTGATTACATCCCTGTCTTCACAAGGTTGTTACTAATTATTTTCTTTTTGACCCAGGGTCTCAGGTGACACGGGCTGACCTCAACATCACACTATAGCTGAGAATGATCTTAAACTTCTGTTATTCTTGTTTCTGCTCCCCCCACCCCCAGTGTTGGGGTCACAGCTGTGGCACCTCCATGCTGTGTTTATGCAGTGCTGGGGATGGAACCCAGTACTCCCGTCAAACTGGGCGAGCACTCTAGCCCCCGAGTCACACACCCTGCCCTTTGTGTGTGGTTTTCTTGTGGTGAAGGATGGAAAGTGTTCATCAGCACAGTGCTGGGTACCTAGTCCATGCTCCGAGTGACATTCTCTCTGCCTTGATTTTACATTAGTTTGAGTATTTCAAAATCTATAGTCTTGAATTCTAAGCAGCTTCTTCTGCAATATGAAATGTTTTCAAAGTATCTTATCTTATTCCTTTTGAAACATTTCTTTTTTTCTTTTTTCTTTTTTCACATTGTATTATTTTTTAAAGTATATATATATGGCTGTGCATGTCCATGTAGATGCCTATGAAGGCCAGAAGAGGGCGCTGGGTCCCCGGTGCTGGAGTCACAGGCTGTTGTGAGCTGTCCAACGTGCTGGCAACCAAACTTAGGTTCCCTCCAAGTCCCGGGCTGGAGAGATGGTTAAGAGCACTGTGCTGCTCTTCCAGAGGTCCTGAGTTCAGGTCCCAGCAACCACATGGTGGCTCACGACCATCTATAATGTGATCTGACACCCTTTTCTGGCCTGCAGGCATACATGCAGACAGAACAGTCATCTACATTAAATAAATAAGTAAAAGAGCACTAAGTTCCTTAACTACTGAGCCATCTCTCCAGCCCCATCTGTCTTCTTCCTTAGCTCCTGCACTCCACCCCACCCTGTGCATGCTGGACTAGGGCTCTACCACTGAGCCATGTCGATGGCTCCTCACTGGGATATCCTGGAATATTCTAGGCCTGGGCTCCCAGCATCTAAAACACCATTTTTCATTCTGCTACAGCCCAAATGTGCAACTTCCGGCAGCAGAGTCAGCCACCCTCATCGCACTCCAGATGAAATCCATATTCAGGTTTCAAACTTGACCTTGGCATTGGTTCTGGAACTGTTCATCAAATTTGGGATGATTCATGAGAACATCCTGTACTGTCCCCCACGAGAGCTGCTGAAGACTCAGCCTTTGGGAGCCGATGCCCAAGGCAGGGAGGCAGGACTTGAAAGTGTCTGTCCCGGTGGAACTGCAAGGCTTCTTAAGGCGCCGTTGGGCATCTTCCAGCTCCAGGCGGGACTTGGCCTCCCCCCCTCGTTGCCTCCAATATTACCTCTTTTTCCCATAAATAGGATTTGGAACATTCCCCATGTGACATAATGCATCTTATAGTCAGAGGCAGGAAGTGAGTGTTTTCCGGCCGGGCCTGAGCGGTCCCCTGGAGGTGGAGCTGGGCAGGGAAAGGTTTTTCTTTTCATTCCCACTCTGCTGTGGGACATTAGGGCCCTGCTTAGAAGATGGTTAATGTGTCTCTTCGTTCTCTTTCATTTCTTTTTTACTGTGTGTGTGTGTGTGTGTGTGTGTGTGTGTGTGTGTCCCATGCAAGTGTGTATGGAGGACGGAAGACATTATCTTCCTTAATCACGCTTCACTTTTTTTTTCTTCTTTATTTTGGTTTTTTAAGACAAGGTGTCTTGGGATGGAGAGATGGCTCAGAGGTTAAGAGCACTGGCTGCTCTTCCAGAGGTCCTGAGTTCAATTCCCAGTAACCACATGGTGGCTCACAACCATCTGTGATGACATCTGGTGCCCTCTTCTGGTGTGCAAGTGTACATGCAGGCAGAGCACTGTATACATAATAAATAAATAAAAATCTTTTTTTTTTCCAAGATAGGGTTTCTCTGTGTTAGCCTTGGCTGTCCTGAACTCACTCTGGAGCGCAGGCTGGCCTTGAAATCACAAAGCTCCATCTGCCTTTGCCTTCTGAGTGCTGGAACCAAAGGCGTGCGCCACTGCCGTCCAGCCACTCTCCACAGATTTGAGGCGGGGTCTCTCACTGAACTGGAACTTACTGATTCTGCTAGGCTGACTGGCCAGTAAATCCAGGGTTACAGGTGTGCAAAGCCACACCCAGCTTTCATGTGAGTGCTGGGGATGCAAGCTTTAAGTCTTTATGCTTGCATAGCAAGGACTTTACTGGGCCATATCCCCAGCTCCCTTTAGAAGGACTTTTTCGTAAGCCTAGAAAAAAAATATATATATTTTTTACTTTCAAGTTTGTGTATGTATGTGTAATTAGTCAGGGTTCTCTAAAGGAACTGAACTCATGAAATGAGTGAGTGTGTGTGTGTGTGTGTGTGTGTGTGTGTGTGTGTGTGTGTGAACGCGCGCACGCACGCGTGTGTGTGTGTGATGGAAAGGCCAAGGACCCAGACATTATTCAGTCCACCAGGATTCCCAAAGAGTGGCTAGTCTTCATTCTATGCTGGAATCCTGGAGGAGGTGGCTCTAATACCAGGAAAGGAACGCCTCAGCAGCAGGGCAGATGAACTTGCCAACGGGAGTGAAGGGCAAACAGGCAAAAAGCAAAAGTTTCCTTCTCGCCTGTCCTCTGTGTGGGCGGCCATCAGAAGGTGAACCCAGATTTAGGGCAATCTTCTCACACATGATCCAATCAATAAACTCCCCCATGGAAATGGCCAGCGACTCACGTTTTAGTTGATCCCAGATGTAGTCAACTGATGTGTATGGGAACGTGCAGCTGTGTGCAGATGCCCATGCAAGCCGGAGGCTTTGGGTCCTCCGGAACTGGAGTTGCAGGCTGCCCAATGTGAGCTGCCCAATGTGGGTGCGGGGAACGGAACTTGGGTCCTCTGCGAGAGCAGTGCTCTGTTTAACTGCTAAGCCATCTCTCCAGCCCCAGTACGTTCTCTCTTATTGTTTTGAAAGCTCAGATAGCTCAGGCTGGCCTCGAACTCTGCGTAGGCAAGATTGGCATCGATCCTACTACCTTTTGTCCTTAAGTGCTGGAGTCGCAGGCTTGTGTCACCATGCTGCCCCTGGCACCAAATCTGTTCTCCTAAAGCATGTTAGATTTGCCTAGGCTAGGAAGCTGTCCATGTTGAGCATGGTCATGGGCATTGGTCATCACAGTATTAGAATTGATGATGCATGCTGGGCATGGTGGCGCACACCTTTAATCCCAGCACTTGGGAGGCAGAGGCAGTTAGATTACTGTGAGTTTGAGGCCAGCCTGGTCTACAAAGTGAATCCAGGACAGCCAAGGCTATACAGAGAGAGAAAAAAAAAAAGATGATGCAGGAGATGGGAGTTCAAGGTCATCTTGGGACACATAGCAAGATCCTACGCCCTACGCCCGCAAAAAGGAAGAAGATGTTAACATTACTAGACTTGGATGCTTCGGGGTGTGTCTACTTTATAAACAAAGTCAGCACAAATATTATAATGGTGCTTCCCATCTGCTTGGACCCTGTCCTGGGCTCTGCAAGGCTCCCATAAACAGTGAGGTCACCCGTCATTAGGGACACATCAGTTTCCTTCAGACGATGAGAGCAAAAGTGGGGCATGGTGGCTCACCCCCTATAACCCCAGAAATTGGGAGACTACATGATGAGCGACGAGGCAGCCTGGGTTACAGTGAGACCCTGCCTCAATCTCGAATATGTTTTCGAAACACAAGATTAGGGCAGGCAGCAGCCTTTGGCCGGCTGGTCTCGCGTATGAGTGAGAACCGTACAGCCAAAGCCAAACAGACGGGTCAGGTCTTGGAATATCCTACAGTAGTCATTTTGATTTTTCCAGGGAATGTTTTTCTTTCATTCAGCAGCATGCCAAGCTCTAAAGATAAACAGATGAAGGAAACAGGAGTCCATCTCACGCATCTGCAGGCTCGGAAGGAAATCGGTTGTTAACGTACAGCTGTGTGGAAGGCCTGAGACTGTTCTCAGGGCTGGGAGGGATCCAGAAGATGCTGGAAGAGGCTCTCACAGGCTCGCTGGCTGTGTGTGGAGCTTCATGGGTGGGGCTTCTGTCATACCAGCCCCGTTTTAGGTCTGGATTACCACTTCACAAGTGTCTTGCTTGTTTTAGGTGCTGGGAATTGAACTTGAGGAGATGCATGCTAGGTGTCTTTGTCCCTTCCTTCCTTCTTTTTGTTTTGTTTTTTGGTTGTTTTTTGAGACAGGGTTTCTCTGTGTAATAGCCCTGGCTATCCTGGAGCTCTCTTTGTAGACCAGGCTGGCCTCGAACTCACAGCAATTTGCCTGCCTCTGCCTTCAGAGCGCTGGGATTAAAGGCGTGCACCGCCGTGCCTGGCCTTTTCCTTTCTTTTCTTTCTTTCTTTCTTTTTTTTTTTTTTTAAAAGGTTGGTTTGTAATGTGTATGAGTGTTTGCCTGGATGTGTGTCATGTGTGTGCCTGGACTCCATGGAGACCAGAAGAGGGCGTCAGATCCTATAACACTGGCATACTAGACATTTGTGGCTGCCTCAGAGGTGCTGGGAACCAAACCTGAGTCCTCTGTAGGAGCAGCCTGTGCTAACTGCTGCTCTCTCTAGCCTGTGCTAGCTGCTGCTCTCTCTCCAGCCCATTTCTTCTTCTTTCTTCTCTTTATTTTCTATGTTTGGATATTTTGCCTTCATATATATCTGTGTACTACATGCGTGCTCAGTGCCCTAGCTAGACAAGGCCGCTGAATCTCTAGTATAACTGGATTTAACAAGTAGTTTTGCGACATCATGTGGGTGCCAACAATTAAATGTGGTGCTCGGGAAGGTCATCCAGGCCTCCTAACCTCTGAGCCATCTCTCCAGCCCCCTTTCTTGGTGCTGTGATAAAATACTCTGACAAAGGAAATAGTTTAGGTCATGATTCAAGGTCGGTCCCTTATGGTGGGGTAAACAGTTCACCAGGGCTTGAAGCAGCCGGCCACTTTAACATTCTCTGTTGTTTGGGGTTTTGTTTTTTGGGGCAGGGTTTCTCCGCCACTGCCTGGCACCAATTAACATCATTAAAATAGTCATCCAGCGGAATGCCCAGAGCTCTGTCTCCCAGGCTGTCCCAGATGCCGTCAAGCTGATGATTGTCACTCACCATCACACTCAGTGTTCTGTGGCCGAGCCACACCCTAAACACTTAATGGTGGATTTTTAAAAAAAAGATTTATTATGTATACAGTATTCTGCCTACACATGTGCCAGAAGAGGGCACCAGATCTCATTATAGATGGATATGAGCCATCATGTGGTTGCTGGGAATTGAACTCAGGGCCCCTGGAAGAACAGCTGGTGCTCTTAACCTCTGAGCCATCTCTCCAGCCCTTAATGGTGGATTCTAGACAAGGGCTGAGCTATAACTTAAGCTTTTTTTTTTAAAGTGTGTGTGGGAGTGTGTGTGTGTGTGTGTGTGTGTGTGTGTGTGTGTGTGTGTGTGTGTGTACATACACGCGCGTGCACACACAAGAGAGAGAGAGAGAGAGAGAGAGAGAGAGAGAGAGAGAGAGTGCTCTTGATGATGATGATGATGATGATGATGATGATTGGTTTTTTGAGACAGGGTCCCTCTGTGTAGCCCTGGCTGTCCTGGAACTCTCTTTGTAGACCAGGCTGGCCTCAAACTCACAGAGATCTGTCTGCCTGTTCCTCCCTGAGTGCTGGGATTACAGGCGTGTGTCACTATGCCCATCTGTGCGTGCAGGTGCCCTTGTGCCTTGGTGCTTGTGTGGAGGTCAGAGGACAACCTTGGGTATCTGTCTTCACCATCCACCTTGTTGGAGCCAGGGTCTCTCTTGTCCACTGCCTGTGGGTCTCAGCGCTCTGGAGGCTCAGGCAGGAAAACTGCTGTAACTTCAAGGCCAGTCTGGACAATAGAGCTTGAGAACTGGGTCACAACACACAAACACGGGGGACTAGAGAGATGGCTCACCGGTTAAGAGTATGTTCTAACTTAAGAAATGGAATTAACAGCCTGGACTACAAAGCTAGTCCAGGACAGTCAAGGCTACAGAGAGAAATCTGTCTCAAAAAACCAAAACCAAACCAAACAAACAAACAAAAAAATGGAATTAAGATCCGAGCACCCCCCCCCCCAAAAATCCGAGCACCCACATCAGGTGACTCACATCACCTGAAAACTCCAATTCCCTTTGGAGTTTTCTGATGTCCCATTTTGGCCTCCTGGGGCACCCATACATACCCATGCACATATACTTACATAGAGATACATACACGTAAAATGAACAAAGGTCTGGGCTGACATAATGAATACCTAGCAAGCATGTGACAGTGGATTCACTCCCAAGTATGGAGACACACACATATACACAGCTCACACATACACACAGCTCACACATACACACAGCTCACACATACACACAGCTCACACATACACACAGCTCACACATACACACAGCTCACACATACACACAGCTCACACATGCACACAGCTCACACATGCACACACCTCACACATGCACACAGCTCACACATGCACACACCTCACACATACACACACCTCACACATACACACAGCTCACACATACACACAGCTCACACATACACACAGCTCACACATACACACAGCTCACACATACACACACCTCACACATGCACACAGCTCACACATGCACACACTTCACACATACATACAGCTCACACATACACACACCTCACACATACACACACCTCACACATACACACAGCTCACACATACACACACCTCACACATACACACACCTCACACATACACACACCTCACACATACACACACAATGTGAAAAACACTGTGACTAATGAGAGTCTAGTTTTATTTTATTAACTTAGCAACAAACTAATGTTTTATTATTACCCCCTTCCTTCCTTTCTCTTTCTCTTTCTTCCTTCCCTTTTCTTTGTTTTTGTTTAGAATCTCACTATATATCCCTGACTGTTCTGGAACTTTCTATATAGACCAAGGCTAGCCTGCAAGTCACAGTGATCTGCTTTTCTCTGCTTCTTGCTGGGATTAAAAGCGTACAACATATCTATTCCCCTCACCCACACCCGAAACGGGCTCTCCTGTCGCCCAGGTTTGCCTAAAACTAACTATATATCTGAGGATGACCTTGAACTCTTTCTGTTTATTTTTCAAGACAGGGTTTCTCTGTGTAGCCTTGGCCATCCTGGACTTGATTGA
Source organism: Acomys minous (assembly GCF_964271855.1). NCBI lineage: Eukaryota > Metazoa > Chordata > Mammalia > Rodentia > Muridae > Acomys > Acomys minous. The sequence goes on along the minus strand of NC_140498.1, from coordinate 65,553,406 downwards.
TAACCAGGCTGGCCTCAAACTCACAGGGATGCTCCTGCCTCTGCCTCCGTGAGCCCTGGGATCACAGTCATACACCGCTGGGACTGACTAGCTTGAACTCTTGATTCTCCTGCCTCCATCTCCTGAGTGCTAGAAAAAGCCACCATTTTATGTGGTACTGGGGCTTGATGCACTAGGCAAGCACTCTGGTAATGGAAGCACACCCAGTTCTCATGCCGTTTTCATGCCATTTCCAGAAGTACTGTTTTACTTCGCTCATATTCCCTGAGCCCTTTCCCTTGCCCAACTGGTCCCCTTTCTTTTCTCTAAATAAGGCCTCTTGGAAGCCATTTTCACTTTGAAGCTTCAAGCAATCCATTATATGTTCTTTCCCCCTTCGTTTTATTTGTTTATTTGGGTGTGGGAGGCACATGTGGAGATCACAGGACAGCGCGCTGGAGTCAGTTCTCTTCTGCCATGTAGGTCTGGGTCCTCCAACTCGGTCATCAGGCTTGGCGGGAAGCGCTTTTACCCATTGAGCCGTCTTGCCAGGCCTCATTGTAAGTTCTAATACAGGCAACACCTCAGTTACTTTTGGTGACAAATGGAGAAAATTTCCACTAATTGGACTAGCTCTCAAGTGTGGGTTTGCTACCAAATCAAGCAGCAGATTATTGGGAAGACAGGGTGAAAACGAAAGCTTTGTATATCGTGTCTGTGCTCAGCTTGATTCCTGCACTCAGGACCCCCTGCCTAGGGAATGGTGCCGCCTCTACTGGGCGGTGTCTTCCCACATGAATGAATTTAAGACAGTCCTCCACACATGCGCACAGGTCAACCCAAGGTAAAAATTCCTCTTTAAGACGGTTGTCGCAGTAGTGGTGGCAGAGCACGCCTTTAATCCCAGCACTCGGCAGGTAGAGGCAGGTGGGGATCAATGTGAGTTCGAGGTCAGCCTGGTCTACAAAGAGATCCAGGACAGCCAGGGCTACACAGAGAAACCCAGTTTCAAAAAACAAAACAAAACAACAACAACCAAAAGGCTCTGTCCTAGCCAGGTTGTAGTGGTAGCGCACAACGTTAATCCCAGCACTTGGGAGCCAGAGGCAAGTGGACCTCTGAGTTTGAGGCCAGCCTCGTCTACTGACTGAGTACCAGGACAGCCAGGACCACACAGTGAAATTTTGTCTTAAAACCCAAGCTGGGCATGGTGGCGTACACCTGTAATCCCAGCACTTGGGAAGCAGAGGCAGGCAGATCTTTGTGAGTTCGAGGCCAGCCTGGTCTACAAAGTGAGTCCAGGACAGCCAAGGCTACAGAGAGAAACCCTGTCTTGAAAAACCAAAAACAAACAAACAAAACAAAACAAAAACCAAAAACTAGGCCAGGTATGGAGTCATGTCTGTAATCCCAGCACTTGGGAGGCAGAGGAAGGTGGATCTCTGTGAGTTTGAGGCCAGTCTGGTCTACAGAGTGAGTCCAGGATAGCCAAGTCTATACAGAGAAACCCTGTCTCCAAAAACCATCCAACCAACCAATCAAACACACATTTCCCATCCCAGGTAGTTCCAGTTGCATCAAGTTGACAGGTAAAACCAACCGTCACAATGCCCCCCCCCCCGAAGATCTATAGATCTATATGTCTACAGGTCTGGTCCTCCCATCTCTGAATGATCAGTTCCTCACAGGAAATGACACCTGTGAGGGTCTGTTTTATGGTCCAAGGACCTCACACTTTAAGTATGCGTCACTTCCCCATGCCACCGTCCTGGAGACCAATCCTTCAACACTCGGGCTTTTGGAGACTAACCACACCCAAATGTGACAGCATGTGTCAGCGTGTCTCACAGATTCAAGACTGTCCGCTCCTATGTTCTTACTGCAGGAGTCCGTAGGGGCCAGATCACAAAGCAACACTTAGACCTGGGGCTGCATCTCAGCTGACTGCTCACTGGCAGTGACTTCAATGGTCTGACCTCAGTTTCCTTACTTGCGAAGTCCAGGCTTTACCAAGTATGGTGGCACGTGCCTGTACAACCAGTGTTTTTCTAGGCAGGAGGACCACATGTTTGAAGTCACCTGGGCTACATGAGGAGTCTGTCTTAATCAGGGTGTCTACTGCTGTGATAAAACACAGTGGCCAAAAGCAGCTTGGGGAGGAAAGGGTTTATTTCCGCTATTAGCTCCACATCACAGTCCACCACTTGAGGAAGTCAGCAGGAACTCAAACAGGGCAGTAACAAGGGGGTGTGGGAGCAGAGGCTGTGGAGGGGTGCTGCTTGCTGGTTCTCTCAGCCTGTTTTCTTTTTTCTAAATATTTTATTTAAGTTTTTAAAATTTATGTGCATTGGCATGGGGGTGCCAGATCTTGGAGTTACAGACTGTCATGAGCTGCCATGTGGGTGCTGGGACTTGAACCCTGGTCCTTTGGAAGAACAGGCAGCACTCTTAACCACTGAGCCATCTCTCCAGCCCCCTCAGCCTGTTTCCTTATAGAACCCAGGACACCAGCCCAGCGCTAGTACCACCCAGGGTGAGCAGGGCCCTTCCACATCAGTCACCAATCAAGAAAGTGCACCACAGGCCAGTCGGGTGTGGACGTTTTCTCAATTGAGGTTCCTGTTTTAAAAATGTCTCTAGCTTGTGTCAAGCTGACATAAAACTAGCCAGCCTGGAGACCTTTATGCTGGGAGTGTTGCTCAGCAGTATAGCCTTTGACTAGATTCTCCCAGAGAAGAACTAGAGGTGTGGCTCAGTGGTAGAGCACCTGCCTAGAATCCCCCAGTGAGGGGCTAGGGTGTGACTCAATGGTAGAGCACCTGCCTAGAATCCCCCAGTGAGGGGCTGGGGTGTGGCTCGGTGGTAGAGCCCCTGCCTAGAATCCCCCAGTGAGGGGCTGGGGTGTTGCTCAGTGGTAGAGCCCCTGCCTAGAATCCCCCAGTGAGGGGCTGGGTTGTGGCTCAGTGGTAGAGCACCTGCCTAGAATCCCCAAGTGAGGGGCTAAGGTGTGGCTCAGTGGTAGAGCCCCTGCCTAGAATCCCCCAGTGAGGGGCTGGGGTGTGTGGCTCAGGCTCAGAGAGCTTGCCTAGCATATGCAAAGCCCTGTGTTCCATTCACTGTAAGCACACACACACACACACACACACACACACACACAGAGAGAGAGAGAGAGAGAGAGAGAGAGAGAGAGAGAGAGAGAGAGAGAAAGAGAGAGAGAGAGAGAGAGAGAGAGAGAAAGGGAAATTGCACTATTATCCTCCCAAAGCCAATGCAAAAAATAAGTGAGAAGATTGAGTCACATCCACATAATAGACACAGGCTGATTTATTCTCTTCCCCTTCTCTAATCCTGAGGGGCGGGCAACAGTCTCAAGCTTGTAAGAATGCAGAGCCATGCAGGGAGAGGAAACACGGACCGCCATGCTCACCCTTGGCCTTTCAGCATGAATGGGGAACGAGAGATGAGTCATATCTATAACCACCGCCAGTGAAAAGACATCCAGCATCGTTAGCCAGGATGGAAATGCAGACTGCGTGCCCCAAACTGCTCTCAGCAGAGAGCCCTGGGGAGTTTGCAGGGAGGAGGCAGAGACATTGGAGCCTTGGGGTGCTGTCAGTGGGAATGCAGGGGTTGTCAGCGCATGGGGAAACTGTTTGGCAGTTCCTCAGAGAGTTACACGCAAGACCCCGGCATCTGGAATTAGAGGGGGTTGTGAGCTGCCCGGTGTGGTTGCTGGGACCCTAGCCCGAGTCCTCTGGCAGCAACTTCTCTTAACTGCGGAGCCATCTCCTCGGCTCCTGCATCGTGAAACTTCCTGCCTCCCAGAATAATGACAAACAGATGCCTGTATTTTGTTTCATTGCTTGTTATATATATATATGGATATTTTGCCTGTAGTTATGTCTGTGCATCCGTGCGCATGCCTGGTACCCATGGAGGCCAGAGGAGGGCATCGGATCCCCTGGAACTGGAGCTACAGATGGTTGTGAGCTGCCGTGTGGAGGCTGGGAATCAAACCCAGTTCCTCTGTAATAGCAGCCAGGCTCTTACCTGCTGAGCCATCTCTCCAGCCCCAAATTTGTTAGTTAAACCACCTACCCGGTGGGAATTTATGGTAGCAGCCTGAAAGATGATCAAACCATGGAGACAAAAGCAAAAACAACAACACCAACACCAAACCAACAATAACAACAACCGAACCCAACAACGACAACCAGAACAAGAGGGGAGTAAGGAGGCTGAAGGATGTCACGCAGTGGTAGAGTTGCTTGCCTAGCATGTGCAAGGCCTGGGGTTGGCTCTCTAGAACCGGAAAAGGAAACAAATGTATAAATGTAAAAAAAAAATGTATAAATGAATGAAGCAGAGCTGGGGCCAGTCAGCCAAGCGCTGGCCTCGCAAACACGAGACCTAAGTTTGGTCCCTAGAACCTGTGTACAGAAGCCAGGTGTGGTCCTGTGCAGTTTTAATTCCAGCACTGGAGAAACAGGACGGGAGGCTCCCTGAGGCTAACGGGCTGGACACCCTAGCCGTGGAGGCCGCAAGCAATGAGGATAAAGCTTGAGGGACAACACCTGAGGCCAAGCTTTGGCCTGCATATGCAGCTGCGCAAACACACACACACACACACACACACACACACACACACACACACACACACACAGAGTGAAATGGGATTCAGGGGGTTTGGATCAGTGCATTGCCCAGCAGTCCCCTAATTTGATACCTAGTAAGAAGGAGGATTTGATAGATTCTACAACTCCCATGAATTTTGTAATCATGTGAGAAGGCCAGACACAAAAGGTCACTTATTGCATAATTGTACTTACATGAAATGTCAGACAAAGTGAATCTACAGACAGCAAATACTGGTTGCCAGAGACTGGGGCGAGGGTCAAAGGACTAAGGGGACAATGAGTAAGGGTTCAGGGGACATTTTTGTTTTTTAGTGGTGATGAAAATATCCTAAAGTTGAGGATAGTGATGTTTGCACAACTCTATGCACATATGAGACGACATTGAGTTGTATACTTTTTATTTTTGAGATAGGATCTTTTTTTGTTTTGTTTTGTTTTTTTCAAGACAGGATTTCTCTGTATAGCCTTGACTGTCCCAGACTTGCTTTGTAGACCAGGCTGGCCCCAAACTCACAGCTGTCCACATGCCTCTGTCTCGAGTGCTGGGATTAAAGGTGTGTGCAACCACCGCCTGGTGAGATAGGATCTTTTGTGGCCCAAGCTGACCTCACATTTGCTATGTCGCTTGACCTGAATCGTCCCGCCTCCACCTTCTGAGTCCTGGAATCAGAGGCATGTGCCTACACACACAGACTGCACTATATCCACTGAGCCATGCTCTCAGCCCCTCACTGAGGAATTCTAAGCAGGCACTGTACTGTTAAGCTACACCTCCAGCCCCTCACTGGGGGATTCTAGGCAGGGGCTCCACCACTGAGCCACACCCCAGCCCCTCACTGGGGGATTCTAGGCAGGGGCTCCACCACTGAGCCACACCCCAGCCCCTCACTGGGGGATTCTAGGCAGGTGCTCTACCACTGAGCCACACCCCAGCCCCTCACTGGGGGATTCTAAGCAGGTGCTCTACCACTGAGCCACACCCCAGGCCCTCACTGGGGGATTCTAGGCAGGTGTTCTACCACTGAGCCACACCCCAGCCCCTCACTGGGGGATTCTAGGCAGGGGCTCTACCACTGAGCCACACCCCAGCCCCTCACTGGGGGATTCTAGGCAGGGGCTCTACCACTGAATTATGCCTACAACTCTCTCTCTCTCTCTCTCTCTCTCTCTCTGTCTCTCTCTCTCTCTCTCTCTGGCTTGTTTTTGTTTTTGTATGAGGCAAGGTCTCAACCGAGTATAGTCTGACCTTGAGTTTACTAAGCTGCTTATACTGCTCTCTAACACTAGAGCCTCCGACCTCGGCCTCTCTAGTGCTGGAATTACAGGTGAGCACCACCACACTCAGCAAAGCCACTTCTTCTCTTTCTCTCCCTCCTCCTCCTCCTCCTCCTGCTCCTTCTCCTCCTCCTCCTCCTGCTCCTCCTCCTCCTCCTCCTGCTCCTTCTCCTCCATGTATCCCTGGCTGTCCTGGAACTCTTTCTGTAGATCAGGCAGGCCTGGAACCCACAGAGATCTCCCCCTTCCTCTGACTCCCGAGGGCTGGGATTAAAGGCGCGTGCCACCACTGCCCAGTGCAAAGCTGCTTCTTAAATCATACTTGGAGAAGTAGGTGTGGGGTCGGGTGTGGGGGTGCGGTTGGAGTGGCATGCAGTTTGGGTTCAGGTGTGCTCCCTTTATCATTGATGAAGGTTAACTTTTTAAAAATAGAAAGTGAGTCCAGGACAGCCAAGGATACACAGAGAAACCCTGTCTTGAAAAACAAAAACAAAAACAAACAAAAAAGAAGAAAATTCCATTTCAGCAGAGAATTTACTCCTCACAGCAGCTCCCAGCATTCCTTGCTTTTCCTTCTTTGCTCTTCTCACCCAGAGCAGTGAATCTATCGCCTGCATTTCCCACGGCTGAGCTAGTCAACAACCGGCTATTTTTGCTAATCTTTAGGATTAGTCTTTGAACTGCTAGAAAATCACCGCCTTAAAAAGGAAATGTTTCTGCCTTAGAACTTCTGCTCTGGTGGAATAAGCCTGATCAGTCCAAAAAACAAAACAAAACAAAAATCCTGTGTAAGTGCCCGATGGCATACCTCAAAATGGGCCCCAGCAGCTAAAAATAAACCCTTACAGAACAGCAAAACGTAGGCCAGGCACAGAGTGACCAATAGACCCTTCTCCAGGTGAGGAGTCTCAAAGCCCAAAGGCTGACCTGCTCTTGACTTACTTTGATCTAGTACCAAAGCTGATGGAGATATATTATACGTATGAATCAAAATGCTACTCTGCCCCTTATAAATATATTCAATTATAACATGTCACTCAAAGGAAATATAAGCTGGGGGCATAGCTCAGTGGTAGAGCACCTGCCTAGAATCCCCCAATGAGGGGCTGGGGTGTGGCTCAGTGGTAGAGCACCTGCCTAGAATCCCCCAGTGAGGGGCTGGGGTGTGGCTCAGTAGTAGAGCACCTGCCTAGAATCCCCCAGTGAGGGGCTGGGGTGTGGCTCAGTGATAGAACTCCTGCCTAGAATCCCCCAGTGAGGGGCTGGGGTGTGGCTCAGTGGTAGAGCCCCTGCCTAGAATCCCCCAGTGAGGGGCTGGGGTGTGGTTCAGTGGTAGAGCCCCTGCCTAAAATCCTGCAGTGAGGGGCTGGGAGTGTGTCTCAGTGGTGGAGCCCCTGCCTAGAATCCCCCAGTGAGGGCCTGGGGTATTGCTGAGTGACATGGTACCTGCCTAAAATGTTCCAATGAGTATTTTAGGACTGAACAAGCATGCATAAGGCATTGAGTTTCATCTTCAGGACTGAGAGATAAACAGCAAACTAATTGGTCTTCTAACTACTTTTGGATTAACCTCACACAGAAGTTGGTTTCAACCAATGGATGTGGTTCACTTTAATTCCGAACAATGAAGGTAAAGGTTGTAGAAGGAAGCACCCATGTTTGAAAGTGATGTCTCATTAAGTGGCAGAAAAAGTGAGGAATCAGAGAAAGATTTGACAGAGTAGGACCTGTCCAACTCTCACGAGAGAGGAAAGGGTTGCAGAGAGAGAGAACAAGCTAGAAACAGGCGAAGACAGAATGAGCCAGAGAATGAGAAAGAGCTAGAAGATTAGATCAGATTGCTAGAGTTAGTTTGAGGCCAAGCCGAGCCTCTCAGAGAAGCTGAGAGAAGCCAGTTTGAACCAGTCAGGGGAGGAGTTTTGAGCCTGAACGGCTGAGTTGAACCAGCCAGCAAGAGTTCAGGAAGAACTAGAAAGGGTGAGCTTATTCAGCAGTAAGTCTTGGAAGCTGAAAACATTCTAGGCCTAGATTAGATTGAATGGAGGCTAGACGCTCCCAGGATGAGGCGTAGGTTAGCAGACAGAGGCAGTTAGCCTCCCAGATGACAATTACTTCAGACGAATAAAAGTTACAAACACAGGCACACACAAGAAGTGGGTGATTCATTCCGAGGACTTATGAGCATCTGAGGTATGTGAAACACGCTGTCTACAAATCCTGTAAAGACAGGAATGAAAGGTTAATAAAATTGCTTAATAACTCTGAGGGCCTTAAGAGGTGTATTTAACTAAGACCCTGCCCTACCCCTCGCCAGGTATGGACAATTAAGCCTGGAGGTATTGGGCAACTCCACAGTGGGTTTGAAAGAGTTCACTCAGTTTATTTCCATCATAATTTGGATGCTTGCTGTGAGGTTGAAAACTGTTTAAAATAATGTTATGTGCCTGGGGGCGGTGGTGGTGCATGCCTTCAATTCCAGCACTCAGGAGACAGAGGCAGGTAGGTCTCTTGAGTTTGAGGCCAGCCTGGTCTATGGAGCAAGTTCCAAGACTACAAAGTGCTACACAGAGAAACCCTGTCTGGAAAAACCAAAAAACCAACCAATCAACCAGCCAACCAACCAAAAACCTTTATGAGTTGGGAGCATGGCTCAATGGCCACAGTTCTCACCTCTGACATTCTTCAGCCGTAAAATACAAAAATGGTACCTCGTAGCCAGGTCTGGTGTTGCAGGCTGGTATTCTTAGCAGCCAGGAGGCGGAGGCAAGAGACTACAAGTCCAAGGCCTTGCCTGGGCTACAGAGGGAGTTACTTTGGTGAGGCGTTAAATGAACATAAACAAGTAAACAAAAGAAAATAAACAAGTAGTTGCAAAAATAAAAAGTAAAAAGGTGGTGGGGGATAGTTCCCTTGTAGAGCACTTAATTGAGCATGCTTGAGGCTCTGGAATTCATCCTCAGCACAACAAACAATAAAAATAGAGACCAGAGCTCAGGGGGTAAGAGCACTGGCTGCTCCTGCAGAACACCTCACCTCCATGTGGTAGCTCATAGCTGCCAGTAGCTGGCCGGGCGCTGTGGCGCATGCCTTTAATCCCAGCACATGGGAGGCAGAGGCAGGCCAATGTCTGTGAGTTCGAGGCCAGCCTGGTCTACAAAGTGAGTCCAGGACAGCCAGGGCTGTTACACAGAGAAACCCTGTCTCAAAAAACCAGAAAAACAAAACAAATGACTGCCTATAACTCCAATGCCAGAGGATCTGATACCCTCTTCTGATTTTCATGGGCACCTGGCATGCCAGAGGTACACATACATACAAACAGGCAATATATATATATTTACACACACAATATAAAAAGAAATCTTAAAGATAGAGTGAGACACTTACATTTTTGACCAAGTCATCAGTGTCTAAGCTTTCTATGTATTGAATTTGGGTCTTTTCTTCTTCTTCTTCTTCTTCTTCTTCTTCTTCTTCTTCTTCTTCTTCTTCTTCTTCTCCTCCTCCTTCTTTTTCTTCTTCTTCTTTCCTCTTCTTCTTCCTTCTCCTCCTCTTCTTTTTTTTGGTTTTTCAAGACAAGGTTTCTCTGTGTAGCCTTGGCTGTCCTAGACTCGTTTTGTAGACCAGGCTGGCCTCGAACTCACAGCAATCCGTTCTTTTTGGCTTTTTGACACAGGGTTTCTCTATGTATCCTTGGCTCTCCTGGACTTGCTTTGTAGACCAAGCTGTCCCTGAATTCATAGAGACTGGCCTGCCTCTGCCTCCCCGAATGCTGGGATTACTAGCAAGCACCACTACACTTGGCTGAATTTGGGTCTTTGCAACTTTTTTTTTCCAGGTCTACTGAGGGATGACGAACACATCAAACACATTACCTTTGTTGATTTACCAGTCTTATTTGTTTATTTACCTAGTCATTTATTTATTGGTTTTCCATTTTTTGGTTTAAATTTTTTTTATTATGTTTTATGTTTTTGGATTTTTCTAGACAAGGGTTCTCTGTGTAGTTCTGGCTGTCCTGGACTTTACTAGACCAGGCTAGCTTTGAACTCACAGAGCTCCTCCTGCCTCTGCCTCCTGAGTGCTGGGATTAAAGGTGAGCGCCACCATTGCCTGGTGTTACCAGTTATATTTATACTACAGCCTGCCTTCTTTTAATAAACTACCAGTGTGGTTCATCTGTTACCTCTTCCGTCATCATTGTCATTCTTGTTTCGAGCCAATGTCTCACTCACTATGTTACCCAGGCTAGCCTCAAACTCACTATGTAGCCCAGGCTGGCCTTGGGATCCCCCTGCTTCAGCCTCCCGAGTGCTGGGATTACGGGTATCAGCCACCAGACCTGGCTTTTTTTTTTTTATCCCTATGTGCTGTTGTATAGAGGTACCACAGTGTGCTTAGCTAGTCAGCCGTACTTGGGCATTGGGACTGTTTCTGCTCACACTTATGGGACTAGTTGGCCCTGAAAACCCAATTTTATAACTGGAATACCCCTTTATATTTAAAAAGTGATGTTTTATCTATTTATTGTGTGTGTATGTGTTTAATCACACCTATGTGGAAGGAGCTGGTTCTTTCTTTCCATCATGTGGGTCCTGGGGCCTGAACTTGAGTCTTCAGTCTTGGCAGCAGGTGTCTTACAGGCCCCGCCCCCACATCATTTTTGTTTGTTTGTTTGTTTGCTTGTTTGCCTGCTTTGGGGGACAGGTTTTCACCCTTTATTCCCTGCTGGCTTGGAACTCACTTTGTAGACTATGGTGTTCTCAAACGCATGGGCAGTAAGTAGATCCTCTTCTTGCCTCCTCCAGAGTGCTAGGATTATAGGCATGAGGGGCCACACCCAGCTGCCCATACCTTTGGTGACATTTTCTTTATGTGGCAGAAATGTAATGAAATAAAAGTGAGGGCAGGCTGGATAGCTCAGTGGGTGAAGTGCTTGCCTTGCAAGCCTGATGGCCTGAATTCCAACCCTGGAATCCATATAAATGTGAAGGGAGAAGAGAGAGAGAGAGAGAGAGAGAGAGAGAGAGAGAGAGAGACATAGAGACAGAGAGAGAGAGACAGACAGACAGAGAGAGAGACAGACAGACAGAGAGACAGAGACAGAGACAGAGAGACAGAGATGGAAGGAGAGAGCTGAGTCCACAAAGTCATCTTCAGAACTCCGTATGCACACCAAGTCACAGATGTGTTTATGTAATGGAACATACATCATGCAGATGTGCACACACAGAAACACACATACACTAAGTCCAATTCAAAAGGAAAAAAACCCCACCGCATAAACCCATGGAAAAATAATTCAACTTTCTGGTGACCTTGTCTCAAAAACAAACAAATAAAAAAGACAGAAGACATCTGTATATACCGCCCCCCCCCATTTCACAAAATATAATTAATCCGTGAGCCCTTCGGGATTACAGAAAGACACAGACTGCTGGGGCTCACCCAGCCTTGTTAAATCAGATGACAGCGGGGTGGGATTTGGTGCTCCATGCTTTTGTTAAGTGTTTCCAGTTATTATTATGACTGAGCTTTCAGCCACTGGTACAGTTTATACACTAAGAGTCAGAGAATGCTCCAAATACAACAAACATCTTGCAGCGGTTGGAAGACGTTATGAGCGAGGTCACCGAAGTGACAATGACCTCTCTGACGTGAAGGAGAACACAAACTGTTCCAAACATGGACCACAAACAGAGATCCTAAAAGAATAAAGCTCCCTCAAAGAAAAGCAATTCAACACACCCAGGTCGTGGAAACCACCGAAATTCATTTTTAAAAAAAATTCAGTTTCTCCATTTTAAAAACAATTTGTGCTGGGTGTGGTTTTGCAGGCCTCTAGTCCCAACACTCAGGGGGGCAGGAGTGGGTGGATTTCTATGAGTCTGAAGCCGGATTGGTCTACAGAGTGAGTTCCAGACCAACCGGGGCTACACAGAGAGACCCCCCCCAAAACCAAACCAAACAAACAAAACTTCTGTGGTTTTTGTTTTGTTTTATTTTGTTTTTTAAATGATTTCCTATTATTGCGAGCATGAATGCCTGTGCTCCCCTAACCACGCACTTGGAGGTCAGTGGACAACTCAGGAAAAGTCTTCCCCGTTCTACGTTTATGTGGGCTAACCTCCGGCTGTAGAGCTTGTCAGCAAGCACCTTTATCAGCTGAGACAGGGTCCCTAATCCTGAGGAAACCTCTGTCTCCATATGACATGTTAATTGTGTTAAAAATATAAGATATATGCCGGGTAGTGCTGGCTGGTCTCTGTGAGTTTGAGGTCAGCCTGATCTACAGAGAGAGATCCAGAACAGTTCAAGGCCACACACACACACACACACACACACACACACACACACACACACACACACCCTGTCACACATGTATATCCCCCCCCACATGTTCCCCTGCTTTTCCTCTTCCCTCCATCTTCCCCTCCCCCGCCCTTCTTTTCTTTTTGTCCTTCTCTTCTTTACTTTTAAAAAATATTTATTATTTTATTTTATTTTATTTTTATTGTTATCGAGGTAAGGTTTCTCTGTGTGGTTCTGACTGTCCTGGAACTTGCTCTGGAGATGAGGGTGGCCTTGAGCTTAGAGATCCACCTCCCTCTCCCTCCCAAGTATTAGAATTAAAGGCCTGTGCCACCACCAAGTGTTAAAATTAAAGGCTGAATTTTCTACCTTTTAAAGCTAATTGATGTTGTATGGCTTCTTAGTCAGTGTTCTATTGCTGTGATGGAACACCATGACAGAGGTAACTCTCTCTTTATTTTTAAAAAAGATTTATTTATTTTTTATTTTTATACAGTATTCTGCCTGCATGTGTGCCTGTGCCCTAGAAGAGAGCACCAGATCACATTATAGATGGTTGTGAGCCACCATCTGGTTGCTGGGAGTTGAACTCAGGACCTCTGGAAGAGCAGCAGGTGCTCTTAACCTCTGAGCCGTCTCTCCAGCTGGCTCACAGTTTCAGAGGTTTAGTCCATGATCATCATGGTGGGAAGCATGGCAGCGTGCAGATATCTGGATCCACAGTCAGCAGGAAGATACACACAACACACACACACACACACACACACACACACACACACACACACACACAGCATCTGACTTGGGCTTTTGTAACCTCAAAGCCCACCCCTAGAGACACACTTCCTCCAACAAGGCCACGCCTCCTAACCCTTTCAAATAGGACCACTCTCTGGGGGCCCAGTATTCAAATCTATGAGTTTAAGGGGGGGGCATTCATTTTTGTTGTTGTTGTTTGTTTTTTTGTTTTTGATTTGGCATCGTAAGCCTGTGGATATTTTAAAAAATATTTTATTAATTTATTCATATTACATCTCAATTGTTAGCCCATCCCTTGTATCCTCCCATTCCTCCCTCCCTCCCGCTTTCCCCTCCCCTATGACTGTGACTGAGGGGGACCTCCTCCCCCTGTATATGCTCGTAGGGTATCAAGTCTCTTCTTGGTAGCCTGCTATTCTTCCTCTGAGGGCCACCAGGTCTCCCCATCAAGGGAACGTGGTCAAAAATGGGGCACCAGAGTTCGTGGGAAAGTCAGTCCCCGCTCTCCACTCAGCGGTGGAGAATGTCCTGTGCATTGGCTAGATCTGGGTCGGGGTTCAAAGTTTACTGAAGGGGGGCAGGCATTCTTACCCAAACCACCACATATGGCTACACATTTTCTTTATCCATTCCTTTTGTTTTTGTTTTTGTTTTGTGTCCTTTTTTTCAAGACAGGGTCTCTCTGTGTAGCCTTGGCTGTCCTGGACTCGCTTTGTAGACCAGGCTGGCTTCGAACTCTCAGCGATCTGCCAGCTTCTGCCTCCCGAGTGCTGGGATTAAAGGCGTGCGCCACCATGCCCGGCTCAGCTATTTTATTTATTATCACCGCGCGTGTGAATATGAAGTGCGTGTGTCTATGAATGTGAGCGCGTGCGTGCGCGTGCGCGAGTGCCCTGCCATGTGTACGGAGGTCACAGACAGCTTTTGGGAGTGTGTACAGGTTGCCACGGCACACATGAAAGGTCAGAGGAGAATGATTCCGGAGTCGATCCTCTTCTTCCCTCATGTGGGTTCAGGGGATCAAGTGTAGGTCATCCGGCTCAGTGGCAAGCATCCATACCCCTGATCCGGCCCATAAACCGGTGCCTCGTCTGGCTTTTTAAACATGTGCCTCATTATCTGGTTAACAGACCGGGCTTTCGCGACAGTGCAGCAGCCTGCCGGTCATCTTGCATAAGCAGGCGTGCGCCCAGTGTTTTTCAGGCTCTGCTTAGGTCTGGCCCCAATCCTCCTGAAGCGCAGGGTTGTTTGTTATCTTTCATGCTCCCAAGTCTAAAAGAGCTCAAGCCTTTAGCTGAGAAATTAGTCACATGGGCTAAACGCCCTATTCAGTTTTTTATAAAGTTTCCTTAACACCGATGACCCCCTTCCCAAGCTCTGTCCTCCAGGAGGCTCCTGTTCCAGGTTTGATTTGACATCAAAGGAAAAAAATAACTCTCTGGTTTCGAGCTCCCATAGACCCTGGGAACAAAACTCCAGGATCTTTTCTTTGCTACTTTGTGGGAAAAAAAAGATCTGATGTTCGGCACAAAAGCGCCTGACTGACCTTGTGACTCAGATTAAGAATCAAAGTCCTCACTATGGCTCCCAGCCCTGCGGCATGGCATCGGGGCTCCCTACGCCTGCCTCCCCAACTTGGATGGATTCCAGGCACACCGGAAGCTTGGTGTGGACCCCTCTGGTCTTCGTTCCTCCTTAAGAGAGCTGCTATCTGAGCTGCGCTGCGGAGTTCCCTCTTTGGGCTGCCTTTCTCAGGAGCTGGTGGCCTCAGACCGTAAAGTGCTTGCTAGGCAGGCATAAGGACCCGAATTCAGATCGTCAGCACCCGTTTAAAGATGGGTGTGAAGCCGGGCATGGTGGCGCAAGCCTTTAATCCCAGCACTCGGGAGGCAGGGGCAGGCAGATTACTATGAATTCGAGGCCAGCCTGGTCTACAAAGCGAGTCCAGGACAGCCAAGGCTACACAGAGAAACCCTGTCTTGAAAAACACAAAAATAAAATAAAAAATAAAAAAATAAAGATGAGTGTGAAGCCGGGCGTAGTGGCGCACGCCTTTAATCCCAGCACTCGGGAGGCAGAAGCAGGCAGATAGCTATGAGGTCGAGGCCAGCCTGGTCTACAAAAAGGAGTACAGGACAGCTAGGAATGTTACACAGAGAAACCCTGTCTCGAAAAACCAAAAATAAATAGATCAATAAATAAGTATGGATGTGGTGGCCTATGCCTGTAATCCCAGTGCTGGGCGAGGTGGGGACAGGATCCTTGGGGCTGGCTGGGCAGTCAGTCTGCCTGACTTGTTAGCTTCAGGTTCGGTCTGTTGAGAAAACATCTCAAAAGATAAGGTGAAGAGGGACTGAAGAGGACAGCCAGTGTTGACCTCTGACCCACACACTCACACACAAGGGATACACACAGACATTCAAACACTCACACATATACACATAGGAGCACACAGAAAAACATGGACACGCGTGCGCACACACACACACACACACACACACACACACACACACAGAGCAATCCTCCTGCTTCAACCTCTTGAGTGTGAGATCACAGCTGTGCACCACCATGCCTGGCCTGCACATTAATTCATGACACAGTTACTTCTCCAAAGAGCAACTTCAAAATCTTCTCAGCAGGCCAGGGAGATAGCTCAGGGGACAACGGCCCCTGCACCAAAGCCAGGTGACCCCAGTTAGAACTCCGGGACTCCAGTCCTCTGGAAGGAGAGGACTGACTCCCACACGTTGTCGTCTGACCTCCACATGCTTGCACTGGTACAGGTGCACACTGACACACCCATACACACTACAGTGTTGGGCATGGACCCCGGGCTTTGTGCATACTAGGGAAGCAATTCTATCAACTGTCATTTGCAACATAGTAAATAATTCAATGTAAGTTAAACATTGTAACGGAAAGGTTAAAAAGGAGGAGCTGGAGAGACGCTTCAGTGGTTAAGATTGCGTGCTTAGCGGACTTCATCGGCCTGTGATTCTAGCTCCTGGGCTTCGACCACCTCTTCTGGCTCCTCCGGGTCTGCTCAGTCATGACAGAACAGGCATTCACACACACACACACACACACACACACACACACACACACACACACACACACACACACATTTTTTTCAACCCTGTCTTGAAAAATCAAAACAAAAAACAAACAAAACAAAACAAAAACCCAAACTTTTTTTGAAAAATAGTTTTAAAATTAAAATGATCCCATTGCTTGCTTGCATACTTTCCCCTAGCCAAAGCCCTTTTTTTCTTTTACTTGTGGTAAAATAAATATGACATTTTAAAAAATGTTATTTAGGGACTAGGGATGTAGCTCAGAAGCAGTGTTTGTCTTGCACGCACAAAAGCACTGGATTTAACACCTGGCACTGTGGGGTCGAGGGAGCTGCCCCTGAAGCTATTGCCACGTGACTAGTCCATTGGCATCAACACACTCACTGTTGTGCATCTGCAGCCTCCATCTTCCATAGAAGATTCTTCATCTTTTGAAAAAGAGATTCATTAAATGCTGACTCCTATACCTTTCCCCTAGTTCCTAATGGTTCCACACAGTGTGCGTGTGTGTGTGTGTGTGTGTGTGTGTGTGTGTGTGTGAGAGAGAGA
This sequence comes from Acomys minous, assembly GCF_964271855.1. Classification (NCBI taxonomy): domain Eukaryota; kingdom Metazoa; phylum Chordata; class Mammalia; order Rodentia; family Muridae; genus Acomys; species Acomys minous. The sequence continues at coordinate 65,536,824 of NC_140498.1, read as the reverse complement.
GAGAGAGAGAGAGAGAGAGAGAGAGAGAGAGAGAGGGTCTCCTGTAGCTCATGTTGGCTTCAAACTCAGTATATCGCTGAGGCTGACCTTGAACTCCTGACCCTTCTACCTTTGCCACCTCCCAAGGGCTTGGATCACAGGCGTGCATCACCAGGCAAGGCATCTATCTATTTCCTGCTTCCTCCTTTGTAATTTTAGTAAATCACTGGGACATAGTTGGCCATTTGTGATGTTTGCTTCTTCCAGACTCTTGAGCAACCATTGCTACTGTCTGCTTCCTGGACATTTTCATCACCCCAAAAGGAGCCTGTATCCAATAAGCAGACACGCCCTCTGATCCTCCTGCGGCCCCTGCTCTCTGTCCCTATGGGTTTATCCAATTGCGGAAGTCTCCTCCCAATGGAATCATGTAACGCACAGTCTCAATGTCTGGCTTCTTTCTCATGGGGTGATATGTTCCGATAATAGGAGTATTTGGCCAGGCTCTAAGTTCTGTGATGAGAGTCTGCATTCTTGCCTGGGCCACCCTCCCTCCCTCCAACCTGACTTCTGGCATTGCCTCGGTGCACACGGAGCCCCAGCCTTTCCTCCCAGCTACCCTCCCACTGCAGAGGGTCCTATTCCCCAGCCTGGTGTTCTCTGCCCCTCAGTGATGGGCTGCGTCTTCTCCCTCTGCCCTGAGTCACCTGGTCTAGCTCTCAGGGCCTGTCTGGATAAGCTCCTAGTGTTAAGGGGCACCTCACTGCCTCCCCCTACCAAGCTTTCTCTTTTTCCCATTCATCCTACCTCCTTATAACCTATGTGGGGACGTGGCTCAGTTGGCAGAGTGCTTGACTAGCGTGCTTGAGGCTCTGGGTTCTATCCCCAGCATGTACTGTAAGCCTGGTGTGTGCCTGTAGTCTCAGCACTCAGGAGCGGGAAGCAGAATAGGAGTTCAAAGTGATGCTTGGCCACAGAGTGAGTTTGAAGCTAATTTGGGATGAGGCTGCAGTGAGAATTCTGGAATTTTGGTTTCTTTGTTTTCAGGGTTGTTGTTGTTTTTTTTTTTTTTTTTTTTTTCTCGTTTGTTTGTTGTTTTTCGAGACTGGGTTTCTCTATGTTATCTTGGCCATCCTGGACTCCCTTTGTAGACCAAGCTGACCTCAAACTCACAGTGATCTGCTTGCCTCTGCCTCCCGAGTGCTGGGATTAAAGGTGTGCACCACCATGCCCGGCTTGTTTTCATTTTAATCTCAGGTGTGGGGATATGGGCCTGCTTTGAAGCCAGCTGACTGGGACTTGTCTCCTGCTCTAGCAGGGGCGTGATTTTGCCAGCTGCTGATAGTTTCTGTGATTGTGTGACTTTTTTTTTTTTTTAATCCTGTGAACAGGATCCACCTGTCTCTGCCTGCTGAGTGCTGGGATTACAGGTGCGTGCCACCATGCCCTGCCCTTTTGCCTCTCTTCTTTAGTGTTATGGGGTTGAAAGGGTGGAAGAAAAGGAGTTGAGTAGGGTGGAAGAGAGAAGAACCCACAAAGTAACCAACACTTGGCCATGAGACTCTGTCTCAAATGTTTGGTTTTTATAAAATCACATTAATGGACAAATAACTTAGAAAACGTATGATTCTATAAGGGGATGGTTTATCTCATTTGATTCTACTCCAGCCCAACCCTCTCTGGAAAAAAATAGAATCAAGAGTGTGTGTGGTCATGTTCAGAGCACTAGATATATTTAGAAACAGAAAGTAGATTCTTTAGTGGGAAACATGTGAATGCGGAGTCCACCCATCTTTTTTTTTTTTTTTTTGGTTTTTTTTTTTTTTTTTTTTTGGTTTTTTGAGACAAGGTTTCTCTGTGTAGCCTTGGCTGTCCTAGACTCGCTTTGTAGACCAGGCTGGCCTCGAACTCACAGCGATCCGCCTGCCTCTGCCTCCCGAGTGCTGGGATTAAAGGCGTGCGCCACCACACCCGGCCGTGAGTCCACCCATCTTTGAAATGTTTTCTGTAAACTTTTTTTGGCCTTGAGAATTTTCAGATGACAAGTTCTAAGAATGGAGCTGGTAGATGCAACTCAAGGACAGAGCGTGCACCTCCCCACTCTCCCCTCCCCCCACCTCACTAAGAATATATACTAAGGGTCAGTGAGCTGGCTTAGTGGGGGAAAGTACTTGCTGCTAAGCCTGACGACCTGAGTTCGATTTATAGGCCCCACACAGTGGAAAGAGAGGGCGGACTCTCACAGTTGTCCTCTGATTTTCAAATGGGTGTTGTGGTATGATTCCCCCTCACATCAATCAACCAATCAGTACTTGTGAAAAATGTGTTTTAAATAAAGGAATCACACCGGGTATGGTGGCACATGCCTTTAATTGCAGCACTTGGGAAGCAGAGGCAGACAGATCGCTGAGTTCGAGGCCAGCCTGGTCTACAAAGCAAGTCCAGGACAGCCAAGGTAACATAGAGAGACCCTGCTCAAAAAAGAAAAGAAAAAAAAAAAAAAAGAATGACTCCAGGAGTGACCACAGGATGAAGAGTTCAAGGCCATCTTTTGTTTTGTTTTGTTTTGTTTTTTGAGACAGGGTTTCTCTATCTAGCCTTGGCTGTCCTGGACTCGCTTTGTAGACCAGGCTAGCCTTGAACTCACAGGGATCTACCTGCCTCTGCCTCCCAAGTGCTGGGATTAAAGGTGTGCGCCTCCACCACCTGGCTTCATGGTCATCGTTAGCTACTTAATGAGTTTCAGGACCCAGGCTCAAGGTTTGCACTCCACCCCCTCTCTCCTCTATCTGTCTGTTTGTGTCTCTCTGTCTCTGTCTCTCTGTCTCTCTGTCTCTCTGTCTCTCTGTCTCTCTGTCTCTCTCTCTCTCTCTCTCTCTCTCTCTCTCTCTCTCTCACACACACACACACACACACACACACACCAGAAAGGAGAATACACACACTAAACTGCAACATTTGTCATCTAAGCCTTTTGCAAGTTCATGGGCATATTGAGAAATGAAATATGACCTTAGGCCTTGAAATCTCATAGCTGTTTTTAGATCCGTAAACAGCTCAGAACCAGACAGTGGCCCCAGAAGTGAGGGATGGGTAGGGAAGCCGAGTGAGCAGGTCCAGGCGTTCCTGTTTGTTCTTGATGAATCTCTGCCCCCAAGAACCCTGACAAGAATCCTCCTGCAGATAAGCTGTGAAACAGAACTGAGTGCCATGTAGCCCAGACTGGCATCCAATTTGATGTGTAGCTAATAATGACCTTCAACCTCTCATGCTCCTGCCTCTACCTCCCTGATTCCCCACGTGTTCAGCACCACAGTTTTGTTCATATGGAACCTAGTGCTTTGGATTTTTTGTTTGTTTGTTTTGTTTTGTTTTTGTTTTTTTCGAGACCGGTTTCTCGGTGTAGTCATGGCTGCTCTAGACTCACTTTGTAGACCAGGCTGGCCTTAAACTCACAGTGATCCACCTGCCTCTGCCTCCCCAGTGCTGGGATTAAAGGCATGGGCTACCAGGCCCCACCAGGAACCCAGGGCTTTGTATGTGCTAAGGAAGTACACACTACCAACCGTGTCATTAGCATAGTGTGTGTGTGTGTGTGTGTGTGTGTGTGTGAGAGAGAGAGAGAGAGAGAGAGAGAGAGAGAGAGAGAGAGAGAGAGGATGAAAAACCAGAGCCTCACACAAGCTTGTCATGTGTTCCACCACTGAAATACACAAACAGTCCTGGGACTGTCGTGTGGGCGTGGCCTGTACTCCTAGCCTCAGAACTGTAGAGATGGGGGCATCCTCGCAGCAAACTAGTTAGCAAATTGAGCTGTGTATAAGTGACGTCTGGGTTTGATTGAGAGGCCCTGTTTTGTCTACTAAGGTAGAAAACCTCATCAACCTCAGACCACACACACACACACACACACACACACACACACACACACACACACGTGGACATGGTGGGAGGATGGGGGAGCCCACTTCCCTCTTTGTTCCTCACGTGGTGTAGGCTCCAATCATGTTAGGAAACATAGCAAACCTTCAACATCCGTCAAATCAAACTGAATGTGCTGCCACAAAGCCCTTTCAGGTTGTAAAGTGGAAATGACACCTGTTTTGTTTTGTTACATTTTTGGAAGAGAGTCTCCTTCAGCTCAGGCTGGCCTCAAACTTATTACAAGGCCTGCCTCATAATGATTCCTGCCTCCCCCCTCCTGGATGCTAAGAATATAGGTGCTCACAGCTGTATGTGGCACTGGGGACAGAACCCAAGACTCTGGGCATGCTAACCAAACACCCTTCCAACCAAGCCACATTCCCGGCCAATGTTTGATTGGTTGGTTTTGTTTGAGACTTGGTCTCACTGTGTAGCCCAAGGCTTCCTTGAGCCACAGAGATCCACCTGTCTCTGCCTCCCAAGAGCTGGAATTAAAGGCCACTCTGCCTGGCCCCATGAAACTTTAAACATGTCCTTTCTTTGTTTGCTTTGTTGTTTTTAACTTTTTTTTTTCTCTTTCATGCGTATTTGGTTTTTATTTTTGTCTTGGATTTTCGAGGCAGGGTTTCTCTGTGTAGCCTTGGCCGTCCTGGACTCGCATTGTAGACCAGGTTGGCCTCGAACTCACAGCAATGTGCCTGCCTCTGCCTCCCAAGTGCTAGGATTAAAAGCGTGGGCCACCACCACCTGGCGCTGGCATTCATGTGTATTTGGATGTGATATATGTGTGGTGGTTTAAATAGCTATGACCTCCATAGACTCGTGTGTTTGAATGCTTGGCCCATAAGAAGTGGCACTATTAGGAGGTGTGACCTTGTTGGAGGAAGTGTGTCACTGTGGGGGTGAGTTTTGATGTCGCCTATGCTCAAGCTGTGTGCCCGGTGTGGCACACAGTCTTCTGCTGTCTGCTGATGTAGAACTCTCAGCTCCTTCTCCAGCACCCCGGCTGCCTGCGTACCACCACGTTTTCCACCATGATGATAATGGACTAAACCTTGGAAACTGTAAGCCAGCCCCAATTGAAGGTTGCCCTTTATAAGAGTTGCCATGATCATGGTGTCTCTTCCCAACAATAAAAACCCTAACTAAGATAGTATGTTCGTTTGCATATATGTAGGGGTGTGTGTGTGTGTGTGTGTGTGTGTGTGTGTGTGTGTGTGTCTGTATAGTCCCAAGATTGATGTTGGGTGTCTCGCTCAGTCATTTCAGTCATTCTTCACCTTATTTACTGAAGGAGGGTCTCTCAATTAAACCTGGAACTCACCCTCTATGGCTAGTCTCAACAGCCAGCTTGCTCTTGAGGCTCCCCTGTCTCTGTCTCCTGAGCATTACAGTTACTATGCCTGCCTGCCCCCTGTTGCTGTGATGAAATACCCTGACAGAAAGTAACTTAGGGAGAAAGGGGCTTGGTTGCAGCTGACAGTTCCTAGTCACGTGTGGGAATTTCAGTGTGGGAAAGGTAAGGTAGGAACTTCAAACAGCTGGTGACATCACGTCCAGTCAAGAGCGGAGAGAAATGACCGCATGCAGGCTCGCTCGTGCTCAGCTCGGTTTTCTACTCTCATACAGTCCAGGACTCCCTCTGCCTAGGGAATGGTGCCGCCCAGAGTGGGCTGAGTCTACCCCTGTCAATTAACTTGAGACCATTCCCCACACCAACCCAAGATAATCAGTCCCACACTGGACTCTCTTCCTAGGCGAGTCCAGCTTGTGCCAAATTGACAAAGGTAACCATCATCCGCGGGCTCTGGGGGATCCCAAACTTTTTAACTGCTCACCATCTTGCCATCTCGAACAAGTAACTTTTGCCTTGAAATAGCTACTTGGCCCTGGCCTGTTGTAGAGTTCAGGTCTCTTTAATCAAACAGAAAATTCTTATGTTGAAAGGTACTTCCTCTTGTTATTTGATTGCCTTCCAGGTTTAGTCCAATTTCATCCAGATTGCGGTCAAATTTCTTGGTCATTTTTTAATGTGAGTATTAAAATATCAAGTCCAGAGTCTTTGTTCTGGGGTATTGGATCTTCATGCATACTGAGACATATTTTGGGACTTTTTTTTTTTTTTCTTTTGGACTCTTGACAGGAAAGAATGCTTGCTTTTATTTTTTTTTTTAATTTAAAAATTTTATTTATTTATTTATTTTAGTGTCTTGAAGCTTCCATGGTCATGTTCAAGTTCTAAAACTGTCATGCATTCTGATGAGGCATTTTATTTAACAGAGTATTTTGTCTTAATTAAGCCCATCTGAGGAGACATGCAGAGCCTGAAAGAATGTGCTCTCTCCTTTACAAGTCAATTATATTTATAGCATTCATAAACTAAATCACGAACAAAAGCAGGATTTTAGCTGTGGTGTGGCTGTGTCTTCTAAGTTCATGGGGATGGAAGAGGGTAGGGCCAGGCTTAGTCCAAACATGGAAAATCAAGACATTGAAAACAGGCAATTTTTTTTTCAGTGTTTTTTAAAAACAGTGCTGATTTTGTTTGGTTGCTTGAATTCCCCTCCCCCCCAAGATAGGGTTTCTCTGTGTAGCCTTGGGTGTCCTGGACTTGCTTTGTAGACCAGGCTGGTCTCGAACTCAGAGAGATCCGCCTGCCTCTGCCTTCCCAAGTGCTGGGATTACAGGCATGGGCTACCACGCCTGGCTTGTGCTGGGTTTTTATTTTATCCTTTTAAAACTTATGGGCGCTCTACCTGCATGTGTGTCTATGCACCATATGTGTGCCTGGTACCCACAGAGGCAAGAAGAGGGTATTAGATGCCTTAGAATTAGAGGTATAGATGGTTGTGAGCCACCAGCTGGGTGCAGGCTGTAAGGTTTGGCAGCAAGCTCCTTGCTCCTTTGCCACCTGAACCATGGTACTAGCCCTTTTATTTTTGTGAAAAAAAATTGAAATGTTTTTGGTGTGTACAAGTATACGTGGTGTGTGAAGATATATTCGTGCAAGCGTCCATAGCCATGCATGTACAGATGTCAGAGGAAGACAGTGGGTTTGTTATTTATTTCCTTGATCCTAATTTCTTTTTTTTTTTTTTTTTTTTTTTTTTTTGGTTTTTTGAGACAGGGTTTCTCTGTGTAGCCTTGGCTGTCCTGCCTTGATCCTAATTTCACTCCCTTCCAACTGCAGTGACAGGTGTCATGGGTCTTGGTGACTTGAACTCAGGTCGTCAGGTTTATACAATAACTACTCTTCTACCCTGATATTGGGATTTTATTTATTTTACTTGTAAGTATCAATTTATTTTTATTTTATGTGTATGTGTGTGGGGTGGTGGTGGTGGTGGTGGTGGTGGTGGTGTGTGTATGTGTGGTGTGTATCTGTATGTGTCTGTGTGTGTGGTGTGTGTATGTGTGTGTGTCTGTGTGTGTGGTGTGTGTATCTGTGTGTGTATGTATGTGTGTTTGTGTGGTGTATATGTGTATTTGTGTAGGCACAGTGTGAATATGGAGGTCAGGGGACAACTTTTAGGAGTCAGCTCTTTCTTACTGTGTGTGTTTTGTTTTTAAGATTTTTTATTTTATGTTTTTATTTATGCAGTATTCTGCCCACATGTGTGCCTGCGCTCCAGAAGAGGGCACCAGATTTCGCTGTAGATGATTGTGAGCCACCATGTGGTTCCTGGGAATTGAACTCAGGACCTTTGGAAGAGCAGACAGGATCTTAACCTCTGAGCCATCTCTCCAGCCCCCTAGTGCGTGGGTTTTGAGACTCTAACTCAGGTCATCAGCCTGGCCTAAGCTTCCCAGGGGTTGAACTCAGTTTGCTGGGCTTGACCACAGGTACTTTCCCACTGACCACCCTCATGGCACTCCATCTTATTTCTTGTTTGGGGGCGGGGCTTATGTGGCAGTTCCATAACACTGTCCATCATTAAAGGAAATCACCTTATTTCTTAAGACATGGTTTCTAACTGAACCTGGAGCTTCCTGGTTCACCTGGACTGTCCCTCCCTGTATCCATGTCCCCAATGATGGCACTACAAGTGTGCGCCACCGTGCCTGGTTTTTGCAGGGTTGCTGGAGATCCTAGTTTATTAACAAATACTTACCCATCAATCTTCCCACAGCCCCTCACCATTATAACTTCTAAAGGTTCAGATATCATCTGTGACCCACATTATGAAATAGAAATTTAAGAGCAGCTTTGTGACTTTGAGATGGCTTTGAACTCTCCTAACTTGAATATTCAGAGTCATGAGAGAGAGAAATGAGACAAGGTTTTGTTTTTTGAGACAAGGTTTCTTCGTATAGCTCTAGTTGACCTGGAACGAGCTCTGTAGACCAAGCTGGCCTTGAACTCCCAGAGATCCATATACCTCTGCCTCCTGAATGCTACAACTAAAGGCATGTGCCTGGTAGCTTCACTATGTAGTTCAGGCTAGCTTTGTACTCACAGAAGACTTGCTTGCTTCTCTCTTTCTCCAGGGGAGGCTTTTGTTGGTTGAGATCTCCTCCCTGGGGGAGTCCAGGCAGATGCTCTACCACTGAGCCACATCCCAGCCCCTCACTGGGGGATTCTAGGCAGGGGCTCTACCACTGAGCCACACCCCAGCCCCTCACTGGGGGATTCTAGGCAAATGCTCTACCACCGAGCCACACCCAAGCACCTCACTGGGGGATTCTAGGCAGGTGCTCTACCACTGAGCCACAGCCCAGCCCCTCACTAGGGGATTCTAGGCAGGGCCTCTACCACTGAGCCACAGCCCAGCCCCTCACTAGGGGATTCTAGGCAGGGCCTCTACCACTGAGCCACACCCCAGCCCCTCACTGGGGGATTCTAGGCAGGGGCTCTACCACTGAGCCACACCCCAGCCCCTCACTGGGGGATGCTAGGCAGGTGCTCTACCACTGAGCTACATCCTCAGCCCTCTCCATTTTTTCAGTATGCAGCAGTGGGTAGCTCCATTTCCTGGTCCAACAGGCACAGCTCCTCCAATCTCCTTGCCTTAGGTTTCATAAGAGTCATTTTGTTTTCCATCCTCCAGGACAGGCAAAGTCAACATCTATAATTAAACGTGTCACTTATTAAATTTCACACCTAAATGAGTAGCTCTTGCTGAGATGTGAGGATTGCAGTATGTCTCAGAATCAATGAAGAGGCAGTGTTGCCCGGCGGGGGGTGGAAACGGAACCTCCTCCGGGGGCTGAGTTGCAGATCATGTCCTCTCCGTGGGACTTCTCACTGGGCTCTGTAAGCCAGCACTCATTGCTCTTGAGGATGGATATTTGGGACTTAAGTGGATAACTGTAAGTCCGGTTTTAGTTGTCAACAGTGGCTAGGGATGGGATGCTAAGTAAATAAATATATCATATTCAAATTGCATTGCATTTCCCTCCCTCCTCCCCTCCCTCCCTCCCTCCCTTCCTTCCTGTTGTTCTCTCCCTCCCCACTGCCCTCTCTTGACAGGCTGTCTTCAAACTCTTTGTGTAGCCCAGGATACCCGTGAACCTGGGGTCCTCCTGCCTTCATCTTCCAAGTGCTGGGATTATAGGTGTGTACCATTATGCCTGGCTTGCCCCCCCCTCCTTCCATCCCTCCCTCCTTTAGCTTTCTCTCTCTCTGTTTTTTTTTTTTTTTTTTTTTTTTTTACCGTATATTAACCCATTGGTTGCAGGCTAGGCTAGTCTCAAATGGTAGCGCTTCTACTGGTCTTTCAGTTCCTCGAGTTTTCTGATGGCAGACTTCACCATGACGGCAGAAGTGGGGTCGTAGGGCCAGGCCCCACCAGCTACTGTTTTTATGCAGGAACCACAGTGCCAGGTGCCAAGGGCTCCTCTCTTCATCTTGGTCTTGCCACAGAAGGAGCAAGTGTACTTGGCGTGCTGGCTGATTTCAATTTTCTTCACCATTTTCCGGAGGGAGGCACCATATAGCAGGTCCCGTATTTCCCAACGATCCTAACCTTCTTGGTGCATTTAGCAATCTCATTGGAAACCAAAGTCAGAGCCTGAAGAGCTCCATTATTATTATTTTTCCCTAGACAGGATCTCACGTAGTCCTGTAGCCCCCACTGACATGTGCCTCATGATCCTCCTACCTGAGCCTCCTGAGTGGTAAGATTACAAGTGAGCACTATCACACCAAATTTTGATAAGCTGCTGGGGATTTAACCCAGGGCTAAGGTTCATGCTGCACCATGTCACAGACCCATCTTTTTCTCTCTATTACTTCTCTTTCTTCCATGATAAACTTGTGTGGGCATGTATCAGTGGTGTGGTAGAGCACCTGCCTAGAATCCCCCAGTGAGGGGCTAGGGTGTGGCTCAGTGGTAGAGCACCTGCCTAGAATCCCCCAGTGAGGGGCTGGGGTGTGGCTCAGTGGTAGAGCATCTGCCTAGAATCCCCCAGTGAGGGGCTGGGGTGTGGCTCAGTGGTAGAGCACCTGCCTAGAATCCCCCAGTGAGGGGCTGGAGTGTAGCTCAGTGGTAGAGCAGCTGCCTAGAATCCCCCAGTGAGGGGCTGGGGTGTGGCTCAGTGGTAGAGCACCTGCCTAGAATCCCCCAGTGAGGGGCTGGAGTGTGGCTCAGTGGTAGAGCACCTGCCTAGAATACCCCAGTGAGGGGCTGGGGTGTGGCTCAGTGGTAGAGCACCTGCCTAGAATCCCCCAGTGAGGGGCTGGGGTGTGGCTCAGTGGTAGAGCACCTGCCTAGAATCCCCCAGTGAGGGGCTGGAGTGTGGCTCAGTGGTAGAGCACCTGCCTAGAATCCCCCAGTGAGGGGATGGAGTGTGGCTCAGTGGTAGAGCACCTGCCTAGAATACCCCAGTGAGGGGCTGGGGTGTGGCTCAGTGGTAGAGCACCTGCCTAGAATCCCCCAGTGAGGGGCTGGGGTGTTGCTCAGTGGTAGAGCACCTGCCTAGAATCCCCCAGTGAGGGGCTGGGGTGTAGCTCAGTGGTAGAGCACCTGCCTAGAATCCCCCAGTGAGGGGCTGGGGTGTGGCTCAGTGGTAGACCACTTGTCTAGAATCCCCTAGTGAGGGGCTGGAGTGTGGCCCAGTGACAGCAAATGTTTAGAATGCCCAAGACTTCGGGTTAAACCCCTAGTACTACAATAAATTAGCATAAGGTGTCACAAGTGTGATCTTCTGAAAAGTGGAAGTTCAGTTTGCTTCATGTGCCTCTCCCTTTCTTAGGTCTGGAATTCTTGGTGAGAGAGAGGCATACGCTATTGTGGTCTCAGAGTCAGCATCTGAGAGTGCTTCACACCAGGTAGGTGGCTTGTTGGCCAGCTCCCCTCAGTTTTCTGGTTGAAGATGATTTAGATAGGAGCCAGAGAGAGTGAAGGCTTCAGAGAAACAATGTTTCCTTGCTTTCCTCTTTTGCCTATATTTCGGTTATGAGCAATTGGTTTTTTTCTTTGAAAATATGTTTTCTATTTTATTTTATGTGCATATGCGTGTATATGTTTGTGTATATGTGTGTCTTGTGGGTGCAGGTGCCCATGGAAGCCAGAAGAGGATATCAGATTCCCTTGTTGTTGAGCTGCCTAAAGAGAATTCTGGGAGCTGGACCCTGGTCCTCTGGAAGAATGACAAGTGCAGCCAGGAGGTGGTGGCGCACGCCTTTAATCCCAGTACTCAGGAGGCAGAGGCAGGTGGATCACTGTGAGTTTGAGACCAGCCTGGTACACAGAGTGAGTCCAGCACAGTCAAGGTTACACAGAGAGAAACCCTGTCTACACACACACACACACACACACACACACACACACACACACACACACAAAACCAACAAGAACAACAAAAATAATGTTTGGTGAGTGATTGATGTGGTAGGGCCAGCCCAGTGTGGGTGGGACTACCACTGGGTTCTGTAAGAAAGCAGACTGAGCAAGCTATGATGAGCAAAGCAGTAAGCAGCACTCCTCCCTGGCCCCTGCATCAGTTCCTGCCGCCTGGTTCCTGCTCTCAGTTCTTCTTCTTCTTTTTATTTCTTATTTTTGTTTTGTTTTTTCAAGACAGAGTTTCTCTGTGTAGCCATAGCTATGTTGGACTCACTCTGTAGACTAGACTGGCCTCGAACTCACAGCGATCCTCCTGCCTCTGCCTCCTGAGTGCTGGGATTAAAGGTGTGTGCCGCCATGCTCGGTTTTTGATTCCCCCCCCCCCCCCCATTCTAATCATGGAGTCCGTCTAGGCTGTGGCTCCTTCTGAGAATCCAGGCGCTCACAAGATCGCTCTGTATCGCTCTTGCTTGTCTTATAGCCCCATCATAAATAATTAATCCGAAGTCACGCCCAGGAAACTAATGGACCGGGTGCCGTCAGCTGTGTTGCTTGGGAGGATTTTTTTGTTTGTTTGTTTCTTTTCCTCAGGGGTCCTTTACCCCATTCACAAAAACCCAGGAAGCGGATAAGGCCTCTTCCATTAGCAGGAATGAGTTGTCTGCACCGAACACTTAGATCAGAAACCACAGCCGAATCACCTCGCCTCTTGTGCACTTCAACTTGAGGTCTATCAGACCCTGGACCACATATTTCCCCCTGTGGATCTCTCACAAGCCCCCTAAGGAAAAGGCCTGACTGAATTATGTTGTTTGGTTTGTTTCTGTACTAGGGACCAAGGTTTTGTGCATGTCCACGCTCTACCACTTAGTTATACCCACAACCCTCCTTTTACTTTGTGCGTGCATATGTGCGTGCTGGCGCGTGCGTGCCATAGCATACATGATGAGGTCAAAGGACAACCTTGGCTTGGCTGCTGGTTCTTGCCTTTAACCTTGTTTGAGGAGAGGGGGGCGTGTCTCTTTGTTGTTCACCTCTTTATATCTCAGACTAGCTCGCCCACGAGCTTCTGAGGATTTCCACGTCTATGACTCCTTATAGGCGTACGCTACTACAGCCGGCTTTTTGTGGGATTTGAACTCGGGTCCTCACACTTGTATAGCAACCAAGTCTTTATCCACTGAGCCATCTCCACAACGCCCCGCGTCCTCCTTGAGAACGAGTAGCCCAGGCTAGCCTCTAACTGGATATGTAGTTAAGCATAACCGTTGAGTTTCCTATCATACTTCCGGAGGGCTGCCTGGGGTGGCAGGAGAGTGGACCACCATGATGTCAGGTTTTTATTTTTATTTTTGTTGGGCTGTTGCTGAGCCTAAGGCATCAAGCAAACTAGTAAGCGCTCCATCACTGAGACACGGCCCCCCGCTGCTACTCTTTTTTTTTCCTTTTCCTTTCTGACACAGGAGCTTGCTGTGCTACCCAGGCTTTGCCTCGAATTCACGATGTATTTTGGGCTGGCCTCGAGATCTTCCTACCTCAGTCTCCTAAATGTTAGGAATTACAGGTGTTGCGCTACTACCTGGCTAAACATCGTCAAGTTTATACTGCGTCCAGTTCCCAAATATTTTCAACAAAGAAAGCCTCAGACCCACCCTGAAGTCATCTCCTCCCTCTGCAGCCCCAGTTCCTGGCAGCCACTTGATTCACTCCCTGTCTCTATGGATTTTTTTTTTCCCCGTATCCCAGCCATTTCCTATAAATGGAATCGTACAATCTGTGGTCTTTGTGTCTGCTGGCACTGTCACTTAGCGTGTTTTTGGAGCTTATCCATCCAGCGTCATGTATCAAGCCTGCCTTTCTTTTTAGTTTGGCTGGGTATGTGTAGGCATGTTCATATGTGTGCGTGTACCCATGAGTGTGGAGGTTACAAGTTGATATCCAGTGTCTCCTAGGTATCCAGGCAGGGTCTCTCACTTGAACCCAGAGCTCTTTGGTTAGGCTTAATCCAGCTAGCCAGCTCTCTCCAGGGATCCCCTGCCTTTCCATCCTGAACGCTGGAAACCCAGGTGGGCTGCCACACCTGCCTGGCATTTATTTTATTTTATTTTTTTCTGCCTGGCATTTATATGGGTGATGGGGGACCTGAATTCTGGTCCTTTTGATTCTTTTTTTTTTTTTTTTTTTTTTTTGGTTTTTCATGACAGGGTTTATCTGTGTAGCCTTGGCTGTCCTAGACTCCCTTTGTAGACCAGGCTGGCCTCGACCTCACAGCAATCAGCCTGCCTCTGCCTCCTGAGTGCTGGGGTTAAAGGCGTGCGCCACCACACCCGGCTCCTTTTCATTCTTTAGGAAGTGTTTTTACCCACTGAGCCGTGGCTCGAGTCCCACACCTTCCTTCCTACAGTTACATTCCACTACATGGATAGATTGCCATTTGTTCATGCAACTATACATTCACGGACCGATGTCTGGCCAGTTCCCTCCTTTTACAGCTCAGGAATGCTGCCGCTTTGAGTGCATTGTGCAGCAGGGATTTGCTTGGATGCCTCTTGCTATGCTGACTGACTGCTCTTTGTTCTCAGTTTCTGTATTAGCCAAGAGGCTGGCTCCCAGCTATGGAAAAGCCGTGGTGGCACACTCGTGTAATTCTAGCATCCAGGAGGCTAAGACATGAGGATCACAAATATGAAATGTAGCTTGAACTACCTATGGAATTCAAGGCAAGTGGGGCCTATATGTCAAGTTATTGCCTAAAAAAAAAAAAAAAAAAAAAAAAACAACCAACCAACCAAACAAACAAAAAAACCAAGCAAAACCAAAACCAAAAAACAGGGCTAGCTAAGATGCTAAAGTGCTTGCCATGTAAAAGAAAGCTTGGAGGCCAGCTGGTGGTGGTGTAGACCTTTAATCCAAACACTCCAGAGGCAGAGGCGGGCAGCTCTCTATGAATTTGAGGCCAGCCAAGACTACAGAGCTAGTTTCAGAAAAGCCAACACTACAAAAGAAACCCTGTCTTGAAAAAGGGGGGAAACAAAGTAAAATAAAATAGGAGAAAGAAAGAAAGAAAGAAAAGAAATCTCAAGGTACGTTGGCACAGTGCTGGGGAGATGAAGACGGGTAGACTCCTGGGGCTTGCTGGCCAGCCTAGTGGTGGGTGTGGGTGCGCACGCCTTTAATCTCAGCACTCAAGAGGCAGAGGCAGGCTGATCTCTGTGAGTTCAAGGCCAGCCTGGTCTACAAAGCAAGTCCAAGACAGCCAAGCTTACATAGAGAAACTCTGTCTCGAAAAATCAAAATAAATAAATAAAATAAAATAAAAAAGTAAAAAAAGAAAGAAAAAAGTACCTCATAGAGAAATACTCAAAGCATGAATATTGCATGCACATACATGTGGACACATACACACACACACACACACACAGAGGATCAAAAGAACAAAACAAAACAAAAGGCTGGTATTTCTCCTTCCTCACTTGTAGCCAGGCTGATCCTGCTGTGACCTCCTGGACGTTGTGTGACAAGCAACCCTCCTTGGCAAACCTGATGGGTAACATGTCTCAGAGGGTCACAGCCCTCCGTGGCCACCCATTAATTAGTAAGCTGCCTTGTCATATGTCCTGGGAAGGGTGCCCTAGGATGTGGTTTACACTTCTGTTATTAGTTTTCCAGAAGCTCGCAGAAGAAATACCAGATTCTGTGGGACAGGTGTAACGAGAATCCACCGTCCTGAGTCACCTCCCAGAGAGCCGTAATTTCAAGTCTCTGGTCAGTCTGTCTCACCTGAGTTTGCATGCTGACAGGCCCCGGCAAGCAAGGAGACACAGAAGTGGGAGGGGCCGAGTAGGAAGGAAATTGTATCCTCGCTTGGCTCTTCACAGGGTCTGGGGATTTTGTCGTCATGACTTTTCCTGGGGGAGATGGCCGTGAAGTCCCCACATCTATCTTCGCCAGTGAGTTTATTCAGGTGACTTATAGGACTATGGGTAAGGAGTTTAGTCGGTAGCACTGAGAGGCCCCTTGAAAAGCAAAACACTAAGACTGCAGAGAGCTCTGTACAGCTGGCAGGCAGCTCTCATAACAGAAGCACCTCTTCTCTCCTGAGCTATTTTATGAGTGAACTTGGGCACCTGCGCTAGCGCGCGAGTGTGTGTATATGTATGTGTGTGTGTGTGTGTGTGTGTGTGTGTGTGTGTGTGTGTGTACACACAGATGTGTGGGGAGGATGTCAACCTTGGGTATAGTTCCTAGGAAACAACCGCTTACTATTATTTATTTATTTATTTATTTATTTATTTGTTCGTTCGTTCATTCATTCGTTTGTTTGTTTGTTTATTTACTTTGTTTTGGTTTTTTTGAGATAGGGTCTCTCTATGTACTTCCTGGCTGTCCTGGGATTTTGTGGGTGGCGGCCTCTTTGTGGGGTCAAACGACCCTTTCACCGGGGTCACATGTCAGGTATCCTGCATATTAGATATTTACATTGCGATTTGTAACAGTACTAAAGTTATGGTTACGAAGTAGCAACACACGTAATTTTATGGTTTGGGGTCACCCCAACATGAGGGACTGGAGTAAAGGGTGCAGCGATAGGAGGGCTGGGAATAGCTACACTGTGTAGAACAGGCTGTCTGCCTCTGCCTCCTGAATGCTGGCATTAAAGGCATGCAGCACCACATCTGATCCTTTCTTTCTTTTTTTTATATTTTATTAATTTATTCTTGTTACATCTTAACGGTTATCCCATCCCTTGTATCCTCCCATTCCTCCCTCCCTCCCATTTTCCCCTTACTCCCCTCCCCTATGACTGTGACTGAGGGGGACCTCCTCCCCCTGTATATGCTCATAGGATATCAAGTCTTTTCTTGGTAGCCCTTCTGCCTGCCTGTCTTTCTTTCTTTCTTTCTTTCTTTCTTTCTTTCTTTCTTTCTTTCTTTCTGTTTTTCAAGACAGGGTTTCTCTGTGTAGCCTTGGCTGTCCTGGAATTGCCTTGTAGACCAAGCTAGCCTCAAACTCACAGCAATCTGCCTGCCTCTGCCTCCCTGAGTTCTGGGATTAAAGGACTATGCCACCGCATCTGGCTTACTCCTTAATTTTTAAGAGAGATTTGTTTTATTTTATTTATTTTGTATACTTGTGTGTACATGTTTGTGTTTATGTGTCTATTCATATATGTTTGTGTGTGTATGGTTTTTTTTGTGTATATGTTTGTGTTTTTTAGGAGCTTCCTGAGTCTTAGGTGTTGTTTTACTTCCTGTGCTTTATAAGTGTCATTTGCTTCCTCACTCTCACCCCACCTTCTAGGAGAGAGGCAATTAGGTTTGGAGGAAATAGCCACATAACATGGACATACACTAGGTAGGCGTGGTGGCACACACCTTTAATCCCAGCACTAGAGAGGAAGAAGCAGGGAGATCTCTGAGTTCTAGGCCAGCCTGGTCTCCAGAACTAGTCCTAGGACAGCTAGAAGATAGGTTAAAAAAAAAAAAAAGCTTGGCCTGGTGGCATAGACCTGGAATCCCAACTTCCTAGAAGCTGAGGCAGGAGGATCACAAGTTCCAAGTTCTGGGCTACAGAGTGAGTTCAGGACCTCTTCAGGCAGTTTAGGGAGACCCTCTCTCAGAATAAGGGAAAAGGAAAAAAAGGTTGGGGATGTGGCTCAGTGGTAGAGCCCCTGCCTAGAATCCCCCAGTGAGGGGCTGGGGTGTGGCTCAGTGGTAGAGCCCTTGCCTAGAATCCCCCAGTGAGGGGCTGGGGTGTGGCTCAGTGGTAGAGCCCTTGCCTAGAATCCCCCAGTGAGGGGCTGGGGTGTGGCTCAGTGGTAGAGCACCTGCCTAGAATCCCCCAGTGAGGGGCTGGGGTGTGGCTCAGTGGTAGAGCCCCTGTCTAGAATCCCCCAGTGATGGGCTGGGGTGTGGCTCAGTGGTAAAGCCTTTCAGTGAAGGCCTAGGAGCATGGCTCAGCTCTAGAACATTTGTCTAGCATGTTCACAGCCCTGGACTCCAGGGCCAGTACTCTGGGAGTTGGAGAGGGAAGAATAAGGGGGAAAGAAAAAGTAGGCAAAAGACATTCTCTGAGACTGAAATATTTCCTGTCTCTTAGATTCCAGAGGAACACGGCCAGTGGAAGCAATATGTTTGTTGGCTCCTCTCCTGCCATCTTGTGTGGTCTTTGGTAAGTTACTGTCTGGGAGCCTCACTTCCCAGGCTCTAAAAGGGATAATATCTGCCTTGTTTGGTGGATATGGAGAGGATTCTGGGAGCGCTCCAGACAAAGCGTGAAGGGTACTTAGTCTCCAGAAGGTCCTCAAAAGTAAGGGAGGCAAGGCGAAGGCGACATCGGTGGTGTTGGTGGACTTGCAGGGGTGGGCAGAATTGAGCCTCGAGTCACTCATTCTGTATACAAAATCTAGGAGAGAAAAGAAAACTGAGCCAGGAGCGGTGATGGGCACTTGTGATCACAGCATCTAAGAGGCAGACAGATGGCGAGTTCAGGGCCAGTCTAGGCTACAGTGCAGGGAAAGAACAAAAAACAAGAAGAGAGGTTGCAGTGACTAAGTGTGTGAGTGTGTCTCACCACATAAGCATGAGGCCTTGGCTTTGAATCCTCAGTTCCCAAACTAAGAAGCCAGGAGTGAGTCAGGAGGTGGTGGTGCACCCCTTTAGTCCTAGCACTCAAGAGGCAGAGGCAGGAGGATCTTTGTGAGTTTTAAGGCCAGGGTGATCTACATAGAGAAATCCTATTTTGAAAAGTGAGTGAGAGAGAGAGAGAGAGAGAGAGAGAGAGAGAGAGAGAGAGAGAGAGAGAAAGAGAGGGGTGGGGTGGGGAGGTGGGGGTGGGGGAAACAGACAGACAGAGACAGAGAGAAAATTTTGCCAGGCATAAGTGTGTGTGTGTGTGTGTGTGTGTGTGTGTGTGTGTGTGTGTGTGTGTGTATCTGTAAGCCCAGAGCTATGGGGGAGGAGACAGGAACATCTGTTGGCTACCATCCTAGTTTCAGGGTTAGTGAAAGACCCTGGTCTCAGGCCAATAAGGCAGGATATGCTAAAGCAGGACATCCAACATCCTCCCTGGCCTCTGTGAGCACGCATGGGTGCACATCTGCACACATATGTGCATACATCATACACACAGAGCACACAGAAACATGCTAAGATACCAAAAAATGGTTGGGGCTGTGGCTCAGTGGTAGAACACCTGCCTAGAATCCCCCAGTGAGGGGCTGGGGTGTGGCTCAGTGGTAGAGCCCCTGCCTAGAATCCCCCAGTGAGGGGCTGGGGTGTGGCTCAGTGGTAGAGCCCCTGCCTAGAATCCCCCAGGAGGGGCTGGGGTGTGGCTCAGTGGTAGAGCCCCTGCCTAGAATCTCCCAGTGAGGGGCTGGGGTGTGGCTCAGTGGTAGAGCCCCTGCCTAGAATCCCCCAGTGAGGGGCTGGGGTGTAGCTCAGTGGTAGACACCTGCCTAGAATCCCCCAGTGAGGGGCTGGGGTGTGGCTCAGTGGTAGAGCCCCTGCCTAGAATCCCCCAGTGAAGGCCTGGGGTGTGGCTCAGTGGTAGAAGTTTTTCTTATTTAATAAGCAAAAGGGAAGCTGAGTGTGGTACCACACACCTTTAATCCTAGCAGAGGCAGGAGGATCTCTGTAAGTTCCAGGCCAGCTTGGTCTATATAGCAAGCTCCAGGACAGCCATGGCTACACAGAGAAACCTGTCTTGAACAACAAAACCAAACCACCAACCAAACAGCAACAACAACAACAACAAAATACCAACCAACAAACAACACCAAAGGAGAGGGATGAAGAAAGGCAGGGGAGGCATGGAAACAGACATTTAGACGAATGGAAAGACTTTTCAGAAGCCAACGCACCCTTTCACCCTGCCTCATCTGCTCCCTCAGAGAGTGTGTCCCTGAGCCTCCTCTCTGCCTCCTTTGAACTTGCCCTGTGGAGGATGTTTAAAGAGCCCTGATTATTAAGCTCCCAGCCAATGGTCTCAGAGGCTTATGACGCCCCAGGCATCACATTGATGTAGTGTGGCCCCTAGAAAGTGAGTTTTGTTTGCTTGGTTTCCAACTCCTCCTTCCTCGCAGAAAAATGCTGCCTGGTTGAGGGAGTGTCTCTCTCTTTTTGTAGAAGCCAGTTATTCAGCTGCAGATAAAATCTGGGACTTTTTTCCTGGAGAGACAGCTAAGGTGACAGCTCCAACACTGTCTCCAGGAGTTGCTTTCTCCCCGTGACGTTAGCAAGATTCCCTGTAATGTACCCTGTCATCCCAGCCCCCAGGAGGCCAAGGCAGGAGGATCTTGAGTTTTGAGGTCAGCCCTGGCTATATAGTGAGACTTCTCTTTTTAAAAAATATTTATTTATTTATTATGTATATATACAGTGTTGTGTCTACATGTACAACTGTACGCCAGAACAGGGAAGCAGATCTCATTATAGATGGCTGTGAGCCACCATGAAGTTGCTGGGAATTGAACTTAGGACCTCTGGAAGAGCAGTCAGAGCTCTTAACCTCTGAGCCATCTCTCTAGCCCTCTAGTGAGACTTATCTTGAACATTAAAAGGATAGAAATTAGCCAGACAAGGTGGCACACACCTGTAATCCCAGCACTCGTCAGGCAGAGGCAGGCTGATCTCTGTGAGTTCGAGGCCAGCCTGGTCTACAAAGAGAGTCCAGGACAGCCAAGGCTGTTACACAGAGAAACCCTGTCTCAAAAAACCAAAAACGAAAACAAAAATAAAAACAAAATGAAAGAAAGTAGCCAGCTTTTGAGGTACACACCTTTAACATCAGCATCTGGGAGGCAGAGGCAACTGAATCTCTGTGAGTTCCATGACAGTCAGAGCTATGTATGAAGACCCTGTCTTTAAAAAGGGGGTGAGGTGGGGATAAAAATAGAGACTAGGCTTGTAGCTCCACTGGCAGAGTGGCTGCCTGGCATGACAAAGCTCTGGGTTTGATTCCTAGCTCTGCAGAAAACCAGGGAATCCAGCAGTTGAGTCAGGAAGACCAGACATTCAGAGTTAGTCCTCAGCTATAGTGCGTTCAAAGCTGTCAAAAAAATAAAAGGGGGTGGGGTGGGGGGGGTGGGGGCTGGGGGCAGGGAGTGACTGAGTCAAAGGATATTAGTTCCCTACGAGTGTTTTAATGAATGAGGGCAAACTAGGTGGATTAGAAAATAACTGAAAGGGCTGGAGAGATGGCTCAGAGATTAAGAGCACCGGCTGCTCTTCCAGGGGACCCAGATCTCCAGCACCCCAAATCCTCCCACCTCAATTTCCTGAGTACAGGTATTCACAACCGTGCTAAGGGTTTTTTGTTGTTGTTGTTGTTGTTGTTTTTGTTTTTTTTTTTTAGTTTTTCGAGACAGGGTCTCTCTGTGTAGCCTTGGCTGTCCTGGACTCACTTTGTAGACCAGGCTGGCCTCGAACTCAGCGATCCGCCTGCCTCTGCCTCCGCCTCCCGAGTGCTGGGATTAAAGGCGTGCACCACCACCGCCTGGCCCTGTGCTAAGGTTTTGATAGACGATTTTAATAAATTATATGGTAGGAGACTCTGCAGGGGCATCTCCTCATTAGGACTGGTTGCGGGTGGGCGTTGAGGTTTTCCACTTGACCTTGGCTGACATACCGGGTTGCTGGGGCACTTCATTATGGCTGAGCGTAGGTGGACTTGCTGGTTACCCCTAGGCATCGGCAGGTGGAGTGATCTCCCCATAGACCTCCCCTAACATCACCTCTCCGGGGGGAAAGGAAGGAGGTGCCTCATTTACTTTGCTGCTGGAATCAAATCCATTTCCCTGCTTAGCCTTTTGGGAAGGGAGGCATGGGGCCACGTGTCCTGGCAGCCTCCAGGGAGGGTAGGAGAGAGGTTCCCTGCTCAGCCTTTTGTGTTTGTGGTGGGAGTCCCGGTGGTAGAGGCTGAGCCTTATCGGCTAAACATTCTCTGTCCTGTCTGGCTACGCCTTTCCTGGTCTTGACTAAAGAGAGCAGTTTTTTTCTTTTTGGACACCCTCACAACCAACCCCGATCCCTAGATGCCAGCTAGTGTTTCTGAGCATTTGAATGTCTGGCTACTCTAGGATAAGTGGGCAGAAAGAAAAGGCAGGAACTTATCACCTGGTGTTCCTTGGGGCCTTACGCCCAGAGTCCATCTGCTGCTGCCTTCTCCCTACATTTTCCATCTTTTGATATTTGCTTCATATGCAATGCTCACCCACATCACTTGTATTAGTGAGAGGATTAGAGATCGCTTTTAATCCATCTGGAATCAGGAGTCTGTAGAAATGACTGCTTATTTATTTATTACTGCAGATTGAACACAGGGCCTGAAATGCTAGGCACACATTCTACCACTGAGCCACGCCCCCAGCCCCTCACTGGGGGATTCTAGGCAGGTGCTATATCACTGAGCCACACCCCAGCCCCTCACTGGGGGATTCTAGGCAGGGGCTCTACCACTGAGCCACACCCCAGCCCCTCACTGGGGGATTCTAGGCAGGAGCTCTACCACTGAACCACACCCCAGCCCCTCACTGGGGGATTCTAGGCAGGTGCTCTACCACTGAGCCACACCCCAGCCCCTCACTGGGGGATTCTAGGCAGGTGCTCTACCACTGAGCCACACCCTAGCCCTTCACTGGGGGATTCTAGGCAGGGGCTCTATCACTGAGCCACACCCCCAGTCCTTTTTTTTTTTCTGTAACAGGGTCTTATGAAATTGCCTAGGATTGTCTTTGTACTCTCTCTGTAACCCAAGATGGTCTTGAACTTTTGGTGCTACTGCCTCAGCCTCCTGAGTAACTGGGATTCCATGCTGGTCATCATCTTCGAAGTCAAAAGATATAGCAGTTCCAGAGCAACAGAGTCAAGGCAAGAACCTATACTGGGCTATTGACCATTTAGAGCAGAGTACCAGAGTTTTAGAAACCCTAAGATGCTCTCTAGAGAGCGGAGGAGAGAACCGGGGATGGGCACATCTTATTTATTTATTTATTTATCTATCTATCTATCTATTTATTTATTTATTTATTTAGTGTATGGATGGTTTGGCTGCGTGTATGTATACTTGTGGGGCACATTTTAATTATTTATTGTGTGTGTGTATGGGTGGTTTGTCTAAATGTATGTATATTTGTGAACTATGTACATGCTTCCTATCCGTTTAGGTCAGTAATGGGCATCAGTCTTCCTGGCACCGGCACTGTGGATGATGGTGAGCTATCCTGTGGTTAGTGGGAATGAAATCAAGGCCCTTTGGAGGGGCAGCCAGCGCTCTTCCTGGCCCTGATGCTCTTGCTTCAGTTTACCAAGCACTGGGATTACAGCATTTACCACCACGCCCAGCTTTCCAAGGGCAGTTTCTCATGGCGTCTCTCTGGGCCAGCGCTTGGTGTTGGTCTCATTTTATAGAAACGAAGGCAGAGAAGTGAACCGGGTTGCACAAGGTTACACAGCCAGGGAACAGAAATGTCCCGTCCCTCTGATTTGACACTGTGGGTTATCCAGGCACCAGTAGCTGTACCTTGTGATGATGTTTCATGACCAGGACCCAAAGGCAATCCCTGGGTGTGACGTGGCCAGAACTCATGATGGGTGTCTGCCCTGCTAGAGGCCAAATTACAGAAGCACAGTTGCTTGGGTATAGTCAAGCCCTCTTGAGTCATAGTCCTCACACTACAGGACCACTCAGCATCCTGTCACTTGCTGGCAAGGAACACACTTTCTGCATAGATGACCTCAATCACAGACAGATGTTCTGTGTCATTTTCCGTCCTCCCGCCCTCCCCCCCGTCCCCCAGCAAGATGGGATTTCTCTGTGTAGCCTTGGCTGTCCTGGACTTGCTTTGTAGACCAGGCTAGCCTCAAACTCACAGCGATCGATCCACCTGCCTCTGCCTCCCAAGTGCTGGGATTAAAGGCATGCACCCCATGGCCTGATTACCCTTTACCTTTTAAATCAACCGATTATACGTTCTGTACTCCAGGACAATATCCAATGACAATTTATAAAGCTGTGTTCCACAGACTGTGACTTAACTTCTTTGTGTGTATGTGGAAATTAAGTAATTTTTTTTTTTTAAATTTCAGTAGGGCAGGGACAAGCTCTAAAAACAAAACCAAACAAAAAGCCTGGATAAAGATAATAGCATTATTCAGGTTGGTGTACCGATAAATATTTAGTGGGTGGAAACAGGAGAATCATGATTTTAAGGACTGTCTAAGCTACTGTTGAGTGAGTACTCCTAGGAAGACATGGAAAAAAGAAAGGAAGAAAGAAAGAAAGACGCATTATTCACCTTCCTGATAAGGCAACAATGACAGATGGAAGAAAGGATCCCACCCAAAGTCTGGCTTAGTGAACCACTGAATATATTGATGTTACTTACAGGAGCATGGGTGACGCAAAGGCTGCTCTGTCACCAAAAATCCCACTCCACTATGGGTTATGGCTCATGAAAAAGCTATGTCCCTGGAGCTCTTAGGGGGAAGGTTCTTTTCCAGAAATTCCTGATGCTTACATAACCTGGTTGGGGAAAGGTAATCCTGGGAATCCTGTTAAGTTTTGGGAACTTCCTGTGCCTTGTAAGTTTTGTTTCCTCAGCCGTTGCTGGAGGTTTCAGTTCAGTGGCAATAGCAACAGCAAGCATCTCATCTCAAAAAAGCTGAGTGTGGGGCCTGAGGAGATGACTTGGCAGTGGTTTTTTTTGTTTTTGTTTTTGGTTTTTTTTTTTTTTTTTTTTTTTTTTTTTTGTGGACCCATGATGACTGGAGTTTGGATGCCCCCAAAATCCACATATATAAATGTCTGATGGGTGTGGTGCCCCCCCCCCCGTAATTTCAGCCACAGAGGATCAAGATGGGGTGATGAGAGATAGCTGACTCTAGAGATCCTTTCACAACAAACAAACAGAAAAAAAAAGAAAAAAAGAAATAGAAAAAAAAAAACCCCCACAGCATTTTATTGCTGTAGAAGACAATTTAAGTTATAATAACAATAATTGGTCCTGCCTAGCATGCCTTTCTTCCAAGGACAAATAACTGGGAATAGGGATCAGTTATTCTTTCCAAGTTTACCGTGAAAAAAGAAAAAAAATCTGGCCACCTTTGTTCCTGGAAAAAAAGGAGGCGGGGGGGGGGGGGGGGGAGGCAGAAATCAATCTAAAACAAATTAAGCTGCCCTCGGTAATGTGAGGCCAGGCAACAACTGATGTCAACGCTGGATTCCAGGGGGGAAAATGAGACCAAGTGGATGGCACTGAACAATTTGAAAGACAGAGCTTGAAGGACAGAGTGTCTGGGCTTTTGAAAATTTAATGAACGCTGTGACTCGCCATGTGAAATCCTCCTGTTTGTTTGGGCAGAGTGGAGCCTGGAGCCCACTAATCTGTTCAAGATCCTCTCTCTTCCTAGGTGAAATTAGATTTTTTTTTTTTTTGGGAGGGCAGGGGGAGTCGGGGGCATTGCTTTCCTTCCGTGACTGTGAGCCCACAGGGAACTAGCTGGCTGGCTGCCTCTATGTGTGTTCCCCAGACTGGACCAGACCCCTGACCACATGTAACAGATTAGTTGAGGTCTTGGTCCGCTGACTGTCATCACTGTGTCTGCATTCTTTGACCGTTATCAAAGGAGCTGGGAACTGTTCTGTCCCGGATCTGGCAGCAGCCATGGCTCGGCAGTGTGGGCGGTCTTTTTCCTGATCATGCAAAGAGAAAAAAGGGCCAAAAGAAGAGGGCATCTGAGAGCAGCGGTGCATGTCTCTTAATTGCAGCATCCAGAAGGCTGAAGTAGGAGGCTGTTGAGACCAGCCTGGGTTACATAGGAGATGTTGCTGGGACAGGAAGGGAGAAAGGAAAAAAGAGAGAGCAAGGGAGGGAGTGACAGAGATACACAGAGAGGGGGGGAGGACTAAATATTTCCTAATCACAGAAGCAGGAGGGTCAGGAGTTCAAGATTGTCCTCACCTGGGTTGCAAGTTCAAGGCCAGCCTGGGCTACATCACAGAAAGAAAAAGAGATAGGAGAGAGGGGAGGAAGGGAAGAAGGAAGGGGGGAAAAGAAAAAAAAAAACCTGGTTTAGGCAGGCCTTGGCTGGTGTGCCCTTAATTCTAGGAGAAGTGACTTCTGTCTGCTTTCACAGACTTCCTTGGACAAGAATGAGATGAATGTATTAAGGGAAAAAAAAAAAGTCCCAACCTCGTTGATGGAATGTGCACATTTTTGATTTCTTTGACTATTTCCTCCTTGGTTAAGAGACTGATAAGTAGGTTCCAACATGTTTGCCGACTGTCTTCCTCCAGCAACAACTGTTGTTTTTCTCCCCTTTTTTTTACATGGCCACACCCTGCAGGAGGTAGAAGAGAGAGACGACAGTCTCTTTAAGGCTGCAAAGGCAGTAAGGCATGAAAGGGCAAACATGAGAAAGGCTGTAGACAGGAAAGGGCATCAAAATCATAACGGGTAGCGTGGACACTTAGCATCTGTCCTGGGTTCCATTCCTTGAACCTGTGTGTGTGTGTGTGTGTGTGTGTGTGTGTGTGTGTGTGTGTGCTAGGATGGGATATAATTACTTCCTTGATGACTCTCTTTGTCCCTTTCAGTCCATCAATCCCAGGAAGACAAGCTCTGAATCTTAGTCAACTTTGTGTTCTGAGCACCTAGACCAGAGACCAGAGTATAAGAGATGCCAAAGGGGCTGTAAGGTAGCTTGGGTAAAGGTACCTGCCGGCAAGGCTTAGGACCTGAGTTCTAGCCCCAGGACAGGGATTTGAGTTTGAGTCCTCAGGGTTCACATGGTGAAAAGAGAAAAAAATCAGCTCTTGAAGGTTGTCCTCTGCCTTCCAGACACATGCCACACGTGTGCCTCTACACACACACAATTAAATGTAAAAAAGAGTGGTACCTATATCTATTTTCTGACCCAGTAATTGCAGCAATGTAATAATCCTGCTTAATAAATTTTCTCAGAGCAAGCCTTTTTAGAAGAGCCCTTTTATTTACAAATTTATTTAGAAAAATTTCAGTACCTCAGCTGGCTCAGTATTGAAGGCACCTGGCATCAAGCCTGACAACCTGAGTTTAATGCCAGGACTCACACGTTTCCTGTAACTGTTCTCTGATGGTCACACCTGTGCCATGCATGCATCCATGCACTGCCCCCTACAAATAAATTAATGTAATAAAAACATCTTTTTAACATCTGAAAAAAACAACTCAAAACTAGCCATAACTGAGTGTCTTAGTGGCTCCTGAGAGCCTTAAGTGTCCTTATATGAAGGTATAGCAGATATCTTTGTGGGATTTATGAAATACCAAAAAACCCCCTCATTTAAAAATTTTTTTCCTGATATTAGTACTTGTGAAATTTGAGTATCTTAAAGTTTTCTGAGTTCTTCAATAAATGGCAGAAATGACACCCTAAGCCTTTATTATTTTTCACCTAACATTCTTTCTCTTTCTTCCCTTCTTTCTTCCCTTCTTTCTTTCTTTCTTTCTTTCTTCTTTTTTTGAGATAGGGTCTTTCTGTGTAGCCTTGATTGTCCTGGAACTTACCCTGTAGACCAGGTGGGTATCGAACTCTGCGATCTGCCTACCTCCTCCTCCCAAGGGTTGCAATTAAAGGCTCGCACCACCACCGCCTGAAACACTGAGCCATCTTTTCACCCAACATTCTTTCTGGCTTTGTCAAAATGGGGCTCAGGGTAGCGCACAGGGCTAATACACGTTGCTTACAAACAACTTGTGTGCGCGTTATGCTAATGGAATCGGATCGGATGGATACCAGAAGCCGACTTCTAGACATGGACTCTGAGAGACGTATCTATAGACCACGCACCAAGAAAACAGAATCAAATACGAGTTAATATTAATATATACTAAATTGTACTATTGCTGCGTGCGCGTTCGTGTGCGTGGGTGTGCTATGAAGCACGTACGGAGGTCAGAGATGAACTTGCTAGAGTCCGTACTCTCCTTTTACCATGTGGGTCATGGGCATCAACTTCCTGTGTGGTCAGGCTTGGCAGCAAGCTCCTCTCTACCCACTGAGCCGTTTCACCAGCTCAGGGAATTAATAATGAAAAGCATTTATAATTGATGACATCTGAGCCCGAAGCTGCACCCTGGCACATTATCATGTTCAAAGATACGAAAGCTGTTATCTTTTGAGATAGCAAAACTGACAGGAACAGGATCAGGATCAGGAAGTCACGTGTTTGTTCATTAGAACTTGAACCTACATCTCTTTACTCCCGATCCGTTCTCAATGTGTCTCTGTCACAAGCCGCTAAAACCGCTCATCAACTCCCAGAAGCGAACCTTATGGTCTAGGAAGGACCAGAATGTCCGGTGTTATAATTCTTGAGCTTATCAGGAAATTGAACCCTTTGAAATCCTCCTTTAACCCTGAGCACAAAGGTGAAGGCTGTCTGCTTTGACAGACGGATGGTGGAGGAAGTATCCTTTGATTCAACGAGCAATTTGTAAATAGGAAACAACAGTTGCTGGAAAATTTTATTACAGATGAGCTATCTCCTCCCTTATAACGTTTGCCTTTCTTTAATGCAATTGAATTCGAGCAGAAAGGCTTGGGAGGGCTAACATTCAATGCTAAGGAGAGGTTACTGGAAACGAGACAGACGAGAGGAGAAAAGCCAAGCTGTAGATTTGGAACACGGACGAATGGAGGCCGTCTGCCCGGCCCTGGGCTGTGCCCACGGGAAATTGAATTCAGAGCTTCTGCTGCACCATAAATCCAGGGCAGCTGGCAGCAAGCCAAGGGAGGCTAACGCTCAACTCCAAGGGCATCTGACGCCAGACTGGCCAACCCCTCTAATAATGCTTTCTGAGAGCTGAGCCCCAGCTGTGCCGGACTTGGATTAGGGTTCAACGTCATGACTGCATTCATTTACAAACCTAATACTTTGTTAATGTTAAAATGCATCCAATCCGCAGGAAAAAAAAATGAGACTCCATTATTGTTATACACCCAAAGGATAAAAGGCTGGAATTACCCTAACATCCTGAAGGTGAAGAAAGGGTGGGGGCGGGGACACGGGATGGGGCGGGGCCGGGGGCGGGGGTGGGGAGAGGCTGACTTCTCAGTGGGCTCATTTTCAGATTTTGTTTTGTTCTATTGTTCTTGTTTTTTCCGAGACAGGGTTTCTCTGTGTCGCCTTGACTGTCCTGGACTCACTTTGTAGACCAGGCTGGCCTTGAACTCACAGAGATCTGCCTGCCTCTGCCTCCCTGAGTACTGGGTTTGCAGGTGTGTGCCACCCTGTCTGGCTCAGATGATGATGATGATGATGATTTCAGGCAGGATCTCACTAGGTAGCTCTGGCTAACCTGGAACTATCTATGTAGACGAAGCTCATTTTGAATTCAGAGATCTATCAGCTGTGAGTAAAGGTATTCACCATCACATTCAACTTTTATTATTTTTTATAATTAAAATTTATTTTTAATTTATTCACTTTACATCCCGATTGTAGCCCCGTCTCTCATCTCCTCCCGGTCTCATCCTCCCTCGCCCCTTCCCCCATAAATTTTTTTTTTCCGAGACAGGTTTTATCTTTGTTGCCTTGGCTATCCTAGACTCTCTTTGTAGACCAGGCTGGCCTCGAACTCACAGAGATCCTCCTGCCTCTGCCTCCCGAGTGCTGGGATTAAAGGCGTGCGCCACCAAGCCCGGCCCCCCAAAAATCTTTGTTTTAAATAAGCACTTTAAAAGAAAGATTTGTTTATCTGGGCATTGTGGCTCATCCTTTTAATTCCATCATTAGGGAGGCAGAGGCAGGAGGATCTCTCTGTTGGAGGCCAGTCTGGGCAGAGAAACCCTGTCTCAAAAATGTTTTTACTTTATTTCATGTGTTTTGCCCGCATGTATATATGTGTACCACAAGCACGCCTTGTGCCTGTGGGGGCTAGAATGTGCCAGAGACGCTAGAAGTGGAGTTAAGGACCGTCGTGTGTGACCATATAGGAGCTACGAGTCACGCCCAGGTGCTCTGGAAATCAGCCAGTGCTCTCGATCTCTGAGCCAAGCGGTCTCTCCAGCTCTTTATTCTTTAAAAAAATTTAATTAAAAAAAATCAGGTGTATGTCTGTGTGGATATGTGCATGTGAGTGCAGGTGCCCTTGGAAGCCAGAAGTAGTGGATCCTTTTTGGAGCTGGAGTTACAAGGGTTCTGAGCCTCCTCGTGTGGGTGCTGGGAACCAAACTCTGGTCCTCTTCAAGAGCGGCAAGAACTTGACAGCAGAACTTTTGTGTATGTGATGTGTGGACCGCCACGCATGTTAGGTCACAGTACAACTTTATAGAGTCAGTTCATCACTTCTACCTTTACAGGGGGGCGTGCAGTTGAGCCAATCATCAAGCCTGGCTTCGAGATCTTCTCCGTGCAGGCGCGAGTCGCAACCCTAGCCACCTGGTTTTGCAGAGCGGGGCGTCCCCGCGTTCCTGATTGACAGGGCTGCGTCTCCAGGATGCTCTAGAGTGGGTGACTGGAGTCTCGAAGCAGGGAGCTGCGCTGCAGGGTCCAA
Organism: Acomys minous; assembly: GCF_964271855.1. Lineage (NCBI taxonomy): Eukaryota > Metazoa > Chordata > Mammalia > Rodentia > Muridae > Acomys > Acomys minous. Next base: position 65,506,599 of record NC_140498.1, on the reverse strand, counting down.
GTCTCCCGGCTAGCAGCTACCGCAGCTACTGCAAGGCTGGGCGGGGTCTGGAGGGCGGGACCGCTCGCGTCGAGGCCCCGCCCACACCGACAAGAGGGGCGTGGTTTGCATCACGTGACGGCGCCGGAGCAGTGAGGCCCCGCCCGGCCCTCCGTGGAGGCCCGGCCGCGACCCGGGCCGCGCGCGCTGAGGAGCTCCTCGGTTCTTCCCGCGGCCGCTTCTCCTAGTCTTGGCTTTCAGCCTCGTCGCTCCCGCCGGCTCCGGGCTCGCCGGCTGGCGGGGAGTGACCTCAAGATGGACGAAGGCGGTGGTGGTGAGGGCGGCAGCGGTGAGTGATGGAGGTGTGGCCGGCTCGCCGGGCGGCCCTGAGGCCGGGGGTCGCGCTGTTGAGAGCCCAGGCTTGAGGCGTGGGGGCCAGGCGTGGGGTGGGTGGGGTGGCGGTGACCGTGGGGACGTGCTCGGGCTGAGGCCGGGATCCGGGTTTCGCTGCGCCGGTGAGAGGACGTGTCGGAGGCAGCGGGGTCGTCGCCCAGCGTGGTCGAGGGTCGCAGGTTCGAGGCCGGGGTCTCCGCGGCGCAGCTCCTAGTCGCCTTTCCGAGATGGGGGGGCACGTTGCGGGGCCGACCTTCCCAGCGTCTCATTGCCAAGGGCGTCCACGCCCTCCTAAGTCCAGCTGTTTCAGACGGGGGGCCCCCTTCTCCTTTTCAGCTCTCCTCAGGTGTCTGGAGCTTGGGAGCTAGTGGATGGGGAGTGGAAAGTTTTCAATTTGGACGTCTTGGATGGCGGTGGGGGCGGGGGGGATGGTTGATCCATCGGGGAGATCACCACATCTTTGGTGTTTAGATAAGAAGTGTTCTCTGGGAATGGCTTAAGCGACAAGAGGGGCAGGCAACTCGAGGCTAGGTCTCAGCACGCATTTTTATCAAATTGGAAAAAAAATTGCTATAGGGAAGGTGTGTGTGTGTGTGTAAAAATAAAGAGTATTAGTAGCTCATGATAGAATCCTTGTCTACCATACTCGAAGCCCTGGGTTTGATTCCCCATCACCACCAAAAGGAAAATATAATTAAGAAATTAAAGGGATCAGGTAGGATCTCTTTAAAGCCGAGGGTGGGAATCTGGAGTCACGGCCAGCAAAGCTGTAAGACTCCCAAGACAGGTGCTTGTGGCAGACACCCTTGCAGAGTTGTTGGGTCGTCACTTCTCAGTGTTGCTCAGGCAGCTTGTGCCTGACTTTGAGTTCCATCCTGCTGCAAATTGGTTGTAAATTACTCAATGGCATACAAATTACTGTTGTGTCATCTTGTGAATCTGGTTTCCCAAAACAATAAGGGTCTCCGTTTGTGGAGTGCGTGGTTGGTTGAGAAAGCAAAGGGCTATGTATCCATCATTTTTTTAACCAAGCACCCCCAAGTTGAAGCAGTCTGGACTTTGAGTAACGATCTTCCTTTTTGCTGACAGAGTGATCAGAATCCCATGTAATAAGGGAGTGTTTAGGGGGAGAAAAAAAAGTCTTAATTACAGTCTGCTAGAGCAGCTGCCTGTAAAAATCAGCAGTATTGAAGGCTTCCTGGTGAAGTGGTTAATCAAGGTGCCTTCTAGAATTCCAGAGCTTCTCAGATTTTTTTTCCCCCTCTGTAAGGAAACGAGATAGCTGGGCTGGTAGGAAGTTGGCACTCCTGGTGGCATTTGCCAAGTTCAGTTCTCATAGTAAATGTCTGGGATAGCACAGTGGCACCGAGTGGGTGTTTTGTTTGTGAAAAGAAGGAGCCCAGTTGCAAACCCTCCTACATACCGGCTGCCGGCCTGGAGACGAGGTCTCTGTGGACGCCTGGCCTTTCCCTACATCACAGTTTGACCACAGTAGTTAGAAAAGACAAGACAGTGGCGATTTGACATTGGAATCCAGGAAGCTGTCTGGGTTGGCCACTGCAGGTGCTTCAGAGTCTGAGCCAACAAATGGGAAAGGTTTGAAGGTAAAAGCAGATGCAGAGGGGAAAACTTAGAAGCCAATGTGTATTATAATTCGAGAATTATAATAGAGGAGGATATTAAATATCAAAAGGGCTTAAAACTATCTCTGGACTATTAATAATCTCCTCTGGGACTATATCCCAGAGAAACACTCTTATAATTTAAAAAAGATGTTACAGTCAATGACACTGCATTCCATTGTAAAAAGTTAAAAAATGAGAGTAGTGCCCAGCAGGTAAGATTACTTAGAGCAGACATTAAAAATAAGTAATTACGGGGCCTGCTGTGAGGACAGCCTGACAGGCAGACTTCAGGAGCCATGTGGTGAAGGAGAGATCTGACGCCCACAAGTTGTCTTCTGACCTCCCAAGGCAAGCAGCAACAGGCTGGTACACACACTCAGTTTTAAAAAGTAACCAAGAATAAGAAGTTATTTTATACATTCTGGTCTAAACAATGTAACCACTGATATCTTTGTGGATTTTTCTCTTATATTTTTCAGGTTTTTTGAATAAGAATACATGCATTATTTTCAAATTAGAAAAAAAACCTCAGCTTATAAAATATGCTAAACATATACTGCTGTTTAATTCACCTTCCTGGAACATTGAGTAACTGAGAGATTTATTGATTTTTCTACTGAAATGCCAGACAGCATGCTAGGTGATAGAAAAGAACTTTTTAACTTTTATTGATTCAGCTTATCAAAAAATCCTTCTTACATTGTGAAAAAATACCTCCAGATACTTTTGGCAATCTTAAAGTATTTAATTTTGAACCAAGTAAAAATTTTCCACAATTTTGAAATGTGGGTCATTGTATAGTTCTTGTATGGATTTGATGCCTTCTGTATAGCGCTTGATCCATGGAGGTTTGAAGTTAACATACAGTTCCTTGTAGTAATCCCATTTCCATTTTCAAAAGCTCCTTTTCTTTAAAAAAATATTTAAAAAATCAGCCCATTGATAAAACTGTTTCAGGTGCCAGGCAATTACAAAGCATGGCATTATTTGGCATATCACTAAGAGTATAGGAGGGACATTTCATCTGTATCTGCAACTCTGTTTCAGCTTGCCTAGAAGATAAAAGTGAAATTTATTCCAATGGTAGTTATAGCAGGGGCCAAAGACCATTTAAAAGATCTTTTTATTGTTAGCGTGTTGGTCAGGTAAAAGGGACTTCAGAAATTGATTCCACTTGCCATTTTTATAATTGAACTGTTGGTCCAGGCTTTAACTATTTGTTCCTTGCAATGCAAGATAAGGAAAGGATGGAGCATGAAAGGCTGGAAGGCGGTTACAAGGAGGAGCAAGTGGGGGTACAAGATTACAAGAACACATTGTTCCTTGTAATGTGTGCAGGGTGTAGTTAAGGTATTTTTGCTTCCTTTGGCGTTGGGTGCCTTTCAGATTTTTCTAGAATGGTTCTTGAACTAGGCTTCCAGTTTAGAAAGTTCCTGGCTAGCTTGGCTCCTTGCCATCACCCGATCCCTGTCTCCCAGTGTGCCAATGGAGAGATGAAGTAGTGGGCGGGAATTGTACCCCCTGCATTCCTGTCATGTGGCTGCGGGTGCAGTTTGTGTTCAAGTGCTCTGAAGCTCAGGGTATCAAAATAAATACTGAAAGTAAAGCTAGGCTGAGATCCCACCTTTCACCTGTCAGACAAGCGCCAAGCCTCAAGTTTGAAAACAGTGCTGGTGAGGCCGTTTCAGCTTTTGCTGGCAGCAGTGCGAATTAGTCACGGCTCTCAAGAACGCTTAATGTACCCTGGGACCTGTTGGCTTACCCTTCCCTTGGGGGAGGGACTCCCTCCTGCAGGTGCATTTCCCAGACTCAGGGAGTGGTCTTTCAGAGCTGGATTTTGCCGGTGGGAGCATTTGGGGGAGTTGGGAGGCAGAAAGAAAGGAGAAATCAGGTTCTCGGCTAACTGTTCTGCCTCAGGCAGTTTCTCTGCAGCTGCTGTGCTTTAGGCTCCTGCCCCTGCCACAGAGCCTCGGCTTTTCTAGAGGCTGTCCTTCCCAGCCCCCTCCACCCCCACCCCCCTCCGGCTCTGAAAGTGCCTTCTGCCTTCAGCCTTCAGCCTTCCTACAGAAGGGAGAGCTTGTGGCTCCTGCTGGTCTCTGGGTTGTCTTACTGTTTCCTGTTTTTCTGTCACATGTGTAACCAATTCCCTAGGCCAGTTTCCCTCTACTTCAGAGCCTTAAAGAGATGGCTGTTTCCCTGTTTAGACCCTGATGTCTCTGGGAGCACCAGGCAATAGCTTTTAAGATCACACTATACATCTGTATCTGTAGACCCAGCAGTGCCGTTCTAAGAACTTAGCGTGGGGATACATTTGTACTTGTGTGAGGCAATAAAGACAAAAGATTATTCGTTGCCATGAATCTCCCATCAGCAGACCTGGGAGAATAAACTCTAGTGTGTGGGGTGTGTGTGACTGTGACTGAAGTTACAAAGTTGAGGGAAAAGGCAATGAGTTGATACAGAAAGACCTCCATGATGTTTTGTTAAGTTACAAAGGCAAGGGAGGAAAATAATGCATTGTTGGCTAGTTTTTCTTTTTCTTTTTTAAGGAAGTGCTTGTATAGGAATGAACATTTTTTTTCAGGAAGGTTAAACAAGGAACTAAGAACAATGATCACCTGTTCAGAGAGGCTGACGAATTGAAGTGCGGGAGGAAATGTTTTATTTTCTGCCTTTTATTTCTTGAAATTGGCTAAAGTTGAAATAAGCCTGTCTTCACCTTGCTAAAATTAGAAAACAAGTTTCAGGGGGAAATATGCTGTGCTGTCAGAAAGCACTCTTTTTTTGTTTGGCACAGTAGATGCCTGTAATCCCTGCACTTGAAGGCTGAGGCAGGGAGCTTGAAGTAAGCTTTAAGTCCAGCCTGAACTATATAGTGGGTTCTAAGGACAGTGTAGGCTACAGAATAAAACCTATTCAAAACAAACAGCAACAACATAAAAAAAACTCTACAAAGCTGGGTGTGGTGGAGGCCTTTAATCCCAGTTCATAAAGCAGAGGCAGGTGGAGTTCTGTGAGCTTGAGGTCAGCTTTTTCTAGATAGTAAATTCCAGGACAGTCAGGCTATATAGAGAGACCCTGTTTCAAAAACAAACAAAACAAAACACCCTCAAAACAAAAGCCATGCCAAAACCAAAACAACAACAAAAACACACTATCCCTAGAAGAGGAAGGAAAACAACCCCTTTTACAAACAGATTAATATCTCAAAATTTCCTTTGCTGAGGGAATTTACATAAGATAAAATATTAGGTATAGTCCAGGGGGCCCCCTGCATGCATTCCTTGTATTTGTAGGAAACTATAGCTGCTCTGCATTTGAGAAGCTTAAGAAATGGGTGGGAAGGCGAGTTTAGCATATGCACTGAGCGCGCTCCAGCAGCGCGCGGATACAGCCCTCTCAAGAGGCAGTCCCTGTGATGCCATCATGAGTAAGGCTGGTGAATTTCCTGTGTTCATGGAACTTAACGGTTGTTGGCATGGCAGACAGGTTTAAAAGGTAAACAGATTTCTAAGAGAATTGAAAATCATTCTAAATGTGTTGAAAGAGATCAAGAGGTGACGGGGAGGGTGTTGGAGGTGGGGCATGGACGTGGTGCAGGAGGTGGAAGGAAGCCCTGGGCCGGCCAGGACAGCCTCTTGGAGGAAGGACTCCTTCAGGTGCAGCCTGTGGGGCTAGTGACCCACGCAGAGCCCAGTGTGTGGCTTGGAGCAACAGGCAACAGATTTTACTCACAGTGTAGGAAGCCCATTTCAACCAGGACAACATTACATTTACGTTTCAGTAGTTTTATCTAATGTCTGTGCAGTCCCCTGTCAGGTCCTGTCTCCTGTGCTTTGTGTCTTCATTTAGTCACTCTGCCCAGCATTACCAGCTACAGATAGAACAGTGGGGGGAGAAAGGAAGCAAAGTAGTGTGCTTCAAATTTCACAGCTGATAAGTGGAGCCACGGCTTACTTTTATCTATGCTCTTGTTTGAATCTATATATTTTTAAAAGATATGTTTATTACACATACAGTGTTCTGCCTGCATGTGTGCCTGCACACCAGAAGAGGACACCAGATCTCATGACAGATGGTTGTGAGCCACCATGTGGTTGCTGGGAATTGAACTCAGGACCTCTGGAAGAGCAGACAGTGCTCTTAACCCCTGAGCCATCTCTCCAGCCTCGTCCCCCACTTTTTTTTTGAGACAGGGTTTTTCTGTGTAGCTAGGGCTATCCTGGAACTTCCTTTGTAGACTAGGCTGTCCTGGAACTCACAGAGATTCTCCTGCCTCTGCCTCCTGGGTGCTGGGATTAAAGGGGTGCCTCACAACCGCCAGGGCTGTGTGTATGCTCTCAACCCTTGCCCACCCTGCCTTTGTAAGAAGGTATTCCCGGGTCCCTTGTGAAGAGTGGGTTGGACGGCGTGGAGACAACAAAGAGGAAGTTGTGATGGTCCAGGTGAGTTAGAGTAACTGGCTGGATTGGGGGCACAGTGGTAAAAGGGAGTGAAAGACATATGTGACTTGTCTCTATGAAAACTACCGGCGTGGTGGTGCTCTGGAGGCTGAGGCAGGCGGATCTGTGAGTTCCGGGCCAGCTGGTTTATACGGTGAGACTGACTGAAAACGGACAGACCATCCAGCAAGCATTATATGTACTGCCCTCGTTGCTCAGGGTTAGTGTAACAGCTGTTGACAGTAGTGGTATGACCTTAGTGTTATTTCAGGTAAGTCCCTCCATCTCAGTATACAGCAGAACGGGTCCCTATCTCAGGATTCAGCAGCGTCATCCTTCTCCTTGCTCCAGCCAAACACCGCGTGCTGTCTTTCGCGTCTCTGCCTTAGCCTTGGAGCACCCTCCCCCACCCAGCTCCTCCTCGTCCTTGTTTATGCTACAGCCGAGTACGGTCCACCATTCACAGTCGGCCCTGCCCTCCCCTCGTCTTAATGGGACTCCTGCCCTCAGACCTTGCGGTGGCCCACATCCTCCACAGGGCTACAAGCTCTGTCAAAGGTTCAGGTTCAGAAAGGATGCCCTGTAGGCTTTGTGGGCCACATGCAGTCTGTCAGATATCTTCCTCTTGTGCCCCCTCCCCCCACTCCCACTCCAGACAGAGTTTCTCTGTGTAGCCTTGGCTGTACTGGACTTCCTTTGTAGACCAGGCTGGCCTCAAACTCACAGAGATCCACCTGCTCTGCCTCCAGAGTGCTGGGACTGAAGATGTGTGCTGTAACGCTTGGCTCCCTCCTCTCCCTTTTAACAATCCTTTAAAATAAACATATACATACACTAATTTATGTACTTTAATATATACTAAATTAAAAGCCCATTTGTTCTCTTTTGTAGTTTTGGTTTTTTTTTTTTTTTTACAAGTTCTCACTGTCTATCCCTAGCTGTCTTGGAACTCACAGAGATCTGCCTGCTTCCGCCTCCCAACTGCTGGGATTAAAGGCATTTCCCACCATATCCTGTCCCTGTATGGGCCATCTCTTTTTAAAAAGTTTGTTTCTTTTTAAACTTACATGTATATATGTGTGGCTGGCTGGCTGTGTATCTGTAGAGGTCAGAAGAGAGTGTGAGGTCCCTTGAAAGTGGAGGTGTAGGTGGTTGTGAGCGTCCTGACATGGGTGCTGGGAGCAGAACCCAGGTCTTCTCCAAGAGCAGCCAGTGCTCCCAGCTGCTGTCCATCTCCCCGGGCCCTGCTGTCTCACCATCCTCCCACTGCCTTCTCATTTCACTCTCTGCCTCAGGACCTTTGTTTTAGCTGCCCCAAGGCCTTTCCCCCAGCTGCACCTGGTACCTTCCTGATTGCATTCAGGATTCTGTGACTGCACTATCCCCTCGCCATAGAGATCTCCGTCAGGAAGCCTGCTCAGAACACCGCCCCAGTGTCAGTCTTTCCCTTTTCTTGGACTACTTTTTCCTTTTTTTAGTTCCATTTCTCTTAGTACTTGTCACCTCTTGCCTTTTGTGTCGTTTGTTTGTACTCTACTTCTTGTCTCATACAATATAAGTTCTAACCAGGCATGTTGGCATATGCCTTTAATCTGAGCGTTTACGAGTTAAGACAGGAGGGTCTCTGTGAGTTTGAAAGCAGTCTACTGAGATCCTGTCTTGTGCTTGCTTCAGCAGCACGTATACTAAAATTGGAACAATACAGAGATCCTGTTTTAAAAATGAATAAATGAATAAACAAACAATATAGGTTGTACGGAAGAAGAAATACTATTTGCTGCTATGCCTTTAATATCTAAAATACAGCTCTGTATATTTGTGTACATGATGTCCTTAGCAAAATTATTCATTGATTCATTGATTTTGTGGTTTATATGTGCATATGCATGTCTTTGTATGTAGTGGCCAGAGGCTGATGTTTGGTGTTTCCCACAGACATACGTATAGACAGACCCACATTTTAAAAAAGAAAGAGCTATATAAGGGCTCTCTAACTTATCTTTTTAAAAAAATATTTATTTATTATGTATTCAGTGTTCTGCCTGCATGTAACCTGCACACCAGAGGAAACCAGATCTCATTATAGATGGTTGTGAACCACCATGTGATTGCTGGGAGTTGAACTCAGGACCTCTGGAAGAATAGGCAGTGCTCTTATCCTCCGAGCTATCTCTCCAGCCCTCTACTTTATCTTTTAAAAATATTTATCTTTTCTGTTTTATAAACAATCTTTTTAAAAATCGATTGCCTATTTATTTATTTACTTATTTATATGCATTGGTGTTTCACTTGCATATATGTCTGTGTGAGGGTGTTGGATCCTCTGGAACTGGAGTAACAGACAGTTGTGAGCTGTTGTGTGGGTGGTGGGAATTGAACCCGGGTCCTCTGGAAGAACAGCCAGTTCTCTTAAGCTCTAAGCCATCTCTCCAGCCCCTAAACATTTTTTTTTTTTAATTTCATGTTTGTGTTTGCTTGAATGCGGATCTGTGTACCATATACATGCAGTGCCCACACAGGCCAGTAGAGAGCGCTATGTCTCCTGGGGCTGGGGTTAGAGGTGGTTATGAGCCACCATGTGAATGTTGGGAATTGAACCCAGGTCTTCTGGAAGAGCAGCCAGTGCTTTTAATGGCTGAGCTACCTCTCCAGCCCCTCACCTTATCTTATGAGAAATTTATTCACTGAACCCAGGCTCACCAGTTGGCTATGAGATTTGCCTGTCTCTGACTCCCCAGCTCTAGGCCTGCTGATATGCAGCATCCAGCCCAGCTTTTGTGTGGGTTCCTAGGATCTCAACTGAGGATCCCCAGTCTTGTGCAGCAGGCACTTCAACTCCAAGCTATCTCCCAGTTCTTAGTAAACACTTTTAAGATAATTGTGGTTACAGTTGTGTAGCAAGCACTCTGGTCCTATTCTCTGTCCTTTTCTGTTGGTTAAAGGCAGCCATTAAAATTTCCTATGGGGCCTTGTGGTATGTCTTTTGTGCTTTGACATAGGTGTGTATTTATGTACATCTCCTTTCTAATGATAAAATTAGTGCCAACTATATGGATGTTTGGCAGCTTGCATGTAAATATATGATGCCCCACATAATGGTGTACAGACTCTTGCTTGTTTTTCCTTTCTTTTTGAGACAGGGTCTCTCTTTGTAGCCCTGGCTGTCCTGGACTCACTTTGTAGACCAGACTGGCCTCGAACTCACAGAGATCTGCCTGTTTCTGCCTCCTGAGTGCTGGGATTACAAGGGTGTGCCACTGAACCCGGCTCTTGTTTGTTTCTCTTAATTTTTCTCATGTTCTGTGTTTGTCCTGTGTTGAACTCTGACATGTTAGTTTTCTATTGATGTGGTTACAGACAGCACTAAGATGAGCTCAGCAAGCTAGTGTCCTTTCATAAATGTGTGAGGCTTTCTGGGCTTGTTGTTTCTGGGTCTATGCTGGCATCACAGTCACTGGTTATGGGCCTGCTTTCCGTTTTCCTGGTTTCCAACAGATTGCCTTCTCCTTAGGAGCTGGTGTGTGCCATTTCCCAGTAGCCTCAGCATTTTAATCCATTTGGCTCTTAACTGTCTACCTGTTTCAGGAGTAAGATACATTGCTGTACCTTTTTATTTTCTTTGTAATTATATGGGTGTTTTGTCTGGATGGATGTCTGCACACCAGAAGAGGGCATCGGCTTCATTACAGATGGTTGTGAGCCTCTGTGTGGTTGCTGGGAACTGGACTCAGGACCTCTGGGAGAGCAGCTTGTGCTCCCGACCTCTGAGCCTGAGCCGTCTCTCCAGCCCCATAGCTGTGACTCTTGTTGCTTCTCTCGCAGTGAAACCCGTTTGAAGGCTTAAATAGACGCACTGTCAACTTGGAGGGTTTAGCAGTGCAGGAACCTCAGATTTGAAGATGACTGGGTTTTTAGCCTATGTTTGTGGTTTAGAGAGCAGAAGAGAGGGTTACTGTGTTGGTTTCATCAAAAAATGTCTTTGCCTTCTCCACCTTCAAAGGCTGTTTTACAGAGTGTACATTGTAGGTTACCAAGTTCACTCCCAAGGTGCTGGGAAGGGACCACTGCAGCCATTACTACAGGCTGAGTGTTTCTGTCTGGAGGTCAGCTGAGACTTACTGCTCCTTTGAAGCATGTACGTCTCATTTTCCAACTCACCTCTGGATGTTTTCTTGTTTGTCTTTCAGCTGTGCTGGGCCCAGAGTTAGTTTTCCTCTAATCTGTCCTGCTTGAGATAAGTTGCTGTGCTGTTTTCCTTTTTGGTAGGGCCATGGCAAGGCTTGATCTTAAAGAAGATGTGCAGAATTCTTGGCCATTGTCTCTTCATTGATTCCTTCTCCTGGAATTCTGATTACATGTAATTAGATGTGTCTTATGTGTTGTTAATGTGTATATCTGAAACTAGTATTTTTGCTTTTTATTATTTAAATCTCTCTCTCTCTCTCTCTCTCTCTCTCTCTCTCTCTCTCTCTCTCTCTCTCTCTCTCTCTGTGTGTGTGTGTGTGTGTGTGTGTGTTTTGACATAGGCCAAGGGAGGGTGTTAGCTATCTAGAGCTAGAGTTACAAGGCAATTGTGAACCACCAATAGATAGTGAGAATTGAACGTTGATTGTTTGCAAAAGCAGTAAGTGTACTTAATTGGTGAGCCATCTCTCCAGCTCTTTAAAGTTAAAAAAAAAATTAAAGTAGACTTTATCAACTTACCCTAAAATCTGCTGAAGATACATAAAGTATTTTGACCTTTTGGGAAAACAGTAAATGATTTTAGTAAGCATGGAAAATAACTCTTGTCTCCATCTGACTTTTGAAATTAACTGTGCTCATAAACTTTATAGCTCATGTCTGACACTCAAACAACACTATAGGATAGACTCTGGGCTTTAGAAATGTTGCATACATTGCTCAGAGACAGCTTTTTAGTTCGGATAAATGTCTTTCGGCCTTATGTAAATATTAGGAGAGGCTCACTCCAGTCAACTCTGTTGGTCAAGATGGTTCTGTAATTTACTTTCACAGAGCAAATTGACTTTCTTAGCTGCTCAGTTCTAGTAAGTCACCGAGCACTGTTCAAACAGGGGACGTGAAGTTCCTGCTGTATGCTCTTGTCAGTGGCTGGGCTCTTTTTTCCCCCCTTTTGACAACCTTACTCTTTTTTTTTTTTTTTTTTTGGTTTTCCGAGACAGGGTTTCTCTGTGTAGCCTTGACTGTTCTGGACTCATTTTGTAGTCCAGGCTGGCCTTGAACTCACAGCGATCCACCTGCCTCTGCCTCCCAAGTGCTGGGATTAAAGGCGTGCGCCACCACGCCCGGCGACAACCTTACTCTTGTAATTGATAAATAAAACCAGCAATTTAATCTAAAATTAAGCATTTTGATGATGACTGAAAGGTAATTACTGATTACCTTTCCTCCTGTCTTCATCCAGCTGTTTGGCAACATGGAGAAAAGTCTTACTGCAGTTTCTAGCTCACTTTCATGGGAACATATAATATTCCCCGTTTACTTTGGACAGCGGCATTTCCTATTTCTGTGGACAGATGCATATGAAACACATGCTCTGGAGTGGCGCTTGCGGTCCCCTGAGGATTCTCGGAAGGAGGAAATGGGTTGACCTATTTGGTTGCTATGAAGTAAAAACAGTCTTGTTTTCTTTCTTTTTTTTAGTGAACATCTGGGTTGCATTTATCATTTCACATTCTGGAGGTTCTTTAAAAACCACAATTTGATAATATGAGGGTTCATTAAAACAGTAACTATTTAGCTATTTCTAGAGTTGATTTAAATAATAGGGTGGCTGATGGAATTAAGTATTTTTTTCTTTTCTATAAAGCAATACCTAAACAATGCTCTGTGATTTGAAACCATAAAAATGGGACCTATGTATGTGGTGTGTGCGTGTTTTTGGTGGGGTGGGGGCCTGAGAGGAGGGTTGACCAGCCTGTTCGCTCCTCTGCTCCCTGTTACTGTGGAGCACAGAAGATCTCTCCCTACGGGGAACAGGGTCCTCATCACCACAGAGAGTCTGATAGTGTGGCTAACCCCCTTTCCTGATCACCAGTCCCAGGGACGAGGGCCAGCATGAAGGGCTGTTTGTAGATGGGTTTCTTGAGGGGGGAGGCTTTCCCACCTTAAATACCTACTGGAGGATATGGTCGTTATCTTACACTGGACTGTATCGAGCCTTGATGCTAGCCAACTGACAGGCATAGTGTCTTTTGTGCCCGTTGAGTCTAAGCCCACACTCTTATGGTCAACTTTGCTGACTTAATCTCCCTTGTAGCATCACTGTCTCTATACTTCCTGTCACATAGGGCAATAAACTCCGTATTAGAAGGGCCAGGAAGAGGTGTTGTCTCCTAGAGCCAGAGGTGACTGGCCTGAGGCTGTGAGGCAGCAGTATATTTCCTTCTCTCTCACTGAGCAAGGATCACATTGCTGTAGAGTGTGGAGAGAAAAGCGTTTTCCTTTTCGGTAAGTATTCAATTAATCATATATATTTGTTTTCTAAAGAACTGAGGTAGGTTATATTTCCTTTTTGAGATTAGCACTTTGTTCTATATAAAATGTATAAACAAAATTATCTTTTCATATGCTTAGGATATATCGTAGTTGTATCTGGCAGACTTTTACGATTACAGTTCTTTCAAACATAAATATTTTTTAGAGGTAAGGAATAGTGGTGCGGGCACTGACAACTTAACATTCTATTAGAAGACAGGACTCCCTTTGAGTTCTTGGCAGAGAGGAAATAAAATGATCAAGAATGCCCTTTGCCAAGTTTCACTAATTAGATTAAGTTTTTTTTTTTTTTGAGAAAAGATCAGACAAATGAATTCATTTTTGTTTGTGTTAGAGTATGGGAAAATAGAGGGTTTTTAGCATCTTTTAAATGTTTGGCCTGTTCACATGACAAGGCTGTATATCCCAAATGTGGGAGGCTGAGTGATTGCAGACTTTAATTCAATACATACTGCATTTTTGAGAGCATGAATGATTTTGAGAAGAAAATGATGTCTTTCATTGCCATATAGAAAGACTCTTCACATGGGACAAACCTAAAACACTGCGTTTTCTCAGGACTTGTAGGCTATCTGTGATTCTCAAAGTAACACAATTCTTTGCTTTCTGCTTTTTAAAAGACTGGCTCTTGCCGTATTGCCCTGGCTGAACCTTAGGCTTTTTTTTTTTCATCTAACACAGGAGCTAGACTCTGTAGTAGTCAAGTGGGTATTTATTTGCGTTGTTCCCCCCCCCCCCCCCCCTTTGCGTTCTCTGTCTCTTACTCCTCAGACCTTGTCCCCTGGCCTTCACTCCTGATGACAGCACTTAGAGCAGCCGAGTCTGAAGGAGGACATATGTGTTCCACCCTCATTTGGCTGCCGGGTAGAAGTTGTGATTCATAAAATGCCTAGTAATGTGGCTGGACATGCAGAACAGGACTAATTTTTCTTTTTAAATCTGGAAAGAACATAAGCTATTTCCCCGGGGATTCTGCTGCTATTAATGCTTTGGCATTTAGTTAGGCCTTACGTCTGTTAACCTTCCCATCACCTCTCTCCTTCACAGTGGAGGGCAGCTGGACTCGCTGGTCTTCCCGGCAGTTATTGTGGGTTATTTTGGTCTTGCATCTGAAGACGGGTGGAGACCATCTACTTTAGAAGTATTTTCACAAGTTCCACATCAAAAACTTGTATTTATTTGACTTTCCTGATTTACCTATAAAGGTTTTTGCTACAGTAGAAAGGAATTTAGTCTGGCTAGGAGTGTAGCCCTCGGTGTATCGACCTCCTTGCCTGCCCCAATTCAGGGGTCAAGCAGAGTTGGAGTGGCTTCTGTTTTGGAGGGTGCAGGAAAAAGTTGTGATTGGCAATATAATTAGTGTAGTTTTTTTCTCAAAACTTTATATTTTGAAAGTATTCAAACATACATTTTTGAAGAATGAGACAATAAATAGTCCTGTACATTTTCCAGTGAGCAGTTAAGTTCAGAATTGGCAGTTCAGTCAAATTGCATTTTATGTTTTCTTCACTTTAGTAACTATGGATTCATGAATTGCTAAAGTTTTGTTCAGTTTGTTCCTCCATATAATTTAAATGGTGTGTGTGTGTGTGTGTGTGTGTGTGTGTGTGTGTGTGTGTGTGTATGTGTGTAGGAAGTATATGAAAATAACTTACAAGTATCATTCCATTTTGTCCTTAAATACTTTAGTAGTGGTTTGCCGTGGGCGCCCTTCTGTAGAACCACAGCCATGACAACATAGGTCCACATAAGGAGTAATAGCAATTCCTGACGGACATGGGGTTCACACTGGTGATCTCAGCACTTGGGAGGCTAGAGCAGCAAGCTGCTTGGGCTTCTCTAGTAAGTTTTAGGCCAGTCTGGGCAGGGAGACAGACATACATACATACAGACACACACACACACACACACACACACACACACACACACACACACACACGGGGATAGGGTGTGGTGGGTGGAGGAATTCCATAGTATTTTACATACAGTCCAAATTCAGTTTTCCCTGATGATTCTCAAGGCATCTTTCAAATAATTTTTCTTTTTAGGCATTATTTATTCATTTTATGTGTGTGAGTGTTGTGCTTCCATGTTCCTCTATGTATCATGTGTGTACCTGGTCCCCGCAGAGGCCAGAAGACCCCTTGGGACTGGAACTAGAGAGGGTTGTGAGTTGCCATGTGGGTGCTGGGACTCTAGTCCTCTGGAAGCGTGAGCCAGTGCTCTTACCTGCTGAGCCATCTCCCCAGCCTCACCTTATTTTTCTAATTACGATTTACATCATATAGTCAGTCTCTTTCAGTTTTCCCACTTTTTTTTAGATGACTATAGCCTGATATTCTTTGCATACTACAGACTAGATCATGCATATGAACAAGAAAGATGTGTGTTAATTTCTTCTTTAATGCCACTTTTATTGCCAGTATGTTAAAGTCATCTTATTAATTCAAGGTCAAAGTTGTATTTGTTTCTCGTGTTTTTCTGGTAAACGTGGCCCAAGTAGATGACCAAAAGAAGTGACTACAAGGCCCAGATGTCAGTGGCTTGTGTGTGTGGGTGAGCTTGGAACCAGTGTGCAGTGGTTTGCTAGACCCACACCCATATGACAGTGATTACTTGTCTGGCTTAACACAGTAAAGACAGGGTTTCTCTATGTAGTCTTGGTTGTCCTGGGCTCACTTTGTAGACCAGGCTGGCCTTGAACTCACAAAGATCCACCTGCCTCTGCCTACTGAGTGCGGCGATTAAAGATGTGTACCACCCGACCTTTTTTTTTCTTCTTCTTCTTCTTTTTCTTTTCAAGAGGGGTTTCTCAGTATAGCCGTGTAGACTCACTTTGTAGACCAGGCTGGCCTTGAATTCACAGCTGTCCCTCTGCCTCTGCCTCTGAGTGCTGGGATTACAGTGAGCACCACTGCACCTGGCTCACGGTAAAGATTTTATTTGAATATCTGGCCAGGGCTTTATAATGAAATGAACAAAAGGATTGGAGATTTAGACAGACTGTTAATGTAATATACAAAAGAGGTGCTTTGCCGTTATATCCTTGGTCTAGAGCAAACTTAGACTCTGGGGAACGAGCCTGTCTTTCTTCTCTCCCTCAGTGCTTTCTTGCAGGCTTTAAAAAAAGAAATTGACTTAGCTGCAGCTGAAGCCAATACAGGATCCAGCTGTAACTTTTTGTTGTTGTTCTTACATCCGGTGATGGTCATAGCAAACTCATTGTATGAAAATTCAATAAAGGAAAAGGGCAGGGTGGGAAAAAATCGACACCCTATAAAAGCATTCAAGAAATAGCAACAGGATCTAGGAGTCTCCCGTTCAGATGGCTGATTTAAATTCCATTCTGAAGTATTAATTCTGTTTGTCACTAGTAGGCGTTTTAGTTTTTTTCCCCTTTTAATATTATGCACACACCATGTAACCAGAGCATGTACGTGAGGCTGACACATTTTCAGTGGGAGGCAGAAAATAGTAACGTGTGAGAACCCAGAGGACCCAACCCGCTCCTCATGCAAAACAGAGTGAGAATTCTTCAAAGTACTGTGTATGCTCAGGGTAGGATAGAGACATCGCCACCCCACTAAAGAAAGCCAGGTGCTCCTTAATTTTTTTTTTCTGGAATACTCCTATGTGTGCATTTACCATGAAGCCGTTAAGTTCAGAACCAGCAGTTCAGTCAGAAATTTTAATTTGATCGCGTCTGTTTCCGTCTTCCTACTAGAAAGCCGATGCATCTTGGCGTCTTTTAAGGACCAACTCCAGATTGTCACGCTGTAGCTGAAGGTAAAGAGTTCTGTGGTTAGTGGACTGACAATAAGGCTAGTGGCTCTCTCTCTCTCTCTCTCTCTCTCTCTCTCTCTCTCTCTCTCTCTCTCTCTCTCTCTCGCTGTGTGTGTGTGTGTGAGTGAGTGTGAGTCACAGTTCTCATATTTCTTCTAACTGTAGCCAGACATCCTGTTTGGGGGCTATTTGAGACCAGTTCTGCCTGTGAAGAAGTCGTGCGGTCTGTGGAAGCATTCTTAGTTATTCTCTAAGATTTGGCTTTATAGGCAAGTTTCCTTGAAAACCCCTGTGCACTATTTTTAGGTCTACATTTCTGTGGATCGGGGCATTACGAATACATACATATTAGCACAGAAATGTTCACTAGCTAAAGGTTTTTTAAGACTTACAGAAAAGCAAGCCAGCTGTGCTCTCGTGGATGTAACGGACTAGCCAGCACTGCCGGACATATTTAAGGGAAGAGAATCTATTTTCTAGAGTGTTGCTGGGTCTGTGCCAGCACGAGTAAGATTTTGAAGTCTCCTTTCCTATTTTACAGTAAGAAGGGTCCTGTCTCCTTGATCCTCATAAGTTCATTTTCTGCCTCCCACTGAGAGGTGCATTTTCATAACTGAGAAACTTCCTGCATGTCTTCCCCACTTTCTGCCTTATTAATGCTCCCCTACTTTGTTTGCTTGTTTGTTTAAATTTAGAATGGTCTGGTAGCTTATAAACTTACTTATAAGTGATTGATTTGCTGTTTTTAATAGCATTAAAGATCTGTGAGAAGTTTTAGATCTTACAAACTAATAGGAATCAGCTTTTCCCCCCACTAAAATTCACATCTTAACAGTAGTGTTTGGTGGGGTAACAAGTGTTAGGAATGGCTTGGCCTTGTGCATGTTAGGCACACACTCCACCACTGACCTATATTCCCAGTCCACAAATGTCACCCTTTAAAGTATGCAGTTGAGGGCTGGGGATGTAGCTCAGTTGGGGCAGAATGCTCGCATAGTATGACTGAATTCCTGTGTTACATAAACTAGGTGATGCAGACCTATAATCCCAATATGAGGTAGCGGATGGTTGGGCTAGAGAGGGGTAGAGATAGGAAGATTGGGAGTTTAAGGTCATCTTCAGGTATCCAGAGAGGTCAAGACTAGCCTGGGTTATACAAAACAGCTGCTCAGACTTAAAAACTCTATCACCACTGTCCTGTTTTTTTAGAATATTGTTATCACTTCACAAACCCTGTCCTTATTTCCAATCTCCTCACCTGGCAACCACTTTTTTGTCTGAACATTTCCTATTAGTGTGATTGCAGACCACAGGGGCATTTCTGCTTGACTCCTTTCACCTAGCACGTTTATTCATGCTGTGGGCATGGCTCAGTGTTCCAGGCTCATGCATGCTGTAGGCGCAGCATTCAGCATCATGCACTTCCTGTGAATGGAACTGATTGGTTTGAATATTGGGAGTGGTAGGAGATGCTGATCACTTGTGTCCTCATATGTGTTTTGGGGTTGAATCTGTGGCTGGTATATTATCCTGAAGGCTTTTAGATTTGCTTACATTTTTGTCACATTGAGAAATGTTAAAGTGTAGGGCTAGGAAGATGGCTCAACTGTTTAAGTGCTTGCTGCACAAACATGAGGTTCTGAATTGAGTCCCCAGACCCTAAGTAAAAGCTGGACAGGCATCTGTAATTCCAGGACGGGGGATGGAGGAGCCTGGGGGAGTCCTTGGGAACTTGTTGTCTAGCCAGTCTAGTGAGCAGGCAACCCCTAGGTTTGTCAAAGTTTGTGCCAAAAAATAAGCAAAGGTCTGGCGAGATGGCTCAGTTTTTAAAAGTGCTTGCTGCATAAACCTGAGAGCCCGAGTTTCATTTCTGGAACTCATAAGAAAGCTGATGTGGAAGCAAGCACCCTTCATCCCAGCACTGCTGTGGGGAGGTGGGAGGCAGAGACAGGAGCTTTGCCCAAAAGTTCTCTAGCCATCTAACCCGCAGAAACAGGAGAGAGCCGACCTCAGCAAGGTGGAAGGTGAGAACTGGCTCCCTGAATGTCGTCCTCTGACCTCCACAGGCCATGGTGCAGCCCCCTGCCCCTCCCCACATAGTAGTATTGTATAAGAAATAAGGTGAAGACACACTGAACGTGAGAGCAGGCAGGGACAGACGGGAGAGCACACCCACACAGAGTGGACCCCTCCTCCACACACGGACGGGGAAGGGGGAGCAGCACTCTTGGAGAGGTCTGTTAGTGTGTATGAACAGCTGCGTGGGAGGCAGCTGTGTTGTCTGGAAGATGTTTACTCTGAAGGCCAATGCATAGGTAGAAGGAGTTGTGATAAATTCTTAGCAGAACTGTGGAAGACCTACCTCAGAGACTGCAGCATGATCACAGCAGAGAGCACAGGACACCTAACTCCCACCCCCCATTCACTCTGAAATCCTGATGGATAGGAAAGGTAAAAACTGCTAGCAGTAAAGACTAGGGAAAAGGGGGTGGGGCAGGTAGGGTTATAGTGGCATTATAAGATAAGGAAGTCCTAGATTCCTAATGTGACGCATGGTGACTGTGGTTAATACTGTATCATATACTGGAAATTCATCTATTTTAGTTTTTATCACTTTAGATAACTGTTTGGGGTGGCCATGTTAATCAGCTTGAATGATAATCATCTCACAGTATATATGAATATCAAACAGCTCTTTTGAGACAGGATATGGATATGTAGATTAGGCCAGACTTGAACTCTCATAGAATCCCCTGCCTCTGCCTCCAGGGATTAATAAAGGTGCATGCCAGTACACACACATCCAAGACATAGGATGACTTTATTTGTCAATTATGCTGTAATTTAAGTGGAAAGAGACACCCACAAGGAAGGACCCTTTTGCAGAGGGTTAAGCTGTGAGAAGGAATAACTTTGCTAAGGCCACTTTTGATGCCATTTTCAAGACCTATAGCAACCTGACACCCGACCTCTGGAAAGAAACTGTGTTCACCAAGTCTCCTTATCAGGAATTCACTGATCATCTTGTGAAAACCCACACCAGAGTGTCTGTTCAGAGGACCCAGGCTCCAGCTGTGGCTACCACATAAGGATTTTTACAAGAAAAATAAAGTGGATTAATTCTGTTAAAAAAAAGAAAGAAAGAAAGAAAAAAAAAAAAAAGAAAAAAAAAAAAGAAAAGAAATGGGAAGCCTGCAAACAGGTCGAACAGAAGGAGGGGTATTTTTTTGAGATAGTTCTTTTGTAGCCAAGATGGGCTTTGAACTAATCCTCCTGCCTCCACCTCCTGGGTGTTGGGTTGACAAGCTTGTGCCACTATGATGGTGTGAGACTGGGGATTTAGAAGGAGCAGGAAAGGCTCATGGCAGCTCCTTGCAAGGCTGTGCTTGGGCAAGGGCGGCAAATGCGGGATTGTTTCATGCATAAGCTGGATCAGAAGGCCATCTGGAAGCCACTGTGCCAGAATGCTCCCCACGCCCTTCCCTCTGCTCATCCCCTTTCCTCTTTGTTAAGGGCACAGTTGATAGATACTTATTCCTAGGCAAACATTTCTCTATAAAAATGGAATTCCCTGTCTGGAGGAAAATTGGAACTCTCTGGGCATATCTTGACAACCCAAATAAAGTTGTTTATTTTTATTTTTGCTTTCTGAGGGCTTCTGAGCCTGTCAGCTCTTTATTCGACCCTTTACCATGAAGGAATGCTGTGGCTAGGCTTGGCTTGTGAGCCCAAAAGTTAATGTACCTTCTCACTCATCATGCAAACTCAAGAGGGAAATCTCCTGAGAGAAAACACTTAACTACAACACTGAAGGATGCCACATAGTTAATTCCATCTCACTTTTAAATGTGTGCAGACAGCAAGGATATCCAGATGGGTGGAAAAACCCAGCAGCATGAGAGAGAATTTAATGCAAAATATTTTTAGAAAGAATAGCTGGTCCAAAAGGAAGAGAATTGAGAGGATGGAAGAACACTTTTTAAAAAAATGCTAATTGCAACTTGCAAGGAATAAGTGACTAGGTACTAGAATTCCTCTAACTTCCTGTCTTCCTTCCTCGTGAATCAGCAGCTTCACGAGGATAGAAGTGATTGAGGGGGAAAAAGTGAAAAGCTGAATCATAATAGGTGGGATTAGCGTGAAGAAATACCAGGGCCTGACTCATTCACTGTGTTTCCTTAGCATTCAGTGCAGGGCTGCAAGAAACAATGTAAACCGTGATATGGGTTCTGCTAATTTGGGAAGTAGGAAAAAGGGCTGGATGATGGATCCCAAGTGACTCCGGGCAGCCAGGGGTGGATTTGTTCCTGCACAGCAATTAGTTTCAGGAGCCGCTGGACTAGGAGGCCAGAGGACGCATGTGGGCTCCATATGCTCCGAGCTACTAAGGCGCTTGTCTTCACACTGCAGCCTAGAGCAGTGGACAGTATGCCAGCCACCTGGAGTGGAAACCAGGTCACAGTTAGGTACAGACATCAGGGTCCAGAATCGACAGGGGCCGGGGGGCCTTATCCAAGGAGACCCAGACACACAGGGTGCCTAAGGGATGAAGCTGGACTACCCCAGGAGTGCGTCAGTGCTCCAGTGTACACAGCCCCTCCTGCTTACATCGAAGAGGTAGAAAAGTAAAGCAAAGCCAGCTCTCTGTGAATTCATGGCCAGCCTGGTCTACAAAGCGAGTCCAGGATAGCCAAGGCTACACAGAGAAACCCTGTCTTGAAAAACAAACAGACAAAACTCCACCCCACCCCAACCCCCCAAAAAGTACAAAGTAAAACAAAACAAATCCCACCAAACTTGGCAGTGTTACAAGCAGGGCCAGGCACTCTGTTTGGGGGGAAACTTGGGCATGGAAACCAATTGTTAAATAATAATAGAAAGAAACAGTCTGCTGCCAAAGCAAAATAAAGTGGGATGTAGATTTTGAGGTATGATTATGAAAAAATGAACTATAGGAACTTGAGGAAAATTTTAGCTAAAATGTAGAAATAGCTGAGTGCAGTGGCGCATGTCTATAATCCCAGCACTTGGGAAGGGAGAGGCAGACAGATCTCTGTGAGTTCAAGGCCAGCCTGGTCTACAGAGAGTCCAGGACAGCCAAGGCTACACAGAGAAACCCTGTTTTGAAAAAAAGAAAAAAGTACTTTCTATTGGTTGAGAGTGCTTGTGGTTCTTGCAAGGTTCCTAGCACCTTCTTCTCATGGATCACACCTGCCGGTAACTCCAGCTCCATGGGCTCCAGTGCCCACTTCTGGCCTCTGTGGACCCCTGCACACATTTGGCACAGACATACCTGTCTGTGTTTATGTACATACACATTTTAAAAATATTTTTTTTAAAGATGAAAAAGGCCATATATAGGTCAAGTTGAAAACTTTTGATTGAGATACAGAATTATGAAGTGAAATGAATAAGCCAAGAGAAAGAAAATAATATTATTAAATGCATTTGCAGAATTTTAAACTCTGCTCGGATCTAGGAGGAAGAAAATTTGCCATGTGGGAAGTTAAATTAGTGCTGTGATCTAAATAAGTATTGTTCCCGAGAAGATACCAAAACAAAACAAACAGTAATCAGAGGTACAATGGAAAAGTATCTTTGAGTTGAAAGAAAAACACCAGATGCTTTTGTATATTCAATGGGCTTAGTCTGCGTTAGTTAAAATTAGTGGAAGGAAATACATATCCTGGTGAAAAATTTAAGTTTCAAGGATAAAGTACTCTAGAACAGCCCAAGTAAAGCAAATGTGTGAGTTACTTTGGACTGGGACGTCAGGATGCACTTTGATTTGCTACCGCATTGTTGGATGGAATAAGGCTGAGAGCTTTGAGGGGGTAAAGATTGTGTTCAAGAATCAATCACCCGGGGCTGGAGAGATGGCTCAGAGGTTAAGAGCACTGTCTGCCCTTCCAGAGGTCCTGAGTTCAATTCCCAGCAACCACATGATGGCTCACAACCGTCTATAATGAAATCTGGTGCCCTCTTCTGATGTGCAGGTGTACATGCAGACAGAGCACAGCATACATAACACCAAACAAACAAATAAACAAATCTTTTAAAAAGCCCAATCACCCTAATTGTTAATTAGTGAAGAAAACAGAAAGGAGTGCTCTGAAAAATGCAGAGAAGGTAGAGCTAGCTGAGTGGGGAGATAGCTTGGTCCGTGAAGTACTTGCTGAGTTTGGATCCCCAGCACTGATGCAGAAAGCCAAGAGTGGAGGCATCCATCAGGAGCCCAGTGCCAGGATAGAGAGAAGCCCGGGAGCTCACTGGCTAGCCAGTGAGTCTGTGAGAGAGCCTGTCTCAGAAGGAAGACGGAAGCACGGGAACAGTGCACTCTGCATTGACCTCTGGCATCGGGAGGCACGCATAAAGGGTGGGGCTAGCGTGTGGGCTTCAGTGGGAGTTTGCCCGCCCATGGACTGAAGAGTTCTAGGCTGTGTCCTTTCTGTTCAAGAATGGGGGAGGGGTCTTCCCTGCAATCTTCCTGATGCTATCTGTGAGTTTTACTGTAAAAAGAAACAGCTTTTTCATAGATTCTGACACTCAGCTAAAAGACTTACTTGGTGTGCCTGGAATCCAGCTTCCACTTGTATCCAGCCTTTAAGGTCAGCCTGGACAGTGAGTAAGAGTCTGTCTGTCTTATTAGTGGCAAAAAGTTGGAATAACTTAAATGACAAAGTTTTTCTCATTTAAGTTTTATTGCTATTAAAAACACAAAACCAAAATAATGTCATTGAAATTTAAAGATAAATTTGTCTCATTATAAGCTTAATCATTAGAGTGAATTCAGTGAGAAGATAAAACAATATAGAGGGTATCCTGTGCCGGCAGATGCGCTGTGAATTCATGTCTTTGTCTGTGAAGATGAGTGGTCAGCATCAGGCGCCTTTCTCTGTTGCTTTCCACCTTTTTGAGACAGGGTCTTGCTGAACCTGGAGCTCTTTGACTAGACAGACTGGCTAGGGGTGTACCTGTTTATGATTCCCTTCTCTGTCCCCCACTCTGCACTGGGGGCAATGGAGGTGTGTGGCTGCCCAGTGCTGGAGATCTAAACATGGGTCATGTTTGCCCAGGAAGCGCTTTTCCTGGTGAGGTTATCTCCCCAGCCCTGTTTTAGGAAGTCTTTAAGCAGGTGCCCTTTTGTGCAGGTTGTTAATGGGAGACATGGAACATATTTCTTTAAAAATTGTATAATCTATGACCCACCCCAAAATTCTCATGAGATCTTTTGTTTGTTTGTTTGTTTGTTTGTTTGTTCGTTTTTTGAGACAGGGTAGGGTGAGATCTTTTTAATAGACCTTTATGAATATCTTGGTGCTATGTGTAGTTTCAAGTGTCTCCTAGAAGTCTTGGAACATTCTTGAAGCTAAGCAGGGACTTTTGCACCCTGCCCACTACTCTCCCCTAGTGTTAACGCCCTGTGCCGTAGCAGTTATGTGATGAAGTTCATCTGTTAGTCACTTGCTAGTTGCTTTGACAGAAGTAAGGAAGACAGGAGTTATTCTACCTTGCAGCTTGAGGACTTTCAGTCTGTAGCCACTTGGCCTAGTGCTTTGGGCTCATGGTGAGACAGGAACATCATGATAGAGTAGCACTGGTGGAGGAAGGCGGCTCACTTCATGGGAGCCGTGCCTTTCAGCATCCTACTTCTTCTGGGCAGGCCCTGACATGGACTGTGAGTCTGTTGATAAAGGTAGAACCCTCATGATTCATTCACTTCTCAAAAGCCTGTCACCTGACAACTAGGCCCTTAACACACAAGGGCACACTGTTCATTGGATTCAAACTGTAGCCATGTGGAAATCCACTGGCACATCTGCTGTTGCCCAAGGCCCATGGTATGTATTGGATTTCACCTTAGTGGTATGTATTTGTCACATCTGAAAGTGTACAGCATGCACTTTTTCATTAGAGTGCACAGAGCAGTTGCACTGAAGGTCTCCGTTTCCTACGCTTTCCTCCCTGCATCCCCACTCCTGTCTTTGGTGCTGGGAGTGAAACCTAAAATCTACACTGCTCTGAGAGATATCCTGGCCTACAGGATTTAAAATGTTTTTTATTTTTGCACAGCACCCTTCTCTGTGTGTATAGGTTATTTCCATTCCACCACACATTGCATTCCTTTACCAGGCACCCGCCCTAGTGCACTTTACTAAACACGCCGCTTTTCTGGTCTTGTCTGAGCTTCTTTTGTGTATTAGCAGTCACTTCTTCAATCTGACCATCTTTCCCTCCCCTGCTTTCTTTTTCGAGACAGGGTTTCTTAGTGCAGCCTTGGCTGTCTTGGACTCACTTTGTAGACCAGGCTGGCCTGGAACTCACAGAGATCCACCTGCCTCTGCCTTTGCCTCCCATGTGCTGAGATTACAGCTGTGCGCCACCATGCCCTGCTCAGAGTTATTCCTTTTGACTACAAAGGATGCAATTCCATAGATACCAAGTTTCATGATGCTTAAAATTTTTATATGGAACCCAGATGTGATGGGAAGCAATGAGGGAGACAGAGGCAGGCTGATCTCTGTGAGTTCGAGGCCAGCCTGGTCTACAAATCGAGTCTAGGACAGCCAAGGCTACACAGAGAAACCTTATTGGGGTATGTCTGTGTGTGTGTGAATGGCTGGGCATGGTGGTGCACATCTGTAATCCTAGCACTTGAGAGGCAGAGGCAGGCTGATCTCTGTGAGTTCCAGGCCAGCCTGGTCTGCAAATCGAGTCTAGGACAGTCAAGACTATACAGAGAAACCCTATCCCCCCCAAAAGACATGTACTTAAAAAGCAATTAATTAAAAAAGAACACATTGTGCTTAGAATATTAATAGTTAATTTGTGTCCTGGTTGCTATAGTTGGTTTCCTGGGTTTGAATGACAACCATTTATAAGGGTGCTTGATAAAATATAACAGTTGCCTCAGATAGTTATGTTTTCTTTTATAAATTAGAATGTTTGCACAGAGCCAGTTCCACTAATTGTACATTTCAGGCAAATTGGTGTGCAG
This sequence comes from Acomys minous, assembly GCF_964271855.1. Taxonomy (NCBI): domain Eukaryota; kingdom Metazoa; phylum Chordata; class Mammalia; order Rodentia; family Muridae; genus Acomys; species Acomys minous. Next base: position 65,480,860 of record NC_140498.1, on the reverse strand, counting down.
GCCCTGTTCTAGCAACAGAGGGCAAAGGCTTCGGTGAGCATCATGGAATTCTTTTTCTTTTTTGTGTTTTGCCCCGCTTGGCTTCTTTGGAAATGAGATGAATTTGAGACTTCCAGGAGGAAGTGAAGACACATAAGTAACCCATTGCCATGAGTTGAGACCCATGTAATTAACAGTGATTCTTATGGGTATAAGCACATCATACTTGTGTGTGAAGGCCAGGTGTGCTGTGCTTCCCCCTGTCAGTCTCTACCTTTTTATTTTTTATTTTTTTGAGACAGGGTCTCTCACTAGACCTGGAACATTCTAGTTGGCTTGGCTAGTTGGCCAGTGAGTTCCAGGGATCTTACTGTTTCTACCTCTCGATGCTGGTATTATATAGATGTGACTTTTGGGATGTGCATGTACATCTGCACGCTATAAGAGGGCCCTGGATCTCATTATAGATGGTTGTGAGCCACCATGTGGTTGCTGGGAATTGAATTTTTGAACCTTACCTCAGCCTTCTAAATAGCTGGGACTATGGGTGTGTTCCACCTTGTCTAGTCCAGAATTTGTCTGTTGAAATCGTAGCAGCATTTCTCCTACTGGATAAACAGCTTGGTGGTTAAGAGCACTTGCTGCTTTAGTAGAAGGACTAGGTTTGGTTCCCAGCACCCACATGGCATCTCACAACCATCTGTAACTCAGGTCCAGGAGACTAGATGCCCTCTTCTGGCGTCCATGGACACCAGGCATGCACATAAATACACGCAGGCAAAACACTCACATACATAAAACATCTTTTAAAAAATCCTAGTCCCCAAGGTTGGGAGTTAGGGGTCTTTGATGGTGATTAGGTCATGAATGGGGATTAGTGCCCTCACAAAAGAGACCCCAGAGAGTTGCTTGCATCTTCCACCCCGTGAGGCCACAGCGAAAAGATGGCCACCTTGAGAGCAGCCCTCACCAGACACTGAATTCCTTCTAGACACCGGTCGTGGACTCCAACCTCCAGAACTGTGAGACACATACTTCTGTAGTTTCTAAGCAGCTTGGCCTAAGGCATCTTATTAGAGCAGTCCAGACAGGCAGAAGTGTAAGGCTGGAGAAAGGGCAAGGGCATGAAACGGGTACAAACTGCAGCTGCAGAAACTATGCTTAAGGTGCAGTCGGCAGGATTCCGTGGTCTTCACTCTGGTGAAAGCTGGGGCGTGTCTAACGTGGCGGAAGGTAGACGCTTGAGTTGAGAACAGGGGAGAAACAGACTGTAGAGGATAAGGGAGCAAATGCCTCTGCCAGCACCTTGGTGTCTGTATGGCTTTTCCTTGTGTATTTTGTAGTTGAAGATTGTTAGTGCTCAGGTGAGAGGCATGGAGGGTGAGGGTAACCAGGAGAGATTTTAGAAGGAGGAATGTGGATGACTGGAGAGCAAAGTTTTGCCAGAGTAATAGTTAGGGTACTGGGGGAAAAGAAGACCTCTGGGGGAAAAGGGACCCGAGAAGTCGGCGGGAGGGCGGGAGGGTGGTTGTGGCTGCGCAGAGTGGCAGAGGACTGCAGGGAGGTGCGATGTTGAGAGGGCCACACACCGAGGCCGGCACTCGAATGCTGATGTCTGTGCCCACTGTAGTTCTTGGCTGCAAATAACAGACGATGATGTCAGTTAATTTAAGTATGTGAGGAAGTCACTGGAAGGATGTGGGGGAAGTTCCAGAGCCTACAGGCAGTCTGGAAAGCATACCCAGAAAATTAACCAGAGGTAAGGGAAGTGGCCGTTAGAGCTAGAACCAGCTGTAACCAGGCCGCCTGGTCTGGGCTGTAGCTGCCAGCACAGGGTCCTGGTTGTTGCTGGTGCTGGCAAAAGTTTTCTAAGTTACTTGTTGCTGGTTGTTTAGTTTTTGGAGTCTTTTTATCCGAGCTTGGGCACACATATTGGTCAGCCTAATAATAGGAGGGCTCAGAAGCCGTCGCACAGATCTTTTCCTGTGATGGCAGCTTGCCCATCATGATGGACATTGTGATCCATCTGTCACTGTGGTCTTGAGAATTTTCACAGGAGCAGAGAAGTGGCAGCTGAGGTGAATAGTTGGAGGGTAGGACATGGGAACACTAGGTAGGATCCTTCTGAGCTCTTGTTGCAGACCTAAGTAAAGCTAGCAGTGGGCTCGAAGTTTGGTCAGTTTTATGAACTGTGTGTGTGTGTGTGTGTGTGTGTGTGTGTGGGTATACACTCATTCATGTTGAGGGATGTGAGGACCAGAGGTTAATCTCCTGTGTTACTCCACATTATCTACTTTGTCTTTTTTGTTTTTGTTTTTTTTTAAATAGGATGCTTTCATCAAGACTTAAGCTGCTAATTTGGCTCGACTTGCTTATCAGCAAGCCCAGGGGTTGGCCTGTTTCCACTTCTCCAGAACCAAGTTTACAAGCACATGTCACCAGCATGCTCCTCCCCGACTCTTACCTGGTGCTGGGTGTCCTGCTTGTGGTATAAGCACTTTACTGACTGAGCCAGCCCTCCAGCCCTAATAGGTACCTTCTGTAGGTCTATCCACGGCCAGACGGCCACTTGTCTCCTGGTTTATTTCAGTAATAACCAGATTGTGAATTTGCCTGGAATGGCATTAAGGGTAGTGTTTATCAGAAAATCCAAACGTGTCTCCAGGGTGATGAGCTGGTGCCTGGGACGTGTTTGGCGAATGTCTTTAGTGAGGTGAGTGTCCCAGGCCAGTATTAAGCCCCTCCCTAGTGTGAGCAGTTTTCTAGTTCTTCATGGGCCCCATTCTTGGGAGATAACTTTCTGATCATGTTAATTTCTAGTAGTCTCTTGTCTGTGTCAGGGTTATCTTTATGCTGGTGTGTCCCAAATCCCTTTTTGTTTAGCAGTTGCTATTTAAAAGAGTGTAAGAATGCATTGCCAAGAAAAAAAAAATTGCATTGCCTGCAGGAGTTTACTTGTACCGTGTACATGCAGGAGCCTTCAGAGGTCAGAAGAGGGCATCAGATGCCCTGGAACTGAAGTTAAAGGTAGTTGTGAGCTTCCATGTGGACATGCAGATCTTTTTTATTTAAACAGGTATTCTTTCAAAGATCATGTCAGTCCCCCAAGGCACAGGATTTTCTCTAAGTCTGGTTGTTATAAGGTAGGATGTACATTGGAATCTTGGTTGTTTTTTGTTATTGTTTTTTGTTTTGAGACATAGTCTTATAGATTAGGCTGTCCTTGAACTCTCTAGCCCCCTGCCTCCAGCTTCTGAGTGCTGGGATTATAGGCATTTACTGTCACAGTTGCTTCATTTTTATTTTTGACTAGTTCTGTCTCTGACATTTGCATTAGTCATCTGGCATTCTTCATTCACCTCAAGTTCCCCTTTCTTCCTTCTGGAACAGTTGTAGGTTAGCTTTAAGGACCTGTGGCTCTTGATGAGTTTGCAGTTGAAGGATGTTATGGTGTTTAATGTGGCTATAAGTAGTAGCGATAAAAATGGCAGAGGTATTGTTTTCCACTTGAACTGTGACCTCACTTGTAGTTCTTACTACAGTTTTTGAGATGGTTGCTCTTTTTGTATGATTTTTCTTAGATGTTTCTCTTCTTCCAGATATTAACGACCCCCATTTAGTGAGCCAGTGAGATCATTGGGGATTCTAGGGAGGTGTGAGTGACACATAGGCAGCTTCATCACCTAAAGCTCCACTCTGATACGAATGAACATGTAGGCAGTTGGCAGGCCACAGAGTGTCTCCTTAGCAGTTGTTACAGTTTGTACAATAATCTTGGGGAAGTACTTTGTGAATCTTGTAGGGTTCAGGAGCGTCCTGATAGTTGTGAGTTTTGTTTATTTCCTAAATAAGCTTTGTAAATTCCCGAGTCTTAGTGTGCTCCCCTCCAGTAGGCAGCGGTTTGGTTAGGAGGAATAGCTGTAAGAATATAAACCCCGGTCATTAGATGAGGAAACTGGGACTCAACCAGATTACATACCCTGTGTGAATAACCTTCATGACACTGCTAAGCAGGTGGAGTTGAGCCGGGGGTCTGGGACTGCTGCTTCCCAGGCCTTGCCTTGACAAGCAAGCCGGCTCTCTGAGCCAAAGCACAGCTGCTAGTAGTGAAATACCACATCTTTAGAAGGCTGAAGAGGCCTATTTTTAAAATGAGAAGCAGATTTTTACCACCTTTTGGGCACTTAAAAGCAGCAGGACTGCTTTCCTTTCCCTAGCTGTAGCTGAATAGCCAATGGGAGAAACAAGTCAGTAGGGCACTGGGCCTCCCCAGCCAACTCGAGTATAACTGTTTCCTCCTTGGATTTCCCTCTACACTTCATTTGGCTAGCTTGAGTTTTACCTTCTGTTCTACTATTTCAGACTGTCACTGGACAGCTGTTAAACATCTGTTACTTTGCTCAGAGAACTTGCAGTTGTTTGTGTCTCTACAGTGGCTCCCTGTATCCTGTTTGTGTGCACTCAGTGCTTTCAGAACGAAGCAGTTGCAAAGGGCTTTATGTCCTTTTGTCACTGAAACCTCTAACTCATGAGCCACCGATAAAAATGTCTAACAAAATTAGACTCTTTGTCCCCTTAGATAAATGGAGGGAAAGGAAGATAAGCCAAGGGGAAGAGGAAGCCCCCTATAAAAAGGGGCAATTTTTACATTCTTAGAAATGAGGCGCAGAGTGCCTGAGTTGAGGGAATCCTTTTGTGGAGGAAAGTGTGGGAGGGCGCTCAGCTGGAGGAGGCAGCCTGGATTTCCAGAAGCTAAATGTTAAAGTTGAGCATTGGTTTGGTTGTAGATAAGTTCCTTTGCCTCCACTTTTCAGTTTAAACAGTTCTTCTTCTTTTTTTAAATAAGGTCATTTTAGGGGGGAGTTTCTCTGCTCCCAGCCTAGCTCTCTCAATGTGGCCTGACCCTGAATCCTACCCTCCCACACAAATCAAGAATTTGATCCTTAGCTCACAAAGGCTTTTCTTTCTAGCTCCTCTCCCCTAGTGCCCTCCCTAACCCCCCAACCTCCACAGTTGGAGCTGAGTACTCAGCAGAGCATGCTGAGTGTGTCCTTCTGTTCCATGGTCATGGAAGAGCAGCCAGCACAGTCTTGTCTTCATGAATGCACTGCACATGTATGAGCTACTAAACCTCTGCAGACAGGGCTTCTCTTTGTAGCCCTGGCTGTCCTGGAACTCACTCTGTAGACCAGGCTGGCCTCTGCTTCCTGAGTGCTGGCCACTACACCCGGCCTGTGATCTATTCTTTTTAACATGCCTTTAACACTGGAAAGGAATCAGCACTAGTTTCAGATAGTTGATAGGATAAAGAATCAGGAAGATAACTTCTGGGTTGGGGTGTGGTTCAGTGCTAGAATGTTTGCTTAATGTGTATATGCCTCTAGTTCAGCCACACCCTGAAAAATGCTTCTTAGACTATTTTTTTCCCTCTGTGTAGTCTTGGCTGTCCTGGACTCACTTTGTAGACCAGGCTGGCCTCGAACTCACAGCGATCCGCCTGCCTCTGCCTCTTGAGTGCTGGGGTTAAATGCTGCCACACTGGGTATTGCTGATTAATAAAAATTAGTTACTGTAGGTGTGTGTGTTATGGAGGAGTTCCCACATGTCAGTGCACAGTGGACAGCTCTGGGTTGTTTGAGGCAGGGTTTTCTGTTGTTATGCTTCCTACTGGGGCCAGCTGTCCCTGGCATTACCCAGCCTCTGCCTCCCATCTAATATAGGCTGTTGGGATTACAGATTCGCATCTCTGTGTCGGGCTTTTATGTGGTCTCTGGGGATCCAAACTCAGGTTGCCAGGGTTATGTGGCAAGCTCCTTTAACCTGCTAAGCAACCCCTGAGGCCCAGGATTATTGAAATCTTAATTCTGGGAATGTTTCTCTTTGGATTCCTAAACCAAAGTCCTCTCATGGTTGAGAAGCTTGTTGCAAATCTTCTGTGTGGATCCAGGACACAGAGCCTCCTCTTTTTGGTTCTGACTTGAGTGAGAATGAAACATTCCCACTGACTCCAGGCTTCAAACTCTAGAATATGAACGTCTGCAGTCTGCTGCATGTGTCTCCTGGAATCTTTCCTCAGTATGTTCCTTTTTTCTTTTTTTTTAAAAAATAGCATTTCTGAGCTGTGAATGATTTTTCTGTAAAAAGCCTCTTCTGCCACTTTGTGTGTAGAAAAGAGGGAGAGCCCACCCATGTGCCAGCCCTGCCCTCTCCAGCAAGACCCTGCAATTCACACTGCCAACCTTTCTGGTCACTTCCTGCTCCATAGGAACTCTGGGGTTCTGACCACCTGTGAGATGTTGCAATAGTAGCTTTCCTTTGAGGCCTGATGGAAAGCAACGGTTTGGAGCAAAGTGTTGAGACATGACCACAGGGTCCTTGAGGACTTTGCCCTGGAGTGGCTGGAGCATCCTTGCAGAGTTTTCAGCCTAGACAACTCACTTTACCTTTTCCCCTGGGTTGTGAGATGAAAACCAGATGGGCCACGCCCCTCTTTGCCCCCTGTGTCCTAAAATAGCACTCTCCTACCCCCACCCCAGCATTAAATTCCTCAAGTGTTCTACCTTCTCAGTGTTTGTGAGTGGGAAATGGAATGCCAGATGTTCTGCAGCTGTATCCAGTTTGTCTCGAAGGGAGTTATGATTCAGGCTTTCCTGGCAAGATGGGAGGAAGCATCTCCGAGGCTCTTTAAGGCAATTTACTGGGAAGCATCGATTGTGCCTGTGTGTGGAGGTGTGATGGGTGCAGGGAGACTCTTCGGTCTGTGTGGAGACTGCTCAGATTTTTCTGTTTAAGAAACTGGTGGGCTGTTCTTTCAGAGGACCCGGGGCTTGCTTCCCCACATCCACATGGTAGCTCACAACTGCCTGTGACTCCAGCTTTCGGGGACCCAACACCCTTTTCTGACCTCAGGCAAAACACCCGTGCACATAAAATAAACTAAAAATAAGTAGAAAGAAGGCGGGGAGGGCTGAAAGATGGCTCAATGGGTACAAGCACTTCCTGCCAAGCCTTATGACCTTGAGTTCAACACCCGCATGGTGGGAGGAGAGTACTGATTGCCGTTAGTTGTCCTCTGACCTCCATATGGATGCACATGCATACATTCACCAGGTGGGGGCGGGGAGCCAGTCACAGGTACATTATGCATATACGCACTTTCTCTAACATTCTATTCTTTCTCCTTCTCTCTCATATAGTCTGCCCGAGGTATGTTTTGTTAGACTTAGTGACTTACTTTGTTAGGCATATGTCAAAAGACACTGATTAGGAAACATATAAGACCGATTTCCTCTTTGTTTAAAGGCAAAACCTTTTTTGTTGTTTATTTTTCGAGACAGAGTCTCTCTGTGTAGCCCTGGCTGTCTTGTACTCACTTTGTAGAGCAGGCTGGCCTTGAACTCATAGAGATCTGCCTCCCTCTGCCTCCTGAGTGCTGGGATATTAAAAAAAAATTTTGTCTGATAATCTGCATTTTGTGTGTGTGTGAACTTCATCAGTCTTTATTCCATAGTTGCTCTTTGTAGGCAGAGCAATATCTGCAGCACTTAGTTGGGTATGTGGTAGAGAATGTGTTCTTTCTGACCGTTACGACAGACTGTACTGGCTTGATAGCCAGCTTCGCAGGTGCTCGGTTCCCTGTATCCAGTGCTGCACCGTCCAGTTTTCCTGACGTTGGAATGCACAGAATGTGAAAATGAAACAGGTACAGAGGACAGAGATTAAACTAGGGATTCCAAAACAGAAAGACCAACTCCACATCTGGATTTATTTTGTTTTATGCCTGTGGGTGTGCTGCCTGCATCTATGAATAAAAGAGTACGCAGGCCCTTTGTGTGTTTGCTGGCTTGTGTTCCATGTGTCGTATGACTGTACCATATGTGTGCCTGGTGCCTGAAGAGCCCAGAAGAGGGTATTGGATCCTCAGAGCGGTGGTTACAGATGGTTATGTGCTTCCATGTGCTGGGACTTAAACTCTGGAAGAGTAGCCAGTGCTCTGAACTGTTAAACCGTGGCTCCAGCCCTTAAGAGCCTGTACTTTAAACCAGGCTGGCCTTGAACTTACAGTGATCTACCTGTCTCTGCCTCCTGAGTGAACTGAGGTACATTTTACATACTATAACATTTACTGTTTTGATTGCACAGTTTAATGACAGTTGCTACCTAGTTTAGCTTTTAAAAACTTTGTTTTTGTTTTGTTTTGTTTTGTTTTTTGAGACAAGGTTTCTCTGTTTAATAGCCCCAGCTATCTTGGAACTCTTTGTAGACCAGGCTGGCCTTGAACTCAGAGATCTGCCTGCCTTTGCCTCCTGAGTGTAAAAAAATTTTATATCCTCAAAAAATTCCTTACTACTGTTTGTGGTAAGTTCCCCGCCAGTCCTCTTTGACATAGCATTATGTTGTAGCGTGTGTTGGTGGATTCTCTTTCTACTTGAGTAGAAAGGCTATACAACAACTCTTCAAAAAAGATGTATTATTTTAAAAGTTGTGCATGCGCTGGGCGTGGTGGCGCATGTCTTTAATCCCAGCACTTGGGAGGCAGAGGCAGGGGGATCGCTGTGAGTTCGAGGCCAGCCTAGTCTACAAAGCAAGTCCAGGACAGCCAAGGCTAACACAAGAAACCCTATCTCGAAAAACAAAACAAAACAAAAATTGTGCATGCGTGCACGAGTGTGCATATGTGAGTACAAGTGCCTGAGGAGGTTAGAGGAGAGCATCAGACCCTGGAGCTGGAGTGATGGAGTAGTTGGGGTGGGAGGGGGTGGTGAGATGCCTGACGTGGGTGCTAGGAAGCAAATTTGGGTCTTCTGGGAAAGCAACACACATTCTTAGCTGTTGAGTGTAGGCTCAGTTTTCTTAACACTTATATTTTATTATGAACTTACTAACCGAGCATACCTCACTTATAACCCAAGTAACCTAAACAAGAGAAAAAGGAGATTAAAGAACACAAGATTGAAACCTTCTGGGTATCAGTTCCCAGGAATGATTCTCCTGGTGTAGTCAGAAGGATTTCTTATGCTAGAACCTGGAGCAGCCAGAGCCCAGAGCCCCAAACCTTCCCAGAGCCCCAAACCTTCCTTTGAGCGGTTCTCTCTAGGAGTGATGAACATCCAAACAATCCCAAGTCTCCAAACACCTCCTGTTTTTGGCTCACATTTACATCGCCTCTCAGAATCTGTTCAAGGATGTTTTTCAGCTGGTAACAACCAAGCTCCCCCACAAGATGGTTCGATTTGTAAGGGGATAAACATCACCTGCTCTCTCACAAGTCTGTTCCTCATCCCACACTTAGGATCTAAACAAAAAACATGTTTATTTCTCCTTCAGTTGAGCCATCCCTCCAGCCCCCTGCCACAATTGTTATAGTGGATGTTTTCATTGTTTCCATCTTTGGCTCTTGTGGTCCTTCTGTGAACATTGCTTAAAATGTTTGTTCTCAGGTATATATAGAGAAACAAAATTGATGGGTGTTTAGCTATATAGTGCTTAACTTTCTGAAGAGGCCAACAAACTTTCCCACAGTGACTAGTTCATTTTATATTGCCACTAGTAAATGTAGGACAATTAATTTCTTTTATTTAAAAAATATTATTTTTATTTTAAGGTTTATTTATTTATGTATATGAGTGCTCTATTTGCATGTATGCCTGCATGATAGAAGAGGGCAGAGCCTGTTTTAGGTGGTTCTGAGCCACCATATGGTTGCTGGGAGTTGAACTCAGGACCTCTGGAAGAACAGACCGTGCTCTTAATCACTGAGCCATCTCTCCAGCCCCAACAGTTAGTTTCTTTACATTCTTGCCAACACTTTTTTTGTTTTAAAAATATTACAGCCATTCTCATGCCTATGAAATGGAATGTTGTTGTGGTTTTGATTTGCATTTCTCTATGACTAACAATACTCAGCCTCTTTTCATGTGTTTGTTGGCATTTCTACATACTAATTTTTAAAACTTAATTTTATTTTATGTGTATGAGTGTTTTGACTGCTGCCTGCTTGCGTACCATGTGCGTGCCTAATGCTTTTGAAAGTCAGAAGAGAGTGTCCAATCTCCTGGAACTTGGGTTCGAGATGATTGTGAGCCACTTCGTGGATGCTGGAAACTGAACCCGGGTCCTCTGCAGTAGTAGTAGTGCTCCTAACCACTGAGCTGTTCCTTTAGACACCGCTTGCCCTCTGCCAGTTGTTTTCATATGGGCTCAGTGTGCAGCTCAGGTTGGAGCTGGAGTTCTAGAAATGTGTTGTGTGCCTTTTATTGCTCTGCTTTTGCTGTCATACGTAATAATGCTCTGACAGAGCCAAGGTCGTGAGGACTTAACCTCCACCTTTCTTCCAGGGGTTTTGCTCTTACACTGAGCTTAAATAACCCATTTCAATTGAACTTTGGAATATTATATGAGGGGTAGAAGTATAACCTGATCTTTTTCATGTTGATACTCCATTATCCTAGCATAGCTTATTGAAGAGACTATTGAGTAAATTCCTTTTATTGAAAATAGATCCCTCCTCACATAATATATCCCGATTACTGTTTCCCCTTCCTCTATTCCTCTCTCCCAGTATTTGCCCACTTCTCCTTTCATCCAGATTCCTCATTAGAAAACAAACAGCAGCTAGGTGGTGGTGGTGCACACCTTTAATCCTAGCGCTTGGGAAACAGAGACAGGTGGATCTGTATAATTTCAAGGCCAGCCTGGTCTACAGAGCAAGTTCCAGGACAGCCATGGCTACATAGTGAAACCCTGTCTTGAAACCAAAAGAAAAAAAGAAAGAAAGAAAGAAAGAAAGAAAAGAAAGAAAGAAACAAACAGGTTTCTAAGAGATAGTAATAAAGACAAAACCCAACGGGTTGAAGTTGAACAAGACAAACAAACAGAAAGAGCCCAAGGCAAGGAGAAGAATCAGAGGCCACTTGTTTACACATTCATAAGTCCCATAAAAACACTAAACGAGAAGCCATAATGTATACACAGAGGACCTGGTGCAGACCCACGCAGGCCCTATGTGTGCTGCCTCGGTCCCTGTGAGTTCACGAGCTTTCATCATGTTGATTTAGAGGCCTTGCTTTCTTGTGCCCTCCATCTCCTCTGGCTCTTACACTCTTCCTCCTGCCTCTTCTTCTGAGGGGAGGAATAGAGACATCCTATTTGGGGCTGAACGTTCCAAGGTGTCTCTCACTTTCTGTGTGATGTCCATCTAGGTGTGGGTCTCTGTGTTCCTATCTGCTGCAGGAGGAAGCTTCCCTGATGATGGCTGAGCAAGGCACTAATCTATGAGTATAGCAGAATGTCATTAGGACATTAGGAGTCATTTTAGTGTCATTCTCTTGTTGTTTGTTTTTGGAACAGTAGTAGTTGGTTTTACCCTAGGTCCCCGGCCTAACTAATCACTGGGTTTTGGTCACCCAACCACTGTCCGCTATGGGTTCCCTGTTGTGGAGTGTGGGCCTTAAGATAAATCAGATATTGGTTGGTTGCTCCTGCAATCTTTGTGCCACAAGCTTTGTTGCCCTAGCGTATCTTGCAGGCAGTATACTGTTGTTGGAAGGGCTATAGACTCTAAATGGCTTCTCTACCTCAGCTAGTTCCCAAATAATCGAGACAGAGGCCTTTTGGTTTTATAAAAGCTTTAAGGCACCGTGGCTGCGCAGGGGTCAGTCCTCTAAGCCATTTTGCTATTTCCCAGCTGCACACCCCAAGTTACTTACCACAGTTGTTCTTCCAGGACTGCTTCTGCTCTGTGAGGCCAGTCCTCATGGCCGTGTGCTCATGGCCTGGACTGCCCCACAGGGACTTCTTTCCTCTCCCTCTTCTGCTCAGCCCCTCTCCTCCTCCTCTTGGTCTGTTCCTCTCAGACCCCACGCCTGGAACCTAAGCTCAGCCTACTTCTCTCCTGTCCAGTCACAGGCCTCAGCAAATGTATTAACCACTTAACTTTGAATTAGGCAGAGCAAAGTTTACACATGAGAGAATGCACTCCTCTGAGCAGTGGCAACCAGATCTTGGGGGCCAGTAATTAGCATTAGAATACATAGCAGCAGACCAGTCCTCAAAGGGTTTGTTCCTGGCTTACTGTTTATATTTCTCTTTCGCTGATGTGCAGAGTACATCAAAGACATAGACATAGGGCGAAGGCTCCATGTAGGAACCAGCTCAACTTCTCCATGTTCATTGAGCTGTCTTCAGCAATGCGGCCTTGCTGTCAGTTTGTGGAAAGCAACATATAGTCTTGGTAACAGCCTCGGTTGTTTGGGCATTCCCATGGGATCCCTTTGGCCAACAATTCAATTAGATTTAACCCAATCCCTGTATGGGAAGCTTCATTTGGTGACAAGAAATGGCCAGTTGGGACTCTGTGTCCTCTGTTATTTGATTATTTCATTTAGGTTGTGGGTGCGTGTGTGTGCGCGCGTGCATGCACACACACACACACACACACAAGCTTCTGAATTGAGTACTTTTTGTGTTTATTATCTGCCTCAAAGTTCTGCAGTTTAGTCTGTTGCACTTTACCTCTATATTTTGAAGCATATTCTTTTGTCTGTGTATCATTGGATGTTTACATGTCCCAGTGTTTACCTACTAACTTGCAGTTGTTGCTAATACTCATATCACCTCTATTTTTGAGAAGCTGAGTTCAGGATCAGTACATTTTCAAATAGTTTATAGGAGAAGAAAGACTGTGATGCCACTGGAAGAATGTGTATTTGTGAAGGATGCGGGGGAGGTAAGGCTTTGAACATGTTTATTATTGATAAATAGAGTACGAATAGGGAAGAGAAAAGTTACTAGGGAGAGAAGGATGGCTTAGTGGGAGCAGAGTCCTAGAGTAGCAAAGAGGTGACATCTAGGACGTGGGCCTCTATGAGTGCAGCAGAGTGTGGCCCTCAGAGTGGTGAAAGAGGCCTGCTTTTACCTGTTTACCCGGTTCTGACTGTTTACATTCTTGAAAGCTAAAATGACTTTAGAAGAGCATTGACACATTTTGAATTTTGTAGACTAACTATGGAGGGCTTGAAGATTAGATTAAGATTAGGTATATGATGTTAAGTGGGTACATGACAGGAGTAGACTCATTCTTTCTTACACTTTGCTTTTGATTTAAAAAAATATATATATATATTTTGGTTGGGTGGTGGTAGTGCCTTTAATCCCAACACTCAGGAGGCAGAGGCAGGTCAGTTTGTGAGTTTGAGGCCAGCCTAGTCTACAGAGCGAGTTCCAGGACAGCCAGGGCTACACAGAGAAATCCTGTCTTGAAAAACAAAACAAAAAAAGTTTAAAAGCATAAATTTAAATAGTATTTTTTTTTCCTGAGGTAGGATCTTATGCAGCCCAGATTAGAGTCAGGCTTCACAGGTGGTTGAGGATGACATTGAAGTGATGATCCCCTGGTGTCCACCTCCAGAGTGCCAGGTCACAGGCTTGAGTCACCATACCCTATTTTATGCAATGCTTCAGATCATACCCAAGACCTAGTGGCCCCCTCTCCCCCATAGGGTTTCTCTTTGTAGCCCTGCCTGTCCTGGAGTTCATTCTGTAGACTAGGCTGGGCTCGAACTCATGGCAATATGCCTGCCTGTGACTCATGAGTACTGGGATTAAAGGCACATGCCACCACCACCTGGGAGATTTTTATTTTTAAATTACCATGTCTTTTTTATGGTTTGGTCTTAATATAGTTTAAGTTTTAAAAATTTGAAATTGATCTCATTATGGAGCTCACACTGGCCTTGAACTTGTAATTCTCTTGCCTCTCCATCTCAAGAGCTAGGCATGCCCCAAGATGCTTGGCTAAATTACCATTTCTTTGCACAAAGTTTTTGTCAAAAGCACAACATGTGCCTTAGTTACTTTTTCCTTATGCTGTGATGAGATCCTGAGACAGAAGCAACTTGAGGGAGAAAGGACTTACTTTGGCTCACAGTTGCGGCTTATAGTTCATCATGATGGGGAGGTCAAGGCATCAGGAGCTTGAAGCAGCTGGGCGCTGGGTATATACAGTGAGGAAGCAGAGAGGGGTGCACACATATAGATGCTCAGGTGTTCCCCAGGATCCCCTCTCCAGGAATGAATGGTCTTGCTCAAAATTAATGTATCACTTAATGCAATTGATGAACCTGTATAGACTTGCCAAGAGGTTACCCAGACATAGACTGTTCCTCATGGGTGTGCTGGCAGGCTCACCTCTTAGGGAGTCTAGATGCTGGTGGTAAGTTGACAGTTGACATGAACTGTTCAGGAGAGAGTGGCATTTTAAAACAAAACAAGGTTCTGCTTTATGTGGTGGAGAGGAAAGTGATAGAGCATGACTATAATTATTAGCAAATGAAGAGCACAGAGAATAGAGCAAGTCACTGTGCACTAATGCAACCTGGATTCCAAGTGCGTCTCCCACCCAGGTCTTCACCATTAGGACTGTAGTTTACCCTCGCTGTCTACAGGAATGCTGGAATCTGAAATGTTACTGCTCACTATCTTTATATAATGTTGCTCCCCTGCCTTCTCTCTGGGTCTTTCATTGGCTTTTGTCTGCATGCACTTGTATTTTGCTTTTTTTTGTGCAGTGGGGAGGAAAAAAATCACATGAATACATAAAGTTATGATTCAGTGAGAATTTTGCATTTAGAAAGTAAGACAGGCTTACATTTGTTGGGTTTTGATGATGAACTGCTCAGATTGCAAACTTCTCTCTTTGCAATTCTGGTGAATTAATCTGGGTATAAATATCTGATCGGTCTTTCTGCCATCTTTCTGTGCCATGACCATGGTATGCATGAATGTCCTGATGCTCTCCTCTGGCCATGCTCCACAGTCATCGGCTCCTAGCTGTGAGGATGAAGCATGGGGACATAGGTAAATTTGAGATCACTGATGACCGCAGACCTGGGAAAATCTCTGTGAACCTCACAGGCAGGCTGAACAAGTGTGGAGTGATCAGCTCTCAATTTGATGGTGCAACTCAAAGACCTAGAGAAATGGCGGAGCAGTCTGCTTCTGTCCTGTCAGTTCAGCCTCATTGTACTAAGAACCTCAGCTGGCACCATGGACCACGAAGAAGCAAGACGAGAATGTACAGGAGGGAAAACCCTGGCATTCTTTTTCTAGAGGTGCAAAACATATAAATAAAAAGCCTCCGTGGATTGTAATAAGTAAATACATGCATGCATGTATACATATATACATATGTAAATACATAAATATTGGATCTGCATTTAAGTGGAGAAGAACTGACTTGTAAGATTCACTTTTGCAAACTTCAAGTATTGAAGGAAAAAACTCTAATGTTGCTGTCAGTAAATGCTGTCCTTCAGATGCTTAGTTTACTTTAAATTTATTAGTTACTCATGGGTAAATAGGTTATCAAAGTGGGGTTTTTCCTTTAATTTTGTTTTTGTTTCTTGAGACAGGATTTCTCTGTGTATCCCTGACTTTACTGGAATACTCTCTGTCGTCCAGACTGGCCTCTAACTCAGAGATCCACCCGCCTCTGTCTCCTGAGTGCTAGGATTAAAGGTGGGCACCACCATGGCTAGGCTCCCTTAAATTAAAAAGAAAAAAATTGTGAGCCCTTGTGCCTGTGTGAGTGTATGTCTTATGTGCAGGAGAATATCTGATCCCCTGGAGCTGGGCTGTTGTTGGTGTTAGGAACCAACTTAAGTCCTGTAGAAGAGCAGCAAGTGCTCTTAGTTTCTAGCCTCTTCCTCCCCCTCTGCCTAACCTTATACTTAGCTTCCCAAGTGCTGGGATTATAGTCATGAATTCCCACACCTGCTTAAACAACAGTGTACTTTAGAATTAGTCTTTAAACTGTTCCTTTGCCATATTAGCTGCTTGTCAAACAAAAATGAACTATCACCTAAAGTTTTAGTCCACACACGTGTGTATTCGTTCTGACAATTTAAAGATGCCAGTGATGCTGCTAGCTTAGTATCATCACCGTGACAGGCTCATGAGTGCAGAAAGCTGGGTCCAAGCCTTGCAACAGAGACAGCAGCATTGGAATTACATATTTAAATCAACAAGCTCTGGTATCCATTCAGAAATGGACCTTGACATTTGGGCTTGGGAAATTCTGGCTGGTGTTTCTTTAGCATGCTGATCACCTTCCCGTCAGATGCTGTGGTGAGAAGGGTGACCTCGGTCATTTGCCTTTGAGCCTCCTCGTGTTTTCCTTGTCCCCTCTCCCCTGCTAGTTTTTCAGTGATATTCTTACCACAGGTGCCCTAGGATCTCTGGCGTTAGAGACCAGAGAGGCCAGGTCCTACTGTCAGGTCACCAGGACATAGAAAACACCCGTTTTCCACGTAGGCAATGTAAAGATTTATTTCCTCTGTATATGGAAGTAATTGTAGGTTTATAGAAAGTTTCAAAGATTCTATACAGTGGTATTAATAACCCCTAACCCATTTGTTGGCATTGGGTGCCTCTTACATAACTGTAACACAGTAGCACCATCTTATATAACCATAATACAATACCAAAATCAGGAAATTGGCCTTGGTAAGGTGTATATAGCTGGTTCCACTTTCCTTTGCTGTGTTGCTGAGTAGGACAGCCTTGGTTGGCCCTCCTGCCTCAGCCTCTCGAGTGCTAGGACTGTAGTTGTGCACTATTGCACCTAGCTTTACAAAAAGAAAATTTTGCTAGAGTTTTGGTTGAAGTGACATTATACCTGTGCACCAAGAGAAGTGACATCTTAACGCTGGTGAGTTTTTCAATCCATGATCCTGGGCTGTCATCTGTTTCAGACTTTTTGTTTCTTTCCTCAGTATGATTTTCAGCATACAGATCTCGTACATGCTTTGTTAGACTTGTTTGTATTATCTTTGCATTTCAGAAAGTCCCTTTGCGCATAAATGCTTCCAGTTCTTCCTATTCTGCTGGTGCCTTCCTTTCATCAAGAGGAAACCAAGTTGCACCTTTAGCACTGGGGTTCATTCAGAACCATGTCCAAAGTTCTGTTTTCCATGCGGTCAGTCAGAGGAGACTGTCCAGCTGCCTTTCAGCAAGTCTTTCTGACGGTGTATATACTATCCAAAAGTGTCTCCTGTTTTTGACCCTCATCAGTAGTACTTAGATATTGTGTGTGTGTGTGTGTGTGTGTGTGTGTGTGTGTGTGTGTACATGTATATGCTTGTCCTTGGCAAGTAGAGGTCAGAAGACAACTTGCAGGGAGTCATTTCTGCCGTGTGGATGTGGTGATGGAGTTCTGGTCATCAGGTTTGGTGATACGTGCTTTTGTTTGCTGAACCATCTCACTGGCTGCCCGTGGTACTTTTTGTGTCATGTTTTCTACCACTGGTATGTCTATGAAGAATTATTCTTGGACCAGCAAGATGGCTCAGGGAGTGGCTGAGGCTGAGTCCTGGGATCCATGTGGTAGGGAAACTGTCTCCTACAAGCTGCCCTTTCATCACCACATGGGGACTGTAAACCGTGTGTTACCCCCATACATACAAAGTAAAACACAGTAAGGTTCACTCTGTACAATCACACAGATTTCCCTGTTGTTCGTTTTTAATTTTTTCTTTTTAAACACAGGATTTCGATATGTGGCCCTGTGTAGCCCAGAGCTCACTATATATAGATCATTCTAGCCTCAAACTCAGACATCTCCTGCCTCTGCCCCAGAGCGTGCTGGAATTAAAGGTGTGTGCCACCACACCTCGTCTAAAATCCACAGGTTTTTTGTTTGTTTGTTTTTGTTTTTTGGTTTTTTTGAGACAGATTTTCTCTGTGTGGCTTTGACTATTCTGGACTCGCATTATAGACCAGGTTGGCCTGGAACTCACAGCGATCTGCCTGCCTCTGCCTCCCAAGTGCTGGGATTAAAGGTGTGCACCACCATTGCCCGGCTAAAATGCACATTTTTACTGGTGATTTTTATTTATTTTTTTAATCTTTAAAAAGGTGGGTTTTTTTGTTTGTTTTTTGTTTTTTTTTTTAGTCTATTCGTGTTTTACCTGCATGTGTCTGTACCACATTTAGTCTAGTGTCCAAGAAGGCTAGAAGAAAGCCCCTGGTCCCCTGGAACTGGAGTTACAGACAATTGTGAGTCACCGTGTAGGTGCTGGGAACTGAACCCAGATCCTCTGTAAGGCAGCAAGGGCTCTTAATCACTGAGCCATCTCTCAAGCCCCTTGCTGATGAATTTAAAAGAAACTCTAGGATTAAAAAAAATATTTTTCTCAAAATCCTTTTAGCTTTTGCCACTGATGATTCAAAAGTCAAGAATCAGAAGTGATGGTGCATACCTGTAATCTCAGCACTAAGGAGGCTGAGGTCGGAGCATTGAGAGTTCAAGGCCAGCTACAAAGTGAGTTCAAAGTCAACCTGGGCAGCCTAGTGAGGCCCTGTTTCAAAGTAAAATAAAAAGAAAGCTGGGCCTATAAGTGAGTGGTAGAGCACCTGCCTTCTTATTCTGGGACTCAAGCCTGCTATACACTGTTCTTTCTCTATTTTTCCCATGCATTACTTAAATGCTTTTGTGAGTTTGAGCTTTATGGGTCTGCATTGTTTTTGAGTGTCTGTCTCTTTCCCCTTCTCCCTCCTCTATTTCAGCAACAGGGCCAGGATGACTTGAGACTTAGGTTCCTCATGCTTCTGCCTCCTAGCACTTAGATTACAGGTGTGTGCCACCAAGTCCAACTTGTATAACTTTTACTGGCTGCTACAAGGGTGTGTGTGCACATGCATTAGTGAGAATGCATTATGTATCTGTTACATACAATGCATCGTTAATGTTTACGTGATTATTCTATAATCGTTGATGTTTTACAAGTTCAGATGAGGTCTAGAAGCTTCTCATTTGGTCCTTTAACCATCTCTAATTTATGGTACACAGCAGGCAGTGCTAAGAGTTTTCTCCTCAGCACTATACTTGAGAAAAGCTCAGGTAGAAAATCATAGTTGTTCATTCCACCTATTCTAATACTCTGATTCCTTCCTGTACCGTGTCTTTCCTACTGGCTTTCAAGGCGAGTTCTGCTCCTGGCAAATGCTTCTTACTTTTCCTTCATTTTAGGATGTTTCAGTTTCCTCTGAGTTCCCAAAGGATAGTTTTGTCAGATGTGCAGTTGAGGGCTGACAGCTCCTTTCTTTCTTCACTTGAAAAATGCTGTGCTATTTCCTCGGGCTGGGAAGGCTGTGGTGAGAACACACTGTGGAGTGGGTGTCTGTGTCCTCTAGGTAAGGCATTCTTCTCTGTGCCTGGAAACTTTCATCCTTTCCCCTCTCTCTGAGAGGTGTATTTATGATGTGTCTTGGCATCGACCTCAGGGTTTATTCTGTTTGGAGTTTGCTTGGCTTCTTGAATTTATAGGGTTGTGGGGGAGTTTGTGCCAATTTGGGGAAGTTTTTTAGCCATAAAAATGTTTCTCCAGCTTGCAGTCTTTGTCTTCATCTGTGTGGGGAGGTACTCCACAGCTCTGTGGACTCTAGGTGTCCCCTCAGCTGTGGAATACCTCCTCCTTTTGGCTCCTTGAAGGTAAAGGGACTGTCAGGGACCTTCAGACTCTGCTCACTGGGCCTTTATTGACTCGGTTGCTCCCATTGCAATTTGGCACCCTCTGTCTGGCAGCACCCCCACATGTCTAGAGAGGCAGTCATGTGCTCCAAGGGATAGCTGGGGATGGCTCAGCGGGACAAGTGCTTGCTGTACAAGCTTCTTAGCATCCATGTAAAAATAAATGTGTGGCACTGCACATTGACATATGTTATGAGGATATTGGAATTGGAGACAGAGCAGTCCCTCGGGGATTGCTGGTCAGCAAGTCTAGCCTAACAGTTGAGACCCAGGTCCCACTGAGTGACTGAGGAAGATAGCTGAGGTTGACTTTGGCCATGCTCTCCATCCCTCCCCCAACACATGCACACCCAGAATTCTCAAAGAAAGAGGCCTCCCCACCAGGTCTCTTTTCTTCCCATGTAAAATAACTATGTTTGTGTTAAGTGCATTTATTGAAAATTGGTTTCTTACTAAAGGAATCTTAGTCTTTTGTCTAATGCTGATTGAAATCAGGGCACTGTTGTCTCTGCCCTGACAGTATGACTGCAGTGGGAAGAAAGCTCAGCCCTCTGCAGGGGGATGCTCTCACTGGTGGAACAATCCCCCCGCCCTCCGCCTGCTTATATCACAGTAGAGATTTTTTTAAAAGATTTATTTTTTTATTATGTATACAAATATTATAGATGGTTGTAAGCCTCCCTCCATGTGGTTGCTGGGAATTGAACTCATGACCTTTGGAAGAGCACTTAACCTCTGCTCCACCTCTCCAGCCCCACAGTAGAGATTTTAAATTGCTGTGGGAAGTCCTGGCAATTCCCCGTGTCCTTCAGGGTAGAAGAGATGAACATAGTGGATCTCAGGCATCCTTTATTCCTTCATTTCCTTTTCTTTCATTCTTTTTTTTTTCTTGGAGACAGGGTCTCTATGTAGCCCTGCCTAGCCTGGCATCAATAGGTACACCAGCATAGGCTCAAACTTACAGACACCTACCCTTCTGTGCCTCCAGAGTGCAGAGATTAAAGGTATGCCACCACCATACCTGGCCCAACATGCTTGATTCCTGAACTAGCAGGTTATCTATGCGTGATGCTTTCTAACTTATTTTTTTCATACAGTTTGGTGAATGTATACTCAATTTGTATAGTTTCTGAGGTCATTCATTTGGTGCCCTCGTGCCAGGGAACTGTGCTCCTGCTGGGCACTTGAAGGCAAAAAATGAAAACCTACACTAAGTTGGATGTCTTGAGTTAAATATAGGCTATTAAGGGATACTTGGTGATATTTGAGGATAAATAAAAGTAATCTTTGAAAAGCATTCCTTATTAAGGGATGAATGTTAAAGAAGAATGTCATTAAATGATTTAAAAAGCTAATAGTTTTTTTTAATAGATAAGAAGCCTTCCTAAAAACTTACCTAAAAAAGATTTTTAAAAAATGTGTGTGTGTATGTGTGTGTGTGTGTGTCTGTCTGTCTGTGTAGGTGCCTGTGAAAGCCAAAAGAGAGTATCAGTTGTCTTGGAGCTAGAGTTATGGGTGGTTGTGAGCTGGCCAAGGGTGAGTGCTGGGAACTGAACTTGGGTCCTCTGTAAGAACAGCAAGCGCTCTTAAGTGTTGAGCCCTCAATCTCTCCAGCCCTGAAAACTTTTCTAAATGATTTTCAGTGTTTTATGATGAAAAGTTTCATACTCAAAAGTTGAAAAAAATCAATGGTAACTAGGCTTAGGGCTGGCTTGGGATGCGGCTCAGTTGGTAGAGTACTTGCCTAGCATAGTATGAACCCAGCATGAAGCCCTGGGTTCAGTTCATAGCATTGCATGGCCAGGCATGCTGGTGCGTGCCTGTAACCCCACACTCAGAAGATGAACACAGGAGGATCAGAAGTTTAAGCTCATCTCCTTTGGATGTATATTGAGTTCAAGGCCAGTCTGGGCTGCCTGAGATCAGACTGTTAGAAACAAATGCAACTACTGTTTAGAATCTATAACCAGCCTTTTGCCTGATGTGCTTTATCACGTATCTGTCTGTTTATCCATCCCTAACCTGTCTATTAGTCCATCTTGGGGGTCATTTCACAGTTGCAGTTATCAACATACAATTTTTTATCATTTATCACTTTATCATTTTGGCCTGTTTTTATCACACAGTCCATGATGGGCCCGTCAAAGCTGTGTCTCTAAGAAGTTGCAGTGACTATTAAAGGTGCAGGGGATATTTTACTCCCTGTCCTTCCTACAAGACTATCATGAAGAGCACCCTTGCCTGGATGAACACTTAGTTGTGGAGCTTGGAACTGCATGGAGTGGAGTTTTGTAGGGGACCCTAGGATGCAGTGCTCATCTTGCTTGGGGCATACTCTTGTATTAGCTGAGGAATCTAGAAGAACAGATGGGATTTTGTTCTTAGGGATTAGAAGAGCCCACAAGGCAGTGAGAGAGTCACACTGAGGAACTGCACCTGCCTAGGCCATTGGTTCTCAAGGGCCCTGGGGGTTGAGGGCCAGTGAAATTAAGATGTCCTTTGGCTATTTAAAGACCGTGAGGAAAAGAAAGAGGGATGCTTTGCCAAGATTGAGATTGCAGTTTACAAACCAGGATCACATTGCCTTATTGTGTTGTAGATCTTAAAATGCTGGGCTCTGGTGTCATGAAAGGCATTCTGACTTTAAAATTATCTGACACAAAAATAGTTAAAATATCAGTGAAATATCATTATAGATATTTTTCTGCTCCCCAAATTTTGTTTTTAGATAATCTGACATTTCAGTCAGCACTGGGGTGGGTTTTCAGGAATTCACCAGGACCCTGAAATAATTTTGAAATAACTCTTTTGGTTTTTTGAGACAGGGTTTCTCTGTGTAGCTTTGGCTGTCCTATAGACCAGGCTGGCGTCAAACTCACAGAGATCTACCTGCCTCTGCCTCCTAAGTGCTGGTATTAAAGATGTGTGCTACCACACTCAGCTGAAACAACTCTTTTTTTTAATGAAAAGATTCTTTTTTATTATGTATATATGTGTGTGAGTATATGCATAGGCATGCAGGTACCCACAGAGGTCAGAAGGGGGCATCAAATCACCTGAGGCTGGAGTTAGCGGAGGTTGTGAGTGGACTAACATGGATGCTGGGAATGATCTCAGATCCTCTGCAAGAGCAGGGTGTGTTCTTTAACCCCTGTGCCTCCTTTCCAGCCCCATGAAGCAGCTCTTTATATGGCAAGACATTAGCAAGCAAATGCCTCCAATCCCTTGAGCAAATTTTTGGAAACAAACAAACCAACCTGTTTTCTATGTATTCTGAAAAGTCTGTCTGTCCGTCTGTCTGTCTGAATAGTTTAAATATGCTGCCAGGGAGTACTACCTGCATCCAATTCAGCAAATAATTTCTGAGCACCTATTGTGTGCTATAAACAATAATTTAGCACGATGCTACTGATGCTACTAATGCATAGCATTCCCATTGTTATGGCAAAGAAGTTGTCCCTGTTATTGCCATTAAAGATGGTAGAATGGAGAAATTGGGGCTCTTGTGCAATGTTGGTGCAATGTAAAAAGGCATAACTGTTATGCAAAGTAGTATGGAGCTTCCTTGACAAACTGAAAGTGGAGAACCACACGGCCCTGGTGGTAGATGGGGAAACTGTGGGCTGTAGAGATGGCTCAGTCATTAGGAGCACTTGCTCCTTTTGTAGAGGACCCAGGTCTGACTCTCAGCACCCACAAGGTAGTTCACAACCCTCTGTAACTCCAGTCCCAGGGGATGCAGTACCCTCCCTTGATCTCTGCAGGCACCACACATGTGGTGTACATACATACATGCAGGCAAAGCGCACACAAAAGAAATGAATCTAATAAAAGTTCTTTTGACAAATGAATAAACAACGTGTCGTGGGTTCATATAATTGAATGTTATTCAACCTTTAGAGGGAAGAACTGGTTTTTGTCTAGACTAGGTGCATGCTATAATCCCAGTACTGTGGGCAAGCTGAGGCAGGAAGAGCACCTTGAATTTCTGACTAGCCTGGGCTTACAGAATGACACCCTGTCTTTAAAAAAGGAGGAAGAAAGAAGAAGAAGATCATTTTGTTACTTGCTAGAGGGTAGACAAACCCCGAGGGTACCATTGTGCTGGGTACAGCAAGCCCTTAGAGAAACCCCTTACATGAAGTGTCTACAAGTAGTCAAATTCTTAGTGACGGAAGGTTGAGTGGGGGTTCTCTGGGGTGAACATCAGTGGGGGTTAGGTTAGTGTTTGATGGGGACAGAGCTCTATATTTGCACGATGAGATAGTTCAAAGGATAACTAGATGTGTGAATGTAGTTAACACTATGGAACCGTACTGTTTGTTTATTGTGTGTATATGCATATGTTGTGCACTCACACATATCACAGCATGTGTGAAGGTCAGGAGACAGTTTGTGGCAGTCAGTTCTCTTCAGCTGCCATGTGGGTCCCAGGGTTGGAACTAGTTCGGTGGCAAGTACCTTTACCATGTGCCTTTATTTGCTGAGTCTTCTTGCCAGCCACCTGAACTCTACTCTTAAAAGTGATTAAGAAGGCTTTGGGAGCACTGCCTGCCTCAGAGGCCCCAGGTTTGGTTCCCAGCACCCACATGGCAGCTTACACTGTCTGTGACTCCAAGTTCCAGGGGATTTGACACCTTCACACAGACGTACACGCTGGCAAAACATGAATACACATAAAATAATAATAAATAACTTATTTTTAAAAGGTTATGAAGGAGCTGGGAATGTAGCTCAATTGGAAAAGTACTTCATTATGCATGAATCAGGTCCTGGATTCAGTCCTCAGGAACACACATATGCCCCTGTGTACTCCTACTCCCACAGATGGTTTATTTTGATGTCTTAAAAGACATGGTCTAACTATGTAGTCTTGACTGGCCTCAGATATGCTGGACACCTCCTGCCTCTTTCCTCCCAGGTGCTAGAAGTGCAGGCCTATTACAATGCCTGGCTATGGTGGTAAATAATGTTTTGTGTAATAACAAAAAAATTATTTTTCTTAACTGAGAACAAGGGAACACGTGTGCCTAGCTTGTCAGGGCAGAGCCAGGAGTGAAACCTGGGCTTTGACACCGGAGCATCGAGTCTTCAATCAGGCTCTTGCTTCTAGACTGCTTGCTGGTGATGGGTGCTCTAAAATGATCTCTTGTAGGAAGTGGTTGTGGGCCTTTACTAGTGGGCTGGAGCAGGTCAGGCTGGAGCTCACGACTGAAGGAGAGAGGCTGAGGGGAGCTGGTGCTCAGGAGAGTTGCCAACAGGAGTGGAC
Source organism: Acomys minous (assembly GCF_964271855.1). Classification (NCBI taxonomy): domain Eukaryota; kingdom Metazoa; phylum Chordata; class Mammalia; order Rodentia; family Muridae; genus Acomys; species Acomys minous. The sequence continues at coordinate 65,456,084 of NC_140498.1, read as the reverse complement.
AGTGCCCAGGTGGGTGAGATCTGAGAGAGACCTGGAGGCTGAGGTGAGGAGGTTGGACGTCATCCCAGCTCGTCTGGGAAGCTAGTGTGATATAATTTGATTTGTACCAAAGCTCACTGGAAAGGAAATTGAGAAGATGTTTCAGAATATTTGTTTGTCCATTTTGTAATCAGATGTTGTATTAATCAGGGTTTTCTAGAGCAGTGGTTCTCAACCTTCCTAATGCTGTGACCTTTTAACACAGTTCCTCATGTTGTGGTGGCCTCAACCATAAAATTATTTTCATTGCTACTTCATAACTATAATTTTGTTACTGTTATGAATTGTAGTGTAAATACCTGTGTTTTCTGATGGTCTTAGGTGACCCCTGTGAAAGGGTCGTTTGTCCCCCAGGTTGAGAACCACTGGTCTAGAGTAAGAGAACTTGAGAATATAGAAAGGGTATTTATTAGAGTGGCTTACAGGCTGTGGTCCAACTAGTCCAACAATGCTGTGTACCAACAGAAGGTCCAAGAACGCAGTAATTGTTCAGTCCACGAGGCTGATGTCTCCGCTGGTCTTCAGCATACACTGGAATCCTGGAGGAGTCGGCTCTAAGACAGTGAAGGCGTGGGCTTGCCAGTGAGAGCGAGAGCAAGCGGGCGAGAGAGCGCCAGCCTCCTTCTTCCTTTATGTAGACCGCCGGCAGAAGGTGTGACCCAAAGGTGCATCTCCCCACCTCAAAAGATCAGAGTAAAAGTGGGTCTTCCCACTTCAGATGATTTAAAAAAAATACCACCTGGTGTGGTGTCACTTTAATCCTGGTACTGGGGAGGCCGAGGCAAGTGGAGCTTTGAGTTCCAAGACAGCCTGGCCTACATAGTGAGTTCCAAGATAGCCAGGGCTGCACAGAGAAAGTCTCAAAAACAAACAACAACAAACACCTCACTGGTGTGTATAGCTGCTTGGGTTTTAGTTATAGTCAGGTTGACAAGCAAGAACAGCCACCACAGATGTCTAATTTAAGACTAAGTTTTACCGAAGATTAAATTACTGCGTTTTCCACCTCACATTTGGTATTTTGGTGCTGTTTAGCAGAGCTGGGTGTCACATACTGTTCACGACAACAGTTATGCGTAGCCATTTGTTTTATTTTTTTAAGATTCACATAAAGAAGTGCTGCTCCCACTGCCCTGGGTGACGTCTGGTTGATCAGGTTGTCAGAGGTGGCTCTCAGGGTTGTTGGAGAGGGAGAATTGCTTGACAGGCCTGAATGTCACTGTTTTTCAGCTAGACTGATAGAATTTTTTGTTTTTTTGTTTTTTGTTTTTTGTTTTTTGTTTTTTTTTTGCTTTTTTGAGACAAGGTCTCTCTGTGTAGCCTTGGCTGTCCTGGACTCACTTGGTAGACCAGGCTGGCCCCGAACTCACAGTGATCTGCCTGCCTCTGCCTCCTGAGTAATGGGACTAAAGGTGTGCGCCACCACGCCCGGCTAGAATTTTTTGTCTTTTTTAGAACAGACTTAGATTTACATAAAAATTGAGCTGCTAGTGCATAGGTCCCGTCTGTTCCCTTCCACACATTCCTGTGCTTGGGATCCTCCTGCCTCAGCCTCCTCAGCAGCCAGGACTGCAGGGATCTGTCGCTGGATAAGTGGGGCTTACATTTCTTATTTTTAAAAAAATAAGAAAAAAACCCAACTTGTTCACCACCCCACGTATCTCTGGGAGCAGCTCTCCTACCTTGTCCCCTCACACCTCAAAATGCACACCTGCTCCAAGTTGGTGTGTACCTGCTTCGTGGTCAGGAGCCCCTCGCAGCTGCCGAGTTGTCTTCTGTCTGCAAGTGCTGTTGAGCCAACCAGAGACGCTGAGAGATGTAAGCCTCAGTAGCTTGGCAGTTGCATGTTCCCTGACCTCACTCATTTGTCACTGCAGCTTCTAAAGCAGCAGCATTTCAAGCTCACTGGGGGCCAAGAGCGACCCAGTTGGGTGGCTGGCTCTGGGCTAGGGTTGGAACTGTTTGGGGAGCCTTAATCACTGTTTAAGCCAGGAGCCATGTCTTGTCTGATCTATATGCTACTTTTTCTGTGTTTCCCCAGGAAGGTTGGGGAAAGTTGGTTGGCTTAGGATTTGACCAAGCAAACACAACTATTGTGTTAATAAGAACTTGATTCTTTTTTCCACCATGAGAGTCCTGGGCACTTGACTCAGGACATCTGACTGGGCAAGTGCTTTCACTGCTGAGGCGTTTCACAGGCCCCTAAGTTTCTCTGTTAACATGATATCTTGGCATGACATGTTTACTGTTGATGAACCAATGTTGATACATTAGTTAGCCAGTTCCATGGTTGACACTAGGGTTCCCTCTCTGGGGAAAGTGTTCTCCAGTTGGTTTTGACAAAAGAGTTCCCCATCAGTGTCAGAGACAGCTTCACTACCCCGGACAGTTCTCTGTACTTTGACAGTTCATCCTTCCCTGTGTCTCCCTCAACCCTTGGCCTGTGCCCATTGCTATAATTTTATCCTCCTCATGAAATCATGTAGTATTGTCACCTTTTCATATTGATTTGCGTGATGTGATGCACACAGGTTTCCACTGTGGCTTGGACTCTGGCTTGTGGATCTCAACATCGAGAGGCGGTTGGATCCTGAGAACTCTGGCCTAGTCAATGTATCCGTGTGTGTGTGACCTCATAATATGACAGCGCTGTTGGGAAATGGGGCCTGGTTGGAGGAAGTAGGGTGACTGTGGGCATGCCCTGGAAAAAGAAGACCTTGTCCCCCAGCCCCTTGCTATTGCTCATTATTTTTGCTTCCTGGCCATCAGCAGCCCTACTTGCTGCATGTTCTTCCATAGTGGTCTTCTTCACCTTAGGACCAAAGCAGTGGGTTCATCCAGCTGTGGCTTAAACAGTGAGCCAAACTGAATCTCATCCTTAGACTGTCTCCTAAGTATTTGTCACAACAATGAAAAATTCACTGCCACAACCTTGTAGCTTATTTCTGGGTCTGTTCCATGGTAGGACTGAATCTGTTTGTCTGTTCACCTAGTGAAGGATGTCACAGCTGCTTTTAGGTTTGAGTAGTAATGAAATGGCTGCTATAAACACTCATGGGCAAGCCTTCGTGTGGACAGTGTGTTCAGCTCAGCTGGATGACTCTGACTTGTGCTGCTTGCCTGTGTTTACCTTTGTCAGAGGCTGCCACACTGTCTTCCAAAGTGTCACCACACAGTTCCTACTCACGTATGTGTGAAACTTCCTCTTTCTCCACAGCTTCAGCTTCTAGATGTGGAAAGAGTCTATCATGTTTGACGTAAGAAGTTGTCCATTTCCTCCGCTGCTACTCACTGCTTTTCAAGTATCCTTCAAAATGTTAAATTATATTTTGTTTTTGTTAAAAAACACAGTGCTTAGCTGGGCATGGTGATGCATGCTTTTAATCCTAGCACTTGGGAGGCAGAAGCAGGCAGATCCCTGTGAGTTCGAGGCCAGCCTGATCTACAAAGCGAGTCTAGGACAGCCAAGGCTACACAGAGAAACCCTGTCTCAAAAAACCAAAACCAAAACCAAAACCAACCAACCAAACAAAAAAACCACACAGTACTTATTTTAAAATTTCAAAATCAAGAAGAGATTTGATTAGTGTTTAAAAATAGTAGTATTGCCTATTTACAGGGAAGAAGATTGAGTCACATACAGTTTAATAAGTAGCTCAAGGCTACTCAGCTAACATGTAGTAGATATAAGATTTGAGACAGAGCACCTCCTTGAGACTCAGTCTTCCTCTGTTTGGTTTTCTTGAGCCAAGGTCTCTGTGGTGGCTTGAATAAGAGTGGCCACCATAAGCTCTTGTATTTGAATGCTTATTCAACAGGGAGTGGCATTACTTGAGAAGGATTAGGCCTTGTTGGAGTAGGTGTGGTGTGTCACTGGGTGGGCTTTGAGGTTTCAAAACCCCAAGTCAGGCCCAGTGTCTCTCTCTCTGCCTATGGATCTGGATGTAGAACTCTCAGCTCCTTCTCTAGCACCATGTCTGCCTGCGTGCTGTCATGTTCCCACCGTGATGATAATAGACTAAACTTCTGAAACTGTAAGCCAGCCCCAGTTAAATGTTTTCCTTTGTGAGAGTTGCCGTGGCCGTGGCCATGGCCATGGCAATAAAACAGTGACTAGGACAGTCTCATGTAGCTCAGGGTGGCCTTGGATTCAGTGTCCTCTTGTCTCAGCCTCTCCCATGCTTGGACCACATCTGACTTACAGTTTCCTGGTTGTGCTCTGCTTTACATTGTTGTTATGAAATGCCCAAGACAACACAAAGGAAGAAAAGTTGTTCTGGCTCCCAGTTTCAGATTTCCAATAAGGCCATCAAAATCTGAATGTGGGAGCGGATCAATCTGTGGATGAGATTAGTGCTTCCATTATCTATTACCCTCCCAGAAGCTCCAGCTTTGAATAGTGCTGCACTGGAAAGCAAGTCCTCAACACAGGAGCCCATGAGAGAAACCAGCCCAGATCCTAACCACAGCACTGCTTCCATGCTCAGCGCACAGCATCCATGCATTTGAACGTCCATGTTCCCCAGTACATCTTAACAGTGATCCTCAAATTTCCTTGTTTAATAGAATCATTCCAAAAGGTCATTAAAATTCAGAATCCTTGGAGTCATGCCCAGAGGTTCTGATTTGAAAGGCCTGGGAAAAGGTCTGGGAACTGTATTTCAAACATGTACTTGTGCACATGTGTGTGTGTGTTGGGGGGGTTGCATAAGACCAGAGGTCAGTGTCAGGTGTCTTTATCTAATTTGGGAATAGGTCCTTCACTGAACTTGGAGCTCACTAAGTTGGCCAGGCTAGGGATGCTCCCGTCTCTGCCTCCCAAGTCATGGGATTACAGGTTTGACAGCTGTACCTGGCTTTTTGTGTAGGTGTTGGGAACCCAGACTCCAGCCATCATACTTGTGCAGTAAGTACTTATTTTCTGAGCATCTCCTGGTCCCAGATCCATGCGTCAGCACACCACTCTGGTGGAGAAGGATTATAGGCCACATAGTTTAAAAAAAAAAAAACTGTGGAAAATCGGCTAGAATGAAAGACTCTAAAGGAACATTTTTGTTGCATGTTTTAGAAAGCTGGCTGAGTCCTGGGTTCTTGTGTTTAGTTTTGCTGGATGGAGCTGGGGAGTAAGCTGCCCTCTGCCAGTGCTTTAGCAACTACAGTGGTTCTTCTGTTCCTTGGTGGTGGTTGACTGCATCTCCAAACAGGAAGAGCAACACTTGCGGCTTGACATGCCAGTTGTCAAGAGGATGTTTATATGGAGTCCAAAAGGCTAATTTGGGGACATTGCAATGCCAAGCTTTTTTTTTTTTTTAAAGTATGCAACATTGTGTAAAGACAAGGCAGTCATTTAAAATCATAATGATTGCTCTGATTCTCAATTTTTGCTCTTTTTATCTATATATATACAATGTGCTAATTTTTAAACCATTTTATCTATTGTGAGATAAAGGTAGTAACTTTGGATGAAAAATAGGCTATTCCATACAAAGTTCTTGATAGCTTTGAGTCACTGATTAATACTGGTTCTTACGTCTGGGTTTCAGACACTACCTTAGTGCCTTTATTTCTTAGGAACCCCTCCCCCCAAGAGTTGAAAGAGTTAACTATTCAGGTATAGTCTTTAAAAATTTTAAGAATGGTGTGTCTGTGTATGATGTGTGTGCCCATGTGTGCCTATGTGCAGGCCAGAGCATTGAGACCTCTGTCTGAACCAGAAACTTACTGGTTTGGCTAGGCTGGCTGGTCAGGGGCTCTTGGTATCACGTGTCTCCGCTCCTTTGATGCCAGGGATACAGGCTGACATGGCCATGCCCAGGTTCCAGCGTGGGTGCTAGGCATTTGAACTCTGTCCTCATGTTTACAGAGCAAGCACTCTAACCCACTAACCCACTCCACAGCCCCAGATGGAGACTTCTAAGGGAATAAAGTGTATGCTCAAGTTTGGGTAAGTATGCTCTAGTTTGGGTTTCAAAGGCTTCCATGTTAAAGGCTTAGTTCCCAGTGTGGCACTTTTGAGAAATGGTGGACCTTGAAGAGATGGGGCCAAGAGGGAGGCTGTAGTTCATCAGAGGTGTGCTCTTGAAGGAGATTTTCAGATTCCTGTTTTGTTTTCTTTTTCTTGTCCAAATTTGTCCATGAAGTGGTTTCTTCTTGACCATTTGTCCCTTGCCCCAAGCCCAGAAGCCATGGGGCCAAACAACTATGGACTCTACTCCACGAAACCTAAAGGCAGAATAAGCCTTTTCTCTGGATGTTTGTCATGGTAACAAGAATCTGACTGACAACACAGTACCCAAATGCTAAGTGTACCCTAGAGCTCAAGCTGTCTTATGTCTGCATATGCTGGATACACACACTGTGGAGTGACCACCCTCATCAAAATAGCACTTGGCACACCACAGAAGCTCTGCCATGCCCTTTCTCAGGCAGTACCATCTACCCCCCAGATTAACCACTGCTTAGATTTCTATCACCATGAATTGGTTTTGTCTGTTTTTGGCCTATTCTTAATAGTTCCTATAAAAATGTGGTCTTGGGGGTTGGAGAGATGGCTCAGTAGTTAAGCGTACTTGCTTCTCCTACAGAGGATGCAGGTTTGGTCTCCAGCACTCATGGTGGTTAACTATATAACACGGTGGTTATAGCTATGTGTAGTTCCAGTTCCAGGGGAGCTGATGGCCTCTTCTTACCTCTTTAGGCTCCTGCACACATGTGGTGCACAGACACACTCAGGCTCACACACACATGCCCTGTCTGTGTGTCTCTGTCTGTCTGTGTGTCTCTGTCTCTCTGTCTCTCTCTCTCTGTATGTGTATGTGAATGTGAATGTGAATGTGAATGTGTATGTGTATGTGTATGTGAATGTGAATGTGTATGTGAATGTGAATGTGAATGTGTATGTGTATGTGAATGTGAATGTGAATGTGTATGTGTATGTGTATGTGTATGTGAATGTGTATGTGTATGTGAATGTGAATGTGAATGTGAATGTGAATGTGAATGTGTATGTGAATGTGAATGTGAATGTGAATGTGAATGTGAATGTGTATGTGAATGTGTATGTGTATGTGTATGTGTATGTGAATGTGTATGTGTATGTGTATGTGTATGTGTATGTGTATGTGAATGTGAATGTGTATGTGTATGTGTATGTGTATGTGTATGTGTATGTGTATGTGAATGTGAATGTGTATGTGTATGTGTATGTGTATGTGTATGTGAATGTGAATGTGTATGTGTATGTGTATGTGTATGTGAATGTGTGTGTGTGTGTGTGTGTGTATGTGTATGTGAGTGTGTGTGTGAGTGTGAGTGTGTGTGTGTGTGTGTGTGTGAGTGTGTGTGTGTGTGAGTGTGTGTGTGAGTGTGTGTGTGAGTGTGTGTGTGAGTGTGTGTGTGAGTGTGTGTGTGAGTGTGTGAGTGTGAGTGTGAGTGTGAGTGTGTGTGTGTGTATGTATGTGTATGTGTATGTGTATGTGTATGTGTATGTGAATGTGAATGTGAATGTGTATGTGTATGTGTATGTGTATGTGTATGTGAATGTGAATGTGAATGTGAATGTGAATGTGAATGTGTCTCCCCCCGCCCTCCCAGCTCTTCTGTTAGTGGCCATTTGAATTGTTTCCACCTTTTGACTGCTGTCAGTAGTGCTGCTCTGAAGATGGACAAACACATTTTTTTGTGTTGACAGACATCTTTACTTCTCTGAGATACACACCTAGGAGTTGAACTGCTGTAGCATTATGCAGACTAACTCTTTGAAGAACTACCAAGCTCTGTTCCAAAGTGGCTATAATGTATCACATTTAAAAAGTTAAGTGTTTCATATTCCTTAAATAATTTATTTTGCTGATTTTTAAAAGTGAGTGCCTAGCTTACATTTTCAGTTTGTTTTCTAATATTGTCATGTTAGCCTGTGGCTTCCTAAGTGTTCGAGCTATAGTGCACAGATGTTGATGTGTGACATTTTTACACACATGGTATGTTTTTGGTCTTTTAATCTTTTTACTGTGAAAGACAATTTTTTGCTATGTCTTCTTTGACCAATAACTTATTTGCAGTTGGGATTCTTAGTTGGTTTTTTTCTGATTAACACAGTAGTTGCATATATTATTGGGGGCATGATGTAAAGTTTTAATTCCTGTATGGAATGTACACTAATTAAATTAGGTAATTAGCATCTCTACTCATTGCTCTGTAGTCTCAGACTCACTCTTCCAGGTCCCCTGTCCCACCTCCTCCTCTGCCTTGTGAAACAGGGTCTATGTAGCCCAGCGTGGCCTGAAACTCCTGCCTCCTGCTGCAACCTCTTTAAGTGCCAGGTGCCAGAGTCTGACCACCCCGAGGTGTCATAGAAAACCAGATCCCCTTCTTCCTAGCTAATTGTGCTTTGGTTTGTGCTACCCACTCCTTCCCCTCCCCTTCTCAGCCTGTAGGAATGACTATTCTCTCTTCTACTTGACGTCCATATTGCTAGCTTCTACATATGAGACAGAACATGCAGACATTTGTCTTATTTCATTTTACATAATGGCCTTTTGGATTGTTTTTAATTTCTAAGCAAATGGTTTTTCTAGTGACTGTTTTGTTGCTGAATTCTAACTTAATTGGTTCTGTGGTCAGAGAATGTGGTTTTCCCATGAAAGTCCCAAGAAACAAAGCCCTGTGCTCTGAGGAATGGGGTACTTGCTGTGGTGTGGGATGGCTCCCAGAATTGAGTCACTTCTGTGGCCATCCTTGGCATCATTCAGTTCCATACTCACCCATGTGGGACAGGTCCTTGGAGTCTGAATTAGGAGACTGCCATTGCTGCAGGGGGCTCACACGTGCTAGGGATCTAGAGAGTAAACTCCACAGATGGACAGGTAGATAAACACCTCCGTTCCCAGTCTTTTGCCCTCAAAGAAGCAGCCAGTAGAAGTAGACTCTGTTCTGCTTCTCTGTGTCCAGCCTGTGCACCATCTCATCGGCAGAGTCCAGTTGTCCAGAGGAGCCTATCTATCTGGGAATGCCATTTTAAGCTTGATTTGCCCCCTTACCCCTAGTTTTCATTTTTGTTTGTTTGATTTTGCTTGTTTGTTTTGTTGGTTTTTTGAGACAGGGTTTCTCTGTAGTCTTGGCTGTCCTGGACTTGCTTTGTAGACAGGCTGGCCTTGAACTCCCAGAGATCTGCCTGCCTCTGCCTCCCAGAGAGCTGGGATTAAAGGCATGTGCCATTGTGCCTGGCTTCTTTCCAGTTTTAAGGCAGAAGTGACAAAAATTGTGTGTATGACACTGTGCTAAATATTTTATTTAAAATTTTTTTATAATTATTATGTTGGGGTTGGCACACATGTGCCATGACAGGTGAATGTCAGGACAAACCTGTGAGAGTTGGCTCTGTTCTGACACCGTGTAGGTTCCAAGGTCACCAAACTTGGCAGCAAGTACCTTTCTTGTTAGCTGGAGGGTCCTACAGTGTAGTATCTGATGTATGTATACACCGTGGGATGAGTAACACATTTACTGCCACATGTATGTAGTACTGCTTTTACAGATCTACTTCCTTAGCAGTAGGCATGTATGCAGTTACTTCATAGCTGTCTTACTCAGGCTCTACGTCGGTCCTGAGCCTATTCTTCCTGTTTGATCAACATCACTGTTTTCACAGAGCAAATCCCTATGGGTTAAAGACACTTTACGGTGTCTCTCTCATCAGTCTCTTGGGGAGGGGGGTGAGAGGGGGCAGTATAGGGCCCACAGACACTCTCTATGACATCTCGCTTTATGTGGTTTCTAGGGATGTGAACTCAGGCCCTCATGGTTGCCTGGCAAGTACTGTACACGCTTACCTTACACTGTACACCATCTTTCCGCTCTCTCCGCCCCTTGCTTTCTTGCTTTTATTTTTAACTGTTATATACTATGTTTGTTGTAAATGTGCCTCTTCTACACATTAGCTTTATTTTTGTGCTCAGTTTTAAAAAATATTTTATTTAATATTTTACATTTATGTGCATTGGTGTGAGAGTGTCAGATCTTGGAGTTACAGACAGTTGTGAGCTGCCATGTGGGTGCTAGGAATTGAACCCTGGTCCTTTGGAAGAGCAGGCAGTGCTCCTAACCACTGAGCCATCTCTCTAGCCCCTTGTGTTCAGTTAATAACTTTGGGGTTTTAAATAACCTTTTTTCCCCTTTTATATTTATTGTACAAATGCCAGTTTCACATTACTGTGTTGCACATTCTCCAGGGCAGTTGTTATGAACTGGTGGTAGCATGTTGTCTCCTGCTTTGATGGGTTCACTCATCTTGCTGCATTCAGCTGGAAGGAAGGCCATGTAGGGGCTGAGCTCATCCACAAAATGACACTGAAGTGTTTGGAGGCTTAGCTGAGGTGACAGTGACAGCTGGGGGTCTGAGCTCTCTCTGTCTTGTGTGTGGTTTCTTCCCTCAAGGCTGTGGGCCTTGGCTTCTCTAGAGAGCAGTAGTCTTGGCTGTGTGGGCCTTTGTGGCCTTGCCTTGCCTTTCCCTCTCCCTTTGGTCCTAGGCACTGGTGACAAACAGATTCCCCGTCATGATAGGAGGAACTGTAAGTTACTGTGGACTTGGCTTTCTCTCTCCAACAGGAAAAACCAATGCTCTATTTTTTCCTGGTTTAATATTTAATATTTTGTATTTCTAATGGTGGTGTTGTGCCTTTTCTTGTCTTTGGTTGTTTGATTTTGCGATGCTGTGGAAGGAACCTAGGGCCAGCTCTGTAAGGAGTCCACTTGTCTTTTTTTTATATTGGTGGTTTTTCCTCATTCTGATCTTAATCCACCCTCCCATCTTTGGAATTTGAAACGCAATTCCTTTCCTGCGTAGCCTGGACATTTTTATATAAAATCATGTGAAGTCTACACTTACGGTTCATAACTCTTTTTTTTTTTTTTAAAGATTTACTTATTTATTTATTTTATGTATATGAGTGGTCTGTTTTTATGCACATCAGAAGAGGGCATCAGATCACATTATAGATGGTTCTGAGGCACCATGTGGTTGCTGGGACTTGAACTCAGGACCTCTGAAGAGCAGCCAATGTTCTTAACCTCTGAGCCATCTCTCCAGCCCCTGGTTCATAATTCTTAAGAGCCTGAGAAAAGCTTGTTTGCTTTGCTATTCACTGGCGGTGGCTGCCAGTGTCTAGTTCTTTACTGTGTGAGATACTGTCTATGGCACTGCCTTTCCATCAGAGTGGGTCCAGGAAGTCGGCTTACTCTCTGTGGCATCCCTCACCATCTGTCTCAGATCTTTTCTCCCAATACTCATTCTTTTAGGGTTTCCTTTAACAGTAGCACACAGGTGGCAACTTATTCAGTTTTTGATGTCTGTAATTGTTGTTTTACTTAATTCAAAGTGTCTTGGGACAATAAAGAGGGAACAGTGGAGGTTGAAGAAACCCAAGAGGGTACCCAGTACCAGGAGCTGATGCAGCTCCTGCATTCACTAGCAATTTGCATGTGCCCTTGAGGCTCCCAGTTCCCACCTGGCCCTTTGGCTCAGCCCCGCACCCCAGCCAGCTGGAGCACTCCCCATCGTCCCTTCCTGCTGTAGTCTCCCTGTGACTGGCCAAGTGACCCACTTGGATGTGAGAGTGTTGACTTGGCTTTATCACCTGCTAGAGGTCAAGTGGCTCTTGGTGGTGATGAGATCCAAAGGCTCAGTGCTTGCTCCTGCCGGCCCCCAGCTGCCCTTTTGTTCTTGCTGTCCACTCTCCCTGGTTTGTTCTTCTGAACCCATGCTTAGTAATGCTTGAATCATCAGTATTTGGAATGCAGGAAAGCTATTGTTCTGTGTACAAAGTTCCCACTTAGTGGTTCAGCGGGGACCAGTGTGCAGACTCATGCCTTGCCAATATCCTGTAGGACTGGCATGTCCCTGAACTGACCAAAAAAACCTACAAAACTATCAAATGGCAACAGGAAAGTTAACTTTGATACATTAATGTTGATACTTGGAAGGAAAGTAAACTTTAAAAGTCACAGACACCATTTTCTGCAGCTGAGAACCAAAAATACATGGTTGAGTAATCAAATGATCCAATTTCTGCTCATTGGATGATTTGTTATCATATTTGACTTCTAGTCCTTAAGACATAATGTTCCTGGCCACAGTTCATAACTGTAGGATCTTACCTTTCCTCAGGAGAGTTGTAGAACAGAATGTTAACTTTATGGAAGGTGTGTGTGAGAGAGACGCAGAGAGAGAATGTGTGTGTGGGAGTGAGAAAGTAAGTTATAAGGATAGCCGTAGGTACACCAACAATCCAGAATCAAGAAAATCACAGCTTCTTGGTACCTATAATTTGTCACACAATGAGACTATTAATATAATTTCATTGTTATGAAGTCCTTTCTCATCTTTGAAATACTGTTAGTTTTTTAATGTCAGTATACATTTTAAATACCAATACATTTTCTAAACTGTGTACAAAAATCCCTTATTTTTCATTGATTCTGAGATGTATATAGTTCTCTATTGTAACGTCTTGTGAAGAGGCAATGTATAACGGATGGAGCCTTGAGTTTTACTGAATGTGGTAAACAAAGCAGCAGTTCTACTTTCTTGAAACAATATTGTCACCTCAAAACCTGTTAGTTGCTTCAGTGTGTGTGTGTGTGTGTGTGTGTGTGTGTAGTGGAGGTGGGCTGTATTTGTGTGTGGCGGCAAGTGTAGAGGACAGAGGAGGTTGTTCAGTGTCTTGCTGTACGACTCACTGTCTTATTCACTTGAGACAAGGTCTAGAGCCATGTTGATGGCTTGTGAGCCCTAGTAATCCTCCTGCCTCTGTCCCCCACGGTGCTGGGGTTGTAGTTGTGCACAGCCACACCAGCTTCTTGAATTGGTGCTAGGGATTTGCACTCAGGTCCGAATGCTTGTGGAACAAGTGCTATCTTCCCAGTCACTGTACTGTACTCTGTTTCTAAAGACAGTGGTGTTTATTTGTATATTGTGTGGGCATTTGGCCTGTATGCGTATCTGTCCACCATGTGCTTGCTTGGTGTCTGCAGAAACTGCAAGAAGGTGTCAGATCCCTTGAAGTTACAGGTAGCTGTGTGCTCCCAAGTGGGGTCCGAGAATTGAACCTAGGTCCTCTGCCAGTGCTCTTAACCTCTGAGCCATCTTCCAGCCCTGTAATATGTACTTTTAATTTATCAGAGTCTGCCACCAAACATATTATACCATTTTTAATACAGGAAAATAGTATTTTTTCCTCTTGTTTTTGTTGCCATTGTTTTGTTTTTGAGGCAAAATCTCACCCTGTAGTTGTAGCTGGCCTTGAACGTAGGCTGATTCTCTTGACTCAGCCTTCAGAACGCTGTTTACAGGCGAGCACCACTGTGTCTAACTTCACAGTGATGAGCTTGTATTGTCTCTGTTCTTTTACTTTTATGTATCTAGTAAAGCAGTAGTACTCACTTTGCTTTTGTTTTCAACAACAGCAGTAAATCTTTGCAAGGATTTGCATCAGGACTGGAAAACCTTTGCTCACACTGCTACCCTTTCAGTACTGGTACTGTTTTGTATAGAGATTTTCATTTGATGCTCTAGTTTCCTGCCTGTACATCTGCTAATGATGAATTATTTTAAAGTTTTATTGTCTGAAAAGTAGCTCATTTTCACCTTTTTTCCTGAAAGATATTTTGCAAGCTTTGGGATTTTGCTCATTTTTCCCTTGCTTTTGGACAAAAGCGTAAGTCCAATCTTAGTTCCTCATCATGCTGGCAGCAGACTACCAACCCTAAGGTGCTTTGACTTGCAAATGTCTGCTTGAGGGAGGCAGGTACCTGAGAAAGGCGAGGACTGGTGGTCCAGGTCATGGATTTGTTCTGAGTCTTCTCTGAAGCCCTGCCAGCAGCAGAAAGGCAGGATTTCCTGCCTTCCTTCCTAACTTAGTTTTCCCTTGTGAAAAACAGTTGTTTGCTATCCAGAATCTGGACCAAAATATTTAAACTGTACTCGCTGCCTCACAGCTAACATATATTCATTATGCACAACAACAAAGAACTCAGACCTGTCTCCATGTGGTCAGAATGCTGTCGCAGAGATTTCACTGCCAGACCAGTCGTTGCAGTTAATTAGACTTTGTTATTATTATTTTTTTACAAGTACAAATAATTAAATGATGTAAGTAGGAGTGAAGTTTAAATCCATTAGAGAAAAATGAAAACCGCAAACATTTCTATAGAAACTACAACCTCAAGTGTTAAAAGCTGTACATAAACCAACTGCCTAAAAATCAGCATTTTAGAGCCAGGCAGTGGTGGCTCACGCCTTTAATCCCAGCACTTGAGAGGCAGAGGCAGGTGGATCGCTGTGAGGTCAGGGCCAGCCTGGTCTACAAAGTGAGTCCAGGACAACACAGAGAAACGCTGTTTCGAACCCCACCAAAAGTATTAATAGGGAAAGGGAGGGGAGTAAGTGAGAGGGGCTGAGACATGAAGGGGACCCTTCGCACATGCACACACGCATGCAGAAAACACCACAGCCCAAATGTTGGGATCTTAAATAGCTCAATTCAGATGTTACCCCTCCCCCATTGAGAATGAACTGTGGACTCAGAACCGGTCACCCCGGAAAGCCAGTGTCAGGAAAACATTGTTTTGTCCTCATAGCATGCCTGTTGACATTGAAAGGTTGTATGTTCAAGGATTAATGTGAGGTATAGTTTCAGATGCGCAGCAGAACCTCAGACTTGCTCAGCAGATGTGGAGGAGTCTGGCTTTACAGCTTCCTGTGGTCGGGAGCTGGGGCAGTCCTGGAGCTGCCCTGTTCTGTTCCCTCAGTGCCCCCTTGTGCCAGCCACAATGCTGTAGCCATGTCAGTTTCTGGGAAGAAATGTCTACCCACAAGGAGAAGCACAGGACAGACGGGGCGATCAGGCAGCCCCGCCCTTCCCTGCGTCTCTGCTCAGCTGCGTTGGCATCACAGGAAGAGTCTCACTCATACTTCTGTACCACTGCTGTGGCCTCTGTGTAGGATACGGTGAGAATGTTATGAACCAGTTAATCTCCAACTTCTGCTTGTCCACTGTCCTAGAAAATTTATAAAGAAATTAAAACTGGGTGAGTTCAGGGCCAACCTGGCTAACTTAGCAAAACTGTCTCAAAATAAAGGGTTTAGAGTGTAGCTCAGTTGTTTGGCATGTGCAAGGCTGCCCAACCCCCACCCCGCCACCACAAAGGATGGAAAGTGGGCTGTGGTAGGTAACTGCCTAGCAGGACCCTGACTCTCATACCCTGCATCACAAATAAAAGGGAGTAAAGGAGAAAGGAAGAGAAAGAAGAGAGATGGGATTAAACCCTCACAGAAACTTTGTTTAGTAATACCCAGAAAGATTTACCACAAACGGATTGCTTCTGATCTAATGAACTGAGGTTTGACAGTTTTCTAAACTGCTAAGACCATCTAAGAAGTGCTGACACTAAATTAAGTTACAGAAAATAGAGGGGTGCACAAATGCACAATAGGCAGATAGCAAATGTGCACAACGGAGCAGAGACTCGAAGGCCTTCACTCATGGGGTGTAATGGAGATGGTGAAGTTGCAGCAGGCCTCCCCTGGTCCTTCTTGTAAGAGATGCGGGAGTGACATTCCGAGCACCACAGAGATCTTAGGCAGCAGTGCTGTCAGAGAACGACTGCTGCTGAGTCTTCCTCAATTCTGTCACACTCAGGAGAAACAGTGTCTATCAGGTGACCACCAGGCACATCGCCACCTGTGCTGAAAATTCAACTCACAGACAAATGACAAAAAGCCTCGCCACAGTGAAGCTGTCACCCAGTATTATGGCGGGGGTGGGGGTGAGGGGGGGGAAATACACCTTCTGTAATTACCTCTTGCAAAGTGGAAACGCCCAAATGTTAAAATCCATGGTGGATGGACACCATTGCCTTTTTTTCTTACTTGAATTTGGAGGAAATATTTTTTCATTATGGTGTGTGTGGTGTCATGGGGCTCAAACTCAGGTTGGGTTTGGCAGGAAGCACTCTACCGGCTGGGCCACCTCCCCAGCTCTTCTCTTTTCTCAGACAAGAAGGTTTTAGTTGGAATTCTTTGTAACACGAGTGATCAGCATGTTATTGTTTAGTTCCTCATTGCCTTTAAAGGGTAAGACAGGCATTGTAGGAAGAGAAAAATCCATCGGAGGAGCATTGGCATCTTTAGAATGAAATCATCCTGGTGTGTCCATCCATCTCTGTTCTCTCTTAGCAGCCCTCTGGTCCTCAGAGATGGAGGAGGAAGACCTTTGGTAGAATTTCTTAGGAAAACTGCCTGCAGACGATTGATGTCTACAGCTGTCTCCTTCCAGACTCTCGTGTGTGTGTTGGTGAGGCCACTTTCAGGAGGCTGATCTGTGTACTTGACTAATACCGGGGTACTACTACTCTGGAGGCTGGCTAAATTGACAGGTGTTCTCTTTGTTAGAGTGGATGCTTGTGGTTAAGAGACAGAAAGTGTGTGCCTGTTTGTGCTTCATCTTTCTGGGTACTGAGCATTGCTGGGGTGCTCCAATGTAAATTCTTGGCTCCTTTTCTGTCTTGTCTTGGAATGCTGTTTGCGTTGGACATGCCTCCTACTTTCGCCAGTTGGTGTGAACTGAAACCTGAGAGAGTTTGGGCCAGTGAGAATTAAGGAGGCGTTCTAGAGGACCTTCTGGGGAGAAGCTGGAGGAGCCCTGAGGTGAGAAAGTGTGGAGCCTTAGCTGCCAGCTACTTTGCAAGGCAGGGGGAACACACGGCTTCCAGGGGCCTCGTGGAGCTCCTAGTTTGCCCAGTGTGTGCTGCACAACTTGTAAATCTGAGATTGTCACGGTTGGCATATGTTGAGCATCTTGGGTGGTGCTGTTGTTGTTGTCAGATATATGGCATTGCAGAACATTAAAAAAGAATTTTTTTTTTTTGAGACAGGGTTTCTTTGTGTTTGTAGCCTTTGCTGTCCTGGACTTGCTTTGTAGACCAAGCTGGCCTCGAATTCACAGTGATTACCTGCCTCTGCCTCTTGAGTGCTGGGATTAAAGGCATGTGCCACCATGTCCAGCGGGCATTAATTCTTAAAAAAAAAAAAAAGATTTTCTTTTCTTTTTTCTATCTATCTATCTATCTATCTATCTATCTATCTATCTATCTATCTTGTGTGCTCTCTCTCTCTCTCTCTCTCTCTCTCTCTCTCTCTCTCTGTCTCTCTCTCTCTCTCTCTGTCTCTCTCTCTCTCTCTCTCTCTCTCTCTCTCTCTCTGTGTGTGTGTGTGTGTGTGTGTGTGTGTCCATCCAGTCAGAAGGGGCATCTGGCCCTTTGGATTCAGAGGCACTTGTGAACTGCCTGATGTGGATACTGGGATCAAACTCTGAGCCTCTTGAAAGAGCAGCAAATGCTCTTAACTGCTAAGCCATCTTTCCAGCCCCATTATGTCTCCAATATCTCTTCTTTAGGGCAAATCAATCACTCTCTCTTATATTGGTGTTTTGTTTACATATATGCCTGTGTGAGAGTATTAGATGCCCTGGAGCTGGAGTTGCAGACAGTTGTGAGCTGCCATGTAGGTGGTGGGAATTGAACCTAAGTGCTCTTAACTGCAGAGCCATCTCACCAGTCCCGTGGTGTTAGCTTTAATTGTCAACTTGACATAATACAGAATCACCTGGAAATAAAGTCTCAATGAGGAGTTATTTAGGTTACATTGGTTGGTGGCTGTGGCCATGAGGGATTTTTCTTTATTAGGTTGAGGGGGGAAAGACCTGCTCTGAATGTGGGCAGCACCATTTCGCGTATGGTCTGGGTTCTAGAGAAAGAGGGCAAGGTGTGCACCAGCACGGCCCCACACATTCATCGCTCTCTGCTCTGGACTGTGTGCACCCCCATGGCACCCTTGCAACAATGAATAGCATGGCGATGGGGGAGCAAAGCTGAGACAGTACCTAAACAACACTAATGTCTCACTTCTGAGGTTCATAAGAGAATGTGTCTAATGTCTACACAAATGTCCTGAAATCACCTGGTGTTGCTTGTAGTTCTCTCTGACTTCCGTGTGAGGCTCCAGCATGTTTACCCATCCTGCTGTGGGTGGGCATTTAACTCCTTCGTTTTCAGTCTATAAGCTGTGCCTCTCCAGCATCATTGCACTTTGTGCTGCACTGCCGGGGGTTTTCTACTATAAATACTTGAAAGAACGCAGCTGGGCATGGCATCTGTGTGCATTCAGGATGCTGTCTGATGTACCGGAATGCTTCCCCAAGTGCCTGCTCATCTGTGCTCCTCGTGCCCTGCTCCCACTCCCGCTGTAGCCAGTCTAGTGAGATTGGCATGCATTTTTTATATTATCAGTTGGATATGTATAGAAAAAGTTCCTAGTTCTACATGGCTTGTGGTGGGGCTTGAGTGTGGGAGGCCAGCACCATGCTGCCTTTCCACTGCGTTTCTCACTCCCCAAAGTGTAACCACTTTGACCTTTCTTAGCTTTGTGTGTCTAGTTCAGTGCATGTTGTTTGTGGTACAGACATAGCACTTCAGGAGTGCAAGGCTAAGAAGCAGTTGAGAGCAGAGCAGGATGGCCTTGCCCACTGTTGCCTGCTGGGCGTTGGGTGTCTGCTGGTTGCCTCCCATGTCTTTATCTGTAGTTGCAGTCTGTAAGAGGGTACATAGAAGTACCCCACCGTATTAGCCTTTCATCAGGGCTTTGTGGGTGGGGAAGGTTTGTGATAAGACTTGGGGGCGGGATAATTAGCATTTTGGTAGGGTGAGCTGTGCAGAGATGTGGTTTGTGCCCTTTTCTGTTTCCCTCCAGAGAAGCCTCTGTGGCATGGGTCAGAGGAGGGTCAGGGGCCTCCGCACCCCACCTCCAGTCTCCAGCTTTACCAGCTGGCTTACCAGCCCCTGAAGTTGTTGACCTTTCTTTCTTCTTTTCAGTGCCTGAAGACCTGTCATTAGAAGAGAGAGAAGAACTTTTGGACATCCGCCGAAGAAAAAAGGAACTTATTGATGACATTGAGGTAAAGCGTCTTCGATTTTGGATTTGTGTGGAGTGCTGAGTGGGGTAGCTTCAAGAACACGTGAAAAACGAGTCTTCAGTGTGTGTTGTGTGAGAACCACAGAGCCAGAAGAGATGGCTTCTCCAGGCTGGTGAAGCGAAGGCTGCCCATCCCAAAGAGCACACGCTCTAGGGTACAGACCTCAGTGGGACTAGCACTCCCAGTAGCTGACTTGTGACCCCAGAGTTACAAGTGTTGGTGTAAACAGTGGCAAGAGCCTGATACGCACTGCCCTTTTCTTGGTATATTATCCCAAGCACTTAAGAGAGGTGCCTGGCACACATTTGGCAGTCTGTTTCCTTTGAATGAACAGACAAGCGCATATTGGATTCTAACTGTATACCAAGTGCCTCCTTGGTGGTAAGCACAGAATGACAAATTTAAACAGTAGACGAACACTGCCTTCCCACATTTGTGTCCTTGACTTGGAGGCCAGGATGGAGGAGTGTCTCACAGGAGAATAAATGAATGAAGCCACGGTTTCAGGGCTAGGGTATCTGTGATGTCTGGACACCATTCAGAGGCCTCCCGGGTGCTTTGGTGTGGAGCATCCTCAGGAAAATCAATCGTGTGGCTCTTTGAGATGCTTCCTAGTCATTGCCATTGCCAAAGTAAATGTCGCTTCACAGGCCACTTACTGTAGACCAGGCCTTGTCTTAGACAATGACCCCTTTCTAGGAATTTGTGTAAGTCTGAACTTGTTGCCACACTCATAATAGGGTTCTGAATAAAATGTCTTTGTACTTGAGAGGTAATTGGTGGTGGTTTGGCTGTAAGGTTAGCCTGCATTCTTGGAAAATTCTGCAAACCAGAGAGGTCCTTTATCTGAAGAATAAGAATGGATATTGTGTGGACAGTAGTGATGATACTGCTCAATAGTACGGACTCTTCCCTGAACTCCGGCCTCTTCATCCTGTCTCCTAGGATGCTGACTGTGCCTAGAGGCTGGGAAGCTATGAGGGGGAGCTGGCCAGTGGAGATTCAACCATTTCTGTCCCCTCTGTTTCTGATGTCTCTGAGTTGGGCCTTGTCCTTGGGGCTTCATGTCTCTCTATTTAAAGATTTATAACTAGTTATCACTGTGAACTTTTATATTATTTTAAGTTATGTGTATGTGTGTGGGTATATGCATATGAGCAAAGGTGCTCACAGAGGCCAGAGGAGGGAGATCCCCTTGGGGCTGGACTTCAGTGGGCATGAGCCATCTGATGTGTGTGCGGGGACTGAACTGAGATCCTCTGAAGACAGTAGCCTGTGCTCTTAACTTCTGAGCCACTGCTATAGCCATGTGAGGGTTCATCTCTTATAAAGTGACAGTCGTGAGACTGATTGGCGAACCTGATGCCAACCTAGCCATATCTGGCTTCCCACTTCCCCCAAGAATGCAGGCTCCCCATGTGTCCAGCTGTGTGTCAGGACTGCAGTGCAGTGCGCTAAGGCCTGCTGCTTGCCTCTACGTGCTTCTATATTTGTTAATTTCCCTCTTGGTTTTTCATATAAGTAATTATGAGCCTACCTAGTGGACTCCTGCAATGTGTCTGACGAGAGGTGGACATATTTTGTGTGTGTGTGTGTGTGTGTGTGTGTGTGTGTGTGTGTGTGTGTGTGTGTACACGCACGTGCATGTGTTCTCTGTGACATTGAGTCTACTTTATGGATACAGTACTACTTTTGGCCTTGTGATGCTCATATGAGTCCTTGGGAAGCTTGTGCCTGGAAGACCAGGATGTCTCTGGACCTATGAGTACAGGATAGTTAAGATACCCCATGACCTAGTTCTTTCTTTTCTGATAGAGGCTGAAATATGAAATTGCAGAAGTGATGACAGAGATTGATAACCTAACTTCCGTGGAGGAGAGGTAAAGTGTTTATGACTGACTTTCAGCCTGCCCGCCCTCTGTATCCCTGCCACCCTCCTCTAGCTGGGCTCATCAACTGGAGACTGCAGCAGGTGCAAGAGCTGGGCTGGAAAGTGGGAGCCCTTTGGAGTCGTCCATCCCTCCTCCCTGCCTCCTGTGTCCTCACCAACTTTGTAGGTTTGGGCATAAGCATAGGGGCTCTGAATTAACCTCTCTGTATCATGAGGAACTGTACTTGTAAATTTGTTTAGAAAGGCACTGCTTTTCACTGTTAGCCTTTCTGAAGAAGTGTTAGTGTAGATGGAAAGAAGCTCCAGCAGCAGTCTCAGCTGTGGACCGTGGGGGCTCTGCTGAGTACCACTGTTTTGTGTCTCAGCTGTGGAGGGTGGGGGCTCTGCTGGGTACCACTGTTTTGTGTCTCAGGTGTGGAGGGTGGGGGCTCTGCTGGGTACCACTGTTTTGTGTCTCAGCTGTGGAGGGTGGGGGCTCTGCTGGGTACCACTGTTTTGTGTCTCAGCTGTGGAGGGTGGGGGCTCTGCTGGGTACCACTGTTTTGTGTCTCAGCTTGACCTGAGGTGAACAAGGTGCAGGAGGGTGTGATTCTGCTTCACTCTGTGAAATAATTGCTAATGAGTTTTTTAAATTGTTTAAAACCACTAGCAAAACTACTCAGAGGAACAAGCAAATAGCCATGGGAAGAAAGAAATTCAACATGGATCCCAAAAAGGTAAGAGAATAGTTCTGTTCTTCCAGCATGCAAACGATTGGCTGGCTTTAGTGGCTGACTCCCTGTGGACCAAGGTGACTACATCAGCCCGTGAAAAGACGAAGTTGATGTTTCATTTTGTCACAAGCAGGATTAAGTGAGTGCTGGAATGAACTGTTAGCTGAACCTAAAGGCCTTTCTCACATATAAATAAATAAATAACAGACCTAGACTGGAGGGCTTAAACCACAGATACTTATTTCTCACAGTCCCAGGGCCTGCAGGTAGGTCTGAGCTCATGGTTGCCTATATGGTTGTGTTCTGGTGAGGTTCTTTACTTGGTGCAGAGAGCAGCCTTCTCTCTTGAGTCTCCAGGTGAAGAGGGTATGGAGCAAGCTGAGTTTAGAGTTTCTTCTTTTGCAAGGCTCTAATCTCCAACCAGGACCTTACCCAAATGAGCTTGACTCACCCTAGTTACCCTAGTTGTCTCTACCTCCACAGGCTATTGCAGATGTGGGCCTCAATGTGTGAGTTTTGAGGGACACACACATTGAGTCTATAGACACACCGGCCTATTTACTCCTGTGTCACCTTGTGAAGGCATAGGAGATCGTCAGTGATTAGTTTCAGGCTAGCAGGGACTGTCAGTCTCTGAGAGATGACACTTTAAGCAAGGGGCTTTGGTTTTGTTCGCTGGCCTGGAGGCCAGAAGTAGCACTGGGGTTTATAAATGAAGCAGGAAAGGTTGATTAGATCAAGGAAGCCTGGAGCTGTATCACCAGAGGCTGCTGTGTCAGGCGCAGCAGCGAGACAGCATCTTCTAAAGTTTAAGAGGGGAAGTGATTTAAAACTGAGAACTCTGTCCAGACTGCCCCTAATGAGGGAAAAAAAAAAAAAAGAATAGTGACATTTTTACATATGCGGGGATTCAAAAAGTTAGTCACTAACACCTCTTCTGATTACTCATTGAGAAACCGAGTAAATATACTCAAAACCAAGAAACACACCCACAGAGAGTACAGCAGGTGCACAGAGCCAGGTGTGGTGGCTCATATTTATAAATCCAGTTCTGAGGTCAAGGAGGACAGCCATAAAATTCAGGACCAGCCTGGACCACAGAGTGTGACACTGTCTTCTAAAACAGCCAGAAAAACAAAACAAAACCAAAAAGAGAGATACAAGAAACCAGCAAACCTAAATCTAAATAAGAAAGGGGTTATATGAAAAGAATGTATTTTAGGAGTCCCAAATTAGCTCAGTATATTTTATAAGAAAGGAGAAAAGGAAAGAAATAGAGACAGCTGAGGTTTTCTAGGTATTAATAGATACAGGTTTAAATGTTGAGATTTTGGGTTGCCATTAAAAATAGGGATGAAAAAAGGTTTGTAAATTACTAGGAAAGATAGAATTTAAGAAATCATGGTCACGGTGGGTGTGATGGCCTGGACTGCATGAGATCTTTTCACAAACCCCTCTTTCAGAAAGACCACCCCCTAAAAAATCCAGCAGATAAGAGACAGAGGAGTTCTAACAGGTCATTTCTCACCATAAACTTGACTTGGCTAGATTACCTAGGTTAAAGGTAAATAGCAGCAGGGGCTGGAGAGATGGTTCAGTGGGTAAGAACATGTGCAGGTGGAGCCCCAGCACCCACATGTGGCTTATGCCCACTATGCTCTACTTCCAGAGATTTTGAAGCCCATT
Source organism: Acomys minous (assembly GCF_964271855.1). Taxonomy (NCBI): domain Eukaryota; kingdom Metazoa; phylum Chordata; class Mammalia; order Rodentia; family Muridae; genus Acomys; species Acomys minous. Next base: position 65,432,730 of record NC_140498.1, on the reverse strand, counting down.
TCTGGCTTCTGCAGGCACTGTATGCACACGATGCACTGACCTGTACACAGAAACAAGCAGGCAAACCAATAAATAGCAGCTGCCTCTTGCTTGAGATGACTGGCAGAGAAGGCTGGAATGAAGAGAAGGGGAAAGGGCTGGATGTGCCCTTCCGTTTCTACTGTCGACTTGTTTAAAAATAATTTTTATGCTGGGTGTGGTAGGGCCTTTATCCCAGTCCTCAGGAGGCAGAGGCAGAAGCAGGAAGATCGCTGTCAGCTCAGGGCCATCTTGTTTAGTGTCTAGTACTCTATATCTGTAACAGATGACTGCAAACTAGATGGCATAAGGCAGGACTCTACCCTCCTGCAGGAGACCAAGAGCCCAAGCTGAAGGTACAGGCAGAGTACCCTTCAAACTTGGGTGCTGAGTCTGTCCCGGCGTCTCTGCCCACTCAGGGCACTGACAGCAGGTGCTCCTCAGCTGTGACCACACCCTCCAGGCTCTGGTACCTTCTCTTCTGTGCACGTTTCCTCTTACTGTGTAGTCCATGCTGGCCTAGAACTCAAGAATGTCCCCTGAAGTGCTGAGACTGCAGCCATGTGACCCCATTCCTGCTTTAGTTGCTCTTTTAAGGACAGTCATCACGGAACTCAAAGCAGGCCTGCTCCTGCTGTCACTTCTTGCTGTGTCTCACGCCCTTTCTTGCTTGGTCCCTGGCTCTTGACTCCTCTCCTGCTTACAATCTGACAGTTCACTGGTGGAGTTTAAAGGAAGAAAGATTAGTTTGAGTTCAGTCATGGTCATCTGGATGCATAGCTTTGGGCCTGAGGTGAGTGAGGCAGAGGCCCTTTGCTCATGTAGACAGGAAGCAGAGAAAAGCAGGAAGGGGCCAGATAGATCCTTCAGAGGCATACTCCATTAGCCCACCTCCGCAACCAGATCCTAGCTTCCACAGCTCTGCTATGTTCAGCCTATCAACTGTGCAAAATCTTAACATTAATGAGGTCAGAACCTTTAAAATCTAGTCTAGTCCAGTCTAATCATGTCTGGAAACACACAGGCGTACTAGAGGTGTCCTTCACTGGCCTGGGTGTCTCCCAGGCTGACAAGATGAACTGTCCTAGGGTCTCTGGCCTGAACTCAGCAGGGGCCCCTGTTTCCCATGACCAGGGCTTGTGTCTCTTGCAGAAGGAACTCTTCCTTGCTAGGATCTGACATGTGTCCCTTCTGAGATTCGTGAGCAAGAAGTGACCTTGTTCTGACCATTTGACTTTCTCACATTTCCCAAAACAGGTGTATTGGTTACTTTTCTCACCTCTGTGACAAAATACCCGACAAGCAACTACAGGAAGGAAGGGTCTGTATGGTCACGGTGCAGTCTATTGTGGTGGGAAGGCGCGGCAGCCAAATCTCGAGGCAGCTGCTCATATTGCAGCCATAGTCATGAGACACGGATGCTGGTGCTCAGCGTGCTTTCTCCTTTGTATTCAGTCCAGGCACCCAGCCCATGGAGGGGTGCCACCCACAGTCAAGGTGGGGCTTCCCACCTCAGTTAAAATGTCCTCTCAGACAAGCGCTCCTCCTAGGTGACTGAGTGCTGCCAGGCTGACTGTCAAGATAGCTGTTACAGTGACCTAGTTCTGTGGGAGGGTGGAGGCTCAGGGCAGGCTCTGATCATCTAGGCAGTGTGTTCTACAGGCTCACTAGGACTGGCAGAGACCTGGGCTTCCAGGGTCTGGCACTCAGCTCTGAGACCACAGGCCCTGAATGAAGCCCCAGGACAGGTAAGAGGGGAGAAAAAGCTAGATGGCAAAGATGCAAGAGCCTCTTAAAGGCACTGGGACTGTGTCTGCCTGGAGGCCACTGAGCTCTTTTAGGGGGGATGGTTACAAACTCAACCTCATCATAGTCTCAGTCAAGGTAGTCTCTAGGGACCAGGCCTGGACCAGCCCCACTTCAGCCTCTGCTTCCATGAGCCCTTTGTTCCAGAATCCTGGGTGCTTTCAGATGCCCTCCTCCCTGCCCTTGGCAGATTTCAGAGTAGCATCTTACCAGTTAACACTCACTGTTAGTCTTATGAATCCTAATAACTCTAGCTAGGGTTCTGTAATGCTGGAGTACTGACCTTCAACCCTGACGGATATCGGATAGTAAATGTCCTATAATTATTGTCCCTCCCTTGTCGACCCTTGTACTGTGTCGTCCTGCTGGCTCACCGTCTTTATTTACTTCTATTTCTCCTCACCAGGATGTTTGTGATGGAGTGTGTGTGTGTGTGTGTGTGTGTGTGTGTGTGTGTGTGTGTGGCTTTTACAGGGCACCCAGGTGGGCATGCTCTTTCTCATTTCTACCAGAAACACATGAGCGTTAACTTAGGACTATCAGACTTAAATGACACATTTTATGGCCCACAGATTTTAGTCTTGAAGTATCTTGACAAATTAAGAAACAAAACCCTCAACCCAGAACAAAATGTCCTTGTATAATATTGTAGGCCACCTTTCTGGGGCCATTATTTCTCCAATGCATTCCCCCAGGTATCCCACACTAACCAAAATTAGGTTTGCTTTTTAAAAATCTTGCGTAAGCAGAATGAAAATATACCTGCCTGGGGCTTGGGAGAGGGTTCAGTGGATACGGTGCCTGCTGTGCAGGCGTGAGGACCAGAGATTGACCCTCCACACCACACAGAGCCTGGGCGGTGCATGGCCACCTGTAGTCCCCACACTTGGGAGGCAGAGACAGGAAAGCCCTGGGTCAAGATGGCTAAATAGATTGCCTAGAATTGGTAGCTCTGGGTTCAGTGGGAGACCCTGCCTCAATCAATTAAAAATGGAGCACAGTCCAGAAAGACATGCCATCAACTTAGGGCCTCCACGCATAAGCATCTACATGTGTACATCCACATGTGTGTACCATATACACAATAATCGAATACATTTACGTGCATATACCCTTACGCTGTTTTTTGCTTTGCACCAGCTCTGGGAGCCTCTCGTTGGTTTGTTCTTTCCATCTAGTTGCAGTCTCTTTCTATCTTTATCTTTTCTCTTACTAGTAGCCTGTTGCTGTCTGAAGTTTTTGGAAATGCTAAATAAGGCTGCCAGATGGATTGTGGGTGTATGAGGAAGCCAAAGCAGGCCTAGGCCTGGGAGTTTCAGCTGGAAAAGCCTCTCTGAGTTTGTAGAAACGCCTTGGCGGATAGAGACCAGAATTCCCTGGGCTCCCCCTAGCCTGGTGTCAGGGAGCTTGCAGCCAGCGCTCAAGTTGTGCAAAAGGTGAAGCTTTGTTATCATGGTAGGTCCTCCTGTGAAATGGCGCAGCGCAACTGAGTTAGGCATGGGGCAGCCCTTGTCTCTCGAAATGACCAGCTACACCTTTTGTAGGTTCTTCATGTGGACACATGTTTGGCTGATAGAAGTTCAGTGCTAGTGTGCCACTTGTTTTTGGCTTCAGGTAACAGAAAACCTATCCTCTTCCCCCCAAATTAGTTACACAATGGAGTTTTGTTTCTCATATAGTTGCTATGGCAATTAGAGGCTTCCAAGTGACAGAAGCAAGATGGTTATCACAGTCTTTGCCTCACATAAGGGATGCTGTGTTTCTGGGCATTGCATGGAGTTCAAAGTAGGAAGAAAGAGGAAAGACAGTGGAAGACCTCGCTACAGGTTTCCATTTATGTCATCTTGCCCAGATCTGTGTCACAAGGTTACTTGCATATAAGGGGGTGCCTCTAAAGCAGTTATTTGGGGTAAGATGGCAGGATTGGATTGGAGCAGGGTGACAAGATTAGAAAAAAAAAAGCACTTGCCACCCAAGCCTAATATCTGAGTTCAGTCCCTAGTGTTCTAGTGGAAGGAGAGAGCTGATTCCTGAAGGTTGTCCTCTGACCTCCACGTGTGCACTGTGGTGCACGCATGCCACTCACACGCGATACACCCACAATCATAATGTCCTCTGACCTCCACATGTGCACTGTGGTGCATGCATGCCACTCACACGCGATACACCCACAATCATAATGTCCTCTGACCTCCACATGTGCACTGTGGTGCACGCATGCCACTCACACGCGATACACCCACAATCATAATGTCCTCTGACCTCCACATGTGCACTGTGGTGCACGCATGCCACTCACACACGATACACCCACAATCATAATGTCCTCTGACCTCCACATGTGCACTGTGGTGCACGCATGCCACTCACACGCGATACACCCACAATCATAATGTCCTCTGACCTCCACATGTGCACTGTGGTGCACGCATGCCGCTCACACGCGATACACCCACAATCATAATGTCCTCTGACCTCCACATGTGCACTGTGGTGCACGCATGCCACTCACACGCGATACACCCACAATCATAATGTCCTCTGACCTCCACATGTGCACTGTGGTGCACGCATGCCACTCACACGCGATACACCCACAATCATAATGTCCTCTGACCTCCACATGTGCACTGTGGTGCACGCATGCCGCTCACACGCGATACACCCACAATCATACTGAGCAAGGAGGGCTAGCGACAGGGCCGTCAGGTGAAGGCGCCACCAAGCCCGAAGCCCTGAGTCCATCCCCAGGACCCCAGAGTGGAAGGACAGAGCCAATTCATGGCAAGTTGTCCTCTGATTATGGCCAGTATATGGGGTCGCACGTGTAAGTATATGTAATTTAAATTTTTAGTGAGTTAAAAATGATTTCCTTTTTTTAAAGGTAGGGCAAGGCTGCTGGAGAGCTGGCTCAGCTGCTCTTCCTTAAGACTGAAGCCAATTCCCAGCACCCACGTGGTGGTTTATAACCTTCTATAACTCCAGTCCTAGGGGATCAGACTCCCTCTTCAGGCCCCTGCAGGTGCTAGGCATGCATGTAGCACTTGCTTTGTAGACCAGGCTGGCCTTGAACTCCGAGATATCTGCCTGCCTCTGCCTCCTGCATGCTGAGATTACAGGCCTGAGCCACCGAGCCCAACGATGATAATGGTTTTCTTTAACTGCTTGTGTAATACCTGACATACACAGTGGCTCTTTCTTGAGTGGATGAAACACACACTGTTTTGGAATCCAGACCACATGAACCCCATTGGTCTCTGGCATTCTCACCGGTCCTCACCTGCCAGGTTCCTGCACAAAGCATGTTTCCAACTTTGAAAGTGGACCGTGAGCAGCCCTGCTGACCTGCATGTTCCATCCCCCATTGCTCCTCAGGGCATTCAGTTCCTAATTGAGAACGACCTGCTGCAGAGCTCCCCAGAGGATGTCGCCCAGTTTCTGTATAAAGGAGAGGGCCTGAACAAGACCGTCATCGGAGACTACCTGGGGGAGAGGTAAGTGAGGGGCCTCTCACAGGCCCTAAGCTGCAAGCTATGGGGACAGAGGCGATGCCCTAATGTTATTGGGATCCACATGAGGACAGGATATTGGGACACCTGGACATTTGGGGTTTCTACCATTCCAAAAGTTAAGGTGAACCAAGGAGCTAAAGAGAAGAAGGAGAAAACGTAGGGGTGACCCTCAATGATCAGGACTCACACGACGGCTTCCTAGATATACAGCAGGAGCACTCACAGCAGGAGCACTCACAGCAGGAGCACTCACAGCAGGAGCGGGAGCAGGTGACTGAGGGTCAGCTAGGGTCTGTGTCCGTTGGAACCCTTCCCTCAGTCTCCAGGGCCGTTCCCTCCTGGCCTGGAAACGCACCTTTGACTTCTGCAGGTTGGCCTAGAATTACCTCAGACTTCTCAGGGGTCTCTTCCCTGCTACTCTAGGTGACTTTCCTCCCTTCAGCTAAAGGGCCACCTGCTGGTGGTTTTGCTTTGCTTGACTTTGTGGGTTTTGTAGATCCTGCTGTGTGTAAGCCCAGGCGGGCCTCACTTTCAGCCGTCTTCTCTCTGCCTGGAAGGGCAGGGATTACAGGGGTGCACCGCCATTCCCTGAAGGGCCCTGCACTGCTTAGCTGAGGATTACAGGGGTGCACCGCCATTCCCTGAGGGCCCTGCACTGCTTAGCTGAGGATTACAGGGGTGCACCGCCATTCCCTGAGGGCCCCTGCACTGCTTAGCTGAGGATTACAGGGGTGCACCGCCATTCCCTGAGGGCCCTGCACTGCTTAGCTGAGGATTACAGGGGTGCACCGCCATTCCCTGAGGGCCCCTGCACTGCTTAGCTGAGGATTACAGGGGTACACCGCCATTCCCTGAGGGCCCCTGCACTGCTTAGCTGAGGATTACAGGGGTGCACCGCCATTCCCTGAGGGCCCCTGCACTGCTTAGCTGAGGATTACAGGGGTGCACCGCCATTCCCTGAAGGGCCCTGCACTGCTTAGCTGAGGATTACAGGGGTGCACCACCATTCCCTGAAGGGCCCTGCACTGCTTAGCTGAGGATTACAGGGGTGCACCGCCATTCCCTGAGGGCCCCTGCACTGCTTAGCTGAGGATTACAGGGGTGCACCACCATTCCCTGAAGGGCCCCTGCACTGCTTAGCTGAGGATTACAGGGGTGCACCGCCATTCCCTGAAGGGCCCCTGCACTGCTTAGCTGAGGATTACAGGGGTGCACCGCCATTCCCTGAGGGCCCTGCACTGCTTAGCTGAGGATTACAGGGGTGCACCACCATTCCCTGAAGGGCCCCTGCACTGCTTAGCTGAGGATTACAGGGGTGCACCGCCATTCCCTGAAGGGCCCCTGCACTGCTTAGCTGAGGATTACAGGGGTGCACCGCCATTCCCTGAAGGGCCCCTGCACTGCTTAGCTGAGGCTAGGCAGGAACACCGAGTGCCAAGAAGGGAGCTATTTAAAGCCCAATATTGCCCAGTTCTGTTTCTAGCTTTATTAAAAAAAAAAAAAAAAAAAAGCACTTGATCTAAGCCGGGCATGGTGGCAGGCAGATTGCTGTGAGTTCGAAGCCAGCCTGGTCTACATGGTGAGTCCAGGACAGCCAAGGCTACAGAGAGAAACCCTGTCTCAAAAAACAAACAAAAACACTCGATCTAAAGTGGAAGGTTCCCTAGCTCATTCAGGGAGGTCAGTACTACCTAAGACCAAAACCAGACAGTGATCAACCAAGAAGGCCACAAACCAGTATCTTATGACTATAGAAATTAGACTCGGCTGTACATGAAGACTTTGTCCCAAATGGATCTCCGTGTGCCCTTACAGTCTCTAAGGAGCATTGAAGTTTGTTCTCTCATTCTTCACCACTGGCATTTCTAGCCGAGGGCAGTTACTTTAGTTTACACACACATACACACACACACGCACATGCACACGCACACATGCACATACTTCAGGGCTAGCCATATAGGTCAGTTGTTAGAGTGCTTGAATCGCGTACAAGCCCTGGGCTTAATCTGCAGCACTGCATAAGCTGTCATGGTGGCACATGCCTTTACTCTGTGTTCTGAGGTTTAAGGCCATCCTTGGCTATGGACTGAGTCCTTGGCTAGCCCAGGCTATCTGAAACACCTTAAAACAAAACAAAACAAAAAGTCTAAAAGTAATACATCTGTAGAGTAAACAGGCAAAGACATAAGAGACCTCAGCAGATGTGGCAAAAACATTTGGCAGAATTCAACACTGTTTCATGATTTAAAAAAAATACTCATTAGAATATTAGGACTAGAAGTGATCTCCCCTCAACATGACAGAAACCTCCAATGAAAAGCCCACAGCTCATGTCAGGCCTAACAGTGAAAGATTGGGCATTTTCTTTGCAAAGAATGCTCTCATTACTGCTCTTCAATGTGGTACTGGGCTGGTCACATAGGCAACAGATTAAAGAAAAAAAAAAGATGTCCATGTTGGAGAGGTAGAAACAGAACAGTTTGCAGATGGTGTGATCCACACAGGGGTGGTGACCACCTGTAGTCCCAGGACTCAAGGGATAGAAGGGGGTGGGAGATACCCAGGGCAGTCTGGATCACTAGTGTAGCTGAGGAAGTGAGGGGCCCTGCCTCAGAAAGTAAAGTAGAAGGTGACCAAGGAAGCCATCTGGCATCAACCTATGACCCTCACACACATAACTAAACACATCTGTGCACCAATACATTTGCAGGCGCATGCGCGCGCGCGCGCGCACACACACACACACACACACACACACACATACGCACACGCACATACATACATATGCTGTCCTAATTCCATTCTGTTGGTGTGATAAAATACTCAGACCAAAGGCAACTTGGGTGGGGAAGGATTTACTTGGCATATACTTCTGTCCCAGTCCATCATTGAGGGAATCCAGAGCAGGAAGTCAAGCAAGGACCTTGGGGCAGCATTACTTTTACTGGCTTGCTCACTGGCTCATGCTCAGCTAGCTTTCTTTTCTACCCCAGGTCCACTTGCCTAAGGACAGTACTGCCCACAGTGGACAGTCATCAGACATGACCTCAGACCACCCTGATTGGTGCAGTTCTTAAGCTGAGGTTTTCCTTACTGATAGTCTAGGTTGTGTGACTCGAGGACACACAGGAAACTAAGAGGGAACGAACAGGCTCAGGAAGGTCGCAGGAGTCAAGTTCAGTGTGCCATAGCCAGATGTGTTTCAGGGAGCAAATGGAAAGCAGCTCTGTATACAGCAGCACTGAGAAGAAGCTGGCGTGACTTTAACAAGAGCTGTGCAGATAGCCTGCAGGCCAGAGCGATAGTCAGCGACAAGATCCGAACAGATGGAAAGCTGTCCCATTCCCAATTGACTAGTTGGGAAGCAGTCGACACGTTTCCATCTTGATGGGTAGATCTGATACACCATCAAAATCCCGTTTGCCCTTTTGGCAAAAGTCAGCAAGCTAATTCTGAAATTCATGTGGGAGAGTCTAGGACCAAAATAGCCACAGGCTTGAAAAAGAACAAAGTTCAGAAAACTGTTCTTATGATTACAAAATAAAACTGAAGTTATATTAATACAGTGCAGTAGTGACATAGAGGCAGATGTGTGGAAGACATAGGGCTGGAGAGGTGGCTCAGCAGGTAAAGCAGAGCAGCCTGGGCGCCTGGGCTTCATTCTTGGTGCCCACTCCAGTGCCTCACAAGTTCTGAGCTCTGCTGGACCTGAACTCACATGTGCACGCCCCCTCCCTGCCATGTACACATAATTACACATAAATATAAGAACTAGTCTAGAAGATGATAGAATGGGATTGAGAATCCTATGCTTACTCTCAGGTGATTTTTAACATATATTGCAAGATGAGCTGGGAAGGAATGACCCCAGCAGTGATGTCAGGGGATACCTGTAAGAGACAGCAGCAGGCGCCTCACTATACACATGGGTTAATAGGGGTCCAAGACACTGTGTGAAGCCGTTGAGTGCTTAGAAAGAACCGGGGACAAATCAGCATGGTCCTGTTATTGCCAGAGCTTCTTGGGTCTAGTGGCCAAAGCCCAAGCAATTAAAGAAGATGAGGTAAACTGAACATCATACTTTTTTTAAAAAATGTAAACATATATTTGTGTGTGAGGGCGATAGCATGCTATGGCACTTTGGCAGATCAGAGGACAACCTGTGGGAGTTGGTCCTGTTTTTACCACATGGGCTCTGGGTTCAAAGGCAGGTGGGTTGTCAAGCTTTGCATCAGGTACCTTTACTTGCTGAGTCAATTCACCAGCCCTAGATAATTACTGTTTGCTTTAGACGATGCTATTAAGAAAGAGGGAGGAAAAAAGAAAGAAAACAGCCAGAGCGGCGGTGAACATTTATCCCAGACAGCACTCGAGAGACAGAAGCAGGTGGATCTCTTAGAGTTCAATCAAGGCCAGCCTGGTCTACAAAGAAAACCCTGTCTTGAAAACCCAGAGGGTGGGGGTGTGGAGAGGGAGGGGAGGGAGGGATCCAGGGAGGGAAGGACAGAGGGACGGAGGGAGAGAGGGAGAAAAGAGAGAAAAGGAGAAAGGAGCTCCCTCAAAGAGGGAGGCAGGTTGGTCAGCCCCAATCGCAAACCCTAAATGCTGTAAAGATGGGAGTTTGCCTTTAACACAGCCTCTGGGTCCACAACTTCCTGAGGTTCTGGTAGCCACTGTCATCACAGGCCTTGTCCTTAGCTGTGGCCCTAACCTGGCTGCCACTGTGGTCTTTCCACACTGAGCAGCAGTGGGGTGTGCATGTGTGGACAAACACCTGGCCCAAGTGTGTCTGATGCTAAGCCACTTTGCCAGTTTAGCGGCTCATCTGACAAGGGCAGTGTTTCAGGATCAGAGACTCAAGACAGCCTCTCTTGTCTGCAGGGACAGGCCTTGCATGCCTCTTGAGAAGGTCTCATCATGTCCCCTTCTGGGGACGCAGGCTAAGGAACCATCAAGGGCCCTAGAGAACAGTACCACATCTTCCCAGCCAGAGTGCTGTTTCTACACTTCCTTCTTTTAACTTGAAACCTCCTCGTGGTGGGAGGGGTCCTAAGGCAGGCAGCACTAACCTACAGCCACTGCTTACTATACTGCGTGTGTGCGGTGCAAATTGTAGTTTTTATGCCAGGCTTTGTCTATTCCCTGAGGATGGTGGGTCCCAGGTGTGTCCTGCGAGGTTGTAGGTATTTGACCCTCGTGCAACCCATGGCAAGTGGCAATCCTGTGACAGGGCATATGGACCTGGCATTGCTCAGGGATGTCCTCAGAGCATGTGGTCAGCAGGCCTGTGGTGGGACGTGAGCTAAAACTCAGTGAGATGCACTGGCACATCACATTCTTTTTATTGCTATTTAAGTTTTTAAAAACTCCTTTTATTGATTGTGTTTTCATGTTTCACTTTTAAAAACCAATACGATCCGGCTTATGGTTTGTGCCGTTAATCCCAGCACTCCTGAGTCTGAGGCAGGAGGATTCAAGTGAGTTCCCTAGGCTTTAGTTCCTGGGTGATAAGGTGAGTTCCATGCCAGCCAAGGTTACAGAATGAGACCCGATCTACCTCCTCCCAACACAAAACAAATCGGAGGTCCCTAATGTAATGTATTGCGTTTCCCCCACACTTTCCTGGGTCTAGTGCATTTTATGCTTATGGCCTGAGAATGTTGCTACAACTTTTCTTACACTCAAAAACCCCATTTATAAAGCAGAGACCATGACAGGGCCTTGCCTAGGGCCATTCTGAAGGATCCAGGATGTAAAGAGAGCCCCTGGCCTCGCAACTGGCGTGGGAGTGCTTAGGACTGCTCTGAAGATGACTTGCAGGTTTATGGTGGCCTCCTTCCCGACTCCTTTCCGATAGGACATACTCTCCAGAGAGCCTCTCAGGTGCCCTTTGCATTGAGTCTGAAAACTGGGAGCATGGGTGCATGCCTGTGTCCCAGCGCTTGGGAGGTGGAGGCAGGAGGATCCTGAGTCCCAGGCTTCCTGCAGCCTAGTGGGACTCTGTCTCCAAGAACAAAGCAAATAAAAATTCTACAAACAAATTTACAATGAAGAGCATGGTTGCTTGCCGTCAGCTAACGTTACCTGCAAAGGCCTGCTGGGGACTGTGCCTTCTCCTCAGGTGACTCAGGTGTAATGTGTTTGCCTTCTTTCTGTTCTTCCTTAGGGATGATTTTAATATCAAAGTTCTTCAGGCTTTTGTTGAGCTGCATGAGTTTGCTGATCTCAACCTTGTCCAGGCCTTAAGGTGAGTGCTTGCCTCACAGCATGTGCACATAGGTGCAGTAGCCGTTGAGTCACTCCAGGCGACTGTGGGACCCCCCAGGACCCCTGTAGTTCTGGCAGCTCAGCCTCTGTGTCCTCTCCTGTGTGACACTCAGCGAACAGCCCGAGGCAGAAACCAGACTTGCTCAGGAACGGACAGCACTTGCCTCGCTGTGGCCATTGCTTCAGCGGCACCTTCTCAGTCTCTGCTGTCCTTCGTTCTGGGGATCCCTGCACTTGCTGTTACCCCACGTGTTGCTGTAGCACAAAGCCCTGGTAAGAGGTGCCTTCTGGAAGGCCTCGTTTTGGCTCACTGTTTGAGGGAGCAGTCTGTCATGATGGGGAAGGCACGCAGCTGCTAGGGTATAAGTAAAGATAATAAAAGCTGTTGACAGTTTTGCAGAAAGGAAGCTGGGGGTAGGTGCCCTCCATAGAGCTTTATTAGAGTTACAGGCTCCCAGCTATGATGCGGCATTGATACGGCAGAACCCACCATGTATATATAGAGCATGGTGGGGTCCTAAAGGGAGCCAGGCAGAGCCTTCTGTTCTGAGCAGAGAGGGGTTTCTTGCTCTTACAGGCGTCAGGGAGATGGGAGGTTGGAGACATGGGACAGTGCCATTCACATTGAAGATGGGCTTTCCTCATTTAAACCTTTCTAGAAACACCCTCATAGCTAGACATGGTCTGTCCCTGGGAGGTTAACCATCACAGCTTGGACATGTGCTTGCTTCCCATGCCATGCTTAGCACAGCCTCAGTGTCTCCTTAGCCTCTTGTCACTAGCTTTGGCCTCCCACCCCAAGCTTATAGGTGTGCCAAAGAAGGTGTAGATTGAACCATCGGTGTCATTCTGTGGCTTCCATATTGTCTGAGGAAAGCCACTGCCACTGTAGATCACATGTGAGGAAGGGAGGATGGCCCTCAGCGTTCAGTGCTGTTCTGCTGTCTGTAGCCTGTTTGGATGCCACTCAAGCTGCTGGGTCTGCAGCTTTGCTCTGTGATGGCGTGTCACTTGGACTGGGTCTTCACCCTGGTGTACCTCCTGTATAGGAAGAGGCAACAGGACTGGCCTGTTGGAGTCACCGCCTGTTCCACGCTGAGCATACACAGCCGGTTTTGGCTGTTGTGTCTTTACACTGTCTCCTCTACCTCTGGGGTTGTTTATACGGCCTTACCTCAGCTGCAGACTGGGATGTTCGCAGCCTTGGGATGTGGCCCTTGGGACACTGCTCAGCACCTCAGCCTGGCCTGAAACACTTGCTGGCATAAAACTATGCAGGGATCTTGCAAACTGGGGTCACTGGTCTTAGGTTTAGTTTTGGCAAACTATATGGTCAGAGACAGGCTCAGACCTGGTGAGCCAGGGAGACTGGTTCATGGCATAGCCATCACCACTGTGGCTCTGTACTTTCTTACTGTGTCTGCCTTAGAGTAAGATGGCAGAGTCGAGATGACTTCTCCTAGCTGCTGCCGACCTTGGGTTTGCTCCAATGGACTCTGTCCTGAGGTGCCTGGCTTGTAGCATGTTTCCTTCTGCCCTCGGGCCCAGCCAGGGATGCAGGTGGGACATGCTGAGTGGTGCGGGGAGGGTGGGCAGGCGTGCTGCCGCCTGTTTCACTGTTGAGCGAAGCTGCTTGCTGTAGGAGTAAAGTGTGAGGCTGGGTAAGAGGCCCTCAGTAGTGGGAGAAGGGAGGTCATGCTTGGGTCAGAACTTGATGAGGATGGAGCGAGCATCAGGAACCAGGGACACGGGCCCTAGGTTGGTAGATGCTGCTGCCCTGTAGTCTGAAGAATTGCCGTAAGGATTTTGTCTTTTGCCCTTGGGGATAGAAGATGTGCTGCTGGCATCCAGTGCTGAGGGCCAGGGGGAGCGTGTCTGCGGCACTCTCCTGACCCTACACAGAGGAGGAAGTGCCAGTGATTGGCCTGGTTCTAGTGGGAATGGGGCATCAGTGTATGGTGCTGTTGAGCCAGGATCTGACAGGGTGAGGGACTGATTGTGCCAGGAATCCCTCGCCTGGGGTCAGTGGTAAGGAGGAAGGAGTGGTGGCCAGGCCCAGAGAAAAGAGCCTGCATAGGAGGAAGAGCTCAGAGAGAATGGAGCAGGCCCTTCACCTTTGTAGCGCGTAGTAGCCGTTATAAGACCCAAAGCAACAGAGAAGTTTTTCTCTAGCCTGTAGATGTGACCTGTGCTCTCATCCTCATACTGAGCCACCTGCATGGCTACCCCTGAGCAGCTGGGTATGAGCCCCACTGTCCCCTTAGCCGGCAGGACAGCCATATAACCTTGCCCTCTGTGCTTACTGCAGACAGGCAGGAAGTGCTGGTGGGTGCCTTGCAGTCCAAGAAAGCAAAGCAAGTGTCACATAGAGCATCCAGGGAGGCGCTATTGAGAGAGAGACTTCTGAGGGACTTCCAGGCCCTGTGCTTGGGCCTGGTCCCTGGAGTCAGGAGTCACACAGCACCGACTGTGGCTGAGGCCTGGAAGATGTGGGTGGGCACTGACTGCTGACTGACCTTGCCTGGTGATGAGGGGTCCTGAGAGGACAGGACTCTTTTTCCTGTCAGCACTGTGGCAGCCATAAGGATAGAGCAGGCCCTGGTGATCACCTGGTACAAGTAGTAGATGCTAACATGAGGGCAAAGCATGCTGGGATGCCGGGCAGGTGGAAGGCCTCCTCCGCGGGCCTTGAAGAATTGCTTGTAGTTACACAAAAGACGCAGTCGCATTCTTCAGTTGCTGAACAGGAAGAAACCAGCTGGCTTCATGGTGGTAGTTCTGGGCTCTCGGACTGAGCAGGCTACACTCTTACTGTTGGGCCCAGATGTGTCCTCCAAGGGTCTCCCAGTGGCGTATCCTCTGCCTTTGCAGGCAGTTCCTATGGAGCTTCAGACTTCCTGGAGAGGCGCAGAAGATCGACCGCATGATGGAGGCCTTCGCCTCACGATACTGCCTGTGCAACCCCGGGGTCTTCCAGTCCACAGGTCAGCAGCCCGCAGCATCCCTTAGCTGAGGTGCTCCTGCCCAGAGCTCCCCATCACCTCTCCTGCCTCTGTAGGGAAGCACCCCTCCAAGCGGGCACGCCGTCCTGCCAGGGAGGCAGCTTAGGCAATACTTGTGGGGGGGGGTGCCCCATATACCACGTGGAAAAGCAAGTGGAGCTCCAGCCCCCGCCCCGGTCTTGTTGCAGACACGTGCTATGTGCTGTCCTTTGCCATCATCATGCTCAACACCAGCTTGCACAACCACAACGTGCGAGACAAGCCCACTGCCGAGCGCTTCATCACCATGAACCGTGGCATCAACGAGGGCGGGGACCTTCCTGAGGAGCTGCTGAGGGTGAGGCCACAGGCGCCGGCCCTGCTGTCCGTCTGCCCCAGTTTCCTAAGTCCCTGACAAACGCAGCCCTAAGGGAAGAAGCGCCATTGTGGGGCAGTCAGGGCAGAGACCTGCATCACCTCGTCAGAGCTAGCCAGGAGCTGAGGGGGAGTGTGGGGCGCTTAGCAGTGCCCAGCTCACCTTCTCTTCTGTACACTCTAGGGCAGTGCCAACCACTAGGAGGCTAGCCTGCCCTTCCCCCTTCCTCACAGGCACGCCTGAGCTGAGACACAACCAAGGCTGTCCGTCTTGTAGTCTCCTCCCTTGCCATCTTTTGTGGGGTTTTCCTACTTGTGTGTGTATGTGAGGGGCGGGGGAAGAGACCAGTCTTGGGTTTTTCTCTCAGTCATCTCTCAGCTGTAGTTTTACTTAATATTATTACCATTATTACCACTTTATAAATAGTTTGTGTGTGCGCATGGTGTATGTGGGGTGACGGCATGTGGCGGTCAGGGAACAGCATTGTGGAGTTGGTTCTCTCCTTCCACATGCGTGTGAACGCTACGCATGGAACTCCAGTTGCCAGGCTTGTGTGCCCAAGTGTCTGTACCTGTCGCGCCAGCTTACCACCTCCAGGTGTTCTGTTGCTAGTATTGTTTTCTGGAGAGAGGGTCTCTCAGTGGCCGGTAAGTCCCAAGGATCCTCCTGTGTCTGCTTGTGACCTGACAGGCACATGTACTAGCAAGCCAAGGCTCTTATATGTACATAGGTGCTGGGAATCAGAGTTGGCTCCTCGTGCTTGTCGGCAAGCATTTCACCCGCTGAGCCACCCCCTGGCCTCTCAAGTTACAATCCTGTCTCTCAAGCTGCATGCGATTCTGGGCAGGAGCCAGAAAGGATGATTGCTTCTCCGCTCCTGACTGGCTGCTCTCCTCCCTTACAGAACTTATATGAAAGTATCAAGAACGAGCCGTTTAAGATCCCAGAGGATGATGGGAATGATCTGACACACACGTTCTTCAACCCAGACCGGGAAGGCTGGCTGCTGAAGCTGGGTGAGCCGGGCAGGGCGGGGCCTACGTCCGCACCCCTCGGCCCACAGCAGCAGCTCCCCAGGGCTCCCTGCCCTGCTCCTTCTCTGGAGCCACAGCCCCAACTGCAAGGCAGAAAGATTAAAAAGGAAAGTGCGCTGAAGCCAGAGCCCACTCCGGGCAGCCACACATGGCAGCACAGTTGGCTGTGTCCCCGAGTCGTGGCCTCCCAGAGCAGGCCATGTTTGCAGCACTCACTGCACGACCCATCCCAGAAAGCTTGAGTTAGGATCCACGTGATTCTGGGTAGTTCTCTGCCTGAGAAGCAAGTGCCTTTGCCTCCAGAACCTGTGTGCTTTCTCGTGCTTTGGCGTGGCTGTGATTCTGACGAGTGGTTTAAATGTGCCTTCTTGTTGTTTTCCTTCTGCCTGTGGCTCCCACCTTTCTGTTCTGTGACGGGCTGTCCCTGCTTGTCCTGCGTTAGGAGGTAGGTACCCAGTGGCTTCCTCCCCTCCCCGGCGGCTCCCTCTCTCCCCCATGTTGGTCTGTGTGACGCTCTGGTCTGTGGCTGCCATTCATCTGATCCATTTGGCTTTGGCCTTGGCTGGGGCAGCGCCGTGCAGGCGTCGTGTGTGTGTGACACTCCCCCACCAGGACCCAGAGCACCTGGGACCAGACGCGCATGGGGAGACTGTGTGGGAACAGGCTTGCCCCCCACCTTCAGGGCCCTGCAGCAGTGAGGAAGCTGGTAACCAGACTGTCCTTACAGCACCCCCCCCCCCACTAACCAACAGTGTTTGCACCTGTACAAAGCCTTTCTCACTGGAAACTTAATAGCTTCCTGCATTAGGGACAGTTGAGACTTTTAGGGTCATTTTGACTCTGTGGGGATGAAGTGTCACGGAAGGTTGACAGTAAAACCTGTGACATGTGACAGCACCCTGTCCTGGTGATGTTATTGATGTGTAGTAAGAAAGATATGCGGGATAGAATTCTGATCATATTTTAAAGGACAGGTCACAGGAGGAAGGGGCTGTGCGATGGAGCCATGTGGCAGGCGCAGCTGTCTTACCTGTTGGCCACTCCCGGAGGGTCTGCTGGCCCCTGTGGCGTTTTTGGCCTCGGCCACTAGGTGACTCTGCTCTCGCAACATTAGAGTTCAGAAATGTTGTCAATGTTGGCCGTAACACTTACAGCGATAACCTTGAACCTGGCCACTGAGTGACTTAGATGCACACACTAAAGCCCTCGAGGAATGTGTCCCAGGGCACCAGCAGTTGACCAGGAGTCCCTTGGGGGATGATGACACTAACAGCTTCCTGGCAGGTCATGTGACTTCTGCCACTAGGAAGCAGCCAGTCCCTAAAAGGAATGAAGCCAAGGCAGAGGACAGCTGTGTTCTGTAACCCACTTTCTGGTGGCACATTTAAGCAGCCCTGAAATGAACGTGCAGCAGCAGCCGGATGCAGGGACCTAGGGCCCACCTTCACAGTGGACGCCGTCACCTCTGCTCCCCATACCAGCAGCTGCTGTGTTCACTCTGTTCCTGGGTAAGGTTGAGGCCAAAGCCATGATTACACGTGGCACGTCCATAGATGGCACCCAAGCGAGCTAGTGGGCGGGGTTAGCCTGCACTGGCCTCCCCCAAGTGTCTGGTGCCCATGGACACTTCTGCTTGTGGCCTCCCTCAGTTGTGTGAAGCACAGACAGTATTTGCTGCAGCCAGCTGATACTTCTCCAAAGTGCCAGGAGGGAGGAAGGCATGCTGGAAGCACTCTGAAGTCCTGCTGGGCTATTAGTGCTGGAGTTTGAACCGTTCACGTCAAAACATAGGATGTAGTTAAAATTGAATTATCATGGGGGAAAGGTGTACGTAGACATGAACATATCAGTGTGTTATTGTGTGTTCAGCTATATACGTGTCCACCTAAACATGCTTGGTAACAGTAATGAAAGTGAAAGCACAAACCCATGAAAGTGGAGCACAACTCCTGTGTTCCGGGCTGAGTGCAGGATTGATGAGCAGATGCCCCGCCCCTTGTTACCCCTGCCTGCTTGACCTGCATCTGAGCTGAATGGTAGCCCTGTGGGCAGCCTAGAGCCCGGCTAACTCTGCTCAGTGTAGGTGCCTACTGGCCAGGCCCCCTAGTCATCCGACCATGGGAGATGCCCCCAGGCCCTGGTCTTCACAGACACCCCTTCTGGGCAGCTGTGATTCCCACCCCTTGCAGGCTGGGTGGCTTGGGGCTGAGCAGAGCACAGAAGTGCCTGCCAGGCATGACGGGAGGGCAGGAGAGGGCAGGAGCATGGCAGGGGCTGCTGCCACAGGAAGACCTGGAGCAGCTCCACCGAAGGGGAGTCCATGGCTGGGGATGAGGGGAAGGGGAGAATTTGCGTGTTAATTCCCAAGTACCCTTCAGGCTGTTGTTGGGAAGGTGGCCAGCGTAGGGCTGGCGGCACCAGTGTAGTGGGAGTCTGCAGGAAGAAGCAGCAGAGGAGCCCGAGTTGTGAGCTTGCTCTCACCTGAGCCTGGGAGAGCACCTGAGAGAAGCTAGTTCAGCCTGGCGTTCTGTGTTCCTCCTCACTGGAGGAGTTTGGGACAAGAGAGGCTGCAGTGGTTTTTTTTTTCTGTTCCCCTGCATGGGATGGGACTTCCATAAATTCCAAGTTTCCTGTGTGTAGTGGGTGAGACAGGCCCTGACTTAGGGCAGCAGGACCCTAGTGAGGAAGCAGGGCTTCAGGCCTGCCATCAGGAAGGATGGCGGGACAGACAGAGGTATGCCTCACTCCAGGCTGCGGAAGCCTGAGGGGAGGACCTTAGGGCTTCTTGTGGCGTAGGGGTGTGCTGTGGTGGCAACTTGAGGGAGAAGGGTTGGGGCTGCCTGGCATCCACCCGCTGTGCTCGGGTGATTCCTACCCAGCGCACAGACTCCACTCCGTCAGGGTGAAGCTCCCTCCCCGGTCGCTACTGTCTCTTGTATTTGGAAGCCCTGTTGGGAACTGGGGGGCTCCTGCCTCACCCTGGGCACTTGTGCTCCCCACAGCCCTCCTGCACTTCCAGCACCTTCCTTTGCCTGCAGAGCTTAGGAGGCTGCAGCTGCGGCCCCAGGCACACTCCCCACCTCTTGACGTGTTGTGGAGGAAAGCACGCCAGTGCCTCTGTGTTGCCACTGTCAGTGCCAGGAGCCTCCAGCGCCATCTCAACTGGAGCCCCTGGTAACACCGGAATTTTAGTACAAGGAGCTTACCCTGTTTTGTCAAAAACAAAAGCTGTCAGTACAAATAATTTTGACTGACAGTACTGAATATATCTGGGTGAAGGGGTTCCTTTCCATAGTGAAGAGCAGGTACAGAGTGTGTGTGTGTGTGTGTGTGTGTGTGTGTGTGTGTGTGTGTGTGTGTGTGTGTGTGTGTGTGTCTGGGTTCCTTTCCATAGTGAAGAGCAGGTACAGCTAGTGTGTGTGTGTGTGTGTGTGTGTGTGTTTGTGTGTGTGTGTGTGTCCCTGTGTGTGTGTGTCTGTGTGCAAGTGCTCCAGATCTTGTTAAAAGATTAATTCAATCTAATAATTCCCTGGGCCAAGAGTAATTGACTTTGATGGATCCCAGGGCTGCTCAAAGTCCCAGTAATGCGATAACAGCCCTGACGTAACGGGATTAAGCCTGGACAGACCTGGGTGAGCTGGCTCTGACTTCATCGTGTTCATTTCATGGGGGAAATTACGCTCATCCATTACAACTAACTTTTCCAGGAAGCAGATTTGAAAGCAGTGTGTGACCTAGGGTCACCCTGGGTGGCTGTGGAGAGAAGGCACCTGTGTGGGCCCCGGGTTGGGGGTGCATGGGGGCCCCAGCCATCCCGGATAGCCAGGCCTCATGGCTTGCCCTTGACTTTTTAAAAACTGGGGTCAGTATGGGATGGTTTGAAGCCCAATTAAGCTTGGCTCCTGTGGCCGTTGAGCAGGGCAGTGATGCGGTAGTCGGGAGAGAGGGGTAATTCAGGGCTCCTCTCTGGGGCCTTGGGCTCCAGCTGCCTGAGCACCTACTTCACGGGGCTCTTCTGCTCCTAGGGGGGCGTGTGAAGACCTGGAAACGGCGCTGGTTCATCCTCACAGATAACTGCCTCTACTACTTTGAGTACACCACGGTAAGTGAGGCTGCACACTCCCTGCAGGTCCTGGGAGCCTCACCCTGTCAGGCCTTGCCTCACAGGTCTCTCTCCTAGGACAAGGAGCCCAGGGGGATCATCCCGCTGGAGAACCTCAGCATCAGGGAGGTGGAAGACCCTCGGAAACCGGTACGTGGTTTCCCTGTGCCTGTGCCTTTCCACCCTAGAACTTTGCAGCACCCCCACTGCCCTTGTGACAGCTCTCTTCTCTCTACCAGAACTGCTTTGAGCTGTACAACCCCAGTCACAAAGGGCAGGTCATCAAAGCCTGCAAGACAGAGTCCGATGGCCGTGTGGTGGAGGGGAACCATGTTGTGTACCGGATCTCTGCCCCCAGCCCTGAGGAGAAGGAGGAGTGGATGAAATCCATCAGGTGAGTGAGGCCAGCCAGGTGAGGCAGGCACATGGAGCCAACAGGGCGGGGTGACATGTGCACATGTTGGATGCCTTTACTCAGTGTGTCAGAAACTCAGAAGGCCAGCCCGGCTACCTCAGACGTGAACCGGCTGCTGGCTTGGGAAGCTGTGGGGTGGCAGGACTGGGCATCCAGGCCTTCTTGTAGCCTCACAGGGCTTAACTTTCTTCCCCAGAGCAAGCATCAGCAGGGACCCGTTCTATGACATGTTGGCCACGAGGAAAAGGAGGATTGCCAATAAGAAATAGGTAAATGCCAAGACCCAGACTCCACAGCAGACACACCAGCCACTCACAAGTGGCAGGACGAAGAGGCAGTATGGTGCCCGAGTCCTCCAGAGCAGACAGGCAAGTCTGTGCTTGGGGACACTGGTCGGCTGTGAACGTTTCCCTCCTGCCACTGTCCTGGCGTTGACCTCTGGGGGACCCTTGTCCACAACAGCACCTGGTGGTACAGCCTCCCTCCGGATCTGCACAGCCACATGGGACTCTGGAGCCAGAGCCTCTTCCACACCATGCCACACCTGCCCTTTGGGGCAGCACTTAGCTGTTCTAGAAGTCGCTGTTTTATATCAAAATGGGAAAGGAAAACCTACCACTTTTTTATTCAGAATTTTTCTCAGATATATAGGATTATAGCTTTTATATGCCTTTTTATATTCTGAAAATTATAATGAAAGATACTTAATTTCTAACAGTAGTATTTTTAGAATGGCAGCTATAAACTTAACTCCTGGACACAAGTATATCCTGTGCACTGGAAACAGTCTATATGCAGCCCCCATGCACTTGGGTGGGAGCAGGTGTGGCACAGGCAGCCACTGTGGGTGAAGCAGCCCTGGGCTGACCATAAGGATCAGTGTGCTTGGGAGACTCCAGGTGTGGCAACGGCCACTTCCTCCCACATGCTTCTCTGAGGCGACTGGTTCGGGCTGTTATCCTGTCAGAGTGCCGAGGCCTGGGAGATGGAAACAGGCGGTTTGTGTGTAGAACCGTATGAAACTGCTGTTTGATCTTCACACATGACAGTTCTGTGTGTTCCAGCTGCACATAGCTCATGCTCCATACTTAGTTGCTTGCTGTTTCAAGCTTTGCTTAAGTGCTCACTGACGTGTATTTTGATGTAGTGACTAGGCATGAGCAGCCAGAAAGAACCCACCTCTCCTCTGGTAGTGCTGCCCTCTCCAGCACCTGACATCCCTTTCAAGGAAGGGAAAGGCTGAAGATGGCACTGAGGGACACCTGTAGCATGTAGAACCACCCTATGTATACCTGGGCGTGACTTCAGGGCACCTTGTGCTTGGGCTGAGACTGGCTAAGGGGGTAGGGCCTTTTCTGTTGCACCTCTGGGAGGCTTGCTCATTATTCAGAGGACCCTCTTGAGGCTGCATGTGGCTTGTTTGGAAAATGGCTTTCCCCTGCAGAACTGCTTCCCTGTTTGTCTGCGTGTGTGTGTGTGTGCGCGCGCATGCGCGCACACACACACACACACACACACACACACACACACACACACACACACACACACACACACACACACACACACACACACACACCTGGAGCTTGCATCCCGAGGGTCATTGTAAACCTCCAACCAAATACATGACCTTCTGTGAGCCATCTTGAGGCTCTTGCCTCTGACCTTGGTGGTAGCTGTCATGTAAAGTGGCCAGGGGGAGGCAAAGGCCAAAACACTCCCTCATGTACCAGACTGATCACGTTTTGGTTTATTCCCAAGCTTCTAGGCTTTCTTTTACTAATACCTCAAATCTGAAACCCTTGCGTTTGAGCTGCCTGGCTGGTGTGCATGCAGCGTGGCTTCCAGTCTTCCACGTTCCCTACCTCCTCCTCCCCACGCCTCAGACCTGAACCTGCTGCTGGTTGGGCACCTGTTGGGAGGTGAGAACAAGCATTCCTTTCATGAGGACCCTGGTGAGCCTGTCCTCTCATGCCCAACCCAGGTGTGGCCCTGGGGAACAGCGCTGTTAGACAGTGAGGACATTAAGCACGAGGCCACCCGATGTCATCTTTAATGCCATAGTCATCTTTGAAGAGAGTTTGCCTGATGGCTGTTGGTGCTAAGAATCCTAAGTTACTGGCTGTCAGTATCCAGATGGAGTCACCTAACTCAGGTTATGTTGTGACAGTATTAACCAAGGCCATAAGGCCACTTCCAGGGCTTACAAAGCTCGGTCACACTCATGCCCTTCACTCTCTGTCTGCACTCATCATCAAAGCATTAAGCTCTACTCTGGCCAAAGACAGTTTGCTGTCCTGCTGGGCTCTGGGGTCAGGACACTTGATGTGGTACCACAGTGTACCCAGGGGAATGTGGAGATGCAGCAGCCTATGCCGTTCTTCGTGTCATACTGATCTCAGAGATACAGGTGCGCTTTGCTGACAAGTTAGGTCGTTACAGACCAGAAACCACAGGTTGTGATTTCTTTCTTTTTATCTTAGAAAACATTTCTATTTACAAGAGTTACTATGTAAATAATGTACATATGTATTAATTTCCGCAGTGTTTGTTATACAATGTACATACTCCTACAACATGCATGAAGAAATACCCTATTAATGTTGATATCAGAATTTCTGACTATTTTATTGCAAAGCAAACAGCTAGTAAAATGGAGGGCTTACAGCTGTCAGAACTATTGCAAACACCGTTGTTCCCTAAATAAAAACATACTGCTAAAACAAAACTGCCTAAGACTCAATTCTTCAAAACAGCTGTAGCTGTGAGCTGAGCTTGTAGAGGACAGAGTAAAACTGAGACAGTTGTTTAATTTGCTGCCATTTATATACTATATAAATCTTACATGCCGTATATACAGTGGGGCAAGTGCTTTTTTAATCTTAAAAAAACAAAGATCAACTTTAGACATCTCTGAACAACACAAACTGTATAAACCATACAGATTATTCAGATACACACTGTATTAAATACAGTCTTCCCCACTCCCATCTCCTGATGCAGGACCAGTGAATTATAAGTGTATCACAGTTTTATAGCATATCCATATTAAAAATAAAATCACAGTATGATTTTTGTCTGTAACTAGAAACTTGAAGGGATCAAGCTGACGACTCAGACTCCAATATCATATTGTTGAGACAAGACACAGTATAAAAAGTGTTAGGTAAAAAAAACATACTGTAGGCTTTACAAATAATGTCTGGATTATACATTCATAATGCAAATACTCATCATAACTGGTAAATTGATTGGAATAGTTCCACAAAGTTCAAAAACAGAACTTGTCTATAAAATACATCTTCAAATCTTGAATACAACTAAAATGTGAAGCAAATTAGTTTCTAGTGTCAGACATTGCAGAGGAAGCCCTCGAAGGTCTAGTGAGAGCTTGGGTCTTTAAATAAGTCTTTAAATTAAATAGACGCACTGTCGTTTGTCCTTCTGAAGTCCATGGTTCGCAGCTGGCCGTGCACCAGGTGTCTAGCGTGGAGGAACATTACATGAGATACAAGTAGTCAACCTGAGTCTGTGGTTAAGCAGCATTTGAGATGGTCTATTCCAGGGCATTATTGTCAGTGTGGCTTTATGTACACGGTAATTTACAACGTTCAGCAGTGTAGAAAGTATCCATTTGGAATAAGGGCAATTAAGAAAAGGTAAAAACTGAAGGAAAAAAAAAAAGGAAAGAAAAGAAAAGTTGTCCATGGTAAAATCTGTACAGTATTTACTAAAGAAGCACCACGCAGTTTGGACAAAGTTATTTTCTATGTTTATAATTTAAGCTGGGTTGGGGATGGCTTCTGTTGAAATGTTGAATCTGAAAGATAAGAGGGGCAGGCATTAGCCAGATGGAGGCTGGTCTGTTCTCTCCCTTAGTTGCTGGGTGCTCTCTCCGTTCCCTAACTGCTGTATGGAAGCACCTCCCTGTGATGCTAGGGAGGCGCCCTCTGCTGGGCCCCACAGCTGCCACAGACAACGCCTGATAATTAGCTATAAACTGAGCTTCTGTCGCAGCTCATTTTAAAACCCTCTACAATGATCTGACAGACTTGACATTGTCCTCTTCGCTTCACCAAGTGTGGGCCCTGCGTTCCTGTGTCTCAGCATCAGGAAGCAGAATGTAGCCGTGGCAATGGTTCCTCTCCGCTCTCAGTTATCTAACCCCATTTCTCAGCACAACTTCCATGTGTGGCCCTTAGCTAGTAGCTGAGTGTGCTGAAGGCACAGACATGCCAGGACCCACCCCGCCCCCATTCTCTTCGCAAGGAAACCCACCTTATAGCCACCAAATACAGGAAAATAGCTTACCGTATTTTTGTTATGAGACCAAGGCTTTAATCACCTGGAAGGCAAAGTAAGGAAATGAAAATGAGTTACCGTGTGTGTACCTGAAGACTGTAACCGTAGTCAATCCCTGCAGTTGGATATCAGCTGCTGAAAAATCACTCCTACGGGACGAGCAAGCAGACACCAGCTAGCAGTGCTACAGGATAGAGGATGCTCAAGAGCCACGCCCAAGACCAGGTCTCTGCCCCAGCACACTGCTGCACGGTCTCATGTGAAGATGAACATTCTTTCAAGCCAAAGAAATGAGCTGAGAATCATACAAAGCGCTGCAGGGCTGTGGTCTTGCAAGAGGGCCAGTGGTAAGGCCCCAGAGCAGAGGTCTGTGTGGAGGCTAGGGTGCAGAGGCATTAGCTGCAAACCAGTCACCAGTTTGGGGCAACCTGATGCAGCGTATGGGTGGACTGCCAAGGAGCAAAAGGTTCCACTCAGGGCCACAACACACACGATCTTTGGATGTCTGAGGCAGAATTGATGAGCTTTTTATATCAAGGGTTAGGTGATGAAAACCATTTTTGCCAGCATTCAAGGAGGCAAAGTCAAGGGGAGCTCTGAGAGTTCCAGGCCAGCCAAGGCTACACAGAGAAACTCTGTCCCGGGGGGGAAAAATCTATTTCAGTGGGACATGCCATGTCTCCCCCCTACTCAGTGGCATCAAAACAGTAAACATGAAGCGCATGGGCTTCAGCCAAAGGCTACTGCAGAAAACCTTTGACTCCACAGTGCTTCACTCGAGAACATAATATTCCTCAGCACTTTGAAGTGTTGGAGCCGTTCTCACCTGCAGGTTAGGCTGTGGCTCCCAGGGCTACAGGTTGCTAGCAGGCTCTGGCCCTACTGACATGCAGGTCCCATGGTTTTTACAAGCTCACTGGACACAGGCGAGCAGCCAAGCACTGGCACTGGCCTGTAATCCCGGTGCTGAGGATGGAGAGCTCTGCACTACAGGAAGATGAAGGCAGGGGCTGCTTTAACCTCAGTCAGTGTGCAGAGCTCCTCAGGGAGAAAAGATCCTCAGAGACCACCAGCCTGGAGCTGCCAGCGCCTCAGTCTGTAGCTCCACCTCTAGAGACCACACTACTGACTTACAGCTTAGAAGCTGGGGGACACTAGTGCCTTTAGGGGTTCAGAGGTCATGCAACACACACAGACATGCTTTAAACACATGTAGCACACAAAGTTCCAGAGGTTTGAGCACACAGATTGTGCTGGGCCCAGGGCCATGCACTTTAGTCCCTCCACAGAGCTGGCCACACCCGGCCAGAGGCCAACCCACCCTTCTGCCCACAGGTGGGTCTTGTTCTGCAGCATCTTGAGTCCACGCTCATACACTTCCGTGCCCGTTCTGTTTCTCTTCAGAATACTTTATCTTCCCCATTTTCTTACCGTGGCCATACTCTGACAGAAGGCATCTGTCAGGCCGGCTTTCCATCCTCAAATGCTTGGTTTTCTCCCGGAAAGGGCCATTGCCTTCCACAGGCAGGCCATCAGCCGTACCCTCCGTTCTCCGGAAATGGCCAACAGCCTCATAGCTGGAGAGCTTCGGTAAATGAGTCTCAACATCTTTCATAAAGTCCTCTGACTTCCTCGAATGTCTTTTCTTTTTCTTCTTTTTCTTCCGGTGTCTATGAAGGTCACCATCAGAGTATGCTGCTGAGAAGTCGGATTCCTGCTGGTGCCTGCAGAAGCAGCAACCAGAGTTCAGAACCAAGGAAAAGTGTCATCAGGGCTTCCCCTACCCCTGGACACTGAGCAAATCTGCTAACATTGTTTCCTTTCTTGCAAACAAGTTTTAGACGCAAGGTCTTCCTTCAACTACAACACCACACTCCCCAGCACTGCTTTGCCCTAATTCTGCCGTGTGTCCAGGCATAGGACAGAGGGCGACTGTGACCCGCTGCTGCCTGGTTACAAATGGCTATGGCAGTCTTCTTCCAGTTTAGTGTTAAGTGATGTCAGCTAAAAACCCAGGGATCGCATTCAGACATCAGACATCAACTGAGACAGTCGCCAGCAGTTAAGCTCCCAAGTGACGCAAAACCGCTCAGCATGCGACAGCCCGAATCCCAGCCCTGGGGACACTGAGGCAGGAGGATCTAAGTTTGAAACCAGCCTGGGCCTCAAAAAGATAAAAAAACAAATAACATTTAGACTTCAAAATGAGAAATGGTGGCCTAAAAAGGAGATAAAAGCCAAAGAAATAAATGGTGTATCTTAAGTTCACTCTAAACAGGCAGAGATGAAAACACAACAGATACAAGAACATGTGACAGGCCTGGGAGAGTTGTTAGGGACCAACCATTTAAAAGCTGTGTGAGACTTTAGAGATGTGTAAAATAATGAAATCTTAAAACTCAAGTGACTTAATAAAAAAAAAAAATCTGAGACAAACTGGTGGAGCAGTGGCCCAGCCTCTGGCCTGGCATGGTGAGGATGGAGCAGGCGCTGTGGCCTCTCCAAGCTTAGCCATTGGCTCCCTCCCGTGCTCACCTGCCATCGCGATCCCGGTGCTTGTCTTTGGACTTCTTCTTCTTCTTGGATTTTTTGTGCTTCTTCACCCTTGGCTCTTCTACAGTGTCCTTCTCCAGGCTTTTGTGGACTTTCTTTTCTGGGCGGCTCTCATCCTCCTCTAGAGTCTCATACCTCCGTTTCCTCGACTTGACACTTTCGTGGTCGTGGAAGCGCTCAGGGAAGCTGTAGCTGCTGCCCTGCACACCCAGGGACTCCTTCTCTTGGGGATGCCTTTCAAGGGACAGGGCAAGGCCAGGGACCTCTCGTGGGCTGTGGAAGTGGGGCCGCTCCTTCCCCCGGGATTGCAGCTCCCAGCCCTTGCGACCCCAGTAGCTGTCCTTGTGTGGCCGTCCAGGGTGGGCAGTGCGTTCGTGCTCACGACCATGCAGAGGCCGCCACTCGCGGGCCTCGCGGGCCGTGTACGGGGTGTACCTGTCATGGTAATACCTGCACTTGTCCCACCGCATCTTGTCTGGGTAGAATCTCTCCCTGACCCAGGCATGCTCATTTTCCAAATGGTGGTACCGGCTCCAGTCCTGCTCTGGGCCATTCCTAATCCGTGAGTGATGGTGGCTGTACCTGCTCAGGGAGCGGTGCTCAGGGCTGGCCCTGTCGCCATGGGCCAAGTGCTGGTCCCCATTGCAGTACATGTTAGCAGGGTGGCGGTCCGGCTTGGGCCGCTCGCGGCTGTAGCAGCGCCGCTTCTTACGGTGGTGGTCCTCCGTCCGGGCCCTACTGTCCCTCACGTGCTCCCCACTGGAAGAACGCTCTCTCCGGCTTCGATAATGTCCTCGATCCACTTTCCGGAGGCTGCCCATCTTTTCCTTGGCAGGGGAAGGCTCCTGAGATTTGGACCCCACCTTGCTTCCATCACCTCTGTCCCCAGCACCCTGTTTGGCCGCCCCTTCACAAGAGCTGGTGGTGGTCCTATCAGTCTGAGGGGGCATCGTGCCAGCAGAGGTCCCCGAGCTTCTGGAAGAATCTTCCGTTTCCTCTGACCCTTCTGTGCTGAGGTAAAGGAAGAGTTTCTGCTCACTTCCATCGCCAGGGAGGACTGAGGGAGCAGGGCTCAGTCTCTCCCCTGCTTCGGTTAAGGTGGAGTCCTGCAAGTTCTCAGCTATGTCCCCTTTCACTGCTTGGGTTGGCTGGCTCGGGTTGGCAGTCAAGTCTGCAGGGTCACACAATTCGGACAGCGGGGCATCCCCCAAGGTAGTACCGGTGCTGTTACAAAGAGCAGTGATGGAGGGCAAAACCTCCACAGGGTTAGCTGAAACAATGATGGAGGAGTCTTCTTTGGTACAGTTGATGGTGGGCTCCAAGGGTGACATGGTCATAGGGGTCGTCATACTTCCGTTGGTGACTGCCTCTGGTGTCTCAAGGGGACCAGTCTCATCAATGATGGGCTCCAGCTGTGAAACAGGGTCCTTCAGGGGGCTTTCCCCTGTTGTGGTCCAACTACAGCTGCATCAAGACAAAGAAACAAAGTGCCATTAGCCTGCCTGCCCATACAGGGCTGCCCAACAGTTCTACACAGGAGCCTGAAGTTGAGCCTGAAGTTAAGCATATCGGATGAAGCCTAATCAAGCATATCTTTGCTGGAAACCAAGTTTTTCTTTTCCCTCATTAAGCTAAAAATAAAATTTGTATCAGGCCTACCTCCCGCAGTCCTCAAGACTCGATACTTTCATATAAGTACCTGACTCATGTGAAGAGCTGAGTACAGCCAGGAATGGGGGCTACACACACATGTAACCCCAGCACCTGTGGAACTGGGCAGGAGTCTGAACGCAGCCTGCACTACACAGTGAGACCCTGTCTAAAAACACCTATATCCTGGGGGTTGTGGCTCAGTTGGCAGTGCTCACCTAGCATGCACAAAATCCTGGGCTCTGTCCTCAGCACTACATACACCAGGTGTGGTGGTGCACACCTGCCGTCCCAGCACTCAGGCGGAGGCAGGATTAAGAATTCAAGGCCATTTCCAGCTATATAGGGAGTTGAAGGTCAATCTGAACAAAGTGAGTTCCTGTCTCAAAAACAAAACCAATGCTTTCAGGAACACCACTGGACTGGAAAGGAGGTGTACGGCAGTTCTCCAGGCTGGCAGGTTAGCACGTCCCACGGTACCGACTCCCCGACCTCAAGTGCTTGTCATGAGGCTTCCCATCACTGACATGACTCCTACCTCTCTTCGCCCGCTGGGCCCTTCGCCTGGCTGCTAAGTTTGAAGGTCTCGAGCACTCTGTCTTCAGGAACAGACTGTAAAGGAGCAGGCGTCACCTACAATAAAACAGTTACTTCAGCTCCACATCTACTCAAGTCCAGCTAGGTGAGCTATGAGACTGGAGACCTCCCTCCCTGCCACTCACCTTTCCAGGAAGACCATTAAGTTTGGAAAAGAGGTTTTCTGTGTGTAGATCAGGCTGGACCTGGCAGCTGGCACTGTCAAATGCCAGGCTATTATCTCTCGAGTCACTGTCTGCACTACTAGCACCATTTAGCATGACGGATTCTTGAAGCTCATGCGGGGCAGCCTCACCACCCTCGTCTTCAGCTTCTGGCCTGGCACAGTGTGTGCTGGCTAGCATGTCCACACCATTCTCCTTGGCCATGCCCTTCGACTCCTCATCAGACTCCTCTGAGGATTCAGCCCCGTAGGGGACCAGCACACTAGAGCTCACTTTAGCCTTGCCGTTCACCATGGGCTTAGAACAGGAGTCACTGGGGGAAGCTGACTTTGCTACTTGATTAGAAACTGATGTCGTGGGTGCGTTCGAGGTAGACTGTATTGCAGAAGGGTTAGTGATGGTGGAGGAGGGTGCCGCCTTGCTAGGGGCCTCCAGAGAAGTGCCATGGAGGCTGTTACTCAGCTGTGCCTGTCCTTGGCGAACAGGCAACTTGTTGTGAATACTGATGGTGATTTTTTGTTTCTTGGGGTGTTCTGGAATCACTGAGGGCCTGTTAGCAGACCAGTTTTGCACAGAAGTCGAAGCATTAGTAGGACTGGCCCTGCTGACACTGGTGTTTCCGTTAGGGCTGGACACCGAACTACTTGGTGTGTCTTTCACTGGCGTGGTGCCATTCAAGTGCGGTGTACTCTAGAAGGAGGAACAGAACAGTTGGGTCAGTATTCTAGGCACACACACAGTTTGGCTAGGGCCCTTCTTTCTCATTTTGGTCTTGGTAACTGACAAGCTTGCCCTCTGTAGAAATAACCACCATTCTGCTGTTTACAAGCACAGACACCTTTCGCACTCCATATTTCTAAGATGACCCCATTGACATGAACAAGTATCCCTGAAAGAGCTTCATTTCCCTGAGTCCAACTTTAATTAAGAACCCAACTATTGGGCTAGAGAGATGGCGCAGCGGTTGAGAGCAGACTGCTGTTCCAGAGGACCCGGGTTCAATTCCCAGCACCCACGTGGCATCTCACAACTGTCTGCAGGTCCAAGATCTGACACCCTCACACAGACCTACATGCAGGCAAAACACAAAGGCACATGAAATAAAAATAACTTATGTATATATAAAGAACCCAACTATTTAGCCCATAAGAAAAGAGGCGCCTTCCACTTAGTCCCTAAGCAGCCACAGAATTACTCCCCCATCCCGAGGCCTCTGTAATAAAGGGTTACAGTGACTTCAGGCAGGAAGTTCAGGTGTAGATGAGGCACCTACTGCAGTGGTACCAGGTTTGTGATTCAAGCAGAAAGGAAATGCTTTCCTGACTCTCAAGTGTTACCTTCATCACATGGGAAGGCAGCTGGGGTCCAATAAACCCTGATGCCCCCTGCTTGTTGTTGACGACCCGCTGGCTGAGTCCTGGGCGGGGAGAGGACTGGCCAGGGCTATGGGTGGGATGGGTGGGTTCCCCTCCATTTTTCACATCATGGGACCTGGGGACACAGAATGAAATGGCTTGTGTGAGGAAAGACATCTCCTTACAAGATTCATTCACAAATTTAACAGCACTCAGCCCGTCACACAGAAACAGGAAATGGAGCTTCACGTATCGCCCATCATCAGACTCTCGGTGTGCCGAAGACGGCACAAAGAACTGGCTCAATGAGCCTTTTTTCCTCCCTCAGACACATTACATGGCCCCTGCTAGCCTGGAACTGGGTATGTAGGCCAGGCTGGCCTCAAACACAGAGATTCACCTGCCTCTGACTCTGAGTGTTGGGATTAAAGGTGTGTGCTACCACACCTGGCACCAAATGGGTCAATGAAATGTTTGTTTCTGGCTGGACTTTTTGTTACTGTTTTGGAGACATGGTCTCATTTTAAAGCTCTGGATGGCTTACAACTCCCCTGTGTAGCTTTGGTTGGCCGCAGACTCAGGGCAGTCCCCCTACTGAGCCTCCATGCCTGGCTCTAGTGGGTGTTCCAAACTATATCTCCTGATAGTTCTTCTATCTGAGAAACTATGCTTCTGTTTATGTTTTCAATGATAGATCTATACCATTAAAGAAAATCTGTAATATCCAAAATGGATACACAGAGAACTGTCACTGACTTCACATCTCCCATTCCGGTTTAGGCTTTTGGCCCATACTGCTCTTTTCAATACCTGCAGTTAGTATTTCACAGTTTCCCCTCCATACACATCCAGCACTTTTCCAGAACATCAAAAAACAAAACAAAACAAAACAAAAAAACAAAAACACTTCATGAAAATCCCTCTCAGCAGAAAGATCCAAGAAATCAAGGACAGCTGCCTCACACAGTGAGACCCTGATCTCTCCCACTCCCCAAACAAATCATTTTAACACTGGCACAGTGCCAATACACAGATGTGAAGATCTGGAGATAGCTCGAATTCTCAGCTGTTTGGGTATCCTGTGGGGCTGGGGCTCGCAAGCATGCATGAGACCCCAAATAAGAGAACAGCTTGGAGAAGGCATCGCATCTCTTAAAACGGAGAGCGGCTGAGTTAAAAGCTTGCAGCTACAGCAGGACAGTGGCGCTCGTGGGGCAGCACCTGACTGGAGGCCTGTGCTCAGAGCGCACAGGGACACCCAGCCCCTTCGCATGGCCCTCACAGTCCCTGGGCCGCTCCCGCCTTCTACACCTGTCAGTGAGCCAGAAGCTACAGCAAACTCACCACCGCACTGAGAAAGGCCTCCTTATGCTCAGAAGCACGGCAAGTCATCTAACTTTCTGTTTGTAAAAAGCAGCTCAAAATTAAACAAATTGATGAGGGGAAAAGAATCGACATAATAGCAAACCCGGTGACATGTTTTTAAGGCAATACCTGATATAAAAGAGCACGTAAGCCTGCTGGTTAAGCACCGATCTAATATCACTGGTGGACACGATGGAGTCATTCATCTGATACCAGAGGCCATTGCTAGCCTGCAGAGACCACAGAGAGAGGGAGAGAGGCCAGATTTAGTCTGACATCAAGGACCATAGTCAAAACCACCTAAGAAAAATAGGCCTTCACACCTCACTGTAGAAGTTCCACTGTTGAGCCCCATGTACTGTCCCATAGCAGACATATTAGCCACCCAACAGCTTACCTTTATGTAGCAAAAGTAGTGGCCAGCATGACAGTTAAAACCAGTGTGCACCAGCACAGCATACAAAACATAAATAATTGGTTCTCCATTGGGCTGAGACATGTAAGGCCGAATATCAAGGTACTCGGGATATTTCACATCCTAAAAATAAATGGGAAGAAGAGAAAGGTCTGTCGTTTCTGAAGACACGGGTTCTCAACTATAGGCATATTGTACCTAAGGAGGGTGTTCAAGGAAGTCACTTGCAGGGCCTATAACCCTTGACCCCAGAAACCTAATACCATGAATAGAAAAGACCAATGTGTGATCCCATAAATAAGGATCTGCACTGTGACCCTTCAACAGAACCTAACAGTGGCGGTTCTAGATGTCACTCACAACTTCTTTAAGTGACTCGTGCATGTGTTGTATCTCTTGCTTGACCGTGGCCACTTTCACCCTTCACTAACTGGGAAGGGGAAAATTCAACGTAGTGATGAAAAAAATCATGAATTGTGTATATATACATATATATAAATATATATACCTTAGCAATTTTTCCACCGGTAAAGTTGGCAAAACGCTTTAGTGAAATGGTGAGAACGTTAGAAGACCTATGGATGGTGAATCTCTTTGAGGCTGGAACCATTTTTTTGCACCTTGAAGTATAGGAAGGAAGGGTTAGGATACTCAGTGTAGACACATATTAAGTGTTTTGGTTTTATCTTTCTAAAACACCCTAAATTAAGATTTTAGAGCAAGGAAACTAAATACAAACAACAATAAACCATCCCCTTAGACCAACAGTCATATGATAAAATTAAAAATCAGCGGCAGAGCATTTGCCTAGTATGCACAAGGCCCCAGGTTCAATCTTCCACATCACCACATATACATAGAATAACTACGGGGGGGAACTGCCAAGTAACACGAAAGATGTAAGCTGGCAGTTCAGAAAGATCAAATCTCAAAAGTCAAGTGGGGCTGCACAGAAGACCCTGCCTTTAAGAAGACAATTCCAAACTCTCCATAGCTGGCAACATTAAATGGCTGCCTTGGGCTAGAATACAGCTCTGTGGGAGAGCACTTGCCTAGCACATGCCAGACTCTGGACTTAACACCCAATACCCAGATGGAAAAGAACAAAGATAAAATCAATTAGCCGGGTGTGGTGGCGCACCCCTTTAATCCCAGCACTTGGGAGGCAGAGGCAGGTGGATCGCTGTGAGTTCGAGGCCAGCCTGGTCTATAAAGTGAGTCTAGGACAATTAAGGCTACACAGAGACACCCTGTCTCCAAAAAGCAAAACAACAACAACAAAATCAATTAAAAAGCACTAACAACTGAGTCAATTTCTAAACTGGAATAGTCACAGGAAAGCAAAGCCCTCCCTTGAGAAGGTGGAGGGACACACGTCACCCAGGCATACTTGCTGCATTTGTAGGAATTTTCTCCATCCAGTTGCTCTGGCTTCACAAACTGCTCTAAAGCCTTGGTAACACTCTGAGCAGCCTAGGAAGAAGGAGGACATCAGCATCATGACACTGTGCATGGGATGGATAGACAGATAAAATATGTGCACACATGAGCCCTGTCCCCCCTTCCCTGTTGAAAAGCAACATGAAATTATATAATTTCTTGTTATTGTTTCTACTTTTATACATCTACACAAGAAATTATACTCCCTCCTCATTTTAAAGACAGGCAAATTAAAGTGAACAAAAGTAGACTGCAGTTTAACTTGCATTAGGATAAAAATAAAACCAGCAAGAACTAGGCATATACCTTCAACTCTCTACTTACCAGACCCTCCGTACCACTGCCCAGAACCTGAGGCAGAATCAAATGGCAACAGCAGACAGGCCATGGCATAAGCATAAGCCCATCTTCATGAACAGAAGGCCATCTAGGGCCTGAGACAGGGTTCAGAGGTTGAGAGTGCTTGCTGCTCTTCTAAAAGACCCTGAGTTCAGTTCCCACAGGCTGCTCACATCACCTGGAGCCCCAGCTCAAGGGAATCCAATGCCCCATTCTGGTCTCTGCAGGTGCACAGGCACACAAAACACACTCTCTCACAGATGCACACTTACCTGTGTGTTTCTTATACACATACATTAAAGATTCTAAACATTTTTTTAAAAAGCAAGCCATGTATTTCTGGAGCAGTATACAGCACACCCCTAAAAAATGAATTCTGAGAGGCAGCTTTTGTGCTTCTCTGAAGTATTTCTCCTTTGAATAAACTTATTCTATAATTAGAAAAACAAAAGCTCCAAACAACAACAACAACAAGGAGTGGGAACAAAGCCAATGAGCCAAAGTGCCTGAGAGCAACAACCATCTCAGAGCAACAACACTTTGGTTGACAGGAGCATGCATGAACTAGTGCAAGGATGCTGAACTTCACTACTGTTAACTGCTGAGCTCACCTTAATCTCCAATGTTATGTCCAAATACGGATCAAAAGTATCTGAGACACCTTTGCAATTTAAACATTTGACTGAAATAAAAGAAAATATCAACAGTAAGTAAGGTCTATTTATTGCCTCACCAACTACTGAAAAGAGAATACATTTCAAAATACAGAAATATATAACTTTTATTACAATGAGGGAAAAAAACCTGTAAGCAAATCCTATATTCTCTGGGTGGAAGAGAGATGAACCCAGCCCCTACGAGCTACTGGGCGGAATGTAAATCTCCATACCCTCTAGATACGTTATGACTCAGGAATTAGAAGACTTTCTCCTGAACACACGTGTGCACACACAGTAGTGTGTGTGTATGAATGCACTACAGTGCACTGATGGTATCTCCAAAACAGAAACACACTTGTCCCTCTACAGGAAGTGAAACGGGACTCTGGCTTCTTAGATCTCTGTGTTCACACAGAAGATGTTTAACATAAGAAATATGAAAATCTTACACAGTGTGCTCCAGGCTTGCTCGTACATACGCAAGGACCAGAAGGACATACTATAAACAGAGATCTGGGCAGACCTGCGGTCTACTTTTCCTTATTATCCTACCCCTACTGTTAACATTTTAAAGCCATATGCATGTATGTTACAAACTTTCAAACAAAATTTTACCTCGTGATCTTAGGTATCCTCCAAATATCTGGCATACAAGGGTGGTAGCCTGGGTGTGTCTGTCTAATCTGAAAAACAGTCAAAAGTGATGTGAGAGGACAGCCACATTTTAAAAGAAACAAGAATTCAGAGGAGAATCACAAAAGATGATGATGGTGGGACATGTGGCAGCTGGAGACTAGCCCACTATGAGGACTGTGCTTCTCTTTGCCAAGGCCTAGCAGGGAGCTGAAGGCCAAGCACCTTCTCTGCTCAGCACTGACGGTCAAGTCACCCGGGTCAAGCCTGGAAATCTCCAGACAACGAGAGCAAAGAGAGAGATGTGCAGGTGTCCAGAACACAACAGGTGAGTGAAGACATTTCATCCTCACTCTTCTTGTGTCTGCATTTGGGTTTTAAGAAGCTACAGAACTGGTAACCGAAGGGGGGAGGGGCAGATTCCTGAGTCTGGAGATGACTGAGGAAAGCATTAGGCCTGGCTAAAAGGGAAAAGCAGCTAGATTCAGACCCAGAAACTGACAGCAGCAAGACTGAAGCCTGTTGCCCAGCATCTAAGATCAACAAATTCAAATAGCTATAATAAGCCTATCATTTTAAAATAATGCAAATGGTGGGGGGGGGGGCGGGGAGGAGTAATGAGACACCAAAAGATACAGTAGACAGATGTGTGCACCTTCAAGGAGTGGCCGGAACGTCACCTAACAAAGCCACATTCATTCTGCTGTACTTACTTATTGCTGCCATTTAAACATGCCTTCTGCATGGCATCGACCGTATACTGAAGAAATTCATGGGCATCTTCTTGGTTCCCAAAACGGAAGTGTCTAGCTATGCCTTTAAGGTTTGAAGAAAGACAAGGCTTTGTTATTATGTATCTTATGCCACGGCAACACCCATAAAAGCAACACCTTGAACTCTATGTCTGGAAACAAATCTCTGAATGGCTTGTTTTTTGAGGCTGAGTCTTAAGTATCTCAGACATGTAATTGAAGATGACCTTGAACTTCTGCCTTCTGTGCCCAAATGTTGGGATTACAAGTGTACATCACCACTGTCAGGTAATCTCTTATTTTCAGCAACTTTTTAGGGAACAGGATTATAGTTGCCACTGTGTATACCCCATGGCACCTCTTTAATTACCCAGCTAGAAGTCTGAATGAGTCTTGTATTCAGTTTTACTACAACTTGGCAAACTACAATTATAAAGGCAGATTACGAAAAGCACATCAAGACAGCAGGCAGGCCGGCCCACACCTGATGCTCGAGTGCCTGGGTACGGGAATCAGAGGCCAGGAGCTCAGGCCAGATGGAGACACAGGAGGCCCTGTCTCAAAGAGCATCAAGTGTGCAAGAAAAAGAAAACTGCATACAAGGCCCACAAGGGTATACACCTGTGACTTCAGCACTTGGATGCAGGATGAGTTTGGGTCTATCTGGCCTACAGTGTGAGTCCCTATCTCAAAATACAAGGAGGAGGAGACACGGATGACAATTACTCACTACACACGGAATAATGCCATGAGATACCCCAGCTGAGACTTACGCCGCATCTCATTGATGACGAACATCGGCTTGATAACATCCCCAGGGTTGCTGAGTGCCTGGGTAATATGCGTTTGCATTGTGCACATCATACAAAACCCTTCTGCGTGGCCTAAAAGATAATGAGAATCGAAATGAGCAAACTGTGACAATATCCAACAGGAAAGTAGACCAGAAATGAAAGACAGAGACCCAGGACGCAGCGACAGTGCCAGCTGCCATGTGCATGCACTGAGCTTGCTACTATCGTTAATTGTCATTTAATTAATCTACAAAGCTTGAGTGATAAGTATATATCTGACTGTTTATAAAGACAAGAGAAGAAATGTGCCCAAAGTCAGATATTTACTAAGCAGCACACATGCAGGACAAAGGCACCAGCTGTTTCCGTGGAGGAAGGCTACTCTCTGTGCACAGTGTGACAACTGCAACAACAGAGACCTGTGTAGCAAAGCACCGACTTAGCATGTCCGAGGCTCTGAGTTCAATCCCCAACACTGAAAGAAAAAAACCATTCTTCATATACAAACAAAAATTAAAAAGGTATCACTGCCTCAAATAAAAAGTAGGAAATGTCGCCGGGCATGGTGGCGCACACCTTTAATCCCAGCACTCAGGAGACAGACTCAGGCAGATCTCTGAGTTCGAGGCCAACCTGGTCTACAAAGCTAGTCCAGGACAGCCAAGGCTACACAGAGAAATGTCTAGAAGAAAACATACTAAAAATATCTGTGACTTCAGACTAGGTAAAGATTTCTTTACATTTTACTTATTGTGTGTGCATACGTTTGGATACACATGCCAGTGTGTGGAGGTCAGAAGACACCTCCCTACAACAGGGGTCCCAGGTCCAGGTATTGAGTTCAGGTTGTCAGGCCTGGTGGCAAGCAACCTGACCCTCTGAGTAATCTTGCCAGCTCAAGATTTCTTAATAGAACACTTAAGATATAACTGATAAAATAAACATTAGCGAACTACAAATTCTGACCAAAATAGTTTCCAAAAGTCACTAAGATGAATGAAAAGACACCTGTCATACTGGAGAAAACATTTATAAGTCTTGGTCTACCATTTCCTAAATATATTAAATCCTCAAAATTCAATTGGAAAACTAGTTTTTAGACAGACAAAAGATTTAAAAGGGGGAGGGGGAGCTGTAGCTCGGCTGGCAGACTGCTTGCCTAGTGTGCACGAAGCCCTGTGTTCCATCCCCAGCACTCTATGAACAGGACGTGGTGAGGCACACTTGTAACTCCTAAGACTCAAGAGGCAGAAGCAGGAGGGTCAGAAGTGGGTGCCCCTGTCTGTGCTGCATGAGATCCTGTCTCAAGAGGGGAAAATGAATAGGCGTTTCATTTCAGCCAAGTAACTATCAAATCCCCAAGCTATTCCCATCATTACTAACTAGGGAAGTGCGAAGACAAGTCACAGCAGTCAGAAGACACTACCAAATATTACCCGAGAGGATTACAATGGTGAAGACTGGGGCTGAGAGCACAGCTGAGTGACAGAGCATCTGCACAGCAGGCATGAGACCCTAGCTTCAAGACTCAGCACCAAAATTAAATAAATAAATAAATACATAAATATATAAATAAATAAATAAATAGATAGATAAGCCCTAAGCACACCTTGTACTTAAAAAAACGTAAGGTGTGAACGGAGCTTTTACCCCTGCTGGTCAGGACTTATTCATCACAATGCCTTTGGAACAGTTCTGAAATGTTTACAAGTTATGTGCCCCACACAGGATAAAGCCATTTCATTCTTATGTATGTACCCAAGAGAAATAAAGTATTTGTTTTATAAAGACTTGCAAATATCCCCTATATACTCAGGTAATTAATTTTATTCCTTCTCAAGTCTCTGATGGAGTTGAAGACCAGATAGTTTAGTTTTACAGTTAAGCTTAGTTGTTTAGGGGTTTAGATGTTTTTAGGTCTACGTAGATGTTTTAAATTGAAAATGACGAGATATGATAGATATTGACTTACGTTCAGAATTTTAGACATACCAACATAGTAAAGATGTTGTCTTCAAAGCTTCCAAATACAAATAGCTAAAACACTAAGAACGTAACATTTATATAATTCCTGATTGTTTCACGGTTCTTCTTGCTGTAGGTAGTTCATTGTATATATTGTAATAATATAAATGTATATGTAAAAAATTTTTTAAATGATTAAAAAAACTTGCAAATATCCACAACATCTTATTTAAATTTTTCTGTGATAATGTATTGGAGACAGGGTCCCAAGTAGCCCAGGCTGCCTGGAGCTCACTTTCTATCTCCTCCTGCCTCCAGCTCCCCATCCACGTGGCTGTGTAATTATGACAGCTCAAAACAGGTAGATACATGGGACCAAAAGAACAATGTTGAATTAATGACGTCAAATCAGGCAAAATAAAATACGTACTTTGTAATATGCAACATCATAAAAAAATCAAACTAATCTGTGCGATGGCAGCGTATCAGGAGTTGCCTAGGGCAGAGGAAGTGATTAAGAGCAGCAGGAGGCGGGGACTGCAGCAGAGCCTTTTGGGTGTGATGACTACAGCTGAGGTCACAGTCTCAGAGGTGCACACGACACAAATGTCAACATACATCAACCTGGGAATCTGAAGTATGTGATTTACTGCATCCCAATGACACCTCAAAAAAGCCATGGCAAGGGACAAGGTCAGCAGTCAATCTTCAAATTAAATTATTTATTTCCAAATTTCCCTAGTTAGCACTGAGCTGGGCTTCTACTGAGTTAAAAGAACTAAAAAAAAAAAAAAAAAAAAAAAAAAAAAAAAAAAGGGCAGCTCACATCCAGGAGGCTGAGGAGGGTGTATGCCTTGATTTTAAAGCTGGCAGAGTTACATAGTGAGGACCCCCAATCAGGAGGTTCTGACAAAAGAAGCTTCTTTTCAAATACAGATCAAATTAGGTATGAAATGTACCTTATGCAACCCAAACACTAATCCTAGGAGGCCCTCCCACCCCACCCACCCTGGTTTCTAACCCAGCAAACCAACTTCTCAGTGATCACATTGACTTGGTTTCTTGTTGCTGTTTTGATTACAGGCTGAGGAGTAACCCAGGGCCTTGAGCATGCTGCACGAGCACACTACCACCAAGCTAAACACCAAGCCCATGGCTAAACACTTCATTTCAGAGGAAGACAGCACTAAAAACATGCACACAAAGCACACAGCACTCACATGTCTTGGAGTGTTCATGGGATAGCATGTAATTGGCGAGGGGTGGTGTGTAAGTCAGACACTGCAGTGCAGCATTGGCAAAGCAGGTATTGCCCAAATTCTGGAGCCCAGCGCCGACTCGGTGAGTCTGCTGCCACTTAAGACAAATCTTCTCAGATGGAAATAGAACCTTTTGAGGAGGAGCAATGCCATCACCTAGGACTTAAGAAAAAAAGAGAGCAAAAAGTTAAAAACAAACAAAACACACAGTAATGCCTGAATTCGAGCAGTACCCCACACCTCATTAGCAGCCTGCCACAGACTCAAGAGGAGAAAGTCCAGAACCTAGGATGAGAGTAACTCCACACTCAGTTGGCTTATTCACCAAATCATTTTCAAGGACACAAGGGGGACCCATACAAATATAGGATCTTAACAGACATAAAGTCACCCAAAGCAAAGTGTAGACTTCATTTAAACTAAAAACAAACAAAAATATTGAGAGGGCCTGCAAGAGGGCTCAGCACTTGCCAAACAAGTGTGATGATCTGAGTTCAGCCTTGGAACCCTCAGCAGAAGCAGAGAACTTGACCCCAGAAAGTTAGCTCTGACCTCTACATGTATTCCACAGCATAGGCACACTCAATATTAATTTTTAAAAAGTAATTAAATGGGGTTTATTTGTATTTCTATGTGTGTGCCATACATGTACACGTATGAGCACCGATGCCTGTGAAGGCCAGAAGAGGGTTTAAGACGCATATGCGGAGGGGGGGGGGGTGCGCGCGCACACACACACACACACACACACACACACACACACACACACACACACACAAAAGGGGTCAGTGGGTAGAGGTACAACTAAGTGGCCATGAACTGTTGGTGTTGACCGACAGCTATTATGAGAGTTCATTAGAATTAGATCTTTATGTTTTCTCATAAGTATCCGTAATAATGGTCTCGGAATGTACCTCAACTAACAGAGGGCCCAGGAAGTCCTGGGTTTAGTCCCCAGCACTAGCCATAATCCCAGCACTCAGGAGGTAGAGACAAAAGAATCAGATAGAAAAAAGAATCAGGCCGACATTGGCTACGTAATAAACACAACCCAAGATAAAGTTTATCCTTCCAGAAATTGGGAATTAAAAAGAAAAGTATCTTGATAACTAAAAATCAATCTATCCTATTTGTGTTACATGTTAATAGTGGGACAATGACTGTTCATTAGAGGAAAATGAAATAATCCAGTCTTGAAAATCACTACCCCTCTGCAGCATTTGCACACGAGTTCCTGGCAGTAATCCTGCAGCCATACCTTGGTCCTTTGGTGGTGATGGTTTTGATTTATCAGGAACAGATGAATTAGAATAAACTACAGCACCAGGCACCGGCCCTAATGAAAGTGTATGATTAGAGACGTCACTTATTGAAGACACGGCACCCCAGCTGGCAGAGCCTGTGTCCATGTCTTCAGGTGAGACCGCCTCAGAACTGCCAGGCTGGTTCTGACAGGTTGATGGGTCTGAAGGTTCAGTTTTGTCAACTATGGTCATTTTTCAACCCTGCAAAAGACAAAAAGGCACGTTTGTTTCAAAAGGTGAGAACAAGAGTCTATTTAACACTGTATCTTGGAAATTTGTGTCTAGCCATTTACAACTATCTTCAACCAAATCACCCAAATGTAAAACCTTAGCGGGGCAGGGACAAGGCTCCGGTGGCAGAGGCATTGCCGAGCATTCACGGAATCCAGGTTCCGTTTCCCGTATCTTATAAACTTACCCTGCACAGGGAGTGGTGCCTGCTGTAATCCCAATATTGGAGGTAGAGGCAGGAAGATCAAGAGCTCAATATAAGAAATTATCTCAAAAGCAGCAGCAGCAATAACAAAAGAAAAAAAAAACTAATCAAAAAACCCAAAACAACAACAAAAAAACCCTAAAAACCCAAAAGAGCCCTTATCTTGTAGCATATACCTAAAACCATCTTTCAGTTTATAATTAGGCACCTCAATTCACAATTATATATACTGAACTAAAAATAATTTTTCATCCCTACTGCTAAAAGCTTTAGTATAGAGAATATTTAGCTTTAATTTTTAACTCAAAAGTCTAAAATACCATTGTATGAAATTTGGAGTTCCGAAAAAATTATAGCTACAGAAGTCTTACCAAATGCATTTTCCTGAAGAAGTCCGTGTATATGGTATTTTAACTTTTAAAATAAAACCTGTAACTTTACTAACATCAAACTTTGAACACAAATATGTGTATTTCTCTCTGAATCTTATTTTTAAATCTATTAATTGAGTTTTTTCTATGTGCTGGGCATCATATTAATTGCTGAATATTAACTTACTAAATTTTCATGATAAACCTTTGAAAGATCCGTCAAAATCTGCAAGTGCTACAGAATGAAGCAATAAAAGTAATTCAAACTAGTCAGTGACAGGACCAAAAGCCAGGAAACCCAGCTGGGCCGCTGTCTAGCCATTTACCACCTAGTAAGCCAAGTGCTTTTAGGAACGGTCCTCAAAGTGTCCAGGCAGCCAAATGGACATGCCATACCCTGAAGAAAATCTTTTGCCCTCGTACAGTTCTTCCCCGTATCTGAGCTTGGCACGTTTTTTGATCTCTAGAACACTCCCCACATTACGCTCCCACCGCAGGGTCCGTTTTTAGTCTC
This sequence comes from Acomys minous, assembly GCF_964271855.1. Classification (NCBI taxonomy): domain Eukaryota; kingdom Metazoa; phylum Chordata; class Mammalia; order Rodentia; family Muridae; genus Acomys; species Acomys minous. The sequence goes on along the minus strand of NC_140498.1, from coordinate 65,389,355 downwards.
TGCTCTGTCTGAGAGCCTGCAGGCTATCCTTTACATATTCTTTTCCAGTTTTCTACCTCTGGCCAGTTAACATGTTCAGTTCTCAGGTTCAGAATTCGTTCCTCTGGGATGCTGTCCCTGACAATTCCTTTCACTCCAAGACAATCAGAAACCCACCCTAAAGGGTTTCCTTGACAATGCCTTTCACCCCAAGATTGGGTCAGAAAGCCACCCTAAAAACTCCTTGTGATTTCCATGGTAGCCTGCAGTAAAAACTTAACTACCCCCTCCAACGCGGTATGGAGAAAGCTTTCCAAACATGTGTTCAACAAATGAATGAAATAATGCAAACAGGAAGTAACTAGTGTTTGCTGTCGGCACCAGCTTGTGCTGAGTGATCTACATGGTATCTCATGTACTTCTTTAAAAACTCTACATTAAGTAAGTATTTCTAAGATTTGGCCTTTCAACTAGTCTCTACTTTAAAGTGCAAAGGGTGAGAAAATGCTCATGAACTTACCACTTCAGTGAGCATGCCACCATGTGCTTGCTATTTACAGCAAAGTTTTCCTTAAAAGCTTCAGCCTTGCTTACAATTTCTAATTAAAGTGAAATAAACTCTAACAATGTGGGGACAGTTACATAAAACCAGAAAGTCAATCAATTACATCTGATTTGAATATTTGAATATTTAATCAATTCAAGATAAATGACTTTCACTCTCAAGAAAGCTTGAGCCTATTATCCAAATAAAATTTATACTTTTCTCATGCTACAGGCAAAAGGAATAATCAAAAAGAGTGTGTTGATGAAACAAAGGAAAAGAAGGAACTGGAGGCAGAGTTAAAGGAAGAAAACCAAAATTGGGTAATAAGGTAAACTAGCCTAAGTTAAAATAACAATAGCAGTAAAACCCCGATTTTCCTGGGATAGCAACCTTTCCAGACAATGATTAACAAGCAACCAAATGAAACATTGTACTTATTCTAGGTGGGGCTCAGGCAGTAAGTTTAAAAGAAAAAAAGTTAAGGAAAACACAAGTCATCAATAACTATGTTACTGTTTTGATTCTGGCAAGACTTACCAAACCCATTCACCTCCTATAGATACTCAGCCAGTGAAATGTTACCCTAAACCCACCAGGCATCGAACTAAACTCCACCTCTATAGGGACAACCTTTCTTAAAACCCAACTACATTGTTTAAGACACAATTCTTGTGGTTCCTGTACTTTATCCTAAGTAAAGCTTCTGAAAGTTGGGGTTCAAAATAGGACTGAATGTAACTACTTCAATGAAAATTGAGCCTCCCCCCCCAAACACCTTCTCATGATATATTAAATCACAAGAGCCCGTTTAAAAAGACTCTAGCAGGGACCACAGTTGAATAAATATGCACGACTAAGAACCTTTTCATGATTATGAGGAATAGATGCTAGGTCGCATTTATCTTTTTCATTTTAAAAAAGACTATCACTAATTAAACATTGTGTCACTCCACATACACTGAAGAAATGTGGTCAACACGTTTAAAAACACCAAATTGTTATGCTCGACTTCTTCATAAACAATACAAGTTCTTACAGCATTTAAAAGAAGCTTTGAAAAGCTACCACTTGAGTTTTAATTATATTTAGGTAAACAGAATGGTTAGCCTTAAGCCTCTGCAAACCAAATACTGTAATCTTGATTCAACGATTACAGAAAAGAAAGTGAAACTGTCCCTAAGTAAAAACAAATCAATGTAACTGATTATTCACAGACCTATGCACCTGCATGAGTGACACGGTAAAAGCAAGATGTTTAAAATGCGAACTTTGAAGAAAAGTTATCCTACACAAACAGCAATGAGAACCTGAGTCCGGGTTGTTACTTTGTAAAAGGGGCGTTAACTAGTTTCCCAACACTTTTTGTTACTTGAGTGTATTTACTTGAAAGAACTACAAACAAGCGAGCCCTAAGGCCTTCAAACATAAAAGAGCTATTCAACAAAAGTAATCTCAACTGTATTCATTCTAGGGAGGTTAGATTCCTAGATTGTAAAACTTTGGTACCTTCACATTTTCATTTCAAACATCTGAACCCAATCCTTCCCATCTGCCTTTTCCTCCAGGTAAGTTGGTTCTCCGAGCCCCAAAGATAAAGAACATGAGGGAGAAGGGCACACTTGCTTTTTTCGGAGAGAAATGAACTACGGGGCTCCTCCCCGCCCCCCCCCCCACACACACCCCAGCCGCCCGCCTCTCCTTCGGGTGCCCGCTCCGGCGTGGACAACTCTGGTGTTCTGCGGAGAAGCCTAGTAGACCGCGCCCGGGTGGGAAAGTTTGTCTGGGGCGGGGTGGGGGTGGGGAAGCCAGCCCCGAGCTCCGAGGGGCGCCCGGGAGCCGGAGGTGGCAGCCACGCGGGGGGCGGCGGGCGGGCCCCAAACGCCGGCTCCACTGTCCCGGCGTGCACACGCCCACCCCAGCAGCTCCAAACCCGGCCGGCCGCCCGGGAGCTGCCGGCTGCAGCCCGGTTGGGCCAGCGGGCCGAGGGGGCGGGCTGGGGCCGGTGGGGGTGGGAGCGCAGTGGCCATGGCAACCAGGGGGGTCCGGCCCTCCCCGTGCAGCCCCAGTGCTGCCTACGCTGCGAGCCCGCCCGCCTGCCGTGGCCACCGCCTCCTGCTTCGCGGGCCTGGCTCGGCCAGGAGGCAGCAGCGCCGGTCCCGCAGCCGTGGGGTCCCCGGGCCGCCCGGCGGCTGTAGAGGGGGCGGCGGGCGAGGGGCCGCGCCAGTCCCGGCGGGCCGCGGCCAGCTGAAGGTGGCGGGGCGGCTGAGGCCGGGAAGCCAGGACACGCGGCCCGGCCCCACGCCGGCCTGCAGCGGGCGGGAAGGAGGCGGGAGCTTACCTGACCCGGCTCGGCACTCGCTCCATCCCCCTCGGCCGCCGCCGCCGCTGCCGCCGCACACAGCCCAGCCGCCCGGCGGGGGACAATGACGTGCCTCCATCCGGGCACCGCCGCCGCCGCCTCCGGGTCAGCACCGCACCCGCAGCTCGCCGGCCGGGCCGCCAGGGGGCGCGCCCGCACGCGCCGCCGCCACGGCCTCCTCCGCCCAGGGGCCGTCGCGCAAGAGGCGCGGCGCGCAGCTAACGGGCCCGGCAAGCGCGGGAGGGGCCGTCGCCCAAGGGCGGCGGGGCACGGGCTGGCGTCAGCTAAGCGCCCGGCGCTGCCGGAGAGCGCACACTGATTGGTCCGACGCGCTGATTGGCGGGACGCACTGATTGGCTGGGTATCCAGCAGCGGGGCGGGGAGGGGCGGCTTCCGTCCCGAGCTCCCGGCCCTAGCTGGGGCCCTGCAGCGGGAGTACACCTGAGCTTCCCACCTCTGAGGAGTGGTACCCCTCCTGCGCTTGTCCCTACGAACGAGAACCCTGGACTCCACCATCTCCAGCTTTTCAGGCCCACGGGTTAGCACTGCGACGGGGTTGGGGAGGGAGCGCTTCGCTGTCCACCACACGGAGCCCGGCTGTGCAGAGGGACAGACCATGCACCCCCTGGACATTTCACCTCAAGCCTTAGCGCTGCAGTTTGAGGCAACAGAGGAGGCGCTTGCTCGCCAGGGCTACAGTTACACTTCTTGTCACTTACTGGATCGCAAGGTTGGACGAGAGTAATTCATCCTTGCATCTCTCCTCTACACGCCTGCCTGTGGCGTCCGTTTAGGACACAGCCCTCAAGTGCACTAACTGCTGACCCCTTGCAGCATCAGTTCCCTCCACCCTACTGACCCAGGGAGCTGTGATCCTGACCACCACCCACTGGCAGTCTTTCTCACTAAGCCTGGTCAGACTAGCTCCTCCTGCACTCCACCCTGGTTTCACTTCACTACTGTGGACAGTTTTGTTTGTTTTAAAACACAAAGCATGTCATTTCTCCTCTTCAGAAAAGAAGCTGAACTCCTTAGCTTGGGCATTGAAAGTCCTGTTTCCCAGTACAGGTGAGTCTGAGGCAGGAGGATGCAAAGTCTGAAGACAGCCTGTGCTACACAGTGATACCCAGACTCAAAACAAAACAACGCATTTCCTTCCTTTCTTTATGTGTTCCAGCCACAGCCTGCTCTGCTAACCTTTTAACATTGTTAAGAGCTAAGAGGCCTATACTTACCCATGCCACCAATTTATTACTGTTCCTGTAGGTTGGGGGCTTAGCTAGATGGCATCCATTTGTGCTGTGCCCCCATCCCCACTTCCTGGCACTGGACAGCCACTGTAACTGTGGCTGAAACGCTGTTCCAGCTGTGACCACTTCAAGTTCCCTGCACTGGCCTTAGGAAGCAGCTCTCTTGAAGCAAGACAGAGTAGAGTGGATTCTAGAAGGTACTATAGACATCTCACCTGCTCAAAGCATTGCTGCCTTGCAGCGCTTACCGTATACATCCCTCCTGGCTACATGAGTAGGCTGTGCCCTCACCGTTTCTTTCCTGAGGGCAGGCTTTTTTTTGAGAAAGGGTATCATCTAGTCCTGGCTGCCCCCAAACTGGCACTGATCCTTCTGCACCGACCTCAAGAGAATTGAGATTACAGGGGTGCCTGGTATCTCTCTCTCTCTCTGTGTGTGTGTGTGTGTGTGTGTGTGTGTGTGTGTGTGTGTGTGTAGTGCCCACACGTTGGCACATACATGTGATGGGGACATGCACATGTGTATGTGTGCATGTGCATGCCAGAGGAGACCTTCAGGCACCATGAGTCAGATGCACTAACATTTTTTTAAGACAGTGACTTTCACTGGCCTTGAGCATGCCAAGAAGTCTAGACTGGTTGGCCAGAAAGGCACAGGGACTTGTCTGATTTTATGACCTCAGAGCTAGGCAAACAAGGGTCCCTAGTTGCGTTCTAGTGTACCGTCACTTCAGCCAGCCCAAGACTTCACTTTGACTCTGTTCTCATGTGGGACAACTCCGTTTCTGGATGGGGTCTGTGACCGCATGGGCACATTCCTAACAAGTCTCCTTTCCGTGCCCTCCTGGGGATGTAAGGAGTGAACCTAGATCCTGCTCTGACATCTACACCCTGAATACTCAGAAGCTGTCTGGGAAAGAGGACACAGAAGCACGTTACAGCAGATAACCCAGGTGTCCAACTTACCTCAGGAATTAGCGGGAAGTAATGTGGGAGATGAGGAAGTCTCCTCAACTGGGGAGGAAGCTTGACCCTTAGGGTCAGAGGTATTGGGACCTGGTGACCTTGGTCCCTTTAGGCTGACCTCACCAATAAGCCTCCTAGGAGCAAAGATGAAAAAAATTGTTATTTAGAAAGGATGTTAAAGCTGGGTGCAGTATCGCACTCCTTTAATCCCAGCACTCAGGGAGGCAGCGACAGATGGATCTCTGTCAATTCAAGATCAGCCTGGTCTAAAAGTGAATCCAGGACAGCCAAGTATGTCTCAAAAATCGGGGGGTGGGGTGGGGGGGGAGGATATTAAGAGTTGGCAAGATGGCTCAGAAATAAAAGTGTTTGTTGACCAGAGTACTCGTGTGGGTCTCCCACAGTGAAAGGGGGGAAATGTGTGCTCTCAGACACCCCAAACTGTATAGTGTGCGTGCATGCGTGTGTGTGCACTCACACAGAAAAAAAAAACATTTTAACAAAAATTATTTTGGACTGTTGAGTGAGTTCATTGGGTGGAATGCCAGCATAGCATACAGACTCCAGGAGATTCCCTCCCCTGCACAGTGTAAAGGGATGCCTTTCATCCCAACACAGGGGAGGCAGAGGCAGGCAGATCTCTGTGAGTTCCAGGACAGTTAGGGATGCATACTGAGACTCTGTCTTGAAACAACAACAAAGCTGCAGGGAACTAAGTCAGGAGTTCAGTGTCATAATAAGAGCCATGGGGACTCCTTGGCCATCCTACACAGCTACACAAGATGGCAAAGTGGCACGAAAGGCTCCTCCCTTCAAGCCTCTGCTCCTTGTCATCTCTTATATGTGAGGGTGACGTGCATCAGGCCTTCCCTCTGGTGTGGCCCTGGCCGTACACATGCCTTGAAGCAGTGCTTCTTGTTCTCCGTGTCCTTTAGTTCTCTGAAGTTATCTAGGAAAGGGGCTGACGGGACATAGGACAAAAGAAAAGCCAGGTGTCTAATTCACCTCAAAAGGAAGGGGCAGTCGCTTGGGAGTTTTGGAGAGGGGGACTCCAATTGGTGGGGGCTGGCAGAGGACTTGACCCCAAGGGTCAGAGGTTCTAAAACCTGGTGATGTAGGGCTCTACTAGCTGAGTGCACCAATGAGCCTCCTGGGACAGAAGAGAAAGGATTGTCATCAGGGAGAGTTCTTAGGGACAAGCCAGATGGTTTAACTAATGAGGGCACTTGCCACTGGCCTGGCCGTCTGAGTTCATCTCAGGATCTACATAGTGGAAAGAGAACAGACCCCTGGAAGTTGTCCATCTACAAAGGACCCTGCACATAGGGTGCAATAGCACAGAACAATAATAAACGGAACTAAGATATTACGAGAAAGGAAATATTAGAAGTGTGGTGGGGCTGGGAGTGTGCTGTCCAAACATTCAGGAAAGCCGTAGCTCCTCTCCCCAGCTCCAAATAAAGAGTACAAAGTAGATGAGGCTTGTGGTTCTAGCTCTCCTTAGCCCCCGCGTTTGCTACTTTGTGGGTCCTTCTTGTTTCCACCCGCTCCACTCCTCTTCTTCCACCCTTTCAAGCCTGTAACACTAGATAGGAGAGGAAGAAGGATTAGGGGCATCGAGTTCCTTGGGGCAAGTTTGATTTTCACCATCAGGATATCTAATTTCTTCTTCCTCCTTCTGTCTTTCTTCTTTCTTCTTCCTCCTCCTCCTCCCTTTCCTTCCTCTTCTTCTTGTTTCTTCTTTCTACATAACTACTTAACTGCAAACAACAGCATCCAACAACCAACCCCAAGCGATCAGGGCACCCCATACCCCCACACCTGGATTAAAATGAAAATATATTCCCATAATATCTCTGTGGTTTTTTTTTCTCAAGGAAACCAGAGTTATAAAAATTCTCACTATAATTCTTGAACATAGAAGCAGCTGAATTAGGGTTCCAGGTGATGGTCATGCTACATGGTCAGTGGGACCGTGAGATGGTATTAAAGAAGCTTGTATGCTCTCCCCCCCCTTCCCTCCTCTCCCCCTTCCTTTCCCTCCCTCCCTCCCTCCCTCCCTCCCTCCCTCCCTCAGAATCTCTGCGCATACTTCTTTTTAGCTTTTGTGTTTGATGGAGGGTGTGCTGTGCAGTAGTGGGCATGTGCAGAGCACAAGACATCTTCAAGTATTGGTCGTCACTGTCTACTTTTTAGGCACAGGGTTTCTTCTTCACTGAATGCACCAGCATCACTGTCCTGTGAGTGTCCAGTCTCCTGTGCCCGGCTGATGTCTCCCACCTGCCTGCCAGGACTTTGCATGCGTTCCAGAGACTCAACTAAGGTCTTTGAACTTGCTGGACAACCACTGAGTGCATTCATCTGGCTCCCCTGCTGCCCCCATTTCTGACAGCCCAGCTAGCCTGTAAAGTGCTGTTTTTCCATGTGACCCTCCAACTGACTATTCGGGCCTCCGGCATGTTGGGATTACCTGCCCAAACCACCACATGTGGCTTTGTCCCCCCCACTCCCAACCTTGTATTATACCACTTGTGGCCAGGCCTGGAGGGTGGGTCAGTGACTGGCTAAGCACATTCCTTCTAGGTCTCCCTTGGGTCACGTGCTGAGGCTATAGGGTCCTTATCACCCAACTCTAACGGCTCCATCCACTGATACACTGCAGGTGTCTAGGTAAGGTGCTGAGGCCAATAAGACAGAGGGTTAGCCACGTGGCTAACTCACCTCAAGAAATAAGGGATGTAACTTGCAGAGGAGCTCCAGTAGGTGGACGGTGGACAATGGGCTCCTTGGGACCTGATGACCTTGGGGCCCTCAGTATAGGTACACCAACGAGTCTCCTAAGAGCAAAGAAATGAGTTTCTCATAAGAAAGCGTGAGTGGCTGGCGAGGCATCACAGCAGATAAAGGCCGTTGTGTCCCAAATGGAGGGGGAAAGAACTGACCGCCGTGAGTCATTATCTAACCTCCTTAGGTATACTATGGAGGCTTTTTAATAAATATATAAATTAACTTTTGTTTTGTGAGACAGGGTTTCTCTGTGTAACCTTGGCTGTCCTAGACTGTCTTTGTAGACCAGGCTGGCTTTAATCTCACAGAGATCTTTCTGCCTCTGTCTCCCCAAGTGCTGGAATTACAGGCGTGTACCACCGTGCCTGGCTGGATTTTTTGTTTTGTTTTGTTTTTGTTTTGTTTTGTTTTGTTTTTTGTTTTTTGTTTTTCGAGACAGGGTCTCTCTGTGTAGCCTTGACCATCCTGGACTCGCTTTGTAAACCAGGCTGGCCTCAAACTCACAGCAATCCACCTGCCTCTGCCTCCTGAGTGCTGGGATTAAAGGCATGTGCCACTACCGCCCGGCTGGAATTAATTTTTTAACAATAACCAAAAAAAAAAAAAAAGACATTTAGACTTGGAAATAAAGTCAACTGGTTGAGAGCTAGCCAAGGGCAGGAGGAGGCGTGAATTCCCTCCCAGCACCCATTAATGGAACACGGTGGCTAACGACTGTACCATTCCTGCTCCTGAGGGTAGACACAGCTTGGTGACATGAGTCCTTGGCCACCCAACATGGTTACATGAGACCATGAAATCCCACTAAAGGCTCTGCCTTAGAATCTCAGATAATTAAAAAAAAACAAAAAACAAAAAACTTTGGCCAGGTGGTGGTGTACACCTTTAATCCCAGCACTCCGGAGACAGAAGCAGGCAGATCTCTAAGTTTGAGGCCAGCCTGGTCTACAGAGTTCCAGTACAACCTAGAGCTACACAGAGAAACTCTGTCTCGAAAAACAAAAATATCAACTTGTGGACACTTGCACTGTGTGTGTGTGTGTGTGTGTGTGTGTGTGTGTGTGTGTGTGTGTGTTGTAGTAAGGGTGTTGTGAGCTTTAGTGCACATTTTGTAGGACACAGGTCATCCTTGTAGGCCAGGCTAAATACTGTTGCCGGCTTTGAGATGAGTGATACCTACTGGGCTTTTACATGTCTCTGTGGGGGGTTGGGAGATGGCTCAGTGGTCAAGAGCACTGACTGCTCTTCCAAAGGACCTAGGTTCAATTCCCAGCACCCACATGGCAGGTCACATATCTCCATGGGACTGGGATACAGTTGCCAGAAAGTACTCTGTCCATTAAGCCATGCCCAGAACTTCCCACTCCCTCTTTTTGGGAGTTCAGCTGTCCTGGAGCTTGCATCCTAGTAAACCCTGTGCCTGAGCTTCCTGTGTGTTGGCTTTCGAGATTCACACCACCACCTGTAACTTGGGCCCTCTCTGTGCCTTCTGCCAACTGATCTGACCTGAGACTTCCCTTTCCCCTGCCTGCCAAAGTGGAATCCCCTCTGTAGGTGGCATCTGTGACTATATAAAAATGCCATTTCCTCCTGTGTATCCTTCAGGATGTCTCCTGGGGCTGAGAGCTTGTTAGCATCCCAGCTCTGACATCTCCACCTAGCACAGTGTGTACCAATGAGCGGGGCTTGGGAGACAAAAGACAGAAGAGACGCCAAGAGTTTAACTCACCTCAAAAATAGGGTGAATAACTTGGGAGACTTGGAGAATTCACCTGGGGGAGGCCAACAGTAGACTTGACCCAAAGGGTCAGAGGTCCTGGGACGTGATGACCGTTGGTCCCCTCTGGATAGGCACAATCATGAGTCTCCTAGGAGCAGAGCGAAGGCAGATCATTAGAAAACTTGTCTTGGGAGCTGGCCAGATGGTTTAGCAGGTGAAGACAATTTCCTGCAGCCTGGGGCCCACAGGGCAGGAGAGAATGGACTCCCACTGGTCCACTGACCTCTCATATGCACAGCCCTACACACCCTGGCATGCCCACACAGAATGCATGCAGCTCATAAAAATACTGTAGCAAGGTAAACTGTATAAAGAATGGAGAATAAACTCCATTGATAGGGTGCTAGCTACAGCACAGGCTCCCAGCACTCAATAAACGGTTCAAAGTAGATCAGGCTGTAATCCTAGAAATTCTACAGGTGGGGGGCAGCTGAAGTGGGGTTCATGCCATCATTGGTGAGTTTGGAGTCTTTGGCCATCCTAGGTGCTACAGAAAACCACTAAATGCCATGGAAGACTCTAAGAGTCTCTGCTCACTGTTTTGTTTTGTTTTGTTTTGTTTTGTTTTTTATGTTTTGTGGTAGAGTTGGGACATGTTACAATGGACTTCTGGAGGGCACAAGACATCCTCACGTGCTGACCCTCACTGTCCACTGTTTCTTATTTAGCGTCTCCTCCTCTGCTGCGTAAACCAAGCTATCTGTCCCATGGAATTCCAGTCAGTCTCCGATGTCTGCCTGTATGTACTCTGGTCAGAGGAGAACTGGGAGTAGCAACACTCACTACCTGCTGCGCCTTTGCGCGTACTCTTGGGACTTGACTCAGCTCTTCACACTTGCTTGACAGAAATTCTATGCTTCGTTAATCCATCTTCTCCGCTCCCCCAACTTCTGATAACCCAGGCAAACCTGGGAGACACCTGCTTGCTAGGCTGACTTTGTATGTTAAAGCACCTGCCTGGGCCTTATGAGTGTTGGGACTACCCAAAGTGCCACATGCTGCTTTAAGCCGTATTTGTCTTCTGCCCCTTGAACCCTCATGTGCCGGTCTGACATGTGCAAACCTCCTCTCTGGGTGGGTCAGTGACTGTTTAACCACTTTCTGTCCAGGTCTCCCTTGGGTCACGTGCTGAGGCTATAGGGTCCTTATCACCCTACTCCATCCACTGATACACTGCAGGTGTCTAGGTAAGGTGCTGAGGACAATAAGACAGAGGATTAGCCAAGTGTCTAACTCACCTCAAGAAATAAGGGATGTAACTTGGGAGATGTAGAGGGGAGATCCAATAAGTAGAGAATGGACCGTGGACTTGACCCAGAGGGTCAGAGGTCCTGAGACCTAAAGACCAAGGTCTCTTTGTCCAGGCACGCCAGTGAGACTCCTAGGGGTAAAGATGTGGGTTATCATTAAAAAAGCAAGAGTGGCTGGCAAGATATCACACTAGATAAAGGCTTTTGCCCCCAAGTCTAATGCTCAAGAGTTGAATCACTGGGATCTAAACAGTGGAGGGAACTGACAGCCTTAAGTTGCCCTAGATCTCCTTAGGGATGCCATGGAAGACTTGTGACAATACACAGTATACACATGAATGACATTTAGTGTGAAGTTAACAAAGAATCAATACAAAAAAAAAATTTAAAAGACATTTGGACTTGAAGATAAAGCCAGTTGGTAGGGAGCTAGCCAAACATGGATCAAGCCATGAGTTCCTTCCCAGCACCAAATAAATGGCACATGGTGGCTCAGGCCTGTAATCCACACTCCCTAATTGTGTAACTAGCAGGAGCACAAGTTGAAAGTCATCCTTCGTGACACAGTGAGTCATCACCAACCTACATGGCTACATATTACCAAGATATGCCATTAAAGGCTCTGCCTTAGAATCACAGGTAGATTTCCTTCCTTTAAGTGTGTGTGTGTGTATGCCCACACACATATTACATTATGAGGGTGATGTGTGTCCTGGCACATGAGTAGACACGGGTCATTCTTGAGTCGTTTTCTTCAGTGTCCACCTTTTTTGAGGTAAGGCCCCAGTCTATCTGCCCCATGAAATTCTAGATGGTTTCCTGTGTGTCTGCCATCTTAGCATAGGGAAGCTGAGAATACAGATGGATGCTACCCACTAGGCTTCCGCAGGTCTTGAGACTCAACCCCAGCTCCCTTAGCAGGTGGTCTATTAATCCTTATCTCTCCAGCATCCCATCCTTTAGAGTCCTATGTTTCCGTGGCTCCTGAGCCTCAGCCTCTGAAGTCCCCTGTGAATGAATACCTGAGTGCTGGCAGGTGAGGCCCACACCAGCACATGTTCTTTTGACCCTCATGCTTGTTTGTGCCACTTGAGCCAATCTGGGAATTCCCCCCATAGCCCTGCCTGGCATTAGCAACCCCCACTTCCAGGTGGTACTGACTGGAAAACCATCTTATCTTCCTTCCAGATTTTCTTGTTTCCTCGGGAGGCTGTTTGTCCTTAATACACTACTGGTGTCAAAGAAAGGATCTGGGCCAGTGTAGCATAGAAGATGAGCCAAGACCATCTAACTCACCTCAAGAGACAGGGAAAGTAGTGTGGGAGGCTAGGAGAATTTTCCTGCAGGGGCACTCCAGAGTGGGGGCTGGAACTGGACTTGACCTCAAGGGTCAGAGAGTCCTGGGACCTGCTGACCTAGATCCCTGTTGGCCAAGCACACCAATGAGCCTCCTAGGAGCAGAGAGTATGTCTCATCATTAGGAGAAAAATCTTAAGAGGCCAGCAAGATATTTTAGCAGATAAAAGCTCTCATGGCCCCCAGATCTTCAAGATCCACATGGCTGCCCTCTCTCTTGCTACATAGACAGTATCATGCGTACAGAGCTGTGCACACACAGAATAATGACTGAAAAAGGTGGTTTTAATTAAAGAAATATTAAGAGTGGGTAATAAACTTGGTTGGTAGAGAATTACCTTAAAAGCAGCAAGTTTGAGTCTGCTCTCCAACACTAAATATACAGGGCACAAGTTAGATCAAACCTATCATTCTAGCACTCCCGAAACAGCTACGCGCCAAGGCTGTAGGGCCTCTCCCTTCCACCTCCTCCGTCAGCACCCTTAGTCGCCATGAGGGATCTCAGAAAAGCACCAGGGAGCCACAGGACAAAGACCAGTCAGGTGTCTAACTCACCTCAAGCAATAAGGGGAGTAACCTGGGAGGCTTGTAGGGGATCTCCAATGGGTGTAGGGGGAGCTGGTAATGGACCTGACCCAGAGGGTCAGCGGTCCTGGGACCTGATGACCTAGGTCCCTACTGGCCAGGCACACCAATGAGCCTCCTAAGAGCAAAGATGAGGGACAGTCATTAGGAAGGACAGTAGGGGGGTGGTTCAGGAGGTCGGTGGATCAAGGCTTTGCTGCCAGGCCAGCTACCTGAGTGAACTATGCAGATCCTCAGGACCCACATGGGAAGAGAGAGCTGACAGCACGAGTTGTCCTCACATGACCCATGTGTGTGATGGTATACTGTTGCTGGGTCACACTCACCATCCATGGGCTTCAAATACTTGTAATAACACGAGGCGTAGTCTTAGTAGGGAGGAAGTTCTGTTGACAGAATTCTAGCCTTGTATGCAGGAAGCCAGTGATTCCCTCAGCACCGAGGGGCACATGGGAGCTCAGGCCTTTGTCCTGGTTCCCCCAAAGGTGATGGGAGAGGAAACAGCAGTTCAAGGTCCTCTTTGGTGAGCCAGCGAGTGCCTGGCCATCCCTTATGTTTTCATGACCCCATGAGGGTCCATTAAAGCCTTTCCCTCTGAATCTCCACCTCTACTTCATGTCTTTATGTGTGTGCTTCCGTGTGTGTCTTCACACCTGTGGACTCACACACATTCATCTGGGAACAGGCACATCATGCCCCGTGACAGTATTTGGGGGAAACCAGGCGTCACAAGATGTGGTCCTACCCTTTTCTCCATCTTGCTCAGTATCTTTTACATCTGTGCCCTCGCCACAAACTGTTGCGTAGCTTCAGAATGTTTAAATCTCTGGTTGAACAAAGTTGCACGGAGAGCGTGCCCTATGTGCCCTCGGGGCTCAGTGCTGCCTGTGCTCTTGGGATACGCTCAGAGGCGTACGCTTGCCTGCAAGTGTCCTACCCATTAAGCCACGTCCTCAACATTGGATCTCGATGGCCGAGGTTCCAGGGCAGCCTGGAGCATGCGGTGTTTTCCAGGGTAATGTCTAAGTAGTAAGCTACCTCAATGGTAAATCTCTGTGAGCCCCTGAGTGTTGGTTTTTCAAGCCCCACCCCCTTCACCCACCTGTACTTTCAGGCCTCATTCACGTCTCCCATACCTGCTGACCCACCCAAGTCTTCTCCCCTGCCTAGCACAGGAACCACTCTCTCTCTCTGTGTGGGACGTGAGTGTACAACCATCCTTCTCGGTCCCCTCCTGGGCAGGGAAGGTCTTCCCTGTCCCACCATCAACATTTACAACCACGGGCACTGCAGGTGTCTCAGAAAGGAGCTGAGGGTAGAGGGCATGGGACGGAGGGTAATGCAAGTCTCCCGCTCACCTCAGGAAATAGGGGCACAGGGCGGGTATAGAAATCTCCTCCTGCAGGGGAGCTCCAGTGGGTGTGGAGCCAGGAGCGGACTTGACCCAGAGGGTCAGCGGTCCTAGGACCTGATGGCCTAGGTCCTACTGGCCGCGCACACCAGTGAGCCTCCTAGCCTCCTAGGAGAAAGATGTCGTAATGTAGGGCCTCACTATGAGCATCTTCCATCCCAGTGCTGCTCAGGTACCCCGAGGTTGTAGGACCTTTCCCTTTCCACATCCCCCATCATCATCCTAAGCTCCATGAGGGATCTCAGAAAAGCGCTAGAGAGCTACAGGACAAAGACCAGTCCGGTTTCTAACTCACCTCAAGAAATATGGGGAGTGACCTGAGGGGCTTGGAGAATTCTCTGGCAGAGGAGCTCCAAAGGGGGTAGGGGGGCGGTAACAGACCTGACCCAGAGGGCCAGTGAATCTGGGACCTGATGACCTAGGTGGCTACTAGTCAAGTATTCCAATGTGCGTCCTAAGAGCAAAGAGGAAACACTGCCATTTCCGCTATTGAGAGGCTGGTGTGATAGAACCACACCTTTAATCCCAGCACTTCAGTAGGAAGATGCAGGTGGATTGCTGTAATTTGTTGGCCACGCCTGTCTGCAAAGCAAGCTCTGAACAGCCATGGCTACACAGAGAATCCCTGTCTTGACAAATCTAAAAAAAAACAAACCAAAATAACAACAACAAAGTAAGGTCATTGAAGACTTTAGTTAACCAAAGCTTTTGCTGCCAGTCCAAATTCTGGCATGAACTATCTAGATCCTAGGACCCACAAGGGAAGAGAGAACTGACACCAGCAAGTTGTCCTCAGACCCATCCATGTGTGTCGTGGTTTCCAGTTTCTGGGTTACAAATCACAACCTATGGGAGTCAAATACTTTTAATAAAACAAAGCATAGTCATGGTAGGGAATAAGCTCCATTGGCAGAGTGCTGTTCTAGCAGGCAGGAAGCCAGTGGTTCCGTCCTTGGGACTGAAGGGCACATGGGAGCTCAGGCCTTGGATCCTGGGACTCCCAAAGGTGGTGGCAGAGGAAACAGCAGTTTAAGGTCGTCCACCGGTGATAAAGTGAGTCCCTGGCCATCCCACATGTTTTCCTGATGCCATGCGGGGCGATCAAAGACGCTGCCGGAATCTCCCTTTGTTCTGCTTCGTGTGCTTTCATGGACTCACCTGTGAGTATGTGGAGGACACTGGCAGTCATGTGCTCTTCCCCGTTCTCCTTTTTGATCACTACCGTTTCTCTGCTGTGCCCTCCCACTAGCTGTCAAACCTTCAGAATGTCTACATCTCTGCCTCCCAGGTGCACCGAGGAGCACAGCCCGTGTGGCCTGCTCTCCTCACCGAATGCTGTCTATGCTCTTTGGACTCACACTGCAATCGTCCTTCTGGCTGGCAAGCGCCTTACCCACCCATTCACCATCTTCTCATGTCTGGCTCTGCTGTACTACAGATGATCCAGGCCAGCCCAGGACCCGCCTATGTTTCCCAGGCCAACATCTAAATGATACATCTCCATGAGCCTCCTGCGTGTAGGCTCCTCACGCCCACCCCTTCAACCACATGTACCCACTCAAGTGTTCTCTCCTGCCGAGTACAGAAAACACTCCTCATATGTGTGGGATCTGTGAGTGTAGAGCCCTCTCCCTCAGATGTTCTCGGTCCCCTCCTGGGGAGGAAAGGTCTTCCCCATCCCACCTCCAACACTGCAACCACGGGCACGGCAGGTGTCTCCGAAAGGAGCTGAGGGCGGAGCACATGGGGTGGAGGGTAATGCAAGTCTCCCACTCACCTCACGAAATAGGGGGAACAACTTGGGATGCTTGTAGAAGTCTCCTCCTGCAGGGGAGCTCCAGTGGGTGGGGGGGGGGCCAGGAGCGGACTTGAGGGTCAGAGGTCCTAGGACCCGATGGCCTAGGTCCTACTGGCCGCGCACACCAATGAGCCTCCTAGGAGAAAGATGCAGGACTGTCACCAACAAAATCTATTGGTCCAGCTACCACACATAACTAGTGTTTTGATCAAGACCCATATGGTGCGGTGTGTTATTCCCACCCAGTCAGTGTAACCCACATAGCTGCTTCAGCATCTCATCTTTTCATATACTCTGGGTGGTGACGAACATGTGGCATGGTACCTCTACCACACGCTGTTGGTCCCCACTCACCAACTTTTCTGAGTCAGAGTCTCTTCTCCAACATGGCATTTAGGATAGATGCATAGAAGCATCTAGATAGTCTCTTCTCTACTCTCACCATACAAGTTCTGGCCTATGGTACTCCCTCAGTTTTTACATGTGTTTAGGGTACTCAGTCTCAGGTTTCCCAAGCTTATTGTGAAAGGACTTTTTATCCTTTAAGCCATCTCTCCAATATTCTCCATCCACTGTGTCTGAAATTCCAAGCTAGCCTGGGATGTCCTCTATTTTCCAGGGTGTCCTGGATTTAATACATCTGGCTATAGATGCTGACTGTTAAAATTCAACATGGGACCTCCCTGTCCGTGTGGTAACTCCTCTTTGGGTGGATCCTGCTGCTGTAAGGTCTTTACCTCCCACTTTTTGATGTCCCCATCCTTAGTAGTCTTGCAGAAGTATGCAGGAGGTGCAGTGCTGGCACCCAGGACACACGTTAAGCCAAGTGAGTAACTCACCTCAAGATATAGATGACGGTAACTCAGGCTCTGGAGAAATATACTGCAGGAGAGATCTTCTTGGTGTGGGCCCAGTAATGGACTTAGCCACAAGGGTTAGAGGTCCTAAGACCAGATGATATTGGTCCCTACTGTCCACACACACCAACAAGTCTCCTAGGAACAAATAATTGAAAATTCATTAAGTATCTTAAATCTGTTCCATCCCCCATCTTTTATTTTAAAATGATTTTATACTATGTGTGCTTATATATATGTATGTGTGGACATGTGCCACAATACACATATAGGGGTCAGAAGACAACTTGTGAAAGTTGCTTTTCTCCTTTTACTGCTTGTGTCCTGGGAGCCCAAGTGAGGCTGTCAGGTTTTCAGCATCATTACTCACTGAGCCATCTCTATGGTCCTGTCGCCCAGTTCGTGTGGTGTTTGCTGTGTATACAACCTTGGTTTATTCTCTTTCTCTTTCCTGTGTATGTGTACACGTGTCCCCTTGCACGCACTCATTTTCATGCATGGTTTGTAGAACTGTAATCTTGTGAACCTCAGGACTTAGATAGTTCAGTCTAGCTCATAATATTTTGAACTTGAGGGTCCAGGTCAACTAGCCAACAACATATCTGTGACTCCTCCCTACTCATTTCATTTTTTTGTTGTTTGTTTTCTCTTCTCTCCTCTGTCTCTTTCCTATCTCCCTCTCTCTGAAACTAGATCAAATGTAGACCAGGCTCTTATCAAATGGGTTATATGCCCCAGAATGATCTGTAACTCTTGACATACTCGCTTTCACTTCCAAGGGCTGGGATTTAATGACATGGGCCACCACACCGTGTTCCCTTTTCATGATGTCTTAGACAAAAGAATCAAACCCAGGCGGCTCTGAAATTTATATTACATGGATGTGCAGTATTCAGGGATTTAAGGTAGGAGGGCATTCCAGACACAGCGCTTACTTTTGGCCAGAGCAGAGTGACTGAAATTAGGTGTCATGGTCAAAGAAGATTAGGCTCTCTGACAGTCTACAAAGGCGGCAGGCGGTAAGGCCTGAGTCCATGGCCTCAAGGTCTAATGAGACCCTTGGTTGCCATCCCCAAAACATTACTGCTAAAATCTACCAGCCAGTTCTCGTACATGTGGTACCAACCCATTCTTCCCTACAGAAAGTGGAAGGGGCGGAGCCGGCGGAAGTTCTATTTCCACCAGGCGCCAAGAGATGAATGCGTAACTTCCTCTCAGAGAGGGGGGATACTTCCGGTGAAAGAACCCAGGCCAGCCCTACGGGTGCCGATTGGGGCCTAGCGCAGTGCGTTTGCGGGTTGTCCCTGCATTGCGCGCGCGGTAAGCGTTACTAACGGACAACTCCTGCCTCAGGGATCTCAGAGTGATGCTTCGGGAACTGTGGACCCTCTTGCCTGTTATCCCTCCTACCCAGCCCCTGATGATGTTCATGAAGGATTGGGGTATGAAACTAGGTAGCTGCAGCTGTGGCTCTAGTTAAGGACCGCGTGAAGCATGTTGGAGAATAGTGTTTCCAGCTCACCTCAAAGTTTTTAAAAAAAACAAAAAAACCCAAAAACCTACCCGGAACGGACGCCCAGATTCGCTGACTAGACAGTCGAGCAAAATCGATCTGAGAAAAAGAATTGGTGCACGTTAATTTGAACCAAATCTCCTAGGAGCCAAGACTAAAGAGTCAGCACTCACCAAAGGAGACCGGGGTACGAGTTCCTGAGAACCTGCTGTAAATACGCCAGCGTACTTAATGTCACTTGGAACCTCATGTTAAGTAACATCCAGATCTCCTTCCCAAATGAAGGACCGACCGTGGCACAGGTCAAGTAAGACTCAATCCTATTCACCAATGTGTGCGTGGGCGTGTGCGTGAATATAATAAAAATTTCTAAACCCTCATAAAAAATGACATTATTTGAGGACCCACTGTTATAATGGCACTAAAAACATAAGGGTGCTGTTTTTTGAGACCATGTCTTGCTATGAACAGGCCCTCCACTTGCGCTATTTCTCTCTTTGCTTCACAGTGCTGAAATTACAGGGTTAAGATGCTGTGCCCAGCCTCTTTGGTGGTTTTTCAGACTGGGTGTCCTTTAGCCCAGCTAGCCTTAGACTTGGGATGTAGCTGGGATTTGCCTTTGAACCCCTTGATCTTTCATCCTGCATAAGTGCTGGGAATACAGTGTCGTGCTACCATGCCTGGCTGGGTGTTCGTGATTAAAGCTTTGCCAGAAGAATTGTGTATATACATGAGAAGTTTATGGTTTGGGTTTTTAAAACAAAAACAACACTTGTAATATATCCTTTGCCTCTTGTACTGACATTGAGTCCTCAAAGCTGACAGGACTGAAATTGGAGTGACCCTCTTATACTGGCAGTTAGCTGTGGAAATCGCCATGTAAAGGTGTCTTTAATGGCTCAGGGAATAGCAAGAGTCAGGTTCAGCGAGGATCCCTTATTCACCTATGGGGAAATTAAGAAGGCGAGCCAGATGTGGCGGTACACTCCTGTAATCCCCGCACTTGGGAAACTGAGGCAGAAGGATCACTAACTTAGAGGCCAGTCTGGACTATAATGTGTGTTCTAGACTAGTCTGAGCTATAGAGTGATGCCTCGTGCCAGAAAATGGAAAGGAAGAAAAATATTTGAAAAAAGCCGCAATAGAAGTGGTGGGGGTGTAGCTCAGTAGCACATTGTCTAGGTCAGGCAAGGCCCTGGGTTGGACCCCCAGCATCACCAAATCTAAAGGAGGAGAGAGAGCAAAAGTAGGCGTGCTCACCTGCCAAGTCAAGCTGAACCTGAGCTAACTGTCACTGTGAAGGTAAGAGCTACCAAGTGAGGGTTCCAATCCTGATGACATCACAAGTGTTGCTTAGAAACGAGTAAACAAAAATTTTACTGGCCAGTCCTTAGCCCAACATGATGCTTAAGATATAGTTTATTATTTATTTATTCTTGTGCCACAAATTACCCTTTAACAAATATTTATTTACTCAGAGCATCTGAAAGTCCAAAAATCAGTGTAATTTTTTTTTCTTCCCTTTAAACAGTGATGAGAGGGACAAGATATCCATCATGGTATCTTTTGAACTCATTTTAAAGCCATGTAGTATTTATTCTGTGACAGGGATCCCACAGACCAATCTCAACAGAGTGAGAGGGAACTTGACAAGGGTGTGACAGCCAGGAGTGACTATTGGTAGGCACCATCTTGAAAGCTAGCTACCACCTTTTCCCAAACTCTGATTTGAAAGCACACTCACCCCCGTCTCTCTCAGGGCAGGCAGGGCTCACACCCCCAGTGTTCCTCCTACGCCTGCCTCCCTAGTGCTGGAGTTATAGGTGCCCCACTATGCCCGCCATTCATGATCCCCTTAATTTTTGGAGGCCAGTTATTATGTAGCCCAGCTGGCCTCATAGCAGTAGCTATGTAGCCCTGGGTGACCTCAAACTTGAGGCAGTCCCCCTGCCTTCACCTCCCAAGTGCATGCGATACAGGGATGTGCCACTATGCATGCCTAGGTACTTTTTAGCCAGACTTTGCCAAAAGTTTTCCATCTGAGAGTTTTGTGGTTCTATATTAATACCAAAAAAACCCTAACAATGCGTTTGCCTCTTGTACTGACATTGAGACCTTAAACCTGAAAGGATTGATTGTTAGCTGTGGAAATCACCATGTAAGATGTGTGACCCAAAGAATAGCAAGAGTTATCCACAAAGTGCCCAGAACTGTTAAGGAAATGAAAGAACATGAGGCATAAAAATACTGGGTCCTGATGTTTTAAAAAAAAAAAAAGCTTGATTTCTTTAACACCAAATAAGCAAAATCACTATATGATACTATATATAACATACTTACATATGTTTATTGGTCTTAACTCCCTGCTTCTAAATAAATACAGTTTTATGATTGATAGTATCTATGCATAGCTGTTAATAACCATATTTAAATATTCAGGCAATCATGACGGTTAGTAATGGTAGCTATTTGAGTTTTCTTTATGTCTGTTTGTTTTTTGTTTTGCTTGTTTTTCAAGACAGGGTTTCTCTGTGTAGCCCTGGCTGTCCTGGAATTCACTCTGTAGTCCAGGTTGGCCTTGAACTCAAGAGATCCACCTGCCTCTGCCTCCTGAGTGCTGGGATTACAGGTGTGCGCCATCACACTTGGCGGAGTTTCCTTTTGGCTCTATTGACTTCTAGTAAATTTAGAGAGCTGACCTTGTGGTGCTAGAGGCCGAAGCTAGGGCCTCGTGCATGCTAAGCAAGTCCTGTATCACCTGGTCACACCTCTAGCCTGAGAGGGCTGATCTTAAGTCTCCAGGGCTGTGGTTGGGAGGACCAATATTAGGGTGTGTGTTGTTAAGGGTGTTAGAGGGGACTGTAGACAATCTGTAAGCAAAGCCACGTAGATGTATACAGAGTACAGACCACCATTGCTTTAGAGTGTGTCCATCCGTGCTGTGAAGAGATGATGGAGTGGAGAAGGCGGGCATTAGCCAGCCCTGGTGGCCATGTTCCTCATTCACCTAGAGTTCAGTGGAGCCCAGGAAGTCGTCACTCTACTGAACTGTATCCACAACCCTTCAATGTAGTTTTAATTCACATTTCTTGGATGGCTAAGGTTGTTGAATACTTTGCAAGATTATTGGCTATCTTTATCTTTTCAGAAGTAGCTGTTCATTTCATTAGCACATTGATTGGGTTGTTTGAATTAATTGTATATACTGTAGCTCTAAATCCCAGGTTAGTCAGCAAAGATTTCCCCTCCCCGCCTTTCAGGCTGTGTGTTCCTGCAGTTGTTGCTTTTGGTGTCTAGAAGCCTTTTATTTGTATCCAGTCCTATTAGATGTTAGCAGCATTTCTGAGTGATGGAAGTTCTTTTCAGAAGGTGCTTGCCCATGTCTTAGAGTGTGTCCTACTTAAGGGCTTCAGAGTTCATCTTGCATTAGGCTCTTGGCTGGACTTTGAATTGGTTTTGGACAGGGAGAGGAGCTACAGATCTAGTTTCAGTTACCTACATGTTTTCCCAACACTATTGCAACAGACTGTCTTTTCTCCAGTGACTATTTAGGCATCCTTATAAAAACTCATGGACTGACTGTGGAGGTTTGCATCGGGGTCTCTATTCTGGTCTGTTATCTCAGTGTCTGTTGTGTGCAGGTGCCATGCTGTTTTGTTACTGAGGATTAGGAAGATCCTAATGTGGCCATGCCTCCAGCACTGCTCTTTTTGTTCAGTAATGTCCTGCTATATAGGGTGATTTTATTTTGATTTACTTATTATTGACGGTCCGTCCGTGCAAGCCTGGAAGTTGCTGTGTAGGCAAGGATGACCGAGCTCCAGATCCCCTGCTTCTACCCCGAGTGCTATGATTCAGGAGCACATCCCCGTATCTGGTTTATATGGTGCTGGGGACTGAGGCCAGGGCTCCTGCATACTAGCGAAGCACACTTCCAGCTAAGCCACATCCCTGGTGCACTCCTCATGTTTTGAGACAGGGTCTCATAGTGTAGACAAGGCTAGCCTGGAATTTCCCTTTCTGCCACAACTGGTCTTTTTGGTTTTTTGAGACAGGGTCTCTCTGTGTAGCCTTGGCTGTCCTGGACTCCCTTTGTAGACCAGGCTGGCCTCGAACTCAGAGCGATCCGCCTGCCTCTACCTCCCGAGTGCTGGAGCCACAGCTGGTCTTAAACTCAGCAATCTTCATGTTCCATTATGTTGCTCAGGCTACTTCAAATCCCTGAGCTCACATGATCCTCCTGCCTGGGAGGCTCCCGAGTAGCAGGGACTACATGACAATGCTACCTCACCTAGCATTTTTTATAAGTGAAATGACAGCTGAAAAGAAGCCATCTCACTTAGGTTTGTCGGCTGCTTGCTCCTCTACCTCCTGTTTATGGTATTTCTGCATACTGTTAATTGCAGGCAGTTGGGGTGGTGGTGGTGATATTGTTTGAAACAAAGTCTAAACTCATAGCCCAGGGTGGCCTCAAACCTGAAATCCCAGCAATTAGGAGGCCAAGGCAGAAGGCTTTCATTATATTTGAGGCCACAGCCTATGGCTTACACAGTAACTTCTATCCAGTCTGGGCTAAGGCTATGTGAGACATTACCTCAAAATAACAACAAACTAATGAACTCACGATCTTGACTGAGCCTTCCACTACTAGTATTATAGGCTAAACAATATGCCTAGCTAACTTTTATTAACAAATTTCTCCCCCTCCCTTTTGTTTTTTGTCTTTTTAGATATCCTTGGACAGCTTGAAACTCACCGCATTGACCAGCCTGACTTTGGACCCATGGACAAGCATGTCGCCTCAGCTTCCAGGGTGCTGAGATTATAGATT
Source organism: Acomys minous (assembly GCF_964271855.1). Lineage (NCBI taxonomy): Eukaryota > Metazoa > Chordata > Mammalia > Rodentia > Muridae > Acomys > Acomys minous. The sequence continues at coordinate 65,366,087 of NC_140498.1, read as the reverse complement.
TATGCCACCATGCACAGCTCTGGTGGTTTTTTGGGGTTTTTTTGAGACAAGGTCTCCCTTTCTATCCCAGCTGAGTTACAGCAAGCCTCCTGCCCTGGCCGCTAGAGTGCTAGGTTTTCAGCTGTATATGCCCACACCCAACTCGCTTTCTGTACCTTAGGATGTTTTGGCATTTCCTAAAGCTTGAGGGCTTGGGAGAGTCTTATGCTTTTAGGGGAGGTCATTGTTTGGGGCCACAAAGCGCTCTCTACTAGGGGCGTGGCTATCCTAAACAAACCAACCAATCCTCAGTCTGTATTCCCAACAACTTCTTGATTTAAGTCTCATACTCAAGATAGTGTTTCTCTTCCTCTAACTCAGCCAAGGCCAGGTATTAGGAAACTGGCTACAACTCCTGGAGCCAAAAGCCACCACACTACTCCAGTTTGCCAGTGCTGAGCACTTTGCTGGGCCCAGGTTTGCTTTTCCCTTGGAAATGCCAGCAAAGACTCTACCTCAGACTTCCCTGCACCTCCTACTTCTTTATTTTAGGGGCCCGGGTTACTCTGCAACTTTCCACGTAGCCTACTGACCTTGAACTTGTGACTTTCCCTCATCAGGCTCCTGAGTGCTAAGATCGCATGTGCACGTCTGCACAGTGAGCATTCTCCCATCAACCCGTGTCTACTAAATACAGGCTTGATGCTTCCCCCTTGGCCTTGCCTAGCCATGGGGCAGCTCCCCTCTCTGGGTGGGATCTGTGACTGTAGAACCATCTTCCTTCCAAGTTTCCTTCTGGTCCCCTCCAGGGACTGTAAGATCTTTACCATCCCACCTCCAACATCTGCCTCCTTAGTAAGTACCTGTGTCTAGGAAAGGGGTTGTGAGGACACAGGACAGATGACAAACCACGGGTCTTAACTCACCTTGAGAAACAGATGAAAGAAACTCGGAGACTAGTGGGATAGTCTCCTGCTTCGGTGGAAAGCCTCTTGGTGGGGGGTGGGGGACTGTCAACAGACTTAACCACAGGAGTCAAAGGTCCTAGAACCTGATGATTTGGTCACTATCTGTGGCACCTATAAACCTAGAAACAAAGATGGGGGGTTGTTACTAAGAAAGGATACTGGGCGACCAGAAGGACACCTCAGCGGGTAAACCCTGATGACCCCAGTCCTATCCCCAAGACCCACACGTTAGAACAAGGTGACTCCTCCAAGTTGTTCTCTGATCTCCACATGTGCACTGAGGCCTGCATGCCCACCCACGTAAAATAAATGAATTTATGCTTTAAGAAAGGGCAGTGTGACTGAGGAACAACACAATTGGCAGAGTGCTACCCGAATGTGCAAGAAGCCATGGCTTCCTTCTGCCAAACCATGCCAAGGGCAGTCGGTAGCTCAGTCCTGTGCTCACGCACTGCTGATGGTGGGGAAGGCTGGACCAGGAGTTCCTGTCTTCTCTGGGCACACAGTGAGTCCTTCACTACGCTGCAGGGTTACAGGAGCCCATGCAGTGCCAGTAAAGGCTCTGCCTCCATCTCTGCTCAGTCTCATTCTTTTTAATCTCTGAGTGTTTGTGTATGAGTGGGGGGTAGGCAACACATGGCACGGTGCGTGTGTGCAAGCCACAGGGCCTCCCTGGGCATCAGAGCTTGTCCTCGGCCTTCTCTTGGGGCAGGGTCTTTTGTTCTCCTTTGCATGTGGCAGCCTAGCTGCCCACACGCTTCTGTAGAGTCTTCTCTCTCGCCTGTTCTCTCACCCCAGGAGAGCCAGGAGTACTAACACAGGGTGCCCCACTTGTTGGGCTTAGAGGCCCCCCATCACCACATGCGGGCCTTAACCCTCATTCTTCTCTTCTGCCACTTGAATTAATCCCTCTCTGTGTGGGATCTGACTGTATAACCATCTTCTTTCCAAGTTGGCTTAGGTTACCTCTTGGGATTATAAAGACTTTACCTTCCCACCTCCAATGTCTGCGTCCTTAGTATATATACACTGCAGGCATCCAGAAAGGGGGCTGGGTGGGCCATAGGGCACATAGCCAGCCAGGTAGGTATCTAATTCACCTCAAGAAATAGAGGGAAGGAAAAAAAAAAAAAGGAAATAGAGGGAAGAGACTTGGGACTTCTCTCTGAAGGGACAGCCTAAGGGTGAAAGGCAGTGCAGGGAAATGACCACTGAGGTCCGAGGGCCTGACAGAGTGACCTCGGTCAGCACCTGCAGCACAGCTCAGGCTCCTAAAGGCAAAGGGTCAGGATTGTGCTTAGAAAAGACCTGAGGGCTGGGGGTGTAACCCAAGTGCTTGCTTAGTTTGCCTGATGCCCTGGGTTTGATTCCCCAGCACCAGATGCAAATGTGGTTGCTCATGCCTGCAATCCCAGCTCTTGGGGAGGTGGAGGCAGGCCATCCTGTGCTACCCTGCAAGGTTGAGGCCAGTCAGGGCCACCTGGGCCTCAGTCTCAGAAAAGCTTAAAGAAAAATCAAGAAAACAAAGGGGATTGCAGAGGAGGGCTCAGTGGGTAGTGTGAGAACCCAGACCTTCTACCTGCTGCTCCCTCCCCCCAAAAATCAGGCCACACCCCCTGTAGTCCCTCAAAGCCAGGGACCCAGCTGCTATGACCTGACAGCGCTTATGGAGTTCCCTTCTCTCCATCCCCCTTAGGGTGCAAGCCCAGCCCCTCTGATGCCCAGACAACCTTGAATTAAATGAATGAAAGCACCTTCTCCTACTCAACTGAACTGTGCCTCTTTCCCTTCAGGGTCCTCATCCTGCTATGCCTGGTGACTCTCTAATGCTCTTTCACCTCAGGCCCCATCATGGCCGCTTCTGTCCATGAGCTGGTAGCTCTCCCTAATATGGCTCCATCAAGGGTGAATCCCTTCTGCCTCTATTTCCTGTGGTCCCATCTTTGTCTGTTGTTTACAGCAGGTAGCTTCTCTCTTAGTAGGAGTTACTAGGGGAAATTAACAGTTCTCTGAAAAACACCTGTAAAGCCAGCCATGGTGCTGTGCCTGTCACGTCAGCACTTAGGAGATGGAGCCAGGAGGGTCATCAAGACTTCAGGGTGACCTTCTGCTGTAGGCCAGCCTGGCCCGCATGTGTCCCTGCTTCATAAAGCCAACCTGAAAACTGTCAACAACAAAAATGTTATTTTGAGGAGGGGGATTGTCAGCCACACAACCCTTTCACGGGCGAGTGGCTGCAGTCACAGCCTTGCTGTTTCAGAGTCTTTATAATCACTGTGAAGACACTTGCAGCTGCAGCGGACAACGATGGCTAAAGCCCAGTGTGGACATCCTGCACTGACCTGGGAGCACAACACTCTTTTAAGCAAGAGAGGGTTGTGTAGACTCTACCTGACCCCATAGCTATTTATGCCCTGGCCAGAAAGGGAGTGACTGATTCGTCCTAAAACCAACCTATGACTAATGTAAAACTATAAACCTTATTTTGAGTGACAGACTGTGTCAATGCTGTAATACCCTTGTCATAACTGTATACTGGGTAAATAACTAGACTGCATAAGCTTTGAATTTTTTTACATTTTGAGACAAGGTCAGGACTCAAGCTGTATATAGCCAGGATTACTTTTTTTTAATGATTGATTTTTATGTGGATTGATGTTTTGTCTGCGAGAGGGTGTTGGATCCTCTGGAACTGGAGTTATAGACAGTTGTGAGCTGCCATGTGGGTGCTAAGAATTGAACCCAGGTCCTCTGGAAGAGCAGCCAGTGCTCTTAACCACTGAGCCATCCTTCCAGCCCCAAGTGATACTTTTTGAACTCCTGATTGTCCTGCTTTTAACCTCTGGACTGGAACCGTGGGTGAAAGCCACCTTGGCCGTTTTGATTGGCTTAGTTGAAACAGTGTTTCACTTTGTGTCCCTAGGCTGCCCCTGGAACTCACAGCAATACTGGGCCTCTACTTCCGGAACTCTGGACTTAGAATGTGTATACTGTCACTCTTGACTTACTTTCTTAGGATGTTTTTACATCTTCCAAAGCTTTCTGGATTGAGCAGTGTCTCCTACCCCTGCTAGGGTCACTGATTCTTGCCGGTAGAAACAGCTCTTTACCTGGAGCTTACTGTCTGCCAACTACAAACCAATCCAGAGTATAAGGGAACAACTAACTCACTGTGACCTAAAACAATGGGTTCACAACTGAGTGTATTCGAAGCCAGTAGAGCTCCGACTGCACAGGGATGAGGGATAAGAAATGTTAAGTACTAGTCTTTTCTATCAAATGTTGTAAAACTGGTGTTAGTGACAAAGAATTCAATCTTTTTGTATGCCCCACACAGACCTTATACGATTTTTATGCAAATATTTTAATCCCTCCCGCAACCTGGCAAAACCTTTGTTACACAACTTAAAGTGACTTAAATGGCAGACCCCTTCCGGTTTTCCTTCATTTTGTTTGCTCTGATTCATTTAAACTAGCCAATGAAAAACTCCTGTGAGGTCAGACCCCAGCCCAAGGGGAAAAGACATAGTCACCACCTACCTCAAAATAAAAACCAACTGTACTTCCTAGCCTGTGTGTTAGCATTTCTGAGCACTCCCTTTTGATCAAGTTTTGCTTTGCCTTTGTTTGGATCTTCCTTTGTGTGACCCTGAGAAGATTTCTAATAATTTGGGGCTTGTCCAGGATTTCAAATCCATCTGGGAGAATGTCCAGATCCTCTCCCGAGTCACGACAGCTGGGGTTGTTGGTTGTAGACGCTGCTTCATAGAAACAGAGTTTCTCGCCTCGCCTGAATACCCAGCCTCTCCTACTGGCTGGCTGTAAGTCTGTCTTCGTGGCCTCATGTTTTTTGGGGGACCAAAGGGGAAGAAACTAGAGTATATAAACTAAGAAAAATTAGGGAGTGGGGTCCCTACTACGCATCTGTGGAGAAGTTGGAATATGCACCGAATGAAGAATCCTGTGTGACTAGGCACTGCTTAGTGGCCCCTGCCCTACAAGGAAAGTTCTCACAATAAATGATAAAGTTATGTGTTAGCATGATTATTTCTTATGGTATTAAGGAAACCAGAAAGTAAAAAAAAAAAATTAGAAGGCTATAGAAATGAAAGGTGTGGTGATGCACGCCTTTAATCCCAGCACTCGGGAGGCAGAGGCAGGTGGATCACTGTGAGTTCGAGGCCAGCCTGGTCTACAAAGTGAGTCCAGGACAGCCAAGGCTACACAGAGAGACCCTGTCTCAGAAAGGAAAAAAAAAAAAAAAAAAAAAAAAAAAAAGATGGTTGGATATTTCCAGAATGTAAAAGAAAACTAGAAAGTACATTCAAATTGTGAGAATCTGAGTAAGTTATTTAAGATGAGACTTAGAGATATGTACATTAAAAATTTTAAGGTCAAAGCCCAATACACTGATGTTAAAACCTCCGTTTAAATCAATGGAGCTATTGATCTGCTCTTTATAACAAGCACAAGAACCGGTTACAATGTCTAATCAACGTTTATTTTTCAAGTGTTTGGTCTCTGCCCAGGTTTTATCTAAATATAACATAGTAGTTAAAAGTACCAGCCTGGTGTAACTGACCTTCTGGGTGTTAGTGGTGGTTTGAATGATAACGGTCCCTATAGGCTCGCTGAGAGTGACACTATTAGAGGTCTGCCTTGTTGGAGGACTTCCGATAAGGGTGTCACGGGGCGTGGGCTTGAGGGTTTCAAAAGCACAAGCCAGGCCGGTGGCCCACTCTGTTCCTGCTGCCTGCGGACGCAGATGTCGAAGAGCTCTCGGCTACTCCTCCAGCAGGTGTCTGCCTGCGTGCCATGGCACCTCCTGCCGATGATGCTGAGGGACTAAGCCTCCAAACTGTAAGCCAGCCCCAATTAAGTGCTGTCCTTCTTAGGAATTGCTGTGGTCATGGTGTCTCTCTTCACAGCAGTAGAACCCTAACTAAGATGCATTCAGTAACTGTGCTTTAGGGGCCTATAGCGATGTGCTAAGAAAGGTTTGCTTGGTGTAACAGCCCTGGCTGTCCTGGAACTCGCTTTGCACACCAGTGCTGAGATCAAAGGCGTGCACCACCACCACTACCTGATAAGAGGAATTTAAAGGGAGAATACTTCCCCCTTGCCCTCCAAGGTCAGCTGGGCCCCAGGAGGAGACTGCTCAAATGTTCTGTAACTGTGGGAAGCCATCTGTTCTCCTGTTCAGGGAGACCATGGAGACCCCACCCAATGAATTCTAACCAGTCACAAAAAAAGGAAATTTTTCTTCAATGCTTCCAAGCAAAGCCATGGTTAAGCAAGCGCTTTGTCCTACCCTCACAGAGACAACAGGCAAAAGGAAGGCTGAAGGAGCCAGAGGTTCCTCTCAAGCCCTAGTGATCCCTGCAGCAGATCCTCAACTGGCCTTAACCGTGAAATCAGGTGATTCATTTTGGTCACCTATGAAACCTTAAACACCCAGAGAGAAAAGACAACCCCAACTAAGATGATCAGTATGTGGGGTTTTGTCATTTGGTTGGTTGGTTTTGTTTAGATTTGTTTTGTTTTTTGACAGGCCAAGAGATCACATCCCCCAGACTTTGGACTTACATTCATGAGACATTAATTTAGATAATTATTTCTCACTAAGAGTTTTCTTCTTGGGCTGGAGGGATGGCTCAGGGGTTGAGAGCACTGGCTGTTCTTCCAAAGGTCCTAAGTTCAATTCCCAGCAACCACATGGTGGCTCACAACCATCTATAATGAGATCTGGGCGCCCTCTTCTGGTGTACATGCAGGCAAAACACTGTGTCTATATGATAAATAAATAAATCTTTAAAAAGAAGAAAGAATTTTCTTGATAAGAAACTGCAACCAGATGTGAGACCACAGGTCTTGCCTCAGTTCAAAACTACAGTGCTTGTCTGCAGCCCAAGGAGACAGACCTGCTACTGTTCTAACCTAAACATCAAATGAGGGATAAGTAATCTCTTCTCTCCCTAAGAAGCCACATGGGAGGGGTGGCATCCTGACGTTTGCCATGCAAAGGCCATCAGATGGTCTGACAGCAGACAGACCCTGGTCACCCTGACCCCAGTCTTAAAGGTGGAAGAAAAATGAATAGGAGCCCAATAGAGGGGACTTCTTGTGAGCCTGGCCAGATGCTCTCATGACCATGATGTGCTCTGCTTCCCCTGGCTCTTTTGCCTTTACTTCTCCCTTGTCTCTCTTTCCAGGCACCAGACAGGGACTTCTTTTCCTCCCTCTCTGCACCTGGCTGTTACACAGCTAAACCTAGGGTTCCCTCTTGGAGGAAGAGGGGATGATGAAAGCAAGTGAGATCTGGCTTGGCAGTTTAAGGGGGAAACAAACAAAAAGTAACCAGTTTATTTCTTGGCTAAAAGCCAGAAAGTTTCTTAGGACTCTTGGCAGCTTCATCCTTGCCAGAAGCCAAAGATGCCACCAATCAGATGGGTTCCTGAATACGATATTCTCATATATTCTCTCTCTCTCTCTCTCTCTCTCTCTCTCTCTCTCTCTCTCTCTCTCTCTCTCTCTCTCTCTCTCTCTCCTTCTAGTCAAGAGAAGAATAGTTAGGCTGGATCAGTCTTTAGGCCAACGGACCACCTCAACAATGTAGATTCACCTTTAACCATGCTAAATAATTAATTCCCTATATTAGGGACCTAATTTAGAGGCTTGTTGAGTCAGCTATTACTAAACAGGCATGTCCCCCTGATAAGAGTTCTTACTCTAAGCTGGGCAGTGGTGGCGCACGCCTTTAGTCCCAGCACCCGGGAGGCAGAGGTAGGAGGATCGTTGTGAGTTCAAGGCCAGCCTGGTCTACAAAGTGAGCCCAGGAGAACCAAGCTACAAAGAGAAATCCTGTCTGGAAAAACCAAAAATAAAATAAAATAAAATAAAATAAAATAAAACAAAGAGTTCTTACTCCAAGATATGACAGCAAAAGAAAGCCAACACCTTTTTGTTTGTTTTGTTTTATTGCCTCAAATCAGGGTTTCTCTGTGTAGCCTTGGCTGTCCTGGACTCTCTTGTAGACCAGGCTGGCCTTGAACTCACAGAGTGCCTGCCTCTGTCTCCCAGAGTGCTGGAGGGATGGAAGGCATGGGCCAATGTGCCCAGCTGCCAACACCTTCTTAATGAGTTTGAAGAAAGAGGAATGTATAAGAAATATTAAATATTAAGTCTTTCCCATCAAACACTGTAAAACCTGGGTAATGACAATGAATTCAAATCTTTTTATTTCCCCGTCTTTTAAGACTTTTATGCCAATGTGTTTTCCTTCCCCCATACGCCCAGAACCTGGTAATCCTTTGTAGTTGGACATAAAGTCCCTGCTATAGTCTCAGAACTTTGGTGACTAAAGCTGCAGACCCTTTCTCATTTCCCTCTTTCCTTTGCCCTGATTCTTTAAAAACAAACAAACAAACAAACAAACAAACAAAAACCAAATGCAAAAGCCTGTGAGGTGAGACCCAGCCAATGCTGAAATGACACTGTCACCTGTGTTAGAATAAAAACCAAGCGCCCACACCCCACTCCAGTCTGCTGCTTGCTCTTTTGCATGCGTCCTCTTGATCAAGAGTCAAGGTTTGCCTTAAGGCATCCTGTATAAGACACTGAAAATATTTCTAACAGAGGAAAAGGTTTTGGGTTGTTTGTTTGTTTGTTTGTTTGTTTTGCTTTTTTGAGACAGAGTTTCTCTGAGTAGCCTTAGCTATCCTGGACTTGCTTTGTAGACCAGGCTGGCCTCAAACTCAGAGATCTGCCTGCCTCTGCCTTCCCAAATGCTGGGATTACAGATGCTACCGCACCCCACCTGAAAATATTTATTTTATTTTGGTTTTTTGAGACAGGGTTTCTCTGTGTAGCCTTGGTTTGTCTAGACTTTCTTTGAAGACCAGGCTGGCCTTGAACTCACAGAGATCCGCCTACCTCTGCCTCCCAAGTGCTGGGATTAACAGCATATACCATCACATCTGGCTCCTGAAAATATTTCTAACAGGAAAAGTTTTTTGTTTTGTTCCTTAAAGGCAAAAACCCCCAAACAAACAAACAAACAAATAAACAAAACCAACCACATTTCTGTATTGGTGGAGATCAGGGAACTTGTCTCTACCTTTTCTACCAACTTCAAGAAACTAAACAATGAACCGAGAGAATAAAATTCCTCTTGAGAGTTAAAAGCAAGCCCTCTGACTTGGGTACCAGGAAGACACCATCTGGTTGACCTTAGTAGAACGTGTCTGCCTTAGTCATGATCAAAACAAAATAAAACAAATCGGTGTTGGTCCTTTGTTTCCAGAATGCTAGAGACCTGGTCTAGAGCCCAAACTCCGAGGCTGCCCATAGTTAGGTTCAGTCTATTTAACCAGCAGGCAAGTTGCAGCAACTGCCCTAAAGTACAGCAGTAAGCCACCATGCCAACTACCTAGGAGGTGAGCGGCAGCCCTTCCTAGGGCTCCTGCACATGCATTAGTGTGCCTGTTGCAAGCTCTTGCCGCTTGTGTATGTAATAACTTAATTCAGGGATGTTCACCAGTAGTTCTTTGGTTTTTCTAATGGCTCAGTGACAGGGTCCATCTCACTGAAATCAGTATCCCATCCTTGTGATCTAAGGGCTTTGCAATTAACTAAAAGAAACCGAGTTCAAATAGCAGAAACCTGCCATGTCTAAGAATCTCCATTGTTGCTTCTGGGTTCTTGGAGGTGTAAGCTGGCAAACAGTTTCCTTTAGGGGAAGGCAATGGTGTCCTTGGGAATGTATAAGACACTGCTGCTGAACTCTTCTTTCTTTCTTTCTTTCTTTCTTTCTTTCTTTCTTTCTTTCTTTCTTTCTTTCTTTCTTTCTTTCTTTCCAGAGCTGAGGACCGAACCCAGGGCCTTGTGCTTCCTAGGCAAGCGCTCCACCACTGAGCTAAATCCCCAACCCCTGCTGAACTGTTTCTTTAGACACCTTTGTGCCTTTTCCTTGAAAACTTTAAAACTCTTTCCAGCCAAACTTGGGCTGGAGAGAAGCTCAGTGGCTAATAGCACTTCCTGCTCTTCTTGCAAAGAACCTCAGTTCTTCTGTACTGTACTATATACATGCAATCAAAATACCCATGCACATAAATTAAAAACCATTACTGGGCCTGGAGAGATGGCTCAGTGGTTAAGAGCACTGGCTGCTCTTCCAGAGGACCTGGGCTCAATTCCTAACCCCCACATGGCAGCTCGTAACTGTCTGTAACTCCAGTTCCAGAGATCCGGCATGCAAACACAGACATACATCCAGGCAAAACATCAATGGACAGAAAAATGAATCTTTTTTAGTTTTTTCAAGACAAGGTTTCACTGTGTAAGAGCCCTGGCTCTCCTGGAATCACTTTGTGAACCAGGATGGCTTCAAACTCATGGAGATCTGCCTGCCTCTGTCTCCTGAGTGCTGGAATTACAGGCATGTGCTCTGCATAGAGCACCTGGCTCTATTATTGTTTTTTTGTTTTGTTTTGTTTTGGGTTTGTTTTTTTGTTTGGTTTGTTTGTTTGTTTTTTGTTTTTTTGAGTTTTTTGTTTTGTTTTGGTTTTGGTTTTTAAGACAGGGTTTCTCTGTGTATCCTTGGCTGGCCTGGACTCGCTTGTAGACCAGGCTGGCCTCGAACTCACAGCGATCTGCCTGGCTCTGCTTCCCAAGTACTGGGATTAAAGGCGTGTGCCACCATGCCCGGCTTATTATTGTATTTTAATCTGAAGCTTTCTTAGCTAGTTTCACAATCATTAAATCATCAACATAATATAAAAAAGTCCCATTCTAAAACTTAATGCTAAATATTTCTCCAAATTTTGTGGTTCTTAAATCATGTGTACATCTTCCCCCAGGCCCCAATAAGTATAAAACAAAAACCAAATCCTTTAACTCAGGGGTTCTCAGCCGGTGGGTCAAGCCTTCTCTGAGATTAAAAGACCTTTTCACAGGGTCGCATATCAGCTATCCTGCATATCAGCTATTTGTATTACAATTCATAACAGCAGCAAACTTACAGCGGTGAAGTAGCAGCCAAAATAATTTCATGACTGGGGCCGGTCCCAACATGAGGATTAAAGGGCTGCATCAAAAGGAAGGTTGAGCAGCGCTGCTTTAAATCTGCCGGACAAGGTTAGGCTGTTCCTTTTCCCTTTTAATTACATCCTTTCCTGGACAGAGCCCTCCTTTTTTTGGGAACACAAACGATTTGGCTCCAGTGTAAAGTAAGAACTCAACTTCCTCTCCAGGTCCACCCAGGACAAGCCTGGGACTCCTCAGAGACAGTGTGGATGGCACTAAAGGGAACCAGGTCGGAGCCCCCGGACCCATAGATCTGGGTCCTCAGCAAGAAGGAACTCAAGGGCCAAGCTGGTCCTCGCCTTCCTTCTCCAAGGACAGCTGGGACAATCCCTCCTCCGATGGCCACCTGCTGCTGCTACTTTGCTCCGGTTTGCCAGTGACTGACTGATGGGCTCCACATGGGGTCTGGAGGCAGCTGCCTGAGATGTCCTTTTTCCAGCTTACCTGGAGACTGGGGGGCAGCTGCCAGCAAGGCCACTTGCTTTTAAGTTTCTCTTCCCTGGGGCTGGAGAGATGGCTCAGTGGTTAAGAGTGCTGGCTCCTCTTGAGAGAGCAGACTTGGGTTCATTTCCCAGCACTCAGAAGGCAGATCACACCCTCCTATCACAGTGGTTCCAGGGCATCTGCTGTCCTGAATCCACACGGTGGAAGGAGAGACTCTGACCTTCACAGTGCACACCCACGCGCACACACTAAATACAATAGGATAAGTTTAGCAACCCAGGACCCTACTTGACTTGGGTCAAACACACACGCCCTTTTACTAATGATGCAGTTGGCAACCTGGAACCCTCACCTACATGGAACTGCACAGCCCCCTACTTTGAACAATGGAGTTATTATAGAAACCGTGTGGTTACTACTCTTTTGTGGTCAGTTTCCATTCAGACATGCCTCAAACATCCTGACATGGAAGGTAGAGGCTAATACAGCTCGAACCAGTTTGGAGAACAAACATAGGAAGATGAATTTTAGGGAAACACCCTGTGTTAGGGTTCTCTAATTGGAGCAAAACCATTAAGACCACACACATGCATGTGTGTTATACATAATATATGTGTGATATATAATATATATGTAAGAAATTGTATATGGCTTACGGGATGTAGTCTGGGTAATTCAACAATGGCCGTCTCACGACTGGAGTGGCTGGGAATCCAGCTGTTCATCCAGCTGTTCCTCAGTCCATGAAGCTGGATGTCTTAGCAGTCCAATGTGGTGCCGAAAGGTTGGAGGCTTGCTGGAGAGCGGCTAGTCTTCAGTGCGCACTGCAAGTCTAAAGCAGCTGCTTCTGTTAACAGCAGGGATGCAGCAGCAGGAACAGGGCAGATGACTATGCCAGCAAGAGTGAGGGCAAGCGGACAAAAAGTAAAGTCCCTTCTTCCTTAGAGGCTGCTGCCCTCCTTTAGGATGGGTCATCCCATCTCAAATAGGGAACAATCCATAATCTATGACATGCCACTTAGCAGCCAGTGCCTCCTCCTCCTCCTCCTCTTCTTCCTTCTCCTCCTCGGCCGTGACCCAGTGCCCTCGGCTACCCTGATTCAAGGAGCCCACTGCTCTCTCGTAGTGTGTTTGATCTGTAGTATTAAAGTTCCCTTGCAACCGCAACATGCACACACTTGCACACGTGTGTGCCAAGGACTTGGAATCGCCCAGCTCAGACAGCGACCCCTGTAAACATTTGGCAAGTTAGCCAGGAGGTAGAAATTCAAACCTTTTCCTGTCTCCCTGCTTCAAATTCCCCGAGCGTCTAGTTGTTCCCCGCCTGCCATGAATGGCTGTAACGGCTGGGTGAAGGAGCTGGTTTGATCTGCAAGCTGCTACTTCCCCGCACCTGGAAGAGCAGGTGTAGCCACAGCTGGGCACCCTCTTCTGGCTGCTTCACTTGGGAGGGAGAGTGAACACGAGGACGAAAGGGGTAGTGGTGCTGCATGTCCCCCTAGCTGAGGACTGGAAGAGACCCACAGCAAGCCAGATAGTTTAAGCAAGAAGCCTTGCCACAAAGTAGGTCCCCAGCATCGTTCTGGTATGGAACCAAACTTTGCTGAGATGTGATTTTTTTTTTAACAGAATTAATCCACTTTATTTTTCTTGTAAAAACCTTTATGTGGTAGCCACAGCTGGAGCCTGGGTCCTCTGAACAGACACACTCTGGTGTGGGTTTTCACAAGATGATCAGTGAATTCCTGATAAGGAGACTTAGTGAACACAGTTTCTTTCCAGAGATTGGGTGTCAGGTAGCTGTAGGTCTTGGAAATGGCATCAAAAGTGGCCTTGGCAAAGTTGCCCAGGGTGGCAGTACAGCCCCTGGCTGATGTGTAGCAGTTTTCAATACCGGCCATCATCAGTAGCTTCTTGGGCACAGGAGCTGAGACAGTGCCAGTGCCTCTGGGGGCAGGGATGAGACGCACCAAAACAGAGCCACAGCGGCCTGTCATCTTGCATGGAACAGTGCCAATCTTGTTCCCCCAGTAGCCTCTCTGCACAGGGATGATGGAAAGCTTGGCCAAGATGATGGCCCCTCGGATAGCAGTGGCTACCTCCTTGGAGCACTTAACACCAAGACCAACGTGACCATTGTAGTCCCCAATATCGACAAAAGCCTTGAACTTGGTCCGCTGGCCAGTCTGTGTCTGCTCCTGCACTGGCATGATCTTGAGAACCTCATCCTTTAGGGATGCCCCCAGGAAAAAGTCAATAATCTCGGACTCCTTAATGGGCAGGGAGAACAGATAAATCTCCTCCAAGGACTTGATCTTCATGTCCTTAACCAGGCAGCCCAGCTTGGTGACGGTGATCCACTCTTTGTCTTCGGCTTTTCCTCCACGAGCCCCGCGGCCTTGACCACTGCCTCGGCCACTACCGCCACTACCGCGGCCCCTAAAACCGCTGCCAAATCCCTCCTAATCCTGGGTCCCCCGGGTCCTCTGGGCCCTCCCGCTGCACTGGCGTCATCCGCCATTTGGTGTTTTCCCAAGGAAGAAAAAGATGTGATTTCTTTTCTTTCTTTTCTTTCTTTCTTCCTTCCTTCCTTCCTCCCTCCCTCCCTCCCTCTCTCTCTCTCTCTCTCTCTCTTCTTTCTTTCTTTTTTTCTGTTTGTTTTGTTTTTCGAGACAGTGTTTCTCTGTGTAGCCTTGGCTGTCCTGGACTCCCTTTGTAGACCAGGCTGGTCTCGAACTCACAGCGATCCACCTGCCTCTGCCTCCCGAGTGCTGGGATTAAAGGCGTGTGCTACCACTGCCCGGCTGAGGTGTGATTTCTAAGGTGCTTGTTCTCTGTTCTCCTTTTTGGCCTTGCTTTTTCTTGGGTCTCGTGTGTATCTAAATGGTCTAGTGTTATATTGCTGCAGGGGCTGACTGAGATATCCAACATCCTCGAGCTCCTCCAGAGGAACTGTCCTGTCAGGTCCTGCTCTTCCCGGAGCTCCAGCACCAAGAGCATGATCACTTAGCTTCTGTGCTTTAATTTTGCTTGAGTAATTAGTATGCTTGCTTGCAAAGGTATGCGAGTGGGCAACTCGAGGAGGAAGGAAAGAAACAGAAAGTGAGGGTGGGATCCCAGACTTTTATCCAGCCAGCAGGTAACCTTTCCCCAAGAGGCACCCTTCTCACACGCAGCATAGTTAAAAGCCACCGAGATGACTGGCACTAAAAAGCTCCCATGACAGGATAACCAGCTCAAGGGGCCAGGCAAATTAGGACCTTCCCGGAGCAAGACACACGGACACATCTTACCTGGAGTGCATGGCCTCTAGGTAAGGTGGCTTAGGTGCTGAAGGGTGTGTGAGGAGCTCAGTAAGAGGCCCAGAGCTACTGAGGAGCAGTGGGGGCTACTTCCCTCTCCTGACCCAGGAGAGAGTACTGTAGCTCATCCTCCTCTGGGGGAATTTCAACACTGGAAAGGTGTTTGATCAAAGGTTTAACTTCATCCCACTTAATTTATATTCCTATTGGAGGCCCTCAGCCTGATGTAAGCCTCTAAAATGTTATACATAGGGAATGTCACTCCATCTTCTTCCCTCTTGCAAAATCTCTTTAAGTCCCAGATAGTGTTGTAATTTAGTGCCCTATTTTCAGGACACATGGTACCCCAGATTGTGCTGTGGCCATGATGTGTTAACATGGAAAGACCATCTGGCTCCTAGTCGTTGGCAAGGAGCCAAATAGCTCTCGCTGGTGAACGGGAGAAACAGTGCATCCCCCGGCGCAGAGGCCGTATCTGCCCTTCTAGTTATGACTGAGAGAGATTTAGACAGGACGAGGTAGGCGCGCAGATAAGGGCTGAGGTACAAGTTACATAGTCTTTACACATAGATAAACATTTTGGATTAACACTTAAAACACTGGAATTCTGAATCACACACCTAGATTTCCCGGAAGACACAAACAAAAAAATGCATACACACAACAAATAAACAGAACTGTGTCACATACACACACCTCCCGCTTCATCTTACTACAGATTGGCTGGGTGGGACACCCCTCATCTGCCTGCGGTAACTCATCGGCAGCTTAGACAGAGGCTCGCTAGGTACAGGCAGTCGTGACTGGCAGCTGAGGTTTCCTCAGTCTCCTAGACTCAGGTCTCCCCACCGCTCAGGCCTCAGGGCAGAGCTGCAATCTCGGGCCGTGGCTGCCGCTTTATACACTTCTCCCACCCACCAGTCCTTCTCCACTATGTTATCAAAACTTCATCAGCAGACTCAAAGGTCTAGCACCGCTCGCCAGCCGAGAAAAGCTTCTGAAGGAAGATTTGGGAGTGTTCACTATCTTTCTCCTGGCCCGCTCTGACTATACAGTGGACATGAGTCAAGTCCTCAATAAGATGCCCCCTTAATCCCAGCACTCTGGGAGGCAGAGGCAGAGGCAGAGGCAGTCAGACCACTGTGAGTTCAAGGCCAGCCTGGTCTACAAAGTGAGTCCAGGACAGCCAAGGCTACACAGAGAAACCCTGTCTCAAAAAACAAAACAAAAAACAACAACAACAACAAAAAGTTCCCTTTACCAGTTTGGATCTGGTCTCTGTCGCTCTAAGTTGGGTGGTTTTAGACTTAGGCAGGTGTCCCAAACCAGCATGAAGGATCCCAGATACTGAGTTGTCAAATGGGAGGACAGGGGAAGAAAAACAAAGAGGACCAAAGCAATAGCTGGGACCAGGAGCTCTTGCATAAGCTGATAACTTATGTCAAGCAAATTTATTAAGAAGTACAGCATCGCTGATCCATGGTGGTGCACCTCTTTAACCCCAGCACTCAGGAGGCAGAGGCAGGTGGACCTCTATGAGTTTGAGGCCAGCCTGGTCTACAGAATGAGTTCTCGGACAGCCAGGGCTACACACAGAAACCCTGTCTTGAAAACCCAGAAGAACAAACAAACAAGCACAGCATTATATATAGTGTTTTGCAGGGGTGAAAATTACCAAGGGCAGCAGGGAGCTGCTAAGTCAGACAATGTTGGCAAAGAGAACACAGGAGACTTCAGACACAGCTGCCTAAGGGCTGATAACCACAGCCTATGGGGAAGACTCTGGTCCCAGGGCAGCAACATTGACTCTTCTGAGCCACTGGTTCCAGTCCTATACCAACCCTGCCAAGTCTGCTCCTGGACAAGGACGCAGAGCTAACGTTCCCTTTGTCCTATAATCAGGACCTCTGGGAAAGTCTTGAGTTGGCTTGGCTCCCCACAGGCAGGCCCATTTTGTTCACTGTATCTCTTTACTGGAAGTTGAAAAACAACAGTTGCCAAAGAGAAGGTCCAATCAATGGTATCAATTTGTAACCAAACACAGTGGCTTCATGGCTTGGTGAGTGCAAGGCCAACAAAGCACAGCGACACACACAAGATCAAGGAAGGAACTTTTGATGTTGTTGTTTGTTTTTGTTTTTTTTCTCCAGAGCTGAGGACCAAACCCAGGGCCTTACTCTTGCTAGGCAAGCGCTCTACCACTGAACTAAATCCCCAACCCGCAAGGAAGGGTTTTTATTGCCTGTAGGAGGACATTGGCAGGAAGGCATAGTTTCCAAGAATGGTACACTCTTGAAAAAGGAACGGTGAAGAATTTATCTGGGAAGCTTATTCATGTGGGGAAGGGACTTACAGATAGGCACATTCCTGAGCATGCCCAGTGTTCACATCAAGCCATAGTTCAAGAAGAAGAGATCACAGAATGCCCCTAAAGCCATAGAACAATGTAAAAGCAGTAGGAAGGGCAATTTTCTGGGGGTATTCATCTTGCAGTGCCCCCATCTTAACAGGAACAGAAACTTGCTGGTCACTCTTGACTTACAGCATCACTTGGCAACTACAATGGCCAGGAGAGAAAAAGCAATGTCAGATGCACCCAGACTTTCAGAAGAGGTCATTCTGAGGCTCCTGAAGAAAAACTCCTTGTCCTCAGCTTCCTCCCCGAAGCTTGTAGTTTCTTAGCAACCCATGCCACGTCTGGGGTGAATGCCGATTTGCTTGTTTCTCAATGCAGTCCTGTTTATTTCTAAGCTGCTCAAATCCCATGCAGTTCAAAAACCAAGCAAACAGCCCCCAAGCCTCTTATGTGAGGACCCCTGCACATTAGCACCTACTAACAAACTTTCTCACTCAAGGCAGTCTTTCTACCCCACTAAGTCACCACAGCCAAGTGCGCAAACTAGACCAAATTATTCCTATTGGCCAGTGCTAATCAGCTTGCTCAGCCCTGCACACCTTTCGCTCATAAATGCCAATAAAACTCTACCTCAGTCTCCCTGGAGACTGGAAGGAAGGAAGGATGGATGGATGGATGAGGGAACAAGAGTTCGGTTGGCAGCCTGTTTCTAACAATTCACAGTTCTCAAAACCATCTCCTGAGAGCCAGTTGAGGTACAGTATGACTACCATCTCATTATATACTTAGCAGAGACCGAAGGCTTGGCCCTTCAAGATAACCCTCTGCTATACGCCAGCCTGGCTGCACAAAGCAGGTTTTTCGGACAAGAAAAGTAGGGACTGTCACCCAAGCTGGCTTTCGCTTACTACAGATTTGAGTGGCTCGCTAGTGTGGCCTGTATTATAATCTCTGTGAGGACATAGCTTTCTTTCCTCGCTCTTGTCATCACTCAGTTCATCTAAACCTGCTGCTTCCCATTACGCCTTGCCTAACCCCCATTAACTCCATCTTTGGGGTGGCTCTGTAAACGGACCCCTCTTCCTTCCAAGTTTCATTCTGGCCCTCTCCATTGTTTGTAGTCTTTCTCATCCCACATCCAACATCTGCATCCTTAGCACACTGCAGATGCCTGGGGAGAAGGGATTTAAAGAGCACAGGACAGAAGAACAGCCGAATGCCAAACTCACCTTGAGGAAGCCTTGGTGAAGGTAGAAAATTAGCCACACAGAAGAAATCTCCTTGGTTGGGGAGATCTTTACCGTGAAAGGCCATAGATGACAGCACAAACCAGCCCCCTGGGATCAAGGACAAGAAATGGTCATGAGGAAAGGGTATCAGGGCTGGCTACGTAACCTGGTTGGTAGAGTACTTGGTGGGGATGCAGGAAGCACTCGGTTAGATCCCCAGCACCAAGCATGTTATATAAAGTGGCCCACATCTGCACTTGCATCCTGGGAAGGTGGAGAAGGGAAGGTCAGGAGTTGAAGATCATTTCACATTTCAGTGTCAAGGCCATCTAAGGTCACATGAGACTCAACCTCAAAAGCATCAAATAATCAACCTTAAAAGGAAAGGTGGCGAGACTGCTAAGTGTAGGTAACCTGTCTCTAAGACCTTAGAGACAGGTCTGTAGTAGTCTCGGGAAATGTGTCATTAGAGCCAGTCACAGTGTCACGCGGCCTGTCATCCCAGAACTTGGTAGGTGGAGCCCCAAAGATTGGGACTTTAAGGTGATCCTTTGGGCCAGCCAAGCCTACATGACACCCAGTTTCAAGAAAAGACTTTTAAAACAACTGTTAACATGTTAGTTGTGTCGAGTGAGGTGCCGTCAGACAAGCAGCTCCTTTAGGAGTGACAGGCTGCCCCACTCTCGTGGAAGCTCTGCTATTTGTGGACATTTTACAGTCACTGTGAGGTAATGCCAGAAGCTGCAGAGAACCACTACCACCATGGCTACAGCACACTCCAGATAGCCTGCACTGCCTTGTAAGGTAGCACTCCTAAAACAGAGCAGGTGGACCGTAGATGACTGTGTACTCATTTTTACCCTGTGGTATCCCGCCAGAAAGGTTGTCATTGGTACAAATATTATCCTTTGTTTGCATAAAGAGCTGTGTATGATTGGTGGAACATTCTTGGGAAACACCTTTGCAAGGCAAAAGAGAGTGGTTGGCTTGCTGGCTGGCTTGCTTTTGGAGTCAGGTTTTTGTGTAACCAAGTCTGAACCCAAGCTGATGAAGCAGCCAAGATAGGAAGACAGAGAGGAGAGGGAAAGAAAGTCACAGATGGGGGAGGGAGGAGAGAGAGAGAGAGAGAGAGAGATGCAGAGAGAGTAGGTGACCAAAATGTCTAGA
Source organism: Acomys minous (assembly GCF_964271855.1). Classification (NCBI taxonomy): domain Eukaryota; kingdom Metazoa; phylum Chordata; class Mammalia; order Rodentia; family Muridae; genus Acomys; species Acomys minous. Next base: position 65,346,559 of record NC_140498.1, on the reverse strand, counting down.
TTATATAGGGAAGAGCTCTGGAGAAACATCCAGCTCCTGAGCTGGAAAGTTCAGGGTAGGGAGCTGGCTATATCAGCCATACGGAGTAACAGGTAGGGACTGAGGGATGCTGGGAAAGCCTGGAGGCCAGGTCGGCTTTGATATACTAAATAGGCATCTCAGCCACTTGTCCCAGGTTTGAAACTTAACATATTAGACTTTTGTTGATAATAAATGAATAAGGAGTGACATAATCGCCTATGACCACTTCCTGCTGACATTGAGGCATTGTTATTGGGGACCCCGAAAGCTGGAATGTTGGCCAAGTCCAGGAGGAGCAGCTGTGACTGACACTCACCATCCAAGCTCTGCAGGAGCATCTTGGGCTAGAGATGTGAAGGCAGCAGCTGGAGCAGTTTGCAGTCTTTAGTTGATTGGAATCTGCTGGAACAGCAGTAAGGACAGAAGGTCGAGTTAAGGAGTTGGGGGAAATTTTTTTCTTGTGTACATTTGCAGCTTTTAGGCCCATGATCCTGGTAGTTGTGGGGAGGGAGTCACAAAACCAGAGGGATCGGCAATAGGTGGGGAACCTCAGGCTGCTGATTGACAGGTACTTATCTGGCGTCCTTTCGTCCCATGAGAGGTGGATTTAACTCGATTCACTGCAGCTTACAAGAATCTTTTGAAGTTTACAGAAAGATAAGTTTTAGCCATGTTAGCATTGCCGTGGTTGGTGATCTCTACTGAAACCCACCTGGAAGGGAAGCAAAGGCCCACACCTGTGTGTCACAGGAGACGCTTAGGAAGCAGCTTTGGGTTAGAAGCATGAACACTCTTTCCTGCGAGCTTCAGGGAAGGCAGAAACCTTCCGTGGGGCAGACGGGGCAGAAGCTCACTTGATCTTGATTTTCAGGATGATTGCGCTGTGAAAGAGAGGCCTCGTCCCTCTGTCCAGAAGACTGAGAAGTACTTTTCAAAGTCTATACTTAGAAGACAAACCAAGGGAAACTTAAAATCCGGAGTTTGTGACTATGATGTCAGAACTCCACTGAGCAACGTCAAAACTCTCAATTTTTGAAGTCTTAACATGACAGTAGCATAGTGAGGATCAGAACTGTTTTGTTCCTTCCTTTCATTTGTCTTAATTCACTTTCTTATCTCTAGTTAAACTTTTACATCCGCTAGCCTTCATAACTTGCATCACCACATCTTACTTAATACACCTTCTTGGACCTTAAAATACCCTTAGCTCCTCACAATTTAAGCTTTCATGCCCTCAGACCCTACATAAACTTTACCCCCTTTTTTCTACGCAGTCATTCACCATGAGACACAGTGGTTGATTACTGGGAGCAAGCACTGTAAATTGAGTTCCTTTGGATAAAGGAGTTACAGTAAAAAAAGTTACACTGAATTCTCTTTTCTGAGCCTGAAAAGGAGGTAAGCTATGTCTAGGCCTCATAGTGGCAGCTCTAGCAGAGTGAGGCCTGCGGCCTGGTTTTTACACAGGAAGGGATTGAGAAGGCAGCTTAAGCATTAGTTGCTGCAGTTAAAGTGCTGCATTTTCACTAGTCTAGTATTCAAACCCGTCAGAGACCTGAGAAGGATAAATTTCACCTGAGCAAACAGGAAATGCAGAGCAAGCTGCTTCCAAATCTATTAAAAATGACAGACCTACCAGCTACCTGGACAGTGACCCCAGGTTCCTTGTGGTTGGTACAGCAGTATGAGCCTTCGGCTGCCTGGCCTGGACGACCTGACAGACGTTTCTGTGAAGTAGGAACTTGGGAGGACTATCCTATCTTATCTAGACAAAGTGAGACAACCAACACCCCCAGTGCCCTGCTTGCCCACAGTTTGGACAGACAGTGTGTTGTCAGCAGTCGAGTTAAAGGGCAGTGTATTGCCTAGTGGCAGCTTTGCCACATTTAAAGGTGGAGGCTCTTCTGTGCCCATCCTTGTCTTTGGAGGAGATTATGTCTCTTTACCACAAGAACCCTTTTCATTAAACATTTTTAAATGCCACATATCTATCTAAAGTATATCTGAATAGACAAAGTTGCCTGTTTCTAGCTACCTGTCCTAGGCTTAACCTTGAAAACATACAGGAGGTTAAATAAAACTTATTCTTGTAATTAATTACATTAGTATTTAGTATGATGGCAAATAAAGTTCTGAGCACATTAAAGGATTTGGTTATTTATAAGGTGACTATTAACTTGCATTTCTTAATCACCCTTACCAGTTAGTAGCTCATGTAAGGTTAGGATTTTGCAGCTCTATCCCTGTTCAGTTTGAGCCTTAAAAATAACAATCTTTAAAGAATTGTGGGGGCTGGAGAGATGGCTCAGAGGTTAAGGGGGCTGACTGCTCTTCCAGAGGTTCTGAGTTCAATTCCCAGCATCCACATGGTGGCTCACAACCATCTGTAATGTGATCTGATGCCCTCTTCTGGCATGTGGGTATACATGCAGGCAGAATGCTGTATACATAATAAATAAATAAATAAATAAATAAATAAATAAATAAATAAATCTTAAAAAAAAAGAATTGTGTTGGGATTTTGATGAGAACTGCATTGAATCTGTAGATTAACGTTGGTAAGTTGGCTATTTTACTATGTTAATCCTACTGATCCATGAGCACCAAAGATCTTTCCATCTTCTGATATCTTCTTCAATTTCTTTCTTCAAAGACTTAAAGTTCTAATCATACAAGTCTTTCACTTGCTTGGTTAGAGTTACACCATGATATTTTATATTATTTGTGGCCCTTGTGAAGGGTGGTGTTTCCATTATTTCTTTCTCAGCCTGTTATCACTTACATAAAGGAGAGCTACCGATTTTTTTTTTCAGTTAATTTTGTATCCAGATACATTGGCACAGGAGACAACTTCCTGAACAGAATACCAACAGTGCAGGCCTTAAGGTCAACAATTAACAAATGGGACCTCATGAGGCTGAGAAGCTTCTGTAAGGCAGAAGACGCTGTCAACTGGACAAAGCGACAGCCTACAGACTGGGAAAAGATCTTCACCAACCCTACATCTGACAAAGGTCTAATATCCAAAATATATAAAGAACTCAAGAAATTAAACACCACCAAACCAAATAACCCAATTAAGAAATGGGGCTCAAAACTAAACAGAGAATTCTCTACAGAGGAATATTGAATGGCTGAGAAACAAAGAAATGTTCAACATCATTAGTCATAAGAGAAATGCAAGTCAAAACGACACCCAGATTCCATCTTACACCCATCAGAATGACTAAGATCAAAAATTCAAGTGACACCACATGCTGGTGAGGATGTGGAGAAAGAGGAACACTCCTTCATTGCTGGTGGGAATGCAAACTGGTACAACCACTTTGGAAATCTATCTGGCGCTTTTTCAGAAAAATGAGAATAGGGCTTCCTCAAGACCCAGCTATTCCACTCCTTGGAATATACCCAGAAAATGCCCTACCACACAACAGGGACATATGCTCAATCATGTTCATAGAAACTTTATTCATAATAGCCAGAACATAGAAACAGCCTAAGTGTCCCTCAGTAGAAGAATGGATAAAGAAACTGTGGTACATTTACACTATGGAATACTACTCAGCTATTAAAAACAAGGAATTCCCGAAATTTATGGACAAATGGGTTGAACTAGAAATGATCATAATGAGTGAGTTCACCCAGAAGCAGAAAGAGTAAAATGGTATATACTCACCTTTATCTAGACACTAGCCCAAGGAGCATGTCCCATGAAAGTCTTCACTTACCAGGAAAGTGGGTCAGAGGGGAGGACATCCTATTGGAACTTTAGGTGAGAGAATCATGGGAGAATGGGGAAATAGAAGGTTCCAGAGGGTCCTAGAAACCTACAAGAGGAACATTATGACGGGTGGATCTGGGCCCAGGGGTCTTGCTCAATCTATGGCCAAGTGCAGTAAACTTTCGAACCTCTACCCAGATCTAGCCAATGGACAGGACATTCTCCACCGTTGAGTGGAGAGTGGGGACTGACTTTCACACGAACTTTGGTGCCCCATATTTGATCACGTCCCCTTGATGGGGAGGCCTGGTGGCACTCAGAGGAAGGATAGCAGGTTACCAAGAAGAGATTTGATGCCCTATGAGCATATACAGGGGGAGGAAGTCCCCCTCAGTCACAGACATAGGGGAGGGGAATAGGGGGAAAGTGGAAGGGAGGGAGGAATGGGAGGATATAAGGGATGGGCTAACAATTTAGATGTAATATGAATAAATTAATAAAATGTTTTTAGATTTTTGTATCTAGTCACTTTGGTGAAGGTGTTTATCAGTTGTAGGAATTCTCTGGTAGAATTTTTGGGGTCACTTTGTATATTATCATGTCATCTACAAATAGCAATACTTTGACTTTTTCCTTTCCAATTTGTATCCCCTTGATTTCCTTTAGTTGTCTCATTGCTCTAACTAGAACCTCAACGAATTATACTGAAGAGATATGGCGAGTGGGCAGCCTTGTGTTGTCCCTCATTTTAGTGGAATTGCTTTAAGTTTCTCTCCATTTAATTTAATGTTGACTATGGGCTTGCTGTATATTGCCTTTATTGTATTTAGGTATGTGCTTTGTATCTCTGGTTTCTTCAAGACTAACATGAAGGAGTGTTGGATTTTGTCAAAGGGTTTTTCAGCATCTAATAAGATAATCATGTGATTTTTTTCTTTCAGTTTGTTTAAATGATGGATTATGTTGATGGATTTTCATATGTTGAACCATCTCTGAATCCCTGGGATGAAGCCTACTCAATCATGGTAGATGGTGTTTTTGATGAGTTCTTGGATTTGGTTTGCAAGTATTTTATTGGTTACTTTTGTATCAATATTCATAATGGACAGTGGTCTGAGATTTTCTTTCTGGGTTGAGTTTTTATGTGTTTAGGTATCAGGGAGACTGTGGCCTTATAGAATGAGTTTGGCAATGTTCCTTCTATTTCTATTTTGTGGAATAGTTTAAGGAGTATTGGTATTAACTGGTAGAATTCTGAGCTAAAACAAGCTGACCCGGGAATTTTTTTTTTGGTTGACTTTTAATAACCACTTTTATTTTCTTAGGGGTTATAGGTTTATTTAAATTGTTTACCTGATCTTGATTTAACATTGGTAAGTGGTATATGTCAAGAAAATCGAGCCGGGTGTGGTGGAGCACATCTTTAATCCCAGCACTTGGAAGGCAGAGGCAGGTGGATTGCTGTGAGTTCAAGGCCAGCCTGGTCTACAAAGTGAGTCCAGGACAGGCAGGAATACACACAGAAAAACTCTGTCTTGAAAAACCAAAACCAAAACCAAAAGAAAAGAAAAAAAGGAAAAAGAAAAAGAAAGAAAGAAAAAAGAAAGAAAATTGTCCATTTCATCTAGATTTTCCAATTTTGTTGAGTAGAGGTTTTTGAAGTAAGACCTAATGATTCTTTGTATTTTCTCAGTGTCCCCTCTTCATTTCTGACTTTGTTAATTTGGGAACTGCTTCTCTGCCTTTGAGCTAGTTTGCCTAAGGGTTTGTCTAGCTTGCTGATTCCCGCACAGAACCAGCTCCTGGCTTAGTTGATTCTTCACATTGTTCCCTGAGTTCGGTTATTTCCTGCCATCTTCTCCTCTTGGGTGTGTTTGCTTCTTTCTGTTCTAGAGCTTTCAGGTGTGCTGTTCAATTGCTAGTATGAGATATCCCCATTTTTCTTTTTTAATGAAGCCACTTAGTGCTATGGACTTTCCTCTTAGCACTATTTTCATTGTGTCCCATAAGATTGGGTATGTTTTGTCTTCATTTTTATTAAGTTCTAGAAAGTCTTTAATTTCTTTTTTCCCCCAAAGTCATTGAGTAGAGAGTTGTTCAGTTTCTATGAGTTTGTAGGCTTTCTGTTGTTTCTGCTGTTGTTGAGTTCCAGCCTTAATCCACGGTGGTCTGATAGGATACAAGGTGTTAATGCAATCTTCTTGTATCTGTTGAGGCTTGCTTTGTGACCAACTGTGTGGTCAGTTTTGGAGAAGGCTCTGTGAGGTGCTGAGAAGAAAATTTATTCTTTCGTGTTTGGGTGGAATGTTCTATAAATATCTATTAGGTCCATTTGATTGATAACGTCGGTTAGTTTCATTATTCTCTATTTAGTTTCTGTCTCAATGACCTGTCTATTGGTGAGAGAGGTGTATTAAAGTCTCATACTATTAATGTGTGGGATTCAGTAATATCTTTTTTATGAATGTGGGTACCCTTGCATTTAGGATACACACACACACATACTCAGAATTGAGATGTCATCTTGGTGGATTTTTTCTTTGATGAGTATGAAGTGTTCTTCCCCATCTCTTTTGATTAATTTTGGTTGAAAGTCTTATTAGATGTTAGGATGGCTACTCCAGTTTGTTTCTTGGGTCTGTTTGCTTGGGAAACCTTTTTCCAGTCCTTCAGTCTGCGATAATGTCTATCTTTGTTGCTGAGGTGTGTTTCTTGTATACAGTAAAATGATGGATCTTGTTTTTGCATCCATTCTGTTAGCCTGTGTTTTTTTATTGGTGAGTTAAGTCCATATTAATGACCAATGATTGCTAATTTCTGTTATTTTTATGTTAATAGTAATTAGTATGTGTGTTTCTATGTGCTTCCTTTTTTTATTTTTATTTTTTAAATTTTTTTGCTGGTGTGCGTAGGCATCAGGTTATTCTGTTGTAACTCCCCCCCCCCCACACACACACCTGGTTGCAATCCTTATTCTGAGAATCTCCTATCAATGTTGTATAAACTCTGCTCCCCAACTGTCCTCTGATATGCCAATAAAGTAGCTTATAGCCAATCGATGGGCAAGGGAGAGAATAGGGCGGGACTTCCTGCCAGCCAGGAGAGGAGGAGTCAGAAGAGGTGAAAGGATGAATCTGGGTTGGAGAGGGGGTGGGGAGGGGAATAGGGGTGGAGGTCAGATGTGCGGAGAGCAGTTGGGGAGGGGGTGTGTCCAGGAAAGAGAACGGAAATCGCTGGAGTGCATCTCTGGAAGTCTGTGGGGGTGACCCCATCTGAGTTCAGCCATGGGAAAGGGCCAAGAGAGATTAGAAGGAGCTGGAGCAGGGAAAGCTACAAAGTGCAAATATCACTAGGGTGCATGCTGGGAGGAAACCAAATTTGTTTAGAGGGTTAATAATAGAATAATAACTGCTCAGTTATTTATGTTGTGAAGGTTATTATTAAACAACTATAAAAGAGTCTCAGTTATTTATATAATAGCTGGTTTAAGAAAGAAACTCAGAAACAGAGTTGTGTAAAACTAATCCTAACGGTATGGAGGCCAAGGAGGGCCCAAAAAAGGATGCTTGAATCTCACTCAGAAGAGGAAATAGAATAGACATCTGAAGTAGTGAAGGGAGGGATCTCGGTGGCGGGGGGGGGGGGGGGGGGGGGGGGGGAGGCAGGGAGAGGGTAATGGGAGTTGGGATCAGGTGTGGAAAGAGTGGTCAGGAGGGGGTGTTATGTCTTAGAGAAGAGACATGTGTAGGTGGGCCTCTCTGGGACAGGGAAGGTTCCTGAGAGTCTATGGAGGTGACCCTAGCTGACACTCCTAGCAGTGGGGGTTAAGGAGCCTGAAGTTGCCACCTCTGTACCCAGGTGGGACTTCCAGTGGAGAGAGGGGGACACCAACCCAGCCATAAAACCTTCCACCCAAAATGTGTCTTGCCTACAAGAAGTGTAGGGATTAAGATGGAGATTGAGGAAATGGCCAACAACAAACTTGAGCCCCACCCCCCATGGGAGAGAGCCAACCCCTGTCACTATCAATGATATTCTGCTGTGCTTACACACCAGAGCCTAGTATAGCTGTCTTCTGAGAGGCTTCACCCAGCATCTGACGGAAACCGATGCAGAGACCCACAGCCAAACAATAAGCCAGGCTTGGGTAGTTTTGTGGAAGAGTGGGAGGAAGGATAGAAGGAGCCACAGTGGTCAAGGACATCACGAGGACCTACAGAGCAAACTCACCTGGGCCCCTGGGAGCTCACAGGGGCTGAACCACCAACGAAGGGACAAGCCTGGGCTGGACCTAGACCCCTACACATGTGCAGCAGATGTGCAACTTGGTCATCATGTGGGTCCCCTAACAGTGGGAGCAGGGGCTGCCTCTGACTGTGTTGCCTGCCGCTGGATCCCTTTCCCCTTAGCTGGGCTGCCTGTCAGGCCTCAATGGGAAAACATGTGCTTAGTCCTACTGTGACTTGAGGTGCCAGGGTGGGTTGGTACCCCTTGGGGGCCTCCCCTTCTCTGAGAAGGAGAGGTAGGAATAGGGAGAGGGGTGTGTGAGGGTGAGACTGGGAGGAGGGGAGGGAGGGGGCTGGGATCAGGCTGTAAAGTGATTAAACAAATAAACAAACAAGTAAAAACAATCTTTGAATTGAAGCTCTCTTAGTATCAAAATAAAACTTTTACTCATAGAAAGGTCCATAGCGAGACCAGCAGCTTTACTGATCCTGAAAATGGGCACAGCAAAGAAACCAAAATAGCCATTCTGTGGGTGAAAGGGGGTGGTGGGGGACTTGTGAGCTAGGGTGGGGCTGTGAGCAGCATTGACCTTGACAAGTTAGTAGGCACCACAGTCATCTGTAGAAGGGGCACAAGTTTCTCTTGCCAGCGATAAGGAGAGTGACTCGTTTTTTAGCAAGCACTAACTTTCTTCAAGCCTCTGAGGGAACAAGGGCTTTTGTCTAAATGCCCAACCTTGGGAAAAGGATTTTGTTGGGGGAACAGACATACCATTATAGAATATTGCAGTTTTGTCTATGTTTCAGTTTATCCGAACAGCTAAGGCTTAAAAGACAAAGAAGCTAGACAAACATCACTGTGAACCTCACCAGACCTTAGGAGTTTATAGATCTGGATTATTAGATATACCTTATTTATCAAACATATGTTGTTACTCATCTAAGTTTTCTACCAGCTTGGTGTTAAGCAATTAGCAAAGACATAAGTAAGTAGACAGACATCTTAAATTTAGCTGTTGTTAATCGGAATGTACCTTAAAATTTCATCATCTTATACAGTATATTCTAAACCAGAGCTGAATCACATATTCAGTATGTTGTATTAAATAGAAGCTTAAATTTCTCATCATATAAAGATCGATACCAATCTAAATATTTGGGACTTGTTGCCTTTTAAGTATAAAAGGAGATATAATAATAATTAGAGTTGATTACAAGTAAGAAGTTTTACAACTGTAGTTTATACCATGTGGTAATCTTTAAGATGAGGAGGTTGCCAGCCATGTGGCCACTTACATAGGGTTGGTCATCACTCAAGATGAAGGAGAGCAACACAGTTGTTATTTAAAAATATTTGTTTTCCTAGTAGATCTATGTGTCTTTATATGAAAATTGGATCCAAGTTATATGCATACATGCAAACATAATTAAATCCAAGTTACATACACACATATGAAATTGAATCCGGGTTAAATTCTTACACACACACACACACACACACACACACACACACACACACACACACACACATTTTAATTATAAGCCTTTTGTTAGAAGTTTAAAGCCAAATCTTGTTGCAGATTATATATATTTTAAACCATACCCAATGATCAACTTATAAATCCTCAGATAAGAATTTACAGCACAATCTTAAGACATTTTTTGTTTTTATTTTGAGAGCAGAGTGACAAGAAATAAGAGATAAAAGACTTTTTAAGACGGAGGAAATAGAACTTTAGAAATAAGATATTGGGAGCACAAAGCAGAGCAAGTTTAGATATAATATATTTGGGAATCATTTGTCTATAGCAGTGAGAATTTGGAAATCAGATGGGCCAATTTCTGACCATTGAATGAGGATAAGCTGTTGTAATAAAATCTGGAGGAAGAGAGAGAGCTTAGCATCCTTAGTGCACTGCAAGTGTCTATTGAAGAGGCTGGGAGAGACCAGGGCAGAAGACAAGCCATTGGTTGGGGGACCACAACTGCCCATGGTTACCGAGGAAGGGTTGGGGGAACTTCAACCCCGATACCTCAAACATGAAGATGGCAGGAGTTGGGTATCTCCCCCTCCCAACCTGGTGCCATAAAGCTGGATCCCCCATTATCAATTCAACTAAGAATTTAGTGCCCTGACAGTTATCAGACTTCACTCTGTTTGCCCTCACAAGGTTCTACTTCTCCCCCCACCCCCTCGTCCCGACCCTACACCCCCTGGGTATGTAAATGAAGCATCTTCTAACACCCCTGCCCTGGCCAATGGTACATGGCCACATAAACCTTGTCCCAGAGACCCTGGCCACCTCCCCAGAAGCATAAGTGACCACACACACACACACACACACACACACACACACACACACACACACCAAACCACTTCCTGGAAGCTGTTCCCAGGTGTGTTCATTACCTGGGCACTCATCACCATCCTAGACCTGCACTGCACTCACCAGCGCCTGGCTAAGCATCCCCTCCCTCCAGTCCAGTTCAGGGTGCAATGGGCCAGGCTACCCCAAGGGGGAAGCAGACTGGGGTACAGGGGAGTCCAGGAACCCCACAGCTCTGAGAGGAGGCCTGCTCAGCAGAGGCACTGCAGCTCCCAGGGAGGGTGTCTCCCGCTGAGCTGAGGAGCTCAGGAGCCTCTGCCCCTCCCCCACTCCTTTTTCCAGCATTTTTCTTCTTTGCTTCCCTACACCAGGCAGTAAATCTCTTAACAGAGATTTATTGGAGGGATGAATCCAAGAGAAGATGGACAAATCCAGAAGCAGCTACCTCGCTCCTGGGAGCAGGGAGCAGGGAACTGAGCAGACACAGCCTTTATATAGGATTTCTTAGGGGGCGGAGCTTCCTAGGGCAGAGATTTCCAGAGTGCACTAATGGGATTTTTAAGTCCTGAGCTTGGGGAACTCAGAGATTGGTGGGCTTTCCTGTTCAGAGATTGGTGGGTCTTCCTGTTCAGGGTTTGGGGGTTTTTGTGGGAAGCTCACGGACTGGTGGGGCTTTGTTCAGACTTTTTACCTAAAATTAACATAATCCTATTGAGCAGCTCAAGGTGACCTTTGTGACAGTTACAGAGGCTAGAAATGCTGTTATGACAGAGAGGTCTGGGGCAGGGGCCAGGCTGCTGGATCTCCTCAAACAGGGCTTTGGCCACTTTCCTGCCTTGAGCGTTTACAGAGTTTACAAAGTTTACAAAGGGAGTCCAACGCAGAGACGGCTTTCTCCGCAGCATCAAGAGCCCACAGAGACTGGAGAGGAGGTGCTGCCACCCTGGACAGCTCCCAGTGACAGCAGCAGGCTGAGACAGGAGAATTGTCATCACCATGGACAGCTTCCGCTGGGGCGGCACTGTCACTCTGACAGGAGTCACCATTTTGACTGTTCCTGTGGTGGTGTTGCAGCCTGGGGCAGGAAGGAGGAGTTCTAATAACTCTTGGGGGTGGGGGTTGGGCAGTGCTCATGCCACTCAGGGACTACAGCAACTGGTGCCCAATGTGGATGTAACAGTGTCTCCGGTACGAGTGCGTGATAGGTAAGTGCCCTCAGCCTTCAGCATTAGCCAAAGGCCCTAAGCCTCCAAGCTGAGGGCTGTTGGTGCATCTTTTCCTTCTTTGTTTTCGGTTTGCACCTTGTGTTGGGTTGAGGCACACTGAAAGGGCAGCTGACGCCTTCTGGTCAGGGCTACTCCTGAAGGCCCGGAACCTCTGTCTGAGTCCTGACAGCCTGTATGAGTGTCAACAATAATGCCCTGTCTTTATCTCCTTATTGAAAACAAATGTGATGCTGTAATGCAACAGCCAGTGAACACCACCATGGTGGCTTCAGAACTCTGAATTCCAGGCTTGCACCTGGGACTCTGAAGACTCCCTTGGCAGCTGTAAGGCTGTGGGAACACTGTTCTCAGGCCCTAGCGTTTCCTTTCCTAGTCTATCATGGGAAATGCCACATCACATCAAAAGAAACCTCAGATTAGGGAAATACAGGTCCTCTGGAAATCCCATGGAATCAAACTCACCAAAACAAAAAACAGGCTTCTTCGTTTTGGGAGGAAATCCTTGAAATAGTGCCATGTATGGACACAGGAGATCCTTATAGCTCTGACTCATGGACTTGAGTCGCCTACCTCACCTGGCGCCGAGACACCCAAGAAGGGAAAACGCCCTCCCCCATCTTCCGCCTATTATACCTGCAATCTGCCAATGCGTAAGACCCCCTAAAATGGGACCCACCAAGGATGCTGCATCCCCTAAGTCAGGGAAGTCTGATGATGATGATGATGGTCCGCAAGTCTGTCCTGTTCCAGTTCTCACAGGAAAGTAAAGCCATACACAAAGCCATCTCCTCCCCAGCCTCGGCAGCATGTTCTTGCCCAGTCCAATCCGGTTTCTATGCCTCCCTACCACCATACAGCTCCTCGGAGGAAGCGCAACATAAGCCTGGGCCCCATTCACACCTTCTGCCCCCATCTCCCACCCTCTGCTGAAGTGGAGGGACAGTTATGCCAGCCCACAGCCTCCCCTGCTTCTTTCCCCTCTGCCCAGCAATGCTGTACCCTCCAAGACCCTGCCAAGACAACGAAGAGAATGCCACATAAACCCTTGGCTGCTTCTCCTTGTCACACAACTTCGTAATCTCTGAGATTCTGTTATGGAGGCTAACTCCGCCTCTGCCTCTACTGCCCATAAGCCTCATGCCTATGCCACAGTCTGGGATTCAGGCATCTCCAGTCAATGTGCAACCCAGGCAGGCTAACCGACTTGACTGGTACCCCTATCAAGCTATATATTTAGAAGAATTCAGACAGGCAGTCAAGGAAGACAGCATTCATGCCCTTTTGACTAGATCTCTCCTCCAAAATAAAACTGCCACTGCAAACACACCCCAGGATTGTCAGGACATCTGTGACTCTTCCCTGTCTGGCCCATTCGTTTATAATGGGAGATACTATACAAAGATAAACGCCTTCAACAGATGAGGTGAAATCAGGGCCAGACAAACATCACATGGGGCTATGGTGAACATGTTGGCCAAGGAGCCTTTTCCACTGGGTCACAATGGTCAGTGTTGCCCACAGGTGGTTATGACCAAGTACGTCTCCGTGTGCTCTGGCTTCTCCCTTAGTTTCTGACTGAATTGCTCTGCTTGGCCTCAAACTAACTCTAGCAATCTCTTCTAATCTTTTGGCTCCTTCTCATTCTCTGGCTCGTTCTTCACCTGAGTCTGCAACCTGTCTCTGTAAAACCGTCCTAGTAAACTGCCTCTGAATTCCATGAACTGAACTGCCACTAACTCAACTCCTATGCGCTGCCCCTCAAGTCACTGACTCAGCCAAACTGCCTGAACAGCACTGACTAGAACTCAGAGATCTGCTTGTCTCTGTCTCCTGGGACTAAGGGCCTGTCTATACCCAGCCAGGTAACACAAACCTAGAAGTTCTTTGGATGTGATCTCTTGCCAGAGCAGGCACATTGCAAACATATCTGTTGAAAAAAAAAAACATGTTGCAAAAAACAAACAAACAAACAAAAAAACCCAAAACATGTTGCCAAAAAGATGGCAAACAACTGGAGACTTTAAACCAAGAAGGGGTGGCCCTCAGCCCTGACAGTAAGAGGGAAAACCACCCAATTAGGAGCTCATGGGTATTCAACATTTCAAAAGGATGCTACCCAAAAGTCATCATAAAAATAGATGACAAGCCATCCAAGTGCCTCAGTGACACTGAGACAACAAGAGGTCCCTCAATATTGGCCATGAATCCCTGGGCCTCTACTACTGGGTGTAGGGGAGCTGCTCCTATGCCTTCATCACCAAGCAGGCCTACAGATGGGAAGAATCCGATGGATCTAACTGGTCTGAAACACCCTCTAATAGCCAACAGCTCCACCGATCTCTGGGGGAACAGATATTTTAAAAGCCCTAGAAGTGGTGCTTGCTAGCCATCCAGAAGGAATCGCATCAGGATAGGTGACTATACCCATAAGAAAAAAATTTATATTCAAAGAAGCCTTAAAAACCCTCCTCCAAGTCACCCCCAATTCTAAGGGCCACTGTTAGATTTAATACTCCCAGCTGTTAGGACTCTGCTTCAGTCTGCCCACCTTGCGCTCTCTCTCTCTCTCTCTCTCTCTCTCTCTCTCTCTCTCTCTCTCTCTCTCTCTCTCCCTCCCTCCCTCTCTCTCCCTCTCTCTCTCTCTCTCTCTCTCTTACCTCTCTGTCTCTGTCTGTCTCTGTGTTTATTTCTGGGGTCCCCCACTCCCTTTTCCTTCTCTCCCTATGCTCATTTAATAAGCTTCTCCATCCGATATCTGTTACCAGGCATCCTATTTTTTTAATTATTAAATTGGTGGCCCCCATATTGGGAAGGCTCTTCCATACTGCCTAAGTCTGGGACCCTTTCTACCAAACTTGTTCTATCTAACACACTTCCCACAATCTCCTTCTGTTCCAAACTTCACTCTAAACCTCCATTCATTCTCATCCGAACCCACCGCTGCCCTGCTTCACACAGTGATTCTAAGCTGAGATAAATTTCTGCTGCTCTGCTTTCTCCGGGCACCTAGCTATGGGTACAGCGCTCAGGTGATTCGCTCTGCTGCATGGCTGGGTACCGCCCCACATGGCGCTGTTCGAGGCACACCCTACAGCTCTCCTTGGCTGTGTGGGGTGGACCAGTGGACTTCCGCTAGCTTGGACTGAAAGTAATCTGACTGCAGTCCAAATGCCCAGCCATGAAATCACCATTGTTCCTGACAGACTGTCTTCTGTTGGTAAGCAAATGCCCACCATAGACTGTGACCAATTCTGGGTCCCTCTGCCTTGGGCCAGAATCTGGAGTTGCTCCAGCCTCTTGGTTGGTTCTGCCTGCACTGAGCTATGTGGGCCATGTTCCGCCAGCTGCGTGCCAGCCTGAGGCGATTCCTTCAGCCACCTTAGCTGGAGCCCCTTGCAGAGGTGATCGCAGCACAGTCCTGTGGCTCCCACGCCTGGGGACCCCAGCCTCAGGCACTGGGGATTCTTGGAGCTCATCTGGAGAGAATCCTACTCTGGGTTTGGGTCACTCCTGCCACACTGGCAACGTGCAGATGGCAGGAAGCCGAGACGGGGTCAGCAGGGAACTGAAAACTACCACTGCCTCAGTTCTTCCCTGGCTGCTAAAAGACTGCACAGCCTGGTCACTACAGCCTGCCATACCAGCCGTGTCCCCGTGCTGTCAGCTACAGCAGCTAGACATCATAGTAGCCCATAGCATTTTCAAATATACCCACTACAATATGTGGCAGTCACCATGCTGAGTTTGGGGTAAAGGAGGTAGAGCCTCTGCCCTCTGTGTTGTCTTTGTTAAGGGCAACCATGTGATTAACTACCATCTTTGTGTTCAGATATCATGCATACGTTCGCCAGCCCTGTTCAAATCCTTACTATACTCCGAATACAGCTTCTAGGTTTTATAATGGTAACTTAATTTTGACTTTCACATTTTTGGACAGATCCAAAATAAGGCTTTTTAATTACCACCAAATCATGTAAAATGGAAGCTCCCCATGTTCAAACCTTTTCTTTGCTCTCCCAAAATTTTCAAGCATTGTCGACGTTGTCTCTTTCCTTATTTTCAAGCCTTTTCTCTTTGCTCTCCCAAGAGTTTCAAATGTACACCTAAAGGGAATTTTCTCCTTAACCTACTAACTTTGTCTTCTGCCCACACATATGTTGCAGTATCCTGCAAGACTTCCTACATCTGGGACAGCGCCAGAGCAGCGACCCACAGTGCTCCAGTCCAACCTCACAGATCATGTCAGCTGGACCTGCATTGCCCCTCCCAGCCGCAGATGTTCTCAGATTCTGGACAGCAAATGCAACAGCCTGCTCTTCCACAACCCAGCCAACAGTTCAGCCTTTTAACCCCCTGTCACCACCTACCATCAGCAGGAAGCAGTCAAAGACATTGATTACTTCACCCCTTATCCATTTACAAAAGGCTGAAATGGTGTGCTCCAGACCCAGGACAGACAGCTCCAGGTGCAGCACTTGGTCCTTGTCTGCTGCAGGACATGGCTGATATCCCCTGCCCTGTGACCTGAACTTTCAGGGCAGAGCGTTTCCTTCCCCTTCACCATATCATCTGGACGTTTGGTGCTGTTGCTTCTCTCTCTCTTTCCCCCCTTACCTACATTTATATACTTTAACTTACCTTATATGAAAAACAATCCAACATCCTCATTTTTTTTTTAAATTATAGGAAAAGGGAGGAATGTTAGGATTCTGCTTCAGTCTGCCTACCTGTGATGTCATTACCTACCTGCCTCTGGGTGTGGCCCTGCCCAGGGCTATATAAAAGGACAGACCTGCCTCCCCCACCCCACCCCACCCCACCCCGTCTCTCTCTCCTTTCTTCTTCCTACCCATCTCCCACTTACCTCTCTCTTCCCATCTCTCTGTCTCTCTGTTTATCTCTGGGGTACCCCTCCCCCCTCCTTCTCTCCCTGTGCTCGTTTGATAAACTTCTCCATCTAATATCTGTTGCCTGGCATCTTATATTTTGAATCATAAGACCTGCATTGACTGACTTCAAATCACACCCAACCCTAAGGGCCACTGTTAGACTGCATACTCCCTGCACTGACTGGCTTTCTTACAGGCCCATCTGGGTTAAACAGTGGCCTCTATCAGGGCAGATAGTTTACAACTAGTAAAAGAACAGCTTCTACTCCGTCACAGTCACCCTTTTCAAAGTCCAGGGAACACCCCCAAACAGGCCATAAGAAAGAACTTGAGGGGAATACAAACTGGTAAAAGGATTTAAGGGCAATTGATAAAACCATGAGAGCCCGGGGTTCTCCCCAAAGGGGGCTGCCCCATGTCTCAGCCATTCCTGACAACGCCCCTCTGTTGGCAATAGATGTCAAAGATTGCTTTTTTTCTATCCTTCTCCACCCTCAAGACTGGGAATGCTTTGCTTTTCCAATAATCCCCCATTAACAACTCTGGGTTGGCCTCATAATATGAATGGACTGTTCTTCCTCGGGGAAGGCTAACAGTCCCACTCTCTGTCAAGAGGCTGTGGCCACACATTAAAACCTCAGTTAGACAAAGGACTCAACAGTCACCCTTACATCGATGGCACCCTGGCATGGGGAGACACTTCCACTTCCCCTCCCTACTTAAAGAGAAAATAATACTTCACCTGTCATTCCCAGGATTTAAAATAGCCACACACAAGATACAACTTATTCCACCTATTACATTACTAGGGATAGAAATCTCTGTTACCTCAATAGGACTCCTCAAACTCACCCTTTCCTTCCCCTAAAATTTAACTCTTGCCTCCCTCCGAGCTTTTTGGGTAACCTTGACTGGCTTTGGCCCTGGCTCCCCCTTACCACAAGCACTCTTCATCCCCTCTCTGATCTCTTAAAAAGAAATAAAAACCCCTCCTCCCCATGAACACTCTCCCCTGAGGTGACAGAAGCTCTACATTCTGTCAATGTGGCCCTAAAAGGCATGGCACTTGCTAGATATGTCCCGACATTGCCAGTGCAGCTTGGTATCTTCAGTTCCTCCTCGACACTCATGGGAGCCCTAGATCAGCCACAGGAAGTGCTAGGACAGCGCCCCATCCCAGTGAGCAGGGGCGCCTAGGGCTCTGACTGAGGTCGATGCACTCCCCACCATGATCAAAAAGCAGAGAGAAGCAGGGGACTGCAGACCTCAGGCAAAGAGCCAGATACTCCTGTGGCGCCTTTTCTTCTTCATTCAGTGGCCGTTGTAAAATCGCTCTCAGTGCGTTATTAGTCTCACAGGAGTCCCAGGCCAGACTGAAAATCACGACCCTAACAAAAAGTGCAGTCCTGCCTTGCCATGATGGCACCCACCCACACAACTCCTCACCAAAAATCCTATTGCTAGAGCACCCCTGGTTACATGGGTGGGGCAGTTATCTGTCATTCTTCCAGTGACCCTCCAACCATATGATTCAGAGAATTATCACTCCCCCAATACAAAGAAATTTACACCATTTATCTAGCCTTAAAAGAAATTAATAAACCTTTCGATCACTTCTCAGACATTTATGCTGTCAGCCTGCTCCCTTGGCTGGCTAGAACCCTCTGGCTCCCTTGCTTCTCTGCATTCCACACTGCTGCACATCCAGCACAGAAGCTCCCATAGCCCTTTGCTCAACTTTAGAGGATACCAAAAACATGTTCCTCTTGTGCATCTCATAACTACCCCTGCATTACATACCAGGGGCACCAAATCCCCGGGTCTCAAATCCAATGCCCTCTGGAAAATCTATGTCACTCATGTTCTACAATTCAACCAACAAAAATACGTTTTTGTTACTGTTGACAGATACTCTCGTTTCATGTGGGCAACAGCCCAAATGGAAGAAAACTCAGAAAAAGATAGTTTACCACATGCTCTTCACCTTTGCCATCCCAGGCATTCCTCAACAGATAAAAGCTGATAGCGGCCTTGCCTTTACCAGATCCCAAGTCAGAAGCTTCTGCTCATAACGGGGAGTCATCCACCACGTGGGGATCCCTTACAACCCCTAGGGCCAAGGGATAAGAGAAAGAACACATCAAACCCTAAAATCCCAACTTAAAAAACAAAAAACAAATGCTTATCTCCTTAACATACAACTAGCAATGGCTCTGATTACTTTAAATATATTTAATATTTACAAGAGCTCCAAAATATCCCTCCCCTCCCTCCATTGGCCTCACGAGGGGGGTAATTCCTCCCATCTAGGTAAAATGATGTCATCCCTTAGATGAGATTTGGATGGGACCAGACCCCCTTCTTACAACTAGAAGGGATTTTTCCTGTGTCTTTCCACAGGACCAGCCCAGGCCTATTTGGGTCCCAACCAGAAATGTCCCACACCACCTCACAGACCAAGAAGATGGCCCTCCTCTCACTGTCAGATGAAGGACTGCAGACACAGAAGAGGCACCACCACCAACAGAGCAAGTTCTCCTGGGAGGACATCCATGACCTGGCGGCCGCTCTCAGGCCACATGCCCTCCACAGGCTTCCCTTGCTCTGTCCTTCTGGCTGCTTCTGTCATCCTTCACTCTAACCCTGCTGCTGCCCAGCCTCTTCCTCGCCCTCCCAACACCCACCACGGAAGATTCTCTGCTAGGGAGACCTATAATGGACACAACAAAATCCCAGGAACCCACGACTGCCCACATGAAGGACGCCAAAAGAGGATCAATATCCCTCTGCACCCCGATTCCATTCCCCCCATCCCTAACCCTTTCCTCTGCTTTCCTTAACCAGGCGACTTCCTCCAGGAGGCCTCCATAGATGGAGGTGGCAGACATTGGACATGCCAAATTGAACCCACCTGTTGTGGTGGCACTATGCTTCCCAATATTTTTCCCCCCGAGACAGGGTTTCTCTGTGTAGCCTTGGCTGTCCTAGACTTGCTTTGTAGACCAGGCTGGCCTCAAACTCACAGCAATTCTCCTGCCTCTGCCTCCTGAGGGCTGGGATTAAAGTCATGCACCGCTACACCGGGCTTATGCTTAAGACTCATTTTCAGCTTTCCATCAGCGATCCCCAGAGATCTATGGTGAATGGGAGTTCTGGGTAAGTTCTAGTCTAATGGCTATGCCAAACACCCCTTAGCTAACCTACTTGTCTCTTGGCAGCTTACCTGTTTGTCAGTCTTTGCTTACGTTTACCAGTCTTCAACAGGAGGATCAAACTCAAAAGGAGATCCAAGCCACCCTCCCCTGGCTACAGTACACACAGCTGACCTCCTTTCCCTAACCACCCACCCCACTCCACTCGAGGCTTTTTTGTGCTTCCCTCTTCCAGCCTCTATTGGCAGCTGTTCTGTTAACACTAGCTACATGAACCCCATGGGTATCTGCCCACAAAAGAGCTACAAAACATTCCTCTTTTCAACCCATCCTTCCCTTTTTGCCTTGTAGGATCCTCTTTAAGATCCCTTTTTACGTTTCTGCAACACCACTGGCACTAAGCCATGTGTTACCCCCCTCACTCTTATCTGGTGCAATAACATCACTAGTCCCTTCTTCAGCCCCCCTTTTCAAGGGCTTTGCACCCCTGTAATAATGGTTCCCTGATTTATCTCTATGAGCCCAAAGAATTTGCTTTACAGCTGGGAGGGGACCAAAAGAAAAGGGAACTCTTCATCCCTCTGCTCATCAGTCTGCGTCTCACTATCTCGCTGGGCCCCACAGGAGCCTCTGGAGCAGCCCTTATCCAAAAAACACCGTCTGGCCAGTGACTTCCAGGATAAGCCTGACCAGACCATGGCTTCCCGCACAGACAGTGTTGAGTGCCTCCAGTGACCGGTCACCTCCCTAGTGGGGGCTGTTCTACAAGGGAGAGCTCTGGACTTGCTGACTGCTGAACAGGGAGGGACATGCAGTGTGCTGGAGAAAGAATGCTGCTTCTATGTCAATGAATCTGTCCTGGTAGACCGCAACATACAAATGCTCAAAGATCTCCAGTGAGATCTCTGGGCACAGTATATACCTAACACCCTAACCCATGGTACTCAAATCCCCTGATGGCTTGGCTCCTCCCCTTCTGTGGTCCCACATTGGCTCTTGGGACCCTCCTCCTCCTCCTGGCACCCAGCTTCACCTGATAAGTAGCATTGCAAATACCACTGCCAATCAGGTTCTGGTTCAGTAGCAAACCATTCCCAAGGTAGACGTTGACTATGATACAGCTCCTGTGTAAAACAAAAGGGAAGAGGAGCTGTGGGACTGTAACGGCCCAGGGTTATGGAGCAAGGGTCAAGGGGGCTCCAACCCTGGATGCTTCAAACACAAGGACAGCAGGAGTTGGCTACCTCCCCACTCCCAACCTGGGGCCATAAAGCCAGTTTACCCATCATCAACCCTAGTAAGAATGTAGTGCCCTGACAGCTACCAGGCTTCACTCTGACCTTATAAGGCTCTGCCCTTGCTGCACCACCCCACCTGACCCTACAGGCCCTGAGTATGTCCATGAAGTATCTTTCAATACCCCTGCCCTGGCTAATGGTACACAGTCACACACAAACTTTGTCCCAGAGACCTTGGCCACCTCCCCAGAGGCGTAAGTAAACCGCCCCCAACACACATAAACCGAACTAGTTCTCGGAAGCTGTTCCCAGGTGTGCTCATTACCCGTGCACTCATCGCCATCCTAGACCTGCACTGCACTCTCCAGCGCCTGGCTAAGCATCCCTTCCTCCAGTTCAGTTCAGGGTGCAATGGACCAGGCTACCCCAAGGGGGAGGTGGACATGGGGCAGCACTTAGCAATGCCCTGTTTCTATACAAACATGTCTGGAGATGTATCCAGGCTCCAGAGGCAAGGGCCAGCCAGTCAGGGCTGCTTTTGGGTACATGCACAGTAACAGTGACTGAGAACATTGAATGAGCTTTAAAGAAAAACTATCACCTTACACATACACATAATTGAGTGTGCTCATGATTAAATCAGATGCACTATGGAAAGGGACATGCACAATAGATTAGAAGACAACCAAAATCTGTCCATCAAAATAGAGACCCACCTTCACTGTGCTCCTGGCAACCAGATCCTCCTCCTAAAGCCGGTGAAAGGAAGTCCCAAAGAACAAGCGATGTCCTTGAGCACTCTACTCAAGGAACCCAGTGCTGTCTTGCATCGGGTTGGAGCTTTATTATCTCTTGGCTTCTGAATAGTTTCTCACTCGCTTTGCAATCTGCGCTTTTTCATTTCTTTGAATAAAATTCCAGAACCTAGATGTGCCCAGTTCAGACAGTGACTTCCTCCTAGGATCAGGAGGCTGAGGGGTGTAAGTTCATCCTGAGGTAAGTCAAGGTCACTGGGGCCAAGTGAGACCCAAGCTCAGGAAATGTGAAAATAAGACAAAACTCAGGAATCAGCAAAGAAGCTCTCAGTGGGCAGTTTGTTTCTGGTCTTAGTGGAAACGCACGGTTCTCTCAGAAATGTCTGCTTTGAGCCAGTCATGGTGTAGCACACCTGTGACCCCAGCACCTGGAAGGTGGAGGCTCAGAACTGCAAGATGTACTCAGTTACAGGCCAGCCAGACCTACATAATACTGTCTCAGGAAACTAACCAATAGCTGGGCGGTAGTGGCGCACACCTTTAATCACAGCACTTGGGAGGCAGAGGCAGGTCAGCCTGGTCTACAAAGCAAGTTCCAGGACAACCAAGGCTACACAGAGAAACCCTGTCTTGAAAAAAACAAAACAAAACAAAACAAAAATCAAACAAAAAGAAAAAAAGAAAAAGGGCCAGGCGTGGTGGCACACGCCTGTAATCCCAGCACTCGGGAGGTAGAGGCTGGCAGATCACTGTGAGTTTGAGGCCAGCCTGGTCTACAAAGCGAGACCAGGACAGCCAAGGCAAGGCTACACAGAGAAACCCTGTCTCAAAACCAAACAAAAAAAAAACAAACAAAAAAAAAAAAAAGAAAGAAAGAAAGAAAAAGAAACAAAGAAAAAGAGGCCAATCAACAAAAGGAACACCACTAGAGAAAGACAGTTCTGTTGAGTGGGGAACTCTCAGCCAACATCCCTTTTCTGGCAACCAGCTGCACTGCTATCACAGGAGCCCCACCTTGGGGACACTCCATCAGGTGCAGTGGCCCACCACAGCTATGGCTGAAGAGCTGGTATCATTGTGACTGTGTCAGGCTGCCTTCACTGGCCTTGAAAAGTAGTGCTTCTGAGGAGCTCAGGGCAGAGGGAACTCTGATCCCTGTGGACCCATTGGCCAGGGCCAGGGGCTAGCACTTGTCCTGGCAACCAACCATGTCTTGTGACTGGTACAAACAGACTTTTGTAAATGAAAGTCTGCCCCTTATAAAATACACCATTCCAGCTTAGTGGGCGGCTGCTTGCTTGTTTTCTTTCTTTCTTTCTTTCTTTCTTTCTTTCTATTTATTTATTTATTTATTTATTTTTGTTTTTTTGAGACAAGGTTTCTCTGTGTAGCCTTGGCTGTTCTGGACTCGCTTTGTAGACCAGGCTGGCCTCAAACTCACAGCGATCCACCTGCCTCTGCCTCCCAAGTGCTGGGATTAAAGGCCTGCGCCACCACACCTGGCTTCTTTCTTTCTTTTTAAGTTCATGTCTCATCCAACTCAGGCTGGCACACTGCTGTTTATGTAGCTAAGGGTGACACTGAGCTTTTGATCTTTCATCTTCATCTTCCCAAATGCAGGATTTTCATGTACGTACCACCATGGCAGGCTTTGCTTTGTTTTGTTTTCTGAAAGAGTCTTGATTTGTAGGACCTTACAATTCTCTTGCCTTGATTTTCTAATTACTAGGATTATAGGGATGCACCATCCCAACTCACTATGTCTTAAGATATTGTTGACATATCATATTTTTCTGACCATAAGACACACCTGACCATAAGATGCACCAATTTTTAGAGCAGTAAAACAAGAAACAAAATCTGAACCAAATTAGTACTAATATAATAAAATATTTATTAAAATATGGTAATATTAAACAGTGTCAGCTCAGCAGGAGGAAAGACTTAGAGACTCAAGCACTTTTCTAGTTTTCTGGAAACCCCAAAATGTGGCCCCTCTGGAGTCAAGGAGGGACCAACGGTAGCTAGAGCTTTCTTATAGCTACATGTTTTACTGCACTCCCCTACCCTGCTCCCTGCTGCAAGATGACAGGCACCTGCTTACCCAGCTGGTAAGACTGGCATTCAGCTCAGTGCTAAAGTGGGTGGTGGGGAGGGGGAGGGGGCGCATGGGGGGGTTGGACAGACACCAAGCTCTGGGTGAGAAGGGATTTCAGTGATACGGCCCATGCCTGCTCCTGTTCCCACAGACACACTGAACCCTGTGCATGTTCCTTGGCTGGCACACTGAAGACATCGGTAAGTGACCTCTTTGTTGATGCCCAATGGACAGCAATCAGACCATAAGACACACCCTAATCCCCCCCCACACACCTTTGGGAAGGTGGGGAGTGTGTCTTATGGTCTGAAAAATATGGTTGGGAGAGACTCCTAGTTCCTAGACTAGCTAATTGGGGCTGGGATTGGGGGGTGGGGGGGTACACAAGAGTTTTCTAGCAGGAGTATGGATTTAATCTGCAAGTGAACCAATCCTATCTAAACTCCCAACAACTTCCTTATGTAATTTTAACATGCAAGGTAGTATTTCTTTTCACGTAAACTACCCAGGGCCGAATACTGGACAATCAGAACCACATGTACTCTCAAAGCCAGCACAGTCACTCCCATTTCCCAGTGCTAAGCAGTGTATACCTTCTTGGCTTCCTTTTCCAATTAAGGTTTTGCCCCGGGATCTTCCTAATTCCACATCCCTTTTTGAAAGTTCAGGCTGGCCCAGACATTCCTACATAGCTAGAGTAACCTGGCACTCTTGATTCTCCTGCCTCAGCCGCCTGCTCGCTGGGAATTACAGGTGTACATTTCCACTCCCACCTTTCTTCCTTCTTCTCTTTTCCATCTTTATCTAAAGCTGGTCCCGTGGTCATGCGAGGCATCCAGCAACCCTCTCTCCGGGTAGACTGCAACTCTTTCTCCAAACCTCACCCTAGCACCCTCCTGGGGGACATCAAGGTCTTTGTTGCCTACAACAGTTATACTGGCTGTCAACTTGACAGGATGCTCCTGGAGACAAGACCCAAGCACACTTGTGAGGAATTATTAGCGTAACTGAGGTGGGAAGGCCCACCCTAACTGTGCTGGCACCATTCTATGTGCTGAGGCCCTGGAGTAGATAATAAGGAGCAACTGCGCTGAACACAAGCACCCATCAGTGTCTGCTGACTGCAGATGCAATGTGACTAGCAGCCTCAAGCCCTTGTGACCTGCCGTGATGGACTTCCCTTGAACTGTGATTCAAAATAAGGCCTCCCTCCCTTAAGGGGCTTGTTGTCAGCTATTTTATCAGAGCAATAAGAACATAACTGACACAGAAAATTGTACCAGGAGTGGGGATGTGGCTGTGATAAACTTGACCACATGGTTCTCAGTGGGAAGAGCCTGGGAGAGTTTGCATCTGTGGGCCCCGTGTAACTACTGCACAAATAACTTAATGGCCCATTCTGCTGGGTCTTACAAAACAAAAATGCTAACAGAATCACAAAGAAGGAGGACTGGGGGGGGGGGGCATTTGTGTAATATTATGGTAAAGACTATGTGTGCAATCCGCTCTTGTCCTAGGATTGCCAGTGAGGCTGAATTTGAAGATGATGGACTAATTTGTTTGGCAGAAGAAATTTCAAGACAGGGCAGCAGTCAGCTACAGTTTGGATACTCAGTGGTGGCTGCCGTCATCCAAGTTTACAGTGAAAGAGAACAAAAATGAAGAAGCAAGGTATTAAAATTTTTGCTGTTTGGCAAGGAAAAGAGTGTGAGAAAAGTTAACCTTACAGACTAGGCAGGGCTAAAAGGAGTCATGACCAGGATCAAGATTGCGACATTAAGGAAAGATGGAATACTTTGTAAAGGAAAACCAGAACACTGTCGTGATGCAAGAAACCAACAGTTGGAGCACCTAGACAGAAACACAAAGTGTGGCTGGAGGGGTCCCCTACTGCTAAAAAGCAGATGCCAGGGAAGTGCTTTCCTAGGGTCAGCATGCAGAGGCTGATGCTACTGCCCTCTAAGGGGACAAAGCTTCATCATGAACTGTCCAAAGTTGGTAGCATCATCTTTGGAGTAGTGGTTTTACCAGGCACAAAACATGAAAAACTGAAGGGGACACTGGGTTTTGTACCATGGTTCTAGAGAGTCACTAAGGCCAGACCATGTGTGGCAGGAGGAGATTCCTTTAGGCAGCAGTTCTCAACCTTCCTAATGATGTAACCCATTAATAAAGTGCCTTATGTTGTGAGAACCACTGATTTAAGAAGACCCTTAGAAATAACTGTCTGTGAAGGTACCACATCTTGGAGTCCCTACAATATTGGAGACACCAGGACCATAGCGTATCCACTGAGGAAAACTTCAGGCATACAGTGAAGCCAAAATAAGAAAGAGACTGTGTGATGCTGGAGGAAGCGCCTGAGAGAGTGGAGCTGCCTAAGCAGTTTGGAACCTGCACCACCCCAGGGGCCAGATGTAGTAAGAACTTTGGCTTCTTTGGAAACCCAGTTATGTTACGTGAATGTTTTTGTTTTAATCCCAGATGTGGAATATAAGGATGCTGCTCCTCCCCTCCTCCTCCTGCTGTTGCTGGTTGCTGTTTGCTCTTTGGAGATATCCTGGTGATGAAGATCAAATGTGCCTCAAGGAACTCAACACCCCAAATGAGCAGAAAGTCGTCTCTCAACCTTCTTTCTCTCTCACCTAGTGTTGGGGGTTGGAAGGGGTACGGGTGGTGTAGGGAGGTAGGAAAAAGAAACCAATAAATAGCTAAAAATCCCAGCTACAAGTGGCACCCAAAGTGGGGCTAGGCGGAATGAGAAATCTGGTTTCTAATGCCATAAAGTGGCAAGGAAAGAAGGGATGACTATTTTGTTTCAGCAAAAAAATTTATTGCAGCTGCTGATACTGGGTTCTGTCCTGCTTTGCTCTGAGAGGAGATTTTTCCATTTCTTCTTCTTCCTGTACTCTGTTTCAAAATAGTTTAAAATGATGGCTGAGCAATTTGAAACGTTGCAAGTGGAAATGAAGGAATCTGAGAAACAAAAAATGAAATGGGAAAACCAAAAGGGTTACTCTGTTCTCTTGTTTTTAGAAGGGTTGCAGAGTCAACAATGCAACTGGAATGTTTGGGTAGAGGCAGAAGTACTTGGGAGAACAAAAGGGCCCGGCCCCACTCACTAAGCAAGAGAAGGGAGCTGGTAACAGCTGCGTTAGAAGCTGGTCAGCAGGTACAATGGTTAGCATGACAGAGGGAGGAAGCTGCAAATATTGAACAGCAAAACAGAGCAAGAGGAATGAATCTTGTCAAAGATCAGTTGCTTGGTGAAGGCTGGTACTCTGATTTACAAGAACAGATTTGATTTGATGCTGCTGCTATAGAACAATGTCGCTTAGTGGCTTTAAGAGCTTGGGATAAAGTTGAGGAGCCTGGGAAAGGGTCTATCTCATTACTAAGCTTGTACGAGGCTCTGGAGAAACCATCACAGAGTTCTTGCAAAGACTGGCTTCAGCTATAAACAAAGCCATATCAGACCCTGAAACAAGACAGGTGCTGATGTAGACGCTTGCATTTGAGAATGCAAATAGCGAGTGTAAAAGACTAAATGCAGCATCTATGCCTGTAGTCTTCACTTGGGGAGATGAAGCAGAAGGATGAAGAATTTTTAGTCCATCCAAAACTACATGAAACCCTGCCTTAAAATAGAAATAAAAGGGGCTGGTGAGATGGTTCAGCAGTTAATAGCACTGTCTGCTTTTCCAAAGGACCTGAGTTCAGTTCCCAGCACCCACATGGCAGCTCCCAATTGTGTATTACCCCAGTTCTAGGGATTCTGACACCTTCAGACCATTGCACATAGAATAAAATTAAATAAAAAAAATTTTTTTAAAAAGAGACTGGGTGTGGTGGCACACGACTTTAATCCCAGCACTAGGGAGGCAGAGGCAGGCATATCACTGTGAGTTCGAGGCCAGCCTGGTCTACAAAGTGAGTCCAGGACAGCCAAGGCTACATGGAGAAACCCTGTCTCAAACAAACAAACAAAACAGAAATAAAAATTGGGAGTGAATAAAATAAGAAAGTGACCAGAATTCCTCTTTCCTTCCTGACTGTGGATGAAATGTAAGCAGCTGTGTCAAGTGTCTGCGGCCACACATCTCCCACCATAGCAAGCCACATCCTGGAACTGTGGGCCAAAATAAACCATTGCAAGGTTAAACTGGTTTTTGTTGGTATGTTGTCATGTAAATAAGGAAAGTAAGTTTGGCATCCTATCTCCAACATGGGCAGTCTTAGTATGTTAAGGGCTAAGCTTAGGATCCTTTGCCTCAGGTAACTAGGAAAAGGGCTGGCTGGATGTGTGACAGGAGACAAGCCAAGTGTCTAACTCACCTCAATGAGGAGTTGAAGACAGAGAATTTCTGGAGTATTTCTTCCTGTTTGGGGAGATCCGAGTGGTGTGGGGCTAACAAATGGACACGACCTAGTGGGCTGGAGGTCCCCTGACCCAAACGGCCTCAGTCAGCACTGTCAGGACAAAACAGCTGTATAAGAGCAAAGATGAGGCACTGTCATTATGAAAGAGTATTAATGACAGAAAACAGATAAACATTTAGTATGTTGCAAACCAGTCCTCCACATCAATAAGCTAATTTTCTTTCTTTTTAAAAGATGTATTTATTTATTATGTATACAGTGTACCACCTGCATGTGAGCCTGCACACCAGAACAGGAAACCAGATCTCATTGTAGATGGTTGTGAGCCACCATGTGGTTTCTGGGAATTGAACTCAGGACCTTTGGAAGAGCAGCCAATGTTCTCAACCTCTGAGCCAAGGTTTTTTGAGACAGGGTTTCTCTGTGTAGCCTTGGCTGTCCTGGACTCACTTTGTAGATCAGGTTGGCCTCGAACTCACAGTAATCCGCCTGCCTTTGCCTCCCTGAGTACTGGGATTAAAGGCATGTGCCAGCACGCCTGGCTGAATAAGCTATTTTAAGTCAAGTATATGCACATCACAATTGTGCAGTAGGTGTGAATTGCTTAGTTTTATGTCAGCTTGATACAAGTTAGAGTCATTTGGGAAGAAGGGCTCTCAAATGAGAAAATGCCTTTAGAAGAGTTGCCTACAGTGCATTTCTAAAAAAATCAAATGATCGGTGTGGGAGGGCCCAGCTCCCTGCAGGAGTGCCACTCTTGGCAGGGGGTCTTGAGTTGTATAGGAATGGAAAACAAGCCAATAAGGCAGCCCTTCTTACATGGCTTCTCCTTCAGCCCCGCCCTCCTTGAGTTCCTGCCCTGACTTCCCTCAGTAATGGACCATTACCTGGAAGTCTAAGATAAAATAACCCTGTTCCTCTCTGAGTTGCTTTTGGTCATGGTGTTTCATCACAGCTGTGGGGACCCTTAACTTAGACGTGGTGCAGTCAGAAGTTCTGACTTGGATTACTGGTTAAGCACATGGCCACAATGGGTGCCAGAGCACACGTTCGTCGGGGACCTCAGGCTGGAGAGATTCAGCAGACAGGAAAGCACGCGGAAGGGAGGAGGTGAGCTAGGGATCCAGCCGAACTGCTAGCATTGCCTACAGTGCGTGAAGTCCTCCTTGGTTCAGTCTTGTGATGGGTAGTTTTATGTTAACCTCACACAAGCTAGAGCCATCTGAGAGGAGGGAGCCTCAGACATTTGAGATAATGCCTCCGTAAGACTGGCAGCAGACAAGCCTCCAGGGCATTTTCTTAATTAGTGATTGATAGGGGAGGGCACAACCATTGTGGGTGGTGTCATGCTGGGCTGACAGTCCTGGTTTCGATAAGAAATTGAGCCATTGGGCTGGAGAGATGGCTCAGAAGTTAAGGGCACTGGCTGCTCTTCCAGAGGCCCTGAGTTCACTTCCCAGCAATCACATGGTGGCTTACAACCATCTGTAATGAGATGTGGTGCCCTCTTCTGGTGTGCAGGCATACATGCAGGCAGAACACTGTATACATACATAAATAAATAATAAAAATAAAATTTAAAAACATAAAGTGAGCCACGAGGGCAAGCCAGTGGGAAGCACTCCTCAGTGGCCTCTGCATCAGCTCCTGTCTCCAGGTTTCTGCCGTGCTTGAGCTCCCTCCCTGATTTTCAGCCTTCAATCATGGACTGTGATGAGGAGCTATAAGCTGAGAGAAATCCTTTCTTCCCTCGCTTGCTTCTGGTCAGGGTGTCTTACCACAGCACTAGCAATCCTAAGACAAATCCCCGGGGCCCAAGATCCCAAATGTAGTACCTACGCGTATAGTCTTCACTTGGGGAGGTGAAGCAGAAGGATAAAGAGTTTTGAGTCCAGCCAACGCTACAGCAAAGCCTGTCTAAAAACGAAAATCAGGAGGCTGGAGAAATGGCTCAGTGGTTAAAGGCACTGACTGCTCTTCCAAAGGACCCAAGTTCAGTTCCCAGAACCCAGACGGCAATTCACAGCCATCTGTAAGCCCAGCCTCAGGAGACTTAACACCTGCACCAGGCAAGCCCATGGCGCATCATAGACAGACATGCAGGCAAAACACCCATGTGCACAAAATAAATAATTTAAAATCTTATAAATCAATCACTTTTATTAAACATGTTATTAAGACACTGAAAAACTGATCTCCTTATTTAAAAAAATAAAACTCAGGGAAATGCGAAGTTGTCTCAGAGAATTAACAAAGAAAACCCATACATCTCTGAAAAATATTTGTTTAGGGCCAGTCTTGATATCACATGCCTAAACCCTAACAACTGAGAGGCGGAGGCAGGAGAATCGGATCTTCCAAGTCATCTTTGGCGCCAGGTCAGCTTTGGCTCTGTGATATGATGTGTTAAAATCAACCTTGAAACAAACATTCACTACTGAAAGCTATTTCTGTTGAACAGAGAGCCAAGCAGTCCTCCTACTGAAAGTGGTCTGCACTGTGCTCACCATAGCCCTGCTGTTCTGGACATTTGCAAACACTGTGAGGACACGCCAGCAACTGCAGAGGACCACCACAATGGAGGTTAAAGGCCTGTTCTGTGGTTCTCCTCCTCCCCGGGGGTGGGGGGCGCTGTTGGTCACTAACCCACCAAGACAGGAGGAGTAGAAGGCGAGGTGCAGAGCCTGGAAGACCACAAGCACAACAGAGATCGAACACTCCAGGAACCAATTCAGGGAGCTAGTTCAGCTTTACTCAGGAAGAACAAAGCCTATATATATGTATGTATGTAGTATGTGTGTGTGTATATACAAACATATACATACATACACATATGTGTGTGTGTATGGGGAGTGGGTGGGGGCTTCCAGGATATGTGTACACAACTTGTTGGAACCAGGCACTTTAAGGATGCTTGTTTTGCATTTGGCAGCACACTCCTATCATATGAACGGGAACACAGTGCCTAAGCATCCTATAGGCACAGGGAGGGGACAGCTAGCAGGCAGCTGTGTCAGGGGCCGTATATCAAATGTGCTTAGGGGCATCTATGTGTAAAGACACTCTCCAGATGGAGTCAGGCAGAGAGCAGGAGGCCCTGCTGGCGAGAGGGAGTCCTGCACCTAACACGGAGCTCAGAGTGGCTATCCAGACTGGAAGGACCGCAACCTCAAACAGCAGGGTCCTTCCAATATTATTCCAGTTGTGACCACTTCAGACAGGATGCACTGGCCTTGGAAAGCAGCTCTCCTAGGCAAGACAGGACTGGTGAAGTTTAGAGGATTCTGCAGCCATTCTCACCTAGGCCAAAGGAGGGAGGGCTTTGCTGCTCAAAGCTCTGGACCGGTACAAATACAATGACATATTTGTATGAAGACTTATGTCATGATTTGTACAATATTCTTGGGACACGACATTCTCCTACAGCTTAAATAGTAAAGCCAGGTGGTGGAGGCAGCACACACCTTTTCTGTCGTCCAAGGGCACGCCTTTTATGTAATAGTCAACCCACCCTCAAACTGCGTGCCCCCAAACTGCTTCACTTAACTCTAACATTCAAATCAATATTCTCCTCCCCCAAATTATTCACTGCTAAACACCAAACAACTAGAAATGTATCCTGCAATAGAAACCGACCTGATTGATTTCAGTTTGCCAAGGCTTTGCAGCTTATCTGCCCCAGAAATGTCAATAAAGGCTCTGCCTCAGAGCTCCCCAACATTCCACTTCTTTTGAGAGTCT
Source organism: Acomys minous (assembly GCF_964271855.1). NCBI lineage: Eukaryota > Metazoa > Chordata > Mammalia > Rodentia > Muridae > Acomys > Acomys minous. The sequence continues at coordinate 65,314,785 of NC_140498.1, read as the reverse complement.
AGGTTAGCTTGAAATTTAATATAACCCAGGCTGAACTCCACTTAAAATTATCTTTCCTTGTCCTCCTGGGCACTGGGACCCATATCACCCCCATGTAACCCTTCCCCCTCGTTTTACTTTTGTCACCAATATGCAGCAATTTCCTTCTCATTGAATTATTTTATCCCAGAAGGAAGCTGGTTAAAACTCAGAAGTTCTAAATGGAGGTTACAGCTCAGGAAGTAAACAACTCATAAGTCTCAGAAAATCCCTGAAATTTAACAGAAGCACAGGCCCCACCCCTCGCTCAAGGTTAAATAAGCAGTAATGACTGCAGAGGAGACTCCAATCACATGAGCTGTCAGAAAAAGTGCTTCACCCTGTTGCGCTGCGTGCAAGTCTTGTAGAGAGCTACAGGGCTCCCACTTTCATGAGTCAACCATGTAAGAATGGGCTTTTGCTTTGTTTTTCAAGACAGGGTCTCTCTGTGTAGCCTTGGCTGCCCTGGACTCCCTTTGTAGACCAGGGTGGCTTCGAACTCACATTGATCTGCCTGCTTCTGCCTCCCAAGTGCTGGGACTAAAGGCGTGCGCCACTGGGCCTGGCTCAAGAATGGGCTTTTGATAATGCAAGTATTAATCCCTCACCCATATTCTATAAGTAACCCCAATAACCTCACTGGTTCACCAAGTTAGACTTGGGTGGTATTATTACTTTGGTTGTCAGTTTGCTATTAGATGAACAGATGAAAGGAAAAATGTCAAGTGACACCCACTTTATCCAATCTTGAAGCTTACTCTTTGTCCTGGCTGACATGTAGCAACTTCTTCTCTGGGTGGACTTTGCTTTGTTTTTGTTTTTCAAGACAGGGTTTCTCTGTGTAGCCGTGGCTAGGTTTCTGACATAACCCTTTTCCTTGTGTTACTCTCCAATGGATATAAGTTCCATGGAGAGAGATTACCATCCACATCTGCAGTGATCTGAAGGTGTCAAGGAAATGGGTCGGAAAAGACTAAGATGAGGGAAAAAGCCAGATGTTTTAACTCCCCTCAAGAGACATGACAGACTCTTAGAAACCAGGGGACTTCTCTCTGAAGGGACAGCCTAAGGGTGAAAGGCAGTGCAGGGAAATGACCACTGAGGTCTGAGGTCCTGACAGAGTGACCTCTGTCAGCACCTGCAGCACAGCTCAGGATCCTAAAGGCCAAGGGTCAGGATTGTGCTTAGAAAAGACATGAAGAGGGTTGGAGAGATGACTCAGAGGTTAGGAGTGCTTGTTGCTCTTCCAGAAGGTTCCAAGTTTAGTTCCCAGTACCCACAATAGAAGGCTCACAAACACCTGTAACTCCTGCTCCAGAGGACCTAGTGCCTTTGCAAGCATCGACACATACATGGCAAGAACACAGATAGATACACACACACACACACACACACACACACACACACACACACACACACACACTTTTTTTTAAAGGCAGAGGGCTGGGGGTATAACTCATTAATTTGCCTGATGCCCTGGGTTTGATTCCCCAGCACCAGATGCAAATGTGGCCACTCATGCCTGCAATCCCAGCTCTTGGGGAGGTGGAGGCAGGAGGACCAGGCCATCCTGTGCTACCCTGCAAGGTTGAGGCCAGCCAGGGCCACCTGGGCCTCAGTCTCAGAAAAGCTTAAAGAAAAATCAAAAAAACAAAGGGGATTGCAGAGGAGGGCTCAGTGGGTAGTGTGAGAACCCAGACCTTCTACCTGCTGCTCCCTCCCCCCAAAAATCAGGCCACACCCCCTGTAGTCCCTCAAAGCCAGGGACACAGCTGCTGTGACCTGACAGATCTTATGGAGTTCCCTTCTTTCCACCCCCCTTAGGGCTGCAAGCCCAGCCCCTCTGATGCCCAGACGACCTTGAATTATAACTTTAATTTTATCTAATACTTTCCTGTCTTGTGGCTCAGGCCACATAGACTAGGTCACATGATGTAGAACTTACCAGCCCCCCAAACTTGTAAGCCCCCCCTTCCCTCACGACACACACACACACACACACACACACACACACACACACACACATATCTCTGGAGATGAACAGTCTGTCTCTTTCCCTTCAGGGTCTCTGTCACGGTATGCGCAGTGGCTCTCTTTCCTTGCGCTTTCCCACTTCAGGGTGCCATCATGGCTGCTCTGCTCATGAGCCTGTAGCTCTCTGTAATAAATCTCTATGAAGGGCGATTCACTTCAGCTTCTGTTTCCAATGACCCTGTCTTTGTCTGTTATTCACAGCAGGTAGCTTGTCTCTAAGAGTTACTAGAGGAAATTCACAGCTCTCTGAAAAATACCTTTAAGGCCAGATATGGTGGCCTGTCACGGTGATTCGCAGCTGCCCAGGCCACAGGAGTCCTTGCCTAAACAAACTATCTAAACAAGCACTAAGGAAAACACTTAGTGGGCCGGGGGTGGGGGGGGGGGTGGGGGTGGGGTTGCGATTTTCAGTTAATCAGCCCTTTACTAGCAGACAGCTAGCCTAACCTCATGACCTTAGGAATCTGCTGATTGGGGTCTTTTACAGTCACTATGGGGGCACCCTAGCAGCTGCATAAGACCTGCTTCACCTGTGCTCCAGGCAGCCTGCGCTGGCCTTGGGAAGTAGCACTCTTAAGCCAGACAGGGCCAAGTAAAGTCTTGATGACACTGCAGCCATTTTTCACCAGGCTGGAGGGGGAGCACATCCCCCAGGTGGTCCAGCTGAAGGCTAGTGATGGATATAGACAAAAGTCTCTCATTTGGATGAAGGACTGTGCTATAATGGTGGTGTATCCTTTCCACACACCCGGGCCTAGCTATATACACTGGTTTCTTTTCTCATATTTATTTGGCTACATATTCTATTTTGATTTTTGAGACAGGGGCTCATGTAGCTCAAGCTGGCCCCAAACTAGCAAAGGATCAACTTGACTTCCTGATCCGCCTGCCTCTTAAGCCTTGGGACCATAGGTGTGTGCCACTAGTTTTGCTTAGTTTCTGTTTGTTTTGTTCTGAGAAGGGGGGGGGGTGTCTCACTTTGTAGGTCAGGTTGGCCTGCAACTCACAGCTCTTCTCTAGCCCTAACCCTCCCAGTATCAGGATTACAGGACTGTGCCAACATCCCTGAGACACTTTCTGAATCTTAGGATATTTTGACAGCTTGGGAGACTCTCCCTTACCAGGTTAGCTGTCTTTCGGAGACTTCAAGAGCTCTTTAGGGAGGCATGTCTTTCATCTACGAACCAACCAATCTTGTGTCTGCATTCCCAATACCTTCCTTATCTAATTCTGACACCTGAGTGTGGAAGAATGCTGAATGAATGTATCAACCGTCAATAAAGCGCTGCTTAGCCAATCAGCTGGGCAGAAGGACAGGAAGAGGGAGGCGGGACTTCCTGGAGCGGGAGGAGAAAGTTGGACAGTTGGAGGGAGAGAAGGTTTTTTTGATGGTTGGAGGAGGATGGTGAGGACTTGACGAGGACCGGCCCAGGGGTCACAGTGGCAAGTGTTGGAATATATGTATGTTATAAGGTTTAGAGTAGTTTGTTTAGTTTACGAGTAGATTAGAATCAGTTCAGACTCTGCCCAGCGAAGTGCTGGCCGCTTTAAAGTACGTTTCAGTCTCCCTGTGTCAGTTATTTGCCTTGTAGGCCGAACGGGTACAAAAATACTGTAACACCTTTTTCTTCTAAATCTCCTATGGTCAGGTACCGGGCAACTAGACACCAGCGATAAACTCAACTAGTCCAACCTGCCAGTGCCTTCTCCGTTCTGCACCGGCTTGCCTTCCCTTCCGACATGCCAGAACAAGCCGTCCCTCAGGCACGTCCCTCATTGCATTCTTTCCTGTTAAAAGAGTCTATATTCCTATACTTTCATTGCCGACTGATGCAAACCTATGTGTTCCCCTGGCCCTGCCTGACCAACAGCAGCCCCTCTCTGGTTCCGTGACCACATATGACCATCTTCTTTCCGAGAAGCAGTCTGGTCCCCAGTTGGGCCTGTAAGGTCTTTACCATCGCATCACCGACATCTGTACTCTACTGTAGGCATCAAGGGAAGGGAGGGGAGATAAAAGGGCAGAAGATAACCCACGTGTCTAACTCACCTTGCTGAAAACGTAATGAGCAGAGAAAAGTAAACACTCTGAAGAAATCCCCTTCGTAGGGGAAATCGTAAATGAAGATCGGCTTTCATTGGCTAACACTAGTGAAGAGATGTGACCACCAGGGTTGCGGGTCCTTTTATCCAAATGACCTGGTTCAGTGTGGCCAACAAAGCATACGCCTAGGGGCAAAGATGAGGGAGTTGTCATTAAGGAAGGTTATTAATGACAGATGACATGTGACTGGTATGACACGAGCCATCTCCTGATATGCTTAAGACATTTTCAATTAGGTACTTCCCAGCCTGAGGGGTGGGTATTAGGATTTCTGACTTCCTCGTTACAGGTCAAGCACACTGCTCACAATGAGTGCAGGAGCAGGTGCTCATCAGAGGGCAGTGGCTGGTGGGGTTTTTCTAAGTAGACTGGACAGGATTGAGGAAGGCAGGCATAAAATGGAAGACGTGGGTTAGGGAATGTGGTTGAGTTGGTAGAGTGGCTGCCTCGATTGCGCAAATCCCCGGATTCAATCCCTAACACCTCATAAATTAGGAATAGTAGTTGTGGTCTGCGCTGGGGAGGCACAGGCAGGAGGCTCAGACGTTCATGTTTATCCTTGGCCCATAGAGAGCTGATGTCTGATTACTGGAGACTCTGGAAAAGAACTGTATGGGGCCAGGGTAGCTGGAGAGATGGCTCAGAGGTTAGGAGCACTGGCTGCTCTTCCAGAGGTCCTGAATTCAATTCCCAGCAACCACGTGATGGCTCACAACCCCCTGTACTGAGACCTGGTGCCCTTTTCTGGTGTGCAAACACACACACAGGCAGAACATGGTATACATAATAATAAATAAATAAATCTTTTTTTTTTTTAACTGTAAATGAAGATGCTCAGGGAACATCTTGTCTCCGTGGTTGAAAACTCACAGGTGCCTGAAAAATACTTCTCTAGAGTCATCCGTGGTATCAAACGCCTGTAATTTCAGCATTTAGGAGTCAGCATGAGGAGAACAGGTTCCATGTCTTCCTCAGTAACGGGCCTGCCTAGGTGACTCGAGCCCCTGGAACAGGATGAACCACCCCAAAACAAAAACAAAAACAAAACCAGAAAAAAACAAAACAAAAAACAAAACAAAACAAAAAACACCCTTATTAGTGGTTTTGAGTAGGAGCTGCCCTCACCATGGCAACCGTGGCATTTCCAGCAGTTTACAGTTGCTAAGCAGACACTCCAGGATCTGTGGAAAACCAAGATGACCGAGCTGAAGGTACAGCCAGACAGCCTGCATTGGTGGTGGGGGGAGGGGGGGAGCAGCAGCAGCCAAGGCCAAGCAGATGCCCTGTAGCCATTTCCATCCAGGCTGGGAGGAGGAGCAGCTCATCCACACAGCCCAGGGGGAGACTTGTGATTGACAGTCACAAATACTTCATTCGCATGATGAGCTTTTGTAATGATGGGTGCAAAGCCCTTGGGCCCAACCACTACCTATTCCGCAAGCCCATCCCACTTTAAGTGCTTTTTGTTTGTTTGTTTGTTTGTTTGTTGAGACGGGGTGCCGTATAGCACAAGCTGGCCCCAAGCTGGCTACGTAGGCAAGAATCATCATAAACTCCTTGGCTACAGGTGTGGGCCAGTACACCAGGCGTGGCTCACTTTTTTGAGCCCCTGCACTAGTCCTTGGGTGTTCCAAAATCGGGCCTCTTCCAAATCACTTTTTGTTTGCCCGGTTTTCGTTTTTATAAGTAGAGCTGGCTGAGCTTGTAAGTTAAAGAGTAGACAGCACAGTCGAGGCCTGGAGCGACAAGGCCTTAGTTTTGGACATTTTAGGACAAGCCTTTGGCACCTGACCGCCCCTTTCAGCCAACACTGAAAGAGCCATTTCTCCCCTGTTCATAATTTCCTTTATTTATTTATTTTTCTCTTCCCCTTACTGACTCTTCCTCTTCTCCCCTTTCTCTGTCTTAATTTATTTTTTCTTTTTGAGACAAAGATGTGTCATAGAACCCACCCAGGCTGGCACCAAACTATGGTGCCTATGGTTTGATGGCTTTGAATTAATTCATTCTCTTCCCTGTAAGCTGGGCATGGGCCACCACATCGGGCTCCTTTCTTACGATTTGAGTGGGGACAAAAAGGCCCACTGATAGGTAGTTATTACTAAATACATAGTATACAGATGGTTATGAAGTGTTACAGACTCGAAACTAGGACAGCACACGGCAGATAACACTTACTTCTAGGCAGGGCAGAAAGCCAAGCAGGGTGTCATGCTCAAAAAAAAGGAGGGTGCCGGTAGGTTTTCTTTAGGAGGTTTGCTTGAAGAGAGGCAGGAACTGAGGCCTGAGTCCATGGCTGCTGTTGACCACCCTCCCCTAAGCCCCCCACCCCACAGCCTCCCCTCGCCCCGCCAGCCCGACCAAATACCCTACTAGAAAATTGCCCCCCAAATCTGGGCCTACACCACTCTAGTCCAACCTTCCCCCCTCCCCCACCCCCCATGTGGAGCCTGCAGCGAAACTGCCACGTGGAGAAGCACACACAGGTTGCTGTGGTGGAATTCCCGCTGGGCAAGAGGCTACTTCCGGTTGTGGCTCCATATGTGGTACGGGTACCGAGTGGGGTCTCAGTGGCGCGGACACTTCGCTAGATCTAGGAACTCAAGGAGAATGATGATGCTTCAGGGCTTGACCTCGTTTCCCAGGTTCCCTAGGTTGTTAGTTTGTTGACGGAGGGAAACCTGTTGGAGACTGTGTGGCCATATTCCCACCACACACACGCATGCGCGCATGGGCGAGCGCACGCACGCACACACACGTGCAGGCATGCACAGGCACATGCATACTCGCACGCGCCCCCCACCCCCACCCCCGATTAGTCTTTGAATGAATAGAAAAATCCATATCTGACAGAAGACTTTACAACCAGGTTGCTTAGAAAGCCAAGAGAAAGGATGAGAGCTCAGCCAAGAAAAGCCGAGCATTCAGTAACAGCGAGAGAAAACCTGAGGTAGATATGTCAGTTTACTTAATGTACCATCCCGTAATTTAGAAAAAATATCACAATCGTCTTTATAAATTAAAGAGATGTGATGTATAGTAAATAACACAACATTAGGAACTTACTAAACAGGCAACCCTCTGAGCGCCGTACTTGAATAATTGCCCAAATAAAATGCATCTGTAAATGTTGAAGATTTGAGGTTTGTGGGACTAGGAACAGGAAAGTACAGCTCTGCCTGGAAGTCCGGTAGAGAACTTTAGAAGTGTAATATTGGGTTGGTGAGATGGTCCAAGGGGTAAAAGGTGCTTGCCACCAAGACTGATGACCCGAGTTGGAGCCCCAGAATTCATGTGCTGGAAGGACAGAGTACTACTGTCTCCAGCAAGGTGTCCTGACTTCCATGTGCACCTCCCCACATAGACACTAAATGGATAAAGATAAGTAAATAAATGCAAATGAACATTTTTTTTTCAAAGCGTAACATTTCTTTATTCTTTTCCCAGGCCATCTTGTATCGTAGGACACGAAGGCCTAAAACTTGCTGTGATCTTCTCCTCTTAGTGTGGTCTAGAATTGATTTAATTTGCTTAATATGATAATTTCAAGTTGTATCATGAGCCTCCCCCTGCCCTTTTTTTTTCCCCCTGAGACTGTCTCATGTAGAGCAGTCTGGTCTTGAACTTGGTATATATCTGAGGATGAAGTTGAGCTTTTGATTATTTTGCCTCTGTTTCCTGAGTGCTGAGATCACAGGCATGTGCCACTGCACCGGGTGTAAGTGTTCATGAGGTGCTGAGAATTGAACCCAGGACTTCTTTTCTGTTTGTTTTGTTTTTGTTTTTCAAGACAGGGTTTCTCTGGGTAGCCTTGGTTATCCTGGACTCACTTTGTAGACCAGGCTGGCCTCGAACTCACAGCAATCCGTCTGCCTCTGCTTCCCGAGTGCTGGGGTTACAGTCGTGCACCACCACACCTGGCAGAACCCAGGACTTCTTACAAGGTAGGAGAGGACTCTATCGACTGAGTTACATCCCCAAGTCCCTCAGTGAAGTTTTAATTAGCAGTCTTCTGATAGCCAACGATGTTGAATTTTTTTTTCCTGCTTACTGGTCATTTGTACTTTATATTTTGAGGGCTGGATGTTTGATTTCATGCAATCCTATTTGTCAATTGTTGGCATAACGAGTGGAAAAACCTTTTTCAGAAAGTCCTTGCCTGTGCCTACATTCTGAAGTCTCCCTCTGCGCAACACAAACTTTCTCCTATAATAGCTTCAGGGTTTGAATCATACATTGATTTTTCTTTCTTTTTTTTTTTTAAATCTATTTTGAGTTGATTTTCAGACAGAGTGAGAGATGGGGATCTACTTCCATTTTCATATTTCTACCAGTTGTCCCAACACCATTTGCTAAAAGAGGTAGAGCTAGGAGAGTCAAGACTTCAAGGCTGTCTTTGGTGACCTAGAAAATTTGCAGGTAACTTGGACTACATGAGACCCCTGTCTAAAACAATAATAATTAATTATAAAATAAATAAATAAAATCAAGACACGGTAAAGCAATAAAACCCAACTACATAATACTAATGCTTCAAAATAAGAGCAAAGGATATGGAGAATTTTGAAAACAAAAAAAAATATATCAATATTTCCATACCCCAAGTTAACCACTGATGTTGAATGTTACTTGTGGTTTTACTACAAATTATGTAGCGAATAACATACTACCAGAGGCCAAGCACGTTATAAAGAAGAGAGGTTTATTTTAGCTCACAGTTAAAGTTTAAATTAGAGGAATTACATTTGGGGACTTTGTGCTGGCAGAGTCCCAAGGCTGCACAGGCCACCATAACGGCGAGAGACAGGACCATGAGTGAGGCAGCTGTCCTGTCTCCTGAAATAACCAATCAATCCAAAAACCCATTAGTCTGTTAATTGCATAAGTGGCTTATCCCGTTCATGAGGGCAGATAATTAATCTCCTCTTAAAGGTCTCACCAAGTCTCATCTCTTAATCTCGTAACGAGGAGTAAATTTTGACATGAATTTCATAAGGGGACAAACCATACACAAACTACAATAGCAGTCACTTTTATTATAGCGGTGGTGATCACAGATAGAGCTGGATTCTTCCTTGCAAGCCTTTGAGAAATCACTCCCTTACACCTGCTCAAGAGATAATTACTCTGCTAATTACTGGGATGTAGCCCAGAGAGCGAAATGCTCGCCTGGCATGCGTGAAACCCTGGGTTCAATCTTTGGCGCTGCATAAAGTTGGGCTCCTTGGTAGAGTCCTATAATTTTAGCACTTGGTAGGTGGAAGCACAAGCATCAGAAGTTCAAAGGTCAGTTTTTAGCTACATACTGAATTCTAGGGCACCCTGGGATACACTGGATCATAGACTCTGTCTCAGTAGGAAAAAAAAAATGACGATCACTCTTATTGTGTGTGTGTATATGTGTGTTCAGGTGTGCATGTGTGTATATAAAACAGAGGGCACCACTGAGTGTTGTTTCTCTGGCACTATCCACCTTGGGTTTTTGTTGTTGTTGTTGTTGTTTTGTTTTCATTACACTTTGCTTATTTGGTGTGCACATGTGCGTGTCACGGTGCACGTGTGGCGTTCAGAGGACTACTTGCTGGAGTCAGCTATTTCCCTCCACCGTGTGGGTCCCAGGATATCAGGCTTAGCTGCTGACGTCATTACCTGCTGAGCCAGACCCGCTTTGTCTTATAAAAGACTGTCTCCCGCTGGCCTGGAACTCACCAAGTAGGTTATTCTCCTGTGAGTAGGAGTCCACTTCACCTTATCGTTGAGGTTACAAATGAGTTCTACCATACCCAGCTTTTTAAAAATAGGTTCGGGCCAGGCGTGGTGGTGCACGCCTATAATCCCAGCACTTGGGAGGCAGAGGCAGGTGGATCTCTGTGAGTTCGAGGCCACCCTGGTCTACAAAGTGAGTCTAGTACAGCTAAGGCTACACAGAGAAACCCTATCTCAAAAACCCAATAAGCAAACAAACAAACAAATAATGGGTTCTGTAACCTTCAAAGTCAGATTCTTGGGTATTGAACTCAAGTCTTTGTGCATGTCAGGCAAGAACTTTTCTCACTGAGCCATCTACCTAGCCTTTTAAAGTCAGGAGCCAGCTGAGTGTGTTGGTACTTCCCTGGAATCCCAGCACTCAGGAGGCTGAGGTATTCGGTTTGAAAGCTCAATATCAGTCTGGGTTACATACTGAGCTTTGGGCTAATGTGGAATGTAGAGAAATCATTTCTCAATGGTGGTGGTGATGATGATGGTGAAGATGATGATGATGCTAATGATGGTGGTGGTAGTGGTGGTGGTGAAGATGATGATGGTGATGAAGATGATGCCAATGCCAAGTGGGTTCAGAGCTCAGTGGTAGAGTTCATGGAGCTCTGGGCTTGGTCCATAGCATTGTGAAAAATAAAGTAAGAAGCTGGGCATGGCAGTGGTGCATTCCTGTAATCCTAGCACTTGGGAGGTGAAGGCAGGAAGATCAGGAGTTCAAGGCCAGCCTGGGCTACATTGGGAATTCAAGACCTGCAACAGTTATATGAGACTTTGTCCCCAAAAAACCAAAACAACAATAATAAGAGTAATAGTAATGTCAGAATCACTTCCATGTGTATTATGACACTTTAATATGGCTACATGTGCATAAATAAGACACATTTTTGGCATATGTAAAATTTTGCATGTGTGACACCATGCTGTTTTTTTCTAAAGCTAAATTTGGAGTCAAACTGCCTGGATTCAGTCTGTTAAGGCTCTGTCTCTGCAGGGTGATGAAAATGCCTAAAATTATCCATGATAGCTCCACATTTCTCAAAAAATACCAAATTCACTTTACAAGAGTGAATCATATAATAAACAAATTATATCTTAACAAAAAAAAATTATAAAATAGATACAGGAGTTTGGATCCACAGCATGCACATAAATGCTGGGTATGCATGGTGGCCCACCTGTAATTTCAGCCCCAAAGGCAGTGATGGGATTCGCAAAGCATGCCAGCTAGCTGTGTCAGTGAGCTCTAGGCCTGAGGGCCCCTGCTCCTGTGAATGAGAGGAAATAAACCAAGGATGATTCCTACATCAACTTCAGGCTATCACAAGTGTACAGTGCACCCTCCTCCTCGAATAGGCCTAAATGCACAGCATGCCCATACACACACACACACACACACACACACACACACACACACACACACACACACCCTGGGGAAGAAAAAAATACAAATACCAATCAAAAGTGAGATGTGGGGGGAAAAAAACCAGAAAGAATCCTGGGTTTACAATGTGTAAGCCATGTGTCCTTGGGCTAAGTATTTAAAAGGCTTCCTTTGCCTGTATATTCTTGTCTATGAAATAAGAAAATCACAGTATCTTTGTAAAATGTTTGCCATGTAGACTCAATGAGTAAAAACACTTTAACTAGGTGAGGGGTAGGGCTGACAGAACCGTGCTCAGCAAATGTAAGCAGTATACATAGTCGCGTTGTGACTTAGGGTTTTCACTGTGATGAATCAATGTCCCCAATGATCTGACTACATACCTCTAATTGCTCAGTAATCTTCATGTACATTCATGATCTTTGTCCCATTTTTTACTGGTGGACAATGACTAGGCTTCTTTTTCTGCCGTGATAAAATATTCTGACAAAAGCAACCTAAGGGCAAAAACGTTTTGGGTTTTTTGTTGTTGTTGTTGTTGTTTTGTTTTGTTGGTTTTTTTTTTCTGGCTCCATGTTTAGAGGTACAGTTTTCCTGGCAGTGAAGTCACCACGGCAGGACTTTGAGATAGCTTGGTCACTTGAATCCATGGCCAAGAAGCAGAGAACAGATCCAACGAGATGGCTCAGTGTATAAGAGAGGCTTGTAGCCAAGCCTGACAGCCTGAGTTCAAGGCCCAGGATTCACATGATAAAGGCAAGAACCAACTCAGAGAGAACTGACCCCTACAAAATGTCCTCTTTTTAAAAAGAAGCAGAGGAAGTCAGGTGGTGGTGGCGCACGGCCTTTAATCCCAGCACTTAGGAGGCAGAGGCAGGTGGATCTCTGTGAGTTCAAGGCCAGCCTGGTCTACAAAGAGAGTCCAGGATAGCCAAGGCTACACAGAAAAACCCTGTCTTGGAAAAGAAGAAGATGAAGAAGAAGAAGAAGAAGAAGAAGAAGAAGAGGAGGAGGAGGAGGAGGAGGAGGAGGAGGAGGAGAGAGGAGGAGGAGGAGGAAGAAGAAGAAGAAGAAGAAGAAGAAGAAGAAGAAGAAGAAGAGGAAGAAGAAGAAGCAGAGGGCACTGGGATACAGTTCAGCAGCCTCCTGCTTACCTACCATGCATGAGCCCCCAGATTCTCAGGCCCCAGACACTGAGAAAAATAGAAGAACATGTTGAAACAGGGACCAATGAATCCCTGTACTGAGATCACTTCCTTCCTTTTATCCAGTCCAGCAACCCAGCCCAGAGAACATGGTGCCACTCACAGAGTCATGGCACGATGAATCTGTACAATCCCTCAGGGACAGTCTCAGAGGCTTGCCTTAATCCCGAGCATCCCTTGCAGGTGTCTACAGAAACTTATCTCTCAGATGAGTCTACTTCCCACCACATTGACACCACTAACTGTCACAGGCATTGGGGACATTAGAAGTTGTTATTATAATGCCATCCATGTTACTAAATGCCACCAAGTGCGTACTCTTGAGCACCTGTACTTATGGGCTATGTTTTGAGACAAACTCCTTTGTAGCTGGCTGTGACCTGCCTCCACCTCTGATTGATGTGTTGGCAATCCAAGCATGTGCCACTATGGCCGGGGTGACGTAGTGATGTGTCTGATTCACCTAAGTGACTCTGGAGACAGCTGACATGTGCCCTACAAAATTTATACATCTGGAGACAAAGATTCAATAAAGGATCCTGAGATGGAGGAATCAGTAAAATGGAGAAAAAAAAATTAATCCCAGGGGAGTGTGTTGTCATGGAAACAAAGAGAGAAACATGCCTTATCAATTTTGCTGTGGCCTCCTGAAGGTTCGGTTACACTGATGTGCTGTGACTACTTTTCTGTTTGTATTTAGTTCATGGCTTTTTGTATGGAAAAAAAAAATCACACTTTGGGGACAAGTGAGATCACTCAGCCCGTAACGGCGTTTGCTGAGCAAACCTGGCAAAAACTGAGTTTGATTCCAAGAACCCTCATGGGGGAACAAGAGAACTGACTAAACAGAGTCGTTCTCTGACCTCCGCATGTGTGCTGTGGCACACCCCACCCCCACACATCAATCGTGCTGGAGAGATGGCTCAGTGCTTAAGAAACACTGGCTGCTCTTGCAGAGGGCCTGGGTTTAGTTCTCAGCATCCACGTGGCAGATACCTGCACACAGGCAAAAGTGCAGCCGTTAGAAGCTGTGCTGTAAGTTGCACGCTGTCTCCTACAAAGTCTGCTTCTCTTCGTAAGCTCGCTTCAAACAGCCGACTTTTTACTGGTGCCCTCATTAGTGCTGGACATTTTTACTGACGGTGAAAAACTGGCACGGGCCGGATGTTGCACATCAACATTTTTGTTTCGAATTTGAAAGGAAGGGGGCAACATTTTCTCAGTCCTGGGGATGGAGCCCAGGGCTTTGTACATGCTGGGCAAGGGCTGTACTACTGAGCTCTGCGGTCTATACCTCAGGCTCATTCCAGTGTCTCCTGCGTGTGTGCGCATGCGTGCGTGCGTGCGTGCGTGCATGCATGTGTGCGTGCTTATTTATTCATGGAGGTGCTTATAGATGCTAGAAACTGATGTTGGAATGTCTTCCTCAGTCCAACTCTGTTTGTTTGTTTGTTTGTTTGTTGTTGTTGTTTTTGAGACAGGGTCTCTCACTGACCCTGGAGCTCGCCTTTAAGCTAGACTGGCAGGCCAGCTACTCTTCAGGATCCCCCTGTCTCCTCCTCATGCCCACAGCATTAGAACTGGAGCCACAGTCATAGCTGGCTTCATCTGTAAACCTGACACAACCTTAGAGTCACCTGGGAAGAGGGTCCTCAACTGAGAAATTGCTCAGATCAGATCACACATGTGGTGGGGCCATGTCTGCGAGGCATTTTCCTAATTTCTAATCGCTGTTTGGGGCTCCGCTGTATAAGCATGGTAGCTGAGGCTGGCCCTGGTGGCACGTGCCTTTACCAGCACGCCGGAAGAAGAGGCAGGTTCATCTCTATGAACTCCAGGCAACCTTGGTCTACAAAGTGAGTTCCAGGCCAGCCCAGGCTGCAGAGGGAGACAAAAGTAACTACAAATAATAATAAAAGAATGGGACCCCGAGGGCTGGAGAGATGGCTCAGTGGTTAAGAGCACTGGCTGCTCTTCCAAAGGCCCTGAGTTCAATTCCCAGCAACCACATGGTGGCTCCGAACCATCTGCAATGGAATCTAGTGCCCTCTTCTGGCATGCAGATGTACATGCAGACAGAACACTATACATAATAAATGAATCCTTTAAAAAAAAAAAAAAAAAAAAGGAAAGCCTCCACACAGCAGAGGATTGGAACAGCTGCTGGGACTCCCTGCCGGACTCCGGGTGAGAGTGGTATGGAAGAGTAGGGGGGGATAGAAAGACCCAGAGGGTCCAAGAGCCCCACAAGAAGACATCAAGGCTGGTAGATCTAGACCCAGGGGGAGCTGCACAAACTGCTGTACCAACCAAGGACAATGCATGCAGTAAACCTAGACCCCTGTTCAGATCTACCCAATGGACAGACTGCTCATTCTCCAAGGTTATGGGGAGAGCGGGCATTGCCTCTGACATGAACTCTGGTGCCTCCAATCTGATCACTTCCCCTTGGTGAGGAGGCCTGGTGGCACTCAGAGGAAGAGAAAGCAGGCTACCCGGATGAGACTGGTGGGCTGTGGAGGTCATATGGTGGGGGAGGAGGTCCCCTTCTGTCAGAGGTCTAGGGGAGGGGAACAGGAAGATACAAGTGAGATGTAATCTGAATAAATTGTTTTTTTTAATCAAAAAAAGAAAAAGAAAAAAGAATCGCACCTGAGTAAGTCAGAGGCAGTGTGCTGGTTAGTTTTATGTCATCTTGACACAAGCTAAAGTCATCTGAGGGGAGGGAAACTCAAGTAAGAAAACGCCTTTAGAAGTCTGGGCTGTAGGCACGCTTGTAGGATATTTTAATTAGTGGCTGACAGGGAGCGTCCAGGCCACTGTGGGTGGAGCCATCTCAGGGCTGTGGTCCCAAGTTCTGTCAGAAAGCCTGCTATGAGGCTCAAGCTGGTAAGCAGCTCCTGCCCCCAGGTCCATGCCGGTTTGAGTGCCTGTCCTTTGATGAAGAGCAGTGATATGGAAGTGAAAGCCAAATAAACCCTTCCTTCCCAACTCTAGCTTTTTGTGGTCGGGGTGCTTCATCACGGCGATAGTGACCCTGACTAAGACAGAGAGCAAGCCAGGAGCAGCTTTCCTTTATGGTTTCTGTTCAGGCTCCTGCCTTGTTTGTCTTCCCTGCATGATGGACTGCAACCTGTAAGAAGATAAACCCCAGCCGGGGCGTGGTGGAGCACGCCTTTAATCCCAGCACTTGAGAGGCCAGACAGATCTACAAAGCGAGTCCAGGACAGCCAGGACTACAAGAGAAACCCGTTCGAGGCTAGCCTGGTCTACACGGTGAATTCCAGGGTAGCCAAGGCTAACACAGAGAAACCCTGTCTCGAAAAACCAAAAAGAAAAAAAAAAGAAAAGAAAAGAAAGAAAGAAAGAAAGAAAAGAAACCCTTTCCTCTGCACGTTGCATTGTGTTTATCACAGCACAGCCACCGTGCCTTGATTTTACATGGGTGCTGGGATTTGAACTCAGGTCTTCAGGTTTGCACAGCAAGCACTTTAACCCACTGAGCCAATCTCACCAGACTCTGTACCCATGTTTTGAATGCCTACAGACTGTATCGTTGCATGGATGGTCTTAGTTTATTCAGCCAAATACATTGTCTTTTGGGCCACTGAGACTGTCTCACTCTCACATCTTGAACTTCCGATCTTACCGCTTCCCCTCTCAGGTCCTTGAGAGCACCATGCTAACTTAGCCTTTTATTTGGAAACATTCCTGAGAGGGGGATTGTTGAGTTATAAGTAATGGCTTTAAAAAAAAAAAAAGCTGTGGATACCTTCAGTTATATCGCTGTCCAGGAGGCTGCTCTCTCCTCCCACACAAGTGAGAAACTGTATAAAACAGTATGAGTCTATAAGGAACACATTAAAATAAAAAATATAACTATACCAATTTTGCACACCACACTAAATTTGAGGTCCCAATCTACCTTAAGAGCTTCTAAGGATTGTTGTTGTTGTTTGGAGACAGAGTTTCGCTGTGTAGCCCTGGCTGTCCTGGACTCACTTTGTAGACCAGGTTGGCCTCAGATTCACAGTGATCCGCCTGCCTCTGCCTCCCGAGTGCTGGGATTAAAGGCGTGCGCCACCATAGGCTCCACCTTATTTTTATTTTTATTTTTTGAGACAGGTTTCTTCTCCTTGAACCTGGAGCTCTCTGATTAGGCGAGACCGCTGGCTCCCAGGAACACACTTACCTCTGCCCCTGATAATGTCCAGTCTAGCATGCACAGTTGTGCCCAGCGGCTTCTGTGTAGTGCTAAGATTCTGAACTCAGGCCCTTACATTTAAGCAGCAAGCAAACTTATCTCCTGATCCCCAGGTGGATTTTTTTAAATTTGAACTTCAAGTTATGAGTCATGTAGGGTGGTCGGGGTCAGGTTGGGGGTCACAAGGAAAAAAAAAACCAACCTCTGGTTTTAACACAATTATAAAGTTAGTCTCAAAAGCCAAAGGAATTCCCTTTAGGTCAGATTTTCTCTGGAATCTGGCTGTCATTTCCCATTTTGCTATGGTCTCGGATGGATCAAAGCAAGCTCAGCTCTAGTTGAGTCAGGACTTGTAGATGGGTTTATTTATTTTTTTTGAAACAGAGCATCATTTAGTTAGCCTGCCCTCAAACTCACTATACGCTAGACACAAAACTCCTGATCCTCAATAAAACAACAACAACAACAACAACAACAACAAAACCTCCTGATTCTCTTGCCTCCACCTCGCAAGTGCTCAATTATAGGAATTAAAAACAGAAACCACTACAATGGGTGATTTTTTTTTTCTTTTTAGATGAAGTTATTGTATATAGGAAAGATTATTGATTGATTAAATAAATGGAATGAGCTAATTGGAGATGAAGCTATTATATATAAATTCAGGTTTATTGGAAGTGGCACAGGAGGGGGGTGGGGGAAGGGAAGGAGAGAGGGTAGGGAGGTGGGGGGAAAAGGGCGCCCTGGAACCATAATGTCTGGTTTATATAGTGACCCTCTGGGAGAGGGGGAAGCCCCGCCCCCTAGAGGGCGGGCCATATACTGCACCCTGCCGCAGGACCTAACAATTACCACTTCTAAAATTAGATTCTTTAGGTAGCCAATTTTTCAGATTTAGCCTACTAAGTTAGAGGCTGGAGAGATGGTTCCGCACTTAAGAACACTTGCTGCTCTTGCAGAGGACCTCGGTTCAGTTCCCAGCACCCCATGGCAGATGTCACCCTTCCGTAACTCCAGTCCCAGGAGACCCAGGGACCTGGCACACACATGAAAGCAGTTGGTCACCAAAATCGGTAAAATACTGCTTCAACCTCCCCATCACTTTCCCGACTCCCCTCACCCCGCGCCCCTGCCCTTTGTATCTTCCCCTCGGTTTATTTTCTGTGTCCATTTACCCTGCTCTTTCCTCAGTATCACTTTGTACCCTCTCTTCTAGTTTGCTAGGTTTTACCCACACTTACTCCCGCTTTATATCCATTACAGGCTAGGATCTGTCCCTGAACGAGAAATATGCGGTCTTTGTCTTTCCGAGTTTGGCTCACCAAATGTATTATACTTTCCAGAGCCAAGCTTGCAGGCGTGAGATTTGAGCGTTTACGATGTCTACGGGAATAATTCGGGAGGGACAAAGGAGGGTCATCCAGTTAGTCCACATGGATCAGGGAGAATGGGTCTCCCAGCACTGGCCAGCGCCGCGCCTCGCCTAGCCGGCTCTACCTTGCTTGTCACGCCCACTCGGGGGGCGCGTCCGCACTAGATCAGCCAATCGTTTCCTTTCTGGAAAAAAGGGGGCGAGACCGGGAGGGCCCGCCCCTGACAGACGCTTTTCCTGGACTGTCTGGGGCGGGACTTCCGTCTGCTCTGCTGTTACTTCCGGCTCAGGGTAGAAGATTGAGGCCGACCGTGTCAAGGGACACGCAGAGCGTGGTGGCTGTTGTCAGCGCTCCCGGCGGCGATGCTGGGGGGTGGCTCCGGAGATGGGGAGCGCGACACGGAGGACGACGCGGCGGGGGCGGGGGCCGCGCCCCCTGCCATCGACTTCCCCGCAGAAGTCTCGGACCCCAAGTATGATGGTGAGATAGGGATGGCTCGCGCGCGCATTCCCAAGGCTCGCTGTTCACCTGGGCTCCCGCTGGCCACTGGTCCTCGAGAGCCACGTAAGGCCCCAGGCCGCCTCGGGGCCTCGATCTCGGGTGCAGAGCTATAGGGCGCCGGGAGGTGGGCGGGCCTTCAAGGGTTAGGTAAATATTTACTTCAAGTGCGTCTGCATTCTGCCGGTGTGTGGGCATTTATATTTCTTGGCCTGTTCCCGTGCCACTTCCTGATTCCGCTTTTCACCTCCACGCCCCTACCTTGTTTTTCTTCAGACGCTGAGAGTAATTAATCATTGTTCACGGCCAGAATGCGACCCGCTTCGCGGATAGGATAACTAGTGATTTCTCCTAGCCAGGCAGTGTGGGAACGCGCAAATTTTCTCGAGGATACACGTAAATCAAATTATGTAACATAAAGTGAGTCGTCTTCAAAACATCGATTCTGTGTAGGTCGGCGGCCTAGTATTTTACTGAAAGTACAGTTGGTTGTTACCAGTTGCTTGGGCAGTTTTTAAAAACGGGATTGTGCCCTCCATAGCGAATACATTGATTGAGTCGTGGTGCACACTTGTAATCCAAGCACTTGGAAAGTGGAAGCAGGAGGGATCAGGAGTTGAAGGCCGGCCTGATAATCATGTTGAGTTCCAGGCCAGTTTGCAGTACATAAGACTGTGTCTCAAAATAACAAAACAAACAAACGAACAAAAAAAGTAATTACAGTGGAGAAGAGGCTGTAGCTCAGTGAGAGATACATGTCTTAGGTTGATTGAGATCCTTGGGTGCATCTTCCAGCACCCAAAAGAAAAACATACATTCAAGGAGATTTTTAGCTGTATACTATTCCACAGAATGAATGCAAAGTTTACATATTGCATTGAAGCTGGAAATACGTATTTCGTAGTGGAGTTGGGGATGTAAACCAAATTCAGTCCTCTCCATTTTCTCTCTTAAATACTGCCTGTAGAAGTTGACCATAACGAGAAATAAAAACAGCTCACTGTGGTAACTCAGTAGGCTTTACAGAGGACAGTTGTAGGATGACTTTTTTAAACGGATATGCAGATTTCCCCACACACCAACTGGTATGTTATTGTAGCTCAAGGGCAAAGAATGCATGTGTCATAGGAAAGGTCCCAGCTGTAAACATGCAAGCCTGTCGTTTCTGTGCCGTGGTGATAAGAGTTTCTGCAAACCAAAGATTATCCTGGAAGGGAGTGATCTCGGACAAGCTTTAAAACTCTTTTCCTCCTCCTGTTAATAATACTGTTCTGCTTACATATTGATGAGTCTCTAAAGAGACTTAGAATACCCAAAGTTAGTTAATTAAAAAAAAAATATGTAAAGGTCTGTGGAACTTTTGATAGGTGTAAGGCCAATAGGTAAATGGCATTTTACAGGCGGTCTGAATGATTTGAAGATGTCATACTGCCCATTAATGGTAGAATCAGAAAATTCAAAACCTCCCTGTAACTTTAGCCATCCTTTGCAGGAATTCGAGAGCAGACGTCAGTGTTGAACCTGGTTACTTTAGGCCCTTTCTTTGGGACAGCAGGTGTTAAGTGAGTCCGTTTTCCATGTCACAGGGTTTTCACAAGTAGTATCTTGGATTAATCCTTCACAACAAACAAAATACCCTTTTTATAGAACTAGGGATTGATTGTCAAGGGCTCTGCAACTGAGCTACTTCTCCCAGCCCCCTGTTAACTTTTGTTCTTGAGACAGGGGCCTCCTAAGCAGCTGGCGTTAAAGGACTGTGTCACCAGACTTGGCCTTTCTCTTCCTGGTGGCCTGTTTGGAGCATATTTGCCTGAGGTTGGGTTTGATTATCTGTTTCGTGTATGTTCACTACATCCTGCTTGGCAGACATCTAGAACTCTTAATTCAGACAGCACTTTCCCATCTGCTTAGTTTGAGTGTCTATTGGTCTTTTAAGAGCCGGGCAGTGGTGCGTGCGCCTTTAATCCCAGCACTCAGGAGGCAGAGGCAGGCGGATCACTGTGAGTTCGAGGCCAGCCTGGTCTACAAAGTGAGTCCAGGACAGCCAGAGCTACACAGAGAAACCTTGTCTTAAAAAACAACAACAACAAAAAAAGTTATTTTTAATGGGGTGTGTGTGTGTGTGTGTGTGTGTGTGTGTGTGTGTGTGTGTGTGTATCTCTGTGGGTATGTGCATGTGAGTGCTGGTGTCTGCAGAGGCCAGAAGCTCCTGGAGCTGGCGGATTGGAGCCTCCTGGTGTGGGTACTAGGATCTGAATCTGGGTCCCATGCAGGTGTCGTATGTGTTCTTAACTGATGAACTATCTTACTAGCC
Organism: Acomys minous; assembly: GCF_964271855.1. Lineage (NCBI taxonomy): Eukaryota > Metazoa > Chordata > Mammalia > Rodentia > Muridae > Acomys > Acomys minous. The sequence continues at coordinate 65,293,894 of NC_140498.1, read as the reverse complement.
TGTATTGGCCTTTTAAAAGCTGTCATCTTCCTATTTTTTATAGTATTTTGTTAGCTTGTTTCATGCATCCCAAGTTAGCCTCTAGCTTGTTACGTAGCCAAGGATAACCTTAAACTTCCTGATCCTCTTGCCTCTACCTCCCTAGTGCTGGAATCCCAGGCGTGTATGTGTGTGTGCCTGGGCCTGGCTTTATGTGGTGCTGGGGTTCGAACCCAGGGCTTCATGTGTGCTCGGCAAGCACTCTACCAGCTAGCCATTTCTTTAAAAACTGATTTCATCATTATTTGTTTTTTCCTATTAAAAAGTAGAATTTTGATCTAGGCTGTAGCTCAGCAGAAAGAGCATGTTTGTGGCCCCAGAGCTAACCTGCCCCCCTCCTTCACCAAAAAGACCCGGAGAATAGATTTTTCTCATTGCAGAAAAGAAGAAATAATGAGTATAAAGAAGCCTGAAGGTCATAGTAGGACTGACCTGTGGCCCAGCATTGGAGATAGAGGCAGGAGGACTGCGCTAAGTTTGAGGTCACCCTGGGCCTCCAGCTATCAACTTCAACTCAGATTCACCTCTGGGAAATTCTCACCTCTTTTTTTTTTTTTTTTTTTTTTAATGTCGTTATGTAGGGGTGTGTGTGTGTGTGTGTGTGTACGTACGCGCGCATGCGTGCACATGCGTATTCATGTTCAAATGTGTGGGTACAGGTATTGGGTGTCTCCTCAATTGCTCTCCACTGTATTTACTCAAATGTGGTTGACTCTCACTGAACTTGGAACTTGCAGATTTGGCTGGTCTAGCCAGCGAGCTTTCTGCAGGGACCCCTGCATCCGATGAGAGACATTAAGATTACAGGGCGGTGTTACCGCTCCTGCTGGACCTTAGTGTGGGTGCCGGGGATCCAAACGGATGCTTACACAGCAAGCGTAATATCCACCGATCCGTCTCCCCATCACCAGAAAACCTTTCTTAACCCAACTCACCATAACCACCCTGTGACCCTGTATTCCCCTTCAGTGGCGCTATTTGTGCCGTCTTAATTAGCGCATGGTGCTTTGTCATTACGAGACATGCTTGCTGGTAACGTTTCCCCTTGCTTGTTTTTCAGAGTCCGATGTCCCAGCAGAACTCCAAGTGTTAAAAGAACCCCTGCAGCAGCCCACATTCCCTTTTGTAGTGGCAAACCAGCTGCTGCTTGTCTCCTTGCTGGAACACTTGAGCCATGTGCACGAGCCAAACCCGCATCATTCGAAACAGGTGTTTAAATGTGAGTAAGACCAAAAGGGTATTGTTAAAAATTGTAAACATTGTAAAAACAAAACCAAACAAAACCCACTCACTGCCTTTAATGCTGTGCTTCTGAGAAACAGCTAGTGTATAAAAAACCAGGTGCAAAGTGGATGTGAGTGATTTCTCATGCCTTACATTCATTCAGGGTCCCTTATCATTCTTTTTTTTTTTTTTTTTTTTTTTTTTTGGTTTTTCAAGACAGGGTCTCTCTGTGTAGCCTTGGCTGTCCTAGACTCACTTTGTAGACCAGGCTGGCCTCGAACTCACAGCGATCCGCCTGCCTCTGCCTCCCAAGTGCTGGGATTAAAGGCGTGCGCCACCACGCCCGGCTCCCTTATCATTCTTGAGGGTCTGTTAGGCTCTAGTTGGCGAGCAGCTAAACCTTTTTATTTCTCTTCTTTGGAAGTATTGGGGATCTGATCTGGAGCCTCATCTGTGTTAGGAAAGCATGAAACACATTTCTAGACGTGACCCAGGTTCTTGAGGTTGTTCATGGCAGTCCAGGCTAGCCTCAGACTCTGTATATCAGAGGCTGGCCTTGAACTCCTCATCCCTCCACCTCCCAGGTACTGGAGTACAGACAGTATGCTACCACACTGGACTTAAGCAGTCATGCAACCTAGGGCTTCGTGTACGCAAGGCAAACATTCTGGCAATATCCCCGGCCACTGACTCAGTTCCTGACCAGAGGTCTGGAGCTCCGTACCATGTTGTTGAAAGTGTTCAATTTTTGGGCTGGCGAGATGGTTCAGTAGTTAAGAGTGCTGGCTGCTCTTCCAGAGGTCCTGAGTTCAATTCCCAGCAACCACATGGTGGCTCATATCTATACGGGGATCTGATGGCCTCTTGCGGCCTGCAGGTGTACATGAAGACAGAGCACTCATACATAAAATAAATAAATAAATCTTTAAAAAAAAATGAAGTGTTGAATTTTGTTTTCCCTGTCTTAGGATACTTATATTTTAGAGACATGAGCCCCAAAGTTTACAGAGTTATATGTTATGATTGTGGTTTGTCTCATTGACTGAGACCACTGCAGCTTATTTATTTTCAGCCATAGATTCAGATTCTTTTCTACTGAGAAAGCCTTTCTAAGTCTTAGACATCCCCACTAAAGATAGATATATCTTAGCTGGGTGTGGTGGCGCACACCTTTAATCCCAGCAGTCAGGGAGAAAGAGGCAGGCAGATCTCTGTGAGTTCGAGGCCAGCCTTGTCTACAAAGTGAGTCCAGGACAGCCAAGTCTACACAGGGAAACCCTGTCTACAAGACAAAACAAAACAAAAAGATAGTTATCCTTACATGGTTTTAGACAGTAACATGTTTTAATAGTTAAGTAAGTATATAGTGCCGTTTAAATAAACCTGGTGGACATGAAGAATGGGTAAAAGATTTGTTTTCTAATAAAACTTTCATAATGTGTATGTGAGTGTGGGTACATGTGCGTTCCTGCATGCATGTAGAAATCAGGGGATGGCTTTCAGGAGTTGGTTCTCTCCGTCCACTGTGCTGCCGGGGATCAAACTGAGATTGGCAAGTTTGCATGGGCAGAGCCTTTATGCACTGAGCCTTCGTGCCAGTATCTTCTATCCCGAGTAAAGCAAATCTCATATTGTGGGCTGTAAGCAGTATGCCTGTGGAGGATGACGCTTGCAAAGGGATGCTTCTAGGTTTCAAAGTACAGCTCTGCTGAATTAGGCTCATGGCTTTGAAAAGAAAGAAAGAAAGAAAGAAAGAAAGAAAGAAAGAAAGAAAGAAAAAGCTGAGTGCTGCTGTAATCCTAGCACTGGGGAGGTAAAAGCAGGTGGATTACTGTGAGTTCGAGGCCAGCCTGATCTACAAAGTGAGTCCAGGTAGCCAAGGCTACACAGAGAAACCCTGTCTAGAAAAACAAAACAACAATAACAAAGTAAGTCTGTGGGCACAGAATTTTTGTTCTTGATTTTCTTCCCTACACTGGGGATCATAGAGCCTTGTGCCTTCTGAGCTGGTGCTGTGCCACTTGACTACACCCCAGCCTGATGGTAAAGTTCTGACTGCCATGTATTGAACCTTTTAGACAACTGAGCTTTAAAATGCACATATTTTAGGTAGATGTGGTGGTACACACCTGTAATCCCTGCATTTGGGAGTTAGAAGCAGGAGAATTAGGAGTTCAAGGTTCAAAGCTCCCCGTCACTACATAACAAGTGTGAGGCCAGCTTCGGCTGTATGAGACACTGTCTCACTGGGAAGAAAATGCCATTTTTAAAAAAAAGCGCTCTAGTTTAATTTAGCACTATGTTTGTTCGTCTGCAAAATTTTCCTAGGAATATGCGTATGATCCTGGGTTTCTTGGAAAGAAGACTCTCTCCAGTTAGGTGTTTTCCCTTTGGTTTGCTTTCTTCTGGTGGCACGGCTGTCGACCAGGGCTTCATACTTGCCAGGCTTCACGCTGAGGTACATCCTCAGGCCTCTCTGTGTTTGTTAATTTAGTCTCCTCCTCCTCCTCCTCCTCCTCCCCTCTCTCCTGGTACTACCTCTCTCTTCCCTGTTTCCTCTCTTGCGCCTCACTCTTTCCTCCCCTCCTAACCTCTCTCTTCTCTTTGCTTTTGCCCTTCTCCTAATTCCTTCCTCCTCCTTTCTTTCCTTTAAATACAAGTCATTTTATGTGCGTAGGGTTTACCTGCATGTATGTCTGTGCAACACCTGGGTGCCTGGTACCTGTAAAGGCCATGGGACAGTTGGATCTCCTGGAGTTACAGATGATTCGTGAGCTACCTTGTAGGTGCTTAGACTTAAACCTAAGTCCTCTGGAAGAGCAACCAAGCCATCTCTCCAGCCCTCTTTGTTTTCTTCTTTGTCTTCATCGCCTTTGTCCTCCTCTTTTTTTTTTTTTTTTTCTGTGTATGTAGCCTTGGTTGTCCTGGACTCTCTTTGTAGACCTTAAACTCACAGCAATCCACCTGTCTCTGCCTCCTGAGTGCTGGGATTAAAGGCATGTACCACCATGCCTGGCTTTTTTTTTTTAAGACAGGGTCTCACTGTGCAGCCCTGGATGGCCTCATACTCACCTGCCTCCACCTCTTGATTGATGGGGCTGATGATGTTCACCACCACACTCTCCCTATTCTTTCTTTCTTGTGTCTTTTCCTTTCTTTTCTGTAGAGGAATTTTAATGTAGCAACTTGGTTACTCTGGCAAGGGATCTCATCCAAAGTCCTAGGTCCGTGTGATCCAGCTGGAATACAGACACGCCCTTAGTACACACCTTTAATCTCTCTAGCTTGAATATATACATGCCTTTAGTGTACACCTTTACTCCCAAACAGTGATGTCTAACTGAGGGACAGGCAAAGTGACAGATAAGAGAAAGATTTGACAGGATGAGTCAGAGATAGGATACACCCAACTCTCATAAGAACAGACAGGAAAGGAAAGCTACTTAAGAACAGTAGGGAGGGATGGAGGGATGTCGGGGAGGGAGGGATGTTGGTGGAGACAGTACAGTAGAGTGAGGGAGTACAGTATAGTTTGGGGCACTTTGGTGAAGTTCAGAGGCAGTTTTTCCAGGCAGAGCAATTCAGTGAGAAGCCAAGAGAAGCCAATTTGAATCAGTCAGCTTGGAGAGGAATTTTGAGCCAGAACCAGCTGAGTTGAACCAGCCAGCCAGAGTTTAGAAAGAGCTAGAAAGAGTGACTTTACTTGGCAGTAAGTCTCAGAGGCTGAGACATTCTAGGCCTAGGTTAGCAGATGGAAGCTGAAGCCTTCAAGGTCCAGGTTCCAGAAGCTTAGATTGATTGTACAGAGGCTAGACGCTCCCTTACCTAGGCCTAGGATAGTTAGAGAGAAAGTCTGTGGGCTTGGCCCAAGCCATGTATTCATCTCACCTCTCCGTCAGAGGAAATAAAATCAGCACTTACACTTTCCCTCTGTTTTTCCTGTTTCTTCCCTGTTCTCTCTCCATCTTGTTTTTGCTTTCTTTTCCTTCCTCTTCCATTTCTGGTGCGGTGTGAGCCAGCACACTTGGCCCTGGCTGTATTTCTCTATGCATAAATTAAGGGCATCTCTACAGAGGCAACTTTTTCTGAGGCACTTGGTGCACTGTCTGTCTGTCCATCGACTGTGCCCCACTCCCCTTTTGAGTCAGGTCTCATTTAGCCCAGGCTAGCTCCAAATTGACTGGGTAGCCAATAGAACCTTGGACTCTGGATCTTCCTTTCTTAGCATCTGGGGTTAGAGGTTTGCTCGCCTTGCCCTCCTGCTGTCAGTTTTCCAAATACTATCATATCGTGTCTTTTTTATATAGTACTTTGCCAGACTTTTATCAAGATGGGGCTGCTGTCTTCATTTACCTGCAGTGATGAGTTTAGCTCCCTGAGGCTGCACCACAACAGAGCCATCACTCACTTAATGCGGTCTGCCAAAGAGAGAGTTCGCCAGGTAAGCCCTACCAGCTGTGCTCTGTGTATGACAGGCAAATCTGAATCTCCAAAGAGCCGGATGTGGGAGCTGAAGAGATAGCTCAGCAGTTAAGAGCACTTGCACAGGGTCCCAAGTTTGGTTCCCAGCACCTACACGGTGGCTCACGATCTTTGGTCACTCTTTAGTGACTTCTGCGGGCAGCAGGCACTGAATGAGGTAGGTACATTGAGGCAAAAACACTCAAATACATAAAATACATGAAGAAAAAGAGAAAGATAAAAGAAAAATAAAATATATTAAAAATAAAGAAATAATAAAAAATAAAATAAAATAAAGAGAAAGGAAGAAAAGAGCACTGTTTTGTTCGGTGTGTGATTCAATGGCAGGCATTTGCCTGGTGTGCCTAGTGCTATGGGTTCTATCCTTTGCGCTGAAAAAAAAGTTGAAAAAAAGACATATATTTTTTTAAGCATTACTTAATTTTAATTATATGAGTGGTTCTTAAAAATAGAAACTTGGTCAAGTTGACAATATTAATTTTTGTCACTCATATACTTTTATGGGAGCTGGGGGGAAATGGGAAAAATAGACAAAAATCTAAACCCTCATGAAGCTTACGTTCCGATATAGGGGGCAATAAGCAATAGGGAAAGTTAGAACAGACGTGAGGGGAGCACGTGGGTAGTGAAGGGGATTAGGAAATGTTTGGAGGGAGCGCCATGTGACTTCCATGTTCCATGTACGGTGGCTGTTGCGGGCCGCACTGAGAAAGTGGTCACTCCAGAACTGAGAGGCAGGCACCTGCAGGTGCATGGAGGTGAAGTGGTCCAGGCAAAGCCACAGTATTCAAAAGTGCCCTTTGCTGAGCACATGCTGGCTGTGGTGTGCTGCTTAGACAGAGCAAAGGGGAGGAGCCATGGGGGCATGGGATGGTTGCCTCCTCGCTTCTTGCTTACTGAACCCACTACAGGGAGCAGCAGGCTAGGCAGCAACAACAGTACTGTTACCTGCCACTGTTTTCTTCTTTTTGTTTGTGACAGTCTCACACTGTAGCCCAGGCAGTTGTAAAACCCTATGCAGCCCATGCTGGTGTCAGACTCTCCAAACGTCAGCTCTAGGCCTCCCAAGAGCTGGAATTACAAGTGTGAATCACCACGCACAGCCAGCTTGGAGTAGGGTCTTGAGACCATTTTAGTGAAATTGGTTGTACACAGAGAGGACACAGGAAACATCTCAGGATTTTGAGCATAAGAGTATTGCAACAGGGTCACACCTGCTACTGTGCAGGAAGCAGATGGAGAGCATCAAGGGCAGGGAGACAGGTGCAGGATATGGGCAAGAAGGTGGCTCCAAAACGGGGCGGTGGTGATGGAGAGGGGAGAAGTCAATTTCTACATAGATTTTTGAAGTGAAGTCAGTTTTTGCTCGTGGAGCTCCATGTGAGTAAATTCTCAGCTCTGAAATATTTTTAATCTTAAACTATTAAGTCATTTTAAAATGTTCTTTTTAAGCTGGGTATGTGGCTCAGTCCTGTCATCCCAGCACTCAGGCATTCGGGTTATTGCAATGTTGAATTTTGTTCATTGTTCGTTAGCTGTTTCAAGTGGTTCTTAAAGGTCATGTTTTGGTTTTAGGGTCCTTGTGAAGATAACTCTTACATGCAGAAAATCAGGTACGTATCTGATGATTTTCCACTACCTCAATCAACTAAATTAAAAGAAACCAAAATTAGTTTATAAAAATGATTTCTTTATTCTTTGTTTTCTGAGATGTATTCTTGCTGTGCAGTCCATTTTCATCTGGAAGCTAACTCTCATCCTCCTGCTGCTGCTCCCAGAGTGTGGGTTACAGCCTTGTCCTGCCTCCATGCCTGTCCGCGCTGGGGAGGTGAGGGACCTTGTCTCCTGAGCCTTGCACTGCTCTAAGATTGCCTTTGCTTCTCACGTCGCCACTGAGTGTGGACTCTTGTCAGCCTGCCTTCGCCTTTCTCTTTCTTTCTTTCTTTCTTTTCTCTTTTTTCTTTTTTGGAGACAAAGTCTCACGTAGCTCAGGCAGTTCTCAGGGTTGCTGTGTAGCTGAGACTGACCTTAAACTCTTGGGCCGCCTGCCTCTAAGTGCTGAGATTGCAGGCAGAAAGCCACTACATTTGGCTCTCTACATTTTGTATTAGAGTATATATTTGCATGCACCTGTGTGCAACTGCATTTGGAGGTTGATAAAAGGTGTTTTTCTCCATCTTGTTCCCCATTGCATATTTTTTTAACATTTTAAAATTTAAAAATTTTTTTTTTACTTTTATTGAATGTCTGTGATTTACACATCATGTACCAAAATCCTTCTCCTCCCCCCACTAAAATAAAACAAACAGACAAACAAAAAATCTTGCCACAGAAGCTGTAGTGTATCACACAGTATAGCCTTTTGTCCACATATGTTTACTTTCAAATGTTCATTGCTACGAGTCATGGCTCTGGTTGGAGGCCTCCATTGCATATTACATATTGGGGGCACAGAGTCTTCTTGCCCGTGAAGCTTTCTGATGCTCTTAGTCTAGCCAGCTCTCCTGCTTGCTCTAGGACCCTTGTTTCTTCCTCTATATTGCTGAGCTTGAGGTCAGCCGCCATGCCCCAGCATGCGCTTATGTGAGTGCCTGCCATGAGCAGCACTGCAGTCCTCGTGCTCGCACACAGCATCGAGTGCTTTCCCCTGAGCCCTCCCCACAGCCCTCCCTCTTCCCTGGTCGGCTTTGAGGGAAGCCTGTTGCAACCTAAACTGTCTTTATACTGGAGATCCTCCTGCTGGGATCTAAACATGAGCACCCATGTTCAGTAACTGTTAATTTGACTACTGACACTCTAAGGAGACTACCATTGGCCTTTTACTTTGTTTACAAAATTTTAAAAAGTTCAGGACAGCCAAGATAACACAGAGAAACCCTGTCTTAAAAAAAAAAATTAAATCTGTAAGGCACCTGCATCATTCCTGGGTTTGAGGTTGGACGTCACTTAGTAGCGTACAGCTGTCATTCCAGCACATGGAAAACAGAGATGGGAGGCTTGCCACATGTTGAAGGCCAGCCCTGGCCTACCTAGTGCCAGAAAGCCTTGACTCCAGAGTAAGACCTTACCTCAAATCCCCAGCTACCCACCAAAAAATCCTCTGAAACGAGAAGTGTAAGTGAAACTAGCTGGTAGTGGATGTGCACAGCAGAAATGGCAGCACTTAGGAGGCTCACGGCAGCAGGCTCCGAAGCCAGACTGTCAGCTGTGGCTATCTGAGCCCCCACCTCTCAGAAGGAGAGACAAAGCTCGTCTGTCTGGTTTTTGCTGTATATAAAGCATAATAGCCGATTTCTACTGGAAGGTATTACTGAATTTAATGAGCCCTCTTGCCGTTTTTATGGCATCCTTCATAGCCTAGCCATCTTCTTCCCATAGGAAATTAGACATTTCGCTGATTCTTCCTACTTTGCCATTTGTTCACTGATAAATGAGTCTCCGCAGGTTGGTCACACGGTGCATACATTTGATTGCTTTGTCTTAATGTTGATGGCCTGTTTGTATTTTAACTTTTAGATCCAAGGAGATAGCTTTCGAAGCACAAACGTCACGCTACTTAAATGAATTTGAAGAGCTTGCTATCTTAGGAAAAGGAGGATATGGAAGAGTATACAAGGTTCGGTTTGTGGTTTTTTACTGTTTGTTCATTTTGACCTGTTACACTGTAAATGTGTGTATTTTGAGAAGTTATTTTCGTTATTATGATTAGAAGTACCCAGAGATTTCTAAAAATCGTGTGTTTTTATTTTTATTTATCATTTACAGACGGTTGATAGGTTTTAATATTTTCCTAACCATGTTGGTGATTGTTTAGGTAGATTCTAGAAACTCTGAGTTTTCACTCTGTAGTTTAGGGTTGTTAAAAATGTGTTGTAAGGCAGGCGTGGTGGCACACCTTGAATTCTAGTACCGGGGTGGCAGAGGCAGGTAGGTCTATGAAGTTGAAGTTAGTCTGGTCTAAAAAGTACATGCCACCCCAGCCAGGACTACATAATGAGAACTTGTCTCAAAACAGAGGGAGAGGAGGAGGAGGAGGAAGAGAAGAAAAACAAGTGTTGTAAAAAGAGATGAATGTGGGAAGAAATGGGATTAACAAGGGTGGGAGGGGGTGATTTGCATTTGTTCAGGTATGACAACCAAAGAACAAACTTAGTAAAAATAGAATTTAAAAGTATTTCTAACTCGCCGGGGGGGGGGGTGGGGGGGGGGTGGCGCCCGCCTTTATCCCCAGCACTTGGAGGCAGAGGCAGGTGGATCTCTGAGTTCAAGGCCAGCCTGGTCTACAAAGACAGCTCCAGGACAACCAAGGTTATACAGAGAGACCCTATGGCAACTCCCCCCCCCCAAAAAAAAACAAAACAAAACAAAACAAAAAAAGTATTTTTTTAACCTAGTGTTTTTAATCTGTAGTTTAAAGATTTTTCAGCAGGGTGATGAGGAGATTGGCCTTACTCAAATTGGAAGTTGAAACTTGAAAACAATGTGCTGTAAGAGGCTGTGCTGCTGGAGCTATGCCTCAGCTGGGAGCGTTTGCCTGGCGTGCCCAGAGCCTGGGACCCGATCCCCAGCACCACACAGACCTGTGGGAGCTGCAGGAGCTGCAGATAGGGGGGTCCCAAGTTCAGGCTCATACTTGGGTACATAATGAGCTTGAGGCCAGCCTGGGCTACCTGAGACCTGGTCTCAAAAAGAATAAAATAAAAATACTGTGTTACTCAAAACATCATGTTTATCTTCAGGCTGGGAGTTACTGGGGTTGGACACAGCTTAGCTAGAAAAGCTCCTTGTCTAGACAATTGGAGCTGACTGTCCCCCTTGTAGGAAGAATGGCTTCGGCTTAATTTGACCTCCCATTGGTGGGTTATCAGACTTCACAAGAGATGAATTCCTTTATTAAGTTGCATTTGATAGAATTTAATACTCTTTCTTTTCTTATGATTTTTTTTTAGGTCCGGAACAAGTTAGATGGTCAGCATTATGCAATTAAGAAAATCCTGATTAAGAGTGCAACTAAAACAGACTGTATGAAGGTATGATGTATGTGTGTGTGTGTGTGTGTGTGTGTGTGTGCGCGCGCGCGCGCGTGCAGACACCACATGCTTCAGGGTGATTTCTCTTAGGTACCATCCACCTTGTGTTACAGACAAGGTCTCTCACTGTATGTACTGGAGCAACTCGCCAAGCAGGCAGGACGGGTTGGCCAGTGAGCCCCAGGGACCCTCATCTCAGCCTCCTCAGAGCTGAAATTAAAAGCATGTAACCGGCCAGTCTTTTTTCTTTCCTTAATATGAATTCAAACTCAAGTTTTCATGCTTGGCAAATTGAGCACTTCACTGACCAGGCTATCTCCCTAACCCTGAGGGTAGAATTTCAGAAAATGATTTGAGGTGGGCCCAGCATGATGGTGCTAACTAGAGGTAGGTGAAAGGGACCCCCACATAAGTGGGTGGGGCTCCCTCCCTGACCCAGGATTAGGCACAGACCACACCCAAACACCTATTTTCACATAGAGATCCTTTATTAAGTGAGGAATAAAAGTAAAAGTGACTGCTCTCTAACTCAGGCAGAAAAACAGCAGCAAATGACCTTGCAGGTCTAACTTTTCAGGGGAGAAAGGGGGAGGTCTGTGTTAGCACGAGCTAGGATGCTGCAGTTTGTTCCAGTTGGACATGTTAGTTAGGTGAACCAAAGGGGCCCTTTGATTGCTGGACCTTGGTAGTTAGCCTCAGAAATGAGACTGGTATAAGAAAGTGTCCAAAAGCCGGGCATGGTGGCGCACGCCTTTAACTCCAGCACTTGGGAGGCAGAGGCAGGCAGATCACTGTGAGTTCGAGCCCAGCCTGGTCTACAAAGTGAGTCCAGGACAGCCAAGGCTACACAGAGAACCCCTGTCTCAAAAAACTAAAAAACAAAAGAAAGTGTCTAAAATAAGGGAACAGACCTTGGTGGCTAGCTTTGAGGATATATGTAATCTGTGGTTCACAAGAGAGAGGGAAGGGCAAGGCTTGCCAGTGTCAGGTTTGCCAAAGCCAGGCCTGCTGAAGCCCTTCATTTCCACCTTTTTGTTTTATTTTTGGGTCCATGGGTGTTGGCTAAGTGGCCATCATTCTCTCTGGCCACTTCCTGCTGATCAGGGATGAAGATTAGGGAAGAGGGAATCAATCAGTAGTCTATGGAGTCGACAGTGGATCTGGTTGGGAGGAAAGAGCAAGAGGCTTAGGAGAAAAGTACAAAAGTCAGTGAGTTCTGGGTCAAGGAGCTGGAAGGTTCTTTAGAGCCACAGATCAGTGATCGCCTCATACAAGTCATCTGGCTCTCGGAAGGGTGTTCGCAGAAGCCACAAGTCCTCCCTGATGCCATCAAGGAACTGCCCCCAGGCCCAGATGAGGTCGGGTGAGCAAACAGTGTCATCTTCAGGGGCAAGAGGTTGGTAATGCCTGACGAGGAGCTGATTAAAAGTTTGATTATTGATTTGTTTAGTTAGCAAAGAAGAAAGGCAGTTAAGCAATAGGAAGGCAAAAAGTAATAGGACAAGGGGACAAGGCTAGATCCTACTTACTGGGGGGCTGGAAGTAGCTGGGGGAGCCGGAGTTAATGGGGAAGTTCCTTTTAGTAGGTTCCCAGAAAGGCAGGTTAACTTAAACCTTTTCCTCTGCCACCACCCATTGTTAATGTGATAGCAGCATTCGTCTCTGCGGACACACGAGTTCCCCTTTCTCTGCTGTAAAGAGATCTTGGTGGGAGACTTAGGCCAGAGAAGTAAGCTTGTTGTTGGACAGAGGCCAGAGACCAGGCCATGGTGTCTAGGCAGAGCTGTAATTTGGCTTCGAAATCTTCAGCTCTGGAAACAGAACGGCCCAAAGTGCTGCCTGCCATAGCTGTCCCAGTAAAGGCAGTGGCTGGACTTACACCCACCATAATAGTCAGGAAAGCAGCGCTGGTGAAACGGGTCCTTAGAGGAGCCAGTAGAATTCAGATTGGCTATATAAGGTTAACTGGGGGACAACTGCCACCTACCAGAAAACAGTCCAGTTGCATTGGGGAAAATATAATCTGAAAGGTTCCCATTGCACCAAAGTAGCCTTCCCTGCGTTCCCAGGCATGTTTTAAAATTAAGACATTTTGGGAATGTGCATGATTGGGGAGGCTTTTGTTAAATGGTGAGAGGACGGATGGTCTGCAGCAGGTTTTTGGGATTAGGGTGGAGAGGTTGAGAGACCCGTTTCTGGCTCCCAAAGGGGAGGTTGAGCAGTTATTAGTGGGAGGCCAGGCACTGGAAACCAGAGCATCACCCAGGAGAGGAGCTGCAGCCAGCGGATGGCATTGAAGGGATGTGCAGAGGAAGCCGTGGGAGACAGCGATGAAGGGAGGGGGCGGGGAAGTTTAGGAAAGAGACTTTGTTGGAGAGTGTTTTAAGGGGAGATGCCTGGGAAAGTTTGGGCTAGAGTGAGAGAGAGTCCAAGTTAGGTGACTTGGGGAGAGGAGCATTGAGCTTTGGAAGGGGTGACCCGGTACCCCCTAGAGCCGAGGAGATTGATGAGTGAGGCAGTGTCAGATCGGCTGTCGGAGGGAAGGACCGCAAAGGAGGAAGCCATCCACATGCTGGAGTAGACGGAGGGAAGAGGGGAAGGCAGGCCAAGTCTGTAGCCAGTGCCTGGCAAAAAGGTAGGACTGTCTCTGAGGCCCTGGGAAGGGACAGTCCAGGTTAGTTGTCAGGATTGCTGAGTACCAGCGTCTGTCCAAGTAAAGGCAAAAGATCTTCAGAGCAAGTATCCAGGGCCATTGAGAAAAAGGCGTCTTTAAGGTCTAAGACTGAAAAGTGGATAGTGTTGCCTGGGATAGAGGATTGGGTGGTGTAAGGGATAGGAACCTGGGGCAGATATGGGTAGCAGCAGCGTTAGTGGAGTGCAGCTCCTGGACCAGGCATAAGTTCCATTAGGGTTGGTTTTGTTGTTGTTGTTGTTGTTTGTTTGTTTGTTTTTTACTGCTTGTATGGGAGTAAGGTAAAGGGGTGGGGCGTAAAAACAGTATAAAAGAGACTGAGTGAGGACTTTGAGGCCCCGGAGGCTGTTAAGGGTAGGGGGTATTGCGGTTTAGAAATGTAGGCAAACGGCTCTTTGCCTTTCATCTAAAGAGGCTTATGCTGTGTACCAAGAGACGGGGAGGTGGTATCCCCTACAATGGGATTGACGAGAGAAGGATGCTGAGGATGAGGGGTTTGGGGATTTTGGAGAGTGAGGGAGTATAAATGGAGGCCAGGGAAAGAAAAGGGAAATGCAGGGGTACCCTGGGAGCTGTTGCAGTGGCAGAAGGCAAAAATAATATCAGTCTTGGAGAAAAATATCCCTTCCTAGCAAGGGAATGGACATGAGGGCATGAGGAGAAAAGAATAAGAAAAGAAGGTTAAGTGGTTAAGAGCACTGACAGCTCTAAGGTCCTGAGTTCAATTCCCAGCACCCACATGGTGGCTCACAACCATCTATAATGAGATCTGGTGCCCTCTTCTGGCCTGCAGGTGCAACACTGTATACATAATTAAATCTTTAAAAAGAAGGAGAATAAGAAGAGAGGAGGAAAAGCCTTTGAAGGGACAAGTTAAGGGAGGATTCTTGAGGGGTCTGGAGAACTGAGCATATACTCTATTGATGGGAAGAAGGGTGAGGGCACCCCAGAATTCCTTCAGGACTGAAAAAGTAGCCCTGGTACCTAGGAGGAAGGTGATGAGGCGACCTGACAACAATTGAGGCCCTAGGCTCCTGGAAGAATGATTGGTGTGGGTTTAGTCTGTCTCAGCTGCTAGGCCCAGTGGGTCCAGGGGACGTGCTGGAAGGCTGAATGACACCCCCAGGCGCCCTGGGAGGCTGTATATGCCCTGGGGGCGTTCCGATGCCTAGTGGCCCTGTTGTTGACTCTTAGGGCGAGTTCACATTGGCCTTTAAGGATTTGGACAGGTATAAGGACTTGGACAGGTATGGACAAGGTCCTGGTGGCTCCTTATGATCTGACCTTCCCCTCCTTGGGGCCATCCCAGAAACAGGCATTTGCTGGAAAGCCTTAGCCAAGAGTTGGTAGTTGTGGTTTTGGTTGCACTCATTGCTGTTATGGTAGACTCGAATGCCAGGGCCAGGACCTCAGCCTGGGTGTAAGTAGGTGTTAGGTCTGGGTATGATTGGGCAGAAAAGTAGGTCATAAGAAGTTGCTGGCCATCTGGGGTCTCAGGGTCTGGGGCTTATCCTGAAGCGGGGTCTGTGTAAGGCACTGGAGGAACTGAGAGGGATTTTCAGACTTGTCTTGAATTACCTCCTGGACCATTTGAAAGTTAATTAAACGCTACTACCTTAGGCCGGAGAGGAGATGAGTAATGAAGCAGTCCCTGGCCTGGCAACCAGCATTGCAATTGTAGTGCCAGGAAGGGTCCATGTCAAGGGTGGGGGACTGTGGTGGCCCTGCTGAGATCGTCTCTCTCTGGGTGGTGTATTTGGTCTGTATGGTCATGAGCCTTCTCCCAGACACATGCATTCCTTGGGGAGCAGGTTGTTAGAGGTTGTTGAAGGTGAGGTTGTAGGACTGGGTTAGGTGTTGGAATTGTTTGATAAAGGTGATGGGGACTGAGATAAAAGAACCCAGCTGTTGGTCAAGCAGGGCAAGTTCACTAAGGGAGAACGGGGTGAACACGAGTAGGGCCTCCCACACCTGCTACTGCTGAGGGGCAGGACTGAGGTAGGGGCTAGGAGCAGTGTGTCACAGAGTGAGTCTGAGGAGGACTGAAAACAGGAGGGGCATTTATTAGGGGTGGGCTGGATCAAGCGGAGGAAGTGGGGGAGGGGCAGTGAGGGCCGATGACATAGAGGCCAGTCGTAGTGGCCTTGGTTAACCCCAGGTAGGTGGAGAATGGGGACTGGTGGGTGAAGGAGATTGTTGGGGTGTGGACAGGGAGGAAGAGCGTAAGAGTTTCAGTTTCAGGAGCGGAAGAGTCCAGAGGGGCTAAGGACTTAAAGGGGGGGGGGGGCGCGGCTTAGAGCAAAGAAAGGACAAAGCAGAGAGGTCAAATGATCTCTTTCCATTTTCCTGTGTGCTCACAAGCCCTGTAAGGATCCTGAGTAATGTTAGGGTCCAGGGAGCAGTTAGGCGGCCATTTAGATTGGTTGTCTAGAGGATATAGAGGCCTAGCCTGGGTACCGTAGTGAACTGATTTAGAAGATATGACGTCTGAGAGCTTAACTGTTTCAGGTTTTGGAGGAGACATTCCAAAGGCCAGTCAGTGAGAATTGAGCGTGTGGAACTGTTGGTGGGTGCTCAGTGGACTAACGTCTAGAGACTCTGTATCCTGAGACCCCAGACCAGAATTCCTGAGAATGAGAGGGTTGTCACCCAGACTCTATCACCAAAAAAGGGACCCCAGTGAATCTGCACCCCAATGGGTCCAAGAAAGAATCTGAGACCTATCTGCAGGGTTTCTGGACAGTTAAGAGCAGGCACCAGATTCTAGCAGCACAGCCACCAAAAGTGAGGGAGGGGGTAGCCCCGCCCAAGCTAGACTGGATGGAATGTGCCTATCAGCCATCCAAGGGGGTCCACCGTCCTAGCCAATTAAGGTCGTGGTGGGGCATAGACTCCCCAGAGTCATAGAACAGAGATAGGACACAGGCTGTCCCCTGATAGATAACCTGGGGTCTGTTTAGGACAGCAAGGGTTGGGGACTTACCAATCAGCCACTGTTGGATGAAGGAATCAGGCACCAGGAGGACTGGAGAATGTGAAAAAAGGTTGGGGGGTTTCCAGCCATACTGGTCCCTGCATGAAGGGAACCCTCACATGGCAGTGGGGTGGGGTTGGGGGAGGGGATACCTCTCAGACTCTGGGTTAGGCACAAACCACACCCAAACACCTATTTTCTCATAGAGCTCCTTTATTAAGTGGGGAATATAAGTAAAAGTGGCTGCTCTCTGACTCAAGCAGAAAAACAGCAGCAAATGACCTTGCATGTATAACTTTTCATGGGAGAAAGGGGAAGTGTGTGTTAGCATAGGCTAGGATGTAGTCAGTGGTTTGTTTCTGTTGGGCATGTTAATTAGGTGAACCAAAGCGGGCTTTTGATTGCTGGACCTTGGTAGTCAGCCTCAGAAATGAGAGTGGTATAACAAAGTGTCCAAATAAGGGAACAGACCTTGATGGCTAGCTTTGAGGATGTATATAATCTATGGTTTACAAGGGAGAGGGAAGGGCAAGGCTTGCCAAAGCCAGGCCTGCTCGAGCCCTACAGTAGGAGGATCAGTTCAGGATCCACTTCTGGGATAGAGCGAGTTGCAGGCTAGACTGGATTATATCAGACCCTGTCATAAAAGCCACCCCCATGCTGGGCAGTGGTGGCAGAGGCCTTTAATCTGAGCACTGGAGGCAGAGGCAGGTGGATCTCTGAGTTCGAGCCAGCCTGGTCTACAAAGCGAGTCAGGACAGCCAGGGATACACCAAGAAACCCTATCTTGGCGGGGTGGGGGTGGGGGAGGACCAAAAACAAAAAACTAAAACCAGTATGATTTGAGCTGGACTTGCTACATGCACCAGTAGTCTAAGCTGCAGGGAGGGCAGCGGGGATGATCACTGGAGACTAGCTTAGCCACGGCTGTATAACAACACTTCACTGTTACAGAAAGGAGGGCATGTGATCCCCCATCTCAGGCTGGAGAATTGAAAATTCAAGGCCTACCAGGGCTTCCGAGTGAGTTCAAGGCCAGGCAACTTAGTAAGACCCTTTCTCAAAAAGTAAGCAGAAGGCTGGGATGTACTGCAGAGTGGGAGCTCTTGCCTCCGTGTGAAAGGCTCTAGGTTCTGCCCTAGCACAGAGAGGACAGTCGGGAGGGAGTTGCAGGGGGACACGAACTGTGTGGCTTTGTTTTGAAATGATTAGATCTGCATTTATACATATATGTTTGCTAAATAGCACATTGTACCAGTAAATATAGAAAATATGAAGCTAGCTTTTTATTTCATGTAATTTTTCTTTCACGTTGTGATTTTTCAAGTTTATTTTTAAGATTATGTTTCACAGGGTAGACCAGGCTGGCCTCAAAATGAGCCAGTCTCTCCTTCTAAATGCTAAGGCTAAGTCTTGGGACAGGTTGTGAGCATGTCCGTGCATCCATGTTTGCCCGCAGTGCTTGTATGGAGCTCAGAGAACAACTTGTGGCAGTTGGTTCTCTCCTACCATGTGGATATGAGGGACCAGAGTTAGGTCATCAGGCTTACAGCAGGGTGCCTTTCTTTGCCTTCTGAGCTGTTTGCATGAGTGAAAACTTAATTTTTTAAGTACTTGGTTACCATACTCTCCAGCTTGTTACATAAGAAAGGATGGACCCAGTATTGGCCCATCTCTTACTGACATGCTGTGAGGTCCTGGATAAATTCCCTTCTCCAGGTCACTGTGTCTCTGACTGTTTAAATAACACTGACAAATCCTTCATGTCACAAGTGTGATCCCAGTGCTCAGAAGGCTGAGCAGGAGGATCAGGAGTTTGAAGCCAGACTACTGTACTGTGAGACACTATCAACACATAGAAGCAAACACAACCCATTCCACGGAGCCTGGGGGTGCAGCTCAGCCGTAGAGAGATTAGCTGGCATACTCAAAGCCCCTAAATTCTCAGCAGCATGGGCCTAGAGAGATGGCTCAGTGGTTAAGAGCGCCACCTGCTCTTCCAGACATCCTGAGTTCAGTTACCAGCAACCACATGTGTGGCTCACAACCATCTATAATGTGATCTGATGCCCTCTTCTGCAGATAAAACACTCCTATACAATAAATAAATCCTTCAAAAACTTTTTTTAAAGGAACAAAGATAAAAGCAAACAATAGGAGGAATGACAGTGGTCCTCTCACTTATGGTGAGGAGGGATATAGGACTCAAATGAGCTATCGATACATAAAGTAAGTGTGGAGTTGCTGTTTGCCTGGGTGTGATGGCACACACCTGTAATCCCAGCACTTGAGAGGAGGACCTCTGTGACTTCAAAGCCAGCCAGGACGGCATACCGTGATACTGTCTCAAAAATAATAGCAACAAATAACAATAGCTATTTATCTTCAGTTTTATTATTTCTATGTAGTTCAGATTCCTTTTTTAGATGGTTACTATTAATCTTCCATGGCAAGTACTATTGGATAACAGATTGCCAGTAAAAAAAAATTCTAATAATCTTTGTTTAGGTGCTACGGGAAGTAAAAGTTCTGGCAGGTCTCCAACATCCCAATATTGTTGGTTATCACACTGCATGGATAGAACATGTTCATGTAATTCAGCCACAAGGTAAGTTGCTTTTTATTTCATTTATTTCCTTTCCTTTGGGTGGGTGTTTTTTGAGACAAGGTCTTTCTCTATAACCCTGGCTGTCCTGGAATTTCTATGTAGGTCTGGCTGGTCTTAGACTCACCGAGGTCTACCTGCCTTTGCTGCTTGATTTAAGGTTGTGCCCAGCTTTTTTTTTTTTAAGTTTTTTTTGTTTGTTTGTTTGTTTTGTTTTGTTTTTTGAGACAAAGTCTATGTAGCCCTAGCTAACCTTGAACTCATGGAGATCTACCTGTGTCTGCCTCCCAAGTACTGGGAATAAAGGCGTCCACCACCGTGCCTAGCTGCCTAGCTTATTTACTTGTAATCATGTATATATGTAGATTTCTGTGTGGGGGAATGTACACACATGCTTGTTGGTCCAGAAGATGAAGTCCTGGCTGGCCTGCAATTTTCTACATGCTGGCCTCCAATTTGCTGCAATTCCTCTGCCTGTGTCTCTAGAAAGCTAGGGTTGCTGGCATGAACCATCGTGCCTGGCTAAGGGAAATGGTTTTTGTTTGATTGATACAAGTCAGTCATCCCTAGTCTAAAAATCTGAAAAGAGAAAAGTTCCCATATCCTCATAAAGCGTACAATTTGAACCTTTTGGAGTTAGGATTGGGAGGCCTCTGGTATTCTGTATATATATTTTAGGGGGGAAATTCCCAAGTCTGAAGTGCTTTGGTCTCCACCTACCCCTTTGTGTACTCAATCTGTTCATGAGTGCCTGCTAAACTTCCACTCCAGCCAGTCTGCCTTGCCCTTGTATATACAGACTGAGAATGGTTTAGCCTTATTTACTTATTATTTAAAAAAAAATTTTTTTTGAGACAAGGTCTACACTATTACCAAGCCCACATTGTTGTTGTTGTTTGCATTGTGTGGGTGACATGGCCTGCCTTCAGGACTCGAGTGGAAGGGTTTCTACAACTCAGAGCTGAAAAGGTATCCCAGCCCTGAGGTGGGACAGTGTCCCAAGGGTATCCTGAGGCACGGGAGCCAGGAACCTCACAGCTCTGAGAGGAGGCCTCCTCAGAGACAATGCAGCCCCCAAGCCCTGAGAAACCGGGGAGCCTTTGGAGCCTGAGCCCCGCTCCTTCTTCATTCCTCCTTCTCCTCCTCTTTCTTCCGATGAAAGAGTCACAGGCAGGCAGTAAATCTCTTAAAAGAGATTTATTGGAGGGATGAACCCAGGAGGAGACAGCGGAGATCTGGGCAGACACAGCGTTTATATAGGGTTTCCTAGGGGGCAGGGATTTACAGAGGGAGTTGGGGGGATTTCAAGCCTGAGCTGGGGGAAGCTCAGGGATTGGTGAGTTTTTGTCCAGATTTCTCATCCCAAATTAGCATAATCTGGTGTGAGTCCTCTTGGAGGCCTGGAGATGGCAGTTACAGAGGTCTGGGGGTGGGGTGGGGGGCAGCTGGGCTGCTGGAGCTTTCTCGGGCAGAGGTCTGACCAGTTTTCTGACTTAAGGGGTAATAGTTTACAGTGTGTCCAAAATTTACAAAGAGTCCACTGTGAAGGCACTAGGCTGGAGCAGGAAAGGCTGTTGTCATCATGGACAGCTCCCAGAGCGACAGCGGGCTTTCTGAGACAGGAAAGGTGTCTGGTTTTCACTGAGCAGTGGGCTGAAGCAGGACTAGACACCACAGACAGCTCCCATGGAGGCGGCAGGAAAGAGTCAGCTGAAGCAGGAACAGTCACCCTGGACAGCTCCCACTGAGGCGCTGACTAGAGCCCTGGCCATTTTGTCTCCCATGTCCACAGCCCCAGCATGGGAAGGAGGACTGGCAGTGACCTCTTTAAATTTTAGTGTCCTGCTGCTCAAGGACTAAACATAGCTCTTGGGGTTGATGATACTGTGGGCCAAAGGACTTGTGGGGGGCAGGACAGCAGGCTCCCTGCAGCTTGGGGACGGTATCCTGTCACAGGGTTTGTATGGTGGTGGTGGTGTCAGGCACTCTAGGCTAGCTCTGCTGAGGCAGCAGCAGTGGCAGTAGAGAAATCCCTAAATGAATCAGTGTGTGTGTGTGTGTGTGTGTGTGTGCGCGCGCGCGCGCGCGCGCGCGCGCGTCAAGGCCTCCTCAGTGGCAGTGGCAATGGCCATAGCCAGCGGCCATAATAGCCTCAATTTGGCCACAGAGGCAGTATCCCTTCACACATTAGTTTCAAAAATTCAGTCAGCTCAATGCCTTTCAAGTCAGGATTTTATGTCAGCCTCCTAAGGGCTGAGAGCACAAGCATGCGCTTTACACGCAGCTTTAATTTCTTTTTAGTAGTAGTTGTTGTTTTGTTTTGTTAGTGCTAAGGATTGAAGGCAGGACCTGGTACATGCTAGGCAAGCATTCTCCTGCCTTGCTGTACCCCAGCCCCAGGGCTTTCACTTACAAATAGTCAGAAAGAGGGGCTGGGAAATGGTTCAGTTGTACAATGTCTGCCTTGTAGGCAGGAGGACCTGAGTTTGGATCCTTAGCAGCCAGGTAAGGCTGCAGTGTGCACTGCAGTCCCAGCCGTGGGCCTCTGTGGGGCTCCCTGGCCGGCCAGTGTCACCAAGTTGATAAGTTCCAGACTCAATGAGAGACTGTGTCTCAGAAGATAAGGTAAAGAATGAGGAAGACAATCAGACACTAAGCTCTGTCCTCACAGCCATGTACACTAGTACCCACATGCGTACATGCATACACCCATGTAAAGCACGTCACCACAAAGACACACACCCAGATGAAAAAAAAATCAGTAGCAGAATATTTTATGAAAAAGTTGTATGATATTCAAATTTCAGTCAAGTATATTAAAATATAAGCTTACTTTAAAGATTGATTTTATGTATGTAGTGTGTGTGTGTGTGTGTGTGTGTGTGTGTGTGTGTGTGTGTACCATGTATGTCCAGGTACCCACGGAAGCCCAAAGAGGGCTTCAGATGTTCTGGAGCTGGAGTTACAGGTGTTTGTAAGCTGCTCGATGTGCATGCTGGGGACTAAGTCCTCTGTGAGAGCAGCAAGTGCTCCTAACTGCTAAGCCAGCTCACTCACTTTTTGCCTGGAGCTGCTTTTCACGGCAGCAGAACTAAGGCTGAGTCCGTGCCTAGTGTTGACTCTCAGACTCTGGAACCCTCGGTGATCCGTGGTGCTGGGAACTGTGTCTCTGGGGTTCGCGGAGTGTCCCCGTCTCTTAGACTCTGTGTGCTCCTTTTGACTTGCAGCTTCATTTGGTGCTGTCTGTATGTGTTAGCTCCGAATTTGACCGTACATTGAAAATCATGGCTGCTTGCAGATGTTTGTGTTTCTTTCTGCTTGGCAGACAGAGTTCCCATGCAACTGCCGTCTCTCGAAGTGCTGTCGGAGAACGAAGGGGACAGGTATGTGGATTGGTGCTCCGTGTGCACATTAGTCATTGCTTTCTGTCACCAGCAGTGACTTCTTTTGTATTTTGCTTGGAGTGTTGTAGACTTCCTTTCTGCTTGTTTTCTTTTTTGTTTCTTTTTATTTTTTTTATCCTTTTGTCATTTTGTTTATTTTCCTTACAAAATACCAAATTACTCTCCTGTCATAGTTGTTCATATTTACCTTAGTTGACTTATTTGGTACAGGGCCTTGCCATGCAGCTCAGACTGAACTTCAGTTTACTTTGTAGCTCAGGCTAGCTTCAGTTTTGACAATCTGTTTCCCTGGTCTTGGGATTACAGATTTCTGGCCCTCTCAATATTCTAAATCAAAGTTAATGCTAGACATTTAATATGGCTATTTAAATTTAAGACTGGGTCTCATGTAGCCCAGGCTTGCCTAGAACTTACTATGTAGCTGAGAATAGCCTTGAACTACTGATACTCCTGTCCTGCCTTCACCTCCCAGATGATGCTGGGATGCTGAGATTACAAGCATCTGCCAAAAACACCTGCCTGATGCTGTTTAGTTAGAGTAGTTTAGACACTGTCGTTTACATTCACTTCTGTGTTACTGTCTGTTTACTTCTAGAGATCAGGGTGGTATTAAAGAGAACGAAAGCAGCTCATCCATTATCTTTTCTGAACTCACTCCTGAAAAAGAAAAACCTTGTGGCGAATCTGACATTAAAAATGAGAATAACAACTTGGTGAGCTACACGGCCAATTTAGTGATCAGGAAGAGCAGTGAATTTGAATCGTCCATTGAGCTCCAAGAAAATGGCTTGACTGATTTGTCTGTCAGACCGGTTGTCAAGCACCAGCTGCCGCTGGGGCATAACTCAGACTTGGAAGGGACTTTCACGTCCACGGATGAGTCTCCTGAAGACAGCGTGAGCCTGCTGGGGCAGACAGAGGTAGAGTGCTTTCCCAGATCCCACAGCTGTGTAAGGGGTTCGACTTTGTGTGACGTCCTTCATCCTCGGCTGACTTCTGGCCTGGTAGTGTTCCATCTTTCCACGTGGTTTTTCTTCTGTTTAGTCTCATAGACTCAATGTGGTCCCTTTAGCTGTATGGTACTTTTCAGGTTTGGGGTCCCTCCCTCCCCCAATCCACACAGGATTTAATATAGCCCAGGAAGACCTGGAATGAGCTGTGTAGTCAAAGATGACCTTGAACTTCTGATCCTCCTGCATCACAACATGCAGTCCATGCAGCTCTGAGAATCAAACCCAGGGCTTTGTGTATGCTAGCAAGCTCTGTACTAACCCATCCGCAGGCCTGCTGTAAGGCCTGTGTAGTCCGCCTCCCTCATTGCTTAGTTAGTTGATCTTCCCATTGGGCCAGTGCACCCGAGATAGTCTCTACTGTGTGCCCTGGAAGCGTCATTCACCACTGATTTCTGGTATGTGTTACCATTGTACTATAAATATATACATATATTCATGCCCAACAAGTTTCTATTTTTGGAGTGTGACTTTTGGTGACTCCTGTAAGGTTATCATGTCAGTTGTCAGTGTCCATTGACTATGGTAAGTTTGCTAATATGCTCGTCAGACTCTCATCAGTATTGTTAGAGTTTGAAAACCTAGAGCCTTAGTGGCTGGAGAGAGGTCAGCTGAACAGTGCTTGCCATGTAAGCCTGACCTGGGTGTGGTGCTACACACTTGGAATCCTAATCAACAAAACCTACACCCCAGTGAGAGACCTGGGGCCCGGTCTCTAAAAACAAGGTGGCCACCTCCCAAGGAACAGCACCTGAGACTGAATTCTCGCCACCACATATACATGCATCTTGCATGTACACATGAACATCCACAGGCCCCTCCCCCCCATACATGCACACACAACACTTGAACATTAACAGAGTCTACATGACAGATTACAATCTGTCAGGGTAGGACTGAAAATCTGTGTGCACTAAAATAATTCTTATGAAAGAATGGTGTATTGTCCACACATTTTGTGGTTTTGATTTTTGGGCTTTTTTTCAAGATAGGGTTTCTCTGTGCCACCCTGGCTGTCATGGAACTCACTACATAGACCAGGCTGGCCTTGAACTCAGAGACCAACCTGCCTTTGCCTCCCGAGTGCTAGGATTACAGGTGGGGGCCTACATACTTTTAAAAAATGGAACCTTGTCCTTAATGCTGAATTTAGTCAGCTGCCTTGAGCTTAACATTCTCTCTGTAGTTAGATGCAATATAATGAAGCCAACTATTCATAGTTAACTTTGTATTACTGTGATAAGGCGCCATGACCAAGGCAACTCATAGAAAGAAAAGTTTATTTGGGGCTCACAGTTTCGGAGGGTTGGAGTCTGTGACCATCAAGGCAGGGAGCCTGGCAGCAAGCAGGCTGGCAGGGTGCTGGAGCAGCAGCAGAGAGCTCAGTTTTTCTTTTTTTAATTGAAAATAGATTTTGAAAAAATACAATATATTCTAATTACTGTTTATCTTCCCCCAACTCCACACCCACCAAAGCACACCTTTTTTCTATACAAACAGGCATCTATAAAACACAATAATAAAACAAGGTAAAATGAAAACAAACAATCCAGAATAGGATGAAACAAACTAACAGAAGAGTCGAAGAGTAAGCACAAGAAACACATTCATACACAGAAATTCCATAAAAACACAACTCCGGAAACCATAATATATCTGCAAAAGGCCTGTAAAGGGAAAAGTAGACAAACAGACAGACAGACAGATAGATAGATAGATAGATAGATAGACAGACAGACAGATAGACAGATAGAATGCTCAGACAAAGCATTACAAGGCAAGAAGCCTCCTAAAATGCCATTGAGTTCTGTTTTTGCTATCTATTACTGGGCATGGGGTCTGTTCCTCAGTGTGGTTTGTATACCCAGTGAGACTCTGTTGCCTTTTTTTTCAAAACAGCGTTTCTCTGTGTAGTCTTGGCTGTCCTGGACTCACTTTGTAGACCAGGCTGGCCTCAAGTTCAACAGCAATCCACCTGCCTCTGCCTCCTGAGTGCTGGGATTAAAGGTGTGCGCCACCACGCCCGGCGAGACTCTGTTGGAGAAAACTAATTTTTCCTTTACAGACACCTCACATCTTAAGACACAAGCAGGAGGTAGAGAGGGCTAACTAGGAATGGCGTGGGTGTTTGAGACCTCAAAGCCTGCCCTCTGTAATACATCTCCTCCAAGGCCACACCTCCTAGTCCTTCCCAAACAGTTCCCACCAACTGGTACCAAGCATTCAAATAGTTGAGCCTGTGGAGGCCACTCTCATCCAAACCACCATCCCAACTCACGTATGTGCACTTGGGAGACTATGGACAGCTGTCGGATACCGCGCGGACATTCTGTCATGCTTCATCTATACACTGTACTATACTGTACGGTACTATACACTATATTGTTTATATACTATACTATACTATACTATACTATACACTATATAGTTTCATGATACAGCACTTGCAAGGTTCCACTTCTAGAGCCACAAAGAAAGCCCCCAAGACAAGCATCAATTGTGAACAGACACTGTGACACTGAGCAGACCACATAAGCTTCAGAATCAGTTCCTCGGTGCCACAGTCAAAAGCTCCCGCCATTGGGCCTAGCGTTCCTTATGCCAGGACGTACTTTGCTAAGACTCCTATTACCAGACCCCCCCTGCCTTTGTGTCACCTTGAGCTTCCACCTCCTGAGTGCTAGGGTTACAGGCACGCACCGTGCTTGGTTTATACAGCGCTGGGCATGTTGCCCATGGGTTCCTACATGCTGAGCAAGCACTTTACCAACTGCGCCACATCTCCAGCCTCAGGCTACACGGTCTTCTCTGCTTATCAGTCTCCTTTGGGAGACTTCAGGCCGCAGTGAAGTCACGGTGTTTGACCTAGAGTAGGCCAGTGAGTATTTGCTGGCCAGTTAGGACCATGAGACTTTGCAGATGGGAGCCTGTGTGTGTCCTCTAGGTTCGGTACCATCTGATGTTGCACATCCAGATGCAGCTGTGCGAGCTCTCCCTGTGGGACTGGATAGCTGAGAGGAACAAGCGGAGCCGGGAATACGTGGATGAAGCCGCCTGTAAGTATCATCTATAAATCCTATTTTTAAAAAAAACAATTATGTATTTGCCAGTTTATCTGTGATAACACGTTTGTTGGAATTTGTGATGGTGGGTGTTGTCAACCTTGGCAGGATCTAGAATTACCTGGATTTGTTTTTGACACACCTGGGAGGGATTATATAGGTAAGGTTAGCCTCTGGGGATACCTGTAAGGGATTATCTTAATTAGTTTAGTTGAGGTGGGAAGACGTGCCCACTGTGGGTGGCACCATCCCCGGAGCTGTGATCCTGGACTGTATGAAAGGGAGAAAGTGAGCTGAGTGATGATATTCATCTATTGCTCTCTCACTTCTGACTGGAGGTGTTATGTATAGTCAGTGGCTTCAAGCTGCTGCCATGATAGCCTTTCTGTGATGAAAGGCTATATATAACCTTGAACTGTGAGATGAAATAAGCCTTTTCTCCCCTGAGTTGCTCTTATCAGGCCATTTTATGATAGCAATGGGAAAAGACATGTAAGACATTATTTAACTTGTAATATGACAGAATTTAGATCAATGATTTGGGACAGGAGTTTTTTGGTGCACATACATGTTAAATGTACATGTTTGTGTGCACATTCACATGCCTGTGGAGACCAGAGGCTGGTTTTAGAGGCTGTCTTCCTCAGTCTTTCCCCACCTTATTTATGAGACTCGTGTGTCTTCACTGAACAGCTTCCTGATTTAGCTAGGTTGGCAGGCCAGTGAACTCCAAAGCTCAGCTTGTCCCTTGGCCTGAGGAATTATGGGAATCACAGTTGGGATCGCAGGTACAAACCAACCATGCCTGCCCTTGCTATGAAACTCTTACTGTAGCCGGTGTGGCTGGTGGCTCATACCTTCAATCCAAGGACTCAAGAGGTTAAAATAAGAGGTTGTCTTGAGTTCCAGGTTTCAATACAAGACTGTCATCGACAACAAAAGGGCTGGTGAGACGGTTCAGTGGGTAAAGGTCCTCGCCCCCCTAAGCTGACTTGGAGCCCTTGGACTCACACAGTAGGAAAAGAGAACTGACTCCACAAGTTGTCCTCTGACCTCCACACATTTGCGGTACATGTATGCCATCCACACACACACACATACACATAAATAAAACTTAAAAAGTTAGAGCCCACACCCCTTCCTCCTGTTATGTTTCAAAACTTGAGCTTTTGTTTTAGTACAGGGCATCTAAGCTTTTTTTTTTTTTTTTTTTTTTTTAATGTTTTTTTCAAGACAGGGTTTCTCTGTGTAACAGCCCTAGCTGTCACTGGAACTCACTTTGTAGACCAGGCTGGCCTCAAGCTCATGGAGATCTGCCTGCGGGGATTAAAGGCGTTTACCGCCCGACCCAGATCAAACTTTTTATTGGTTCTTTGTTTCATATTATGTACCTTAATCCCATTCATACTCCATCCCTTCATATCTGCACTCTGTCCTTGCAACCTCCCCGCCAAAAGAAAAGGTTAACTTGTTTTAACATAACCTTTTAACATTTAGATGTTAATGTCATTTAATGAGTTCAAAGAAGTACGGATGTGAAACTGTTCATTTTTAAAATTCCAGGTCCCTATGTTATGGCCAGTGTTGCAACAAAAATTTTTCAAGAACTGGTGGAAGGTGTCTTTTACATACACAACATGGGCATTGTCCACAGAGATCTGAAGGTAAGCCAGAGTACTAAACTTGCAAGCGCAGCAGTGGCATCTTATAGGATGACTTGGTGTGGGCTCATGCAGTATGATGAGGTAACATACCCTTATTTGTCTGTGTAAACGTTTGTCATTACTGTCATGTAAATTGTTAGCCCGAAGGTCCAGAACTCCTGGTTGGTCAGTAACGGTCTTGTCATGCAAGCATGAGGACTTTAGTTCGTATCTCCAGAACCTTTCCTGAGGTTCACCGGCCATCTAGTCAGGTGGATTGAGTGAGTGCCCACTGTCAACTTCTGGCCTCTGTATACATAAACACTCAGGTGTACACACACACACACAACCACAATCTACTCCTCAATACTTAAAAAGAAGCCCTTAAATTGAATCTAAAAGCAGTAATTTGGGGTCATTTAAACATTGTTGTTCTTATTGGTTTTGGTTTTTTCGAGACAGGGATTCTCTGTGTAGCCTTGACTGTCCTAGACTCACTTTGTAGACCAGGCTGGCCTCGAACTCACAGAGAGTGCTGGGATTAAGAGTGTGTGCCACCACACTCGGCCTGAACATTGTCTTGAAGTATGAATATAGTAAGGCATAAGTATGCTGATTACTAATTGGTGATGGTAGAAGTACTTGGTGTTGGCAGAAATGGTCATACGATTTTGGTTAAAATCTGTTTCCAGAAAAAAAAATGACCTTAAAAAGCAAACAAACAAAACTGGGCAGTGGTGGTGCACGCCTTTAATCCCAGCACTTGGAAGGTAGAGGCAGGCGGACCTCTGTGAGTTTGAGGCCAGCCTGGTCTACAGAATGGGCTCCAGGACAGCCAGGGATCTGTTGCGCAGAGAAACTCTGTCTCCAAAACAAAAACAAAAAAACAAACCAGCAAACCAGCCACCTGGCACACATCTTTTATCCCAGCACCAGAGGCTGCAGTGGGTTCAGAGTCCTTGGGGCTAGGTAGAAAGTTGTGTCTCACAGACCCAGACTAAAATCAAACCCCCAAATCCCTCAAGCCAAACCAAAAGGAAAATAAAAATCCAGCAGACAGAAGGATCAATTAACTTGAGGTTAACCTGGACTACTTAGTGGAACCTTGTTTCACAAAACCAAAATAAACTGCCCCAGAAACCAACCAACCAAACAAACAAACAAAAAACCCCACCGGGACTATTTTAGTTTTAACTCATAAAAGACTATCAAGGAAAGATAAAATGTACTTTCTTTTTTGGCTGACAAATCTTAAAACCATCAGCCTACTGAATTTTCAGGCCAGAAGTAGGAAGGCATCTGAATGAAGCTCTAGAGGACTGTGAAAGCTAATGTGCAAGTCACTTTAATTTTCTGGAGGGATTAAAGACCAGTAGGTTTGTGTGTTGCAGTGTAAAGCGAAGTTCTAGTGTTCTCTGGTAGCCGTCTATCCAGAAAACACAGCTGAGTTGCCGAGGATCTCCGGCACTGAGGGCGCAGTGGTCTCATTTCAAGAGGTAGGTGAGGTCATAAACGCCGTATATGGAGTCCCAGAGCTTCGCAGGGAGCAGTTGCTTCAGGTGGGATTTGTACTTGTCACCATAAACATTCCTGATGTTTCTCTTACAGATGGCCTCTAGGGTTAAAGGTTTTTTCGATAGCTTTATTAGGGTTTCCCTTAAGAGGTGGAATTCTGGCAACATGATTCCTGCAGGTAGAACCCCTTGTTTATTGCTCAGCCTTAAAGGGTACGTGCGATACAGCAGCCTGGCCAGCAGCGTTACATCTCTGATGTTGGAACTGCGCTGAAGGTACATATAAATCGGAGATTCCCCGTTTCTTGTTAAAATGTTAACGTTTGCCTCAAATTCCAGCAAGAGATTGATGATCACCTCTCTGCCTCCAAAGCATGCCTCGTGCAGAGCTGTTTGGCCTTCGTGGTCCTGAGCATTGACCTGGGCTCCATGATTTAGCAGCAGCCGGATGCAGCCCACCCCGGCCGCCAGCAGCCGGCCAGCTTTGCTTGACGCTGTGCACACTGCCAGCTTCAGAGCTGTGTTCCCAGTAGAGGAGATGGCACAGTTCACGTTGGCCCCACAGGCAATGAGTGTCTCTATCATGTTTTTATTCAGGATGTCCGCAGCCATGTGGAGCGGCGTCATGCTGGATTCGTTCAGAGCATTGACCTGGGCACCATTTTGAGCCAAAAAGGAGAGAACCGGATAGGTCCCATATGCTATGGCCAGGTGGAGGGGTGAATGTTTGTTGCTGTTGTCTACCTGAGCGTTAACTTGAGCTCCATGGTCACATAAAATTCGGAGACACAGGACAGCATTGTTCTGAATGTCTGTCAGGATCTTCTGGATCCGAGTGCTTGGTTTGGTCCACATGGTCGAAGTGATTGGCCAGTTTAGCAGCATCAGGTGGAGCGTGGTGAGGCCTTGAGCATCCCTGGAAGGCATTTAGCATGTTAAGCCAGGTGCACTGCATGGAGGGGGTCTCTGAAGAACTGATGCTCACTCAGGAAGGTAACACAGACAAGTAACTAACACCTGCAGGTTCGTGTTCTCTCTCTCTCTCTCTCTCTCTCTCTCTCTCTCTCTCTCTCTCTCTCTCTCTCTCTCTCTTGTTAGGAGGTACAAGTTGATTTCTGTGTCTGTATTCAGGTGCACATGAACTTGCATACATGTGGAAGCCAACGACAAATGTATTTCTTGATTGCTTTCCACCTTATTTTTGAGACAGGTCTCTTGACTGAGTCTGGAACTCAATGATTCAGCTAGACTGGCTAGCAAGGGAACTTTGGCGCCCCCCTGCCCAGCACTGGGTTTATAAACCATGAGCACCTACACCCAGCTTTTACATGGGTGCTGGGGAATGAATGCAAATCTTTATGTTTGGATGGTAGGTGCTTTACTGACCTCACAGATCTCCCCAAGCCCCTGTTATTTTAAAGAAGTAATGGCTGGCTGTACTGCTAAATGTCTTAGGGTTTTTTGGATCCCTGTTGAGTGGGGCCTAGGTTCTTAGAGAAGCCGTTTTAAGCTTGGTTGCACCTTCTGGGACTGTGGCCCCTTAACTGTGTCTGTTGGTTTGCTCTGTATCCCCAGCATTGTGCATGGCTCTGGACTGGTCCACTGAGTATTCAGTAAAGGAGTGTGGACTTTGATATAAGTGATGGATGGCCCAGAAGTGAACACTGAAGGGCCAGGAGTCCCCTTCACTCAGTTTCCTGACTTTCCTGTCCTCTTCCTCACAAGTGTAGGAGAGTAGGTAGCAGGACTTGCATCTGGACACCTGCTGTTTTCTTAAGTCAGTGATGCCTGTTCCTCATCAGGCCCTGCTCCAACCCAGGTGGTCTCAGTTGGCCCTCAACTCAGGATTGCCTCCACACTGTCTTTGTTGTGGCAGAGAAAGGGGAAGGTTTCTCGTGAGAATTTGACTGTTCCCTGGCATTAGGAGCTGGTTTTCAGTTCACCCAGACCTATCTGTGTGAGGGCCTTAGGTTGGGGTTTGGAGAAACAGCAGGGCCTCTCGGCCTCCTGAGGGCTTACAGTCTGGGGTGGAAGGCAAACAGGTTAAAGGGCTAAATAAGTGCTGTGTGGGGCAATGGTCTGGAAGGGTGCAGAGCCTGTCCAGGGCCCATGTGTGATTTCTAGGGCAGGAACGTGCCTTTGAGGAGTCCCTGAAGAGATGGAGTGAGTTGGGTGGCTTAGGCTTAGGTAGGCCAGCCACGGAGAGGATTTGCCAAGCTGGAGCGGTGGTGCCAAAAGACGTGCAAGCAAGAGAGATAGGATGGACTTTTCTGATTGTACTCAGAAGTTGTATTGTTTTTAAGTTGTTTAATTCTTCTGTTTATCCAAATGTATTCATTGGACCATAGTGTTCTAATAGTTAGGGTAAGAGTGTGCACAAGAGGAGCTTTTCTTTGATGAATCTAATGGAGGGTAATAAACCAGAAATCCTCCCTCCCTTTTCTCTCTCTCACCCCATCCCCTTCCTCTTTTCCTCTCTCTCTCTTTTCATATTGTCAAATGTCCTGGATGCTGTGATTCAGACTTACTGTGTTTTCTACAGCTGAGCCACTACTATGTGTGTGTTCATTTAGCTGCTGGCTAGTATTCTTGTATTAGTCCCCCACCTTCATCCAAACATAATCTGTACTGAGAATGGGACCAGTATCATTTGAATCACACACATCACATGTACAACACACACAAACACACACACACACACACACACACACACACACACCCATCACTTAGGCTTGATGGCATCCTGAGTTAACTTACCTTACTTCGGGGTCAGCCCCGTGCTGTAACAAACATAGTAAACTTTGTGGTTTGCGGTATTCAGCGGCCAGGTGGATGGGGAAGATAGGTTGTGTCTGCAGCAGGGAAAGCACAGTGCATTACAAACATGGTTACACAGCACCTCTCCAAAGGGCTCATTTAGCGTTAGTTTGGCATTGATTCAGTTCATGCATTGAGATTTGACATTATTCTGGTTTGGGTTTTTGTTGTTGTTGTGTTGTTTTGTTTTGTTTTTGATAGTCTCCCTATGTGGACCAAACCTGCCTGGAACTCAGAGAGAGCTCCACCTGCCTCTGCCTCCCAGGCATGTGCTCCCATTTCTGGTGAAAATTTTCCTCTTCTGTTGCCTGCTTTAAATAGCCCACAACCCATAGCTGGTGAACTTAAATACTATGGTTTGTGTTTCAGAGCTGGGCACGTTGGTGCACTCCTAACCCTAGCACCTAGAACGTGGAGGAGAGGCGGGAGCCCAAGGCCATCTTGGTCTATAAAAGCAGTAGCAAATTGCTTTCAAATAATTTAGTCTTTAAATTAGCCCACAAATTGATGAAGAAGTATATGTAGTTTTTCAGGTCTTGCCAAAGCCATTCTCAGCTGTGACACTTGCATTTCCAAGGTCTTCAAAGATACTGCAGTGTGTGTTCTTACTGTGATTAGCAGCTGAGTGTACACACGCAAGGCTTACACCATGCCTGCCAGATACAAGGGGGGAGGGCCACTCTTTTTTCTTTTTTTCCAAATGAAGAAAAGAAAGCTAATTACAAAAGCAATAATCAGCCAGCCTTGGCGGCTCATACCTGTAATTCCAGCACTTGGGAGGCGGAGATGGAAGGACTGTTACATGCTTCAGGCCAGCTTGGGTAACTTGGTGAGTTCTAGGCCAACCTGGACTATAAAGTAAGACCTGGTCTCACACAAAACAAAATGCAGTAATTGACATATTAAAAAAAATCTAGGAAAGTATGTCTCAGAAGTGAAAAAATTGACATCATCACTGTGGGGGTGTTTTGAGAGGATGCTGTTATTCCTCTAGCCACACAAGATGTGTTCTCGCCAACCGTTTGTGTGTGGCAAGTGCAAGGGGGAGTTGCAGGCTACGGTATACTGGACCTGGGTGCTGGGCTGCGGAACCCTATGTGTTGTGAAGCCCTGAAGGGCTTAGGGAGTCTCCAGGGCATTGGGGGTAGTTCTTCCCAAAGCCTTTGACTTTTTTCCCCTCTTGAGACAAGGTCTCACTCTGTAGCTCAAGCTGACCTAAAAATTACTATGTATCCCCAGCTGGCCTTGAACTTGAGGCAGTCCTCTGGCCTCAGCCTCCAAAGTGCTGGGATTAGAAGGGTGTACCACCACCTCCACCTCCATCGTTTCTTTAGTGTGACTGAGCGGGTAGGAAGTACCTGGTTTAGGAGCCTGTAGCTACTGGAGTTGGCCAGGATGGTCAAGGGCTGGTTGACCGGGTGGTTTCGGAGAAGTGTCTTGATTGTGTTACAGTCTTCCTTGATGATGGCCTCGTAGAGCTTAGTGTGCAGTGCAGTGGCCAGGCTCCCCTCCAGCAGCACGGCGCTGTCGGCTGCCAGGTCTCTGCTCCCCCTCTTGGTTATGTTCCCCATGAGAACGTCTTCTGAGCAAGGGCTTACTAGGGGAAGGGTTGCTGCTGTGCTCAGTTCCGTCTCTTAGGGTGACTCCAGCCAGTTCTAGAACTGTTCTAGAACTGTACTTGTCAACAGAACCCACTTCTTTTTGCTGTTTGTTTGAGACAGGCTTTCTCTGTGTAGACCAGGCTGGCCTGCCTCCCAGGTGCTGAGATTAAAGTCATGTGCTGAATTCAGCTCCAAGTGCAGCCATAGTTTCCCAGCTTGAAACAAACAAACAAACAAACAAACCAAAGTGACATATTATAGCTCTCATCATTTCTCCTTTCCCTTACACATCAACTGGAACTAAATCCAAGAGGCCAGCCAGTGACATGGCCAGGGGCATACATGGCCTAGGCTCTACCCTGGGGATCCACCTGGTGGGGCTCCTGCAGGCTGTCCTCTGACCTCTGTCCTCATTGCCATGGTGTGTGCGCACACACACTGTTTAAAAAACAAAACTCTTAGCAGGAGCAAAACAGAGGAGGACATAAATTAACATAAAAGTGAATTACATTTAATGTAAGATTGTAACTTTTAAACTGTTTTCTTTAATTGTAATGAAATCTTTTCTCCCAGTTAGATGGTAATATTCTGGCTTGCTTCCAACTTGCTATGTAGCCGAGGGTGACCTTGAACGCCTCATCTTACCTCCACCTCTCAAGAGAGCAGTGCTGTGTTTGTGCTGGGCAAGCACTCTGCCAGCTGATCTGCATCCCATGCCCCTTCTAAATTTTAATTTAAAAAAAATAAAACTTGTTCCGGAATGGCCAGCTTTTTTACTTTGGTGTGTGAGTGTATATGTGGCATTCTTAGTGCACATGTGGCGGAGGCAGCTCAAGGAGGACTTTGCTGTCCCACTCTATCACTTTCTACTTCTTGATGCAGTTGATGCAGTGTCACTGAACTTGGAGCTAGGCGGCTGATAGCCAGCAAGCCCCAGTGATCCCCCTGTGCCTGTTCCATATGACGCAGCCACACCTAGCTTTTTACTTGAATGTTGGAGACTTGAACTCAACTCCTCACACTTTGCTGGCCAACACTCTGACTCACTGAGGCACCTCCTTAGCCCAGAAACTTTGATTGTTTGAGATGGGGTTCTGTTGTGTAGTCGTTGATGACCTAGGACTCGGTGATACAAACCTGAGTTGGCACCATTTTCACAGTCATCCTCCTGCCTCTGCCTCCTGACTTCTGTCATTACAGGTCTGAGCCTCTATGCCTGGCACTCAATAACTCTTAACACAAGTTTCCACTATTTGTTTTAAGAAAACCGAGTTGACCTTTTCTGTTTATTTATAGCCTAGAAATATTTTTCTTCATGGCCCTGATCAGCAAGTAAAAATAGGAGACTTTGGTCTGGCCTGTGCAGACATCATACAGAAGAGCACAGATTGGGCCAACAGAAATGGGAAAGGTAAGGATTTATTTGTTCACTTATTTCGTTTCTTTTTGCATTTGAAAAGAGATTTAATTGAACACGTCTTTACACACAGAGAATCTTAGAGCTTTCATAGCAAAGCTCAGATGAGGCCAAAGGCAGCTGCAGTGCTCTGCCCTCACAATGGCAACTACTTAATGACTTTTTCTACCGCAGGGACGCCGACACATACATCCAGAGTGGGGACTTGTCTCTATGCGTCACCTGAGCAGTTAGAAGGATCCGAGTACGATGCCAAGGTAGTGTTTGTTTTCACCCTCTCCTCCATTTGTCAAGGGATTAGAACAAGTGGAACAGTGCAATTCTGGCCACAGCTGAGTCCTGCAGGTGATCTGTCACATCAGACTGCCCAGTAAGGGACATCCCCAAGGCTTGAGAGCCAGCTTGGCCATTGAGAGTGCTCGCTACTCTTTCAGAGTACCAAATTTGGTTTCCAGTACTAACATGGGCAGCTCAGAATCACTGTTTCCTGCCCCAGGAGACCCAATGCCCTCTTCTGGCTTTGACAGGTAACACACACACACACACACACACACACACACACACACTTGATCTTGAAAAATAGTGCTTAGTTATGAATAGAAGCAGAGGCTAGCCTTAGGACCTTGTGACAGTCTCCTGTTGCTAATACCAGGAGTGGTGAGTTAGTCATTTTGCTTGGGTCACTGTGCCAGGCCTGGATTATGGCGGGGTGGTGGAATGATATCCCTGTTGTAGGGCAATGACTGTTGTGTCTGTTGGGAGATATTCCTGCCCTTCATCTGACCATTGTCTTCCAGGCCTATGTGTGCCCTCTGGGCATCAAAGGGATGGGGTTATGAAAGTCCCAGACACCGCTCACCTGAGCTCCTGCTTTTGAGGCATGAGACACCCTGCTGTGTTCCCTTCTTTGGGGATGCTGTAAAGCCTCAATCTTGGACATCCTTACTTGAGAAGCTGTACTGTTAGGGGTGGGCTCCTAACCTTTGTACGCCCTGTTTTCCTCCTCTGCAGTCAGATATGT
This sequence comes from Acomys minous, assembly GCF_964271855.1. Taxonomy (NCBI): domain Eukaryota; kingdom Metazoa; phylum Chordata; class Mammalia; order Rodentia; family Muridae; genus Acomys; species Acomys minous. The sequence goes on along the minus strand of NC_140498.1, from coordinate 65,257,359 downwards.
ACAGCTTGGGTGTGATTCTGCTCGAGCTCTTTCAGCCATTTGGGACAGAAATGGAGCGAGCAGCCGTCTTAACAGGCATAAGGACTGGGCGGATACCCGAATCCCTCAGTAAAAGGTGTCCGGTGCAAGCCAAGTATATCCAGCTCCTGACTGGGAGGAATGCGTCACAGAGACCGTCTGCTCTTCAGCTGCTACAGAGCGAACTTTTTCAGACAACTGGGAATGTATGTAACGTTTTCTTTTTTAATAGTTACTGAATGTTTACTTTAGGTTGGGTACAATCCCAAGAGCCTGCTTGCTTGCTTGCCTATTTATTTATTGACAGGGTGTCATCTATAGCCCAGGCTGACCCTGAACTCACAGCAATCCTGTCTCAAGTCTCTTGAGTACTGGAATTGCAGGTGTGAGCTTTAGAGAAGCTGGTCTTTCAGTCAGCTCACAACCCTACGAGGCTGACATTGCTAATCTCCCTTTCACAGATGAGGACGTAAAGACTTAAGGAAGTTAAATAATTCACCACACAGTGGCAGGCACTGTGTCTACTAAGCACATTATACTCCTCACAAGTTAGAAACCAGCTGTGCAGCTCTTGAAGCTCCTCGGCTGTTGTGTATGTTAGGAATTCCTTGACATAAGGCTCCCCTGGGCTGCTGAGATGGCTCAGCAGGTAAGGGTACTTGGCAGACAAGCCTGACACCCCAAGTTGCATTCCCCAGAACTGTGGAAAGGTGGAGAGAACAAACCATTCCACAGTTGTCCTCTGACCCCCATATATGGTCCATGGCATGTGCACCTCCCCCCAACCATAAGCACACACCTAATAATAGATAAAAATAAAACCCTGACCTGTATTAGGGCAGATTATTTTACAACGCAGAATGGCTTCAAAATAATATTAAGTACAGATCTTTAAACTAACATCCTTGTTTCACAGTAGTCAGTGAAATCAAACTAACTTTTAATGCTAAGAAAAATGAAACTCAAAATAGAATTTGTTTTAGTTGTGAATTCCATTTCACCAATATGTCAGTCTTGGGGTTTATGGAAACAAAATAGTTAAACCTATACTCTGTTCCCCAAGAGATTCAGGTACTGAACTTAAATAAAACACATAGTCCGAGTAAGCAATGGCACACTGCCAACTAGCTGTTGTAAATTTAGGCTGTTGTTTCTTTTCAGTCCTTGTTTTTTCCTTCCTAGCCATGGACTTTCCTGACTGTACTAATGTACACAGTAGTAAAACAGGGCTGCGATTCTAAGCAGGAGTGGACAGTAGTGGTAGGGACGGCCTCTGTATAGCTTTCAACATGCCACTGCCTGAAGCTGCCTTTCTCTTGCCCTGTGGCTATGGTGCCAAGATCAGTGTCTCCTCTGCATGTGAAAATAGTAGGTGATTCATCCTTTTCCTGCTCTAGAAACCTAAGGTTCCGGTAAGGGTTGGTTCACAATGTATTCCTTAGGGAGCCTAGTCAGCCATGACATTGTGACAGTTCATGTATGAAGTTTACATTGGAGACCCATGGAACCAAGTTACAAATGTGTATGTGTGGAGATAGATATATCTAGGTTACATATATGTTACAGTTCTGTTGGGCCACATTCTTAGCTACTCACTGCCTCACGCCGTCTGTTACATGTGGCCTATGGGCCCGAGATTGATCCTGGAACGCCTACTGCTTTGCTACTCAAAGTACAGTCTCCAGACCAGCAGGCAGCAGTCTGCATTGGAGCAGGCCTCCCAGGCTAGGTTCAGTGTTTGAATAGCAGTGCACGTCAGGCTCTCCAGGAGTGGCCTGGCCAGCAGAATGTACTGTGAGCATCTGATAGCAGTCTCTGGCCCTCTGCACTCCCCTAACTGACTGACAAATTCCAGAGGACAAGGGGTAGAATTCTGCACTCAGGATCCCAGAAGTGATTCTGATTGGCACTAGCTTGTGAACCACTTACAGAGATTATTTGAAAGATAACTGGAAGGCTGGGGAGGTGGAAAGGTGTTTGCCTCAAAAACATCAAGGTTGGTAAAACAGCTCACTGGGTAAGGGCCTTTACTGCCAAGTCTGGTAATCAGTTCAGTCCTTGGAATACACATAGTGGGGAGTCCAGAATGGGCTCTTGCAAGTTTCTTCTGACTTCAACAACTGTATCATAGTACACATACACATACATACACGAAAATAAATAAATGTTAAGATCTAATTTCTAAATTAAAAAACAAAACAAAAAAATTTAAATAGCCAAGTTAGGCAACCCCAGTGGTGTTGAGAGGGGAGATGTAAAGAGGCTGGTCCCCGGAAGTTCATGAGCCAGCTAGCTAGGCCTAGGTGTCAGTGTCTGGTGAAGAACAGATGTACCACAACCAAGGACTGACAGAGACTTTGAAGGAAGACACCTGATGCACTCCAGTCATAATCTTCTTCAGTGGAGCACCTGCAGGCTGAGGAGAAGCACAAAATTATAGTTGGTGCCCTGTGGCAATTTGACGCTTGAACTTTGCAGGGCTGACTGGTGCTGTTCAGGCACAGCGAGGACACAGGAACACTTCAAAGCCCAGGCCACTTTAATGATACTTAAAATGTTTTCTTTCCAGGTTAATCTCACATTGCAGATGAAGATAATAGAACAAGAAAAGGAAATTGAAGAACTAAAGAAGCAATTAAGCCTCCTTTCTCAGGACAAAGGGCTGAAGGGATGAGAGGGGAAATGGGGCCTATCTGTGCAGCCTGAATGATGCTGTCAACCATGTGAAAATGGACTTACATTCTTAAACCAGGCAAACAGGAATGCCAGTTTTCACCCCTTAGCTGGGACAGACGGTGTGACTCCCAGTTGTACTTAGCAAACCTGTGAAAAGATGTAAAAGGACCCCAGCTTCCTTTTCCTCAAGAATCCTTTCTTGCCCCAAGACTGCACTAAATTAAGCCTCTTCCTCCTGCCCTCTCCAAGTTCCAGTTAAATGTTACTGCCTCCCCTGAAGCTTACAGCACCACTCTTAACCGCCTTTAAGTTCTGCTGATTGACCATCCTGTCTTCCAGAAGGTTCTACTACAGAAAGCAATGCTCCCCTCCCCCACAACTGCTTGCCCCAGGATGTCTGCCAGCCTGGCTGCAGTTGCTGTGACAGCTGCAAGTCTGCCCTGGTCCTTTCAGATTGCTGCCATGACCAGTTACCAAAAAGATACCCGATCACTCCTTGGCCCAAAACTCGTGTGGGCTGTGCACTGGCGGAAGGTCAGAGTCGAGCTTCTTGGCACAGTGCCCCATCCCCTTCCTTTCTGTTCTTTCAGTTTGGCATCGCCCTGCAGCTTGTCCCTATCAGGCTGTGAAGTCCCTGCCCTCAAGTGATCTTAGCAGCTGGGATGTTGTATTTTCTGCTTTTATCTCTCAGTCTCCACGGATCCATTTTCGTTTTAAAGCCCTTAACTCCCCAAACCACCGGAGCACTCTCAGACAGCAGTCTCTGATGCCATAAAGTGCCTGCCCTCTGGCCGGCAGTCATCTCAGTGCGTTGCACTTGATTTTACTAACTTCTAAATAAACAAAACTCACAGATTATATGGTGCTTTTATTGATGATGCCTGACAATTGACTTAGTGAAAAGGTTGTGATTCTAGAACAAGTCCCTTTCCTGACAGCAGACCAGAAGCCGTACCGTTCTCATACTGAATCCTGCAAGGCAAGCTGCTAGAACTCACTTAAGGAGCTGGAGGGCAGTGCTGAAGGGGGCCAGGTTCTCACAGGACTTAAGCCACCGCTGCACATTGGTGGGCGCTGCCCCGCTGCCACCGCCAGTCTGCTGGAGCACAGACCACAGCACCACGTCCGCCACAGTGAGCTCATTCCCAACCAGCCATGGGCTCTTTCCTAGAGCAGAGTTCATGGAGCGGAAGACAGCTGCTTTTTCCTTACTGCTCCCTTCCTTCAGCTGGAACATGGCAATATCCACCCAGCTGTCGATGAGGGTTAAGTTGACAGCGTTATGGTTCTGGCCAAACAGAGAGAACAGGAAACGTGCAATATTCCCTTCTCCTTCGATGGGGCACATTGTCTGTACACTGAACTTCATCTGTGTCTTGGGCACTGGAAAGGAAAAAAAACACCATATAGAGTCAAAGTGACAGCTACCTGTGCTGTGTGGAAGGGAGGACTCACCACATTCATAAACTGACAGCAGGACAACTGTCAAGAACATGACCAACATCTGTAATGTTCAAGAGACGTTAGTTCAGTTAATTTTTGTTGTTTCTGAGACAGGGTCTCAACTATGTATTCTTGACTGTCCTGAAGCTGGTTTTGGTTTTGGTTTTATTTTTCGAGACAGCGTTTCTCTGTGTAACATCTCTGGCTGTCCTGGAACTCGCTCTGTAGACCAGGCTGGCCTCAAACTCACAGAGATCCACGTGCCTCTGCCTCCTGAGTGCTGGGATTTGGTTGTTAGGTAGATCAGACTCACCAGGAACTCGAGATTCATTTGCCTTTACTTCCCAAGCACTAGGATTAAAGGCGTGTGCCACCACACCAGGCTTTTAAAAGTGCCACCTATTCCCTTAAAAGTGACTGGGGGCAATGGGATGACTCAGTGGGTACAGGCACTTGCCCCCCAGCCCAGCACCTGAGTCCAGTCCCCTGACTTAGAGCAGAAGGTTTAACTGTTACAGGACAACGTCTGTAGCTTGTCCCTGACCTCTACAAGCTCATCACCACGCAACTGCCACATACACAGTGTATGTTTAAAAAGAATTTAAAGGGGACCAAGTAGTCCTGTCTAATACTGTGTTTATGACAGTTTTCATTGAGCTAGACAGGACATAGCATCTATTCCAACCTCTTGCTATTAAACTTGGAGGCTACAGTCCAGAAACTAGATGTTCTGTTGGCTGAGGCAAGGCTCTCTCCCTCCCTTTGGATGGGAAACTGAGGGTAGCTAAGGTATCACTAGAGGGATGGCAGGCAGTAATGTGCTACTGGCTGATGAAGCTGAAGCAGAGGCATTCTCAGTGGGATGATAAATGATACCCTTCCGTCCTTTGTAGTGAGTGCCCCTTGAATGAGTTTTTAGAATGTGATGACCAGTGGGGATAGCTACTACTCCCTTGCTTTGCGAGGTTGCAGAGAGCATGGGGGGTGGGGGCAGGCGGTGTATGTGGTACCAAGACTTACCTCCTCTCCAGTGGCCCCAAAATCCAGCTGGACTTGGGGAGGATTTCACATAACAATCAGCTAGCTATAGTCAGTGCTGTGGGCCGTCCCACCCCTTTGTAGCCCAAGCAAGTTCAACCCAGCCCCACTATTTACCGTTTTTCCAAATCAGAGTGAAGCCCAGCTGATACTCGTGGCGGGACTGTTTTCTAGCCTGCTCCCCGAAGCACTTGAGAAGAGTCTCTGGTACGTTCTTAACTGACGAATGCGTGTGCACGGTGGACAGGACCCTGTAGCGTTCACACAGCAGCCTGTGCAGCACAAGCAAGGAGAGGGGTGGGGAGGCTGGGTTTGCGTTGATCACGATGTCTTTCAGCGCCCCATAATCCTGAGGGAGAGACCAAAACACTGAAGCCCACAAAAGCCATCTGGTGGCCCACACCTTTAATCCCAACACTCTAGGGGCAGAGGGGGGTGGATGAGGCCAGCCTGATCTACATGGAGTTCAAGGTCAGCAAGGGCTACATAGAAAGCTATGTCTTGAAACAAAAGTGCCATCTGTGTCCACAGGTGAACAAGGTGCTCCCCCGCAAGAACTTTCCAGGCTCTAAGTGAGTCTCAACTCCCACTTAAAGATGCTGCTGTGACCCCACCTGACAGCTGGGAAAACTTGAGTCCTGGGGAGGTAAGCGGGTTATGCAAGGTCACTGACATCACTAGGAATTGCAGCTGGACAAACCTGTAATTCAACTCTTTCTTAGCCTCCCCCCCCCCACCCCCAGGCTTTTTGAGACAGGGTTTCTCTGTGTAACAGCCCGTGCTGTCCTGGACTCGCTTTTGTAGACTAGGCTGGACTTGAACTCAGAGATCCGCCTGCCTCTGTCTCCTGAGTACCTGGCTTTTTTTTTTTTTTTTTTTTAGGTTTTTCAAGACAGGGTTTCTCTCTGGGTAGCCTTGACTCTCCTGGAAATCACAGCAATCCACCTGCCTCTGCCTCCCGGACTGCTGGTATTAAAGGCACGCACCACCACACTTTCAATTCAACACTTTCTAACAGAGGTAGCAGGGTCAGGAATTTGAGTCATTCGGCTGTAATGAGTCTGGGGGCAGCCTTAGCAACAAGACACCTGGGTGGGGAGACAGCTTAGTCTATAAAGCACTTGCCTTAAAACACAAGGACCTGAGTTCAGTCTTCAAACCCAGGTGACAAGTATGTTTGTAATCCCAGAGCTGAGAAGGTGGACGAAGGCTAATCCCACAGCTCTGACTAGCTGGGTCCAGATTCTGTCTCAAAAACACATGAGCATCACCTGAGAAAATGCCTCAGTTTGTTCTCTGGCCTTTACATGCACACATGTGCACATGAACCCACACACACAGGCCCATGAGAGTATGGGACGTGGGCTACTTGTTTAGAGGCTTGACTTCATCCTGAACACTGTGTGCACTGACAAAGCCTTCCCACACAGTAAGAAGTCAGCACCCTGGCTGTGAGTATTCCCTGACCCACCTTGGAGACTCTGGCTCCGTTGGGGCCTGGTCAGGTCTCATTTGCTTCCTCGGTGCATGAAAATATGCAGAACAGATGAGAAGGTAGGAGAAAGGACAAGCCAAGGCAGAAGTACTGAGGTTGTCAAAGCCCTGGGTGAGTCACTACAAAAAACTTGTGCTTCTTAGGACTTTGCAACATATTATCAAAATTCTAGAGATTACTGATGTGGGACCTTTGACTATACTACTGTGTCTTCAAGCAGCACCACCGCTGGTCCCCTAAACGTCTATCATGAGTGCTAGCTAGTGCAGTGACTTTCTGTAGTGGAAGACAGCCACTGCTGACCCATCTGCAGTCCCACAACCTACTCTTGATACAGCAAATTTAAGCAAAGTACATTTGAAGTGCAAGACTAGAGCTACCTTGTTGCAATGTATTTTGATGGGTGGTGAGATTTTCTATCTATACAGCCAGGTCATTTCCTCAAAAAGAGAGGGCACACCTCTGCTCTGTCCAATGGCATCTAGAAGGAGCTGGGATGCCCTTGCCTCCCAGGGCTTAGAGGAAGCTGGCACAGGCTGGGACGACAGGATGCTGGGGTTCCCGAGGACCTCCTCTGCCCTCTCCTCTGGTCCACCCTTCACAGTATGAGTAGCCATAGAGCTCTGGGTGCAATTATTGTATTTTTTTGAGGCAAGGCCGCACTGTAGCCTGGAACTCATGTCCTCTTACCCCAGCCCCCAAGTGCTGGGATCACAGGAGTGAGCAACCACAGCAGTTCTAGGTACGGTCATTTGGAGGAGTAAAGAAAACAAGCTCTTTGGTCCACCTCTGAAAACTAGAAATCCAAGCCCCTGCCACCATTTTTCTGGCACTCATAGACATCTGGTTTCTCGCCTTTCAAAATGAACCCACCTTTCCAAGCACGGAATTCAAGTCCAACGCATTTGTGGTTAAAGTAGTGGGCTCGTCAGCTTGCAGGATGTTGCTCACGTCCAAGTCTGCATCTGGGGTGTGAATCATCTTTGACAGGCCATCGACTGCTGCCTTCAACTCATACAAGCGCTTTAAAATATCATCTTGCCGGGATTCAAGGGCTTGCAAAGATGGCTCAGGTGTTTCCTAAAGAAATCAACATCTGAGTGGTCACTTCTCTCACCTCATAGAGCTCTGCCTAAATTACATCACTTGTCTTACTTTCACTTTGTCAACAGACTTCCTTCTTCTAAAAACACACCATGGGGCCAGTAAGGTGGCTCAGTATATAAAAGGTGCGTGCTGGTAATCCTGACAGTCTGAGCTCTATTACCCAGACCCATATGGTGGAAGGAAAGAACCTCCACATGCATGCTGTGGTAGGCAACCTCCTTCCCACCAAACTAAATAAATGTTTGTTGTTGTTTTTAATTAAGACTTTGAAGCAACAGAACTTCTTTCCTCCAGCCCAAGGGTCCTACAAATTGATCCACAAGTGCTCTACAAGGAAGAAGTATGACCGAATGTGACTTTGAAGTCGTCCTGTTTGGGGGCTGGAGAGATGTCTCAGCAGTTAGGAGTACTTGCTGCTCTTCCAAAGGGCTGAGTTTGGCTCCCAGCACCTACATCAGGAAGCTCATAACTGACTGCAACTCCAGGTCCAAGAGATCAGACGCCCTCTTGGTTTCCGCAGGCACCTACACACAGCACTCACTCACTCACACAGACACATACATACGAATAAAAGTAAAAACATAGTTGATTTCCTATTTCAGGTAAGTTAGATAAAAAGGAAGAAAATGAAAACAAAACTATCCTTCCTCTAACCCTTCTTTTTTATTTTGGCAGGGTTTTACTGTATAGCCTGAACTGGCCTGGAACTCACAATCCTGTTTTAGTTTCCAGTGTGCTGGAATTACAGGCAGTAGCGTGCCTGAAAGAAACAAAAATACTCTTAAAATAAAGGGAGGGTCTTTGCTATGTGCTTTTCCAGGATGGCCTTGAACTTCTGGGCTCATGTGATCTTCCTAGATAGGAAAATCACATTGTACCCAGAATTCTTTATTCTCAATCAACAGGCTAATTAAAAATACTTTGTTTAAGCCGTGTGTAACGGTGCACACCTGTAATTTCAACATTTGGGAGGTTGCAGCAGGAGGACCAAGAGTTTAAGGGCAGCTTCAGCTGTTACAGAGCAAGTTCAGGGCTAGCATGGGCTACATGAGCTGCTGTCTCAAGCACACAACGCCAGTTCAGGGCTAGCATGGGCTACATGAGCTGCTGTCTCAAGCACACACCGCCAAAGACTATGTTTGAATGAGCAGAGAAAAGATGGAGGAAGGCAATAGAAAATAATTTATACAAAAAAAGGGGAGAAAGGAACTCAGGGCTTTAAAAATTAATTTTCATGTGTATGGGGGTTTTGCCTGCATGTTTGTCTGTGCATGTGTGTGCACCAGTGCCCAGAGGCCAGAAGAGAGTGGGATACACAGGAAGCAGAGTTGCAGCCAGTTATAAGTTTCTCTGTAGGTTTGGAGAACCAAACCCAGGCCTCCTACAGGAGCAACAAGTGCTTTTAAGCATTCAACTCTAACCCTGGAAGTCAGGCTTTTAAATATCCTTCAGGTTGGAAGCATTTTCCTGGAGCAAGTGCTCCCTGGGAAAAATGATCAAGTCCCCAAGTTATTTTAAGGCAACAACTGGCATTCTTTTATCTCGGTTATCTGGAGCATCCGCTACTGAGACACATAACACCGCAAACAGCAAACATTTCATCCTCCGTATCCATGCATCCTTCTTGCCTAGCACAGAGTCAAAGGTGCATCTGGCCATGCCTCTATGACAGCCTTTAGTTGAAGGACCATCGAACCATGTCTGCTCTCCAGTTAGACAGTTGTTAATATCATTAGGTTTTGGATTAACCACTTCTCTTCCAGTGTAAGTAAAATAAAGGATGGCAAGCAACAGAAAAACTGACCACAGCACCATTTATTCACGTTGTTTGTCCAAAAGGCCAGAATTTCTATCTGTTGAAAATTTGGGCTGCATGTGATCAGTAGAAAACTGAACGAAAACAAGAGTAGAAAATTGAATGAAAAACAAAAGAATAAAAAAGGAAGGACAGGGCAGCTCCTAGAAAGTTTACTGTAGATAAAAGGGAGAGCAGAGACAGAGACATCTGGGAGAGTCCTGAGTGAACATGGCCAGACTGAGCTGGGCCACGTGAGGAGAAGCGCGAGGGGAGAGGAGCCACTACAAGAGGGGCTGCCTGGGCCCAGAGAGTGACTAAGAGAGTGGCATAGCCAACATGGCTTATGGGAGGGAGGCCTAGCCAATACCTGGGCTGGAGAGTTCAGGGTAGGGAGTGTGGTAAGCCAGCCAGGAGGGTCTGGAATAAGTGGAGACTGAGGGATGCTGGGAAAACCTGGGGGCCAGTTTCCGCTTTAATATGTGAATGGGCACTTCAGCCATTTGTCCCGGGTTTGAGATCTAACTAAAACTTTGATTAAGGGCTGGAGAGTTGCCTCAGTGGTTAAGAGCATCGTCTGCTCTTCCAAAGGACCGGGGTTCAATTCCCAGCACCCATGTAGGAGCTCACAACTGTCTGTAACTCCAAGATCTGACACCCTCACACCAATGCACATAAATTTAAAAAAAATTAAATAAAAATATTTTTAAAAAATAAAATAAACTTTGATTAGGTCTTTAGAAAAGAGATCAAACAATAGTGATAAAATAAGCAGGGTTAGATAGTCATGTTGAGTTAGGCGAGGTGGCACACACTTCAGCACTTGGGAGGTGGAGGCCAGAGGAGGAGCTCAAGACCATCTTTGGCTACATGAGTTCAAGGACAGCCTGGGCTACAAAGAAAGGCCCTGTGCCATCCGCCCCTGAGAAAGGACCTCACTCAACTTACTTGGAAATTGGAGAAATCCAAATTAAAACTGTATTGGAATGCCTATGTTATCCTGCTAGTGACAGCATAAACCTGTATAACCACTTTGGAAAACAATTTATCCAGATAAAGTGGAAAAGCAAGCCTGCTCACCAGGCCAGGAATTCCATCCCTATACAGGCTATTTATGTTAGCTGGTCTATAAGTTCCAGTGCCCAGGAGTGGGGGCAGGGTAGATAAATAGGACGGGGTGTGGCTAGGCAGTGTGAAGGAAGGCGATCACTTTTGTTGTTACAACAAAAGTGATCGAAAATCTTTTTTTTTTTTTAAGACAGGGTTTCTCTGTGTAGCCTTGGCCGTCCTGGACTCACTTTGTAGACCAGGCTGGCCTCGAACTCACAGAGATCCGCCTGCCTCTGCCTCCCAAGTGCTGGGATTAAAGGCATGCGCCACCACGCCCGGCCGAAAATCTTGTACGGCATGCCAGACAGCAGAACACATACTACATGCCTACAGAACATCAAGATTAAATAGCATAAGGATACATAACTCCACAACCCAACCGCATAAGGCAGCAGCACATAACTACAGTAAAAGTCAGGACCTCCTGTGGGAAAGTTGCAAATGGGTGGGATGGGGCGCTAAAACTGTCCGCCTGGGTCACTGTGGCCCTAGGATCGCTCTGTAAATTCCTCACAATGAGCATTTTCTGTGTTGTGGACGATTTCTGTACGGCTGGCGATCGCGACAGGAACCCACGACAGCACTGACCCAAGGTGGGGGGGGGGGTGACCAGGGCCCTAAGGATCCGCGGCGCCAGCGCACTAGCCTGGACAAGGGACCGGACGCGGCGCGGCGCGGGCAGCGCTTGCGCTCTAGGCAGGGGCCGTACGCTCCTACCTGCACGTGGCCCGCGTCGGTCGCGGGAGTGGTGGTCTTGCTGTGCACGTTGGGGAGCCGGTACATGCAGGTTGGGAGCTCTACACGCAGAGGTGCGCTGCCTCCATGATAGGGCTTTACCTGGTACATCGGCATGGTGGGAACCAAAGGAAGGAAGGAAGGAAGGAAGGTAGCGGGCGAGGGACACCAACGCTCTGGGGCCGCCCGAGGCCACCTCAGACAAGTAGCCGCCTTCTTTCTGACCCTGCAGCTGGCGTTCCGGGAAAAATGAAGTCCGCGAGCTATTATTGGCCGGGCTCACTGGCGTCACCAACTCGACCTTTGAAGTAGCCAATCAACGGTAAGGAGCCCCCTTTCCCCCCCCCTCACCCCGCCCGGAAGGGGCGGGACTAGATGTCAAAAGCAGCCAATGGGCGCCCCGGGAGACGAAGCTTCCAAGAGAGCGGAGGCGCGAACGGAACTCCACCGCGGATCTGAGACTTGGAGAAGTTGCTGCGCATCCATGGAGCAAGCGGAGGGCGCGAGGTGAGCCTGACTTTACCGTCTCTCCCATGGGCGCATTCTCGGGAGTTCCGAGTATCCCGGCCTCCTTGGAAGGACCGGAAGCGGCGGAGGGGCGGAGAGAGTTCGAGAATCTAGAGCGGCGTTCTCTTCACGCTGGGCCGGCTTCCCAGTGAGGAACCTGAAAAGGCCCCAGGTGACGCGGACCACAGGCGGTGAACTTAAAACCAAGCATGAAAAGCAGCCCAGTAGACAGAATTCGGTTTTTTTCTTTTTTCCTTTTTTTTTTAGGGGGGGGGAAGTGAGACTTAAAGGCTCACGCTAATTTTGCAGTCAAGAGGAAATTTAGGTTTTTGTTAAAGCTGCGGTGCTTCTGTATATCTGATAATCGTGTTCACAAGTGGCATCAAAGTCAGTGGAGCGCGTCTCGGAAGGCCAGCGCGGGTACATTCAGAGACGGATTTGTAAATGCAAACTTGCTCTCTGTATTTAAATAATTGCCGCTTCTCCACACTCAAAGTTACCAGAAGTAGACGTGTTGCAGAATACATTTTTTTTTAGATAGTTTGCATTTTTATGTGAGATCTTCTTCAGTTAGGCGTTATAGACAAGTGAAAGTTTTGTTTTGTTTTGTTTTGGTCTGTTTTTTTGTTTGTTTGTTTGTTTGTTTGTTTTTTGAGGTGGGCCTTTGAACTCAGAATCCTCCTGCCTCAGACACCTGAGTGCTGTGATTAAATCATTCGCTGGCCAAACAAGTGAGATTCTTTGCAAAGGAGAATGAAAAGAGATTTGCTTGTTTATTTATTTCAGCAGGGTTTTTGGAAGTCTAGTATGTGTGAGACCCTATGGGAAATACTCCCCCCACCCCCGAAAAAAAAAAAAAAAAACTTCCCCCAGGGATGCTCCTATGTTCCACTATACTTTAATGGAGCCTTTTGTGACCAGGAAACTATTCTTTATTGTCTCTGAACCATAGGGTAATTAGTGATAGAAGATTGGAGCCTAGCATTACTAGGCTTGAAACTTCATATGGCAGACCGTGGGCGCCAATAAAGATTTAAGCCTAAGGATTATCTGACTGGATTTGTGATTTCCAGAATAACTGATGGGAACCAAGCCCAGCGGCCCACGTCTGTCGGCGCAGAACTGGGCTGGGTAGAAACAGGAGGCTCAGGAGTGCGTAGTTGGCTTTAACTACATGGAGAGTTGGAGGCCACCCTGGGCTACATTGGACCCTGTGTCAACGTAAACAAGAGGCAAGCTAAAACTGTTAGTGGCCAAGAGGATAGATCAGAGACAGAACAGTGACTGAACTCTGAAAGCCAGTAGAGAAAGAATCGCGGCTGAGTGTGGTGGTGCAAGTTGCACTATCATTTGGGAGGCCAGGCTGGGCTACAACGCCGAGAGAGAGCCCCTGCCTCAGACATGAGCTTGGAGGACTTTCGTCAGAGCGGTGTAAGCGGCTTGGCTTTGGATTCGGCTTTCAGAAGCGACTACGGGAATAGTCACACAGTTGGGAGATGCTTCAAAAGCAACTACAGGAATAATTAGTTGCACAGTTGGGGCATGATTTTTGTCAAACAGTATTTCCCACCACTTTTTACCAATTTTTTTTTAAATGTTGCTTTAACTTTTAAAGAGCGAAACTGTTGTAAAATCTTATTGATCTGTAGTTTGAAGTCCAACATGTCTCCTCCATACACATGCATGTCTAATTCGACTTTCAATATCAGATAGTTTTAAATATATACTAACAGATGTTTAAAGATTGTAAAGCATTCATGTCTGCAAGTATAATGAGTGTGCTCATACAGTGAATGAACGGACTAGGCTAACTAGTAACAAGATGAATCATACGCCGTAGTTAAAATCAGAGTGGGAACACACTGTCTGTTTTATCTAAAAATTACCTTGTCTTTTGTTACTGATTTTTTTTTCCTTTTAGTACAGAACTTGCTAAGGCCATCAGGCCCATTGATGGGAAGTCAGTCCATCAGATTTGTTCTGGCCAGGTGGTACTCAGCTTAAGCACTGCTGTGAAGGAGTTGCTAGAAAATAGTGTGGATGCTGGTGCTACTAGTATTGGTAAGTTTGAAAAAAAATTTTTTAAAAACTCACTCATGTTATTTATTTAAGAAGCATTGCTGAATTGTTAGAAAAATAATCAAATACTGCCATATTTATTAATTATTGTTATTATTATTATTTTGAAGTTAGCACTTAGTTGTTGTGATAATAATAAACTAACTATTTAATCTGGGTTTACAAATAATCCAGAAGGACTATTTGAAAAACACAGCATGCAAGGCTAGCTCTGTTGTAGGGTGCTTGCCTAGCATCTATAGTGTCCTGGGCTGGATCTTCAGCACCACACACCCCTCAGAATGACAGCAATATCGTTAAGTAAAGGTATCCACATGTCTGCTAAGTTTGCATTCTGTGTTACAGATATTGTCAGCAGGAAAGCTTTTAGCATGGGCTAATCATTAAGAAATAAATATGTTGAATTTTTTAGATCTAAGGCTTAAAGACTATGGGGTGGACCTCATTGAAGTTTCAGACAATGGATGTGGGGTAGAAGAAGAAAACTTTGAAGGTCTAGGTAAGATAAATGTTCTTAATCATAGGTAATGGGCTCCGTGTGTCTCAGACATACTGTGCTGGACATTGCGTGTGCCTGTTGCTCTACCACTTACGCCATCTTGGGCCTTTCTTTCCACTCTCTTTCAGCTCTGAAACACCACACTTCTAAGATTCGAGAGTTTGCCGACCTCACTCAGGTTGAAACGTTCGGCTTCCGGGGGGAAGCTCTGAGCTCCCTGTGTGCACTGAGGTGATGCATTATGCTCATCAACTTGACGCTTTATGTAAAAACGTCTGCAGATTTAGGAGCATGAGTAGAACCGATGTTGCTTTCACTTTGCTATTGAGATGTTGTTGCCACCTAACTTCTGAATGCTCTTTTATCTGACTGCCAAGCTAAGAAATATTTCTGATATGTGAGAAATAGAGTAGTAAGATGAAGCAAATAGTATTGTAAAAAAAAAAAAAAGTCATTCCCTGTCTTAAAACATGTATTAACCTTTAAGTATCACACAGGCTAAGGCTGGGGCTTAGCAGCAGAGTGCTTGCCTACAATACATGATGCCTGGGGTCAACCAGTAGCACTATGAAAAAATAAAAATAAGGTAAACATAGATGATAAATTATGAGTACCATTACTTTTAGTTTCTCAGTTTCAGGAAGTTTTTTGGGGTTTGTTTGTTTTTTTTTTTTTTGGAGACAGGGTTTCTCTGTGTAGCCTTGGCTATCCTGGACTCACTTTGTAGATCAGGTTGGCCTCGAACTCACAGTAATCCACCTGCCTCTGTCTCCCAAATGCTGGGATTAAAGGCGTGCGCCACTATTCCCAGCTTTTAGGAAAGAATTTAATGAGAGCCCTATTTAATTACAGTGAAGCTATACATTTTTATAATTATATATTTGTGTTATATCTTTGAATTCTTTGTAAAAAAGTTTTGTTAATAACAAAACTGAGAAATAAAGCTTCGAGAATAGAATTTGAGATCCTTTGTTGTTTGCAGTTCAACCTAAAAAATGAAATCTTTTCAAAAAACAAAACATTTAGAGGCCAAACTTAAGATGTAATGATGACTCCTTACTTAGTTGACACCTTAGTTGTCTGAGAAGAATATTTTACCTTTTCAAGAAAGTTGTGAGAGAGGGCAGTGGGGAAAGGTTGTCTGTGTCTACCCCTTGTGAGTTCCTGGGGTTTCTCCACACACAGACCCCTTGCAATGCTAGGGATTGAATCCTGGCTTCCAGGCAAGTGCTAGTCAGGTGCTCTGCTTCTGAGCTTCATCCCAGCAACCTTTGTGCATCTCTAAATGGACATGCCGTCCCTGACACTCTCTTACAGTGATGTCACTATATCTACCTGCCATGCGTCTGCAAGCATTGGGACTCGGCTGACGCTAGACCACAATGGGAAGATCATCCAGAAAGCTCCCTACCCCCGACCCAAAGGGACGACAGTCAGCGTGCAGCACTTATTTTACACACTACCTGTGCGCCACAAAGAATTTCAAAGGAATATTAAAAAGGTATTGGTAAATTCACAATCCAGAATTCAGAAGTTTTGCTAATGTAGTATACGAGTGAAAAAAATTATTAAGGATGTTTATCAGTAGATTTTCTTCCTTTAATTTTTTTAAATTTAATTTTAATTTATGTGTGTTGGTGTGAGACTGTCAGATCTTGGAGTTACAGACAGTTGTGAGCTGTCATGTGAGTGTTGGGAACTGAACCCGGGTCCTTTGGAAGAGCAGGCAGTACTCTTAACCACTGAGCCATCTCTCCAGCCCTTTCTTCCTTTAATTTAAAAATGTAAAAAAAAAAAAAAAAAAAAAATGGCCGGGCGTGGTGAGGCAGAGTCAGGCAGATCACTGTGAGTTCAAGGCCAGCCTGGTCTACAAAGTGAGTCCAGGACAGCCAGGGCTACACAGAGAAACCCTGTCTCGAAAAAAACAAACAAACAAAAAACGCATAATGAGACTGGTCTCATTATGTGTGATCTGGTCTTTACTTGTTAACTCTTACCTCCATGTCCTAAGTGGGGGAATTACCAGTGTGTGCCACCACACCCAGCTGTTTTACATGAGGCTGGGGATTGAACTCAGGTACTGTTGCTTGCCCAGCAAGCGTTTTACTTGAGGGATTAGCTCCCCGGTCCCTAGGATGTGATGGAGCACCTGCTGAAAATGAGAGGACAGTGAGCCGAAGCCAAAGCCAAATTTCATTTTACAGCGTCCATGGGGGTGATCCTGTAAGTTTTGCCATGCGGTTCCTTTCCTGGAAGATCAAAGTAATCTTGAGCCCTGTGTTTCTCAAACAGGAGTATGCGAAAATGGTGCAGGTCTTACAGGCATACTGTATCATTTCAGCAGGCATCCGTGTAAGTTGCACTAATCAGCTTGGACAAGGAAAACGGCAACCTGTGGTGTGCACAAACGGAAGTTCAGGCATGAAGGAAAATATTTCCTCTGTATTTGGCCAGAAGCAGGTAGGGGCCAGCTGGCTGCTTTAAAATGTTTTGTTTTGTTTTGTTTTAATTTACTGTTTTAGTAACATGTGTGTGCGCTGGGAGCGGCTGTGCACACATGAGTGTTGGTCCCTTCAGAGGCCAGAGGTTTAGGACCCCTCTGGAGCTTGAGTTACAGATGATAGTGAGCCACCTGAAATGATGTTGGTCCAGTGTGAGAGTGGGGTGAGTTCTTTTTTTATTTCATTTTATGTGCATTGGTGTTTTGCCTGCATGTATGAGTGTGTGAGGGTGTCAGATCTTGGAGTTACAGACAGTTGTGAGCTGCCATGTGGGTGCAGGTCCTCTGGAAGAGCAGTCAGTGCTCTTAACCCCTGAGCCATCTCTTCAGCACCCTCAGAAATGTTTTTTTGGTTTTGTTTGCTCTGGTGAGTGTAGCAGGTTTTGTTGTCCTTCACAGAGACAAAAAGTCAAAAGAGGCACTTAAGTACCCTATAGTAAAGTTGATGTCTGGGAGCTGAAGGTTTTCAGAATTTTGTTCTTAGAGAATGAAATACTGTATCTTTAAATATTCCCTGTCTCTCTGAAAAACATGTCATAAAGTAGGAGCTCGGGTGATTTATATTTCTAGTAAACACATTGACGTCATTAAAGCATTGCAAAGTAGTTGTCAAGATTCTTCCGTCTGTTTGTTTGTTTGTTTGTTTGTTGGTGCTCTTAACAAGGCGGAGCTGACCTGGAAAGAAAACCTATTTTATCTTCCTGAAGTGTGGTACCTTCCTCTTAGAACACAACCATTATCTTGGTTTCTTTCAGTTGCAAAGCCTCATTCCTTTTGTTCAGCTGCCCCCTAGTGACGCTGTTTGTGAGGAGTACGGCCTGAGCTGCTCCACTCTGCAGAACCCTTTCTGGTGAGTACACTGTTGCTGCCGGGAGAACTACCGCCAGCTTTCCTGGGCCTGCTGTTTACTTGTGTCTGTGTGTTTGAATAGTGACTTTAAGATATACAGTGGCCGGGTACTGCTAAGGAAGAATGCATAAAAGACAATATGACCTAACTTAGTCCAAACAGTAGCCTGAGTGACTGGTACGTTTAAGAGGGTTTTCTGTTGATGTAGTCTTACTTTCGGTAGAATAATTGTTTAATTAGCCTACGTATAATGTTTGACCTTTGGATCAATTAAAGTTGCCCAGCTCCATTATGTTTTCTTATGTATGAAATATAGACACTTCCATAAGGAGGACTGGCCCCGTGAAGATCTGTATTGTTTATTTCTATACTTGTTTTTTTTTTTTTTTTTTTTTTTTTGGCTTATCATAAAATTGCAAAAACAGTGTTCTAGTTTGCTTTCTTTTGCTGTTGTTTACACTCTAACTAAAAGTAGCCTGGGGAAGAAAGGGCTGATTTCACGTGCAGCTTTCAGTTATCAAGGGAAGCCACGGCAGGAACTCAAGGGGAGACCACAGAGGAGCCCTGCTTTCTGACTCACTTCCCATGGCTTGGTCAGTTAGCTCATACAACCCAGGCCCACCTGCCCTGCCGAGGTGGCACCACCCACAGGGGGCTGAGCTCTCCCATATCAATCCTTAATCAAGGAACTGTCCCGCAGACATGCCCATAGGCCAGTCTGATAAAAAACAGTTTCTCAGCTGAGATTCCCTCCACCCAAGTAACTCTGGTTTGTATCCAGTTAATAAAAACTAGCCAGCAGAGATGGACACAGCCCTGGGGTAGGACTCATGCAGAACAAGAAACTCACCAACACCTTAAGTACCTACAGTGTTAATGTTTAGAAACTGAAACATTATATTTTTAATGTTCTGCTTGTAGAGAATGAATTCTGTGTGTGTGTGAGTGAGAGAGAGGGAGAGAGATCATATAAAAGAGACTAAGAACAGATTTTATGTATGTGTGTGTGTGTTTATGCATGTTAAGGTCTAAGATCCCATTTCTGGTGCCATTGTTCAGGCACTATCACCTTCTGTTTTGAGATAGGATTGCTAGAGGCCTGGGATTCACCAAGTAGGCAAGGCTGGCTGCCCAGTGGGCCCCAGTGTATGTCTGTTTGCACCTCTCCCGCCCTGGGAATTTGAGTGTGTGCCACAGTGCTTGGGTTTTTTAAACATAGATTCTGGGGATCTAATCAGGTCCACGTGCTTACACGATAAGCACCTCACCAACTGAGCTGTCATCCTTGCCCTGAGAAGGAACGGGAGGTGTGGCTGATGCTATTCATGTGCGGTTTGCCCTGATGAGCGGCTCTCCAGGTGTTCTGTTCTGACTTCATTTTAAGAATGTGCTCTGTGAGGCCGAGGCAAGAGGATCGTGAGATCATGAACTACATGAGACTGCCTCAAAAGCGGGGAAAAAAGTGTCATGTGCTGGGATCATCTTTTTCATGCTGGAACTGTCCTTCCTGTATTCCTCCTGACAGCATTTCAGGCTTCATTTCTCACTGCACTCACGGCGCTGGGAGGAGTTCCACAGACAGGCAGTTCTTCTTCATCAACCGGCGGCCCTGTGACCCAGCAAAGGTATTTTGCATTGTCTGCTTGTTGCTTGTTTTGAGACAGAGGCTCATGTAGCCCTATTGGGTCTCAGACTTCACTGTGTAGCCAGGACTGGCCTTGGGCATTTGATCCTCCTCTAACTCCTCCTGCTGAGTGCTGAGATTACAGGTTTGGACCACCAAGCATGGTGTATGTGGTACTAGTAATTAAAGCCAGGGCTTCATACATGCAAAGCAAGCATGCTACTGACTGACTGAGCTTCTTCTTCTTCTTTTTTTTTTTTCTTTTTCTTTTTCTTTTTCTTTTTTTGTTTTGTTGTGTTGTTGTTGTTTGGGTTTTTTTTTTTTTTTTTCAGACAGAGTTTCTCTGTGTAACAGCCTTGGCTGTCCTAGACTCACTTTTTACACCAGGCTGGCCTTGAACCTACAGAGATCCACCTGCTTCTGCCTCCCAAGTCTGACAGCTTTTTCCTCAGCCCCTCATAACTATCTGGTACAGGCAATTTATATGGAACTTGGAACTGACTCAGAAACATGTCTTTAAAATTACTTATTTAAGAACTAGAGAGATAGTTCAGTGGTTAAGAGCTGCCAGTGTTCAATTTCCAACAACTACATAGCAGCTCAAAAGTGTCCAGTCTCAGAGGATCTGATGCCCTCTGCTGGCCTCTTAACACACTAGGCACATATGTGTTGCAAAGACATACACGCAGGTAAAAAATCCATACACAAGAAAATTAATAAGTTTTTAAAAATTATTTTATGCGTTTAAGAAAGTCTACAGTTGTTTCAGTTTTATGTGTGTATAAAAGCATTTATTATTAATATAGTTCTTATCATAGAAACTATCACTACTAGAAAAATATAAACACTCCAAAATATTTACTCAAAAATTTTATTGGACATTGACCACATGCATTTGTGTGTTTTTCTTCCTTTTGTCAATTTTACAGGAAAATAAGGGCCCAGATTTAGCTCTGCCTTACATAGAATCAATTGTCTAATGTCCTTATGAGGCTTTAATGACTCGGCTCTGACTTCTGCATCCTCAGCAACAGTGACCTCGGTGATACTTTGTTTCCAGTGACACTTTAAAATTCCATTGCATTCTGAGTGTGACCCAATTCCTACATTTTTAAAATTAGTGCATTTTAGCTGCAATGTCATCTAATAATTGCATTGTATTATATAACTATATGACTGTATGCCTAAGTACATTAGAACATGTTTTACAAACATTGAACTGCATCTGCATTCTGTCTGTCCATCCATCAGTCTTCCTACCTCAGCCTCTGCAGTACTGGGGTTATAAGTATCCACCGCCATACTTGGCAGAAAGTTCTTGAAGAACATCTTTTGACTGAAAAGGGTCAGTTTTAGGAGTCTATTTATCTAGTCACTTTACCTACTGAGCCCTTTAACCGGGTGTTTTTGTTCTCGCCTGGAATTTTAGTACTGGAAAGGCTGAGGTAAGAAGATCAAGAATTCGAGGCTGCTCGGTGTGGTGGCGCACGCCTTTAATCGCACTTGGGAAGCAGAGGCAAATGGATCACTGTGAGTTCAAGACCAGCTGAGTCTACAAAGTGAGGCCAGGGCTACACAGAGAAACCCTGTCTCAGGGAAAAAAAAGGTGGGGGGGGGGGAGTTTGAGGCCAGCCTGGGTTACCTAGCAAGCCCCTGAAGCAAGCAAATCCCTTGGAAGAATATTAGGAGAGCTGGGCGTGATGGTGCACGCCTTTAATCTCAGCGTTGTTCAGGAGGCAGAGGCAGGCGGATCACTGTGAGTTCAAGACCAGCCTGATGTACAAAGTGAGTTGAGGACAGCCAAGGCTACACAGAGAAACCCTGTTTCAAAAAAAAAAAAAAAGAAAGAAAGAAAGAAAAAAAGAGAGAGAAAGAAAAAGAAAAGAATATTAGGAAACTTTTCTAATAGTATATATATTTGTTATTCTGATTGTCGTGTATATGTATATATGTCTATATTTACGTGTACATTAATACATAAAATTGTAGAGGCTTTTGTTTTCAGAGTGCTAAATATTGAAGCCAGGATCTCTCATTTTCTAGGCGAATGTTGTATCACTGAGCTATATCCCCACCCTTCTTTTTCCTTTTTTTGTCTTGTTTTTGTTTTTTGTTTTTCCCATATGAGACTAGACAAGGTCTCACCACAGTGCCCTCACTCTGTAGCTCAAGCTGGCCTTGAGCTTTCTATCTTCTTGTCTCGGCCTCTTGAGTGCCTGGGACTGCAGGTCTGTGTGTTAAGGCCTAGCTGAATTCTATACTGAAGAATATGCAGTTTATTGCACACCATTTATACATTAGTAATTCTGTATAAAGAGCTGGGAGCGTAGCCCAGTTGATAGAGTGCTCGCCTCGCATGCACAAAGCCCTCAGTTCTGTCTGTAGCATTAACCCAGGAGTGTGATGTGTAACCACAGCCCAAGCACTCAGGGTGGAGGCGCGAGAATCCGAAGTCCTAGGCCGCCCCTAGGTAGGCTGCTTGGAACCCTGTGTGGAGAGAAATGCTTTAAAACTGTGTAAGCTTAGTAACGCTTGCTAGAAATAGATCCCTGTGCTGACAGGTTACAGCAGCATGTTGTTAGCATGGTGCGTGGACAGAACATGTATTCTCCTCTCATCCTTGTTTCTTGTACAGGTCTCTAAAGTTATTAATGAGGTTTATCACATGTATAATCGTCATCAGTATCCATTTGTTGTTCTTAACATTTCTGTTGATTCAGGTAAGCTCCACTGAAGTTTCCATTTTAAAAATTGGCCTATTCCTAAAAGAATAAAATGAAATTATAAGGCTCTGATATGACTGAATAGAAAAAACTGATAATCATGTAATTTGACTTTTTATATTGACCATCTTGCATTCTGTCTGAAACAATGTTCACTGTATAACTAGGAAATATAACTTTAAACTTGAACAAAGTGAGAAAATACACATAGAGGTTCTCCTTGGTTTTGAAAATAATTAATTTTGTGGGTTTTTTTTTTTTGACTGTCAAATTCTGACTTACTTAGATCCACATTTTCTAGACACTTTGATATGTCTTTTTTTTTTTTTTGAAATAGACATGCTCATGCACACATGAACAAACATGCACTCACATACATTAACATTTGTGGAAGAACATAATTTTTTATCTTTATTTGTAGATGTTAACATTTTATTTTTGTGTCATTAAAAATTACTTTAAAAAAAACATAATTTGGGGGCCTGGAGAAATGGTTCAGTGGGTAAGAGCTCCTGTTGCTCTTGCGGAACACTGGAGATTGGTTCTAGCACTGACATCAGGCAACTCATAACTGCCTGTCACTCCAGCTCCAAGAAATCCAGCACCCTCTTCTGCCCCATGGGCATCTGTACACACCACACACACACACACACACACACACACACACACACACACACACACACACGATACAGGTATCCACAGAGGCCAGAGGTGTCAGGTCCTGATGGAGCTGGAGTTACATGTGGTTGTGAGGCACCTGATGTGCGTTCTGGAAATCAAATTCTGGTCCTCAGGAAGAGCAGTATCTTAAACTCTAAGCCATCTCTTCAGCTTGAGTCTCTCTTGTTTCTGCTGCTGTACTTCAGAATAGCTTTCCCACAATGCTCAGCTACACAGCAGGTTCAAGATCAGCCTGGACTACATGAGACACTATCTAAAAGTGATGATGATATAATAAGATTTTAAAAATAAAGATAAAATGATTATTTCCTCATTTATTTAAAAAAGTAAATTTAAGTCAGGTGATGGTGGCTCACACCTTTAATCCCAGCACTTGGGAGGCAGAGGCAGGTGGATCTCTGTGAGTTCAAGTCCAGCCTGGTCTACAGAACAAGTTCCAGGACAGCTAGAGCTTTTATAGAAAGGAAAAAAACAACAACAAAAAAGAAAAAAAGAAAAAAAAAGTAACTTTATGGAGTAATGAGATGGCTCAGTAGGTAAGGTGCTTTATGGGCAAGTATGAGGATCTTAGCTCAGATCCGCAGCACACATATAAAAAGCTGGGTGCAGCTGCACGTGTAATCCCACTGCAGGAAGCAGCAGCAGTAGCAGCAGCAGGGCATCTAGGGCTTGTCACCAGCCAGCCTGACCAAACTGGCAAGCCCCAGCTTCAGTGAGATTCCCTATCTTGAAAATAAGGTGGAGAAGCAATTGAGGAAGATACTGGATGTCAGCATCTGGCCTCCATACGCACACATGTGTCTAGCCGTACATCTGCACGCACATGCTCTCTCTGACACACACACAAACACAAAACACATATATACACACATGCGTATACCCAAAAAAGTACTTTTGTAATTTATGACCACTAGTCTGGACACCATTATTAATTTCAATCTTGACTGGTTTTAATTAATAATACAAATGAATGAAGTAGTGTATAGTTAAAACTGTGTTGCTAAAGGTGAGCTTAAGCGAGTTCTTTATTCTTTGCCTTAGAACATGTTGATATTAACGTGACTCCAGATAAAAGGCAAATTTTACTACAGGAGGAGAAGCTTTTGCTGGCAGTCTTAAAGACCTCCCTGATGAGAATGTTCGACGGTGATGCAAATAAGCTCAGTGTCAGCCAGCAGCCGCTGCTGGGCGTCGAAGGTGAGAAAAATGTGTACTGTGACCATGGGAAGTCTTAGCTGTTGTGACGCTTCTTTCTTTCTCTCTCTCTCTCTCTCTCTCAACGATTTTTTGTTTTGTTTTGTTTTTTATTTTTTCAAGACAGGGTTTGTCTGTGTAGCCTTGGCTGTCCTGGACTCGCTTTGTAGACCAGGCTGGCCTCGAACTCACAGTGATCCTCCTGCCTCTGCCTCCCTAGTGCTGGGATTAAAGGCGTGCATCACCACCAACCAGCTCACAATGACTCTTTACATAGAATCTTTGGTAAAGAGAAAATGTCACAGTAGGAAGAATATTTATTAGAGGCCACGCATAATGGTGTACAACTTTAAACACAGCACTCGGGAAGCAGAGACAGGGGGATTTGTTTGGATTCAAGGCCAGCCAGGTCTACAGAACAAGTTCCAGGCCAACCAAGCAGACATAGTGAGATCCTCTCTAATTTAAAAAAAAAAAAAAAGTAAAGCTGAGCGTGATGGCCCACGCCTTTAATCCCAGAACTAGGGAGGCTGAGGCAGGTGGATCTCTGTGAGTTCGAGGCCAGCCTGGTCTACAAAGCAAGTTCAGGACAGCCAGAGCTACACAGAGAAACCCTGTCTTGAAGGAAAAAACATCTCTTTTTTTTAAAGTCTTAATGTAACGGTGAGAATTATCACTCATTTGTCACTTAAGGTTGTCTTGACCTCCACGCTCATGTACATGTATGTCTCATACATGTGCACACACGCACACTATCACAAACATTCTTTTAAAAGTAGCGGTACATGCCTGTACTTCTAGCATTTGTAAGACTGAGGCAGGAAGAGCTCCCACAATTGAGGGCAAGCCTGGTCTACATAGTGAGTTCCATCCTAGCTGTGGCTCGAGAGTGATAGAAAGAGAGAAATGCACTAAAACAGAGAGTTGGAGTCATTCAGTCTGTACTGCCTTCTGATTGTGTTATAGGAGCCATCAAAGTCATATGTAACTGTTCACTCATTGATCCATTCATTCTCATGGCTGTACAGTATTCCACTTAAATCAAATATTACAATTTTTGTGTATGTATATGTGGGTATTCAGGTTGCTTCAATGTGGGGCTACAGAAAAGAGCTGTCATGAGCACCCTCAGACATCCTCCAGGAAGCATAAGTATTTCCTGGTTTGTTTGTTTGTTTGTTTGTTTGTTTTTTAAGTATATATTTTTAAAAAGTGCATGTGTGTGTGCCTGTTGTGTGTATGTGCCATGTTTGTGCAATACTTCAGAGCTGAAGTTTTAGATGGTGTTAGCTTCTCTCACAGGTGCTGGGAACGCCGTCTCTGCAGCCCTGGTTTTGTTTCTTTGAGGCACTTTTTCTGTGTTCAGTGCCGGAGCCATAGGCATGAGCATCACGCTCAGCCTTGGTAGGCATTTCTTGTGAGGAGCAGAGCTGGGTCTCAGACATGCATGCCTATGGGCGTCATACATTAATATCCCCTTCAAGATGGCTTCTGGCCAGTGCTGCAATATTTTATTTGCAGTTTGGTCACTTCCTTTATGAAATGCCTGTTCATGTGAAAATAATCCTCTTACCCATTACAGTATGCTCCCTGGTTCTCTTTTCTGTTCCTCTCTGCTTAGGTAACTTAGTAAAGATGCATGGAGCAGAAGTAGAAAAGCTGGTGTCAGGAAAGCAAGATAACGCTCCTTCACTGAAGACCACAGCAGATGAGAAAAGGGGAGCGTCCATTTCCAGGTTAAGAGAGGCCTTTTCTCTTCATCCTACCACAGAGATCAAGTCTTGGGGCCCAGAGTCTCCTGAGCTGAAAAAGAGTTATCCAAGTCAGAAAAGGGATGTATCACCTTGTCCTTCATACAGCCTGCGTGGATCCCAGGACAGTTCGGTGAGTCCCGAGGAGAGCCCTGGTGACTATATGGACAGAATGAAAATAGAGAAAGACTCAGGGTGCAGCAGCACCTCAGCCGGCTCTGAGGAAGGGTTCAGCACCCCAGAAGTGGCCAGTGGCTTTAGCAGTGACTACACAGTGAGCTCGCCAGAGGGCAAAGCTTCACAGGAAAACACAGACTGTACTGGGCAGCTCCTTGAAGCGGACTGCCGTCTTTCAGGTACAGGACATCATTCGAAGCAAGAAGACAGCGGATACAGATGTAAGGCTTTGCCTCCACCCCCTCACCTCTCACCCTCAAACGCTAAGCGCTGCAAGACAGAAGAAAGACCATCAAATACTGACAGTCCTCAAAAGTTGCCTGCCACTCCCAACACCTCAGCAGCCCAGGTTGATGTCGCTGTGAAAATCAGTAAGAAAACAGTGCTCCTTGACTTTTCTATGAGTTCTTTAGCTGCACGAATGAAGCAGCTACGGCGTCTAAAGCACCAGAGTGAAAGTGAACAGACTTACAGGAAATTTAGGGCCAAGATTTGCCCTGGAGAAAACCAAGCAGCAGAAGATGAGCTCAGGAAAGAGATTAGGTACTGTCTGTGCTTTCCGGTGTTGTGGGCGCGCTTGTGATTGGTTACTCTGACTGAGGCGGGGCTGGCTTTGTAGAGAGGCGATGTCGGCTCCTTTGCTTTTCTTGGATGTCCACAGTCCTTGCACTGTGTAAATGGTATCTTCCTTTCTGGCTAGGACTCAAGTATGGCACTCCCTCAGCACCAGATTCCATCGTAAGGCTTACGCTTCCTGTGGAGACAGCCCTGCACAGGGGCTTCCCCACGTCACAGGCTCCCCGAGAGACTTGCCCATGTTCCTTCCTCTCTCCCTCCTTCACTGCTCCCTTCCCTGATACCGAACATAGGGTTGATTTTGACCCCACAGACTGGTCATTTGTTTTTCATTCTTTTTGTTGGAGATGTTTCTATTCACTGATTTCTCCTTGCCTTTCACATATTTAGCAACAGTTTTTTCTGGCTTGTTGTTTTGTTTTGTTTTGTTTTTGTTTTTGAAACAGGGTCTTTCATAACCCACGCTGGCCTGAAACTCACTGTGTAGCCAAAGATGACCTTGAATTCCAGATTATCTTATCTTTGCCTCCCAGTTGCTGGGATTGCAAATATGTGCTGCAAATTCTCTGTCTTTTGTGTGTGTGGTGTTTTGTTTTATTTGATGCAGCATTTCCTCATGTACCCCAGAGTAATTTTGAATTCATGATTGTCTTGCCTTAATCTCCTTTGTGCTAGGATTACAGATGTGCACAACCATGCCTGCCTCTAAATTCTGACTGTTATAGAAAGAGACCTACCAAGATTCTGTTAACCCAGGTCATTGAACTAGCACAGCTCTTTTCCTCGAGGTTGCCATCCTGGGAAGCAGAGCCAGTGCTGGTTCCACACCACTGTCTTCACTGTGCTCTACCCTGGTGCTACACCATACGAGCACTTCTCCTGCATCTTGTCGCCGCCTCGTATGCATTACGAGATTAGAAACAATGGAGTACACTTCAGGAGAGAATTTATGAGGTGTTCTGTGGTGCATGTGTATGTACTCCAGTGTAGTCATTAAGAACAAAGTACCTGGGCTGAGAGATGGCTCAGAGGTTAAGAGCACTGACTGTTCCTCCAGAGGTCCTGAGTTCAATTCCCAGCAACCACGTGGTGGCTCACATCCATCTACACTGAGATCTAATGCCCTCTTCTAGCCTGCAGGTATATATGTAGGCAGAGCACTGTATACATAATAATAAATAAATAAATCTTTTTTTTTAAATGTTTAAAAAAAAAAGAACAAAGTACCCAAAGGGAGTCTAGGACAACCAAGGCTACACAGAGAAATCCTGTCTCGAAAAACAAAACAGACAAACAGAGAACAAAGTACCAGCTCCTGAGAGGTTGAGGCCAGGATGAGTAACAGAATGAGACTGTCTCAAAAAAAAAAAAAAAAAACAAAGAAAGAAAAGAAAGGAAAAGTAGTAGTAGATCTAAAATTGGGTGTTGGTAGCATGTACCTATAATTTGTAGGAGTTCAAAAGCCTAGACAATATATTAAGAACCATCTCAAAAAAAATTGTAGGGGTATGTGTATGTGTACCTAAAAACGAATCTATGATATGTTAAGTGATAAAAATAGAACAGAGTGAAGATGCCTAGTTCTTTTTTCATTTTTAAACCTTAAATTCATGTATGAGCAAAGGTATAGAAGCGTATATGCTAAATTATTGGTAGTAGTCACTAAGGCCTTCTCTGGGAACCAGAGCAGATTGAGGGAGTTCCCCGGAGTGTCCTGCAGTCACCTGCTCAGACTAAGTGATGTATGGATAATTGAGGTAATGCTTAGAAAGTACAGTTGTTACCTTTTCTATTTTATGCTTTTTTGTAGTACTTTACCCCTCCCCTCACCCCAGCCACACCCCCCTCATCCCCGAGACAGGGTTTCTCTGTGTAGCCTTGGCTGACCTGGACTCAATTTGTAGACCAGGGCACAGAGATGAGCCTGCCTCTGCCTCCCCGAGTGCTGAGATTACAGGTGTGCGCCACCATACCTGGCTAGGACTTTACTTTTTTAGTTAAAGTGTTCTGTTTTACAATGAGAAATGATCCTCAGATATGTCTTATTAACTGTTTTGTGTTGCAGTAAATCGATGTTTGCAGAGATGGAGATCTTGGGTCAGTTTAACCTGGGATTTATAGTAACCAAACTGAAGGAAGACCTCTTCCTGGTGGACCAGCACGCTGCGGATGAGAAGTACAACTTTGAGATGCTGCAGCAGCACACTGTGCTCCAGGCGCAGAGGCTCATCACGTGCGTTCACACAGGCTTCAGAATTTCCAGCCCTGTTTCTCCCATCCCTCCTACCTTCTGAGATGAAATCGCTTATATCAGTATCTATATGCGTACATATGTATACGTGCGGGGATTTTGCTATAGGTATCTGCACAGCACATGCAGGGTAATTGCTGCCACCGTCGACATCGCACAATGATAAAATTGCCCACACCCAGAGATGTTAGCCAACATGTGTGAGGTCTCACACCTAGTATGTTCTTTAGGAATCAGCCCCTTTCAACTGTTTGACCAGAAAATCCTCATGTTGGGGGGTAATTGAATGTACTAGGCCTAGTGGAGAGTGATGCAGACCTTTTCAGACAGGGTCTCACTATGCAGACCAGGCTGGCCTCAACCTCACAGGTATCTACCTGCCTCTGCCTCCCCAGTGCTGGGATTAACAGTTTGTGTACCCATGTCTGGTAAAGGGACATTTTATAAACCAACCCCGCAATAGTGCTATTTTACTTTCATTTTTGCTCTGTAGGTGAATGTTTGCCTTGTTTACAGTCTGGGTCTCCTGTTTTTCAGGCCCCAGACTCTGAACTTAACTGCCGTTAATGAAGCTGTGCTGATAGAAAATCTGGAAATATTCAGAAAGAACGGCTTTGATTTTGTCATTAATGAGGATGGTGAGTTAACAGTTAGGGCTCAGGGATCCTGTGTTTTGGAAACTTAGATGCACGTGTGCTTGCCTTTCCTTTGGTGTGCAGGTGTTTGTTATAATTAGCCATGAACTAAAGTGCTTTTCTCCAATAATGGATTTTCCTTATTTTTTTTTTTCTTTTAGCTCCAGTCACTGAAAGGGCAAAATTGATTTCCTTGCCAACTAGTAAAAACTGGACCTTTGGACCCCAAGACATAGATGAACTGATCTTTATGCTAAGTGACAGCCCTGGAGTCATGTGCCGGCCCTCAAGAGTCAGGCAGATGTTTGCTTCCCGAGCCTGTCGGAAGTCTGTAAGTAAAATAAGTTCCACTCCGGGGCCTGGAGGGCCCAAGGGAGTTCTCAGTTCAGCTCTTGGGTTGGTTGGTGCTGTCAAGCACCTTCATGATGGCCGTAAGATACAGAGAGCTGCATCATCTGTTGGCATAGCATG
Source organism: Acomys minous (assembly GCF_964271855.1). NCBI lineage: Eukaryota > Metazoa > Chordata > Mammalia > Rodentia > Muridae > Acomys > Acomys minous. The sequence continues at coordinate 65,227,425 of NC_140498.1, read as the reverse complement.
ACAGGTCTGTGTCGTCTTTGACCTCTGAGTCAGGCTTGCTGTTCCTTCTCTGCAGATGCTAGGCAGTGTTTTATCTCAGTTTTCTTGAGCCTAGCAGTTAGCTATGGATGTACCTGCTTCATTTATGGCCCATACAGGTAATGCCACCCTGCACTGAAAAATAGTTCCTGCCTCTAGGATGAGGCAACACCATCAAAACTCAGGTAGAGCTATTTAGTCACAAGTGTCCCACAGGAGCTGTTTGCGGCCACTGATGCTATGTTCTGTGCCCTTCGTAAGCAGCTCTGTCACCTGGCCACATGCCTCGGTTACCCCACAATTCCCTGAGCCCATGTAGTACACCTGTCCTGAACTATGAGGCTGTAGAAGTAATGTGGCTGAAAGAAATAGACACAAACAAATAAATGACCCTTAGATGAGCATGTGACCACAGAAAACTGTGGTGAACAAGGAGGTGGGTGCCATCTGAGCTCCCTGACTGGTACAATAGAGCCTCCATGTTCTTGATAGAAAAATAGTAAACAAGGCAAACGGAGGCTGCCTCTGCCTGCAGAATGAGAGCAGAGCAGCACGCAGGGGGCATCCCATTGTCTTCCTGCTTATCGTGAGAGTGGGATGCCAGACCTGGAGTGCAGATGGGGAGGGGCTGAGAGCTGTGGTGCAGGCTCGCTGTATGTGAGGCCCAGTGTCAGTAAGTGACTAAAAGCAACATGTGTGACAGTCTTGGGCTTGAGGGAGATGTCTGGGCTGCAGGTAAGATTTAAGTAAGTATAGCCCCATGCTTGGGACAGGGCAGGTGTGCTACATGGGCTCAGAGAATTGCTGGATAACACAGGAATATGGCCAGGTAGTGGAGTTGCTTACTTTATTTGGATACTGGGTTAATACGCAATTATCATAGAGCTTTGTCTATACAAGTATGAAGTGCACAGGACACAGCATCAGTGGCCGCAGACAGCCCCTGTGGGACACTTGTGACTAAATAGCTCTACTAGAGTTTTGATGGTGTTGCCTCAGGGTGTGTCTTAATCCACTTCACACACTCGGTCACCTGAGAGGAGGGCACCTCAGTGAAGAAAATGCCTCCCTAAGATTAGGCTGGAGGAAGGCCTGCAGGCGTTTTTAAAATTGGTGATTGATAGGGGAGGGCCAAGCCCACTGTGGGTAGTTCTACCCTTGAGCTGGCGGTCCTGGGTTGTATAGGAAAGCCGGTTGAGCAAGCCATAGGGAGTAAACCAGTAAGCAGCACCCCTCCATGGCCCCTGCATCAGCTTTTATATGGAACTCCCCAATGGCTTTTGGTCATGGTGTTTCATCCCAGCAATGATAACCCTAACTAGGACAATATGACTCATAGCTTTCAGGCTGAGTGAAATTACTCCAGGGATAAGTTTCTCTCTGTTACAGTGTGGGGCCCGGAAAAGGAGTTTGGGCATGCCGTGGAGCATGCATGGAGGTCAGAGGACCAAACTCAGGTTGACCGGCTTGTGTAGCAAGCCCTTTACCCTCTGAGCCATTTAGCCAGCCCTCAGAAACACAGCCAGAGTATTGTTTGTGGACTACTGTTGTGGCTCAGTGGTAGAGCACTTGGGTGTGCACTTGCACGTACACAGAGACAGACAGAGAGAGCAAGAGTACCAAGGATCTGATCAGGTTTGATTTCTAGTCACTGATGAAAACCATCCAGTCTTGTGCTGATAGTCATGCCAGGCACGTCACCCTTACGTGTGTCTGTGATGTGGAGGCCTGTGGAGCCAGAGACTGTAGCTCTACTCTTACCCTGGCAGGCACAATGCCGTAGCTCCCTTCGTGTCTCTGGCACTGACCCTCGTGGGATTGCTGCTGCCTCCCGCTGTCCACATGATACATGTTCCAGTCTCTGCTTGCCTTTCCAGCCCTTTTCCTTCACTCTGCTCCAGCCACAGTCAAAGGGCTGCAATCACTGTCTCCTGTCACCTCAGGCCTTTTTCTTCCTGCTGTTCCCCACCCAGATCCACCACCTCTGCTCTTCACCTGCCTGGCTCCCTCTTGTAGTCACACTGTGTGAGACACTTGTTAGCTTGCTTCTTGTCTTTCTGCCCCAGTGTGACAGAGCCCTGCTTTGCCCCTAGTTGTAGGTCTGTGCTGACACCTGGTGGACACTTCATGTCCTATACTAGGAAGAAAGAAGGGTTTAGGCCTGTCTGCATCCCCATCTTTCCCTGTTCCTCAGAGTCTCAGCACGTTGAGATGTGCTGTAGGATCTATTTCCCACATGGATGTCACAGAGCTCTTCATATTCCGGAGAGAGAGACAAACATGCTGGAGCCTGAAGGAGGGAGCACTTGGGGAAAGCTACGGGGAAAGCAAGTGCCAAGCACAGGGACAGCTAGTTCTCTGGCTCCGAGGCTTGCTTTGTGCATGTGCATATGCGGAAGGTGCACCAGGGTGGTAGGGAGGATGGGTGCACACTGGAATATTATCTTAGCTACTGTCTTATTGCTGTGAAGAGATGCCATGACCAAGGTAACTTAGAAGAAAAAATATTTAATTGGGGCCTTGTTTCCACTTTCAGAGGGTGAGTCACGTTCATCACGGTGGGGAGCGTGATGGCAGGCGGGCAGGCATGGCACTGGAGCGGTAGCTGAGAGTTTACATCCTGACCTGATTGCTCAGAGAGGGCACAGAGTGGGAGGGAAGGAGGAGAGACTAGGCCTGGCATGGGAAACCTCAAAACCTACCTCCAGCGACGTAGTCCTCCAACAAGGCCACACCTCCTAGCCCTTCTAAACAGTCCACCGACCGGGATCAAAACCTCGAAGTGTATGAGCCTGTGGGAGCCACTCGCACTCAAGCCACCTCAAATATGCTGGCACATTAGGCAAAGTCTTGGGCTTTTACTTGGGTAAAGGAAGAGCTGGGAAGAGCAGTGAGGGACCTAACAGATTTCTTAAAAGAACTATTGTTCTGGCATGGTGACTCAGATCTATAATCCCAGCACCCAGAAGGCAGAGGCCATAACATCATCTCAAAGGCTGGCCTGACCCTCAAGTTTCCGGCCAGCCAGGGTTAAATATGGTGAGACGCTACCATCAAGAAGAAGAAATAATTAGGGATTGGGATGACAGTTCAGCATGTAAAGTGCTTTCTGTACAAGTATGAGGACCTAAATGCAAATCCCCAGCACTCACATGAAAACGAATTGTGGTACATATTTGCAATTCCAGCTATGGGAAAGTGGGGACACCTGTGAATCCCAGGGCCTCACTAGTCTAACGAGCTGCAGGTTCAGTTAGTAGATGTAGTGTCACCCTCTGGCCGCATGCGCTCAGGCATGAGCAAGAGCTGGAGCACACACAAACATGCACCAAAAATTAAATTTAAATGGCAAAATTCCTTGCTGCCTGCTGAGTGGAGAGCGGCACTTCAGACCACTCTGGGTGCTAGGGTGAGAGGAGAGGAGTGAAACCATGTGGAACTGTTGAGAAGGGGCTGCTGTGCCACCCAAGCCTGAGCCATAGTGGCTGGGAATGCGACAGAAGGCGGAACCTCACGGGAGCCTCCAGGAAATGGTTTTGAGCTGTAGTCTTGTCTAGTCATCTTAGCGAACTGTGTGCCTCTGAAGACGTTTAACAGCCTAAACTCTCTCTCCCTCTCCACTGTTGTCTCGTACAGGTCATGATTGGAACTGCTCTCAATACAACCGAGATGAAGAAGCTTGTCACCCACATGGGTGAGATGGACCACCCCTGGAACTGCCCCCATGGACGGCCAACCATGAGGCACATTGCAAATCTGGATGTCATCTCTCAAAACTGATAGGATAAAGTTTATTGCAGATTTTTCTGTTTTGGAAAGACAGCATTTTAAGTAACCTGTTTATCATTGTTCAAAAATTAACATGCTTTAAAGTACCAAATCCATTTAAAAACAACTTTAATTCAGGCATGGTGGCACGCGTGTCTAGCCCAGCTGCTTGAGAGACACAGGTGGGAAGCTCACTTGAGCCCAAGAATTTTAAGATCACCGATTTAAAAAAAAAAAGTCTTTTCACCGTTTTGTCTGTGGTTATTATTCTGCAGTTTGAGAGAGAGTCTGTCTGTGTGTCTGTCTTAGAAAAACAAGAAGGTGGTGGCGATGCTTGCCTTTTTTCCCAGCACTTGAGAGGCAGAGGCAGCCCCTTTCTACAGAATGAGTTCCAGGACAGCCATAGTGGCCGCCTATAGAGTCCAGGTGGTAGTTAGGAACAGTGACGGCAGGTGTTGGCAATTCTCCTTCCAGCTTCCTCTGTGCTGTGGGCCTCCTGGAAAAGAGATCTGCCATGGTTCAGTGAATGAGGTGGTGGGGCCATAGTTATTTGTATTTCTTATGTCAAAACCTGTGCAGTTGCTGGGCAAGGTGCCACAGGCCTGTAAATCCCAGACAGCAGAGGCACACAGAGTTTGAGGCCATCCTGGGCTGCTACATAGTTCAGGCCTTCAGGGTTATGTACCAGAATTCTATCTCAAAACACAAACTGCTAGTGCAGGTCTGCAGGGTCTCGTTTAGTATTCACCGGGTTAGGAGGTACAGTAATGACCCCTCAAAAAAGTCTGCTTCTGAACTCTTCAAATGGGATTAAGGATCCTAGTGATGGGGAGGTTGTCCTGTGCAATCTTATGGGCCTCTGTCACATAAGTTCTTCAAAGTGGAGGACCAGTATACAGACTTCCTTTGAGCCTCCAGTGAAGCCAGGCCTGCAACTTACAGCTGATAATAATGTAAGGCTTTGAGCCTTTGGCTTAAAGCAACGGTGAAAACAAAAGCCTGCATTATTCTCTTTTGTAGTGAGGAACGCTGTTGCAAGCGGCCAAACACCTTGCGGTTAGATCTGGAGAAATCCAAGTTGGTACCTCCAGCTCCAGAGCCCAGCCTATGCCTCCTTTCCTTGGGAATGAGCAAGGTAAAACTGGATGCTATGCAACTTTGTGTTAGCCGCGCGGCCCCTTTAAGAGCACAGGAGGCGGGGCTTGTGGCAGTTGCTTAGAGGTCTCCTAGCTCCCAGGATGTTGGGTACTTCTTTTGGATCTGCAGGCCTCTCCAGAACAAGTGAGTGAGCACCCTGAAATAGTCCTGTATGGGCAGCAACAATTTAAAAACTTAGACCATTTCCTTCCTTAGCCTCCTAAGACTTGAGCACATGCTTGGTTGCTGAGGGGATCCCGTAGGGGGGGCAGGGGTGGAGAGGTGCTGGGACCCATGCCCAGAGAAAGAAAAGGTGGCCTTGCAGTTTACTTAGGTGCAGTAATATGGTGACTTGCCAATAATGGGGCGAGGATGGGCAGTGCGTCACTATAAGAAACAAGTTAGTAGGATCTGTAGTTTGACTTTCTCTGGTAGAGGACCAGAAAAAAATGAGTAAATGGCTGTTCTAGAGAGCAGCTTGGGCTGAGTGCTGATACTTATTAGGCCCTTGGACAGGTTGGGGAGGTTGGGGTGTCTTGAAAAAAGTAAAAATTTAAATCAAACATTCTAACACAGCCCATACAAAGATATATACACTGAGGCACAGAAGAAAATATTGCCTTTGTTTTCTGTAATTCATATTTCTATAAAAAGAAGGAAAGTGTACAGTTAAAAAAAAACCCTGCAATCCAGGCAGGATAGATGGCACAGAGGTTAAGAACACTGTCTGTTCTTCCAAAGGTCCTGAGTTCAATTCCTAGAAGGCAAGTGGGTGACAACCATGAGATGAGATACGGTGCCCTCTTCTGGTGTACAGGCATACATATGGGCAGAACACTGTATACGTAATAAATAAATATTTAAAACAAACAAAAACAACCCTGCAGTTTAGCTGAGGTGTTTCAGGCAGTATTCATTGGCACTGCATGGCATGATGGCTTACACAGTACATGTTGAGTGTTAGGAGCCAAGATGGAGTTAGAGCAAAGCTTTGATGCTTAAGTGTGCATATTGCGAGCCAGATGTGGTGGCTCACGCCTATAATCCCAGCACTGGTAAGCAGAGGCAGGTGGATCTCTGTGAGTTCCAGGCCAGCCTGGTCTACAAAGACAGTTCCAGAACAGCCAGGGATACACAGAGAAACCCTGTCTTGAAAAACACAAAACAGTGCATATTGCTCTTCCAGCCAGCTGGAGTTCAATTCTGAACACCCACATTAAGTGGCTCTGAGTCACTTATAACTTATAACTTATAACTTCAGATCCACAGGATCCCTACCCCTCTTCTGGGCTCCTCCGAGGGTACCAGCACTCACATGCACGCACACACATACACACACACACCACACGTACATACACATAATTTTAAAAACAAAACAAAAAAACCTTTCAAAGACAAAGAACCAAGAGAGTGAAGTCTGATGCAACCTGGGAGGGTTCTGCCAGGAATGTGTTGGACTCGTGTTTGATTTTGAATTAAATGTTGGCTGTACGTTCGAAACCTTTTCCTGTTAAGTCCATGACTCCTCTGTTCATGTATGTAACCTCATATGAGCTCTTGAGGCACAGTTTAAGAAGTTGGGCTCCAAGGAGATCTGCAAACAGGAGGACCTGACTGAGTGCAGTCCCTAGCACTCTGTAAACACATAGGCACTGAGGCTGGAGAAATAGCTCAGCTGACAGAGCATCTAGCGGCTCTTCCAGAGGACTAGATTTTAATTCCCAGCACCCAGATGGTAGCCCATAACCATCTGTAACTCCAAAGGGATCCGATAGCTCTGCTGGCCTCCATGGGCACTGCATGCAAGTGCTGCACAGATATGCATGCAGACAAAACACCCATACACACAAAAATAGTAAAATGTTCAAAAATACTTTTAATAGGGTCACCGTGACATGCATAATTCTAATGGTTGAGAGTAGACACTGGGGTTGGGGGTTTAGCTCAGTGGTAGAGCGCTTGCCTAGCAAGTGCAAGGCCATGGGTTCGGTCCTCAGCTCTGAGAGGGGGGGGGGATCCCTGGGGCTCTCTGGCTAGCTAGTTTTACCCATTGGTGACCTCAAAGGTCAGTGAGAAGCTCTGTCTCAAAAAAAAAATAAGATGGAGTAGGATAAAGGAAGATCCCTAATGCTGAACTCAGGCCTCCTCATACATGGACCCTCATGCACTTCACGGACACAAGGAGCTGTTACTGGAGGTCTCTGGAGACCAGGCAGCCAGTGAGAAACATGAAATGGCAACCACTCTGTGCACCAATCATCCCAAGTAGTAGAGTGTGGGAATTTTTCTGTATCATCACCTTTGTGTCTTGACACAAGGTACTGCCATTTTTATTTGATATCTGAGGCAGAAAGCAGTTTGCTTAAGGATAAAACATGTTAACATGGTACATGAGCCTTTATGGTTTTATGGACTTAATGGTTTTTTTTCATTTGTATTTTATTTTTACATCATCATCATCATCATCATTATTATTATTATTACATTTACGTGTGTGTGTGTGTGTGTGTGTGTGTGTGTGTGTGTGTGTAATTGCCGTGGTGTGCTGTGGAGGACAGAGGACAACTGGCAGGAGTCAGTTCTCTCCTTCCAGGACGCAGGTTCAGCAGATTGAATCCAGGTCAGGCTTGTGACAAGCACCTTTGCCAGAAGAGTCATATCTCCCACCCAGCCTTATTTATTTTTTTAAAAGACAAGGTCTGACACTGAACCTGGAGCTCACTAATGGAACTAAGCTGTAGGAAGCCTACTGTCTCTACCTGCCCCAGTGCTGCAATTAAAGATGCATGTGACTCTATCAGCTTTTTACATGGATTTGGGGGGCGGGATCTGAACTCGGGTCTTCATGCTTGTGAAGCAAGCACTTCGCCCATTAAAGATTACCATTCCTAGCTATAGCATTGTTTGATAACACATAGTGTTACATTGGCTAGGAAAAATGGCTCTGTGGGTAAAGGTGCTTGCTGCCAAGCCAGACAACATGAGTTTGATTCCCCAGGACACACATTATAAAAGGAGAGAGCTACCTGCAGAAAGCTGTTACCTAACCTCCACACATGTGCCTTGGCACATACATACCCCGACACACATACACATATGCACAAAATTAATAGATAAATAAATGCAATAAAATTGCAAATGAAATAATGTTTCATAATTGTTCTGATATTAAACACTTTAAAACAACTTGTGCAATATTGAAATTGAATTATACCTACATAAACTGATGATACTTGTCATTATTCAGGCTTCAGTAGAATGATAATGGTATTTTGTCCTAAAGCTAATTTTTTTTTTTTTACAGTTGGAGCAACCAAATATTTAGAGATATAATTTTTATTTTCAGGTAAAACCCATGCATGCTTTGAAACAAAACCACAGCCTGCCAAAGGAATCATTGGCTAATTCTGCATCTAAAGAAAGCTCTCCATCTTCCAAAGGTCATGGGGAAAGAAAAGAAAAAAGCAGACAAAAAAGGAGATAAGTCAACCCGCTCTCCCTCTTCTAGTTCTGACTACCCAGAAGGCTCTAAACACGATGGCAACGCCAGTAAGCAGGAAGCACTCAACAGTTCCGTCATCCCGGTACTGGAAATGCCGGTCAGGCAATCCATACCCAAAAGAGACTCAGCCAATGCGTATCAGAACGAGGATGAGACTCAGTATGAAGAACCCATCCTGACGAAGCTCATAGTGGAAAGGTGACCTTCTGGGGCGTGACAGGCCAGACCCCCTAAACCAAACGTTACACTGAAAGCACATTTTGACGGGAGCATGTGAATCCTCATGCAGCTTTTTCGGTTTGGGTTTGGTTGGTTGGTTGGTTTTGGTTTATTTGTTTTGTTTGTTTGCTTTTGTTTTCCAAGACAGGGTTCTGCTGTATAGCCTTGGCTGTCCTGGAACTCGATCTGTAGCCCGAGTGCTGGGATTAAAAGTGTGCGCTACAACTGCCTGGCTTTAAGAACTTTCTTTTTAAGGATTTATTTATTTATTATGTATGCAATGTTCTGTCTGCATGTACAGAGGGCACCAGATCTCATTACAGATGGTTATGAGCCACCATGTGGTTGCTGGGAATTGAACTCAGGACCTTTGGAAGAGCAGTCAGTGCTCTTACCCTCTGAGCCATCTCTCTCCAGCTCTAAGAACTTTTTTAAAAGATTTATTTTTTACTTTATGTATATGAGTGTTTGCCTGCGTATGTGCCTGTGTACCACATGTGGGTTTGGTACCCACAGAAGCCAGAAGAGTGCATCAAATCACCTAGACCTGAAGTAACAGGCGGTTGGGAGCCACCATGTGGGCTGTAGGAACCAAACCCAGATTTTTCTGGAAAAACAGCAAGTGCTCTTAACCACTGACCCATTGCTCCGGCCCCTCAAGAATTTTCCCATTTCTTTCTTTCTTTCCTTCTTTCCTTCCTTCCTTCTTCTTCTTTTTTTATTTTGGTTTTTTGAGACAGGGTTTCTCTGGGTAGCCTTGGCTGTCCTGAACTCACTTTGTAGACCAGGCTGGCCTCAAACTCACAACGATCCACCTGCCTCTGCCTCCCGAGTACAGGCGTGCGCCACCATGCCTGGCCCCTCAAGAATATTTTTACCATGGTAAAACTCACTAAAGTGTGCCATCTGGACCATCTAAAATGTATAATTCAGTGACTGGTGAGATGCTTTGGTGATTAAATTGCCAGCCAGACAAGCATAAGGACCAAAGTTCAGATGCAGCATGTGACCAGCTTGGGGAGGTTGAGAAAGGGACTTCAACTCTGGGTTTGATTAACAGAATCTGCCTACGTGGGTGAGGTGAAAAAGCTGTCAAGGCTGATTCCAGATCAGTTGTATGTGCACACACACATAACACACACACACACACACACACACACACACACACATGCACACGCACGCACATGGTGGGGCAGGGGAAGGAAGGAGGGAGGGAGAGAGGGAGGAAAGAGAATAAAATATATAGTTCAGGGTATTAAATGCATTCACAGTGTTTTATAGCTATCCTTGAATTCTGTTTCTGGAATATATCCTGTTCCCAGACAGAAATTCTGTACTACTAAACCCCATGTACCACGCAAGAGGTGTGTGCCCCATTAGCCTATACATGTTAACCCACAGTCATACCCAGACCACTCATGAGTTTAAACTCTGTTTCTTTGTAGCTATGAAGGGGAGAAAGTCCGTGGCCTGTATGAGGGAGTAGGCTTTGCTGTCTTTCAAGGTGGAAACACCTACCATGTAAGTCGTAATTATTGGAGCCAGCGGGGCTGGGAGGAAGAGGTAGACTGAACGTCTTGGATTTGCAAGGCTTGAGCGAATTCCACTGATTCCTCCAAAACCATTAGAAGTACTACACACTGGTTTTTTAAATATTCATTTAATTTTAATTTATGTGCATTGGTGTGAGGATGCCAGATCTTAGAGTTACAGACAGTTGTGAGCTACCATGTGGTTGCTGGGAATTGAACCCGGGTCCTTTGGAAGAGCAGGGAGTGCTCTTAACCACTGAGCCATCTCTCCAGGCCTACATGCTGATTTTATCCTGAACCCTAATTACCTACTTGAGATGAAGTGTGACTCACTAAAACGGAAGTACATACACACACACATACACACTACACAAGACATACACACACATAACACACATACACATATACACACACCACATAAAAATATAAAGATAAAAAAATGGAACCTATGTACATCCTCCCATACACTTTGCTGTTGCTACTTGTTCTCTTGTGTTCCTGGGGATGGACCCCAGGGCCTTAAGTGTGCTATGCAGTGCTCTTCCCCTACCAAGCTACACCTTTGCATGTTCATTGTCATAGCCACACAGCTTACAATACTGAACACAATGGAAATGCACCTTTCGGGGAGACATAGTCTTTTCAAAAAGTCCAAGTCTAAGCCGGGCAATGGTGGCACACACCTTTAATCCCAGCACTCAGGAGGCAGAGGCAGGTGGATCGCTGTGAGTTCGAGGCCAGCCTGGTCTACAAAGCGAGTGCAGGACAGCCAAGGCTACACAGAGAGACCCTGTCTTGAAAAACCAAAGGAAACAAAACAAAACAAAGTATATGCCTAGTTCAAATGTAACTGTTGTAGTCCTAGCTACTTAGTAAATGTCAGCAACACTCTAAGTGCTTACCCCCAAACATGTTCTGTCTCTGTGTAATTCTGTCTACGGCTTTAACACAGAGGCTGCTCTAGTTGGCTTGAATTGTCCACTTGACACAGCCTAGAGTCACCTGGGAAGGGAATCTCAGTTGAAGGGTGGCCCAGATCATTTTGGCCCCTAGGCACGTATGTGAGGGACTGTGCTGATTGCTGATCTGTATAGGAGGGCCCAGTGCACTGTGGGTGGTGCTATTCCCTGAGCAGGTGGTTCTGGGCTGTCTAAGAAAGCAAGATAAGTGAAAGAGAGCAAGCACTCCCTCCTGGTTTCTGCTTCACGTTCCCGGTTGAGTCGCTGTCTTGCCTTCCCTCCACAATGGACTGTGAGCTGGAAGTGTGAGCCGCACCAGTGCTTTCTTCCCTCAGTTGCTTTTGGTCGGAGCGCCTTCTCACAGCAACAGAGATGAAGCACAGGCCAACTGCGCTGAGCAGAGTCTCAGGGCTGGGTCCCGAACGTACCCCTGGCATTGCAAAAATGAAAAAAACAAATGAACCAAAAAGAGCAAAGTCTCAGTTTCACTGTTATTTGGTTGTAGACATACGCAGTTAGCATTGTTTCTTTCATTCTGTGAATAGGTACCTCAATTTATTATTTTTTTTAAATTTATTTATTTTTGGTTTTTCAAGACAGGGTTTCTTCTGTGTAGCCTTGGCTGTCTTGGACTCTGTTTGTAGACTAGGCTGGCCTGGAACTCACAGCTATCTGCCTGCCTCTGCCTCCTGAGTGCTGGGATTAAAGGTGTGTGTCACCACAACCAACAGGTACATCAATATTTTATATATTAATCACATAATGATAGATTACAGGATTTTTCCATTGTACGTTTTTAATCTATTACTATATGGTTCACATCACTGTAGTACCCACATAAAATACAAGACAATTTTTTTTTAATGTTTGGTGCATTGTAAAGCATACACATTTGTTATTTTAACCTTTTTAAGTGGACAATCCAGTGGCTTTAAATATACTCGCATTGTGTAGCCATCACCCCTGATAGCCCAGAACTTTCTGATCACCTTAAATGGAAGCTTGGCACTGGCATCCATGAAATGACAACTCCCTGGCCTACCTGATAGTTAATGTTGATACTACATAATTCTTTTTTTTTTTTAGATTTATTTATTTATTTATTTATTTATTATGAATACAGTGCTCTGCCTTCGTATACACCTGCACACCAGAAGAGGGCATTAGACCTCATTATAGATGGTTGTGAGCCACCATGTAGTTGCTGGGAATTGAACTCAGGACCTTTGGAAGAACAGGTGGTGCTCTTAACCACTGAGCCATCTCTCCAGCTCTATAATTCTTTTTTGTTTGTTTGTTTTGTTTTGTTTTTTCAAGACAGGGTCTCTCTGTGTAGCCTTGGCTGTCCTAGACTCTCTTTGTAGACCAGGCTGCCCTCGAACTCACAGCAATCCACCCACCTCTTCCTCCTGAGTGTTGGGATTAAAGGTGTGCAGCACCACGCCCGGCGTTGCATAATTCTTAAAATTGCTAAATGCAGCTATTCCATAATTGTTAGATTTTTAGGGTCCTTCTAATTTTACCTTTACTTGTAGACCACAACTAAGATATTTGTTCATTCAGATTATCAAAAATATGTGCTTATCATAGTAAAATAATTTTTAAAGATTTTTTTACATCTTAAATATATGCCTGTGTTCTGTGTGAGTGCAGGTGTCCATGGAGGCCAGAAGAGGGCATTGGATCCCTTGAGCCAAAGTTATGAACATGCACACACATATCTATACATGTATGTATCTCTCAGCACACAGTCATGTGCACATGCACAGTAAGAGAAAACAAAGTATAAAACTTACAAATGTGATACATCTGATAGTTGAATAGTAGTGGATCTACCTAGTGTAAATAATATGTTAAAAAAAAAAGAAAGAGAAAAAGAAAAGGACTGTTTTGTTTTTTAATCATCATTGGGTTTCGTTGACTTTTGCGCTGTAGGGAACAGAGCTCAGGGCCTTGCGCGTACTAAGCCAGGCATTCTACCTCTGAGCGTCATCTTCAGCCCGAAATCCTGAAAGACCGAGGGGCAAACTCCAAAGTAGTTTCATTCTTTTGGGCTATGTACAGTTCGGAGATTTCCCCATGGCCTGCTTGGAGGAACATGACTCCGATCGCCAGATCTAAATTTGGGGGGAAGGTTTAAACTCTTCCTTGGAACCCTTTTGGCTTGGGATGGATCCCTGTGTGGTGTAGGCTCGGTGGCTACCGTACCTGCTGCTACGCTCACTGCAGCTGCTGCCAGGCAGCCAACACATTGTGCACGTGAAGGGTGGGCACTGCCCCAGTGCAGGACGGAGCGCCAGTCTGCAGGTGCCCAGCACCCACCACTTCTGTCTAAGTGCTCACTGTGATTTCTTTCACAGGGTATATTTTCAGAAGGACTGATGCATGGGCAAGGGACTTATATATGGGCCGACGGACTGAAATACGAGGTAAAGCGCCATCGTGATGAGCTAGGGTTGTCAACTAGTAGCTGTAGAATTTGTTTTATCAAGACAGGGTTTCTCTGTGTAGCCTTGGCTGTCCTGGACTCACTTTGTAGACCAGGCTGGCCTTGAACTCACAGACATCCACCTGCCTCTGCCTCCCGAGTGCTGGGATTACAGCCATGTGTCACCTCTCCTGGCTCATTTTTATTTTTTTTAAGTGTGTCTGCATGCGTGTGTGTGTGTGTGTGTGTGTGTGTGTGTGTGTGTCTGTGTGTGTGTGTGTGCATGTGTGCATGTGTGCATGCATGTTGCTATGTCCAATGAGCTCAGATACTCTTAGAGGCCGGAAGAGCTGGAGTCACATGCAGTGTGAAGGAACGGACAGGAATGCTGGAAACAGCACTCAGGTCCTCTACAAGAGCAATGCATACTCTTAACTGTTGAAACATCTCTCTAGCCCCCTAGATATACTATTTTTATAAAAGTAAGTTAGGTTAGGCATGGTGGTACACACCTCCAATTCCAACATTCTAGAGGCAGAGGTAGGTAGAGCTCTGTGAGTTTGAGGCCAGCCTGCTCTATCTAGTGAGTTCCAGGACAGCCAGAGCAACACAGTGAGGCCCTGACACAGCAAACAAAATTTTAAAAGGAAGTTAGCAAAGCCATCACTGGAATCAGAATCCCAGCAATTGAGAAGCTGAGCCAGGAGAATTTTGAGTTCCGGGCCACCCTGAGCCTACATAGTAAGATCCTATTTTATAAAAAAGAAAAAACAAGTGAAAAGGTAAATGTTGGCACAGAACCAAAACCTCAGAGAACAGAGGCTGCAGAGACTGACTTATGTACTCAATGCCATAACGTGGTGACTGCATCAGGTGCCTGGGACTCACTGTAGCTGGTTTTATTTGTTGCACTAGAGGTGCTCTGTGTGTGAGCATCACATGTGGATGGAGTTTGGTATGGTAATCTATATGTTCTCTGCATGTGTAGCACACAGCTCTACGTTTAATCCCTCGTGCATTGTATAAGCACAGTTTGTATAGTCTCTTTCATTCCTTTGTTTTTTAGTAATTAAGTCATACCCATCCCTGCAGATCTATTTTTACTGGCTGCATGGATTTCATTATGGAGGGTTTCACAAAAACCATCTGGGTTGCTAGGCTGAGGGGAAATGGGTATTGTGAGAACTGAGAACAGATTTGCCCTCCAAGAAACCATGCCAGTTTCAGCTCCCACTCACAAAGCCTGTGAGCTCCTGAAGTGCTGTTCTAGAACTCTCCATGGCAGAGTTACTAATGCCATGGTGTTCATAAATGGCAAGAGACATTTAAGGCGAATGCATATAGCGCACGTATTCAAATGGCAGCTGGGCAGCGGCACGAGCTGCAGAGGTACAGGGAGAGCAAGGGAGGGTTGGGCCTCCATTTAGTGGAGCCTGAGGATCTAGCCACAACCATGTGTTAGGGGCAGGCTTTCTGAGAGGACTCTCTTTCCATACAACAACCTACCTTCTAGCCCGCCCCCAGCATTCGAGGTTTCTGATCCCCGAATGGTGATTTTTGTCAGGCACGCCCTTCTGTGCCAACTGTCTCTGGAAATTCTCTGGAGTTTGAGGGTCCTCCCTTGCAAGCACAGAACCCTCCCAAATCAGCCCATCGAAGGGGGTTCATGGGTGGGATTTTGTCTCTCGATGCATCCTCTGGCTTGTCGAGTCACATAGCACCAATATGCCGTCTGGCCAGTGGCAAGAGTCAGTGACTGTGTTCTCTGCTCACTGGTGAGTATCTGGTGACTTCAGAGTCCTGGGGTTGTGGCAGAGCAGCAGCTTATCTTAGCACACGGGGAGCCCTGGGTTCACTCCCCAGTACCACTACCAGCATCACCAGAAGAGAGGCTAACCTCTTTGGGCCATGGTTCACATCACCACGAGCTGCTCACGATGAAGGTGCCCTAGGCCAGCCAACACTCAGTGAGTTTTTCAGAAGGTGCCTGGCAGGTGGGCCATTGTCTCACATCTGCGGGATGCTTTGACAGGAGGTTTTTCCATGGGGGGATCAGTACCTGGCTGATTATCCAGACCTCTCCAAGGTGGACTCTAAAGTTCAAATCAGGATTGGTAGCCACCACATCACCAGGTCACCTGCTTGTTCTTGGTGCTCTGTGCAAATACAACCTTCCCAGTATTTTATTCTGCCTGCACATCCATGCACTGGAAGAATGAGGTGGTGGGGGACAGAGAGGAGAATGTGAGGGGCACATCCACCACTTCCACTTCCACAGAAAAACCAGGGGCAGCGTCACTGTGGTTGGGAGACTCTCCAACAGCCCCTAGCTGTGGAGTCCCTCTGCGGCCTTCTCCTGTCACTCTGGGGGCCATTTTGCCTTAGGGAGACTTTGTGAAGAACATCCCCATGAACCACGGCGTGTACACCTGGCCAGACGGTAGCACGTATGAAGGAGAAGTGATCAACGGCATGAGGAACGGATTTGGTATGTTCAAGTGCAGCACACAGCCTGTGTCCTACATCGGCCAGTGGTGTCATGGCAAGAGACATGGGAAGGTAGGTAGGTGAGGTGTACCCTGTGAAAGGATCCCATCCATGTGAGTGTACACATGATAGAAAGTTAACCATTCACAGCACTGCACAGCTGCCTTCACAGTCAAGTCTCGGAAACATTTTCAGCACCACAGATTAAAACCAATACGCCTTAGGAAGTTGCTCCTTATCCCTCCCACTCCATATGCCCAGCAAGTATCAATCTATGTCAATCTATAAAAATCCATACGCTGTGTACGGATTTACTTCTTAGACATTGTGTCAGGCAGATTTTTTTGTCATCGTGACAAAAAACCTTGCCAGGCAGTGGTGGCGCCCACTTTGAATCCCAGCATTTGTGACGCAGAGGCAAATGATCTCTGTGAGTTCGAGGCCAGCCTGGTCTATATAGAGAGTTCCAGGACTGCCATAATGAGACCTTGTCTCTAAACAAAACAACCCCAACAACAACATGATAGAAACAACTTAGTAAAAGATTGATTCTGGCTCACAGTTTCAGAGGGTTCAGCCCACAGTCACTGGTGCTATTTCTGGGCTTGTCATGACACAGGACATGGTGGTGGTGGGAACATGTAGAGAAGAGAGGTGGGGCCAGAGCAAGATGCCCCAAGAGTGTGTCCTCAGTGACCTGTTTCCTCCCACTAGGTCCCAATCTTCTTCTTTTTAGTTTTTCGAGACAGGGTTTCTCTGTGTAACCTTGGCTGTCCTGGACTCACTTTATAGACCAGGCTGGCCTTGAACTCACAACGATCCATCAGCCTCTTCCTCCCGAGTGCTGGGATTAAAGGCGTGCGCCACCACACCAGGCTGATCCCAATCTTCTAACATTCACAGAACCTTCCAAAAAAGTACCAACAGCTGGAAACTGAGCGGTCAGTGCATGAACTTGTCAGGACATTTTATATCCAAGCTATAGCAGACATTTCCTTATAAATGGATTCAGATAATATGTGACCTTTTGTGCCTAGATGTTTTACTAAGCATATATTTTTGAGATACATCTAAGGTGTGGCATGTGTGGTATGTCATCCTTTTTTAAAGCTGAGTAATAATTTCATTGTAAGCATATACTCTAATTTATCTATTCATCCACTGATGAACACTTGAGCTAACTTTTTTTATTACATTTAATTATTTATTCACACTCCATGGTGTGATTGTGGAAGTCAGAAGACAGTCTATAGACATTGGTTCTCTCTGCCATGTGGGTCTCAGGTCACAGAACCTTTACCCTGATGAGTCACCTATGTTTTTAAACAAGCCTGTAGCCCAGGCTACCCAAGAACTTACCATGTAGCCCAGGTTGGTCTCAAACTTGGGGGTGATCTTTCTGCCTCACTGCCCAAATCTGGAGGTTCTAGGCATGAGCCCAATGCCTAACATAAGACAGAACTCCTTTGTCTGTTCTGGGCCTTCCCAGGACACATTGCTACTAAGGTGTGTGTTGGTGTAAATAGGAAATTATTCTCACTGGTTCCCATGTAAGGAACTTAGCCTCTGGCTGATGGTCCTGTTTGGAAGTTTCTGGAAAATAGGTATGACCAGCCTATGCATGTGATCCATGAGGTTATGCATCTCAGGATCCCATGAGTCAGGTGCAACATACAGACAGAGAACAGCATCGAGTCTTAGTATCAAAAAGCTGGGTGGCCCTGGTAGAAGGTGAGGCCTAGCTGGAGCACACAGGTCTCTGTGGACTGGTCATTTGGGAAGTGGCTTGTTGCTGGCTTCTTCCCACCACTCTGTGCCTCCTGTCTGTCACAGAGGAGCAGCCTCTGCCATCTGACCCACTCCCATGATGTTCTACCTCAACTGGCCCAGAACTAACAGAACCAAGTCATATGGACTGAAGTCTCTGAAACCACAAGCCAAAATAAATCCCTCCATTAAATGGTTTCCGTGAAGTATTTCTCCCCTAAAAACAAAAAGTCTGACTCAGACAGGGCATGACTGGCTTGTGACACTGGTGTATGTAGCTTACTCTTTCCTCTCTCTCTCTCTCTCTCTCTCTCTCTCTCTCTCTCTCTCTCTGTGTGTGTGTGTGTGTGTGTGTGTGTGTGTGTGTGTGTGTGTGTGTGTTTGTGTGCGCGCATTTTCGTGCTGTGCATGTGGTGGTCAGAGGACAACCGTGGGAGCATGTCCTCATCTCTTATCTTGTTTGAAGCATCTCTTATGTGTTGTAAAATTTGTATGGCTTTTTCTATGCCCACTCTAGCTCAGATAAAGACATAGAGACCTATTATGTCTATTACTAAGCTTCATGCACTATAGCTGGGCAGCAACTCATGTATTCTAACTCATGTATGGTGTCCTGGGCCACTTCCCAGTCATGTGTCCTGTTACCTGTTATCTTAATCTTGCCCTGGTTGCTCCTGCTCCATTGGTGTCCTCATGGAGACTCCTCCCTTATGGCAACTTTATCCCCAATCCCACCCCCCCCACACACACACCTCTCTCTCCCAAGTGTATAGCACACCAGCTGGCCCTCGTGATCCCTGACATCCTCCTAGCTCCGTCTCCCATTCCCTAGTAGGAGCGCAGGGATGACAGATGCTCACAAGCTTACATTGTGTGTGTGTGTGTCCAGCTTTTTATGTGGATTCTGGGATCTGAACTCAGGTCCTCATGCTTGCACAAAGAGGTACTTTTACCCACTGGGACCTTTCCCCAGCCCAGCTTTCTTGGTCTGCAAAACCAAAGCATCATGGGTCCTGTGTCTTGGTAATTAGGACCTGGAATTCTGCATAGTTTATACATTTTAGGTTTGCATGTGTGACCTCTGTGTTTCCAAGAGTCCTGACTTCTCTTCATGTTGCTTGTTTTAGGGCTCCATCTATTACAATCAAGAGGGAACCTCCTGGTATGAGGGAGACTGGGTATACAACATCAAAAAAGGCTGGGGGATAAGATGGTACGTGCGACCCTTTCCTACACATTCGGGTTGCGGGTGGAAAAGCTTTCAGAGACTCACTTGATTCTGACCCAGGGTAAAGATAAGGTGCAGGAATGACAGAGAACACATCTTCTGTCCAAGCGTGGTGGAGTTTTCAGTCACTCCTGACAGAGTCTCCACAATAGTGAAAACATTCTATGGAAATTCAGAAGGACATACAATGTGTCTGGTTTTATATTTCACTTTATCATGAGTAGAAACTGCCTTACTTTGCCCTCTGCACTCATCACAGATTCACCACTGAGTGTGTTCTGAGGAAGAGCAATATTCTTGCTTGATTTCAGATTGATCTGACAGTAATTTGTTGATGTTATTTTAGTTTGGGCAGAGGTAGGGATTGAACCCAAGAGTCTGGCACATGCTAGGCAAGCACCATACCACTGGGCTACAGCCCCCACCCTGTTTTGCTTTTTACATACAAGGTCTTACTGTTAGCTGCCCTTGAACTGGAGAGGTGGCTGTGAACTGTCCAACATGGATGCTAAGAAATGAACTCTGGTCCTGTGGAAAAGCAACAAGTGCTCATAACCACTGGGCTAGGGAGGCAGATCAGTATGTAATGGTCTTGCCCAGGAAGAGTGGGAAGCTGAAGTCATATTCCCAGCACCCATGTAAAAAACTGGTCATAGCAGCATTTGCCTGTAGCCTCAGCACAGGGGAGCAGAAACAGGAGGATCCCCACAGGACTGATGAGCTTTGGGTTCAGTGAGAGACCCTGTCTCAGAAATAAAGATGAAGAGCAACAGAGGAAATACAACCAGTGTCCACATGCACACATGCACATACCACATACATGCCCAGCAATACATAGTAATCATAACACAATAGGAGCTGTTTCTAGAAGATATAAAACCTCAGTGTTAGCAAGGCATGGTGGCACATGCCTGTAATCCCAGCACTCAGAGAGGCAGAGGCAGGTGGATCTCTGTGAGCTAGAGGCAGCCTGGTCTACAAAGTGAGTCCAGGACAGCCAGGACTACACAGAGAAACCCTGTCTTGGAAAAAAAAATACAGAAAACCCCAACAACAACAACAACTCACTGTTGCCCATTTATTGAATAATGAAGAGGTTTAATAAAGGGAGTTATTTTGCTCCCTAATACAAATAGTTTTGCCAGTCATGTGTTTCAGTGCTGGGCCCTGGGTTGGATTTCCCTTGAGAGGCATTCAAGGGGTAAGTTTAAGGGCTTTAAAGGCAAACGTTGTCGATATGATCTAACTAATTGTTCTTCATTGGTTCCTCTGGTCCCAGCTACAAATCAGGAAACATATATGAAGGCCAGTGGGAAAACAACATGCGCCATGGGGAAGGCAAAATGAGATGGCTGACGACAAACGAGGAGTACACAGGCCACTGGGAGAAGGGGATCCAGGTAGGCACCTGTCCATCACACGGGCCACAGCCTGAGGTGGGTGTGGCGCTGATCGCCTCCTTGGGATGGTCAGTGTCAGCTGTCAACTCCCAGAATCTGGAACCGCCTGTGAGATGGGCCTCTGGGACAGCCTGGGATCCATCGTTTGGATTACTCTGATTGGTGTGGGAACACCCATCTCAAGCGTGGAAGGGACCGGTCCCTGGGCAGGGATTCTGCACCCTATTAAATGGGAAAGCTGGCCGAGCATGTATCCATTGCCCTCTGCCTTTGTGGATGCGGGTGACCAGCTGTCTCAACCTCCTGCCACTATAGCTTCCCCAAAGTGACTGACCATAGCCCAAAACTGTGGACCAGCCCTTCCTCCCCTAAATTGCTTTTGTCAGAAAAAAATTTTTTTAATCACAGCAGCAGAAGGGAAACTAAGTCAAAATTCAAAGTAATAATCTACTAGCCTCAGCTACACGTTTTAGTGGATGTTTTATTATTTTGTCTTCTGTAATGGTCTCACACATCTTTAATCCAACCTATAAGATAGGTGCTATTTCCATCCTGCACTCGAAGAACCTGAAGGGCTCAAATCATTCACCGAAGGTCAAAAGACAGTTAATGATCGGCTGAGCTGAGGCTGAACCCCTGCCTCTCGGCTCATGTGCTCTGCCCCTTCAAATCACCAGTGTCTTTGCCATAATTTGAGTTGAGGTAAAAGCTCGTTTATGCTGACAAGGTCCTTTCTTTTCAGAATGGCTTTGGAACATATACATGGTTCCTAAAGAGAATCCCCAACTCTCAGTACCCTTTGAGGAACGAATACATAGGGGAGTTTGTAAATGGCCTCCGGCACGGACAGGGGAAGTTTTACTACGCCAGCGGAGCAATGTATGAGGGAGAGTGGGTGTCCAACAAAAAGCATGGCAGGGTGAGTACAGCTGTGGAGACAGAGATGGTAGAAGGCGTGTCTCTGCTAAGTTGCGTTATTTATTCGCTCTGTAAAGATAATTGAAGCTATTTACAACATCATCTGCTTCCTGGATATTTACAAATTATCTAATGCATTTTTGTTCTTTGTGCGTGCAAGTAAATGAAGGTGCTGGTTGCAAGTTACAATCTACCTTATAAGCTTTCGCATGTGATAGCACTGTGGGCTTTGGGCCTGGCTTGCAATACTAACCTAGTGATGTCAGCATTTCTTTCCTACCTACCCATATGGCAGCTTCACCCTGGCATTGCCACCTTCCTATGATTACAAGATAACTGCTGTGGTTCCAGACATCACATCACACACCCCTCTAAGGAGAGGAGAAGCCCATTTCCCAAAGCTCTCTACAAATGCCTCTTATTTCACAGAGCTGAACCGGGTCATTTGACTACCTCAGAATCAGTACTCACCATCTTGGGGTTGACAGGTAGCAGGGCGGTACTCACTGGGCCGGGCCCTCTGCTGGCCACTCACACAGGTTAATAGGTGACTAAACCTGGGGAGAGGGTGGAGGAGGGAGAAGAAAAGAAGCAGGAGTCCTGATGTGAAACCTAGTGGAGGGCAGTCCTTTGTGGTCTAAGTGCTTATCATCAGAACAAAAAAGAAAAAAAGTGCCAAACCCTCGAAAGCCCTGCTGATGAACACTGAGTAATATTCTCCCTGAACACTTTTCCCAAACTGCCCAACACTGTGTTCCTTCCTCCAGGGCAGAATGACTTTCAAAAATGGACGTGTGTACGAAGGGCTGTTTTCCAACGACCACATCACCCAGATCCTTGAACCTGAAAATGACTTGACTCAAAGCCTGGATCGTCGGTCAGAAAGCTCCCAAAGGAGCCGACATCCGAGGGGATCGTCCATCAGCACTGCTAAGGAGCCTGGTGGGTGAAAGTAATGTCTTATCTATAGATGTGTCCTTCAATGTTAAGCTTCTTTGTTTTTGTTTGTTTGTTAGTTTGTTCAGGCAAGGTGGCCATGAACTTGTTAAGTGGCCTTGAAGTCGTTGAATAGCAAGAATAATTTTGTAGTCCCGATCCTCCTCCCTCTACCTCCCAAGTTCTGGGATGACGGGAGGTACCACGGTGCCCAGGTTTATGTGGTGACGAGGGTAGAACCCAGGGCAAGCACTCTACCCACTGAGCTACATTAGCTGGGCAAATAGCCAGTGGTCGAGTAATGGGTTGTTTTGTTGTTGTTGTTGTTTTTGTTTTGACTTTTTGTTTTTTGCATTACTGTGGGAACTGCTCGTGTTCTACTGCTGAACTGTTCCCAAGCCCTCCTTTTGAATTTCTAACTTAAAGGTGTCTTTATTCGTTGTGTTTGTCTGAATGTGTGTGGCAGTCAGAGGACAACTTGGGAAAGTTCATTTGTCCTTTTACTATGTGGGTCCCAGGGATCAAACACAGGTCATCAGCTCTTGACAACAAGCACTTTACTCACTGAGCCATAGCAGTGGCCCTTGGTTTGTCATTTTGGGTTTTTGGTTTGTTCATTTGTTTTTTGAAACAGGGTTTCTCTGTGTAGCCTTGGCTGTCCCAGACTCACTTTGTAGACCAAGCTGGCTTTGAACTCACAGAGATCCACCTGCTTCTGCCTCCCAGGTGCTGGGATTAAAGATGTGTGCCGCCACCACCCGGCTGATTTGTCATTTTGAAAAGGGGTGTAAGTTGTCCAAGCTGGCCTTAAAGTTTCTCTGTAGCACAGGCTGCTCTTGAACTTACAATCCTCCTGCCTTGGATTCCTGAGCAGCTGGCATATAGGCTGGTATATAGACCTGTGCCACAATGCCTGGTTGTCGAATACTCTTCTGTCACATTGTGGTAGTCATTCTGACGTGACACTGAAAGGGTTCCTTTTAAAGATTGATTGCTATTTATATACGTGCACGCGTCTGTGGGTGCCCTCAGAGACCGGACGACGGAGTTGGATCCCCAAGAGCTGGAGTTACAGGCAGTTCTGAGTTGCCTGCCCTGGGTGCCAGGAACTAAACTTGGGTCCTCTAGAAGAACAGCAAGCCCCCTTAGCTGCTTCCAGCCCACAGCAGAGGACTTTACCACGGCTTTCCACAAGCACTGCCCCCCCCCATTTGCTTTGTTCATTAGAGACCCTGCGGAAGCTGGATGGCAGTGAAAGCCACTCTGTGTTGGGATCAAGCATTGAGCTGGACTTAAGTTTGTTGCTGGACATGTACCCCGAGGAAACCCAAGAGGAGGAAAAGAAGCAGGTAAAACCCCCTTCACCGTTATATGTTTGTATTTTAGGCACTATTTGGTCGTCAAGTGCCTGGTGGGCGCTCTATCTAGACCATCTCAGTTGGCAAGTGAGCGGGCTGTGTGAGAGAGACATAACCCAGAGGGCAGGACTCAGTGGCGTTGCCCAGGGCCTTGGAGCCCAGAGGAATCACCCATAGTCAGACCAAGGCTATGACCACCTCCCACTCGTGGAAGGTGGGGCCAGGGCGCCTGCTCAGGGTCAGGAAATCCTGCACCTAGCAATCAACAGACCCACTGTGGGGCTGCAGAGATAGCTCTGTTAAGAGCATTTGTTGCTGCAGAAAGGAATCCTCGCATCACCACGGTAGCTCATAACCATCTGTAATTCCAGGGGATCCTACGCCTTTGCTCCAGTCACACCCGTGGTAAAACATTAAAAGGAAACCCTGTTGTGGAGGTATTCGCCAGGGAAGACTGCTCAGACGTAGGTGTAAGCCAGTGGAAAGTCTTTATTAGCCGGACTGCAGCTACACTGGGTGTTCCGGATCCCCGGGTAGCACTGAGCCTTTCTCAGGATGAGCTTTTAAACACAGAAACCATGTTCTAGGTTGACGAACTTCAGTTAATAAGAATAGGTAACCAGACCCAGAACTGCAGAAGCCAAAAGGTAAAACATTTTTAGACTTTCCCAGGATGATGTGGACTTTGATGGATTAGGCCTTTGCTTTAGTTTTGGCAGACAGTGCTGTCTATGTGGTGAGTTTTCCAACCTGAATGGTACTTCCATCATGGAGTCAGTTGTGCTAAGGTCTGGGGCCCTTTTACAACCCACTGTGCCTGATGTCACACATCTGTAATCCCAGGCAACGTGGATGCTGGGAGCTGAGCTCAGGCCCCTACAAGAGGACACGCACTCTCAGCCATCCCTCCAGCCCTTTGCTTTTGTTCTTACAGTGCTGCCTTGCTTTCAGGTAGAGTTTGCAGTCCTAAGGAACATTACAGAGCTAAGGAAGGTCTACTGCTTCTACAGCAGCCTCGGGTGCGACCACTCTCTGGATAACACCTTCCTGATGACAAAGCTTCACTTCTGGAGATTTCTGAAAGACTGTAGGTTCCATCACCACAATATAACTCTCGCAGACATGGACAGGGTTCTGAGTGGTGAGTAGTCCAGGTTCTCTTCCTCTTTTGCTTCCTGCCACTTGGAAATGAGCTAGGAAATGTTGAGAGAAAATGGGGAGATGGCTGTGTGCGAGGGAAAAATGCCTCTGCCCGAACCCAAACTAACAGGCACGGAGACAAAAGATTGCAGTGGATGCGAAGCGTTTAGTGATGAGCTCGTAAGAATGCAAGAACGGGTGTCTGGGTTTAGGGATCAGAAAGGTTCCAAGAGGCAGGGCTAGTGGACATGTGCAGTGAAGAAGCATTTGCCAGGCATGACAGGCAAACATGCACCCTCGGCAGCTGTGGCTGCAGCACAGTACCAAGCCAGCCCAAGTCCCAACACGGGTGGGGGTGGAGCTCATGAACTCCCAGGCCTAGCCAAAGAGCTGTTAGCAATTGATGGCAGTTTTCTTCAGGGATGTGGCCTCTGATAGGCTGTGCACATCCCAGGAGATGGTCCTCCACCCCCGCCCATAGAGGCAGCATTAAGTAAGCTGGGGGGACCAGCGGGGGGGGGGGGGCTTAAAAAGGAGCACACAAAGTCGGGAGGGAAAGGTGGTGGATCACAGAAGAGGAGTTGGAGGCGAGGGAATGGAGGTACATGTTCCATCAAACACATCATGTGCATGTGTGAAATTATCAAACAATTTTTAAAAAGAGCAGGCACCTGGCATGCAAGCACAGGTGGCTCAAATGAAGCCAATAATTTATCCCTTATCATGCAGATCCTGTCTCCAGTTGCTCGTCGACTGAGTGTTCAGAGGTGCCGTGCTCTTACCAGGGTGTCACCTAAGTTTGCTTATTTCCTCACAGGATATGTTTTCTTCCCTTCTCCTTTTATGTCCATGTCTAACAACAAGGATTTTTCTGCTGGTGTCCCTCCCACCCCCAATCGCTTGGACCTAGTCACATGAGCAGGCTGCCTGTGGCTTCTTTTACCCTAAGATAGACTTCTTGTTGAGTTGCGGGTAGCCAAAGGCCTAGATGAGCAGGGGCCAGGTGCCTCCTACTTACCTGTAACTCTGTAAGACTAAGCCTGTGGGGTATTTGTGTGTTGAAAATGGACCATCGTATTTTATCCCCTGCCCTCAGTGGGTAAGAACGCTTGAAGCACCCACTTAAAGCTGGTCATAGTTTCATGCGCCTGTGAGCCCTGAGAACTTGGCAGCCAGGCTGTCTTCCAGTTCAGTGAGAGACCCTGCTTCGAGGCAGTAAGGTCAAGAGCAAAAGAGAAGACACTTGATGTCCCGGTATGGCCTCAGTATGCCTGTACGTGCATAGCCGTGCACACCACACACACAGTGCCACACACACATGTACACGTACATGCGCATGCAGTTTAACATGCAGAGACAGTTTCATACAATAAGAGCAGCAGTCAAAGACTAACCAAGCAGAGGTCTATATTATAGGCCTGTTCTAATGCAGCCCCAACCTGTGCTTGTAAGTCCAGCTTTTCTGGAGCACATCCAGGTACAAATTTGTGTGTGTTGCCTGTGGCTGCCTTTGCCCTGCACCACAAGAGTCAGTCTGAACCGTGAAGCCACAAGTACTTAGTGTTGGACTCTCACAGAAAAGTTTGCCTCACCCCATCTACCAAGGGGAAAAACCACTATATTGTTATGTTAGAAGCAAGGGGGATCAGAAAAGATTTGAAAGACTATTTTAAAAAAAAAGCATCAGGGAACCTTAAGATTAGCCTGGGTTTCAAATTAGAAGGTTCATTCCATTAACTGTTCTGGGAGGAAGAACTGAAAGTCTCAAATGTATCTACTTGAAAAATAGAATATTAGAGGAAGGGGCTGTAGAGATAGTTCAGTGGTTAGGGTCATCTCCTGCCATTGCAGAGGACAGTTCTATTCTCAGTATCTACATAGGCTCACAACTGCCTGTATCCCCAGCGCTAAGGGGATCCAGCACCCTCTTCTGGCACTATCAGGCACCTGCACTCAAGTGCATCTACCATCCCCATACACATAATTAAAAATAATCATTTTTAAAATTAGAAAAAATAGCCGAGCGTGGTGGCGCACGCCTTTAATCCCAGCACTGGGGAGGCAGAGGCGGGCGGATCACTGTGAGTTCGAGGCCAGCCTGGTCTACAAAGTTAGTCCAGGACAGCCAAGGCTACACAGAGAGACCCTGTCTCGAAAAAACCAAAAAAAAAAAAAAAAAAAAAAAATAGAAAAAATAGGGCTGGAGAGATGGCTCGAAGGTTAAGGGCACTGGCTGCTCTTCCAGAGGTTCTGAGTTCAGTTCCCAGCAACCACATGGTGGCTCACAACCATCTATAGTGAGATCTCTTGCCCTCTTCTGGTGTGCATGAAGACAGAGCACTCATATACATACAATAAATAAATCTTAGAAAAAATAATTTTTTAAAAATTAGAAAAAACACCTGTTTACTTCAAATTTAAGGGTTAGAAACATACATAAAATTCATTTCAAAGTGAGAGCCATGGTGGTACGTGTCTACAATCCCAGTGTTCTGGATACTGAGGCAGGAGAGTTCTGAGTTCCAGGTAGACTATCTCTGACCCTCTTACAAGTACTCCCGTGCTGGTAACAAGACATCTTGTAAATGTCTCAGAAAGTAAGTAGAGCTCTTCTGTGCTGCAGCTAATTGCTCCAATGTCTTTATTTCAGTCTATAACACCATACCAATTGAAGAAATCCATTCTCCATTTAGGACCATCCTCTTAAGAACATTCCTGAATTACCTCCTGCAGTTGGCTTACCACATCCATCACAAAGAATACCAGTAAGTGCCACTTCTGTGTCACCAAAAGGGGACTCAGCAGATCCTCTTTCTAACAGTATCCATGGTTGTTTTCACGTATTCCACATGAAGGTCCAGAAACAAGGCTTTTCTGCAGAGTCCAGGCAGAGTGGACTCTGCAGAGTCCCGGGTCCTTGAGAAGCCCCCGAGTGTTTCCGTTGTGTGACTACCTCTTAGAGCTTTACTCTGCAGTCACGATCAGTTCCACCTTCATGGGTCAAAATACCCTTTATTAATGACCTTTTAAAAATTTTGTTTTAAGGGCTGGAGAGATAGCTCAGAGGTTAAGAGCACTGCCTGTCTCCCAGAAGTCCTGAGTTCAATCCCAGAAACCACATGGTGGCTCACAACCATCTGTAATGAGATCTAATGCCCTCTTCTGGTGTGCAGGTGTACATGCAGGCAGAGCACTGTATACAAAATAAATAAATAAATAAATAAATAAATAAATAAATCTTTTTTAAAATGTGTTTTAAGGCCTGGGATGTGGTTCAGTTGGTGGAGTGCTTGTCTTGCATGCATAGGCTGTGGGTTTTATCCATAGCACCTCCTAGAACAGACACAGCAGCACACGCCTGTAACCCCAGGACTGAGCAGGTGGAGGCAGGAGGATTAAAGTTAAGGCTGGGGCTAGAGAGATGGCTGGAGGGTTGAAAGCTCTTGCTGTTCTTCCAGAGGCCCTGAGTTCAGTTCCCAGCACCAAGGTTGGGCAGCTCACAACCTCTTGTATCTCCTGCTCTAGGAGATCCACTTCCATCTTCAGGCCTCCAGAGGCACCTGCACATATGTACATGTATGTACACACAGACACAGACACATAAGTAAAAATCCTTTAAAAAATAAAAAAAAGTTGACGCGGTGGTGGTGCACGCCTGCAATCCCAGCACTCTGGGAGTTATAGGCAAGAGAGTCTCTGAATTTGAGGCGAGCCTAGTCTACATAGTGAGTCCAGGACAGCCAAGGCTACACAGAGAAACCCTGTCTTGGGGGAAAAAAAGAAGAGAGAGAGAGAGCGCAAGCGCTAGGTGTGGTGGTGCACACCTTTAACCCCAGCACCTGGGAAGCAGAGGCAGGCAGATCTCCGTGAGTTCCAAGCTAGCATGGTCTACAGAGCGAGTTCCAGGACAACCAAAGCTACACGGAAAAACCCTGTCTTGAAAACCCAAAAATAAATAAATAAATAAATAAATAAAGGAACAAACAAACAAACAAATATAAAAGAAAGGAAGAAAGCAAGAAGTTAAGGTCATCTTCATACAATAATTCAAAATCAGCCTGAGCTACATAAAATCTTGTTTTCGTCTGTCTGTCTATCTGTCTGTCTGTCTGTCTGTCTCTCTCTCTCTGTGTATAAATTTAGAGTATACGTAGTGTTTATATACAGCATGTGTAGTTACATAGTAAGATTTTCAGGAGGGTTGGTGTTGAGTACATTGAGCTCCTATGTATCCTGCACCCAGATTCCCCTAGTGTCAGCCTCTCACTAACCTGGTACCATCCTCCAAAGTGAGGGCTTTACACTGCCACAGCATCGCTGGATTCAAAGCCTTCTCTCAAACACGCTGGCAGGTGAGGAAGCCTGAGGCATGCTAGGCAAGCGATCTAGGACTGAGCTGCATCCCCAGCCTGGAGCTCCATTTGCCCACGCTGCTCCCTGTTCTGTGCGAGGAGCTGCATTTGGCCTCCAAAGTGTCTAAGACAGTTACTCGGCCTCCCTTTTTTTTTTTTTTTAATATTTTTATTTAATTTTTTAAATCTATGTGCATTGGTGTGAGGGTGTCAGCTCTTGGAGTTACAGACAGTTGTGAGCTGCCATGTGGGTGCTGAGAATTGAACCCAGGACCTTTGGAAGAGCAGACGGTGCTCTTAACCACTGAGCTAACTCTCCAGCCCTCAGCCTCCCTTTAATAACCACCTTCCCATCTCAAATTTATCTATACACATACATATAAAACAATATGTATACCATAGACTGTATATACAGTATGTATAGTAAAGCTGTAAAAACATATAAACAGCATTTTTCATTTTTGCAAAGTATCTCATGGTATGGGTTTGTACTATGATATTTTCTCACAACTGCACTGAGGTGAGAGATCTGGGGTAAAATGCTAGATGGCAAACCTTTTAAATTTTATTTTATTTTTTTCTGAGACAGGGTTTCTCTCTGTAGCATTGGCTGTCCTAGACTCACTTTGTAGACCAGGCTGGCCTCGAACTCATAGCAATCCACCTGCCTCTGCCTCCCAAGTGCTGGGCTTAAAGGTGTGTGCCACCACCGCCCGGCTTACCTTTTAGATCTTTTATTGTGCATGTTTATGATATGTGTATATTTGTATAACGTGTGTGTGTGTGTGTGTGTGTGTGTGTGTGTGTGTGTGTGTAGGCACGAGTGTGCCACAGCATCATGTGGCAGTCAGAGGGCCATCTCAAGTGCCAGTCTTCATCTTCCACCTTGCTTGACATGGGTCTCTTTGTTGTTTGCTGCTGTTGTTCACCATGCTAGCTGGCCTGCAAGCTTCAGGGGATCCCGCTGTCACCGCCCCCCATCTCTCTGTAGTGCTGTGGAATCTCAGACATGTGCTCCTACACCAGCTCTGCGTAGCTGCCAAGTCTCCAGGTTAGCACAGCCAAGCGCATTTCCCAGTGCGCCACCTCCCAGCTGGAACCGCTCTTTGCCACATGGCATCGGCAGCACCTAACTTCAGTCTGGCTTATGACTAGTGCTCGCAGAGTGAAGTGTGGCCACGTAGACTTCTCTACTCTAAACTTACTGTTTCCCTTTCTGTGCTCTATTTGTTAGAGGCCAGTTATCAAGTCTAGCCCACACTTCACAAGAGGGGCGTTAGGCTCCACCTCCTAGGGTAATTAATTTTGGTATCATTTTCATTGTAGGAACAGAAGCCCATCACTCTTTCTATGTTTTACAAAACTGATGGCTGAGAACATTCATCCACATGCCTGTCAGGTAAAAGGTAAATACAAAAAAAAAAGCATTATATTTACTATCTTAAAAATAGTTCTATAATATTTTTGCATGTATCATATGTGTGTGTATGTGCATGTTTGCATGTATATGGACATGTCTGTGCAGATGTGCACCCACATGCACACATGTAAAGCAGAGGTTAATATCAAGTATCTTTCTCCACCACTCTTCACTTTATCTATGAGGCAGGGTCTCTCACTGATTTGACTAGTCCAGTTAGCCAGCTTGCTCTGAGGATCCTGTCTGCTCCTAGGATTACAGTCAGGTTACTGTTCCCAACCTGGTTTTGGGGTGCTGGAGATCTGAACCCTGGTCCTCATGTTTGCACACAGAGTTTTTGTAATCACTTCTGAATGTTGTGTTCTTAGGTCATTTATTCAGCGAGCAACAGCGGACGCTCTACTCAATGAATTACATTGATAAGTGCTGGGAGATCTACACAGCCTACTGCAGACCAAGGGAAGCCCCGCCCTACGAGCTAACAATGAAGATGAGGTATTTCCTCTGGATGCTGAAAGTAAGCTTAATAACTCTGAGGATAGATACTGCCTTTGTGTTGACAGGCACTTTGATTTTAATTAAAATAAATTAATACTACGTCACTAAGGAGGTGAAGAGCTGGGCTGACCTTTCCTGGCCACCATGTGCTCACCTGTCTCCTTCCACAGGAGACAGTCAGTGACAGCAAAAGACTAGGGACCAGGCATGCCTTGTCTCACAGAACACGGGGAATGGAAGCCCGAGCCATGTGACATCTCCTGTGCACACGTGGCCATTGAGAGGAGAAGATAAATAGACTTAAAAAGTGTTTGTATTACATTGTATTTATTATTGACTCAGGGCGTGTGTCTTTGTGTGTGTGTCTGTGTGTATGTGTGTATGTGTGTGTGTGTGTCTGTGTGTTTTTGTGCCTATGTGTGTGTGTTGTCTAGAGCACTTCTTGCTTTTGCAGAGGATCTGAGTTTAGTTCTCAGAACCCACATGGCAACTCACAGTTGTCTGTAACTCCAGTTCCAAAGGATCTGATGTCTTCTCTTGAGCTCCTCCTTGGGCATCAGGCATGATTATGGTGCACATGCATACATGTAGGCAAAGCATGCATATACATAAAATAAAATAAACATAAAACATTTAAACATCTTTTTAGCTGGTTAGGACTGAACTGTCCCTTGGCTGTGGATTGCTTACCTAGGGCACACAAGCTCTGTGTTGAGTTTCCAGCACTGCAAAACAAATGGAAATTGTTGTTCAGCAAACAGTTGCTTTAAAATGTTATTAGCTTGGAAGCCAAGCATTGTTTAAATTCCTATAATCCCACTGGGCAGTGGTGGCGCACACCTTTAATCCCAGCACTTGGGAGGCAGAGGCAGGAAGATCACTGTGAGTTCAAGGCCATCCTGGTCTACAAAGTGAGTAAGTGAGTCCAGGACAGCCAAGGCTACACAGAGAAACCCTGTCTTGAAGAAGAAAGAAAGCAACAGCCATGGTCAGGTGTTGTTTTATGTTCTGCACAGCCATAGGTGGTTACAGTCTTTCCCACTGTGTCTCCTTCAGTGATGGTAGGATTCAACGGCTCATGTGGCCCCAGCCTGATGCTTTGCTTCCCACAAACCTTTACTTGTGGCCTTAGCAGCCCGCAATGGTCTCTCCTCAGTAGCCAACTAATATGTCCACTGTTTCACTAGAGACAGTACACTAATACCTTTTTATATCATTTCTCTTACATTAATTTTAACTTTTTTCTTTTTTTTTTTTTCTTTTTTTTTTTTTTTTTCCAGAGCTGAGGACCGAACCCAGGGCCTTGCGCTTGCTAGGCAAGCGCTCTACCACTGAGCTAAATCCCCAACCCCAATTTTAACTTTTTTCAACTCATGTATATATGTGTGTGCCTATGTGTGAGTATGTGCACATGGGTGCAGGTGCCCTTGAGGGCCACAGGACATGGGATCCTCTGGAACTGGAGACACAGGTGGCTGTGAGCCACTTCCTATGGATGCTGGCCAGCGAGCCCCAGGGATCCACCCTGCTCCACTTGCCTAGTGCTGGGATCATATGTGTTTACTGCCACACCAGCTTTTTACACAGATAGTAGGGACAGAACTCCCATCCTCACCTAGTGATTCTTATCTAAAGAAGGACATTCTGTGGGCCCCAGTCTGGCCTCAAACTTGCAATCCTCCTGCCTCAACCTCCTCAGTGCTGGGATTACAACTCCAACATAATCAGCTGGGAGGTACTGACTTCCGGTACATTTTGTTAAGGTATTATGTCGCTGTCGTTGACATTAGAATATACACCCATGGGTAATCACAGGCGTCTGTGTTGGTACTATCTCGGTACAGGATTTCAAGATGATAAACAAGGAGCTAACTGCAACCAAATTTATGACTGTGATAGCAGAGGATAACCCTTTCGTCTATGATGGGTCTGACAGCAACTTTGAACATGAGGTGTGTAAAACGTTACTACAAATGGTAGAGATCCAGTGTGAACTACATGTTTCCTATGAAGTACTTTATGTATAAAAAAGCGGGATACGTATATATGTGTGTGTATATATATATATATATACACACACACACAGTTGTCTGTTCAAAAATCAAAAATGCATATTAGAAAGAGGCTGGGGTGTGTGGCTCAGTTAGTAAAGTGCTTGCTGTAGAAACATGAAGACGTGAAAAGGCCATGTGTGGCTGGGGCATGCTTATAACACAGTGCTGGGGAGGTGGAGGCAGCAGGGTCCCTGGGCCTTGCTGGAGAGCCAGCCTAGCCGAGCTGGTGAACTCTAAACTAGTGAGAGACATCTTCTCAGAAAGCAACGAAGGGAGACACCTATTATCCACCTCCGGCCAGCCCACGCCCACATGCGTCACTGCGCATGTGTGTGGCACGCAGACAGAAGGAATAATAAGTGAATAAGGAGCTGCCAGTCAGTGCCAGAATAAATGAGACCGCCTTGTGTTTCTTCTCGCCGCAGCTGGTTTTCCTGGAATTCTTTGAGGCTCTCTTATGTTTCTCGCTCTGCTGCACTTTTGACCGGATGACCACCAGATCCTACACAAAGGTCCCATATGGTGACATTACAGCAAACCGATACAGCAGCACCCACACGATACTAAACCAGGTGACAGACAATGTAATAGAGTTTATAAAGCAAGGGATGACTCAAGCAGCGGTCGGGAGACTCTCATCAAAGCTGTCCGGGCCTTTAATTGTACTTCCGGGAGATAATTTAGGCCTGGAGAAGATGTACGTTGTCTTTCCCTGTTGGGAAGGGTGTGTGGCTTTGTTGTTTTGAGTCAGGGGAACTGTATTTCCTAGTCATGGCCACAGCACAGGGAAGGCTGGTATGCAAAACAGCTGGACAGATGAGAAGCAAGCTACCATGAGCTGCTCTGTCTAGTGCTGGAAGCCGAAAGCCCAGGGAGAGCAAACATACCATGAAAGAACTCACGGGTGTGCATGCAGCACTAAACGGGTCACTCACAGGGTGGACACCCTCAGTCACTGTGAAACCCTCTCAGAGCCGGGACCAGGATTTACAGGGAAAGGAGACTTTGGATCAAAATGAACCACACCAGATACTTAGTGAGGGTTTCGTGTTGTGGACTTGGGGCCACAGGAGACGTTCTAGGATCCCCTGAGCCCAGTAGCTAGGAGAAGCCGGGCATCGTGGCGCACGCCTTTAATCCCAGCACTAGGGAGGCAGAGGCGGGCGGATCGATGTGAGTTTGAGGCCAGCCTGGTCTACAAAGTGAGTCCAGGACAGCCCAGGCTAACACAGAGATCCTGTCTCGAAAAAACAAACAACAACAACAAAAAACAAACAAACCAATAGCTAGGAGAGTTTTATTAATTTATTTTGAGACAGGGTCTCACTCTGTAGGCCAGCTGGCTGAAACTCACAGAGCTCAGCCTGCTCAGCCTCCCCAGTGGCGGGGTTAAAGGTGTGTGCCACGGCACCCAGCTTGGAAGAATCTTCGGAGCTTCTCACGTGAGTTTTCTCACTGTTGGTCCAAGAGACAGCTCTCACTACTGAGCCTGTACCTTGGATGCCTATGGGAAACAGGGGCTTCGTGTTCTTTTCCGGCCCTCACTGCCTCGCACCTCAACCAGCTCTGTCTCCTTCAGTTTTTCCAACGCGTCAGAGAGCGGGCTGTGGGGTACCAGCTGGGTCTGGTGTTCTTCTCCAGGCAAGCGAGCACCCACCTTGCATCTGTCTACAGTCTGCAGGTGGCAGCAGTCGGTTTCATTATAGTTACAAGGTCACAAAGGAGCCAGGTGGCCCACACCTTTGATCCCAGCACTGGGGGAGGCAGAGGCAGGTGGATCCCTGTGAGTTAAAGACCAGCCTGGTCTACAAAGTGAGTCCAGGACAGCCAGGCTACACAGAGAAACCCTGTCTCTGGAGAAAAAAAAAACCAACCCAAAAAACACAGTAATGAAGGCAAATTAACCTTGTTTAAAGACAGAAGTGTAGCTTATAATCCTGGAAGCTTTAGCACTAGAATCTAATTATGTCCTCCTTGCTGCAGGATGCCACTTGGTGCCTTTATCTAACTTAACCGTTTCCCAATGGCCCATGTCTAAACACTGTAGTCAAATTAACAACTTACAAATGAATCTTGTGGGACACCTAAACCACAGCAGATGTCATTCTCATCACTTGGCAACATGGCGGGTGTGAATACGCCAGACTGGGGACGCCCACCACACCATCTGTCCATCTTCCCACGCAGTTTTCAGTGCATCACTCCCTGTAGTTTCTGTGTTGTCTGTAGAGTTCAGGGGTTAATTCCCTCCCCACTTGCTGGAAACTGGAAATTCACATGTCCCAATGTCATCACTGTTTCTTCCTGTGATGAAACTGGCTCTCAGAGATGGTCACCTTAACACACAGGAGAGCACAGCCCTTCCCTTCCCTTCACTACCGTAAGGGGGAGGGGGTTGCGGGGGGGGGGGGGGGCGCAAAGTGGAGCGATTTTTCTCCAAAAGTCGGCTGACTTCAACCCTTGCACCTGTCAGCTAAATGCGCATGCGCATGTGAAAAAAAAAAAAAAAGTCAGGAAGCCAAGGGAAAACTCCACCAGAGAGAAGTAGGGTAGCAATCACAAAGGCTTTGAAGGGTATACTCCTTGTGCTGGAGTGGAGAAGCCATATTGCAAGGGAGGAAGGCTACTAGATTGGAAATGCCCACAGAAGCCCATGTGTTAAAAAGGCTCAGTCACCAGTCTGGAAACAAAACCCATCTACCTGAATGCAACACTCTGGGAAAGGAAAAAAAAAAAAAACCTTTCAAAATTGAAGCCGAGGGGCTAGAGAGATGGCTCTGCGGCCCAGAGCACTCACTGTTCTTTTAGAGGGCCTGAGGCAGGCGGATCTCCATTAATTTGAGGCCAGCAAAGGCTACATAGTGAGACTTTGTCTCAAAAAGAAAATAAAAGAAAGAAGAAAGAAAGAAACCACTAGCAAATTGTGTGGAAGATGAGACTCTGGTATCCAGAGTTACCACATTATTGGATTCAAATTTTGTTTTAAACAACAAAAATAATGGGCAACCAGGCACAGTGACCCACGCCTTTAATCCCAGCACTCTGGAGGCAGAGGCAGGCAGATCTCTGTGAGTTTGAGGCCAGCCTGGTCTATAAAGCAAGTCTGGGACAGCCCGGGCTACACAGAGAAACCTTGTCTCAAAAAATCAAACCAAAGCAGAACATAAATCATAGGGCATAAAAAGAAAAGTATGTCACATTGAAAGGAAAAGGGTAAGCCTCCCTGACGTTTTTTAAAGAGATGAGGTGGCATACTCAAGACATGGGATTTAAGACAGTTATTTTAAAAATACCTTAGAGTGTTAAAGGAAGATAAGAGAAGGAAGTCTGGGGGCAACAAGGTGGTTCAGTGGTACAGGTGTTTGCCACTAAACCTGAGAGCCTGAGTTTGAACCCACGTGCTGGGAGGGGAGAACCTGTGTTCCTGCCCACCACAGTAAACAAACAAAATAAAAGGGAGAATAGTGACATATTTACAAAGTGGAAATATCAAGGCCGGGCATGGTGGCGCACACCTTTAATCCCAGCACTTGGGAGGCAGAGGCAGGCGGATCACTGTGAGTTTGAGGCCAGCCTGGTCTACAAAGGGAGTCCAGGACAACCAAGGCTACACAGAGAAACCCTATCTCGAAAAACCAAAAAGAAAAAAAGAAAAAAAAAAAGGAAATATCAATAAAGATGTAGAAATACTTTTATGAAAAGAAATTCTAGAGATAAAAATATATAAGAACTTATATGGGAAAACTCACAAGTAGAATTTAGAGGCAGATCTAAGTGAGTTGAAAACAGATGTTGGAAACAGACAACTGAAATTATTGAGTCTGAGGAAGAGAGAGATAAGAAAGAGTAAAAAGTGAACAGACATCATCAAATGGACCAATATGCATACTCTTAAAAGAGTAACAGAGACAGAGATGATTTGAAAAGCTTGTGACTGAAGACATCCCATATTTAATGAAAACGTTAAATATGAGCATCAGTGAGCTCCAAGCAGGATGACCCTAAGAGAATCATCCTGATTCATCATAGGCACACTACTAAAAGACAAAGCCTCCATAATATCAAGAGGTGACTTGTCACATTCATAGGAACTGTAGTAGGATTAGTACATTTATTTATTTATTTATTTATTTATTATTGTATATGAGCACTTTATCTGCAGAAGAGGGCATCAGATCATATTATAGATGGTTGTAAGCCACCATGTGGTTGCTAGGAATTGAACTTAGGACCTCTGGAGGAGCAGGCGGTGCTCTAAACCACTGAGCCATCTCTCCATCCCAGGATTAGTAAATTTAATTCCAGGAACTTTGGAATCCAGAAGATGATGGGAAATAATCTCTGTTCAAAAATACTGTAAGAAGTAACTCTTAAGTAAAAATTCCATATTCAAACAGCAAGATGGCTGTATTGGTACAGGCTCTTGCTACCAAGCTCACAGCCTGAGTTTAATCCCTGGAACCCACATGGTGGGTGATAAAGTAGTCAGCTATGTAAAGGGAGCAAATCCTATTGGCTATTCATGTCATGGTGGAACTTTAAAGTGGACGCAGAAACTGATAGAAAAACAAAACAAACAGGCAACCCTGAGCTGGGGATGTTGCCAGAGGGCACACTGCTTGCTCAGCATGCCTGAAGTCCCGGGCTCCCTCCCCAGCACTCTATATGTGTGGCATGGCGGTGCATGACTGTAATCCCAGCACTGAGGCGGTGGAGGCAGGAGGACCAGGAGTTCAGGCTCCTTCTCTGCCATGTGCTACATGAGATTCTGCATCGAGGGGAAGGGAATGCCTAATGTATGGTCACATCTACATAAAATTATAAAGTGCAAAGTGCTGTGGTAGAAAGCAGATCGTTTGCTGCCTGGGAATGGGGAGGGGCCGGACTGCTGAGTGAGGTCACGGGAGCTGGCTGTGATGAGCGTGTTCACTGTCCTGTCTGAGGTGACAGTTCCCGGATGTGGGGATACACACTCATACCCAGCTTGCTGTACATTAGCGACAGCTCATTAAAGGGCCGCGTGTGCATGCGTTCACTCGTGTACACGTACTCATGGGAACCCTGAGCTCACGTGCCTCTCCTCCCTCAGAGCGTCCACAGGAGCCCAAGTGCGATCACAAGCCATGACTCTGATGTTCACTTCAGCAGCAACAAATCATCGTCAGACAAAATAGGAGGCTTGCCTGAGGGGAAAATCAGGCAGTCAGAGGTCAGTGTCTTACAGCTCCCCATGTCCTGAGCACACGGTTGTAGCACCAGCCGCCACTCAGCAGCTGTTATGTGAGCAACACTTCCCTGTTTCTCGAGGCCAGCCCTACACGGTAATTCTCTCTCCCGCTGACCTGGTAGGTTGATACTGAGTAGAAAGCGGAGCCAGAGAATAACAGCAGCCCTCATTATCAGGGCTCTGCCAGGTGCCCAACACTTTCTAGGGGTCGACTCAAAGCCCCGGATGAACTGCAAAAAGGTTACATCCTCTATCACCCCTCTCTCCCTCTGTCTCTTTCCTCTCTTCTCTCTTCTTCTGTCTCTGTCTCTTTCTGGGGTACCCCTCCCCCCTTTCCTTCTCTCCCCCATGCTCATTTAATAAACTTCTCAATAAAAAAAACAAAAACAAAAACAAAACAAAACAAAACAAAAAAACCCAAAGTTCATTTTGGCCTGTGTTCACACATCCAGCGAGCGGTGGAGCTAAGGGCTTGGGCCTGGGCAGTTTGATTCTAGAGTCTGTTCTTGGCTTTGCGAGCCAGGCCCCTTCAGACTCCAAGGCTGTATGAGGGGGTGCGGTTGATTCAGAGATGGGGCGGGGAGCCAGGGGCGCAGAGCTTCTTCTAGCAGCCTTTGGCTTCCCTGTGGGCAAACCAGTTGGGAAACTCTCGGAAGCATCATGTCAGCATTTTAATTTTATATTTAATAAATAAGAGAATGATAAGAAGATAACAAGGTACCAGATGCTGACATTATGTCATAGAGGAGTTTATTAAATGAGCATGGGAGGAGGACAGGGGGGACGGGTACGAGAAAGAGGGGGGGGAGGGAGAAAAGGATAGAGATCGAGACAGAGGAAGAGAGAAAGGGGGCAGGGGATAAGAGAGAGAGCCACCAGGAGGGTCGTCCTTTTATATGGCCCTGGGCAGGGTCCCGCCCCCGTGGCAGGTAGGCCATGACGTCACAGGCAGGCAGACTGAAACAGAATTCTAACACAGAGATGTCAGTGAGTGAGACTGAGGGTGGAGAGCAGGGCTCAGGATGGGGCGCTGTGGAGTGAAAGAGTAGGCAAAGGTGAGTCCCCGAGGTTTGGCTTGAGTGACTAAAAGAAGAAGGAGTTGCAATTTAGTACAGTGTTGAAGGTCAGAATCCTCAGGGCCTCACCATAGCCTGGGTTATAGTATTGAGTTGGAGGCCAGCCTTGGCTACCAGGGAGAGAGCAAACAAATGAAATCAAGACGCTACAGGGCATGTGGTGCGTATCTGTAAGCCTAGCACTCTGCAAACCACAGCAAGAGAGCTGCAAGTCTAGGCTTAGGGGACACGATCCCTAAACACAACAAAAGCGGAAGAGGAAGAGCCCCCTGCATAGTTATAACCCAGAAGACTAGTGTTAGTTTATTTTTTTAGATGAATATGCTAATTACTCTGATTTATTTTTTAATGTATTATATATTGTATATTTCTTTATTTTAATTGAAGAATAAAATCATTCATATTACATCTCAATTCCTATCCCATCCCGTGCCTCCTCCCATTCCTCTCTCCCTTCCACTTTCACCCCATTCCCCTTCCCTATGACTGTGACTGAGGGGGACCTCCTCCCCTTGAATATGATGCTAGGGTATCAAGTCTCTTCTTGGTAGTCTGCTGTCCTTCCTCTGAGTGCCATTGGGCCTCCCCATCAAGGGAACATCGCCAAATATGGGGCACCAGAGTTCGTGTGAAAGTCAGTCCCCAGCTGGTGTTAGTTTATAATGCAGCTGAATAACATTTTCTTTGTGTGTGTGTGTGTGTGTGTGTGTGTGTTTTTAAAGCACAAGCTCAAGAATTCCATGAGTGAGGACAAAGTCTCCAAAATGAATCTCAAGTCTCAAGGAAGAGGACTGGTGTTCATGTCTCTACATGGTGAGGGCTCCACCTGGAGAACCTGCCCCTTCACAACGCCTTGCTCCTAAGTCACACACACCCGGAACTTCACAGCATCCTTTGGCTTCTGGGAGGCAGGGAGCCACACTCAGGGTTGAACCGTGAGCTTCACATGACCTGGACTAGGACTCTTACCTCCAAGCTACAGGCCCAGCCGTGCCCTTCTGGTCCAGCTGTTTTCCCACCTCCTTGGGCCTGAGAAGCTCCCTCTCAGCTGCACTGCAGGCCGCACCCACGGCAGTCAGCTTTTCTCTCTAGCCGGTCTTATCCCATTCCCTCTCTGAGACTGAGTCTATGCAGCCCAGGCTGGCCTGGAACTCACTCTGTAGACCAAGCTGGCCTTAGACTCACAGAGATCCACCTGCTTCTGGCTCCTGAGTGCTGGGATTAAGGGCGTGCACCATTATGCATCCCTGTCCCCTTTTTTTGTTTGTTTGTTTGTTTGTTTGCCTTCCTGCTTGCGCTGTCTCTGTCTCTGTCTCTCTGTCTGTCTCTGTCTGTCTGTCTCTCTCTCTCTCTCTCCTTTCTTGAGTTTCGTGTATCCCAGGCCAGCCTGTAACTTGATAGGTAGCTAAGGATGACCATGAACTCCTGACCCTCGCTGCCTCCATCTCTCAAGTGCTAGGAGAATAGGCATACGCCATTTGCCTGCTTTATGTGGCAAAGGGGATCCACCCAGGCAAGCACTCTCCTGACTGCGCCACACCCCAGGGCCCTCTCTTTCATTTCAGTCTTCAAGTTAAAACAACAAATACTTTTATTCAGTACCTCAGAGTGCTACGGATATCACCATCCTCTTTTTTTCCAGGGAAAAAAGGATCCTCTCTCCTCACCTACCCTTCTTCCTGAGCTTCCAGCCTCCTCCTCCTCCTCTTCCTTCTCCCCCTCCTTCTCCACTAGGTTCTGCGCTACTGTGTTAGCCCAGGACTAGGGCTTTTCTTCCACTGTGTTACTGACCCACTTTCCAGCAGTGTGCACCGATGCTACATGCCGCAGGTGTGCTCGGTTTTGTCCAGTAAATGTTCCCCTCGAAAGCCCACAGCTGTCTCTGCATTTGCTGACAGGAGCCTGCAGTGTCTCCTCCCCTGCTCCCCCTTAGCTCATGTTGCCCAGCTGCTGCTGGTCCTAGTGGGTGGCTGCTGTGTTTGCTTCCATCTGTCCTGTCCTCTCAGTGTTCAGGAGGGAGCAGCCTCCGGGAATGTGCCCCCCAGGCTTCACACCCTCCCTGTTTCCTTGGCCTTTAAGGCGATTCAAAGAGGTCAGCAAATGTTCCAACTGCGGTGGCCATCTTCCTCTCCCCGGACAGTAGTGAAAACCTTCCCCAGATTGAGACATGCAGTCCCCATAGCAGTGCTATAAAGAGAGACCTAACTCATGGCTTTTTAAAGTGTTAATCTTGTATTTATTTCATGTATGCCTGTAGGCACTTGTATGTGTAGGAATGAGTGTACCAGTGTGTTTGTGCAGAGAGAGGGGACAGCATGGCTCTCTCCTTCCATGTGGGTCCCAGGGTTGTCTGTTGGTGGCAAGCATCTTTACCCTTGTCATAGCTACTCTTTCTTCTTTCTTTCTCTCTTGTTTTGACAGTGTCTCTGCTTTGTACTGTTGATACTATTTGTTGGCAATTGGTCTTTAGCTGTAGCTGTACCTTGCTTTGCCTTGGACCTCTGGCCCTTTTACAGTGACAGAATGACCACTGTGTGTCAGCTACTGCGCCTATGGCCACTGGTTTGTCTGCTGTCAAAGCCAATCCCTGGGCCCACCAAATCCCACTTCATCTGATGACCTCATCTGCACGGCAGTGACTTCCTGTCTTCCAGCTCGGCTCCTCAGTTGAGTGGGAACATACGAAGCAGTCATTCCTCATTTTCAGACTTTAACAATTGGAGCCCTGGGTTGCATAAAATCCCATCCTCTGCCTTTTATTTCTGGTTCTGAGGATGGAATCAGGCTGTCACATGTGCTAACAAGTGCTTACCCACTGCACTGACTACACGGCCAGCACCAACTCTTTAAAGGTTCAGATTTGCCCAGTGACTAACAAATTAGGATTGCCTCAAGGGTTACAAAACTTGCCAGGTACGGTGAGGCACACTTGTGATCTCAGCACTGGATAGGTGGAGGCAAGAGAACCAGGGGTTCAAGGTCCTTGCCAGCAACACAGTGAGTTTGCAAGCAGCCTGGCCTACAGAACTCTGTCCCAAAATCACACACACACATACACACACACACAAAGCATG
Organism: Acomys minous; assembly: GCF_964271855.1. NCBI lineage: Eukaryota > Metazoa > Chordata > Mammalia > Rodentia > Muridae > Acomys > Acomys minous. Next base: position 65,184,927 of record NC_140498.1, on the reverse strand, counting down.
GTGATCTGGAAGAACTAGCTATTTAGTTCAGAAAGAGTGGGGCCAGGCATGGTGCCACATGCCTTTAATCCCAGCATTTAGGAGGCAGAGTCAGGTGAATCTCTGCCAGTTTGAGGCCAGCCTGGTCTACAGAGCAAGTCCGGGACAGTCAAAGCTAACACAGAGAGACCCTGTCTTGAAAAACAAAAAGAAAGAAAGAAAGAAAGAAAGAAAGAAAGAAAGAAAGAAAGAAAGAAAGAAAGTTGGCTCCAGCCAGGCGTGGTGATGCATGCTTTTAATCCCAGATTCAGGGAGGCAGGGTAGGCAGATCACTGTGAGTTCAGGACAGCCAAGGCTACACAGAGAAACCCTGTCTTAAAAAGCCAAAAAAAAAAAAAAAGTGTTGGCTCCTGGGAAGTATTTGGCGCCCAGGTCTCTAGAAGCCAGGGCGCACTCAGAAACAACACTGTTCTTCCTTTAACTGCACCCAGAGCCTGAGTAAGTAGGGAACAGATGGTGGTACGTACTGGCCGCAGATGTCCCAACGCTGGCCTGGCTGAGGCTGCAGGTGCCACTAGGAAGTCTGTCACAGTTGTGCCCGTCCAGCCCCATTCACTTCGTGAAGGGTGACAAGTACCACTTGAGACCACAGACTTCTCCTTACATGTTTAACAAGTGTGAGGAAATCACAAAATAGTGCTAATTTGGAAGGCCTTAATTTCAATGGATAATACCAAAAAAGACATTTATGTTGGCAAAAGAATACATTGTTATTCTTAAATCACAAAATAATTTCATAAATATGTAATTTATTAATTTATAGCTTCAAATACGACATTTGAGCCGGGCATGGTGGCGCATGCCTGTAATCCCAGCACTCGGGAGGCAGAGGCAGGCGGATCGCTGTGAGTTCGAGGCCAGCCTGGTCTACAAAGTGAGTCCAGGACGGCCAAGGCTACACAGAGAGACCTTGTCTCGAAAAACCAAAAAAAAAAAAAAAAAAAAAAAGGCATTTGGTGCCAAATCAGGGACTGGGAAGGATTTAGAAAGTCTCAAAAGTCAATGTAAAAAAATGACACATTACCACACATTGATGAAGGCTTTCTTTTTGTTTGTTTGTTTGTTTGTTTGTTTGTTTTGGCTGGGTTTTTTGAGACAAGGTTTCTCTGTGTAGCCCTGGCTGTCCTGGACTCACTTCGTAGACCAGGCTGGCCTGCCTCTGCCTCCCCAGTGCTGGGATTACAGGCGTGGACCACCGTGCCAGGCTTGATGAAGACATTCTTATTAAAGGGTCAGGGGAGCTGCAGAGATGGCTCTTTGGTTAAAAGCACACATTTCAAGGTTGGAGACATGCATGGCTCAGTGGGGAAGAGCACCTGTTGCTCTTACAAAGGATCCAGGTTTGAATCCCAGAATCCACTAGCTCGCAATCATCTGTAACTCCAGTTCCAGGGAATCCAGTGCCCTCTTCTGACCTCTGCAGGCAACAAACTCTCGTGTAGCATAACATACGTATATTCAGACAAATCACTCACACGTAAAATCAAATGAACAAATATAATAAAAAATTAAATCTTTATAAAATGTAAAGAACACGTTTCTCTGCCATTGGACCAGAGCTGAATTCCGAATACAGCTGCCTGCAGCCCCACCTCCAGTGGCTTTAGCTCTCTTCTGTACTCAGGGCACCCGCACACATGCCTCTCCCTTGTTTACACAGTTTTAAAAACAAAAGGTTGGCATAGTGGTGCATAGGGTTAATCCCCCAGCACTTGGGTGCCAGGGGCAGGTGGATCCCTGTGAGTTCGAGGCCAGCTAGAGCTACACAGTGAGACCCTGTCTCAAACAAAACAAAACAACAACAACAAAACATTTGTGCTTTTCAAGAAAAAGAAAGTCTTGTGGGAGATGGCTGAAGAGCAGGGTTGACCATCAGCCCCGGGCCGCTGTGCACTTGCTCCTCTCCCAGTTGCATTTTGCGGTTTCCTCAATCCTCACAGGCTGCAGAGCCCCAGCATCACCACAGCTCACAGAAGACGGCACACACACCGTACTGACATTTACTCTGATTACTCCATTGCAGATAAATATGAAAAATCCAAAGATGAACAGAAAGAGAAACTCAACATATGGGTGAACAACCTCTACGTCTTCTTTGTGAATGTGCTCTTCAGCGCCTACAAACACGAGGAGATGCTCAAGGAGAAAGTGAAGGAAATCCGGCTCCAGGAAGCAGTGCTGGCTCAGCAGAGGCAGCTGGAGGATGAAGAGCTAGAAGCCAGGTAGGGCAAGGTCTCCACCTTCTCCACGCTGTGTGCTCAGCTTTCTTTCCTGTCTGCAGGAGCTACCCAAAGCAGAAGGGCCATAGGCTACAGTGAAGGACACGATGATGTCCTAGGACCACAGGCTACAGTGAAGCACACACTGTCCTTGTCTCTGAAGGCACAAACAGAAGGTGGCTGGAGATGGAGCTCAGTGGTAGATGCTTGTGTACCATGTGTGAAACTTGGGCTTGGGCCCTAAGATGGGAAAAAGATTCAACACACACAGAGATGCACACACAGACACAGGAGTGCATGCAGATAGAGCACGCGAATACATAAAAAATACCCTCTAACTATTTCAGTGGTTATATTTAATCCACTACCATATCAACAAAAGACACAAACACCTGATAGGGGTTTTTGTTTTTTCAAGACAGGGTTTCTCTCCGTAGCCCTGGCTGGCTGGCCTTGAACATCTGATAAATTTTTAATAAGCCTATTTCACCTGAGGCTGGGCAGATGCTAACCTCCTAAACTATCTCGTTATCTCCCAGTCCCCCATCCCATGCTATTTGCTCTAATCATTTCTATCTGGCCTACTTCCCGCCCAAAATCATATAAACCCATGGCTCTCCAGCCATGCTGGGCCTCAGAGGAGGCTCCTTTGCGTCACGTGGCCATGTGAGCCTCTCCATAACCCATGGTGGTCTCACTTCCTTCTTTCCTCCTCCTCTTCCTCCTCCTCCTCCTCTTCTTCTTCTTCTTCTTCTTCTTCTTCTTCTTCTTCTTCTTCTTCTTCTTCTTCTCTCTCTCTCTCTCTCTCTCTCTCTCTCTCTCTCTCTCTCTCTCTCTCTCTCTCTCTCTCTCTCTCTCTGTCTCTCTCTGTCTCTCCTGACCCCAAGCCCGTGAACCTTAGCTCCACCCACCTCACTCCTGCCCTTCCCAGGTGTGTATAGGCCTTCCATTTAGTCAATCAGGGATCATTTCGGAGGCAAGGTTACACACATTACTTGGAGTATGAGATAGTCTGCTTGTAAAAGACAGTAAGCAGACCTCAGGGAGCAAAATAATTAACAATTAATACAAAGCACCAGACCATGTGGTAACAATTTTTGCCTGTTTTTTTTTTTTTTTTTTTTTTGACACAGGGTATCACTGTGTAGCCTTGGCTGTCCTGGACTTACTCTGTAGACCAGGCTGGCCTCAAACTCACAGAGATCCACCTGTCTTTGCCTCCCAAGTGCTGGGATTAAAGGCGTGGGCCACCACACACATCTAGCTACCATTTAATTTTTTGAAAAATAAAAATAAATATTCAAAACTGGTTTCGGGTTTCCACGGGGGAAAACAGCTATTTTCTCACTGTGCTCCCCAGGCTGAGCATCCTCCGGGAAGAAGAGGCCAAGAGACAAGACTTTGATGTTGACATCACTGTGCTCAAGGAGCCGATGGAGGCTCCATCCTCACTGCTGCTCACACCCAGCCCTCCTAAAGAGGACGTGGTCTCCACCCAGAGTAGCAAGACCAGCCCTGGCAAGAAGAAGAAGAAGTGAAGGTACTGGGTTTCATGGTTGAGCTGCAAGGACAAGCAGACATAAAAGCTGTGACCAATGTCCCATTCAATAAAGTGTTTGCATTTAGTTTCTGACCTGAGTCTCTGAGATGTTCTATCTTGGCCCACGTAGTAAGTTTCTTGTATGGCTGCATTTGCAAAAACCAAACTGAATGAGCAGACATGCACATGTTAGTAAATGTGTATTCACATATTTTTCTGTAAACCAAATTAAGCTGGGCATAGAGGCACATCCCAGCACTCAAGAGACACAGGCAAAAAACAACTGCAAATTCAAGGCCAGCCAGACCGACATAGTGAGACCCTGTCTCAAAAAACAAAAATAGGGGTTAGAGAGATAGCTTCGTGCTTAAGAGCATCTGCTGCTTTGACAGAGGATCTAAGTTTGGTTCTCAGCATTCACACTGGGGCAGCTTAGAATAGACTGTAACTCTAGCTCTAAAAGATCTGGCACCATCTTCTGGACTTTGTGCATACTAGTAACTTGTACACACACAAGATAATCGCTAAATAAAAATGTAGGTGGACAGCGATAGAGGAAGACATCCAAGAGCTACTTGGACGTCCATGTGAGCATGCATAGGTATGCACACCCATACACATGCAGAAACATGCAAACACGCCTCACTCATGTGCACAGACACACATCCATGCACCATAAACACACACACACACACACACACACACACACAGGAATATAGAAAGACAATGTTGACCTCTGGTCTTCACACTCATACACACATGCATGCTTGCATACCTGCATAAACATAAACACATACACGTAAGTATAACACACACACACAGTAAGTATTACACATTTGAATCTACATATTAGCCTTGCAAAACTGGCAGTTATCATCTTGACCAGAGAAACAAAAAAACCTGAAATTAGCAAAATAAGGAAACAACTAAAAGTTTGCGTTAATACACAGACTCTGGAGCCAGAACGCAACAAAGAATAAATGCTGACTGCAACAAACACATGCCATCCTGCTGACAACCGTCATCTAATTGAGACTTTTTAAGGAACACACACAGAGAAAAGTCCACTGTGGTGGGGGGTGGGGGGTTCTAAAGACCAGTCTTCTTTTTTTTTTTTTTTTTTTTTTGGTTTCCGAGACAGGATTTCTCTGTGTAGCCTTGGCTGTCCTGAACTCTCTCTATAGCCAGGCTGGCCTTTAACTCACAGTGATGCTCCTGCCTTTGCCTCCCGAGTGCTGGGATTAAAGGTGTGCACCACCACCCGCCTAAGACCGAAGTCTTAAGGTATGCACAGGCAGAAAAAATCATAAGGGAAACCGTGAGTTATTTAGAACCAAGAAACAAGGAAAACAATACAAATTGGTGAAGCTGTTTCCTCAAGCAATAGGTCTGTGGAGGTTACGACAGAACAGAAGGCAGAGGACTGGACTGCTTTGGGGACTGGGGAAATAAGTGTGCTTTTCCGACCACTTAGCTAATTTTCTCACAGGCCCTGGGCTGTCACCTCATCTGTGAAGGGACACAGGGTGTTGTGGCTCTTGGGGGGCTGAGGACAAAGAGGAACAATGTCTGGTTAGACTACCCCAGAGTGATTTCATTGGCTTCAGGCATGATCTGCATAATGGAGGTACTCAAAGTGAGTCAAATCTAGCAAATCTCAGTGCTTTGGTGTTCTATGGACAGGTAGGCCCCAGCACTGAGCATCCCAAGCTGTCAGAATACTGTTAGGTTTTGTTTTTGTTTTTCAAGACAAGGTTTCTCTGTGAAGTCATGGCTGTCCTAGACTCTCTTTGTAGACCAGGCTGGCCTCAAACTCGAACTTACAAGTGATCCGCCTGCCTCTGTCTCCCAAGTGCTAGGATTAAAGGCGTGTGCCACCATGCCTGGCCGAGTTTTTAAGACTTTTATTTTTAAGTTGTGTGTGTGTGTGCATGCGTGTATATGTGAGTACACATACCCGAGGAGACCAAAAGAGGGCATCAGGGCCCCTAGAGCAGGGCTCTCAACCTGTGGGTTATGACTTCTTTGTGGGTAGACTGACCCTTTCACAGGGGCCATATATCAGATATTTACATTATGATCCATAACAGCAGCAAAGTTATAGTTATGAAGTAGCAACAACAATAATTTTAGCTGGCAGCCGGGCATGGTAGCACACACCTTTAATCCCAGCACTCAGGAGACAGAGGCAGGCAGATTTCTGTGTTTTCAAGGCCGGCCTGGTCTACAAAGTATGTCCAGGACAATCAAGGCTACACAGAGAAACCCTGTCTCAAAAAAACAAAAACAAAAACAAAAATAATTTTACGGTTGGAGGTCACCACAACATGAGGAACTAGATGATGGTGATGATGATGATGATGGTATAAGGTTCGCAGCATCAGGAAGCTTGAGAGCCACTGGCCTAGAGCTTAGCTTGAGTTACAGGACGTTGTTAGCAGCTGAGAACTGAACCTATGTCCTCTGCAAATGCTGAGCCTCTCTCTGGACTCTGACTGTGAGTTTTGAGCCCCACCAGCCAGTGCAGTCAAACAACCAGCAACAGAAGACTCAATAGGAAACCAGAATTAAAAAAAAAAAATTTAACAATTTATTGTCTTATTTCCCAGTAAAATATCTACATAATGTCAGAAGAATGGAATGATATTCAGCTGATTACCTTCAATTAATTCCACATAAATATTTAACACCTAAAAACCTCAGGGGATCATCAGTCAAGTAGAAATGTGATTTTTTTCAGAGCAGGTATTGCTTTACTGTTGTCGCTGACCCAGTCACTATCATGAGCAGTAAGTTGTGATGGTAAACCGAAGGTTTGTTGAGGTTTGGAGAGATGTTTTGGTCATTAGAGTCAATCCAAGAAGAAGATGTTATTGAACTGCGTGGCGCAGAGTTTTTTCACCTCTTCTGCAGAGAGAACAGAAAACAGTGTCAGGGGACACAGCTCCTTGCCTTAAAGACTGGATAGTATGAGCAGGACCTTCAGTTCTCTGGGGATAAAGACAGGAAATAGGTAAACGTCTGTGTAAGCAACATCAACGACCAACCAATAGAGAAGCAGCTGGGGAAACTCCTGAGACCTTGATGTTTTCCAACACATTAGAAATAGCACTTGCTAGCCGGGCATGGTGGCGCACGCCTTTAATCCCAGCACTCAGGAGGCAGAGGCAAGTGGATCGCTATCAGTTCAAGGCCAGCCTGGTCTACAAAGTGAGTCCAGGAGAGCCAAGGCTACACAGAGAAACCTTGTCTTGAAAAAACAACAAGGGGCTGGAGAGGTGGCTCAATGGTTAAGAGCACTGCCTGCTCTTCCAAAGGACTCGGGTTCAATTCCCAGCACCCAGCTCACAACTGTCTGTAACTCTGAGATCTGACATCCCTACACCAAACCACATAAATTCAAAATTAAATAAAGTATTTTAAAAAAACAACAACAAAAATAACAAAAGACAAAAACAAAAACAAAAATTAAAAAAAAAGAAAGAAATAGCACTTGTTTGGGTCTGAGCGTTGCAAGTGTGGCTCTTGAGAAGCTGGTGGGATGCACAAAAACTCTGGCTACAGTCTTGAGATATAAATCAAGTGCTTCACAAAGATTTCACTAAATTCACACTTTAATTTCTGTGGTACTAAGTATGGAGCCCAGGGCCTTGAGGATGCTAGGAAATGCTGTGCCACTGAGCCACACACCCCCTCCTCCCATGCTGTGCCACTGAGCCACACACCCCCTCCTCCCATGCTGTGCCACTGAGCCACACCCCCTCCTCCCACGCTGTGCCACTGAGCCACACCCCCTCCTCCCATGCTGTGCCACTGAGCCACACACCCCCTCCTCCCACGCTGTGCCACTGAGCCACACACCCCCTCCTCCCACGCTGTGCCACTGAGCCACACACCCCCTCCTCCCATGCTGTGCCACTGAGCCACACCCCCTCCCCCCATGCTGTGCCACTGAGCCACACCCCCTCCTCCCATGCTGTGCCACTGAGCCACACCCCCTCCTCCCACGCTGTGCCACTGAGCCACACCCCCTCCTCCCACGCTGTGCCACTGAGCCACACACCCCCTCTCCCCATGCTGTGCCACTGAGCCACACCCCCTCCTCCCACGCTGTGCCACTGAGCCACACACCCCCTCTCCCCATGCTGTGCCACTGAGCCACACACCCCCTCCTCCCACGCTGTGCCACTGAGCCACACACCCCGTTCCTCCCAAGTCCACCTTTTACTTCAGGCGCATACTAACTGATGCTCTTCGTGTACACAAATACTAATGCAAATGAAGATATAAAATGTAGCCAGGCATAGTGGCTCATGCCTGTAACCACAGCCTTTAGGAAAAAGGCAGGAGACTGGGTTGTAGGTTCAAGGTTGGGCTGGTCTACCAAGCAAGTTTCAGGCCAGCCAGCCAATCTTGTCTCAAAAACAAACAAACAAACAAACAAAAAATAAAAACCCCAAATCCCCAAAACAGACAGACAAAAGGATGCTCCTTTATGATGCTCCTTGTGTCATGTCCTCTGCTGTTAGCTCCACTCTATAGTGAGCAGCAGAGAGGCCCAACCGTGAGGACAGTGACACCCTTTCTCCAGGACAACGTTCACTAGGAACCACAAAGTGGCTGCTGCATCACACTGTCCAGACCAACCCCACTTTGATGGGAAGGCAGAAAGAAACTGTCTGCATTCTTCTGCTTGTGTACAGAGGGTGACAGCTAGAAGTGCCATGTGACTCTGGCAGCCTGAACAGAGACCCTTGTTGTCATCACAGGATCTATGAAAGGACACTTGTACACAGTGTGTACAGCTATGGATTGTTTGTTGATTTATTTTTCTTTTTGTAGAGCTTTAGGAAGCAATTTTCTTTTAGGCACTATTAAGTTTCTCACTCGCGAGGTAGAGGCAGGCAGATCTCTGTGAGTTCGAGGCCAGCCTGGTCTGCAAAGTGAGTCCAGGACAGTCAAGGCTACACAGAGAGACCCTGTCTCGAAAAAAGAAAAACAAACTTTCCCACACTACAGGAGAAATAAAAGCACAGAGGATCCAATTTGGTTCTCCGCACCCACAGGGCAGCCTACAACTGTTTCTGTCTTTTTTTATTTTTTATTTTTATTTTTATTTTTTTTAGTTTTTCGAGACAGGGTCTCTCTGTGTAGCCTTGGCTGTCCTGGACTCACTTTGTAGACCAGGCTGGCCTCGAACTCACAGCGATCTGCCTGCCTCTGCCTCCCGAGTGCTGGGATTAAAGGCATGCGCCACCACCGCCCGGCTCTACAACTGTCTTTAACAGCACTTCCTTCTTCTGCCTTCCTCAGGGACCAGGCACACACATATATGCAGGTAAAACACCCATACACTTAAAATAAAAAAATCTAAAAGCCCCAAATACATAAAATGGAAGCATCTGCTTAGATCTTAGCAGTCATGTTCTGGTTTTTTGTTTGTTTTCTTCCTTCTTTTTGCAGTACTACAGACTGACTTCAGGTCCCCAAACATGCTAGGCAGGCGCTCTAGTAATGGGCTACATCCCTAACCCATTCCCTGGCCCCCATCCTACCCTACCTTTTTAAAAAAGATTTATTTATTAATTATTATTATCATGTATACAGTGCTCTGCCTGCATTACACCTGCAGGCCAGAAGAGGCACCAGATCTCATTATAGATGGCTGTGAACCACCATGTGGATGCTGGGAATTGAACTCAGGGTCTCTGGAAGAGCAGTCGGTGCTCTTACCCTCTCCAGCTCCTTTTCCTCGCTTTTTAATTTTGAGATAGAGACTCCATAAATTGCCTCTGTAGACTCTGAGTTTCTAATCCTCCTGCATGAGGCTCTTGGAAAGCTGGGATCACAGGCCAGGGGTTTGCTTGGTGTTGCCTGCAAGGGTGGTTGTGAGCTGCCCCATGTGGAGTCCAGACACGACCTGCGTGCTCTACAAGAGTGGCAGAAGCTCTTATCTCTGGAGCGGCCTCTTAGCCCTTATTTATTTACTTTTTAATATTGATTTTTATTTTATGTGAATGTGTTTTGCCAGCATGCATGTACATGCACCACATGTGTGCCTGGTGCCTTAGAGGACAGAAGAGCGTATCAGATCCCATGGAAGTGGAGTTCCGGATGAGTGTAAGCCATTGTGTGGGTGCTGGAACCAACCTGGGTCTTAACTCCTGAGCTCCAGCTCCCCAATTTATTTACTTTTTAAAAAAACATTCATATTTACTTGTGTGTGTACATGTGTTGGGATGGGGCATGCATGCATGTGCCATGGTACATGTGTGAAGGTCAGAGGACAACTTGTGTGCCTCAGGAATCAAATTTATGTCATCAAGTCTGGCAGCACGTCCTTGTGGCCCTAAGCCATTTCACAGGCCCCATTTACTTTTTCTGAGACAGGGTCTCACGTAGCCCAGGCTGACTTCAAACTCAGTATGTCACGGAGGATAATCCTGCACTCCTGGTCCTCCTGCCTCAGCCGGAATTACAGGTGTGCACCACCATGTGCAGGCTCTATACTGTTTCTGAATACAGAGAAAAGAGCATTTGGAAACATCAGTGGCGTTAAGACTCTACTGAAATACCGCGTCCCACTTGCCGTTGACTTCGATCAGGTTTGCATTCTTTTGGTTGAGAATCACATACAGCTCCCGCTGGTCCGACTTCTTCCCAACAACCCAGTAATCACTCATGGCTTTCACGATGATCTCTTCATCTTCATCTGCTCTGTAAGAAAGTTCCAGAATGGGATAGTTTTGTGTGCATGGCTATACTGTGAGGAGAAAAAGAATTCAAAATAAGAAATGGCACTAAGTTGTTGTCATAGTCAAGGAGTCAGGTGGGAATGAAAGGCAACTTGTGTGACGTGGAAACCGCGCCCTCGAGTGGGACAAGCCGGAAGCCTCTGAGAGGAAACGATTTGGCTGGGCATACTAGCGTATGTCTATAACCCTGGGAAGGCTGAGGCAGGGGAATCGTGAGTTTAAGTACCACCTAGGCTATAGAGTGAACCCTATGTAAACAAATACAATAAAAAGATAAGTACAATCCCTTTAAATCTGCTCTCAGAAAGACAACACCTACTTTGAGAAGTTGTTAGAATTACCTGGTAAAGTCACTGTTGATGTCACCTAGAATCTTCATGAGGTCTGGATGGACAGATGTAAGGGACACGCTGGGTGTTTTCCTCATGTGAATTGTACTTTTCTCTGCTAAATTCATGTGGTTGAAATAGATAAACTTAAACTGGGGTTCTTTTTCAGACCTGTACAAAACATGACATTGAGACAGTAACAATTTGAAAGAATAATTAGCCAAACTGCAGAGCCACAGTGTGAAAACTTTCAAAGTGGACAAGGGCAGCCTTCATTACATAGGACCTTGTCTCAAAAACAAACAAACAAACAAAACGACCTCTCACAATAAAAAACCCAAGAGAATCTCATGAACACAAAATACGCAAACTCCAACTGTACAGCAAGGCCGGCGTGTAGACGCAGAAGGAAAGGCGCTTGCCACCAAGCCTGAAGACCTGAGTCGGAACCCAGGATCCATATGGAAGGAGAGCGCCAACCCCTGCAAACTGCCCTCTGACCTAGACACACACAATACATAAATGTAATTAAACAACTATATAGAAGTCTTGTACTTTTACCTGGGCGTGGTGGCGCACGCCGTTAATCCCCAGCACTCAGGAGGCAGAGGCAGGTGGATCATTGTGAGTTCAAGGCCAGCCTGGTCTACAAAGTGAATCCAGGACAGCCAAGGCTACACAGAAAGACCCTGTCTCAAAAAACAAAAAACAAAACAAAACAAAAAGGCTTGTACTTTCAATGGCTGGGCATTCAATCAAGAAACTCAGTTGTTATCTGTAACAATTATTCATCCAATAATATTGATATCTAATACGATAGGATTTTCCAGAGAGCTGAAGTCTACTTCTTTTTTGTTTTATTTTTTTTGAGACAAGGTTTATCTATGTAGCCACGCCTGTCATGGAACTCACTCTGAAGACCAGGCTAGCCTTGAAGTCTACTTCTTAGCCAAAAATTTTTTCCGTAGCCAGCATAAAGCAAGCACTTGGGAGGCAGAGACAGGCGGATCTCATGAATTCGAGGCCAGGCTGGTTTACAGCCAAGGCTACACAGAGAGACTCTTTTAAAAAGTCCCCACCCACCTCAATAGTGTGTGTGTGTGTGTGTGTGTGTGTGTGTGTGTGTTTGTTTCTTCCCTGCTCCATTCTAAATAAAGGTATATTGCCCATGAAGTCCGATTTATTTACTGCCTGTTCCGTTACACAAAGACTCTGCTGACCCCGGTTAGGAGAGTAAGTTTCATTGCTCTCCAGTGCTGGGGTGAACGTGTGCTCCATGAAGTGCCTAGCACCGTGGCTGCAGCGTACTGTGCAACCTTCCCACGGTCCTCCATGGGAGCTATGCTACGCTGCATCAGCCCCTCCCTGGGGCATCCCAGGTGGGACTGGGCAGCAGCCCACACTTTCTAGGTCCTGCGGGCGGCTGCAGGGTAACTGTGCACACTCCTCAGGAGAAGCGCTGACACCTGACCATAAGCACTGAGTGTCTGAGAGGGAACATGAAGCAGAGCACAAACCCAGAGATCCTCTTGTTGATGTTAAACTGCTCGCAGATGTCCGACGCCAGCACGGTGAGCTGGGGCCCAACGATGCTGTCCAGTCTTCGGCAAAAATCCAGCGTCAGCTGCGTGGATGCTGCAAGGAGTTTAAGAAACAGCACTCAGCCAGCGCTCCAGTGCTTTGTGCCCAATAGCTCCTCACTTTAGTGTGCAATAAATACTTGACAGAGCTCAAGTGAAAACTTCACCATCAACTAAATGAGATCAAGACAGTTAGGAAGCAAAACAATCAGAAGCCCCTTTCCTCCCAAACTGAACAGAAGAGAGATGTTAGAGTTGGTTACAGCAAAGATGAAAAGGTAAGCCTGTCACTATAAGGGAAGCCTTATACTCCTTAAGTAGCGGCACACTGGGTGCCTGCCCCAGGAACACCTGAGAAGCTCACGTATGTACTTAGCACACACAACACAGCACTCGGAGTCACGGGCTGTTTGAGTCACCACAAGCATTTAGTCCTGAGTCCTTAGAGGGCAGGTACCACTGTCCCCCACCGGTCAGCAAGCACAGAAAGGTACTGCTCTGACTGCTGAGCAGTGACTGAAACAGCCTCTTCACGGCTTGTGACAACATATTGATCATTTAAGGACAGGACCCAGCAAGCTGCAGAGAACTGGCCCAGTTGGGTTGCAAGTGGATGCAGAGCACCTACCATCAATCATAAAGCACACAGCGGCGCTCATGGCCTGTGGGGAGACAAACCAGAGATTACAACGGGTTCAGGGAGGGGGATGAAGCGCTGTGAGCAAATGTGGTGAGCCTGTCTTCACTGCAACAAACGCCTGTTAAGGAGCCACTGTCCTGTCAAGCAGAGCGGTGTAGAGGCACACAGCGCAGTGGCTGACGAGGGGGCTGCTTGTTTGCTGCAACAGTGCCAACGTGCTGACGCTACAGTGCACGGCGCATCAGTCAGGGGCACAGTATTTACAAATGAAGTGGCAGAGTTTAAAATGCTCAAAACAAAACAGGAGAAGGGACAGACAAATTGGCATCTTAAACTGTGCGTGGTGGCGCACACCTTTAATCCCAGCACTCGGGAGGCAGAGGCAGGTGGATTGCTGTGAGTTTGAGGCCAGCCTGGTCTACAAAGAGAGTTCCAGGACAGCCAGGGCTGTTACACAGAGAAACCCTGTCTTGAAAAACCAAAAACCAACCAAACAAACAAACAAAACCAATCAGGCTACAGAATGGGGTTCCAGGACAGCCGGGGCTACATAGAGAACCCCTGTGTATGGAGGAAAATATGGAGAAAAAAAAAAAAGGATTGACATCTTATTACGTCAGCTCTGTTGCATGCCTGAGATTTCACTGTTCTAGTCTCTCGGTGTACACTTAACAATTTCCATTAAAAGAACTTAAAAGAGACCTCATGTCACTACAATCTTGCCTCCTTTTACTCTAGTAAATAACTGTGGTTATGACATTAGCAAGTAACAGCAACCAAGACCAGGAATAAAACTAAAATTGCCAAGCATGGCGGGACACACGTGTAGTACTCTACCAGAGCTAGCGGCTCCGGATCAGGAAGTCAAAGGCAGCATGAGCTACACAAGACCATGTCTCAGAAAAGCAAGCAAGCAGCTCGGAAGGGATGGCTCAGTAGTCACGAGCACACACTGACCTTGTCCCTAGCACGTAAGTGGGGAAGGGCTCTGGCGGCTGTGGCCTCCCAAGGCGCTCTCAGCACTCCAGCACCACATGACTCCAGTTCTGCTCCGTCCCTGCAACAAGCTGTGCTACGGGCACAAAGGCGTTTCTGCGTTTTGTTTTTCCCCATGAACTACTGACCTTAAAGATAATTTTGGAAGCGAGGCACATGCCTGTAAGCCCAGCACTCAGGAGGGAGAGGCAGGTGCATCTCTGTGAGCTCGAGGCCAGCCTGGTCTACAAAGCAAGTCCAGGACAGCCAAGGCTACACAGAGAAACCCTGTCTTGAAAAACAAACAAAAAAAGATAATCTTGGAGACACCTTAAGAAAGAGGTTGGTGTTCAAAATGAGCATAGTCCCGAGGGCTCCTGAACTTTGTAACTAGAGGCCACTGGACTGACCCTTGACCACTGTAAATGGACGAATGGCACATCAAAAAAGCTATTAAAAGAGATAAGGACTCCACATAACACAATGCCAACACCACACCTGAAACTGCATCTAGCCTGAGTCTAGAAGGGGAACCCAGTAAGAATATTGTGGCGAGAGCTCAGAGCCCTGTCCCTGGGCACTCAAAGGACTTTAGCTTGACAGACAAGACGTTCCCTACTCCAGCTGCTGCTTTAGCGCATGCCTCCTTGCTGCTCTGCGGCAGACGCACTGGCGTGGAGCCCAGGTGTTCTCTTGGTTTACTGTCCTCCTGCCGCTGGACACAGCTATAGTATACTGAGAGGACACAGGAGGGCAGCTTGTCTGTTTCTCTGCCTCATCTGGGATTGACAGTTTGGTTTAACAATGGACTCTACAGTGGGGCTGGGATGGCACTCAGTGCCAGGGTCTGTTTAACACGCTATCTGGCACCAGAAAACAAAACATTACCGTCGACATCGTCATCAACAACATCAAAGCCTACACCAAAAATCATTTTCCCTCAGAACTTCTGGCTATTTTGGGGAGACACTGGGCACTGAAAGCAGGGCTTCACACATGCCCCCAAGTGCTCTACCACTGAGCTACAGGCCAGTTCTTCTCTCAGAACGCTGGAAGTCTTTCTCCGCACTGTCGCGGAGCACCTGCAGCTGGAAGGGGGTCTTTTACAGGTGACAACCTCTGAGGTCATTCTCCTCTTATTTCTGAGATTGTTCCATGTTGGGTGCAGGGGAGGGTCTGTCTTCTTACTCATTTGGACACACATTAAGGATTTGCAACCTGGAAACCTGTGTCTCCTGAATAAAGAAAGCATTTCCTCATATTCCTTTACCATTCTCCTCTCACTGAATTAATGATGAATTATGGAACTAATCCTCTGTTTTTCAATCTTCCATAATTTTAGGTGATGTGCCACAGTGTGGGTTGTGTTTTGGAACCTAGGTTGTGCTGGCTAGCTTTGCCAATTTCACGCAAGCTAGAGGAGTTATCTGAGAAGAGGGCACCAGAACTCAGAAAATGCTTCCATAAGACTGACCTGTGGACAAGTCTGTAGAGCATTTTCTTAGTTGGTAATTGATGGGGGAGGGTGCAGGGCACTGTGGGTAGTGCCACCCTGTGCTGGTGCTCCTGGGTTCTAGGAGAAAGCAGGCTGAGCGAGGAGCAAGCCAATAAGCAGCACCCTCCACAGCCTCAGCGTCAGCTCTACCCTGACTTCCCTGGAGGACAGGCGGTGTGATGTAGGCCTGTAAACTAAAATAAACCCTTTCCTTCCTGTTTGCTTTTGGTCACGGTGTTTTAGGACAGCAATAGGAGCCCTAACTAAGACACCAGGCTTCTGTGAGTGCTAGGCCAGCACTCAACCCTGAGCTCCACCCTGAGGCCTCTCCTTCTATAACTGCACCTCTTATCACGTTACCCAGGACGGGCCAACTTACCTGACCCTTGTACTGAATCTCACCTGTCAAAAACTGTATTTTCAGTGGGACTGGAGAGTTGGCTCAGCAATTAAGAGCACTTGCTGCTCTTGCAGAGGATATAGGAATTCAATTTCCAGAACCCTCTGGTGGCCCACAGCTGTCTCTAACTCTTAGCTCCATGGATTCTGATGCCCTGCTATGGCCTTTACAGACGCCTTGTGTCGCGCGCACACACACACACATACATACACACACACAGAGATGTGTGTGCGCGTGTGCACACGTAAATAAAAATCATTTTTAAACTATTTTCAGGGTGAAGGAATGGAAGTTATTGTATAAAGGACAGAGAGTTCTTGAGAGAGATGGTGTTAACTTTATTGTGTATATTTTATCACAATAGTTTTTTTTCCCCTTGAGACAAAGTCTTAGTGTGTAGCTCTGGCTGGCTTGGAACTCATTATAAAGACCAGGATGGCCTAGATTCACCTGCTCTACCTCCCCAGTGCTGGAATCAAAGGTATACACCATCACATCCAACCACAACTTTAAAAAATGTAAGTAATATCTTCAATTACAGTGAGGTTACTATAGTGTGATGGGTTGTTTTTGGTTTTTGTTTCTGGTGGGGTTGGGGCATGCCCACTCTAAATGCTATGCTGACCTCAAACTCATGGCCGTCTCACTCAGCCTCCTAAGTGCTCTGGTTGTAGGCATGAGCCTTTCCACTGGGCCTCTTAGCCCCTTTCATGTCAACCTGCTTCCCCCTAGGGCACACAACTTCCCTAATCCATGCGTGCTAATTACTTTATTGTGCCTGGATGTATGTCTATGCACCATGGATGCATCCAGTACCTACAGACGTCAGAAGAGGATGTCAGATCCCCTGGAGCTGGGGTTAAAGGCAGGTGTGAGCTACCACGCTGAGTACTGAAAGCCAAACTCAGGTCCTCTGCCAGAGCCTCCAGTGCTCATAACCGCCTGGCCACCTCTCCGGCCCTAGTGTACTAATTTATTAAAATCCTCATCTACCCCAGAATCAATTTCCCCCTTTTAGAACTTGTAGGGTTTCATTGTTTTGCTTTTGGTTGTTCTTGTCATGCTTAGGCAGCAGAAGAGAGCCTCGTGCTGCCGAGAGCAGGCGGCTTTATGTGTCACACAGAAGGAGAGAGGCAGCCATGAACTCCAGGAGGAGTCGGCCTGCTTCTCAGGCACAGATGCTCACAGCACCCACTCTTGGTCCCTCTGGCTTCATGGCTTTCTTTTAAACAGACTCTCAGCCCACCCCCTGCTACACATGTCAGCTGCAGGCCTGTCTGTGTGCAAGGGCGGGGAGAGGGAGACATCTCCTGGCTCAGCTGGCCACTGCTGAGGGTGGGTCTCTGTGTGCTCTGAAGACTGCCAGACTCTGCCTAGGCTGCAGCTCCTCTACTCTCAGGCATTGCTTTTCATCTCTCCACGGTCCAGACAGTGAGAGGACCCCCTCACACTGTGGCATCCTTCCCTTCCTGCTTTCCTGGACCATAACGTCTAAGCCTTTGAATTAAATCATACCTGTAGTTTTACATATGACAGAAGATAATTTGTGGTCACTTTTATTTCTTGTACCACAATTGCCTAGAGACAAGGAAAAGTGGAGGGGAGGAGGAGGGAGGGAGGGAGGAACACTAACCAGGCATGGTGGCATGCTCCTGCAGCCCAGCTACTAGGAGACAGAAGTAAAGACTGCTCGAGCCCAGGAACTGAAGATCAGACTGGACAGACAGTGACGCCTCATTTCAAGATGAAAAGAAAACTCAACCTAACACACATACCTATTCTCACAAGAACGTGTCATGAAAACAGAATAGTCCTTGCACTTAGTCTAAAACTTTAGCCAACGCAGAGTTCACGGCAATGGCATCTGCACTCCATGGTGGCCCTCTCCCATCCTTGGGTCTGTGGCATCTGGGACTTTGGATACTTGAATATCCTGCCTTACCCAGCAATTCTTTCACAAATAGCAAAATTACCTAAAAGGGTTATGTTTTTCAACACAGGATTTCTCTGTGCAGCCTTGGCTGTCCTGGATTTGATTTGTAGACCCAGCTGGCCTCAAACTCACAGTGATCCACCTGCCTCTGCCTCCCAAGTGCTGGGATTACAGGCATGTGCCGCCACCACTCAGCTACCTAAAAGGGTTGAAAATGAGCTTCCCACGGCAGAAGAGTACCCGTTTTGAGTCTGACAGAAACTAGAGCCTGCAACACTTTTCCCATGAAACACTTAAGAGGTTTGCACTGGCACCAGTCTACACATGCAAGGGATGTATGCTCAGTATTCATCTGTAACACTGGAGGGAAAACAATTGTTACCTTATAAACAATTAAATGGAGCTCTTCATAAGTGTCATCCGTGTTTACAAAAATTTTAGGGAATCTGCACTTTGCTTCTGGATCATTAAGGTTCAAAGGTCCAGTTAGAAATCTTAAAAGTAAAGAGAGATGACTCAATTCAGTTAGGTAGACTGTAAGCACAACGCACACAGAACACATTCCTAGTCAATGTTTTGTTGACGCTTGGTGCCATTTGGTAAACACCCTATCAGAGCACAATAAAGAAACAGTTTAACGTCCCTGGAAAACAATAGACTTCCTTTCTGGATTACTGCGGGCAGGGCAATTCAATGCTCTATATGTTATCTTTACCAGAAGACAGAATGAAACCCAGTACTGGAAACCAAACAACAAAAGTCCTACCTTCCGTAGTGCTGAAGATTTCCCGGCATTTCTGCCCTTATTGGGGAGTCTCTTCCTGCCAACTGCAAACACAATGAATGTTGGGAACAATTACACTTTTTCTTTTTACTTTCATAGTTTGACAAACAGCGTTCAACTACCAGCTAGTTGGTCTGAATTTACTTTGCTACACTAATTCCAGTATTGCTCTCCATCCAGAAATTAAATAAAATGAATTATGAATGAATGAACAAACATACAAATAAATGGAAAATACATTCTTAAATGGTATGTGTATACCCACAGAACATCTGCTCTCTGCCTTGGCCAGAGAAGCTTTTTTGCAGTGAGCAGGGGTTAATTTGGGGACTTGAAAACTTGGTACTGGGAACAGTGACTGAGCTCAGTGTCAAATAGGTCATCCATGCCCACCTTCCCCACCCCATCTCAGGCTTAGGGGACATCAAGGAAGACAGGGTAAATAACGTAAGAGCTGCAAGATGGAAGAGCGGTATCCATAATAATACAATAAAGAAAAAAGGTGTGTGACACGAGTCCAGAAAAAAACGGTTTGGGGGCCCCAGGGAAAGCTGAAAAAGAATATACACAACATGAATGAACTTTTGAAAAAAAATATAATAAAAATACTACAAAAATGCCAGGCGGTGGTGGCGAACACCTTTAATCCCAGCACTCGGAAGGCAGAGGCAGGTGGATTGCTGTGAGTTTGAGGCCAGCCTGGTCTATAAAGTTAGTCCAGGGATACACAGAGAAACTGTCTCAAAAAAACAAACAAACAAACATGGCCCACTACTAATCTATCAGGAGATCTCACATGTACGAATTCACACTGTCATGCTGTGTCTTGGCTTTCCACTTTACACACGCTGTTCTTCAGTCATGTAATCAAGTACTGACCGAGTCTCCTGTTGTGGACCATGCTGTCAAAGGTGGACAAGTGCCAGAAGCAGCTCCCTGAGGGCATGCTTATAAGGCTTTGACATCGGCTAGAGCGGTCCTGGCTCTGCCACATCCTTGCTGGGTAACCGTGTGGTCTGACTCTAGAATGCGCATGATGACGTGTGTTAAGGGCCCCATGCCCAGGGAGTGGTGCGACCTTGTGGATGCCACGCTCATCGGTGGCCACTGACTTCCAAGCTGAACTCTGAGATGAGTTCTTGGAGGAGTAGGTCACTGGGCATAGCCTTGAAGGACAGGTCATCCATCCCTGACTGCTCTCTCCCTGCTCCTCTGGCAGCCAGCCTTGGCCCGAAACCTCTGAGACTGTGACAAACCAGGCTTCCCCCTCTCAATGTCTTCCTTGGGTATCCTGTCAGCAATGACGCGAACACATCTTCACCGAGTACAGATGTCCCTGAAGCCTGGGCAACCTCCTCTTGCTGGACAGTGTAGCCAACTCTTGTGACTGCTACTATGAGGGCATGCAGGTACGCTGGACACTGGGAACAGCGGCTGGGGCACAGTACGTACTCAGCAACTGCTGGCCGCTGGCCTCTGTATTGGACCTGACTGGAAAAGAGCTAAGTTCTGGAGAAGACCTTTCTTAAACCTCTCTTTCAATGTTTGTTTCTTGGGGTGCTGAGGGTGGAGCCCAGGGCCTAGGGTATGCAGACAAGGACTCCTTGAGTTTTTCAGAGAGATTGTTCCATTGTTTCAGATCAAGGCCTTAAACACTGGAGAAAGAAGGTGGGATTGGGGTGAAAAAGGAACTTGCCAATGAACAGAGCAAGCAAAAATAATGATTTTATGGGCTGTGAACATGTTCGCTTTCAACTTAATGAAGCTGTAAAAGGGTCCTTTGAGGAGAAGGCTGGTGTTTAATGTTCTCTATAGAAAGCTGGGGAGTTAAGGACCACCGAGGCAAAACAAGCCAGCCAGTAAGTCATCTTCTCACAATGGCTCATATTTCTAGATGAAGATGCTGCAGGCGTAGCCAGGGCCCTCACACATCCCTGGCATTTTCAGAGGTCTCTGGCCCTCTCTAAGACGCAGCTTTCTCTCTACCCAATGAATCGCTCCTCCTATGGCACTTGAACACAACAACCACAGAAACGGTGACACACGTTTTCGTGTGTGACCAAGCAATACCAACATAAAGCAGCTCAGGAGAGTCCTGTACCTAGCTCACCACACCCACCTCCACCTCCCCTGTCCACTATGCGCCTGTAGAACGCAGCCATACCTCAGGTTCGATGTGCCTGGGGAACAGTGAAGTGGTGAGGTATTTGTACAAAATTCTCATGTCCTCTTGTTCTAGTCCACTCCTGAAACATCAGGAAAGCACTGGGTTAAAGTCTGAAGTGGTCTTCTGACTTCTCTGCTCTGTGAAGACGGGAGAGGGCTTGCCCAGCATGAAGCCCTGGGCCCATCCCCAGCCCTGATGCACAGCAAACAAGATGGCCGTGCTGGCGCACTACCACTAGGAAAGTTAAGGCAGAAGGATCAAAAGTTCAAGGCCGGGTTGGAGAGGTGGCTCAGTGGTTAAGAGCACTGGCTGCTCTTCCAGAGGTCCTGAGTTCAATTCCCAGCAACCACATGGTAGCTCACAACCATCTATGATGAGATCTGGTGCCCTCTTCTAGCCTGTACCATATATGCACATAGCACACCCATATATAAATAGAAACTAAAAAAAAGAAGGGTTAAGGTCATCCTTTGCTACATAGAGTTCAAGGTCAGGCCATACTACCTGAGACCTTGTCTCAAACAAAAAAAAAGACAAACAGGAGCAGCCTATCCCCCAAAGGGGAAGCCCGGGAAGGAAACACACTAAAACAAGTGTTGGCCCTAGCACTGCATGCTGACCTGCTAGCAGCTGCTGCTCCACAGCCCTGTGCTTTAAGTAAGACTTGAAACAAAAGCCCCACAGGAGAAGGCTCGGCAGGTAAAGGCATCTGCTATGCGAGCCTGGTGACCTGGGTTTGATCCCCGGACTCAATGGTGGGTGGAGAGACGTGTGTGCGTGCGCGTGACTATCAGGATGAAATCCAGGAGGGTTCCCTAGGGAACGCAGGGGCCACACACTGTACTCTGGTAGCACATCCTGGCATCCTGGCCTACACAGTGAAGACCACATTCTGGAAGATATCGCTATGCTACAGATACATAATTTGGCCATACGTATCAAAAGTATATGTGGGTATTTATCCACTAGGTCTCATTGTAGAAAAAAGAAAGACGCTTCAGGCAAACAGCCGCATCTCCAAACAAGGCAGGAATAAGGAAAAATGCTGGGAACTGGCAGACATCCACCTCTTTTCTTTTTTTTTTTTAAGATTTATTTATTCTGTATATAGTATCCTGCCTGCACACCAGAAGAGGGCATCAGATCTCATTATAGATGGTTGTGAGCCACCATATGGCTGCTGGGAATTGAACTCAGGACCTCTGGAAGAGCAGCCAGTGCTCTTAACCTCTGAGCCATCTCTCCAGCCCAGACATTCACCTTTAAAGAGGTTTTTGCTGTTGTTTTGGGACAAGAGATAACAAGGAAACCAGGAAGTCCTGGGAGAGCTTTGCATGAACACCTCTTCCATTCCCTGTCGTGTTAGAATGAATTCTGGCCTTTCTTGCAAACAGCTGCTGCCCTTCCTCAGTGCCTTCATGAGACAGTGGACCTGGTTGTCTCCCACACTGCCCCTCTGCGTGTTCTCGGGAGTGCTGACCACAGCTAAGGGGTGACAGGGGCTGGGACACGGCTCGGGGGTACAGTGCTTGCACACTAGCACGAGGACCTCGACTTAAGACCCACAGCACCCATGTTGAAAGCTAAGTGTGGCAGTGCGTGCCTGCAGGCCAAGTGCTGGGAGTGGCAGGCAGGAGCATGCTGGGCTCGCTGGCAGCCAGCCTGCCTTGATAGGACGCAATACCTACACACATTAATAAGATAAAGATAAATGTTGAAGAGCCGAGCCGCAGCAGCCTGGAGGGTTTCTAAGGCTAACACATGGATGGCTACCACACTTTTCTTTTGCAGAAGTAGCTTAGGTGAGAAAGTGGAAGAGCAACTGAGGATGATTCCTGGAATTAACCACGCACACACACTCCTATGCCTACACACATGTGCACCTACATACATACAAAACCTCACACACATACATACATAGCACAAACACTCATCCACACACACATACATGAAAAGTGGGTTCTGGGGACCTGAACTCTGCTTGGTAATTTGACATTGCCTAGAAAGAATTTTCCAGCCAGGTGATGGTGACGTATGCCTTTGATCCCAGCACTCAGGAGGGGAGCAGGCATAGGCAGGCGGATCACTGTGAGTTCGAGGCCAGCTTGGTCTACAGCGTGAGTCCAAGACAGCCAAGGCTACACAGAGAAACCCTGTCTGGAAAAAACAAAGACAAAAACCCTCGCCTGCTGTTATTTCCTGGGTCCAGACAGCTCACCGATTGCTGCTGTGCGCATCCCTGCTCTGACCCCCATCTCTTACAGGCCAGGCCACAGTGTTACCTACCAGATGAGTTGGTCGTTGTAGAGGAACGCGGTATATTTGACTACACTTAGGCTTTCCTCCATTCTGTTAATAAAGGACTGGATCTTCAAGTAGGTCATTTTATCCAACGGGAAGAAGCTGATTCCACCAAAAATATCAAGGAGGTCACATGACTGCAAATGTAGCGTCTGTAAATACTGTGGGGAAAACAGACACGCTTAACAACAGCACACTCGATACAGTGCTCTTCAGTGGGATCACCTCACATCAGGCCACTACATGTGGCACAGTCACACACTGACACACAGCACAATTACAAGGCCTACAAGTAGTAAGTCAAGGGTAACTGATTTGGAATCAATATCAATTTTGAAATATAACTGTTTAATTGTTCTGTTGCATCCACATGATAGAGCCATGGACACAATGCCACTCTGGAGGGCATCAGTAGGGACAACAGAAGACTCATACCAGGACAGTAATGAGGACGAGAACAGGGTTAGGGAAGGATGGCACCCGAGTGCCTTATCTCACTCAAGATAGCTCAGAGGCTGAAGTGCCTGCCACACAAGCCTGAAGACTGCACTTCAGAACCCTAGCACCACGTGAAAAGCGGGGAGGGTCAGCGGCTGCCTGCGTCCCAGCTGCGGGAGGCAAAGACAGGGAGCCTGGAGCAAGCTGGTCACCATTGCTGAAATCATGCAGAAGACACTGAAAAAGACACCCAAACCCAAGCCCAGGCTGCATGCCCACAAATAATAATAGTAAGCTAAAGAAGCAATACAAAGGCAGGGATGAGGGATGTGGAGGTCTGAACAGGAAAGGCAGCCACAGGCTCACAGAGTCCAAGGCTAGGTCCCTAGTTCGTGGGACAATTCTGAAAAAGACTGGGAGGTGCAGCCTTGTTGGAGGACACCTGTCACTGGGGTTGAGCCTTGAGTGACCCAGTCACTCTGTCTGTCTGCCTGATGCTGGTGGGTCAGCTGTGAGCTCTCGGCTACTGCTCCAGTACCATGCCTGTCAGCCCGCTGCCATGCTCCCTGCCATGATGGTCACGGAGTCACCCTGTGAGACTGTAAGCAAGGCCCCAATCAGATGCTTTCTTTTGAAAATTGCCTCGGCCACGGTGTCTCTTCACAGCAACAGAACAGTAAGTAAGACAAGAGGTGTTTTAGGGAAAAAATAAACTGAGAATTATTACTTGAACATAAAGTGATTTTGATAGATGTTGGGGCAAGTGAAGCAAAACCCAATGTACAGGGAAAGAGACTGCTAACTACTTAGAGTATCAGCACTTGGGACGTATCACACTCATATGACTAAATCCATGTCACAGCTGTGTTAGCCACTAGTCTACTGCTGTGAAGAGACACCATGACCATGGCAACTCTAAAAAGGAAAAACACTTAGTTGGGGCTTGTTTCAGAGGTTTAATCCACTATCATAGTAAAAAGAATGGCAGCATGCAGACAGACATGGTGCTGCAGAGCAGCTGACAGCTCTGTATCTGAATCCAGAACCACTGCGACTGGCTTGGGCTTTGTTTTTTTTTTTGTTTTTTTGTTTGTTTTTTGAGACAGGGTTTTTCTCTGTGTAGCCTTGGCTGTCCTTGAACTCATGCTATCGACCAGGCTGGCCTCAAACTCAAGAAAAATCAGCCTGCCTCTGCCACCTGAGTGCTGGGATTAAAGACGTGCACTTTTAAAACTCCAAAGCTCACCCCCAGTGACACACTTCCTCCAGCAAGACCACGCCTCCTAACCCTTTCAAATAGTGCCACTCCCTGGGGACCAAGTACTCTAATCTTTGAGCCTACGGGGGGCCAATCTCACTCAAACCACCATAAGAGTCACAACCCTGTCCCTTGAGTTAATAACTGTGAGGACTGTTAGGATAACAGAGCCAACACAAGCTGGGTGTGGCAGCTCACATCTGTCATCCCAGCACTTTGGGAGGCTGGGACAGGAGGACTGCTGTGAATGTGAGGTCAGTAAAAGCTAACCAGTAAGATCTTGTCTTAAAGAGAGACAGACAGAGAGGGAGGGGGTTTTGTGTGTGTGAAATAAAAGTGCAACTCTGGTAATTGTTTAATGTTTCTAGTCAGCTAAGCCATGCACACAGTGAGACTTTTGAGGTAAGCCCTACAATACACATAGATGCAGGCAGACAAGATGGAAGAGAGACATGTCTTGGGGCTGCTCCCAGGAGCCCCGGACAGAGGCAGGATGCTCTATCCAGCAGGCTAGATTACAGGCTGTAGCAGCGCCTCACTGCTCTGGGTTTGCCAGAACAGCTCTCAGGTTGTCTGCCACACTCAAGGACTAGGGTTTTATATCTACAAAATAAAATACAAATGTGGAAGCTGGAGAGACGGCTCGGAGGTTAAGAGCTCATACAGCTCTTGCAGAGGAGCGGAATTTGGTTCCCAGCATTCCTGGGAGATAACTCCAGCTCCAAGGAACCAGACATCCTCTTCTGGTCTCTATGAGCACTACACTCATGTGCACATACCTGCACAGACATACACATACATTTAAAAATATACAAAACAAACTGGGGCTGGAAAGATGGCTTGCTGGCTGCTCTCCCAGAAGACACAGATTCAATTTCCAGCACCCACATGGTAGATGACAACTGTCTGTAACTCCAGCTCCAGGAGATCTGACACACTCACACAGACATACATGCAGGCAATATATCAATGGAATATATTAAATGTGTGTGTGTTGTGTGTATGTATGTAAATTAAAATAAAACAACAAATGTGTCTGCCTCTATATTGCTCCATAACATTTCCCCTGTGCTGCTGGGGATCAGCCAAGGTTCTTATCCAAACTAGGTAAGTGCTCGGCCACTGGCTCATACTGCCATCTGCACTGTTATTTCTCTCAAGATGTGCCTGCATATTATTAAAGTTATAAATAAAATTCAGGACCCTTACCCGATGGAAGAATTTCTCTAATCTTTCCTTTAGGAGCTTGACGCCTCCGTCTTCCATGGCTTTCAGAAACGTCCCATTAAAAAGCTGGTGGTGGAACACATTGTGGAAAATGAAGTCAGTGTCCTGTGCTGCTCAGTGGCTCAGGGGAACAGATCTTCTTTTTCACGGTTAACTAGGTTCACTAACACCCTCCAGGCCCTTTTAAGCATAGAAAGTATTTGTGAGGAAGCCCAAAATTATAAATATCTTAACAAACAATACACTAAGTGATAGACACTGCTATTTTCAGAAGGCCGCTTAATAATTCCGCCCATCTCTCTGTTCATCTGTTTGTTTTGGAGACTACAGTATTTCTATGTTGCCCAGGAGGCTGGTCTCAAAACTCAGAAGTTGTCTCTAACCTCAGCTCCCTATACAGTTAGAACTACAGCCCTGACCTGAACTCAGGTCCTCTGCAAGAGCAGTGCAAGCTCTCAACACTGAGCCATCTCTCTGGCCCTGTAAGTAAATAAAAAGCTAAAACTGAAAACTGAAGGATGGGAACGTAACCACAAACGTTCTTAGCACAAAAGCCTTAGCCCTAGGCTCAGTCCCCAGTACTTCAAGACAATAAAGAAGTGCTTTTAGAGCCAAACACCTGTTTGGACTTTTGTTTCTTTCTTTCTTTCTTTCTTTCTTTTTAGATTTATTTATTTATTATTATGTATACAGTGCTCTGTCTGCATGTACACCTGCAGGCCAGAAGAGGGCATCAGATCACATTATAGATGGTTGTGATCCACCATGTGGTTGCTGGGAATTGAACTCAGGACCTCTGGAGGAGCAGTCAGTGCTCTTAACCTCTGAGCTATCTCTCCAGCCTGAGGGCACACACCTGTCATCCCAGCATTCAGAACGCTAGGGCAAGATGGTTCTGAGTTTGAGGTCAGCCTGGGCTATGGAGGGAAACCTTGTCTCAGAAAGCGAAATATAACAAAACTATCCTCAGAGGAAGAAGACACATCCTAATTTCTTTTTTTTGTTGTTGTTGTTGTTTTGTTTTGTTTTCTGAGACAGGGTTTCTCTGTGTAGCCTTGGCTGACCTAGACTCACTTTGTAGACCAGACTGGCCTTGAACTCACAGCGATCTGCTTGCCTCTGCCTCCCAAGTGCCAGATCCTAATTGCAAAGAAAATGCCAGCTGGTGTGGTGGTGCACACCTGTAATTCCAGCACTCTGCCAGCCTGATCTACAAAAACGGAGTCCTGAACAGCCAAGGCTACACAGAGAAACTCTGTCTTGAAAAACAAAACAAAACAAAAAACAAACAAACAAACAAATACATTTGTAACGCATGTCCTTTAAACCGTCCCTTGTTCTCTTCCTTTCCAAATCCACCTGATGACTTTTGCAGAATGATGCACAGACCTGGAACACCACGCTTACCTTGTACATGCTGTAGCACTGCTGCAGCACCGAACTGTACACCTTGTCCTACAAACAAGAAAACAGCACGCATCTCACCGGATCCAAGGGCACAGCAACGGGACAACTCTTGGCAAAGGCACATGATTACTATGCACTTGGTCCTACGGTAGTTGTGTGCTGAAATAACAGGTATTTAAGTTCAAATTTACAAACCCATACGCCTCTTTTGGAAGGGCTTCACACACAGGGGAAGGATGACTAAGACTGGGCAGTTAGGTATTTTTGAAGGATTATATTAAAGCAAACAATAAATGGAAAACTTTCCTTTGTACCCCAAGAATGCTCTTAAAAGCTACTTAGTTTAAATGTGAGTTACTTGACACATCCAGGATCACACGTTCCTAAAAGCATGAGCTATGAAACTGCACATTACCAACAGCTCCTCCTCTTGGTACTCCACCACTGGCTTGCCATCTTTACTTTGCTTTTCGATGATAGGATTCCGAACAACCTATGAGGTTTGATAAACTGAAATTATATAGTGATATGACCATATGTTTTAAACTTTCTCTTCATTTTAAAAATTGGGGGCTGGCCTGGGCAGTGCTAGTGCACACCTTTAATCCCAGCACTCGGGGAGGCAGAGGCAGGTGGATCTCTGAGTTTTAGGCCAGCCTGGTCTACAGAGTGAGTTCTAGGACAGCCAGGGCTACACAGAGAAACCCTATCTTGAAAATCAATAAATAAATAATAAAAATCTGGGGCTGGAAATAAAACTCAATGGTAGACTGCTGGGCCAGCAAGTGGCTCCGTAGAAGCAGAAGCAGTGGGATTTCTGTGAGTTCAAGGCCAGCCTGACCTACAAGTTCAGGACAGTCAAGACTACAAGAGAGACCTTGTCTCAAAGCACCCCTGCCCCGCCCCCCGCCTCAAAAAAAAAAAAAAGTCTAGGAAGCAGAAACAGGCAAATCTTCATGAATTAGAAGAAGCTGGGTCTACAAAAAGAATTCCAGGCTAGCCAGGACTACCCAGCAAGAATCCTACCTATAAATAAATAAATGAACGAAAGAATAGATAAGTAAGTTAGTAAATGTGGGGTGTGACGGCACACTCCTAACATTAGGGAGCTGGAGACAGATGGATTCCTGGAACTTGCCGGCCAGCTAGACCAGCGCAATTGGTAAGCCTCAGATCTTAGTGAGAGACTGTGCTCAGAAAACCGGGGAGACTCCTGAGGAATGGCACCCAAGGTTGACAGGGGTACCCCACACACACAAATGCTCACTCTTCCTGACACAAATACACAAAAGTTACTGGACATGTTACACCGCTAGACACAAAATGTCTTTCATTTGTTTGTGGTATTTTTCCAGAACCCAGGTGAGCACTCTACTACTGAGCTCAATTTGTAGACAGAAAGGACTTTTTCTTTTTTCTTCTGGTTTTTTGAGACAAAGGTTTCTCAGTGTATCTCTGTAGACCAGGATGGCCTCAAAATCATAGAGATTGGCTTGCCTCTGACTCCCAAGTACTAAGATTAAAGACATATACCACCACTGTCTGGCCAGAATCTTTCTTTTTTTGTTTTTGTTTTGTTGCTGCTGTTGTTTGTTTGTTTTGTTATTTTCAAGACAGGGTTTCTCTGTGTAGCTTTGGCTGTCCTGGACTCTTTTGGAGACCAGGCTGGCCTCAACTCAGAGATCCACCTCTGATTCCCAAGCACTGGGATTAAGGGCATGCACTGCCACACCTGGCTCAGAAAGTTTCTTAAAACAGCCCCAATATGAATAGCAACTTTGATTTTTAAGTTGCAACCAACTTTGCTGTGCTTCCTAAGGATAAAGCTCCCCAGAACTTCACTACTGCTTCTTCACATGTAAATACCATGACCATCCAGAAATTTTCTTCTGGTTCATTGAAGAATTGTCTGTTCTTCTGTGTATGTAAGGATTTTGCAGGTTTCGATGGGCTAAAAGTCCTAGGGGAAAAAAAGTTTTAAAAACATGGGTGGAACAACTCTAGTTCAAAATAATTCACCAATCCCTACAAACAAAAAAAATATGTAAAGTATTACCTTGTAAACTGTACAATTGCTTCACATAATCCAACATTTCTAATTTTTTCATTCTTTTCTACTTCATTTGGATGGTAAAACAAAATTTTATTTTCTTCCTAGCACAGGAAGAAACAGAAACACAACATTAGTGTCAGGATTTATTCATTTTAACTATGAAAGTGTTAAGGGTATTTTGTTGTTGTTTTAGTTTTTCGAGACAGGGTTTCTCTGTTATAGAGAGCCCTGGCTGTCCTGGACTGTCTCTGTAGACCAGGCTGGCCTAGAACTCACAGGGATCCCCTGCTTCTGCCTCCTGAGTGCTGGGATGAAAGGGGTGCACCACCACACCTGGCTGAAAGTGTTGACATCCGGGCTGGAGAGGTGGCTCAGAGGTTAAGAGCACTGTCTGCTCTTCCAGAGGTCCTGAGTTCAATTCCCAGCAACCACATGGTGGCTCATAACCATCTAGGATGGGACCTGGTGCCCTCTTCTGGCCTGCAAGTGTACATGCCAGCAGAACGCTGTGTACATAATAATAAATAAGTCTTTTTTAAAAAAAGAAAGAAAAGAAAACCCAGAAATGCTGGCCTGGGTGACACACACCTTTAATGCCAGCACTCCAGAGGCAGAGGCAAGTGCATCTCTGTGAGTTCAAGTCAAGGACAGCCAGGGCTACACAGAGACACATTGTCCC
The DNA here is from genome assembly GCF_964271855.1 of Acomys minous. Taxonomy (NCBI): domain Eukaryota; kingdom Metazoa; phylum Chordata; class Mammalia; order Rodentia; family Muridae; genus Acomys; species Acomys minous. Next base: position 65,154,708 of record NC_140498.1, on the reverse strand, counting down.
GAGCACCGGCCCCCCAGCCAGCCCCCCCCCACAAAAGAAAAGAGGACAGGAATTACTTAATTGTGGTTTTGTAAATACTGTATCCCATCAGTCTACAGTTGTGTTATTCACCAAATTACATTTCATCAGTAGTACAAAATGAGTTTAATGAAAATGTTGGAATTTCACCAGATGTGGAGGTGCACACCTTTACTCCCAGCACTCGGGAGGCACAGGCAGGGGGATCTCTGTGAGTTCGAGGCCAGCCTGGTCTACAAAGTGAGTCCAGGATAGCCAGGGCTCTGTATAACAGAGAAACTGTCTCCAAAAACCAAAAGAAGAAAAAAGAAAGAAAGAAGAAAAAGAAAGAAGGAAGGAAGGAAGATCTCAGATTTCCACGTGTCACCAACCCTCAGAGGGAAGATCCCTGCATGCAGGTGTACAAGAATCAGATCGACAACTTGCACCAAGTTGGTTCAAGAGCACTCGGACTGACAGCCTCTACATAGGACTGAGATTTGCTTGGGGACGGGGGCGGGGACAGCTCTGGACAGCCTGTGAGGAAGCCACCACCCTCAATTCAGAGCAAACGAATATTCTTGTAACTTATTAATTTTGAGTTGGGGGGGGGGGAGGAGATTAACTTTCTGAGGCTCTTCCAAGTTTTGTTTCGTTTTGTTTTTTAATTCTCCCTCTTTTGGGAGCTGCAGTCCACCAGTCCGCTTCCACCTTTCCAATCGAAGATTTTTTTATTATTATTATTTTTTTTTTTTTTTCCCCTTCAAGAGAGAAGAAGTTCAATTTCCATGGCCCAGAACTGATGCAAAGGGAAAAAGACATTCGAACCGGGCGGAGGGATTAACCCGACGGACCTTCTCCGACAGGACCGGCCTGCATTGTCAAACACCGGGCACGACACCTGCTAACGAAGCGGGCTCGGTCAGGGCGGGGAAGAAGGGGGGGCGCCGCCTCCAGGACGCACCCCACAGCTGCCGGGCGGCGACACCGGCCGCCGCCGGTCCCCGCCTGACCTTCGCGCGCAGACCCCCCCCGCCGCCGCCCCCCGGCCCCCGTCAGCATACCTCTCCCTCGCGCGGCCCGAAGCGTGGGTTGTAGATGAAGAAGCTCAACAGCGCCGGCGGGAACTGCTTCTCCTGGGCCGCCCACGTCCCTGTCCCGGCCGCCGCTGCCGCCATTCCGGCCGGGCCCTCCCCCCTCCCACTTCGAGAGCCTCCTCTTCGTCAGCTCAGAGACGGCGGCCGTAGGGATCGCCACACTTCCGCCTCCCTACCGGGCGGCCCGGAAGAAGTCGCTACTGACCCAGAAGAAGAACCCGTAGTGCCCGGTCCTTTTCTAATACGTCCGGGTAGACCCGATTTCCCCCCGTGTTTCTTGGGCTGTGGTGGTGTTTCTTACTTTATTATTGACTCTTGGCTATCATCAGTCGTGACTGAAGAGAACGACCATGAATTTCAAGAGAAATGTAACAGTGGGTGGTGGTTGGGCTTTTGTTTTGTTTTGTTTAAAGACAGGGTTTTACCATGTAGCCATGGCAGATCTGGAACTCACCATGTAGAACCGGCTGGTCTTGAACTCACGGAGATCATGGCTGCCGCCTCCTGAGTGCTGGCATTAAAGGTGTGCGCCATGGTTGTGGCATTTTTGAAGTGGGAAGAAGCTTAGGATAGGGAAGCACGTGCGTTTCTCTAGAATTTGGCTCATTTACATCTGTTTGCTGTTATTTTGGATGTTTGGGGTTGTTGTTGTTGTTTTGACATCTATTTATTTTTCCTACGGAGAGAGGGATGCCACACGTGTAAAGGTCAGAGGACGACTTGTTGAAGCGGATTCCCTGCTTCAGCACCACGTAAACAAGGTGCGGTGGTGCGTGCCTGTGATTCCAGCGCTGAGGGGCGAGGTGGAGGCAGGAGGATTGTAAGTTCAAGATCATCCGCGAATATATAGCACCTCAACAACTTTACAGCATGAGTTGTAAGCATTGGGCTATAAGCAAAGGTGAAAATGTCAAAATCGACCTTAACACTGAGCTGGAGAGATGGCCCAACAGTTAAGAGCACCTGCTGTTTTCACAGAGGACCGGGGTTCAGTTCCAAAGACCTAAGTCAGGCAGCTTATAGCCCCCTGTAACTCCAGCTCTAGGGGACCTGATCCCTTCTTTTGGCTTCCGTGGGCACCTGCTCAAATGTGGTACATATAAACCCACACAGGCATGCATATACATATAAAATAAATAAATCCTTTTGAAAAGCCTACCCTGCCACCGACAAAATAAAGCTGCTTGGGGTGGGTGGAACAAGTGAAAAACATGTAAATCTATCGTCTTCTCAGTGAATAAATTAACAGGCTAAGTGAAAACTATCCCGTCGATTCCGATTTCATGAGTCTTAAGTGTTTGTGAAGTAATCCCATACCCTAGCAGTTGCAGAACAGATACAGGGATAGGTTTTTTTTGCTTGAAATTGGATTCCTGAGCATTCATTTACAGAGCACCAAACTGTAGTTGCTACACAGAACAACGCGGACAAGCACGTTGACGAGTGTTTACCATCTTTGCTTTCATTTTTTATTTTGATACAGAAAGAACTATTCTGAAATTTTATTGGTAGCCGAACATGGTGGCGCACACCTTTAATCCCAGCACTCAGGAGGCAGAGGCAGGCAGATCACTAGCCTGGTCTACAAAGTGAGTCCAGGACAGTCAAGGCTACACAGAGAAACCCTGTCTTGAAAAAACAAAAACACGGTCTCACATAACCCAGCCTGGTCTCAAAATCACTATTTCATCAAGAATGCCCTTAAATTCCTGATCCTCCTGAATTCACTTTCCACATGCTGGTCTTGCCAGTGTGCACCGCCAGGCTCAGTAATCCTGAGTCTCAGCCATTAGGCCATCCCACAAAGCTGGCCTTGGTTTCATACCCATTAAATCCTGATCTACCTCACCAAGCTACACGCCAAGATTATAGTTAGGTAAAAATATAGTCCAAATTAAAGCCACTGTTGCAGCCGTATTTTATAAACGAGCAAGGAAAAAAAAAATAACAAGACAACTTAGTTTTTCGGTCTGAGTTCTAGACCTTCGTTTTAAAGTCAAAATATTCAACCCTGGGCTAAGAACTTATTTTTGCCAGTCATCCGAAGATGAGGCGAAAATAGTAAAGGCAAGCATGAAAAAAAAAAGCTGTTTGTATGTTTGGTTAGCCCTTCTCAGGACTGACAGACTTTTAGAGCCCTCCTGTTTTGATTTGGCCCTGGAGTTGTTATATTTAAAGTGTTCCCTCAATACAATAAGTAAAAAAAACTGAGTAAAAATGTAAGAAACAGAATATATGTGAAACATATAAGCACGCGTGTTAGTGAGGGTGTGTCCATGCCACAGTACGTATATGGAGGTCAGAGGACAGCTTCCTTGCATCTTGCCTGAGGCACGACCTTCATTGTTTTTCTGATGCGTAGAGCAGGCTAGCTGGCCCACAAGCTCCAGGGGATTCTCCTGTCTCTTAACTGTATAGCAAAGGCTTTTACCTGATTAGCCATCTCCCCATCCCTAATGACTTTCTGTTTGTTTGTTTCTCCTCATAAGTAAAGACTGAGAAATTAAGCTCCTAAAATCAAATTTGAAGATTATGTATGTAGAGTATTTAGGAGTTTTGTTTGTTTGTTATAGCTTTGGGGTTTTTTTTTTTTTAATTTTGTTTGATTAGGTTGTGTTTTGTTTTGTTTGTTTTGTTTTGTTTGAGTCAGGATCTCACTATGTAGCCCTGGCTGGCCTGGAACTCTCTAGGTAGACCAGGTTGACCTCCAGTTCACAGAGACTCCTCACCTGCCCCTGCCTCCCCAGGACCAGGGTTGAAGAAGTTTAACTATTTGCCAATATCATTTAGCATATGGGAGGCAGCATAGAAAGAGCCCCGGAACATGGTGAGCTTGGACATTGGGTTAAAAGGATGAGATCCACGGGGGTGGAGAGATGGCTCCATAGGTAAAGTGCTTACTGTACAAGCATGAGGACCTGAGTTCAGATACCCAGCACCCAAGAAGAACGTTGAGCAAAAGAACGTTGTGGGCCTGCGGTCCCAGCAGGGAGGGGCCAGAGACAGATAGGCTTACTGGCCAGCCAGCTTAGCCTTGTCAGCCCAAGCCCAAGTGAGAGGCCTTAATCCCAGAAAATAAGGTGGCAAGTGATTAAAGACATCTGACATTGATCCCTGGCCTACACACACACACACACACACACACACACACACACACACACACACGCTCCTAAGAAAATAGTTCAGGACTCTCTTGGTGTCCTCAGGTCTCAGTATCAGCCAGAGAATAGCGTTAGGTGCCACTTAAAAAGCAGCCTAGAGCCGGGCGTGGTGGCGCAGGCCTTTAATCCCAGCACTCGGGAGGCAGAGGCAGGCAGATCACTGGGAGTTCGAGGCCCGCCTGGTCTACAAAGCGAGTCTAGGACAGCCAAGGCCACACAGAGAAACCCTGTCTCGAAAAACAAACAAAAAAGAAAGAAAGAAAGAAAGAAAGAAAGAAAGAAAGAAAGAAAGAAAGAAAGCAGCCTAATGAGAAGTCCCTGGCTTGAGCCTCCCCAGCCCTATAACAGGACCCTAGAGGCTAGCCTCAACCAGGACCGGCAAGTCTAGGTAAGCCCATCTCAGGTGTTGTCACCTACGAGCCAGAAAAAAAAAAATGGTGGCTGAGAAGAAAGGGGTGGGGTGGGGGGCAATCGAACCTGAAAGCTCGATTCTCCTGGAGGAAAAAGTCAAAACACCTTCAAAATCAGTCTGTTCGTGGTGAGCAGTAATAGCAAGTGCTCTGGGCTTTATCACCGGTTCTGCCTTCTCTCGCTTGCTTGTGTTTGGATCTCTCAGAGCAATCTCATACCCACCAAGCAGAAAACAAAAAACAAAAACCAACCCGTGTAAGAGTTAAGTCTTAAATTAAACATTTCTTGTTTGGGCGGGGAGGAGCCCTGTGCCATAGCATGATCCCAGCGGTCAGAGCTTAACTTTGAGGAGTTACTCTCTCTCCTTCTCCTGCCACCACGTGTGTCCTGGAGATTGAGAAAGGTGTAACCCCGGTTGGTTGCAAACTCGAGATATGAAGCCAAAGCTGGCCTTGAGCTTCTTCTGATCCTGTTTCCATCTTCTGAGCATTGGGACGATAGATGTGTACCACTGTGTCTGGCTCACATAAGAGTCATTTTATGATGACTGAAACTCTCTCTGAAGAATAGTAATTTCAGGGTTAGCCGGATTGCTGAGAGTAAAATTCCTGGCAGGACAATAATATTTTTTTTTTTTTGCAACACTTACATGCTTTTAAAACCAGATCCAAAGCTGGGCGTGGTGGCAAACACCTTTAATCCCAGCACTTGGGAAGCAGAGGCAGGCAGAGGCCAGCCTGGTATACAAAGGGAGTCCAGGACAGCCAGGGCTCATACACAGAGAAACCCTGTCTCAAAAAAAAAAATCTGAAAAAACAAACAGAAACAATTCCCGTTAGCTCATGTACAATGCCAGTGTGGCTCACTGAGTGTTTAAGAGCACCTGAGGTCTATTTTTTAAATTATTTTTTTATTTATTTTTATCCTATGTGATTTGGCGGTTTGTGTGTGTGTGTGTGTGTGTGTGTGTGTGTGTGTGTGTGTGCGCGCGCGCGCGCGCTGGATCCTTGAACTGGAGTTGCAGACAGTTGTGAGCTGCCACATGGGTTCTGGGAATTGAAATCAGGTCCTCTGGAAGAGCAGCCAGTGTTCTTAACCACAGAGCCATCTTCCCAGCCCTGGCACCTGAGATCTTTGGAAAGACTTGCTTTGGACCTGTTTAATTTGGTCCCACTACCTTGCTGAAGGAAAATAACAAAACAAAAAAAAAAAAAAAAAAACCAGCAAAACTATTCGTCTTAGCTGGTTATGGCTGTGTACATCTTTAATCCCTTCTATCTTCTGAGGAAGTAGAGGCAGGCAGATCTTTGTTAGATTAAGGCCAGCCTGGTCTCTCTAAGGGAGTTCCGGGCTAGCCAGGGCTAAATTTTGAAATCCTATCTCAAAACAAAACAAGAAACCATCATGAGGAGTATTGTCCACTTGGCAGGATCTAGGATCATGGACACAAACCTCTGACCATGTCTGTGAGGAATGATCAGGTCAGAGTAAGTGAAGTGGGAAGGTCCATCATAAACGCGGGGAGCCCCATCCCCCGGGATGGGGTCCTGGACCAAAGGAAACAGAAAGCAAACTGAGCACCAGCATCCATCTCTCTTTGCTTCCTGACCGGAAGATGCAACGCGACCCAGCTGCCTGGCTCCAGCCACCGTGCCTTCCCCATAGCCCCTCACACTGTGTGGGCCAAAGTAAACCTTTGCTTTCTTCCTTGAATCGCTCTTGTCAGGCGTGTTGTCGCAGCAAGGAGACAAGTGACTCATACACCCATACATCAGCCAATGACGAGAAGTTTATTTTACTGGGTGATTTTTAAAGGCACTGTCTGCCAGGAAGGGGGTGCTTACAGAAGTCATCAGGGCCTACCCACCATGACCAGAGAAAGAAGAGCCACAGACCATTGCATTTCCTCAAACAAGGAGCATGTTGCAGAAGTGCTTTTTTTGGGGGGGGGGGGGGGCAGGGGAAGGACTTGGTAAATTAGTTCAGGATAGGTTGGGGAGCTTCCCAGTCCCAGGGCTTGGGAGACCGTCCGGCAGAACGCCCCTTCCTCTCTTTCTTCCATAGACTTGGGCTTTAAGACTGCACCATTTCCTGGAATTCTGGAATAGAAAATGAGAGACTAGGCTCAGCATAGGTGGCTCACTGTTGTGCAGGTGTGCTGTCCCCCCTCCTCCCCCAGAACCTGAAGAGGGAAGAAAGAGATGAAATAAATTTTCAGAGAGGTACAGTCCAGGTCAAGACATGCCTGGAAGGGACCATGAGCATCGGTGATATCGCTCAAGGGAGTCTGCAGCTCCCTTGCCATCCAGCTTTTGGCATTGTTTTCTATATAGTGTCTCCTTTGGCAGCTCTTGTTGGGCTCAAATTAATTATCCTCCTGCCTCAGTTTTGGAAGTGCTGGTTTTGCAGGTGTGTGCCAAATGCCTAGCTTTCTTTCTTTCTTTTTTTTCCCCTTGGTTTTTTTAAGACAGGGTTTCTCCATGTAGCCTTGGCTGTCCTGGACTCGCTTTGTAGACCAGGTTGGCCTCGAACTTACAGAGATCCACCCTGCCTCTGCCTCCCTAGTCCTACGGTTAAAGGCATGCACCACCACACCAGGCCTTTTTTTTTTTTTTTTTTTGAGACCCGGTCTGACGTAGACAACTGGTCTCAAACTTTCTATATAGCCAAGGATGACCTTGACCGCCTGCCTCCTTATCCTTCTGTCTTCACATCCCAGGTGTGGGAATCCAAGCCTGTGCAGCAACATGCACTGGTTTTTCTGCATAATGTGTGTGTGTGTGTGTGTGTGTGTGTGTGTGTGTGCCCATATATGTGCAAGAAGTGTGTGGGATGCGCATGTATGTGGATGCCCATATGTGTGCATGGGTGGAAGCCAAAGATTGATATCAGGTGAGCCAAAGATTGAGCCTTTTTCAGTTGAACCTAGGACCCACCCATCCATCTAGTCTAGCTTGCCGGCTTTCTCCAAGGATTCCCTGTCTTCATTTGTCAGCCGAGGCCTGGGACTGCAGTTGGGCCACCAGGATCTCCCAGTATTTACATGGATACTGGGAACTCAAACTTTGGCCCTTATATTTTCGTGGAACGTGCATTAGACCTGCTGAGCCAACACCCCAGCCCCATGCATAATTGTGTTTAGCAAAGCGCCTTGGGCTTGAGCTTATCTGTCTATCTTCTCCAGCCGTGAGAAGCACTGTAAACATGTGGTGTGTGCTGTGGTTCATTTCAAATAAACACAGGAGGCTTTTCCTTCACTGTTCTGTGCCTAGTATACTATTCAACAGAGCAGAACTTTAAACAGATTTTCTTCCACTGAGCCCTAGTCTTAGCCTTCCCCCAAAGTTTATATTACTAAAAGAAAGATAGTGATAATGTGTGTGTGTGTGTGTGTGTGTGTGTGTGTGTGGTGTGTGTATAGCTATGAGCCCACAGAGGCCAGAAGAGAACGGTGGGTGTCCTGCTGTATCACTCTCCACCACATTCCCTTGAGACAGGGTCTCTCACTGAACCTAGAACTAGACTGGAGAATAGTGAGCCATGGATGATCTGCCTGTCTCCACTTCAGACAGTGCTGGGTTACAGGTGTGTGTGTGTGTGTGTGTGTATGTGTGTGTGTGTGTGTGGCCATGCCTGGCTTTTCACATGAGCATTGGGATCCAAGCTCAGCTCCTCAGACCTGGGCAGCAAACGTTCTCACCCACCTAACTGTCTCTCAAGCCCTGACTCTAAGAATCTGTGGCAGGTGCACAGTGATGCTGAAAATGGACATTGGCTTTCTATTAATTGGTCCAGTTTTTTCTTTATCTATTTAGACATCTTTCAGGGTTGTGGCCTTTTGTAAATTATCATCTTAAATTTGGGACATAGCCAAGGCTAGCCTGGAATTCATGATATAGCCAAGCCTGGCCTTAAAGCCCCACATCTTGCTAAATGCTTGTATGACACACGTGTGCCGCTGAGCCGAGCTTCATGGCTAGGTTTAAACACATCAAGCTTCCCTTGTCTGAGCTATTTTATTTAGGATGCCTACAGAAGCTTCGTTAACTTGTGTAGTGGATTATAACTGCATACTTCAGTAAGGATCCACGGTTGGGCTTGGGACACACGCCTGCACTCGCAGCACCAGGGAGGCAACAGCAGGAGACTCAGGAGTTCAAAGTCAGCTCCGGCTACGTATCAAGTTCAAGGCCAGTCAGGGCTGTACACGAGCCCCTACCACAAACAAACGAATCTACTTTAACAATTTTCACTTTTCTCTAATTAGTGCCACAAACAGAGTTGTGGGAAAGATTAAGCTTTGTCACAGGTGGAAGCAATCTTGGCAGGCTTTACCCTTGGGGCACCCCATGAATACCTTGTGACAGACTGTTTGGAGCCTTCCTGGGCTTGGAATTCAAAAAGCCGACCTGGGAACCCCACCGTGACTATTGTTTTCCTAATTGACCCTTGAAGGGAGAAGGAGACCGCCCTTTGCTTGTGACTGGGAAGGTGGGGGAAAAAAAAACAACAAGTGGAGAAGAAGGGAGAGCTCCCAGAGAGGAAGACCGGCCGGACCAGCACGCGGGACAGAGAGACACCTAAGGACCCGTCCTGTGGAACGGATACCGGAAGGTTCACTCTTCTGTCCCTTTAACCTTTTTTTTCCCTTCTTGTGTGTGCTAGTTGGGTTGTATAATAAAGTTTAATTGTTAATAAACAGAGCCAACACAGAGTGGCCCCTATACCACCCTGTGAGTCATTGCTTAAACAGAAAGGTAAGCAACTTGACAAAGTCAAGCGTAAACAATCTGAAGACATCTGAACCTAGGGCTCTGCACACAGACATCGGGAACTGTGTTAGCTTATTTGTCCTTTGTTGTCACTGTTCTGGCACACAGGTGTACATGCAGCTAGAACACTCACATACATAAAATAAATAAATAAAATCTTTTTAAAAACAGGAGGGTGTGTGCACTTGCACGTGCGCGCGCGCGCGCGCGCGCGCGTGTGTGTGTGTGTGTGTGTGTGTGTGTGTATGTGTGTAACCGAGGCTGGCCTTGAGCTCCATATATAGCCCAGGCTGGCTTCGAACTCATCACAATCCTCCTCTGTCAGCCTCTCAAGTGATAAAATGACAGATGTGGGCTATCGTCTTCCAGAATTGTGTGTGTACACACCCGTGGCGGTCAGAAGACAACTTTGGGGAGTTTGTTCTCTCCTCCTACCATGTAGGCCCCAGGGAGAGAACTCAGGTCACCACACTTGGCAACAAGTGCCATTATTTCTGAGCCATCTCATCAGCCCTAAGGCCAGAATCTGTGTGTGGTGAGGGGTGGGCGGGGCTGGGCACCAAGTTCAGACGTGCCAAACACACGCTGGACTTGCGAGCTACATCCCCGGTGGACCCCACATGTTCACGCACAGTTGGCATGCTTACCCAATCACACGCTGCAGACGTAAAGGCTGAATTTCTCAAAATTCAGAAAAAGGGGCGGGGGGGGGGGTTTAGCCCGGAAGTCCCACCTCGGGTATCCCCTACGCTGATGTGTGTTAGTCTAAAAGCCGGAGCAGACCTACCTTCAGCCCCGATCTTCCCGTCTCCGTTATTGTCCGCCGCGTCCATCAAAGACTTAGTCTCTGACTCAGTCAGCTCTCTAGCGTCGCTCTGGAACTTCTGGAGGAAATACCTACAGCACCACGAAAAGCTGGCGGCAAGTTCTTGAAAGACCTCACGTCCTCGGTCCCTCCCTTCCTCCATCTCTCTCCCGCCTCTTTCCTTTCCTTACTGTCCCCGTCTTTTTCCTTCTCCCTCTCTCCCTTCCTCTGAGTCCCATGTATCTGACAGCTACAAACATCAGTCAAGGTCTCGCAAGTAGAGTTCTCCTTTGCTATAGAAACCATGGCTAGACATGTCTGTTTTTAAAAGTTTTGCTTGGTGGCGCATGCCTTTAATCCCAGCACTCGGGAGGCAGAGGCAGGCGGATGGCTGTGAGTTTGAGACCAGCCTGGTCTACTAAGCGAATCCAGGATAGCCAAGGCTAACACAGAGAAACCCTGTCTCAAAAAAACAAAAACAAAACAAACAAAAAGGGTTTTTTGTTCCCAGGCGTATTGGCCCACATCTTTAATCCCAGCACTTGGGAGGCAGAGGCAGGTGGATCTCTGTGAGCTTGAAGCCAGCCTGGTCTACAAAGCAAATTTAGGACAGACAGAGAGAAACTTTGTCTTGAAAAAACAAAATAAAAAGAGTTTTGCTGCTTCATTTGCCATAAGAAATCCCTTGAACAAATTTCATTGTATGTGATCTTCAGTGCCCACACGTAGGGCCCCACATGAGTAGAAGTGTGGCCGACTTGCATCCTTTTTGTTTGTTTGTTTGTTTGTTTGTTTGTTTGGGAGGGGTTGGTTTATTTCAAGACAGGGTTTCTCTGTGTAGCCTTTGCTGTCTTGGACTTACTTTATAGACCATAGTGATCTGCCTGGCTCTGCCTCCCAGAGTGCTGGAGTTACAGGTGTGCACCACTGCAGCCGGCTCAATTTAGATTTTTTTTTTTAATCGTTTATTTATTTTTATTTATTGTATATGAGTGCTTTATCTGCAGAAGAGGGCATCAGATCACATTACAGATGGTTGTGAGCCACCACGTGGTTGCTGGGAATTGAACTCAGGACCTCTGGAGGAGCAGGCAGCGCTCTTAACCACTGAGCCATCTTTCCAGCCCTCAATTTACATTCTTTAAAGAGTTCAGATGAATATCCAATGCCAAGGCCAACCGTGGAGAGAGGACTGAGCCAACAGGGCCACCTCACACCCTGCCCCTGCCCCCCGCATCCATGTTGAGATGCTCTGGACACAGCTTACCTGAGCTCCTCTTCTTCCAAGAATCCACTCTGGTCATTGTCTATGCACCGGAAGACATCCTGCAGTTGGCTGGCGGACATCTTGGAGAGGCCCAATGTCTGGAAGAACTTTTGTGGTTCAAAAGTGTCTGGGTCTAAAGAACAGAGACTAGGTTATCCTGACGCCCAGTGGGTTACATTCTATATCTGTGCCTGAGTGACAAAAAACGCGGGCTATTAAAAATACTTTCCTGATGTCCCTCAAACTATGTGGATACTTGACTCTCCAAAGACTCAGAAAGCCAAGTCCAGGTGGTCCTTTTCCCCTTGTCCCCTCTACCCCAGGTTGCCCTCGCCACTTGATTTTGCCCACCTCTCCTGGCTCTGCTCGGTGTCTTACCCTCTCTCTCCTCACTCGACAAGCTGCACGCCAAGTCCGCAGTACCATGTGATTGGTGGGAGACAGTGGATCCAAACAGGCTTGAGAGAAGCAGCACACTGATTGGCTCTTGTTTGTTTGTGGCTAGCCTGGAACCCACTATATAGCTCAGGCTAACCCCACTACTCAGCTACAACTCCAGCCTTCCTACTGAGGCTTTTTCTTTTTCTTTCTTTCTTTCTTTCTTTTCCTTCTTTTTCTTCTTCTTCTTCTTCTTCTTCTTCTTCTTCTTCTTCTTCTCCTTCTCCTTCTCCTTCTCCTTCTCCTTCTCCTTCTTCTTCTTCTTTAGGTTTTTCGAGACAGGGTTTTTCTGTGTAGCCTTGGCTGTCCTGGACTCACTTTGTAGACCAGGCTGGCCTCGAACTCCTAGAGAGCTGCTTGCCTCTGTCTCCTGAGTGCTGGGATTAAAGGTGTGCGCCACCACACCCGGATGTCCCTTGTCTTTATTCAGAGACAAGATCTCACTCCAGAGTCCAGGATCCCCTGGACTTTGCTATCCTTCTACCCCAGTGCCACCACACACACCCCGCTCCTCCAGTTCCCCCGCAACACCCCGCTCCTCCAGAACCCCCCCTCACCTTGGCATTCCTGCAGGGCTGCCGCAATGTCGTCAGCACTAAGAATATCTGTGATGCTCATTTTCCACCTGCTCACACAGAACAAGTGAGACGTGAGCAACCGCGACAGAGAAAACGAACATGTGGGGAAAGTGCATGTTATCAGCCAGCACCATGTATCTCTAGAACTTTAAAACCTGACAAGCATCCTTTTAAGTGATGGGACAGAAGCAAGCCAGGCGCCTCTTGTCTCCATGAGTTCTCCTGAATTCACTCCAAAATTGAAGTTAAAAAAAAGAAAAGAAAAGAAAAAGACCAAGCTAGGCTTGTAATTCCTGCCCTTAGGAGGCAGGAACAGGAGGATCAAGAATTCAAGAGCGTCCTCGGCAAAATAGTCAACTCCAGACCAGCTTGAACTACATGGCCCAGTCTTTTCCAAATCTAAAACCAAACAAAAGCTTTCTCTTAGGGTCTAATGCTTCTTGTAAAAAGTATACTTACCTAATCAGTTGCCACAGGCAGCTGCAAGCCCTTTAAAAATGAACCGTGTTATAACCCCCCCACCTTTGTCAGCCAGAGACTCGCAATAGTGCAGACCCCTTGTGAAAGACTGACCCTTGCGACAGAGCCCGGATCCTCCCCAGTGCTAGCCGCAGTTATAAGAACTCCGAGTACAAAAATGTACGTGTCTAATGTAGTACATGCAGGGAAAAAGATCTTGGGGTCTGATAGGCGCACCGGCTACTCACCAATTTAGATTTGAAGTCAAGAATGGGGAAAGAGTTGTAGAAACAGGGGAAAACAAACCAGAAGGGCTTTTACTACCTTATATAGGATTGACACTGTGATCGCTACAGCCTCTTAAGTTTCATGTTCAAGGATCAAGTGTGCGTAGCTCAAGTGTCTTTACCTTAGTAATGAAAACCACGTACTCTCTCTCTCTCTCTCTCCTTTTCTATTTATAGAAAGATGGGTAGAAACTGCCAATTAAAAAAACCTCAACAAACCTTAACTAAGGTTTCAGTTGCAAACAAACCTAATGGGTGAAGTGTGTGGAGAAAGCCACTGGAGACCTTCGGGGGGTGGTGGGGTGCAGGTGAAATGAGGTAAGAGCAGTGGGGTGCTCTCCGAACTGAAGACTTCCCAGATGTTAGTAGCAGCTGTTTGGGGAGGTCGGTCTTCAGCGTATGTGCACAAATATGTGAGGCTAACTTCAATCTAGGGTGGAAAAACCTCAAAAGTCAGTGTCACCAAGGTCTTGGTTACATAATTTTCCTACCAACATGTTTACTTATTTATTTATTTTTGGTTTTTCAAGACAGGGTCTCTCTGTGTTAGCCTTGGCTGTCCTGGACTCACTTTGTAGACCAGGCTGGCCTTGAACTCATAGCAATCCACCTGCCTCTGCCTCCCGAGTGCTGGGATTAAAGGCCTGTGCCACCACCACCCCTGGCTTCTTTCTTTCTATTTTTTCTTTTCTTTTCTTTTTTTTGGTTTTTAAAGACAAGATTTCTCTGTGTAGCTGGCCTGGAACTCACAGAGATCCTCCTGCCTCTGCCTCCAGAATGCTGGGATTAAAGGCGTTCTTAACCACTCTGTGTGTGTGTGTGTGTGTGTGTGTGTGTGTGTGTGTGTGTGTGTATAAAGCGTGCTTATATGTTTGTGTGTGCACCCACGTGTGTGCAGACAGAGTGCAGATAATGTTCAGTAGATTTCTCAGTCACCTTTCGCTTTACCTTTTGAGAGTTTTCAGTGAACCTCATACCCTAGGACTTAGCCAGACTGATAACTTCCAGGGATCTTTGTGGCCCTGCCTCCCCATGTACTGGGGTTAGAAATTTTCCACCACACCCAGCTTTTTTGTTGTTTTTGTTTTTGTTTTTCGAGATAGGGTTTCTCTGTAGCTTTGGCTGTCTTAGACTCACTTTGTAGACCAGGCTGACCTCGAACTCACAGCGATCCACCTGCCTCTGCCTTCCGAGTGCTGGGATTAAAGGCGTGCGCCACCACACCCGGCCACACCAAGCTTTTTAATGTAGGTTCTTATCCTTATAGGTGGGTCCTTCTATAGCGGGCACTTTAACCTGCCGAGCCATCTCCCCAGCCCTCTTCACTTCTTTGACATGAACATGCAGGACAGTAGAGTCAGCTGTGAAATAGAACCGAATAACTTTTTTCATCCTGAACAAACTGAAGTTCTGTATTTACTGAACTTTAGGCCCCTCCTGCCTCTGCCTTCTGAGTAGTTAGAATTACAAGCCTGTACCATCAAACCCATCTCAACATTGCCTTCCTTTTAAATGCTAGATTCAAATTTCTCTTTTTTAGTAGATTTGTTTATTTAGTTTGTTTATTTGTTTATTTTGGTTTTTTGAGATAGGGTCTCTCTGTGTAGCCTTGGCTGTCCTGGACTCACTTTGTAGACCAGGATGACCTCGAACTCATGTCAATCAGCCTGCCTCTGCCTCCCCAGTGCTGGGATTAAAGGCATGCGCCACCATGCCTGGCTCCAGTGATTTATTTTTATTGTATGTTTATGGATGTTTTGCCTGCATGTATATCTGTGCACCAGAGGAGAGCATTGATTTCTCTGGAATTAAAGGTATAGACAGTTGAGAGCCACCGTGTGGGTCCCCAGAACTGAACCTGGGTCCTGTGCAAAAGGAGCTACTGCTCTTAACTACTGAGCCATCTCTCCAGGCCCTCCTTTTGTGGTTTTTGCCTGTAATCCTAGCACACGGGCATATATCATCAAATCCTACTAGAGGTGTGGCCCAGGCTAGCCTCTTTAGCATTTGACTACCATTGTGTGCAGCGGTGGTCAGCGATCTTTCTGACAGATAGATAATGGCTGGACGGCGTGGTGCAAGCCTGTGATCCTAACTATGTGGGAGGCTGAGATAGACGATACAGCCTGAGGTACATATGGAGACCCTGTGCCTTTTAAACAAAAAGGAGAGGTCTAAAAGAGAGCTCAGATGGTAGAGTGCATCCTGAAGATCCACACCCAAGGCTGACCTCTGCCTCCACATACAACACACACCCACAAAGGAAGGAAAGACAGAGAGTGACCGTCTAATCAGAAGCGGCCCATCCGTGTGCCTGGTTTAGAGAGTATATTATTATTATTATTATTATTATTATTATTATTATTATTATTATTATTATTATTATTATTTTGGTTTTTCGAGACAGGGTCTCTCTGTGTAGCCTTGGCTGTCCTAGACTCGCTTTGTAGACCAGGCTGGCCTCGAACTCACAGCGATCCGCCTGCCTCTGCCTCCCGAGTGCTGGGATTAAAGGCGTGCGCCACCACGCCCGGCTAGAGAGTATATTATTTGGCCTTCCCCACTTTGGTGGTATATGTCCATATGCTAGGATTACAGGCAAATCCCCAAAAGGGACCCAGAGAGATAGTTCAGTGGTTGGGAGCACTGGCCACGGTTGCACAGGCAGTTGGGCCTTGGCATAGGGAGTAGGCGTGGTCCTGAGTGAATGTGCATCATTTGAGATGACCACAGCCGTGTCGTGGAGGACCAAGGCCTCAGCCCCATGGGAGTGGCAAAGCCTTCCCCAGGTGAGGCTCAGAGGGAGGGCAGAGCCTTCCTGTGGTGTGAGTGCACATGTGAACTGTGTGCAGTCCATGTCCAGCAGAGCTTTCTGCCCTGGGATGTTTATGGCTGCAAGACTTCTCCCCTACAATGATGGCTCCTACCCAATTAGTGAATCCTGCCCCCTTCTTCACTATTTGTGTATTTGTTTGCAGTACTGTATAAAATATCCCTGTCTTCCTATTGATCTGTATGTAGTAGCCCCGCCTCCCCATTGATCTGTATGTATGACCCCGCCTCCCTGACAATCTGAATGCAACAGCCCCTCCTCCTATTCGACTGTTTATAATAAACACACTAACTCCTGGGGTGCTGAGGCTTCCCCAGCCAAGAATCCAGACCACCGGGTCCCAGCTTTTCTGTGTCTGTGGAGAGAGAGAGAGAGAAAGAGAGCTCAGTGTATTCCTGTAGTCTCAGTACTGGGGAGGCATGACAGGAAAATTCCTGGGGCTCATTAACCAGTGAGCTCCAAAGTGAGAGACCTATAAAGTGAAAAGTGAGAACAGTAAGGGCGTGGTGGCAGAACGCCTTTGATCCCAGTACTCGGGAGGCAGAGGCAAGTGGATCTCGAAAAACCAAACAAACAAACTAATTAACAAGAGAGAGACAGAGAGAGAAAGACAGAGAGAGGGAGGGGGGAGAAGGAAGGAAGGAAAGAAACAAAGAAACGAAGAATAAAGAAAGGAAAGAAAAACCTTTTCTTGAAAAACCAAAGCAAAACAAACCAAAAAAAAAAAAAAAAGAAAAGAAAAGTGACTGGGGTGGAGTGTAGTGGCGCAAGCCTTTAATCCCAGCACTTGGGAGACAGGACAGGTGGGTCTCTGTAAATTCCAGATCAGCCAAAGCTACATATTGAGACCTTGTCTCAACATGTCTCAACAACACCAACAATAGCAACAAAAGAGTGATTGAAGAAGACGCCAATGCCAACCTCAGGTTTCCATATGGTGCGCGCGCGCGCGCACACACACACACACACACACACACACACACACACACACACACATAACGTTGGCTCTGTTTCTTAACAATTAAACTTTATTATACAACCCAACTATCTTACACAAGAGAGAAAAAAGGTTAAAGGGAAACAAGAGTGAAACTTCTGGTATCCGGGTCCCTACCTGTCTCTGGCCTGCGCCCTGGACCGGCCTGTTCACTGATCCTTTTCCCGATCGACGTGCACTCGAGCTCGGTCTGAACCAGCTGCCCCTCTCGTCCTCTCTGTCTGTCTGTCTGTCTCTCTAGTTCAAAGGCTGGTCTCCTCCTCCCATTGTGGGCCAATTAGAAACACAATAATCTGAGTGAAGTCCCCCGTCACTTCCTGAATTCCAGGCCCAGGATGGCTCCACCCAATCTATCTCAAGGTTAATGTCAGGGAGTGTGCGCCCAAAAAGGTGGCGCACGCCTTTAATCCCAGCACTCGGGAGGCAGAGGCAAGCGGATCGCTGTGAGTTCGAGGCCAGCCTGGTCTACAAAGTGAGTCCAGGACAGCCACGGCTAACCCAGAGAGACCCTGTCTCAAAAAAACAACAACAAAAAAAATGTCAGGGAGTGTCCAAGAGCAAAGACCGCCAAGACTGCTTTCATCTGTGACAAAGTTTACAATCCTTCCCTCTCCCTCCCCCACACACATATTCAGGTATTCAGGTTGATTTCAGCCTGACAAAGTTAGGGGACAATGTGCTCACTGTTAAAATGCGTTCGTCAGGTCTTTAAAAGCCTTGGTTCAGGTGGCAATGTTTGCTTTCTCCTTGTCTAATTAGGCAAGGTTTCTTTTGTCCTCTGTGTGTGTGTGTGGGGGGGTTGTTTTGTTTTTTTGAGGGTTTTGCTGCCTTGTTTCTTTTGTGTGAGTGGTTTGGGGTTTTTTTTTTGGAGGGGGCTTTTGTTGTTTTTGGTTTTGGTTTTTCAAGACAGGGTGTCTCTGTGCATCCTTGGCTATCCTGGAACTCACTCTGTAAACCACAATGGCCTCTAATTCAGAGATCCACCTGCCTCTGACGCCTGAGTGCTGGGGTTAAAGGTCGTGCGCCACCACCGCTGGCATGTGCTCTGTGTTTTGAGAGCAATTATGTGTCCTTAATAAATTTTCAGCTCTAAGGTCCAAAAACATCTCAGAAAAAAAAAATTTTTCACTGCATCTTGGCTTTCTAGTTAGGAGTAACACAGCTAACACCCAGTGCTTAATAATTTAGTCTTTTGGGTGAAGTTCTCGTTAGAATAGGTCGAAAGCATGAATTATGCACAGGTTTGGGAATTGTGCTGCCCAGCTGTGCAAACACTGGTCAAAAAAGTACCTTCTGCACTGACAAACAGGTTCAAGGTGTCTAGATCAAGTGACTGGGTCACGGTGAAACCAAACCTGGTTGATGGGAGTCCCAAGTCGTGGGTGATGGTATCAAACAACAGCACTGCCTGTTACCTTTTACAGGTCTCCTCAGGCTGAACTAAGCCATCCCAAATTCCCTCGAATTTGGAGAAGTCAGAACGTAAGCGCTGGGGCTTTTCTCCCACAGGCTCACCAGGTGACCAAGTCATTCCTGCCCTATCCGTGTTCTAGCACTTTACTCTTGGTGAGATAAAGGCTATTTTAAAATTTGCTTCCTTTTATGAGTTTGTGTTGTGCATGTGTGTGAGTGTGTGCATGTGTGTGTGCATGTGTGTGTGCATGAGTGTGTGTGTGTGTGTGTGTGAGTGTGTCAGGAGTGTGCCTTGTGGCCTCGGAGGTCAGAAGAGGACATCAGACCACCTGCAACTGGGTTATGGATGGTTGTGAGCCACCATGTGGGTGCTGGGAACTGAACCCCAGGCCCTTTGCAAGAACAGTAAGTGTCCTTAAGTGCTGAGCTATCTCTCAACACTGGGGATAGTTTATCTTGGTTATGCCTGAGGGATTTTTCCAAAGACAATTAGATCATCTCAACCGTAAGAGCCCTGACCTAATAGATTTAATCCACAGGTGGATTCTAATTTTTCTTTTTTCTTAAAATTTATATATTTATTATTATGTATACGGTGCTCTGCCTCCATGTACACTTACAAGCCAGAAGAAGGCATCAGATCTCATTATAGATGGTTGTGAGCCACCATGTGGTTGCTGGGTATTGAACTCAGGACCTCTGGAAGAACAGTCAGTGCTCTTAACCTCTGAGCCAGCTTTCCAGCCCCAGGATTCTAATTTTTCAATGCTGGGAAGCAAACCGAGAGTCTCATGCCTACAAGTCAAGCGCTGCCCAACTAGCTGTGTCCCCTAGCCTTGGGTTCCAAGGCTGCTGGGAGGCAGTGGACCTGTCCTGTGTGGTTAGACGAAGTAAGCCCTGGAGGAGTTTCACTCGATGGACAGCTTGCTCTAGCTGCCTCCTGTTTCTCTCTGGATCTTGGCAGCCGTGATGAGAATATGATGGATTGACTCCTATGAAACTGTGAGCTAAAAGAAAACATTTCTTCTTCTTCTTCTTTTTTTTTTTGTTGTTTTTTGTTTTTTGTTTTTCCGAGACAGGGTTTCTCTGTGTAGCCTTGGCTGTCCTGGACTCGCTTTGTAGACCAGGCTAGCCTCGAACTCACAGCGATCCGCCTGCCTCTGCCTCCCGAGTGCTGAGATTAAAGGCATGCACCACCAAGGCCCGGCTCACATTTCTTCTTTTTAAATTGCTTATTGTCAGGCATGAGATAGCAATGAGAAAGTTAACTAAAATGAAGATCTTACTTCCTCATAGAATCAACTTTTTCTTTCTTTCTATTTTTTTGTTTTGTTTTGTTTTGGGTTTTGTATTGGTTTGTTTCGGGGTTTTTTGTTTGTTTGTTTGTTTTGTTGGTGGTAGTGGTAATGGTTTTGGTTTTTGGAGACAGGGTTCCTCTGTGTAGCCTTGGCTGTCCTGGACTTGCTTTGTAGACCAGGCTAGCCTCGAACTCACAGCGATCCACCTGCCTCTGCCTCCTGAGTGCTGGGATTAAAGGTGTATAACCACACCCAATAGAAACAACTTTTGTTGTTGGTTTTTTTTTTTTGCTTGTTTGTTTGTTTTTCAAGACAGGGTTTCTCTGTGTAGCCTTGGCTATCCTGGACTTGCTTTGTAGATCAGGCTGGCCTCGAACTCACAGCAATCCACCTGCCTCTGCCTCCCGAGTGCTGGGATTAAAGGTGTGTGCCACGACGCCCGGCTTGTGCGCCACCACACGCGGCTAAAGCAACCTTTTTTTATTTGGTTGGTTTGGTTTAGTTTTTTTGAGACAGGGTTTCTCTTGTAGCCTTGGCTCTCCTGGACTCACTTTGTAGACCAGGCTGGCCTTGAATTAACAGAGATCTGCCTGCCTCTGCCTCCCGAGTGCTGGGATTAAAGGTGTGCGCCACCACACCCAGCTCAGAAACAACTGTTTTTATTCTATCTAAAGCCAGCTCTTCCATGTCTACTGCTTTCTTGCTCACCCAAGAACAGTCTCTCCATTTTCTTTCCCCTCTTTTTCCTACATCATAATTTTATGCTGCCTAATAGATCATACTTTAGCCTCATACAAGTTAGGCAGGGGCTCTACCACGAGCCACACCCCAGCCCCTCACTGGGAGATTCTAGGCAGGTGCTCTACCACTGTGCCACACCCCAGCCCCTCACAGGGGGATTCTAGGCAGGTGCTCTACCACTGAGCCACACCCCAGCTCCTCACTGGGGGATTCTAGGCAGGGGCTCTCCCACTGAGCCACAGCCCAGCCCCTCACTGGGGGATTCTAGGCAGGTGCTCTACCACTGAGCCACACCCCAGCCCCTCACAGGGGGATTCTAGGCAGGTGCTCTACCACTGAGCCACACCCCAGCTCCTCACTGGGGGATTCTAGGCAGGGGCTCTACCCCTGAGCCACACCCCAGCCTCTCACTGGGGGGGATTCTAGGCAGGTGCTCTACCACTGAGCCCACACCCCAGCCCCTCACTGGGGGATTCTAGGCAGGGGCTCTACCACTGAGCCACACCCCAGCCCCTCACTAGGGGATTCTAGGCAGGGGCTCTACCACTGAGCCACACCCCAGCCCCTCACTGGGGGATTCTAGGCAGGGGCTCTACCACTGAGCCACACCCCAGCCCCTCACTGGGGGATTCTAGGCAGGGGCTCTACCCCTGAGACACACCCCAGCCCCTCACTGGGGGGGATTCTAGGCAGGAGCTCTACCACTGAGCCACACCCCAGCTCCTCACTGGGGGATTCTAGGCAGGGGCTCTACCCCTGAGACACACCCCAGCCCCTCACTGGGGGGGAATTCTAGGCAGGTGCTCTACCACTGAGCCACACCCCAGCCCCTCACTGGGGGATTCTAGGCAGGGGCTCTACCACTGAGCCATACCCTAGCCCATCACTTGGGGATTCTAGGCAGGTGCTCTACCACTGAGCCACACCCCAGCCCCTCACTGGGGGATTCTAGGCAGGGGTTCTACCACTGAGCCACACCCTAGTCCCTCACTGGGGGATTCTAGGCAGGTGCTCTACCACTGAGCCACACACCAGCCCCTCACTGGGGGATTCTAGGCAGGGGCTCTACCACTGAGACACACCCCAACCCCTCACTGGGGGATTCTAGGCAGGGGATCTACCACTGAGCCACACCCCCCAGCCTTTTCACTTTTGATTTTGAGGCAGGGTCTTGATGCCTTGAACTCGTGATCCTTCTGTCTCACCTCTCCAAGTGCTGGAGCTACAGGCCTGCACTACCCAGGTCCATCCTAGCACATTTTACTTCTCGAAATTAAATTTTTTTTTTTTTTTTTTTTTTGGTTTTTTGAGACAGGGTTTCTCTATGTAGCCTTGGCCATCCTGGACTCACTTTGTAGACCAGGCTGGCCTCGAACTCACAGCGATCCGCCTGCCTCTGCCTCCCGAGTGCTGGGATTAAAGGCATGCGCCACCACGCCCGGCGAAATTAAATTTTCTCTAGAAAACAAATTGGCAGTTTCTTGAAATGTTAAAGACACAACTGTCACATGATCCAGCTGTACCCTTCTGGTGTCTTCCTTAAGGGCTGAGATTCCCACAGCCTGCCTTCCTCCCAACCTGTTAAAGATCCTGTTGATGATAATATCCCGTTTGCTCTCGGTGATGACATTTGCCGGCTTCTTGCTAAGAATTCCTAAGCAGCTTCAACTAAAACTTTAGCCTTAGAGCTTGTTTGTCTCACCAAATCAGCTGTGGTGGGAGGTTGGGGGTGGGGGGTGAGGGTGGGGTCTTTATTCAGGGTTTCTGACCAAGGGCAAACATTTTCAGAAGAGCACGAAGCTGCTTAGATGAAGGAGCGGGAGATGCTATCAGACAAAAGAAACCAGATGCTGTGGAAGGCTGATTCTTTCATGAACAAGAAACGTGAGCATCCACATCTCAGTTTCCAGATGGGCAGGAGGCCGTATTTGACAGAGACTCATTCGAGCTAATTAGGGAGAAAGTACCACTAATGTCATAAGATAGGCTGCGTCTATGGCTCCCAGGTGCCCTTTTATTATCTGCTCTTCTCTTGACACAGGTGCCCAGGGGTCCCCTGGTAGAGGACAGGATCAGACCCCGGAGATATGACATTTTTCAAGCTAACAGGGTCGACATAAAAAAAATTCCAAAGAGGGGCCAGCAAGATGGCCGAATGGATAAAGGTCCTTGCTGTCAACTCTGCTGACGTGAGTTCAATTCCTGGATCCCCACATGGTAGAAAGAAGCACCCGGTGGTGGTGCACGCCTTTTGTCCTAGCACTCAGGAGACAGAGGCAGGTGGATCTCTGTGAGTTCAAGGCGAGCCTGGTCTACAATGCAAGTCCAGGACAGCCAAGGCTACACAGAGAAACCCTGTCTCAAAAAAACAAAACAAAAGGGGAAGCAAGAACCACTCCCAAGGAGTGTCTTCTGACCCCCACAGGAGCACCATGGCATATATACATCATAAAGTAAATATATTAACTTTTAAAAAAGTTTTTTGGGTTTTGGGGATCACAGGCACGAGCCACCACTCCCAGCCCTAAATTTAATTGTTTTAAATTCCAAAGATGGGAGTATGAAGCTAGCCCAGTGGGTAGGGGTGCTTGTGCTGCAAGCCCCAGAAGAAGCGGGCATGAGTTTGGGTCCCCACACCGACATAAATGTTGAGCATGGCTGAGTGTGCCTGTAATCTCAGCGTTGGGAGGCAAACACAGTGAATCTTGATTTCCAGGATTCCTACCTGAAATGGTGAGCTTCCGGATCAATGAGAGATGCTGTTTCAAAGCACTAAGATGGAGCATAATAGAGGAAAACACCTGAGAACTTGCTCTGGCTTCCCTGTGTAGGCACGTTTGTGTGTGCACATATATATACACGCACACATGCAGAGAGAGAGAGAGAAGAGAGAAGAGAGAAGAGAGAAGAGAGAAAGAAGGGCCTGGAGAGGTGGCTCAGAGGTTAAGAGCACTGACTGCTCCTCCAGAGGTCCTGAGTTCAATTCCCAACAACCACATGGTGGCTCACAGCCATCTATAAT
The DNA here is from genome assembly GCF_964271855.1 of Acomys minous. NCBI lineage: Eukaryota > Metazoa > Chordata > Mammalia > Rodentia > Muridae > Acomys > Acomys minous. The sequence continues at coordinate 65,131,132 of NC_140498.1, read as the reverse complement.
GTGATCTAGTGCCCTCTTCTGGCCTGCAGGTGTACATGCAGGCAGCACTGTATACATAATAATAAATAAAAACATCGGTAAAAAGAAAAAGAAAGAAAGAAAGAAACAGAGAGAGAGAGAGAGAGAGAGAGAGAGAGAGAGAGAGAGAGAGAGAGAGAGAGACCTGGGATAGACATCAGAGCCTAACTCAGGAGATGGTTGTAAAGGTTCAGTAACCCTTTACATTTCAATCTCAACATGGCCTTGAGGAGATAAAGGCAGCCTGGCATACTGTACTGTAGCTTTTCCAGCTGTCTGACCTTAGGATGTCATGGCCTTTTTGTCTTGTTGTTATTGTTTTGAGACACTGCCTTGTGAGTCCTCAAACTCTTTCTGCAGCCAAGGATGACCTTGAACTCCTAACCTTCCTGCATCCCCGGCATAAATGCTGGTTTACAGGTGTGAACCGCCACATCCAACTACTAACATGCATTTCTTTCAGCCTGGCCTGGGGTGGTTTCTGAAAACAAGGCCTTAAGTTTAGGGTGCAAGGGGGACACTGAGGTGGATTGTCCTTTTTTGTAAGTTTATTGGAACAGCTGTTGATGCCACGTGGATGAACAGATGGGGCTCTGAGGAAAATTCAGGTTTCAGTGTCACACATAGGCAAGCAGTATGGTGGGGTCTCTGAGGAGACTTTGGAGCTCTTTTTTTTCTAAGCCCCAGCGACGGGGAGAGGTTATGCAGCAGGGCTCAGCACCCATGGTCTGATTTCCAGGCAGCAGTGGGAGAGCGAGAGTATCAGGGGAAGCAAGCAATGTGTGATCCCCAAAGGTATGGCGCACTTAGGAGGGGCATCTTTATTTGGAGTGTACCCATTATGGGGGCAGGGGCATGCTATTCTAGGCCACCTTCTGATGTCTGAGGAGTCTGTCCCAGGCTCTCAGAGGCAGCAAGGATCCCAGAACCAGCCATGAGGATACACACCAGCCTTCCCACCTATACATTAACGAGAGGCAATAGGGACCCCGAGCAAGGCTCACAGCAGCTTCCTGCACATGTTGCTCTGGGACTCTGCCCTGCAAATTCTAGCTGCATGGACCTGCCCAGACTCATCGTGACTCAGGAGGACACGGGCTCTGCCTGGGCTCCCACAATCGAAAAGCAGGAAAGGTGAGCAAGCTGCACATCTGCTACAGATGTGGAGGGGGTCTAGGTCCAGCCCGCGCATGCTCTTTGGTTAGTGGTTCAGTCTCTGTGAGCCCCCATAGGCCTAGGTTAGTTTACTCTGTAGGTCTTCTTGTGGTGTCCTTGATCCCTCTAGATGCCTCAACCCTCCCCTCACCCCCTGCTCTTCCACAAACCTCACTGAGCTCCTCCTAATGTCTGGCTGTGGGTCTCTGCATCTGTTCCCATCAGCTACTGCGTGAAGCCTCTCAGAAGACAGTTGTGCCAGGTTCCTGACTGCAAGCACAGCAGAGTATCATTAACAGTGCCAGGGCTTGGCTCTCTCCCATAGGGATGGCTCTCAAGTTGGGCCAGTCATTGGTTTCTTCCCGGTCCTTCGATCTCTGCTCCATCTTTATCCTTACATTTCTTGTATGCTAGACAAATTTTGGTCATCATGTGGGTCCCCTAACGATGGGAGTAGGAGCTGTCTCTGACTCTGTTGCCTGCCTCGGGATCTCTTTCCTCTAGCTGGGCTGCCCTGTCTGGCCTCCGTGGCACAAGGTGCGTTTAGTCCTGCTGCCACTTGAGGTGCCTGGGGGTGGGGGTGGTACCTCTTGGTGGGGGTGTCTCCCCTTCTCTGAGAAGAAGAGAGGAAATGGGAGGAGAGAGAGCGTGGGGTTGGGACTGGGGGAGTCTGGGATCAGCTGGAAAGCAATTTAATTAAATAACACGGGGGGGGAAAAGTGGCTGGGCCGCAGCTCACTCGGTAGAGTGCTTGCCCAGCACGTCTGCGGCCCTAGGGTCCATCCCAGAATCACTTACACCTGTGGCAGTGCGGGGCTAGTCCTCACTAAGTAGAGGCAGAACAGAAATTCAAGAAATTCAAGGTTATCCTTGGCTCTCTAGGGCACCCGAAGCCATCCCGGTTTACACAAGACCCTATGTCTAAACACAAATCAAACCAAAACAAAGGATAATGTCAACTTTCCTTTTTGAAAATGGTGTGTGTGTGTGTGTGTGTGTGTGTGTGTGTGTGTGTGTGTGTGTGTGTGTGTGTGTGTGTGTGTGCAGACTATGGATTGCCTCAGGAATCCTGACCGCTCCAGTCTCCTCCCTCCTTGTTTGCGGGATAAATCTCACACCTGCCTGTAGAGGGCACCAGAGGAAGGCAAGTTAGAGAAGGACAGAGACCACAGCGAGCGCCCTGCAAGGCGCCCCAGCAGAGGAATCGGAGGAGAGCGGTGTGTGGAACGTAAGACGTTCCTTTCACAGAACCAAAATTAGAAATAAAGAGAGAGTGAAGCCGTTATCAGCACAAATGTCATCACAAGCATCCACATTAGAGATTGTCCGGCGACGAGCAAAGGTGAAAAGACTCGGTTACGTTCTGGTATCTGAAACAGTCTAGTTGAAGTCGGAATTATTAAATTCTCCTTTTCCACATTCCAAGTTATTGAATTCTTATTTTCCTTGAGCTCATGTTTCTCATAAGAAGTCTTTTGCACTATGGTGGGTGCAATTGTGTGATGTGTGTGTGCGCACACGTGCATGTTTGTTTGTGTGTGTGTTTTTTAATAGTGTTTTTATTTTTATTTTTAAGCAATTACAGGGATGCAGCTCAAAATCTCCCCGTTATAGCCTGGTACTCTACCACTGAGCCACACCCCAGCCCCTCACTGGGGGATTCTAGGCAGGGGCTCTACCACTGAGCCACACCCCAGCCCCTCACTGGGGGATTCTGGGCAGGGGCTCCACCACTGAGCCACACCCCAGCCCCTCACTGGGGGATTCTAGGCAGGGGCTCTACCACTGAGCCACACCCCAGCCCCTCACTGGGGGATTCTAGGCAGGGGCTCCACCACTGAGCCACACCCCAGCCCCTCACTGGGGGATTCTAGGCAGGGGCTCTACCACTGAGCCACACCCCAGCCCCTCACTGGGGGATTCTAGGCAGGTGCTCTACCACTGAGCCACACCCCAGCCCCTCACTGGGGGATCCTGGGCAGGTGCTCTACCACTGAGCCATACCCCAGCCCCTCACTGGGGGATCCTGGGCAGGTGCTCTACCACTGAGCCACACCCCAGCCCCTCACTGGGGGATTCTGGGCAGGGGCTCTACCACTGAGCCACACCCCAGCCCCTCACTGGGGGATTCTGGGCAGGGGCTCTACCACTGAGCCACACTCCAGACCCTCACTGGGGGATTCTGGGCAGGTGCTCTACCACTGAGCCTCACCCCAGCCCCTCACTGGGGGATTCTGGGCAGGTGCTCTACCACTGAGCCACACCCCAGCCCCTCACTGGGGGATTCTGGGCAGGGGCTCTACCACTGAGCCACACTCCAGCCCCTCACTGGGGGATTCTGGGCAGGTGCTCTACCACTGAGCCACACCCCAGCCCCTCACTGGGGGATTCTAGGCAGGGGCTCTACCACTGAGCCACACCCCAGCCCCTCACTGGGGGATTCTAGGCAGGGGCTCTACCACTGAGCCACACCCCAGCCCCTCACTGAGGGATTCTAGGCAGGTGCTCTACCACTGAGCCACACCCCAGCCCCTCACTGGGGGATTCTAGGCAGGGGCTCTACCACTGAGCCACACCCCAGCCCCTCACTGGGGGATTCTAGGCAGGTGCTCTACCACTGAGCCACACCCCAGCCCCTCACTGGGGGATTCTGGGCAGGGGCTCTACCACTGAGCCACACCCCAGCCCCTCACTGGGGGATTCTGGGCAGGGGCTCTACCACTGAGCCACACTCCAGCCCCTCACTGGGGGATTCTGGGCAGGTGCTCTACCACTGAGCCACACCCCAGCCCCTCACTGGGGGATTCTGGGCAGGGGCTCTACCACTGAGCCACACCCCAGCCCCTCACTGGGGGATTCTGGGCAGGGGCTCTACCACTGAGCCACACTCCAGCCCCTCACTGGGGGATTCTGGGCAGGTGCTCTACCACTGAGCCACACCCCAGCCCCTCACTGGGGGATTCTAGGCAGGGGCTCTACCACTGAGCCACACCCCAGCCCCTCACTGGGGGATTCTAGGCAGGGGCTCTACCACTGAGCCATACCCCAGCCCCTCACTGAGGGATTCTAGGCAGGTGCTCTACCACTGAGCCACACCCCAGCCCCTCACTGGGGGATTCTAGGCAGGGGCTCTACCACTGAGCCACACCCCAGCCCCTCACTGGGGGATTCTAGGCAGGTGCTCTACCACTGAGCCACACCCCAGCCCCTCACTGGGGGATTCTAGGCAGGGGCTCTACCACTGAGCCACACCCCAGCCCCTCACTGGGGGATTCTAGGCAGGTGCTCTACCACTGAGCCACACCCCAGCCCCTCACTGGGGGATTCTAGGCAGGTGCTCTACCACTGAGCCACACCCCAGCCCCTCACTGGGGGATTCTAGGCAGGTGCTCTACCACTGAGCCACACCCCAGCCCCTCACTGGGGGATTCTAGGCAGGGGCTCTACCACTGAGCCACACCCCAGCCCCTCACTGGGGGATTCTAGGCAGGGGCTCTACCACTGAGACATGTTCCCCACCTATTAAAACATTTTGAAGGCCACCCAGAGTGGTGGCACACACCTTTAATCATAACACTTGGGAGGCAGATCACTGTGAGTTCAAGACCAGTCTAGTCTACAAAGGGAGTTCAGGACAACCAAGGTAACACAGAAAACCCTATCTTAAAGAACAAAACAAACAAACAAACAAAACCAAAAGGAATCCCAAAACATTTTGATGGGGCTGGAGAGATGATGGCTCAGAGTTTAAGAGCACTGACTGCTCTTCTAGAGGTCTTGAGTTCAATTCCCAGCAAACACATGGTGGCTCACAACCATCACCTATAATGTGATATGATGCCCTCGTCTGGCCTGCAGATGTACATGCAAGCAGAATATTGTATACATAATAAATAAATAAATAAATAAATAAATCTTTTAAAAACATTTTGAGTTTATATGTAATAATTGTTCACATTGTGATATTTTGCTACTGTGCTAATTAAATTATATTAAGTAGCATAACTCTCATTTCAAACATTATTATTATTGAGGAATATCATTAATCTAATGATTTTTGTGTGTGTGTGTGTGGAAGAAATTGAGTGCACTCCGCTGATCTGAAAATATGATTCCCAGAGTGGTAAAGCTATCCCAGCAATGGAGAAGACTGTGACGTACACAGGAAGACACACACCGACGGAAGACAAGAACTAACTCGGCTGCAGTGGCACACAGCTGTAATCCCAGCACTCAGGAGGCAGAGGCAGGAGTATCAGGTGTTCAAGGCTACCCCAGCTACACAGCAACTTCAAGGCCAGCCTTTATTAAATGACCTCCTATTTCAAAATTAAAAATAGGAAAGACAGAGGGGCACTGTGGCTCACGCTTGTAATCCCAGCACTCAGGGAGGCAGAGGCAGGTGGATCGCTGTGAGTTCGAGGCCAGCCTGGTCTACAAAGTGAGTCCAGGACAGCCAAGGCTACACAGAGAAACCCTGTCTCGAAAAACTATTTAAAAAAAAAAAAAGAGCACGGGCTGGAGAGATGGCTCAGCGATTAAGAGCACTGTCTGCTCTTCTAGAGGCCCTGAGTTCAATTATTAGCAACCACATGCTTGCTCACACATATCTACACTGGTATCTAATGCTCTCTTCTGGCATGCAGGTGTACATGGAGATAGAGCACTCATATACATAAATAAAATAAAATAAAAAGTTTTTAAAAAAGAGCAGGGGCTGTTCTTCCAAAGGTCCTGAGTTCAATTCCCAGCAACAGCTGGGTGTAGTGGCACATGCCTTTAATCCTAGCACTTGGGAGGCAGAGGCAGGCAGATTGCTGTGAGTTCAAGGCCAGCCTGGTCTACAAAGTGAGTCTAGGACAGCCAAGGCTACACAGAGAAACCTTGCCTCAAAACAAAAACAAAAAAACAAAAGCAAAAACAAATCAATTCCCAGCAACTACGTGGTGGTTCACAGCCATCTGTCATGAGATTGGTGCCCTCTTCTGTCCTACTGACACACATGAAGGAAGAGTACTGTATAAATCATAAATAAATCTTAAAAGAAAAGAAAAGAAAGAAACCAGGAGGCTGGAGGGTGGCTTAGTCTAAGAGCACAAGCCGGGTGTGGTAGTGCACACCTTTAGTCCCAGTGCTTGGGACTCAGAGGCAAGTGGATCTCTGTGAGTTCAAGCCCAGCCAGGTCTAGGACAGCCAGACATGTTACACAGAGAAACCCTGCCTGGAAAAAGAAGAAGAAGAAGAGGAGGAGGAGGAGGAGGAGGAAGAGGAGGAGGAGGAAGAGGAAGAGGAAGAGGAAGAAGAAGAAGAAGAAAAAGAAGAAGAAGAAGAAGAAGAAGAAGAAGAAGAAGAAGAAGAAGAAGAAGAAGAAGAAGAAGAAGCACTACTTGTGGAGCAGCCAGGAAGACCAGAGTTTGGATCTGAGCACCTATGCAGTAAGCTGAGTTTCTAGGACATGCCTGTAGCCCAGCCCCAAAGAGGTGGAGATATTAACCCAGCTAAGAAAGCACAGTTGTGGCCCCCAGATTCAGGGAGAGGCCCTGCCTCAAAACAAATAGGTGGAGAACGGTAAGAGGACACATGATGTCCCACGCATATGTGTGTGCACTTTCTCACACACACAGCAAATAAATCACGCAAGGGGATGGCAAGTGGGGTTGGAGAAATGGTTCACTGGTTAAGAGCACTTGCTGTTCTTACAGAAGACCCCGCTTTGATTCCCAGCACCCACAGTGGGTATCTCACAACCGTCTGTAATTCCAGTTCCCAGAAAGGGTTGGGAAGAGAACCAATGACATAAAATGATATTTTAAAATTAATTAATTAATTAATTAATTTTTTGAGATAGTATCTCAGTCTGTATGTAGGCCTGGCTGGCCCAGAACTTGCTATGTACAACAGGCTCACCTCAAACTTAAGAGAACTTCCTGCCTTGCCATCCTGGTGCACTATCACTCCTGGCTCAACATATTTTTGTTTTGTTTTGTTTTTAATAAATCAAAGAAGAAACCAGATTTTATGGTTCACACGTGCAATCTCAGCACTTAAGAGGCAGAGGCAGGATGATTCCTTGAGGCTGAGTTCAGCCTCAGCAACTGGATTCGTAAAGCCAGTGTATAAAAAAATAAAATAAAATAAAAAGGCAAAAACACTGCCAGGCATGATTGCTTTCCCTACACCTTTGATTTTGCCTTCAAATCCCAAAGGAAAGAGCACCGCTCACCAGGTCCACCAGGGGACGCTATTGTCACGGCTCTAAGTCCTCACTAACTAATGGACCGCTCGCCTTTCCTTAGCAGTATCATTTGCCCCTTTTGTCAGGAGGCTCCAGCCCGCTCCTCTCACCCAATTTTTACTCAGTTTTCCTACCCCCTTCCTGCCACTCCTTTCACCCAGGGACAAGAAGCTCCTATCCGGGCCGGATAGCCTTGTGGAATTATTTGTACCTGACCCTCCAAGAGTTAATTAAGTTCCCTTTGCTGGTGTTTCGGCCCATCAGGTTGACATAATTGCGTGACCTAAATGATTTCCTGCTGTATCTAAAGACCGCGTCCTATTTCCCTCTGGAGAGATCTTATGAGGGGCAGGGCGGGTATTTGGGGGAGGGGTGGGGGTCGGTGGGGGGATGGGGGCTTGGGAGGTAGGGGGGTTGGGGGTGGGTGGGGGAAATCCTCTTAGGTAGAAGGTATCCTATCGCCAAGCTGGTACTGGAGCCATCAGTGGCTGCCCTTGCGGAGGACCGAGTTTGATTCCCCTATCTGGGGGCTCCAGTGGATCCAACATCCTTTAACACCCATATTAACGTGCACATACTCACACAGACGCACAAGAAAATATGCAAGCTCAAATTCGCTACTCTGAAGCCTTAAAGCGTCCTTCGGGACTGGGGAGATGGTTTAGCATGTCAGGTGCTTGGCACAAAAATGTGAGCACCAGCCGGGCTTGGTGGCACATGCCTTTAATCCCAGCACTCGGGAGGCAGAGACAGGTGGATCGCTGTGAGTTCGAGGCTAGCCTGGTCTACAAAGTGAGTCGAGGACAGCCAAGGCTACGTGGCGAAACTCTGTCTCGAACAACTAAAAAATAAAATAAAATAAAATAAAATAAAATAAAATAAAAGGTGTGAGCAGCAGAGCTCATATTAGCTTCCTGTAATTCCAGCACTCTGGAGGTGGAGACGGGCTCCCCAGAGCTGGCTGCAAAGCTAGACAAGGCAACTCAGCAAGCTCTGGGGTCTCATGTCTCCGTACATAATAAGATGGAGAGAGGCTGAGAGATGGCTCAGTAGTCAAGAGCACTGTCTGCTCTTCCAGAGGTCTTGAGTTCAATTCCCGGCAACCACATAGTGGCTCACAACCATCTATAATGTGATCTGATGCCCTCTTCTGATGTGCAGGCACATAGGCTCTGTACAGGCATACATTAAAAAAAAAAAAAAAAGATGAAGAGTAACCCAGAAAGACCCCTGATGTCAGCCTCTGGCCTCCATGCAGGGGCACAACTGCATACACACACACACGCATGCACACACGCACGCACGCACGCACACACGCAGCCATAAACACACCATACTCTCCGACGTGTGCCCTTTTTAGTCATATGCACACTTCGTGAATCACAGATTTCCAGCAGAAATAACGCACGTGAGAGCGTGTGGGGCCTGAGCTGATGAGCCTCCTGGGCAGAAGGGCCTGAAGGCACTGTGGCTGCTAGCAATTGAGGTAGGCACTCAAGAAAGTCAGTCTGCGGGTGCCCTCCCAGCCTGAGAGTGGGCCCTGCGCCACCCGCCATTCTAATTTCGCTAGAAAAATAAGGAAATGTGGAGTTGTTTTTTTTTTTTCATAGACATCTCTGACCGCTTCAGGATTGGTGGCTTGTTATAGATTTTTCTGGCTCTTTCACACTCCCAAACCAGTCTACACTCGACACACCGATGTCCCGCTGAGACTTGCCACCTCCAGCTTCCAGTGCAGTCCCAAAGACTAAATACCACAGGAAATCTGTCATGAGAACGACCTCTTTTGGTGTGTGTGTGTGTGCGCGCGCGTGTGCGTGTGCGTGTGCGTGTGTGTGTGTGTGCGCGTGTGCGTGTGCGTGTGCGTGTGCGTGTGTGTGTGTGTGTGTGCCGGTGCAGGGGTTGTCTTTTTCAATCACCCAATCGCTCAAAACTCTTGTGTTTTGCCACAGGATCTCTCACTGAACTGGAATCTCACTAATTCAGGTCAGGAGGACTGTTTAATTCACAATAAACAGAAAGAGAAAGGGGGGGTGGGTAAGGGGGTTGAGGGTTGGGCGGGGAAGGGGTAAAAAAGAAAAGAAGGAAGAGAGGAGAGGGAGGGAGGGAGGGAGGGAGGGAGGGAGGGAGGGAGGGAGGGAGGGAGGGAGGGGGCGAAGACATTTCCTCCAGCTAAGTCCTACCTTCTAGTCTTTTTTGGGTTTGGTTTTGTTTTGTTTTAGAGACAAGGTTTCTCTGTATATGATTGTCCTGGAACTGGATCTGTAGACCAGGCTGGCCTCGAACTCACAGCGATCTGCCTGCCTCTGATTCCCAAGTGCTGGGATTAAAGGCATGTGCCCCCACTGCCCAGTCCTACCTTCTAGTTTTAAGAACATGCCCAAGCTGGGCGGTGTTTAATCCCACGCCAGCCTGGTCTACAAAGTGAGTCCAGGACAGTCAAGGCTACACAGAGAAACCCTTGTCTCGAAAAACAAAAAACAAACAACAAACAACAACAACAACAAAAGAACATGCCCAAATAGTGCCATCAGCTGGGAACCTAGCATTCGGTACACGAGCTTATGGGAAACATTTTATTTTCAAATTATAACAATATCCTAATTCCCAGAATTGTCCAGATTCTGTTCTTCTGGAAGTCTGTGTGTGCATGTACATGTGTACATGTGTATATGTGTGCATGTAGAGGCCAGCGGTAAATGTTCAATGTATTCCTTTATCATATCCCATTTTATTTTGTGGATAGAGTGAGTCTCTTGCTGAATCTGGGGCTCCCCAATTAGGCTATACTGGCTGTCCTACGGAATCCACAGATGCCCAGGTCATCACCTCCCCAGCACTGTGTTTGCTGCCAGGCTCAGTCAGTTCTCTGCTACCACGTGGGTTCTGGGGCTTGAACTCAGATTGTCAAGCTTGGTGGCAAGCTCCTTTACCCACTTCGCCATATCATCTGCCCATAGCAGTCTTTGACCTAAGCAGCAGAGGCATCAGTAACTTCCATGAAAGCCTCCACAGCAGGCTCACACACAGGAGCATCATATTCCGCGCCCCACCACCACCCGGCCACCCCCCTCTCCATCCTGGTCCTCATAAAGCAGACAGACAGAGTCTTCAGGAGATGCCAACCCATTGCACCTCACCCATACAGACATGCTGAAAGGTTGACCCCACTGTCCCTTGGCTGGTTTCCTGGTCCTTTGGTATGGGGGGTGGGGGGGTGGGGGGGTGGGGGTGGGGCTCATCCTCACATTTCAGTCGACAACAAGAGCCCTGGATGCTGGCGCTAGCTAGGTGGGATTTGAAAGTCCTGGATGCTCTGAGCTCTTCACACCCACCCAGTGAGTGTGATCGCGGCTGCAGGATCTAAAATAGATGTGCTTGGCAGGGACCCGCCTGAGGTGGGACTTCACACGCCCAGCTGAGGTGTTATGTGGAAAAGGCAGCTAGACGTTACACGCCCCCCTCACGTGTATCCAGCAAGAAGGACTTGCCTTGTTATTATTTACATTTTATTGATTGCTTGTCGTGTGTGTCTAGGTCAAAGGACAACTTGCAGGAGCTGCTTTTCTCTTTCTGCCCTGTGGGTCCCTGAGATCAAACCGGGATTCTCAGGTTTGGCACCTCAGGTTCGGCTTTTACCGAATGAGACATCTTGACAGATCTGGTTTTGCGTCGTGTGGCTTGGTCTCAGAATGCAGAAGGAGCCAAGATGACAAATGGCCATCACTAGGGGAAGGAGAGAGCCACTTCCAAGTGTTAATGTGTCCCTGCTGTGTGCAGACAGCACTTGGGGAGGAGGCTTGTCTGGCCAGCTTTGTAGGAAATGAATCCTGGAATAGGGCCGCTTATGTGTCTCAGGGGATAAATGTACAAGAACAGTGAATTGTCAGTGTGTGTGTGTGTGTGTGTGTGTGTGTGTGTGTGCTGTGCATGTGTGTTTCAGGACGTCACAACTCCCATCCCAGGCCATCTCTCAGGCTGTCAGTCCTCCGGTTTGTGACTAATCCAAACCACAGTCCTCCCTGGTTATCCAGCTTCGGACAGCACACGTAACCGACCTTTCTCAGCCTCCGTCATCTTGAGTCAAGTTTCCTAAGAAATTTGGGGCCGGGGGAGATGGCTACGTTGGTAAAAGTGCTCACTGTACAGCAGGAGGGCCTGGGTTCAAAAATAATCCCCTGAGTGGGTCCCGTACCCAGCACCCACGTAAGAGGTGGGTGGGGCGGCGCTGAGGAGGTGGAACCAGAGAGAACCCTGGGGCTCACCAGTTAACCCGTGTAGACAGTATATGAGCTCGAGCTGGGTTCATGACTGGCTGAAAGGCAGTCTGAAGGCTTTGCAGATCACTGCTAGCATCCACCAGCCTGGTCTTCTGAGAGGGATGACAGGCACGCGCCATCATGGCAGGCTTCTTACATAGGAGCCGGGGATCTGAACTCAGGTCCTCATGCTCTCGTGGCAGAGGCACTTTCCTGACTGAGCCTTGTCTCCTGCGAACAATTTAAATGTATTCTATTTTATTTATTAGTGTTGTGTGTGTGTGTGCATGTGTGGGCACATGGGCTCTCTCACCCCATCCACGTATGGGTCCCAGGAATCAATCTCAGGTTGTCCGTCTGGGCAGCAGGTTGTCTGCCTGTCAGGCGCACTTACCCTCTGAACCATCTCACTGGGGCCCTACTTGAAGGTAATTTCAAAACAAAACAAAACAAAACAATACACAGAAAAACCCTGCTTCCTTAGGGACCACTACAGCTTTTTGGCTTTTTCTCCCACAATCCTTAGCTATGCAGGACATCTAATTCTTCTGCCAAATTGCTGCATTGGTTTATGCTGGGAGGTGGGTTTTTAGGAAAGTTAAGTCCAAATTCTCTATGAAAAGTAACAATCCAATAGCACCCTGCCTGGCAGTGCCCTCATGGATTCTGAAATCCTCTTCACCACTGGGTCTGAGTGTTCCCCAGGAATACTGGGGAAACGCCTCGTTTGGGCCTTTTTTCCCCCTCATTCTGGCACCATGTCAGTTTTTGGCTGTAGACGGAATCTATTTTGAGTTGCCACTGCGTGTGTGTGTGTGTGTGTGTGTGTGTGTGTGTGTGTGTGTGTGTGTGTGTGTTGCTTCCTATGAGTGGTCTCCTGTGGGCTTTGCATCTGAGGTGTTTCTCTCCCTCTCAGACTCACAGAAATGCAGACAGCCAAACAGGGAGAGCTTTTCTTAGGCACAGATGGCCGCTCTGGGGGAGGAGAGGCGGCTGTGGCTCTCTTCCACCTGTGCCTGCAGAAGGACGTCAACTTCTTGGTCAGCCTTTAATATCAGAACACACCAGTCACAGGGACGTGATGGCATATAACTCTAATCCCTGCACCCTAGAGGCTGATATAGGAGGATAGAAAATTTGAAGCTAACCTGGGCTACTTAGTGAGTTCCAGGACAGCCTGGGCTTTGTAGCAAGAGAGCCCTGTTTGTTAGGGTTTTCAAGACAGGGTTTCTCTGTGTATCAGCCCTGGCTGTCCTGGACTCACTTTGTAGACCAGGCTGGCCTTGAACTCACAGACATCTGCCTGACTCTGCCTCCCAAGTGCTGGGATTAAAAGCATGCACCACCACACCCAGCCGAGTGTCGAAGTTAAAAAAAAAAATCAAGGTCTAGCTGGCATGGTGGCGCACGCCTTTAATCCCAGCACTCAGGAGGCAGAGGCAGGTGGATCGCTGGGAGTTCGAGGCAAGCCTGGTCTAGAAAGTGAGTCCAGGACAGCCATGGCTACACAGAGAAACTCTGTCTCAAAAAAAACAAAAAAACAAAAAAACAAAAAACAAAATTCAAGGTCGTCCTTACATACAGAGCTAGTTGTAGGCCAGCCTAGGAGCTACATGAGACCCTGTCTCAAATAAGTAAATACTGCTGGTTTGTTTGTGCTGATCACAACTGTATGCAACAGCTCTTTCACTCATGCCCCAAAGAAGCTTATCTAATGTGTATTTTAATTTAATTTTTGGTAGTCTGGATACATGGTTTTCCCCTGAGCCTACTCAGTTGCAGTTTTACTTTCTTGGGTTTCAGCTACATGTGGTCAAGCACCATCCAAAGCTGTGAAATGAAAGTGTCTAGGGCCAGAGAGATAGCGTCCTGGGTAAAGGCACCAGCTGCCAAGCCCAAGGGTCAGAAGTCATTCCCCAGGATCCCTGTGATAGAAGGGAGAAATGCCGCCCCGCGGTATCTGCTGACCTCCACACGAGCACGGTAGCACATGCAACCCCACACACATACACATGCATATAAAAAGAGTAAAGAGCACTGGCTGCTCATCCAAAGGACCAGGGTTCAATTCTCAGCACCCACATGGCAGCTCACAGCGGTCTGCAACTCCAGTTCCACGTTCTCTGGCACCCTCGCACAGATACACATGAAGGCAAAACATCAATGCACATAAAAATAAATAAGTATTAAAAAATAAAAAAAGTAATACATTTTTAAAAGTTGACTTGGTAGTTTACAGAGTTTTGTTTGGGAAGCTGCTTTTTCTTTCTTTTTTTCTTTTCTTTTTTTTTCTTCTTTTTCTTGGAAGGGGGTGTTTGAGACAAGGTTTCTCTGTGTAAATTCACTCTGTAGACCAGACTGACCCTGAACTCAGAGATGTACCTTTTCCTGCTATATAAAAATACTTGCTTATTTTTATGTGCATTGATGTTTTGCCTCCATTTATATCTGTGTGAAGGTGCCAGATAATCTGCAACTGGAGTTACAGACCGCTGTGAGCTGCCATGTGGATGCTGAGAACTGAACCCTGGTCCTTTGGCAGAACAGCCAGTGCTCTTTACTCATGTCATGTGTATTAGTGTAGGATTGCATATAGGATAACTTGGGGATTAAAGGCGTCTGCCACTACTACTCGGCTGAACTGCTCAGTGGTAGGTAGAGCCCCTGCCTAGAATCCCCCAGTGAGGGGCTGGGGCGTGGCTCAGTGGTAGAGCACCTGCCTGGAGTCCCCCAGTGAGGGGCTGGGGTGTGGCTCAGTGGTAGAGCCCCTGCCTAGAATCCCCTAATGAGGGGCTGGGGCGTGGCTCAGTGGAAGAGCACCTGCCTAGAATCCCCCAGTGAGAGGCTGGGGTGTGGCTCAGTGGTAGAGCCCCTGCCTAGAATCCCCCAGTGAGGGGCTGGGGTGTAGCTCAATGGTAGAGCCCCTGCCTAGAATCCCCCAGTGAGGGGCTGGGGTGTGGCTCAGTGGTAGAGCCCCTGCCTAGAATCCCCCAGTGAGGGGCTGGGGTGTGGTTCAGTGGTAAAGCACCTGCCTAGAATCCCCCAGTGAGGGGCTGGGGTGTGGTTCAGTGGTAGAGCCCCTGCCTAGAATCCCCCAGTGAGGGGCTGGGGTGTGGCTCAGTGGTAGAGCCCCTGCCTAGAATCCCCCAATGAAGGATGTGGATGTAACTGAGTGGCAGAACATTTTTGTACAGGAAAGGAAGGAAGGAAGAAAAGAAAAGAGGCCACAAAGTAGGAGAGTGGCAAAATACCTCATGGTAGATAACCCAGCTGGAATGGTACCCAGCTCTTAAAAATAACAGCTACCAAGGCTGCAGTGGTATATATGTCCACGACATAATTGTAAGTAAAGCAAACTCAACCCACGTTGGTCTCTGCCTAGAACTGGGTAAAAATACACCTTCAGATAAACAGAGGCCGGAAGGGACACCGAAAAGCACAGATTGGCATGGATTTTTTTTTTCTTCTTCTTTGCTGTGATGGTGCTGTGAACACAAGTTGAGAGGGATCTGTGGTGAGGAAGAAGGGAGCCTCGTGCCTCTGGGTTGAAAGGCGGTCATTGGGAACACGTGTGCTTTAACCGCAGCTCTGGGCACAGAGTGTTGGGCTTTTGGGGTTAGTCAGTGCCAACATGCTCTCAAGGCCTCAACTTCTCAAGGACTTTACATTTCCCAGTGTGAAATGCGACCTCCCTGATTTCCAGAGAAATGGTGTGGGTGGGTGTCTGTGCGCTCGCCCGCGCTCGCAACCTCAGACACCTTCTACCTTTTTTTTTTCTTTTTCTTTTTCTTTTTTTTTTTTCCAGACAGGGTTTCTCTGGGTAGCCTTCGCTGTCCTGGACTCACTTTGTAGACCAGGCTAGCCTCGAGCTCACAGAGCTGCCTCTGCCTCCCCAAGTGCTGGGAGTGCACCACCATGCCCGGCTCCTTCTATCTTTTCTTACTTTACCTTTGTGTGGGGGGCCTGACTGTGTGTGGCAGGGGTGGGGCAGGGGGGGCACGCCATGTCCATGCAGGTGCCCACAGAGGACAGAAGAGGGCATCGGGTGCTCTGGAGCTGGGATTATGGTTACAGTCCCAAATGTGTGCTGGAAACTGAACCCAAGTCCTCTGTAAGAGCAGCAAGTACGAGCCGTTGCTGAGCCATCTCTTCAGCTCCTTCCTCCCCCTTTTTATTTTTTTATTTTTATTTTATTTTATTTTATTTTATTTTTTGGTTTTTCGAGACAGAGTCTCTCTGTGTAGCCTTGGCTGTCCTAGACTCACTTTGTAGACCAGGCTGGCCTCGAACTCACAGCGATCCACCTGCCTCTGCCTCCCGAGTGCTGGGATTAAAGGCGTGCGCCACCACGCCCGGCCTTCTCCCCCTTTTTAAACGCTATTGATTTAATTTGTTTTTTATTTATTTTTATTTTGTGTGCATTGGTGTTTTTGCCTATATGCCTGTGTCTGTGTGGAGGGGTGTTGGATCTTGGAGTTACAGACAGTTGTGAGCTGCCATGTGGGTGCTGGGAATTGGACCCGGTTCTCCGGAAGAGCAGTCAGTGCTCTTAACCACTGACTGAGCCATCTCTCAGCCCCTTCTCCCTTTTTCTTTCCTTTTCTTCTTCTTTTTTATTTTTTATTTGTTGTTGTTGTTGTTTTGTTTTGTTTTTCGAGACAGGGTTTCTCTGTGTAGCCTTGGCTGTCCTGGACTCGCTTTTTAGACCAGGCTGGCCTCAAACTCACAGCAATCCGCCTGCCTCTGCCTCCCAAGTGCTGAGATTAAAGGTGTGCGCCACCACCACCAGGCTCGCTCTTTCCTTCTTTTCTTCTTCTTTTCTTCTTCTTCTCTTCTTCTTCTCTTCTTCTTTTCTTCTTCTTCTTTTCTTCTTCTTCTTCTTTTCTCCTTCTTCTTCTCCTTCTTCTTCTTCTTTTTTTTTAAAGATTTATTTATTTATTATGTACACATTGTTCTGCCTGCTTGTATACCTGCAGGCCAGAAGAGGGCGTTAGATCATACTATAGATGGTTGTGAGCCACTATGTGGTTGCTGGGAATTGAACTCAGGACCTCTGGAAGAGCAGTCAGTGCTCTTAACCACTGAGCCATCTCTCCAGCCCCTTCTTCTTCTTCTTCTTCTTCTTCTTCTTCTTCTTCTTCTTCTTCTTCTTCTTCTTCTTCTTCTTCTTCTTCTTCTTCTTCTTCTTCTTCTTCTTCTTCTTCTTCTAATAGTTTTTCAAGACAGGGTAGCCATGGCTGCCCTGGACTCTGGATGGTCTTGAACTGACAACCAGAGACTGCCTGACCCTCTTCAGTGCTGGGATTAAAGGAGTATAGCACCATGCCTGGCTCCTCCCCTTATCTTTTCTTTTTCTTTTTCTTTTTCTTTTCTTATTATTTTTGTTTTGTTTTGTTTTTTGAGACAGGGTCTCTCTGTGTAGCCTTGTCTGTCCTGGACCCGCTTTGTAGACCAGGCTGGCCTCGAACTCACAGCGATCCACCTGCCTCTGCCTCCTGAGTGCTGGGATTAAAGGTGTGTGCCACCACGCCTGGCAACCTCCCCCTTTTTTTTTTTTTTTTTTTTTTTTTTTTTTTTGGTTTTTGAGACAGGGTTTTTCTGTGTAGCTCTGGCTGTCCTGGACTCCCTTTGTAGACCAGGCTGGCCTCAAACTCACAGCGATCCGCCTGCCTCTGCCTCCTGAGTGCTGGGATTAAAGGCGTGCGCCACCACGCCCGGCTCATCCTCCCCCTTTTTAAAGATGGTCTTCCAAAGGCGTGAGACTTGCTAAACAAGCCAGATCCTCCTGCCTGGCCCACTAGCATTCTACCTCACCCAGCTCTTTTTGTTTTTTCCAATGTGGATTCTAGCGATGGAATTCAGATCCATCCATGTCTGTTAAATAATTAATATAAAGTCTCAAGTATCCCAGGCTGGCCTTGAACTCACTCTGCAGCTAAGGATGATTTTGGATACCTGATCCCTATGTCTCTATCTCTGACGTCTCGGGGTTACAGGTGTGCACCACTACACATGGTTTACATGCAGCCAGGGATGGACCTTAGGGCCTCAGGCATGATAGGCAAGTGCTCTGTCAACTGGGCCACACCTCTGGTCCACATGTCTGTTATTTTAAGCCACTCTACCTGTATCGTGTGTATAGTGCTGTCATCCTATGGGCTACATGGTGCCTTCCCTATCCATGTTGAAGCTCTATCATCCAGAAGTTCAGAATTCGACTATATTTAGAGATAAGGCCTTTAAAAAGATAATGGAGGGCTGGAGAGATGGCTCAGAGGTTAGGAGCACTGCTGCTCTTCCAGAGGTCCTGAGTTCAATTCCCAGCAACCACATGGTGGCTCATAACTATCTGTAATGTGATCTGATGCCCTCTTCAGGCCTGCAGGTGTATGTGCAGCCAGAGCACTTATACATATACATAATAAATAAATAAATAAATTAATTAATTAATCTTAAAAAAATAATGTAGTTAAAATGAGGTTGTAGATTCAACGTGATGGCTTGGCAGGTAAAGGTGCTCGCCGCCAAGCCTGCTGGTCTGCACTCATCCTCAGAACCCACAGGGTGGATGAAGAGAAATGGACCCTTACAATTTGCCCTCTGAACCTCCACACGTACACCAAAGCACTTCTACCGCCGTGCACGCAACCCCAGCCCGC
The DNA here is from genome assembly GCF_964271855.1 of Acomys minous. Lineage (NCBI taxonomy): Eukaryota > Metazoa > Chordata > Mammalia > Rodentia > Muridae > Acomys > Acomys minous. The sequence goes on along the minus strand of NC_140498.1, from coordinate 65,112,806 downwards.
CTCCCCCCACCACAAAAGTAAATGCAAAAACCCATGAGATTGTTTTGACCAATTTGGTGGGTGACCTCATAGGAAGAGAGACTAGGGAGCTAAAGTGATGCTCAGTGGTTCAGAGCACTAGCTGCTCTTCCAGAGGGCCCAGCCACCCGTGATTCCCGACACCCGCGTGGCAGCTCACAACCTCTGCAACTCCAGTTCCAGGGGATCAGACTCTGTCTTCTGGATTTCCGTGCGTACCATGCACACACATGATGCGCACACATACGTGTGTGTGGCCAGAGGAAAGGCCCTGTGAACAGAGTGATAACAGATTTGTGCACAAGCCAAAGGAGAAACCAGCCCTCTCAATGCCTAGCCATGGCTTCCTAGTTGATGAATGTACTTAGCCTCAGCTGGGTGTGGTGGCGCACTTGGGAGTCAGAGGCAGGAGGATCGCTGTGAGTTCGAGGCCAGTGTGGCCTCCAAAGTGAGTGCAGGACATCCAAGGCTACACAGAGAAACCCTGTCTTGAAAAAAACAAACAAAGAACATACTTAGTGTGTGTGTGTGTGTGTGTGTGTGTGTGTGTGTGTCTGTGTCTGTGTTACTGAAGATTGAACCTAGGGTTTTGTGCATGCTAGGCGAATGCTCTACCCCTGCACTATGCTTTCAATCCTTTACAGATCCCCTTTGGATCCCCACCAAGCCCTCTAATATTGAGCTACACCCCCCAACTCCCAGGGAGATCCTAGGCAGGTGCTTTACCACTAAGCTATGCCCCCTGCCCTTTGGTTGACTTCTCATTCTGAAATGGGGGGGGGGGGTCTCCATAAATTACCCATACTGCCCTTGAGCTCACTCTGCCTCCCAGGCTGGCACTAGTCTTTCAGTCTCTCCCCTGGTGTTTTCCCCACCGTGTTCACGCTCCTGAATTATTTCTTTTTATGTATATGGGTGTTTTTTGCTTGCTTATATGTCTGTCGTGACCTCCCAACCCCGAGCCAGAGTTACAGATGTACACCAGGCGTTGTGGATGCCGGGGATCCGAACATAGGTCGTCGCGCTTACACGGCAGGCACTTTACCAGCTGAGCCACTACCTTGTTTCTGCAAATGGGGATTTCTTAAGAAATGGCAAGCATAGCCGGGCGTGGTGGCGCACGCCTTTAATCCCAGCACTCGGGAGGCAGAGGCAGGCGAATCACTGTGAGTTCGAGGTCAGCCTGGTCTACAAAGTGAGTCCAGGATGGCCAAGGCTACACAGAGAAACCCTGTCTCGAAAAACCAAAAAAAGAAAAAAAAAGAAATGGCAAGTATATAAAGCAAAAAAATATTCAAATATAGCCATTGCAGGGATATCTGAGTATTTACCATACTCTCTCTGGCTTTTTATGTTTGAGTCGTTTCATAATGATGATAATAATAATCAGTGCTGAAACACTATTTATAGTTTTCAACCCACTCCTTCTCAGTCATCACATTTTAAAGACAGGAAACCTGAAGCCTGTATGGGCGGGGGTGAGGAAGCAGGGTTAGAGCCAATTAGGCGAGGCTAAGACCAGGAAAGGTGGCAGGGAATTGAGACCAGCTCCTGACTTCCGGGATTCGCTTTGGCTCCGCCTCCGCCCAGTTGTAACCATGGAAACCAGGTCAGCTTGCTTGGCTGGACCAGCAGCCAAACCTAGCTTCTGCTGGAAGGCTCCCTTGGCTAGGGATGCCCAGGTGTGAAATCTAGAAGCCAGTTTCCTTGGAGATAATGAACATCGGTCCTTGTCGCACCAGGTCCCAGCTGCGTCATGCTTAGAATGTTAACAAGTTTGGTTTTATTAACATTCTGCTGCAGACCAGTCGTGGTGGCCCACGCCTGTTAATCCCAGCACTTGTGGAGGCGGAGGCAGGTGGAACTTTGTGAGTTCGAGGCCAGCCTGGTCTACAAAGTGAGTCCAGGACAGCCAGGGCTATTACATAGAGAAACCTTGTCTCGAAAAACAAAAAAAAGAAATTAAAAAAAAAAAAAAAAACTAAAAAGGAAAGGTTGTGTGTGTGCTGTGAACTGAACCCTGGTCTGCTGCAAGAGCTCCAAAAGTCCTTAAACACTGACTCATCTCTCTAGTATGCCCTCTGAGACATTTTGCTAATTAGCCCAGGCTGGCTTTGAACTTGTGATGCTTCTACCTCTTCCCCCCCCCCACCCCCACCCCTTGTGCTGTACCACCATGCCTGGATAGTGCCTGCTCTACTGTAAAATTTTACACATCCATGCCCAAGCAGAGCTAGCATTGAGGTCTTTCTCTCACCAGCAGTTCCCTCCAGCTTGCATGTTGGAGCTGGTTTCTTGCAAAATCAGAAATCGACAGCCTCAGAGTGACTTTCAGCCATAGCACTGGAGACCACTGGCCATTGTCACGACCCACCTCCTTCACTTAATGGACATTTTGTGTAGCTGGGCTTTTGTTGGTTTTGGGGTTGGGTTAATTTTTTTTTTTTTTTTGAGACAGGGTTTCTCTGTGTATTCTTGGCAGTTCTAGAACTCGCTCTGTAAACCAGCCTGGCCTTGAACTCACAGAGATCCACCTGCCTCTGTCTCCTGAGTGATGCTGGGATTAAAGATGTGCGCCACCATGCCCAGACTGACTTTTAACTTGCTATATAAATGAGGATGACCTTGAACTCCAACCTTCCTTCCTCTACTTCTCAAGGCCTAGGATTACAAGTTAATGCTAACACTCCTGATTTTTCTCAGTGCTGGGGCTCGAACCTAGGACTTTGTATACCCTAAACAAGCACTGTACCAACTGCTGGTCTCATGATGTGATTTGAGTGTTCTGTAATTCATGTTTTCCCACCTAATGTATTTTCCTTATATCTAGATATGTGTGTATCTTGTTTGTTTGTTTTTTGAGATAGGGTTTCTCTGTGTAGCCTTGGCTATCTTGGACTTGCTTTATAGACCAGGCTGGCCTCGAACTTACAGAAACCCACCTGCCTCTGCCTCCCTGAGCCCCGGGATTATAGGTGTGTGCCACAGCACCCAGCTGTATGTGTGTATCTTTAACAGCTACTGTGTTGTTGGCTTGGTTTTTTAATTCCAAACATGTGTTTACTGGGATGGTCCCTACTCATCCTGAATCGGGGCTTTCAGGGCTGCCTCCTTCTGCAGGAGCATCCTTCTGTCAGACTTGTTTTTCCTCCTGTAGACTGACGGGACAGGTGGAGCAGCCACACATAAGACAACCCTGTGTACCTGGCTCAGAGCACTTCACGTCCACACAGTAGCAATCAGGGCTCTGCACCAGGTGTTTTTTCTTGTGTTTCCTCTTCTCCTCTTTTGGAGAGGGATGAAGGAGATCCTCTTCGAAATGCATGTTCTAGTGGGGAGGACATCTCTTTGTTTGTTTGTTTGTTTGTTTGTTTTGAGACAGGGTTTCTCTGTGTAGCCCTGGATGTCTCTCTATAGACCAGGCTGGCCTCGAACTCACAGATTTGCCCCTCCCAAGTGTTAGGATTAAAAGTGTGCACCACCACACACCAGATAACCACTATTTTAAAACCTATACTTATTTGTTTATTGTGTGGACACACACACACACACACACACACACACACACACACACACGAATGTGTTCCAATGTGTGCACACGTGATGATGGACGTGTGGAGGCCATAGGACAATCTGCTGGAATTGCTTCTCTCTATCTACCGTTTGGGCCGTCGGGGCTGAACAAAAGTTGTCAGGTTTGGTGGCAAGCACTTTCTCACCTGCTGAGCCATCTCTCTAGCCCCATATATATTGTTAAAGCACAATTTTGGTGTTTTTTTTTTTTTGACACAAGGTTTCACTGTGTACCCTGGTTCTGACCTTGCCCTCTTATTCTCTTGACTTGGCCTCCAGAGTGCTGTGATTGCAGGTGTTCACAATTATTTCCAGCTCTCATTAAAAGTTTTTTTTATTACATTTGTTTATTTATATGTGTGTGTGTGTGTGTGTGTGAGAGAGAGAGAGAGAGAGAGAGAGAGAGAGAGAGAGAGAGGGAGGGAGAGAGAGAGAGAGAAAACCCTGTAGTATTATGTACCCTGGTGACTGAACTTAAGTAGTCAGACTTGGCAACAAGCACCTTGACCCACTGAGCCATTGGTCCCCAGCCATCATGGCCCCCATGTAACAGAATTTCTTCTTTTCCTTCTTTCTTCTTTTTTTCCTCTTCCTTTTTTTTGTTTTTGTTTTTTGTTTGTTTGTTTGTTTGTTTGTTTTTTGAGACAGGCTTTTTCTGTGTAGGCTTGGCTGTCCTGGACTCACTTTGTAGACCAGACTGGTCTCGAACTCACAGCAATTTGCCTGCTTCTGCCTTCCAAGTGCTGGGATTAAAGGCGTGTGCTACCACGCCCGGCCATAATTTCTTCTTTAATAACCATGTCTCATCGAGTGTGGTGGCACATGCCTTTAATCCTAGCACTGGGGCAGAGGAGGGTGGAGCCAGAGGCAGATGGATCTCTGTGAGTTCGAGGCCAGCCTGGTCTACAAAGCGAGTTCTAGGACAGCCAGGGCCTTTACAAGAGAAAACCTGTCTCAGAAAAATGAAAAAAGAAAGAAAGAAAAGAAAAGGAAGAAACAACCATGTCTCTAAATACAAACATGCCCTAAGGTGCAGATTAGCACTTCAGTACATGAATTTGGGATGGGACATGACCAGCCCATTACAACCTTCTTCTGTTATTTTGAGGCCCTGAGGTAAGAGGAAGTGTGGATCTGTCAGACCTATCCTGGCTTCAGGGATGCATCAGGACCCCTACAAGTCTCACCAGCTGATGACAGTGGCCTAGGTGCCAGAGTCTGCACAGCTTGTTGCCCACAAAACCATACCAGCTTCATGCCCATAGCCATCCTCACAGCACTGGAGATTAGACAGTAAGCAGGGCAGCGGAGCTTGTTCAGACCAGTCCCAGCCTGCAGCTCTCGCCTCCACATGAGGACCCAGGAGGCGCGGGTAAATATCTGTTGGCTAAATGGAAAGGAACAAACCTTCAGTTAATGAGTCCCCGAGGGTTGCGTGTGGGGGGGGGGGTGGTGGTGAGGATTGACAAGAGATGGCTAGACAGTAAAAACTTTCCATCTGCTATGGCTGTGAAAATCCACTGGGATATCCCAGCAAGGATGGGGGAAGAAACTGGGTGTGGTGGCGCACACCTTTAATCCCAGCGCTCGGGAGGCAGAGGCAGGCGGATCGCTGTGAGTTCGAGGCCAGCCTGGTCTACAAAGGGAGTCCAGGACAGTCAAGGCTACACAGAGAGACCGTGACTCGAAAAACCAAAAAAAAAAAAAAAAGGATGGGGGAAGAAATAGATGGTAACAAGTGAAGATAAATAAAGCAAGATGGTTTCGGCTGATGGGAGGGACCTGGAGAAAGTGAAATCACGTAAACTTGAGAATAAAAGGTCACTTTAGAAAGGAGGCTGGATGAACTACGTGGCTTAGAGGTTAAGAGTGTGAGCCATGAGCCAGGCGTGGTGGCGCGCGCCTTTAATCCCAGCACTCGGGAGGCAGAGGCAGGCGCTGTGAGTTCTAGGCCAGCCTGGTCTACAAAGTGAGTCCATCACAGCTAAGATAACATAGAGAAACCCTGTCTCAAAAAAAAAAAAAAAAACCAAACCCAAAAAACAAAAAACAAAAACAAACAAACCCAGCAATGGTCTACAAAGCAAGTCCAGGACAGCCAAGGCTACACAGAGAAACCCTGTCTCAAAACAAAACAAAACCCAACAACAACAATGAAGGAAGAACCTAGAACTTGGCCTTCCAACCTCAGTCACTCCTAGGAACACTTTGGACAAGGATTGTCCTTTATGGTACGGTGACCTTCCTGTCCATCACAGGACAGCGACCTGCAATCCTAGGTAGGCTGGAACCCTTCCATCTTTCTCCTGAAGATTGCCTCAACTTCTGAGTCTCCGGATATTGCCTTATGTCCCCGGGAGACAAAAATCATCTGCAGGTCCAGAAGAATTGACACCCAGTCTGAAGGGACAATGGCCGTAAGGGTGCCAGGGTAAGGATAAACTTTGTAGCTTTTCTTGGAACAGAGGTTTCCAGAAATAGAAGCTGGAAGATAGCGGCTGGTGGAGGAGACGCTGGTGGAGAAGGGAGGAGGGGGAGGAGGAGGAGGAGGAGGAGGAGGAGGAGGAGGAAGAGGAGGAGAGGAATTGGGAGAAAAGGGGGCCTCAACCGGTGGCTGTGGAAGGTGGTAGATTCTATTTCACAGGTAAGACCCCAGGAGGAAGGAAGTGGGACGTGAGCTGAGAGATCATTCTAGCTGTGAGGGGTGGAAGTTGGGGGCACAGATTACAGAGGACAAGAAACTGGGGTTCCTGGGTAGGGAAAGCGCTTGCCGTGAAAACATAATATCCTGAGTTCATATCTCCGGCGCCAGGTGTGACAGGGCACGCCAATACCTCCCGCCCTGGGCTTGGAGAGACAGAAGAATCCCTATGGCCTGTCGGCCAGACAGTCCAGCCCAATCAGTAGGTTCCAGGTCCAGTGAGAGAGCCAGTCTCAAACAATAAAGATGGACGGTGACCGAGGAAAACACGTGACGTTATCCTCTGGCCTCAAACAAACGAAAGCACACCACATATACACACAGAGGATAGAGTCTTCCTGTGGCCATGCTAGCAAAGGACATTAAAGGGAAAGTGTGTGCCTTAAAATGGAAATGTTCCCAGCTGGGCGTGGTGGTGCACATCTTTAATCCCAGCACTCGGGAGGCAGAGGCAGGGGGATCGCTGTGAGTTAGAGGCCAGCCAGGTCTACAAAGGGGGTCTAGGACAGCCAAAAAAAAAAAAAAAAAAGAAAAGAAAAGAAAAGGAAATGTTCCCCTAGGTAGTGTGTCAGTAGCGTGGCAGAAGCAGTGGCACAGGGACCTCAACACATTAAAAAAAAATCCTGGACTGGAGAGATGGCTCAGAGGTTAGGAGCACTGCCTGCTCTTCTGAAGGCCATGAGTTCAATTCCCAGCAACCACATGATGGCTCACAGCCATCTATAATGGGATCTTGTGCCCTCTTCTGGTCTGCAGGTGTACATGCAGGCAGAGTACTGTACACATAATGAATAAATAAGTAAAAAAAAAATCTTTATGGATTTGGTGGCATACACCTTTAATCTCAGCACTCAGGAAGTAGAGGCAGGCAGATTGATGTGAGTTTGAGGCTAGCCTGGTGTACATAGAGAGTTCCAGGACAGTCGGGGCTATTACACAAAGAAACTGTCTCGAAAACCAAAACCAAAACCAAAAATAAAACAAAATCCTTAGTTTTGGTATAGAAAATAATTTTAACATGAGCCAGTGTGAAACAGAGTTGAAGTTTTTGTTTGTTTGTTTATGTATTTATTTAGTTGTTTATTTTTAAAGAAAGAGGTCTGGGAGCCAGCTCAGCAGGAGTTAAGAACACTTGCTGCTCTTGCAGAGGACTTGGGTTCAGTTCCCAGCACTCATATGGTGGCTCACAGCTCTCTGTAACTTTACTTTCAAGAAATCTGATGCCCACTTCTGATCTCTACAGGGACCAACCACACACATAGTGCACATACATGCATGCAGACATTCACACATATAAAATAATAATAAACAAGCCATAAAATAATAGAGAAGAAAGAAAGAAAGGCACGTAGGAAAACTAATATAGGCACATCAGAGCTCATGGAGTGAGTCTCCCAAAGAAGAGATGAATACATGGTTTGGGGTTTTTTGTTTGTTTCATTTTGTTTTGTTTTTGATTTTTGTTTGTTTGTTTTGGTTTTAGTTTTTCGAGACAGGGTTTCTCTGTGTAGCCTTGGCTGTCCTAGATTCATTTTGTAGACCAGGCTGGCCTTGAACTCACAGTGATCCACCTGCCTCTGCCTCCCGAGTGCTGGGATTAAAGGCGTGCGCCACTACCACCCGGCTGATTTTGTTTTGTTTTGGTTTTTTAATAAAATTTTTTCTTTTCTTTTTTTTTATTTTTACTTTTTTTTTTTTTCGAGACAGGATTTCTCTGTGTAGCTTTGGCTGTCCTAGACTTGCTTTTGTAGTCCAGGCTGGCCTCGAACTCACAGAGATCCGCCTGCCTTTGCCTCCCGAGTGCTGGTTATTTTTACTTTTATTTATTTATTTATTTATTTATTTATTTATTTATTTATTTATTTTTGAGACAAGATTTTTCTATGTAGCCCTGGCTGTTCTGGACTTTCTTTGTAGACCAGGCTGACCTCAAGCTCACAGAAACCTGCCTGCCTCTGCCTCCCGAGTGCTGGGATTACAGCTGTGCACCACACACAGTTGATGGTATCGAAGCCTGGACTCGGGGCTTCGTGATGGTGGTAGCCAAATACATCCTCTAGTTTTTGCTAAGTGAGTTGACAGGGTGGCTGCGGAGGTACCGTGCATGGAGCTATGACCTGATAAGGTGAGACCGGGAAGCGCTGGGGTTGCTCAAGGCGTTCAGGGCATATCTTTTACTGTAGTGGGGTTTCTGATGAGATTCTTAGAAAATTGCAGGTTACAGCTGGGAAGGGAGGAAGGCCTTAAGGAAATGCAGCGAATTGTGCTGGAATTTCCACTTCTCAGCCAGAGAGAGGCTGCAAGCAGCTGCCTGGATGAGGGATTTTTCCATTCACGCGGCCCCCATAATATCCCCATCTTGCTATCGTGTCTCATGGAGACCAGACGTTAAAAATCCACGTGTGGGTCCGGCCTCATTCCCTTCAAAGGTTCCTGTCATTTCTAGAACTTAGTGACTCCAGATTCCTGGCACACAGCAGTTGAAATGTCTTTGCCCTCTTCTCTTGCCTCCCTAGGTCCCGCCTCCTAAAAGGACACCAGTCAGTGTTTGCATTCAGGGCTCACGCTTGGTATAGAGTGACACTGTCGTTTCCATGCACACAGGCCCAAGCCTCGGCCCTCCCAGGGCGCACTCTCCTGTAGCAGCAGGGATCCCGCTGCCCTGCGCCACTGCCATGGCTGGAGCCAAGCAAGATATTCTAAAGAGAGACACGTGCGTCCTCCCTTCGGCTACTACGTTATAGAAACAGTGGTCTCCAAGGAACTCTCCCCTACCCAGAAGTCTCAAAATGGGAGGAGGGAAAGACTAAAAACCCCAGGGGCCAGGCAGAGGGCAACATTATCTCCTAGGAAGAGATTTCACTTGAATCTGACCAGTAGTCAGAGCACCTTGCAGAAGAAACCGGAGCTGAGACAAATGATGGGTCAATGATGGGTAGGACCACGCCCGGACCACACGTAGCTATAACCTTTGCCTGTTATTTAAAGCTAAACCTCGAGGGCATGGTGGATATTCCTGGATTCCTTCATTCCTCCTCCCAATGGGTCCACACTGAATACGTCTCCGTTCTCTGTTCCCAGCTACCACCTTTTTAATGAGCTTGCTGAGAACAGGTGGCTGGATCTATTCTGAGTCTCGTTAGAATAGTGTTAGGGTTACCAGGCTCCAGGCTTTGACTCTATAAAACTCTGGCAGTTATTGTGCCTGGATTATGCCTTTCCCTGCAATCGACTTGTTTGCTGGGTGTGGGGCTTCCTGCCTCTCCCTTCCAATGTGATGTCAAGTTTCCTGGGCAATCACAACCTGGTTAGGTTTTTTTTGTTTTGTTGTTGTTGTTGTTACTTGGGTTTTTTGTTTTGTTTTTTGTTTTTGTTTTTTGGCTTTTCGAGACAGGCTTTCCTGGAGCTCACTCTGTAAACCAGAGATCCAGCCGGGCGTGGTAGCTCATGCCTTTAATCCCAGCATTCAGGAGGCAGAGGCAGGTAGATCGCTGTGAGTTCGTGGCTAGCCTGGTCTACAAGTGAGTCTAGGACAGCCAAGGCTACACAGAGAGACCCTGTCTCAACAAAACACAAACAAACAAACAAAACCCAGAGATCCGCCTGCCTCTGCCGCCTGAGTGTTGGGATTAAAGGTGTGCATCACTACGCCCAATTTGTATTTTTTTAAAAAATAATTTATTTTTATTTTATGTGCATTGGTGTTTTGCCTGCATGTACATCTGTGTGAGGGTGTCCCATCTTGGAGTTGCAGACAGTTTTGAGCTGTAATGTGGGTTCTGGGAACTGAACATGGGTCCTTTGAAGAGCAGTCAGTACTCTTTTTTCCAAGACAGGGTTTCTCTGTGTAGCCCCAGGTTTCCTAGGCTTACTTTGTAGACCGGGATGGCTTTTAACTCACAGAGATCCACCTGCCTCCGCCTCACAGGTGCTGGGATTAAAGGCGTGCGCCACCACGATGGGCACTTTTCTTTCTTTCCTTCCTTTAAATATTTGATATTTGGCCTGGAGAGATAGCTCAGAGATTAAGAGCACAAGTTGCTCTTCCAGAATACCGGGGTTCAATTTCCAGCACCCACATGGCTGCTTACAAGTGTTTGTAACTCCTGTTCCAGGGGATCTGACTCTCTCACACATGCAGGTAAAAACACTAGTGTACAAAGCTGGGTGTGGTGGTGCATGTGTGACTGAATTGTTTTCACACTTAGGTATAGTATGGTATGTGTGTATGTATGTGTGTGTGTACGTATGTATGTATGTATGTATATGTATGTATGTATGTATGTATGTATGTGGGTGTCTGTTAGGGTCTGAAAATCACTGAAGAAGACCCCAGACTGAAATAGTATGAAAAAACAAAGAGCATTTATTCTGCAGAAACAGCCTGCATGCAGGCGTCAAATCATCCACACAAAATGGTGGGGACCTCAAGGGGGAGCTCGAAGGCTCTTTTAAAGGCTCCTAGGGGAATCCTATCTGTGGCTACATGACTAAGTGGGATTGGGCAGTGCCTGAGGAGGCAGGCTCGTGCTCATGGAAGCTACATGAGTCTAGCCATGGACCTTTTAGCAATATCTGGTCCTTTCTTTCCCCTTGAGTAATGTTCCATCTCAAATCCTTGTCTGGGGCTTAAGAGCTGATATTGGGATTTAAACACAATGAGTTGTTTTTTTAAAAAGAAGAATCTAGCTAGGCACGGTGGTGAATGCCTATAATCCCTGAACTCACAAAGGCAGAGGCAGGTGGAGGTCTGTGAGTTTGAGCCCTTTGTGCTCTACAAAGCAAGACCAGGACAGCCAAGAATACACAGAGAAACCCTGTCTCCAAAATCATCATCCTCATCCTCATCCTCCTCATCATCATCATCATCATCTAGGTTGTGAGTTGGTGAGATGCCTCATCAGATATAGGTACTTGCTGCCAATCAGGAGTTTGATCTCTGGGACCCACGTGGTGACAAAAGAAAAATGAACTATCCTCTGGTCTTCACACATGTGTGAATGCACCCACACCCACACAGTCAAATGTAATGAAAAAATTTTTTTAAAGAATCCAGGGTCCAGGCTGGAGAGATGGCTCAGAGGTTAAGAGCACTGTCTGCTCTTCCAGAGGGCCTGAGTTCAATTCCCAGCAACCACATGGTGGCTCACAACCATCTGTAATGAGATCTGGTGCCCTCTTCTGGTGTACTTGCAGGCAGAACACTGTGTATATATGATAAATAAATAAATCTTAAAAAAAAAAAAATCCAGGGTCCATGCCAGAGGTAGCCCTTCTCTCAGTGTTGACACCCTCCTCCACCTTCCACATGAAGAGGAACAGGGAAGTCCTGCACAAAGCCTGGACCAGCTCCACCACTCAGCGTGGTCCAGCCCCTATACCAGCCCTCATGTGCTGACTCAGCCTCCTATCCCAGGGTTTTCTCGCTCTCTCTCTTGATCCTTCCTTCCAGCTGGAACACAGTAAAAGAAGGACTCATCTTAGTTTTGTTTTCCATTGCTATAATAAGATAAAATACCCTGACAAAAACAATTTAAGGGCCGGGCGTGGTTGCACATACCTTTAATCCCAGCACTCGGGAGGCAGAGGCAGATGGATCGCTGTGAGTTCAAGGCCAGCCTGGTCTACAAAGTGAATCTGGGACAGCCAGAGCTATTACACAGAGAAACTCTGTCTCAAAAACAAACAAACAAACAAACAAACAAACAAAACAAAACAAAAAAACCCAACAATTTAAGGGAATAGTTTAGTTCACTATTCTGGATTTAGTCACTATGAGAAAGTCAAGGTGGCAGGTCTTCCCACATCAACATAATTAAGATAATAAGTACACACACACACACACCAAAAACAAAACAAAAAAAAAGAAAACTTCAAGTCAACCTAATCTCTAGGTAGTCCATCATTTATAATCTCTTCTCAGGTGATTTTAGATTGTGACAAGTTACAATTAAAACTAATTATCATAAAGAGTTATTAGTGTAGCATCATAGCCATAGGCAGCCATGATGATGAGGCCCTGAAGAGGGAGTGCAAGCCTTCAGGTCCAAGGAGGAGCTTCATTACAAGAGACAACCAGGGCTGGAGAGATGGCTCAGCGGTTAAGAGCACTGACTGCTCTTCTAGAGGTCCTGAGTTCAATTCTCAGCAACCACACGGTGGCTCACAATCATCTATAAGGAGATCTGTTGCCCTCTTCTGGCCTGCAGGCACACATGCAGGCAGAGCACTGTATATGTAATAAATAAATCAAAGAAGAGGAGGAGGAGGAAGAGGAGGGGGAACCAAACCAGGCAGTGGTGGTGCATGCCTGTAATCCCAGCACTTGGGAGGCAGAGGCAGGCAGACCACTGTGAGTTCGAGGCCAGCCTGGTCTACAAAGCGACTCCAGGACAGCCAAGGCTATACAGAGAAACCCTGTCTCAAAAAAAAAAAAATCTGAGAAAGCAAACAGGCCTGGTTTCTTTGAGAAAGGGAGGCAGCTACGGCCTAATAGGACCAGCACCTGAATTCAATCCTCAGCACCGCCTAAACCAGGAGCAGTCAGTTCATATCTATTATCCCACACTTAGAGGCAGAGCCAGGAGCATCAAAAGTTCAAGGTTATCCTTGGCTATATAATACATTTGAGGCTATCCTGGCATATATGAGACCCAGTCTTAAGAAAAGAAAGACAGACAGATGGGAGGATCTTTCAAAGGCATTTTTATCCAATGATTTATTTCTTCCAATGAGTTTCCACCTTTGGTTGCCCATTCAGCTTTGAGCTCATGAATGAATTAATCTATCCATTCACAGCAGCATATAAGAAACTAAGCCAGGCATGGTGGCGCACGCCTTTAATCCCAGCACTCGGGAGGCAGAGGCAGGCAGATTGCTGGGAGTTCAAGGCCAGCCTGGTCTACAAAGCGAGTCGTCTAGGACAGCCAAGGCTACACGGAGAAACCGTGTAATTTTAATTTTTAAAAAGACAGCAGCCTTTAAGCTGTCCATTAGTAATGTTTTCAGCTTGGGTTTCATAAGTGTCTATGGTTGTATACTCCAGCCGTGGTCCAGGATATCAAATTATTAAACAATGTATTTATTGCTGTGATGAAATACCTGACAAGGGCAATTTAAGAAGTAAAGCATTTGGCTGGGTGTAGCAGCACACACTTTTAATCAGTCCCAGCACTGCAGAGGCAGAGGCAGGCAGATTTCTGAGTTCAAGGCCCGTCTGGTCTACAAAGCAAATTCCAGCACAGTGGGGTGGGGGTGGGGGGCTACACAGGGAAACCCTGTCTTAAAACAAAGAACAAAAGACAAGAAAGAAAGGATTTATTCTGGCTGAGAGTTTGAGGATACAGTTCGTCATGGTGGGTGTCTTAGTCATTGCTCTGTTGCTGTGACAGACCATGACCAAGTCAACTATTATAAGAAAAAGCATTTAATTGGGGGCTTGTTTCCAGTTTCAGAGGGTGAGTCCGTTATCATCACGGTGGGGAGCATGGTGGCAGGCGGCCAGGCACTGGGGTAATAACTGAGAGCTATATCCTGATCCATAGGCAGAGAGACCGGGAAAGGGAGAAAGACCCTCGGCTTGGCACGCGCTTTTGAAACCTCAAAGCCCACTCCCAGCGACACATTTCCTCAAACAAGGTCATGCCCCCCCCCCAAAATCCTTCTAATCCTTTCGAATATATAAACATAGGAGCACTATTTTTTATTTGAATCTCTCCAGTGGCAAGGCACGACATCTAGACCATGGGCCATTTGGTCACACCCCAAGCATCGCTGGTGCTCAGCTTATTTTTTTGCTTTGCATTCGGTCCGGAACCCCGGTCCGTGGGAGAGAGCTATGCACATTCAGCTGGACCGTCCTGTCTCAGTTAGCCTCCATCTAGAAACTTCTTCACAGGCATGCCCAGGGACTTGTTCTCATTGCCAGGCTAGATCCTGCCCATGTGACAGTTATTTACCAGCATAGAGGGGCATGATCATCAGACACTAGGAAGATGTCCCTTTGTGAAAATGAAGGTACCCATGCTGGGCTGTGGCTGCCCATGAAGGTACCCATGCTGGGCTGTGGCTGCCCCACAGTAGAGCTGACGGACAAGCTATTAAGCTGCAAGTATCTGAGCACATTCGGCCTTGCTTTGGCTTCATCCTCTTTGCCAGAGAAAGCTAGCTGTCCTCCATTGCTGCCATTACTTTATTCTCTAGTGGATAAAACTCCCAAAATTTAGCTAGCCACACAGCCAGCCTTCAGATAAAGACTACAGTTCCCAGCCTCCCTTGCAACTTGGTATGCTTATGCACACATACTCTTTGCAGTGAGATTTTTGTTTTGCTTTGATTGCTTGTGGGGTTTTATTTTTGTTTTTTGTTTTTTTGTTTTTTTTTTCCCTGAGATTGAGTCTGATGTAACTCAGGCTGTCCTTGAATTCTTTTTGTAGCCAAAGCTGGCTGGGAATTACTGATCTTCCTGCTTTTACCTTTCAAGTATCAGGCATGAACCACCATGCCCAGGACAATGTGGATTTAAATTTTGAGGTATAATGCACATATCACCAAAGTCATCCTTTCAAATTATTCAACTCAAAGGTTTCAAGACAATTCACAAAGTTATGAAACTGAATTTTAAGCATTCTAGGACTTTTCTTTTCTTTTCTTTTCTTTTTCTTGTTTTTTTGAGACAGGGTTTCTCTGTGTTACAGCTTTGGCTGTCCTGGAACTCGCTCTGTAGTCCAGGCTGGCCTCGAACTCATGGAGATCCATGTGCCTCTGCCTCCCAAGTGCTGGGATTAAAGGCGTGCGCCACCACTGCCCTCCTAAAACCTTTGTTAAAAGATGGCTGTCAGCTGGGCTCGGTGGCACACGCCTTTAATCCCAGAACTCTGGGAGGCAGAGTCAGGTGGATCTCTGTGAGTTTGAGACCAGCCTGGTCTTCATAGTGAATTCCAGGCCAGCTAGTCCTACGTAGTGAGACCCCATCTCAAAAGACCAAACCAACCAACCAAACAACAAGATGGACTGGAGAAATAATTCAGAAGAGCACTGGCTACTCATCCAAAGGTCCTGAGTTCAATTCCCAGCAACTACATGGTGGCTCACAACCATCAATAATGAGATCTGGTGCCCTCTTCCAGCAGGCAGTCACACATGAAGAATACTGTATAAATAACAAATAAATTGCCGGGCATGTTGGCGCACTCCTTTAATCCCAGCAGTCGGAGGCAGGGGCAGGTGAATCCCTGTGAGTTGGAGGCCAGCCTGGTCTACAAACTGAGTCCAGGACAGCCAAGGCTACACAGAGAAACCCTGTCTCGGAGGAAAAAACAAAAACAAAAACAAACAAACAAAAAAAGAAGTGCATATTGCTCTTGAAGAGGATCTAAGTTTAATGCCCAGAACCCACACTGAATGGCTCACAACTACCACTTACACTTACGCGCACATACCCACACATAGAAATACATATGTAATTAAAATAAAAATACAATAAGGCTTGCCTTTAAATTTTTAGTTTTAGGGGCTGGAGAGATGGCTCAGAGGTTAAGAGCACTGACTATTCTTCCAAAGGTCCTGAGTTCAATTCCCAGCAACCGCATGGTGGCTCACAACCATCTATAATGAGATCTGGTGCCCTCTTCTGGCCTGCAAGTGTACACTTAGGCAAATCACCATATACCTAAATAAATAAATCTTTTAAAAAAAATTTTTTTTTAAATTTTATTATTTTACGTGACTGGGTGTTTTGCCTGTGTACCACATGTGTGCGGTGCTCTTGGAGGCCACATCCCCTGGCCATGAGATCCCTTGGGCCTGGACTTATGGATGATTGTAAGCCACCACGGGGATCCTGGGGATCGAACCCGGGTCCTCTGGAAAAATCAGACGGTGCTCTTAGCTGAGTGCCGAGCCATCTCTTCAACCTTTTGAAATAAATCTCTAAAGTAAAAATAAGGTGGAAAGCAATTAAGGCAGACACCTGACGTTGACCTTTGGTTTCCACATGTTCAAGCATAGGCACGCTTAGGAACACACAGCCTAGGCACACACAGGAACATACATACAGAAAGAAGGCCATCAGCTGGCTATCAATGGCACATGTCTATAAATCCCAGTACTTGGGAAATTGAAGCCGAAGGGTCTTCAAGGCTTAGCCAGGCGTCTGCAATTCCAGCATTTAGGAGGCTGAGGCAGGAGGACTGCTACCAATTTTATGTCCATCCAGGCTAGAGTGAATCTTTGTCTCAAAAGAAAAAAAAAGTTGATAATTTTTACTGTCTGGCTATGTACAGGCTTGGCCTCCAGCTTTCAGTCCTTCTGCCTTAGCCTCCAAAGTGCTGGCACTGTCAGTGTGCACCACCAAAGCCTGATTCATTTATAGCAGAACAACCCTTGGCATGGAAACGTAATGGCTGGGGTTCTTCTTCTTCTTCTTCTTCTTTTTTTTTTTTTTGAGACAGGGTCTCTCTGTGTAGCCTTGCCTGTCCTGGACTTTGTAGACCAGGCTGGCCTCGAACTCACAGCGATCCGCCCACCTCTGCCTCCCGAGTGCTGGGATTAAAGGCGTGCGCCACCACGCCCGGCTGATGGCTGGGGTTCTAATGGTCATCCTGTACCAAGAGGACGGCAACTGAGGGATGGCAGAACAGGCATCCGGAAGATTCAGGACACCTGAGGTCTGGGTGCTGCCAGCCTAACTGCTCACACCAGGCTTTTAAGTGAGGAAAAGATAGGCTTTCTTATTTAAGGCAGTCTTTTTTGGCAGGGGTGGGGGTGGAGGGTGTTCCTAATCTTCACAGCTGAACTTAAAGCTAACCAACACCGAGCAGTCTGGTGAATCAGTCTAAATTCTTAGTTGTAACCACAGAACTAATTTTAACTGGTTTGAGAAGGAAGGGGATGTGTTAAAGGATACTGGGTAATTTTAATCTCTAAACGGGCTGGAGCCTCTGGCTTGGAAGTCTTCTCAGAAAGAAATAGATCTTGAAGCACGTAAAAAAAAAAAAAATTAGTTCAACAGAGCCACTGCTGCTGAAGCAAATGGCAGACTGGCTAATTCTTTCTCTCTAGGATGCAGTCATAGCCAACCTCTTCCACTATGGAAGTGCCTGGCACCCACTTTTCTTTCTCTCAGCCTCGGGTTGCCAAATGGCCAAGATTCAAGCCGCGAGGGAGATGGGAAAGATCATCCCTAGCTGCAAGGGAGGCAGAGAAATGATCGCTAGCTGCGAGGAAGGCAAGGGAAAATGGTTCTTAGCTGCAAGGGTGGGGGCAGGAGAAAATGATCATCGGGCTTCTGTGATGTTATTGGGTAGCCGGAAATAGTAAGCAGTGACCGCTGTATGGACTCCAGCCTTCCTAACAGTTTTCCAAGCCAGAATCCCAGCTGGCTGCTGGTCGGATGGAGCTTCTGCTTTCTCCCTGTATGGAGACTTTCCCTGACAGGTCGTGGCTGAATTGATGGCGTAATCGACTACACTCTGGATGCTTTGTATTGCCCGCCACTTGGGAGTTAATGTATCTGTATACCGCCTCTTACCATTCTCCAATCCATTCCAGTTCCTGACCCAGCAGAAAATGTCCCCTGGAACTCTCTCCCTTTGAATTTGTTTTCTTCCTTTCTTTTTCTTTTCTCTTCTTTTCTTTTCCTCCTCCTCCTTCTTCTCTTTCTTATTCTTTTTTTTCTTCTTCTCTTTCTTCTTTCTTCTTCTTCTTCTCTTTCTCCTTTTTCTTCTTCTTCTTCTTCTTCTTCTTCTTCTTCTTCTTCTTCTTCTTCTTCTTCTTCTTCTTTTTCTTCTTCTTTCTGAGACAGGGATTCTCTGTGTAGCCTTGGCTGTCCTGGACTCCCTTTTGTAGACCAGGCTGGCCTCAAACTCACAATGATCCACCTGCCTCTGCCTCCCGAGTGCTGGGATTAAAGGCATGCACCACCACACCTGGGTTTATTTTATTTTTTTAAAGATTTTTTTAAAATTTATGATTTATACAGTATTCTGTCCTCATGTGTGCCAGAAGAGGGCACCAGATCTATAGATGGTTGTGAGGCACCATATGGTTCCTGGGAATTGAACTCAGGACCTCTGGAAGAGCAGCCAGTGCTCTTAACCTCTGAGCCATCTCTCCAGCCCTCACTCTTTTTCTCTTTCATGATGTTGGCGGTCAAAGGAAAAGCTTCATGCATGCTAGGCTGGTGCTTTTTGGTGTATTTGTTTGTTTTGGTTCCATTTTTTGAGATGGGAGCTGACTGTATAGCCCAAGCTGGCTTGCTCTTCTTGAATGTGCAATCCTCCTGCCTCAGCCTCCAAACTTCTGGGCTATCAAGTGTGTTCCACCAGGCTCAACTAGACTCCTTATCTCCAAAGAAGCCATCTCTGTGGTAGCTACTGATTCCTTGTGCAGACAGACTCACATGTACCCACAGGGACTTGAATAAAATAGGACAAGTAGAACTTCTCCTCTGGGCTTCTATACCGTGTTCTGAAACAACATTGACATAATGAAATTGAGATGCTGTAAATGATCAGCTGGTGCTAAGAACCCTTCAAGTGAGACTGAGAGGTGCAGTGGTCTATAGCTAACCATCCCCACCAAAAATAAAACAGTCCTGCTTCCCTCAGCCGATTCAATTAGCTCTCTAAAAAAGGGACGGTTTCTTTTCTTTTCTTTTCTTCTTCTTCTTCTTCTTTTTTTTTTTTTTTAACACTTCTCAACAGGCAGCAGATCTAGCAAGTGAGTTCTTGTGAACAGCAGTGAATAATCAGGCGACTGGGGCCAAGATGTGAAAGAAAACATGGCCTGGCTTGGCCATGAATAGAGATGGTAAAAATGAATAATATTGTTTTGGTGCCATCTGGATTGGGTTTTGCGATTAAAAGCATACTTTTGCTTTTCTAGTCATGAGAGTATGCTGATGACAAAGCCTTTGTTGTTGGGGAGGAATTGAGATATTTTTTCTTTTTGCCCCTTCCCTGGTGGTCTGGAGAGATGGTTCAGTGGTTAAGAGCACTGTCTGCTCTTCTAAAGGACCCGGGTTCAATTCCAAGCAACCACATGGCAGCTTACAAGTGTCTGTAACTTCAGTTCCAGGTGATCTGACACTCTCACACTAATGCACATAAAAATAAATAAATTATTTAAAAAGTCAGGCGTGGTGGTGCATGCCTTTAGTCCCAGCACTCAAGAGGCAGAGGCAGGTGGAATGCTGTGAGTTCTAGGCCAGCCTGGTCTACAAAGTGAGACCAGGACAGCCAAGGCTACCCAGAGAAACCCTGCCTCGAAAAAACAAAAACAAAAACAAAAGCAGAAAGAAAGAAAGAAAGAAAGAAAAGTCCTCCTCCTCCCAGTAGCCATGGTGGTGCACGCCTTTAATCCCAGCACTCAAGAGGCAGAGGCAGGTAGATCTCTGTGAGTTCGAGGCCAGCCTGGTCTACAAAGTAAGTCCAGGACAGGCAGGGATACATACAGAAAAGCCCTGTCCCAAAAAAAAAACAAAAAGAAGTGGGGTGGTAGTGATGCACGCCTTTAATCCCAGCACTCAGGAGGCAGAAGCAGGTGGATCACTGTGAGTTCGAGGCCAGCCTGGTCTACAAGGCAAGTCCAGGACAGCCAAGGCTACACAGAGAAACCCTGTCTCAAACAAACAAAATTGGTTGTAAAACACACTTTCACGCATGTACACATACATGCACAGAAACCCTCCTTTAGGCCTATAAAATAATCCAGGTTCATTAATAGAAAGGAAAAATAAGAAAACTCAGCAAAGAAACACCATAGTCCTACTATTTAGAACAAAAATCCTTCACTGTTTTGATGACTTCTTTCCAGTCCTCATGAATACACATGACACGGACATGAATATGCATACGCGTATGGGCTCATGCTGTATTTTACTTAGCATGGTGAGGCATTTTCTCTTGTTGACGGAGTCATTCCTCGTCTGGTCGTATGTCATATTTGCATGATTCTTCTTTTCTGTGTTGTGAGGTTTTTCTTTTTATTTGAGACAGGCCCCTATGTAGACTATGCCAGCCTTGAATTTGCTATGTGTCTGAGGCTGTCCTTCAACTTAGAATCCTCTTGTTCCCACGTCCTGACTGACGGGATGACAGCTGTGGGAAAGAGAGGTGTATGCTGGGGTTTGGGAAGGGGGAGAAGGGCATGGGGGAACCAAAATGTCTCAGGGAGAGGGGAAGCCCCGCCCCTAGGTAGGGGGCAGGGCGTGCCAGCCGCACCTTGCAGCAGGACATAACTTTTTGGTATTTTTAAAAAAGATTTATTATTTATTATTATGTATACAGTGCTCTGCCTGCATGTACACCTGAAGGCCACAAGAGGGCATCAGATCACATTACAGATGGCTATGAACCACCATGTGGTTGCTGGGAATTGAACTAAGGACCGCTGGAGGAACAGTCAGTGCCCTTAACCTCTGAGCCATCTCCCCAGCTCAGGACCTAACATTTCTAAATTTAGAAATGTATTTTAAACATTTACAAAATAAAGGCCGGGAGTGGTGGTGCATGCTTGTAATCTCAGCACTTGGGAGGCAGAGGCAGAGGCAGAGGCAGAGGCAGAGGCAGAGGCAGAGGCAGAGGCAGAGGCAGAGGCCGACTGATCTCTGTGGGTTCCAGGCCAGCCTGGTCTACAAGGTAAGTCCAGGACAGCCAGGCCTACACAGAGAAACCCTGTCTCAAAGAGGCAAAAAAAAAAATTTTTTTTTAAAATGTGTATTTATGCTGGGTGGTGGTGCACACCTTTAATCCCAGCACTTGGGATGTAGAAGCAGGCAGATCACTGTGAGTTCCAGGACAGCAGCCAGGGCTACACAGAGAAACCGTGTCTTGAAACCTCCCCACGTGTATTTACATTTTAAACATATTTTTAAACGTTTAAAAACCCGCATGCATATACGTGTATCCCATGTATGCCTGATGCCCTTCGAACCCAGAAGAGTGTGTCAGATCCCCTGGGTGTGACTTTTTCTGTGGGTGTTGGGAGCCAAACTTTTGTGCTTAACAAAAGCACAAAAAGCTCTTAGCTGCTGAGACACCTCTCAAGCCCTCCCCCCCATCCTTAGGTTTTGTGACAGGGTCTCTCAGTGGGACCCGGGCTTACTGACTAGTTTAGACTGGCTGGCCAGCAAGCTCCAGGGATTTTCTTGTCTCTGCCTCCTAGTGCTGAGTTTATAGATGGCCATACCTGCTTTTAACATGGGTGCCGGGGATCTGAACTCAGGCCTGAATGCCTATACATCGAGCGCTTTTCCCACTGACCTATCCTCCCAACCCGTGCATGGTCATTCTTTTTGTTTGTTTGTTTGTTTGTTTGTTTTGTTTTGTTTTGAAGACAGGGTTTCTCTGTGTAGCGTTGACTGTCCTGGACTCTCTTTGAAGGCCAGGCTGGCCTTGAACTCCCAGCCATCCACCTGCCTCTGCCTCCCTAGTGCTGGGATTACAGGTGTGCACCGCCATGCTTGGCTTTACGTGGTCATTCTTTTTTTTTTTTTTTTTTGGTTTTTCGAGACATAGTCTTTCTGTGTAGCCTTGGCTGTCCTGGACTCACTTTGTAGACCAGGCTGGCCTCGAACTCACAGCGATCGGCCTGCCTCTGCCTCCCGAGTGCTGGGATTAAAGGCGGGCGCCACCACGCCCGGCTACGTGGTCATTCTTAAAGGAACGTAAGAATAGTGAGCAAGACCTGCAGGGAATAAATAAGATGGAAATCTGGGTAAGTTTGCCTTCTGGTGTTCAGGTCCCCTTTGCCCAGTTGATGGGGGGGGGGGGGGAATGTCTCAGCTGGCCTGCCTGCGCACAGCAGACTCTGTCCCTTCACCAGGAGGCGCAGACACAATCCTTGCCCCTTCGCCCGCTCCAGGTAGGAGCAGTGCGGGGAGATAGCCAGAGGGACATCACTGGTAGAAGGCCAGCTTCTCCAGAAGCCCTTCCTTCCTGTATGTTAGACCCTGACCTAAAATACGTCATTCTCTGGGACGATTCCCTAGTCCCTGCATCCGGAAAACCAAGCCCAGCTCCAACCTCAGAGGATTTCTCCCGCAGAGCGGTGACATAATGCCCGGGAGAGGCCTGCAAGGCTCCTGGGACACTCAAGGTAGTGGAGCATCCTGGGAAGAATACAGACTTGTGTGGGGGAACCCAAGACGACAGGCACACGTGCCCTCTTATGAAAAGCTACAACCCGCGCTGCTGGGCGTGGTGGCGCACACCTTTAATCCTCGCCCTTGGGAGGCGGAGGCGGAGGCGGATCGCACAGGCGGATCTCTGTGAGTTTGAAACCAGTTCCAGAGTAGCCAAGAAGGAGACAAGCAGCCGAGGTGCCTGTTTAGCATACCAAAGCAGACCTGGCTTCCAGGTTCTCCTGGCATCCTTCAGTCCCTACCTGTTCCGGGGCATGGCCGGCATACCTCACCCTCTACCCTGAACTTTCCAGCCCAGGGGCAGGGGCTGCCCTCCCTCCCGCCCACCCTCTTCCTCCTCCTCAGAGGTTCTTCCTTATAATAATCCAGCCATTTTGGTTACCTACTCTCTCCGCTCCTTCTTTTGGCCTCCTGGCTGCTGTGTTTGGTTTTCTTCTTTCTCCCCTCCCCTCCCCCCTCACACGGCTCAGGGGCGTGACTAGTCTGGACTCTCCCAGATGTGTCTGCCTCTGGCTGTGCTCTCCCCACATCTCTACAATAAACTTTCTCCTAGGAGCAGTCATGACCTTCTCTTTCGCTTTTTCTTTCTTTTCTTTTTCATTCACTAGAGCTACGTAGCGAGACCCAATCTCAAAAACAAACAAAATAAAGGCTACAACCCAGAGTGGACAAGGAGGAAGGCGCGGAAATCCATTTCTGGGTTGGGCTCAGGGATAGAATACTTGCCTAGAATCACCCAGAGAGAGGCTGGGGGCCTGGCTGAGCAGTAAAGCTAACATCTCGCAGATTACAACGCTCGGGGTTTTACCCAAACCTATTCCTAATAAGAAGAAATAGCCACACCCCCTGGCACTATTAAATAATAAGTCCATTGAGTATTACAGAAAGAACCACACATTCCGGCCCAGCCTGCTAGCAGGTGCAGGAAACACGTTAATAAATACCTTTGGACGCAAACAGGTGGGGCAGTGGGAGGTACAGGAAGTCACCTGGGACCTCCTCTCTCCCTAAAGTCACCTTTAGCCCCAGCCACAAGGGATGGGACTGTTGATGAGACAAAGCTTCCTGCTGGGCTCTTGTCGCGAGCAGAGAGTTTACACTCAGAATCCGGAACAAAAGAGTCAGGCCAAGAGCAAGTGGTACGATTTAGCAAGAGAGGTTTATTAGCAATACAAAGGCAACTACAACAAAAGGCAGCGGCTAAGGCTCCAAGGCCAAGCCACCAATACCATTCCATTAACTCTTAACACTATCCTAATTCTAATAGGAGTAACATTTAGCATCTTATAATATCAATGTTCTGGGAGCTTATGCCATTAGGGTATACGACCTGATATCGTGAAGTTCTGTCGAACAGGTTCGCTGCTGCGACTTGATTCAGTTCTCGGGTTGTTTTCTGACAGCATGTCTGTCTGCTCCATCCTGGGAGAGCGCCCATCGGCTGGTAGCATTTTAGGTAATCATGGTGACAGCGAGAGAGAGAGCTAGAGAGCTAGCGAGCGAAGAGAAGAGAGAGCGAAGAGAGCTGGCTGCTTCTTCTCAGGGTTTTTATACTTACTTTTGCCTTACCCTCTCTAATTCACACATCTAGCTTTCTGCGGCACTCTTATCAACAACTTGCAGTCCTGGCTGCTCCTAGGTCAGAACTTACTACTAAGGTTTTATCTATCACTCACACATCTGGTCAGACGTCAGCTTTTTGGGTTGTCAGCTATTTTCTACGCTGGGCTCTGAAACAAGCCCTGACATGTAGCTGCTTCCTACACTGGGCTTTGAAACAAGCCCTGACATGTTCATTACATTCCACCCCCTGACACCTGAAATGATGTCAACATGAAAGGTGTCATCCTGGTTAAGCCATCAATTGTTGGCTATTGATGGTTAAACAGTTGCCTCGCAGGGCTGGGGTTTACAAAGTCATAATGGCGCAAACTTCTAGTAATTAAAGTAAATGGTTTCCTTAACTTAGCTTCCATATGCAAACGTTTTAAAATTCTATATCTTCTATTCATTTCATAACATGTTTTAAAAGCTGCAAATTCTAATAACATTTAGAAGTGTGAGATGAAAATGCGGGGTCTGTTGCGCTGTAATGGGTCACACCGTCTTCCACTGGGTCCTTTTCCGAAGTTTAGCATGTTTTCCTCTATTTCTGCATAATAAAGCAAATTTTGCAAGAATAATGACAACAATAGCAATGCCTGCTACCATTACCATTTCTTTAAACCATTCCCACCATCCATATAGTGGGGAACATATCCTATTTTCCTGCTTTGTTTGTCTAGCCGCCAATAATGCTGCAATTACTTCTGCGTGTTGCGCTGACTTTTCAGTTCCTTGGTCAGTTATGACCTTACCATCTTCTGGCCTATAGGCTGCAGCTTTCCACTTCACTATATTATTAGTAGTTGTTGATGATCCATCCGTAAACCATGCATTAGGTATATTCTTGCTGAACTCCTTAGTGCCCCACAGACCAATGGTCTGATCTGGGCCAGGTTCAGCGCCCTTAGGTATAAGACTGGGTGGTATCAACCAGGTTGGGTTTTCTGTATTCCCTGATCTCAGAACTTCTTCTGAGGCTTGGGATATACGACCCTGGGTTGATACTTTATTGTGTCTGAAAAAGTCTGACAGGTACCACTTCCAGTGAAGTACTTTGCCTTCCATGGGTAGTCCTGCCCAGGCTTCTCCTGGTGCTTTAATCCAGTCTATAATGGGCATTTCTGTTCGGATCACAGTTGGGTTATTCTTTATTAGTGAGTGGGCAGTTCTGCATGCCTCATATGTAGCCCAGATGGTCCTCTCAAATAGAGAGTATTTATTTTCTGACCATGGGAACTTTTTGCAGTAAAAGCCAATTGGTGTTAATCTACTTCCTTTCGCAAAGATATTCCAATTGCCATATCCCTTTGTATACAATACTTCTATTATTACTGTATCTTCCTTATTAATATAGCCACCCTTGGTACTGTCTGATTAGGTCAATCATGGTTCTGACCGCCCGTTCCTGTGCTTCTGACCATTCAAAGTCTTGAGCTTTTTTGATAATTTTGTAAAGAGGCTGCAGTAGGAGTTGCTGATAAGGAATGTGTTGTCGCCAGTAGCCAAACAGTCCTATCAGATGCTGCACCTGCTGCTTATTTTTAGGCTGTTCCAGTGTATCTAGTTTACTAATAACTTCTTCTGGTATTTTAGGTCCTTCTGTGGACCAATGTACTCCTAGAAATTTTACTTGTTTGCTAGGTCCTTGAACCTTGGTTTGATTAATAGTCCATCCTTTATCTCTTAAATGTTGTATTAAATTTTTTACTGTATCTTGAATTTTGTCTTTGTCCTGTCCATAAATCATCAAATCATCAATATAAGATACTAACTCCACCCCCTGACTATCAAAGTCCTCCAGGGTTTTCATTAGGGTGGTGTGGGCTATAATTGGACTGTTTAAATAGCCTTGAGGCAGTCTTAAAAATTTATATTGCTTTGACTGCCAGGTAAAAGTTGTTATTTCTTGTGATGCTGGATGCAATGGTATTCCAAAGAACATATCTGAGAGATCTATAGTTGCCATCCACTTTGGTGCTGCTTGTCTTATTCTTAAAAATATATCCTCAATGTCAGGTAAGGTTCCTGGCATTTTTGGACTTAATTCATTAATTTTTCTATAATCTACTGTAAATCTCCATTTGCCATTTGGCTTTAATACTGGCCAAACGGGTGAATTATAATTAAAGCTTTGGGTAGGTGTCACTATGCCTTCTTTAAGCAGTTCCTTTAAGGTGTTTGTAATGTCCTCTATTCCCCCTTTTATAGGATATTGTGGGGTGAAGGAGGGCTTGATTTCTGGTAACCTTACGGGTTCTATTTTTACTTCTGCTAAATTAGTGAAGAATTTTTTAATATTTTTGATTTGCAAAAATTTTGGAAAAAGCATCTTAATATGATCTATTCCTAAAACACTTGAGGGTGCAGTAAAGCTTGCCATGTCTAACTCATATTTTTTACCAAATAAGTCTACTGTTACCTTAATAACTGGTACTGTTTTAGTTGAATTTACTCCTTGTACTTGTATATTTTTAAATCCTTTGTTTTGGTTTGGGTGACAGTTTATAATACTAATTTGACTTCCTGTATCCAGTAGCCACCTTACTGGTTGTAATTTT
Organism: Acomys minous; assembly: GCF_964271855.1. NCBI lineage: Eukaryota > Metazoa > Chordata > Mammalia > Rodentia > Muridae > Acomys > Acomys minous. Next base: position 65,086,207 of record NC_140498.1, on the reverse strand, counting down.
CCATTTATATCTATTGGGAAGTTAACAAATGGTCTGGAGTCTAGGTCCTGCCATTCTGGTTCCGTTGCCATTGTCTGACTTGTGCTTGTGGGTAAGGAGCCCTGCGGCCTCCGTAGCCTAAAAAAGGTCTTGTCCTCAGGAAAGGTCTTATCACTGCTCTCTAGGTTTGGCTCTCTAGGTTTGACTTTCGCTTGGAAAGATACCACTCGTTCTTGTTCTAATTCTCTGAAGCCTTTAAAGAAATTAATAGCTTCTGCCACTGTTTGGCAGCCCTGAATGCTTCCTGTCAAGCTCATTTTTAGATGTTGTGGAGCTCCTTTAACTATAATTCGCTTGAAGGATGGCAAAAATGGTGCTGCCTGGGGTGTGTTAGCCTCATTATATATGAACCATAGAATACCCAGTTTTCTGCAAATGTTAATTGCCTCTGCATAAGTTGTCCATCTACCTGCTGTTTCAAATTGTGTTAGATCTAGGGTGGGGAAAGCTAAGCGCCAGGCTGCAGTTATCCAATCCAGGAGTGGGTGTGTGTCACCTTTAGCGGTGTCCAACACATGTTCCAATGCTTCATAGATAGACGGGTTCTCTATGATTCCCCTAAATTGTCCCATCTCCTGTTCTGTTAGAATGATTGTGTCAGCCCCTTTTTCCCACAATCTGACCATGTATTGTGCATCTTTCTGACCATTTTGGGCATATTCCCGTCTTAAATCTGCCATCTCCTGTGGGGAGTATGGTCTGGACTCTTTGACCTCTGTTCCCGGGATATAGTGGGGCTGTCTGCCATCGCTGAGGGGATTCAGACGACTGGCAATGTTCCTGATTGGAGTCCTTTTACTTGTAGTTACTACCGGGAAAGAGTATGAGGGTTCAGATGAACTGGCCAGGTTCTTCTTTTTCCTCACTATATTCATGGCTAGCCTTTTGCCCATAATTCGGTCCTTGTCTATATCCTGTATAGTTTTCACCAAAATTGCTGGTACTTCATTCTTAGGCGCCTGTTCACCAGCAGTTGCACTACTGATGGGTCGATAAGACCTATTCTTACATCAGTAGGTTTCATGCCAATTCTATTTTTAACTGCCTGGGCTGTTCCCAACCATTTCTATTCCTCTGCAGTTTCTGGGGGGCTTCCTGTGGCTGGATTTAGATGTAAACCTCTCATTTTCTTAATTAAAGACTTCATTTCCACAGCTTATTTGCCATCCAGTATAGCAGTTTAATCTCTCTTTTCCTAAGGTACCACTGAAGGTTACTTGTTTGAGTGCTCTTGATTAATTTTTCAAATTTTAGATCGGCCAATCTTTCAATTCGTTTACTGAAAAATTTCAGCATTTGTTTGAATTTTAGTTGCCTTATATTGAGTTTCTTTCCTCTGTGCCATTTACCAGCTCTTAAGTTGGCATCGGGCACCGAGTTCGTCCTACTTCCGCACCCTTAGGGAGGGTGGTGTTTTCGGACCCAGGCTTTCCCCGCTCCTCTGGCATCGAGGAGTCCGGTAATCACCTGGTAACTCGATATAAGTTTTCAGCCAGATTACATGCAAGCCCTTTGTAAATTGGGGAAAGTTAGCATAAACTAATCCTTTCCCCAGCCTTGTTCCAGATCCTGCCAACTACGCCAGCTGTCGCGAGCAGAGAGTTTACACTCAGAATCCGGAACAAAAGAGTCAGGCCAAGAGCAAGTGGTACGATTTAGCAAGAGAGGTTTATTAGCAATACAAAGGCAACTACAACAAAAGGCAGCGGCTAAGGCTCCAAGGCCAAGCCACCAATACCATTCCATTAACTCTTAACACTATCCTAATTCTAATAGGAGTAACATTTAGCATCTTATAATATCAATGTTCTGGGAGCTTATGCCATTAGGGTATACGACCTGATATCGTGAAGTTCTGTCGAACAGGTTCGCTGCTGCGACTTGATTCAGTTCTCGGGTTGTTTTCTGACAGCATGTCTGTCTGCTCCATCCTGGGAGAGCGCCCATCGGCTGGTAGCATTTTAGGTAATCATGGTGACAGCGAGAGAGAGAGCTAGAGAGCTAGCGAGCGAAGAGAAGAGAGAGCGAAGAGAGCTGGCTGCTTCTTCTCAGGGTTTTTATACTTACTTTTGCCTTACCCTCTCTAATTCACACATCTAGCTTTCTGCGGCACTCTTATCAACAACTTGCAGTCCTGGCTGCTCCTAGGTCAGAACTTACTACTAAGGTTTTATCTATCACTCACACATCTGGTCAGACGTCAGCTTTTTGGGTTGTCAGCTATTTTCTACGCTGGGCTCTGAAACAAGCCCTGACATGTAGCTGCTTCCTACACTGGGCTTTGAAACAAGCCCTGACATGTTCATTACAGCTCTGAGCCCAAAAAGGGAACCCATAGGCTGAGTGGCTGCCACACTATTGTTAATTCGTTTGATTTGATTCCAGGGTAGATCCCAGGAGTGTCATTTCCTCTCTTTTTAAGGCAGGCCACTCACTCGGTGTGGTGGGGGAAGACAGACCGCGTTTGCTTTCCTGAGACACCCCACCCCTCCCCCACCGTGGGGGCTCTGGGATGAGGGAGGGTGCGCTGTAGGAGAAGCCAACGAGCTGCAGGCTGAGTGTGATGGTGAATGCCTGCAGTCTTACCACTTGGGAGAGTGTCCAGGTTGAAGCCAGCCTTGGCTACATAGCAAGACCCAGTAAATGTCTCAAAAGTGGGGGGGGGGGGGAAGCCGGGCGGTGGTGGCCCACACCTTTAATCCCAGCACTTGGGAGGCAGAGGCAGGAGGATCTCTGTGAGTTCGAGCCCAGCCTGGTCTACAAAGTGAGTCTGGGACAGCCAAGGATACACAGAGAAACCCTGTCAAAACAAACAAACAAACAAACAAAAACAAACAAACAAACAAACAAAAAAGAGGCCCAAATGGACCCTCAGTCCTCAGTCCCCTCACTGGAGGATTCTGGCCAAGGGTTCTACCACTGCACTACACTGTCCTCAGCTCCTCACTGGAGGACTCTGTGAAAGGGTTCTGCATCCTCACATCCCCTTACTGGGGATGCTGGACAACTCTTCTACCAGGAAGCCACGCCCTAATCCAGAAGGGTCCTCTTCCTCATACATCCCGGGATGTGTTTCTTTTGTTAGAAGGTCACTTGAGTCGGGCGTGGTGGCGCACGCCTTTAATCCCAGCACTCGGGAGGCAGAGGTAGGCAGATCAATGTGAGTTCGAGGCCAGTCTGGTCTACAAAGCGAGTCCAGGACAGCCAAGGCTACACAGAGAAACCCTGTCTCAAAAAAAAAAAAAAAAAAAAAAAAAAGGTCACTTGAATACCTTGCCCCAGATTTCCCAGGAGCGGACCACGTACAACTCCAGATCCTGTCTCTCCAGGTCTTGCTTTGCTTGTGGGTCCAGTCTCACGTTCCTGAAATGCCAACTTGTTGTCAGGGCTGGGCAAGGGCCAGAGGGTGACATGGCAGGCCCTGAGTGACAGGCGTGAGCCGTGCCCCACCTGCCTACATGCCAGCTTGCTCCTGCCCTTCCCAGTCTGGCCCAGTTGTCCAGTTGCCTTGGCGGGAAGCAAGCAAGCAAGCAAGCAAGCAACACAACAGGTAGTGACACCCAGTGTCAGCCTGGTTTTATGAGCTTGGGGCAAAGGGCCTGTGACTGGTGGGTGGGGTTTCCCTTGTGACCTGTGCTCTGCCTATCTTGGGAGTAATCTCACAGGAAGTCGGGAGCTATCTTGTTCACCTCAGCATCTGGAATGTGCCTAACAGGCTGGAGCCACATCAGGGGTTTGTTTATTGAATGATTTTGTAGAATGAATGGGAAAAAACAAACAGGAATAGGGACCTGTGCCCTGTGCAAGAAAAGCCCACAGCCCACAGAAACCAACAATTAGGACAGGGATGGCAACACTGTGACCCTTGTGTCTTCTGTGAGGATGTTAGAAAAGGCAGGACTCCCAGAGTGTACTTGTGCCCTGAACCCAAAAGTGGAAATAGAGAGCCTCCGTCTATTGTGTGGTGTCCTGTGGAGACTGTAGAGTGAGAGGAGCCAGGGCCTACCCTATATTGCCCCACGTCATCCCTTAAGCCTCATCTATACCTAACTCAGTGCTTGCCTCTGCCTGCCCTGTCCCCTGCCATACCCAGCACCGTACACCAGATCTTCCTTTTCCCCATCAAAACTTATGTGAGCCAGGTCTGTCTAGCGGAGAACCACAGACAAAAAAAGCAGCAAGACCTTCACACAGCCGGGCAGCAGTGGCAGCGCACACCTTTAATCCCAGCACTCGGGAGGCAAAGGCAGGCAGATTGTTGTGAGTTCCAAGCCAGCCTGGTTTATAGGGCTAGTTCCAGGACTGCCAGGGCTACACAGAAAGAAAAAAAAGCAGGGCGTGGCGGCTCACGCCTTTAATCCCAGCACTGGGGAGGCGGAGGCAGGCGGATGGCTGGAGCGATGGCTCAGAGGTTAAGAGCACTGGCTGTTCTTCTAAAGGTCCTGAGTTCAATTCCCAGCAACCATATGGTGGCTTATAACTATCTATAATGAGATCTGGCGTCCTCTTCTGGCATGTAGGCTCACACGCAGGCAGAATATTGTATAAACGTTAAATAAATAAATCTTAAAAAAAAAAAAAGAGGAAAGAAAGAAAAAAGGGACTTTTCACACATCTGCTACTCTCCATCTTTCCTGCCTTTGTGTCATCTGCCTCTTGTCTATCTTTGGGGTTACTGCTGAAATGTCATCCTTTTAGAGAAGCTTCCCCTAATCACTAGGGCAGGCTGTCTTCCACCCGTGTTCTTCAACACCTAGCACGTGACCATAGACCATTCACGGGGTTCTTTCATAAACAGCTACGGCGGGGTTTTGGTCCTCAGCCAAAGCATAAACACCAAGAGAACAGGGACTGAGTCTGTCTGGTCCACCATGGTTGTGTTGGTGCCCAGGATCTGGTGAGGGTGCACATGGATCCGATGACTCAGAAGGAGGATGCCAGGTGGGGTTGCTGCCAGCATCCTCTAGAGAGCCCAGTCCAGCACAGGCTGCTGGGAAGGCGAGGTCCAGAGTCTTTGCAGGAATTCAACGTAGCTGAGAGATGCTTATAAGACTTGCTGTAGCCGGGCGTGGTGGCGCACGCCTGTAATCCCAGCACTTGGGAGGCAGAGGCAGGTAGATTGCTGTGAGTTCGAGGCCAGTCTGGTCTACAAAGTGAGTCCAGGACAGCCAAGGCTACACAGAGAGACCTTGTCTCGAAAAACCAAAAAAAAAAAAAAAAAAAAAAAAAAAACTCTGCTGAGACTAGACATAAGCAACATCCAAGAGAGCTGGCCAACTAGAACGTGTGTGTGTGTGTGTGTGTGTGTGTGTGTGTGTGTGTGTGTGTGTCTAAGTGTGACGCCTTGGACCACGGGGCCTACCTGAGCCCAGGCTGGAGGTGCCAAGGGTATGTCTGGCCTTTAGCCTTTGTAAGACCAAAAGTATATTGTGGTGACTGAGGAGATGGTGCTGTGGGTGACAGGCTTGCTGTGCAATAGGGAGAGCCAGAGTTTGGATCTGCAACACTATGTAAAGGGAGATGCTTTAGCACTTGGCTGCAGTCCTAGCCTCATCACAGAGAGATAAGAGGCAGAGACAGGAGAATCCCCAGGCCAGTCTACCTAGAGTATTCAGAAGAAAAAAATAAAATAAAATAAAATAAAAGGGAGCTCTGTCTCAAACAAAGTGGAAAGTTGGGACTGACATCCAAAGTTGTCCTCTGACCTTCAAATGCGGGGTATGCCATGTGTGCATTCATACATGTCACTTACATACAAGAAGGCTCACATGCACACATAGATTAAGAAAAAAAAAAAAAAAAAGGTCAGGGCTGGAGAGATGGCTCAGTGGTTAAGAGTGCCCCCTGCTCTTCCAGAGGTCCTGAGTTCAATTCCCAGCAACCACATGGTGGTTCATAACTATCTATAATGTGATCTGATGCCCTCTTCTGCAGATAAAGCACTCTTATACCATAAATAAATCAATTTAAAAAAAAAGGTCATAGGGATTTCTCAATGTAGGAAGGAATTCATCTACTAGTCAGGTCAAAGAAATTGAAAATACAGAAAGAGAGTCCATATTTGGAATCAGACAGTTTATTGCGCAACTGTTTCATGGGGAAAACCACCATTATCTACATTCCCCCATGGCCCCATTTCTCCTGGCCCCACCCAAAGACAAATTTTAAGCTAATCTCTCCTCTTCTTCCTCATCCTTTCTTACCTTTTTAGGTAGGGTTTCACTATGCAGCTCTGGCTGCCCTGGAACCTCTATGTAGATTCGGCCGGTTTCAAACTCACAGGGATCCACCTGCTTCTGCCTCTGGAGTGCTGAGGTTAACAGTATGCACAATCATGGTGCACATTTACCTCATCTCTCATACCATCGGGCCAGGCGTGGTGGTGCATGCCTGTAATCCCAGCACTCAGAAGGCAGGGGCAGGTGGATCACTGTGAATTTGAGGCCAGGCCAGACTGGTCTACAAAGCGAGTCCAGCCCAGCCAAGGCAACACAGAGAAACCTTGTCTTGAAACTCCTCTCTTCCCACCCCCCCACCCCCCTCCACCGCAAGGAAAAAAAAAAAAAAACGAAGAAAAAAGAAAAACTAAATCGCCGGGCGTGGTGGCGCACGCATTTAATCCCAGCACTCGGGAGGCAGAGGCAGGCGGATCGCTGTGAGTTCGAGGCCAGCCTGGTCTACAAAGTGAGTCCAGGACAGCCAAGGCTACACAGAGAGACTCTGTCTCGAAAAACCAAAAAGGAAAAAAAAAAAAAAAGAAAGAAAGAAAGAAAAAGAAAAAGAAAAAGAAAAACTAAATCAAAGCAGAACAACAACAAAACCAAAACAACAAAAACCCCAAACAAAACAAACAACAACAAAAGCCACATAGTATATGGTTTTAATTATATGTAATATTCAGAATGGGCAAGTGTTACAATTATTAAGGCCACTGCAACATATTTGGAATAGAGGAGGTTTACTGTAGGAAAGGGGGAGGGGTGAGAGGGGGGGGGCAGGCTGGGGAGCTGGTGAGGAATGGGGGTGGTGGTGGTGGGGTGTGTCCTTTTATCAGGCACACACCTGGCACATCTGGTCACGGCAGCAGGCAATAACGTCAGAGGTTGCGAGGACCCTGATATGAGGCTAGTGGGCCCCACCTGTATGCTAACAGCAACTCCCACCGAAACAGGAAGTAATTTAAGGGGTGGTCTAGGGCTGGGGGGAATGGGGCAGGGCGAGAAATCGGTTCCTTCCTTCCTTTGTGTGTGAGTGTGCATGCACACCCAACGGTGTGATGGTGTGGCGCTCTGTTGGGGCTCACAGGACTACCTCTGGGAACTGGTTGTCTCCTTCTATCATGGGATCCTGGGGGTTGAACTCAGGTTGTCATTCCGAGCCGCAAGTGCCTTTACCAGGTGAGCCGCCCCTCCAGCTCCAGAATTTCTTTTGTGGGTGATGGAAATAGTCTAAAATTAGAGAAAGATTAAAGAGTGATTACGTACAAAGTGCTCAGAGCGGTCTGACACATCAAAAAAATGATTCGAAAGGCATCGTTAAATAAAGCTAACCTCCAGAGGAAGGCATACATGCTGATGAACTTGGGCGTTGGAATCTGCTGGGTGACAGGATTTTAAAGGGATTTTTTTTTCCATTCTTGAATCTTACTGTCTGTTGTGTACTTTTTATAAACCTTGTAAATGTCTTGTGGAGAGCATCGTTATATAGATCACATATATAAAAAGCGTTCAGTTATTAGACATGAATTATGTCATGCTGAACTTCTCCCCACCTCCCCCCCCCCCACTTTCCAAGTGGGAGGGTGGCTCAGAGCTCTGAAAGGCACATGATGATCTGCCCTTGAGTCACACGCCTTAGGCAGGATGCAGAAGGCAGCAGAAAGCAAGGGTTTCACAGGGATGCCTTTGGACGGACAGCCCACACAGTGTGGAGACAAAGCCAGTTAGGTACCAAGCAGGATGTAACTGGCAGAGAACTAATAAAGGCTGTGATGAGCTTTAACCTATTTGGTCTCCCAATATGCTTATAGCTAGATTAAAGTAGTTCAACGGCACGAAGGACTCAAGTTAGCCAAGCAAGGGGCAGTCATAAAAACCTTATAGAGCAGCCAGGGGTGGTGGCGATCGCCTTTAATCCCAGCACCCAGGGAGGCAGAGGCAGGCAGATTGCTATGAGTTCGAGGCCAGCCTGATCTACAAAGCGAGTGAGTCCAGGGCAGGCAAGGTTACACAGAGAAACCCTGTCTCTCAAAAACCAAACCAAATCAACCAACCAAACCTTACAGAGCGGAGCTGGAGTGACAGCTTAGTGGCTAAGAGCGCTGGCTGCTCTTCCGAGGACTGAGTTCCATTCCCAGCACCCACATAGCAGCTGGTAAACATCTCTTAAAGTCCAGTTTTAAGGGGATCCAACACTTTCTTTTGGCCTCCTTGGGCACTGCACACATATGGTCCACAGAGGTACTTACAGTCTTGCTTCTACTGTGAGTGCCCTGCCAATGTTTTACTTGTTTATATTTATTTTGTTGTTGTTTTTGGAGACAGAGTCTTGCTGTGTAGTCCAGGCTGGCCTCACTCCCTGAGTGCTGAGATTACAGGTGTGAACATCAGCATCAGTTGTATGCAGCAGAGGATGGACCCCAGGGCTTTGTACATGGTGGGTAATCATGTCGCCAACTGGGCTACATTCCCACCAGCATCATTTTCCTTCTTTTCTGTTTTTCGAGACAGGGTCTCTCTGTGTAGCCTTGGCTGTCCTGGACTCACTGTGTACACCAGGTTGGCCTCGAACTCACAGCGATCCGCCTGCCTCTGCCTCCCGAGTGCTGGGATTAAAGGCGTGCACCACCACGCCCAGCATAACCAGTGACTTTCAACAGGACCCTCCTGGATGGCCCATATGACCCAGCTGTGCTCTGAAAACCTTTACCCACGAGGCGCCAGATCTCCATAGCCGCAACTCATCTGCGCTAAGCTAAATAGACCTCATATCCATCAGCTTGCAAGCCTCCAGCAGAGCTAGTTGGCAGGACACACAGTGCCAGGAGGGTCTTCTGAGCGATGGCTTGGCATGGAGGGAAACTTGGAGGAGGCTGCAGACAAGTGCAAACAGTTACAGGAACGCTGAAGTATTATTGATTGGTTCCGACCCTAGGGAAATCTAAACCTGAACTATGCTGAAAGCTGCCTTCCTTCTTTTCCTGATTCTGGGGTGAAACTTTACTAATCTAACAGGTCTTTTTGTTTGTTTCGTAAAATCTCTAACTAGAAGTCTCCAAGGCAAGTCCTGGTCAAAGGTAGACACAGTGGGGTGGGAGCGAGGGTAAAGGTTTCCATTAGGCAGCCTCTGAGGAATGCGTACCTTAGCCTATGCGCCATTCGAGGGGGAAAACAGGTGTGTCTGTGTGTGTCTGTTTCAACTTTGGGGCTTACTCAAATAACAACAAAACCTGCTTTGTGATCATATAATGACACGTTGTTGGGGTGCATCTTAATTATGATTAATTACCAGGAGGATTATGAGGCAGGGCCAGCTCCGCTCCTCACAGAATCCCCGGCTTCCTTGAATGCAGCGGGCTGAGCTCCCTGATGGAAGTCAGGGCACAACAGGGCGATTGTGCCTCCTTCCTAGACCTTTGCCTTCCTTCCCTCTTCCACAGAAAGACCGGCAGACAGCGGCTGACTTGAGATCCCAAGTGTCACAATACCAGCTACTTGTTTCCTCAGGTGTTTAGTGCGGCTTGCCTCAATCATCAGCAGACGTTTCCTCAGACATCCTGTGCCTGGTGCTGAGTGAGCACCACGGACAGCTGGTATTTACAATGGAGATTTGGAGAGCGTTTGGAGAAGTGGGGGGTGGGGTCGGGGGGAGCTCTATGCTTGCAAGTTGCTAAAGTCCCTTCTGAGAAGATGCAAATCAGTTCCTCTGTTGCTTTCGTTCACAAGTTGGACCACCAGAGTCAGAAAAGGTGGTCTCCCCCTCCCCACCAAAGTAGCCTCTGAGCTACGTTACTGCAAGTACTTTGTGTTTCTTTTGTGTGTGCATGGATGTAGATGTTGTGTTTTGCATGTGAATTTGTATAAGTGTGTGTAGTGTGTGTGTGTGTGTGTGTGTGTGTGTACAGAGGCCAGAAGACAACGTTTGGTGTCATTGGGGGGGGTGTTATTTGTTTGTTTGTTTATATATTTATTTAGAGGCAGGGTCTCTTATTGGCCCAGAACTTGAAAAGCAAGTTTGTCTGGCTTGCCAGCAAACCCCAAGGATCCACTTTTTTTTTTTGTCTCCCCACCCAGCAAGTAGTGTTCTGGGCATCAAACCCAGGTCCTCATGCTTGTAAAGCAACCTACCGGCCTTCATTATGGTGTTGGAAGCTGCTCCACGCCTCACACACAGCACCAACACCTAACCCAGTTCCTTTAGAGGACACCTCCTTCAGGTTAAGGGCTGCAGGAGCTGCACTGCTGTCCTCAAGGGGTTTCCAGTCACAGGAACAATAAAACATGGCAGTGGTCCAGGGTTGGGCTGGGGCGGGGCTGTAGATGCTCAATTGTTTGAGGGATTGGTGTGGTGAGAAGTCATCGATGAAGTCATATTCCAGGTGTGTCTTGACGAATGAAAAGAAGAGTATCTGCCAGATAAACAAGAGGGGATGGGAAGGGCTGTTCTGGCAGAGAGGCCAGCTCGAGCTCACTAGCTACGTCAGTGGGTGAAGTCAGAAACATCGTATTCTTGATCAATTGGTATTTTAAAAAGTTCAAAGTTCCTCGGAAGCTGATATGATGTGAGGGCCAACCTAAGATGAAGAGGCTAAGAAAGTTCTCATAAGTAAAAATGAAGAAAGCAAATCCGGTTTATGTTTTGGGTGATAAAATACCGAGAACCATATTGATAAAAAAAAAAAAAAAAAGATAATAAAAAGAAAAGTAAGAATAAGAGAGGGAAAAGTCTCAGGCTGAATTATAAGTGGATTTTTATGGTTTTCTTTATATCTTCCTATAATTTAAAATTTAAAGTAATTGTTAGTGTTACCTGCTGCCCACGCCGCATTCCTCTTGTCTGCAGGGGGCGCACCGCTCGCCACTTCGCCTCCGACAGCTGAGGGGGCGGGGCCCCCCGGAGCCAGTATGATTTGACGATTGGCTGATCCAAATGTCGGTCACGCTGTTCCGCCTCCGCTCTACGTCACATGACGCAGCCCATCATGGCGGCGGGAGCGCGGCTGCTTGGGCCCGCGGCTCCGCAGGCTTGCTGCCGTTGCTGCTGTTGAGGGGCGGCGGCGGCGGCGGCGGCGGCGGCGCAGACGGGCGGGAAAGGAGGATGCTGGTTCTGCGGCTAGAGCGGCGGATGCAGACCAGGAACGAGGTCGCCGTTTGGCCGAAGAGACGCGTGTCCCGAAGCAGCCGGCGCCGGTGTCGCTGAGGCAGGGCGGCGGGCTGACTGACTGACCGACTGACGGCGGCGACCCGAGAGCCCGGCCCCGAGGGGACCGCGCGGTGGACGAGATGCCGGGACCCCCGGCATCACCGCCGCCGCCGCCGCCGGTGCTGCTGCTGCTGCTGCTGCTGCTGGCCGTCGGCAGTGCGCGGGCCGCGCCACTTCCGCAAACAGGTGCAGGTGAGCGGAGCCCGGGGGCTGCGGGGCCGCTGCGTCTTGCGGGGCGGCGGCGAGGACGGCGGGCCTGCGCGGTCTGGCTGCCTCTGCGACCGACCCGAGGCCTGCCGAGGGCAGGAGGCCGCCGGCGAGCCAGCGATCCTAGGGAGATTTCTTGCCGCAGGGGCGTGGGATGGGGGGGGGGGGGGCGGGGGCGCGGCGACGCGCTGGGGGGTTGGGGAAGACGGCGGGGCGAGGAGGCAGCGACGGGATGGATGCCCTGCATCCCTGAGGGACTCTTTTTCCAGGTCTCTAAACTTGTTGCCTAAAGGTTCCCTTAAGCTTCTGTCCGCGACACTTCTTCCCTTCCCCCCCCCCCCCCAGATGTCACCTGCCTCTTGCGGCTTTTCTCACGTCTTATAATAAGAACCGTTTCTTTCCTCTTGTCCTTCCTTAAAGGAAACCAATGACTCGGGAAAAGCTGTGCGGAGTTTCCTTGACTCCCTGAAACTTGTTCTGAAGTTGTAAATTGATTTTTAGATGTTGTAGTTGTCGGTCTGTCTGTCTTGTAATCAGATTATGACAGGTGATTTGTATCAATTTTTTCAGGTTTTTTCAAAATATGTTTTTGATCCCTGGAGCATAGCTGTATAATTTAAATGTATAGTCTATCTGTCTATCTATCTATCTTTCGCAATGAATCTCTGGGGATGAGAAAGGAGCAACAATATTTTCGTTTTAGGAAGCCAGTGATTGGAGTAGCAGCTTTTGAGTAACTATTGACAAATTGACCTGAGGATAACTGCAGTGTCTATTTTAGCGATATCAGTGAGTGATTCTCTTTCCTAGCCCTCAGTCCTCCTATATTTTCTGCATATAGCTTTGATTGGGAGTTTATAAATAAAACTTCAGCCAAAGAAAACATCTCGGAAATTCGAAGAAAAAAAAAAAAAAGATCTGGGCTAACTTTCCATTACTACAGCTTATTTATTTCAGTGGAGGGAGAGGTATTGAAATTTCAAAGAACTTTTAGAGGTTGAAAGAAACGGTAAATATAATTTAGTCCAATTTCTTCCTCTTTTGCTTTGAGGATACTGAAACCCTGGCGGTCAAAAGATAAATTCAAGGTAACACAGCCAAGTTGTTGGATTCAAACCCGGATCTTAGGTTCACTTTGTGGTGTGATTCCACCCCTACCTCCCAGTTCACTTGAAGTCAAACTGTCAGAGGAATGCACCTGAGGTCAAGGGTTAAGTGCAGAACTGCCTCTAGTCTATACAGGTGTTTTAAACAAATCTGCAGTGAAAGAGATGTAATGGCTTCCAGAACTACACCAAGTTATATGCCATTGAGTGCCCTTCAGATGAGCATCAGGTGATGTCACTATACTGTATAATGTAGCACTGTGTTTCGGCTATTGCCTTAGAATGGAATCTTTTTTGGTGTCTTCGATGTTCTTGTTCAAAGGATAAGATAATTGAATGTCAGGGGCTGGAGAGATGGCTCAGTGGTTAAGAGCGCCGCCTGCTCTTCCAGAGGTCCTGAGTTCAATTCCCAGCAACCACATGGTGGCTCACAACCATGTATAATGTGATCTGATGCTCTCTTCTGCAGATAAAGCACTCATATATAATTAAAAAAAAAAAAGATAACTGAATGTCATCAGGAGTAGATAGTCAACCAGGATGGACATTGCAGAAAATACCAGAGAGGCTGGAAAAAAATGATGTGGAAAGTTAGTGATGTTGCTATGTAAGGATATTGACACAAACAAAATTAATGCTAGAGTAGTACAGTGGATAGCGTGGGTGTGTGTGTCCAGAGTATCTTGTGCCTATTAATTTTTATGCATTTTTGACATATATGTATGTAAGTGAGCCAGGTTTGGTAGGGTATGCCTGTAATCCCAGCACTGGGAGGCAGAAACAGGTAGATCTCTGAGTTCGAGGCTGGCCTGGCCTACATCATTTTCTATAGGCTGAGGATTTTTTTTTTTTTTTGAGACAGAGTTTCTCTGTGTAGCCGTGGCTGTCCTGGACTCTCATTGCAGATCAGACTGGTCTTAAACGCAGAGATCCACCTGCCTCTGCCTCCCTGAGTGCTGGGATTACAGGTGTACACCACTGCCCCTAGCTTCAGAGTGCTGAATTTTGTTGAGGTCTTGTAAAACAAAGCAACCTAAAAAAATAAACTCAGGAATAGAAATAATCAGATTATGACAGGCGATTTGTATCAATTTTTTCAGGTTTTTCAGAATATGTTTTTGATCCCTGGAGCATAGCTGTATAATTTAAATGTATAGTTAAATGTGGTGAGGGATTAGCAGGTATCTGAAGCTCACTTGTGTGGAAATGATGCATCATAAATGTCTAACATAGCTGTATGGAATTGTTTCTCCATCCAGATAGCTTATTGATATTATAACTGAGATAGGTTTTCTCTTTCTCTCTCGCCCCTCTTCCTCTCTTCCTCCCTTTCTCTCTCTCCTGTACTAGGTATTGAACCCAGAGTCTCACACAGGCCAAACACTCCACCATGGAGATAGTTTTTTTTTTTTTTTTGATCAAGGGTAAAGAAACTTTCATATTAATCCCATCTAGTGAGCTCACTGGTTAAAAAAGAAGGCCATGTTTTGAACATGTATGGTAGATAAAAGAGCATCTGTGCATTGACAACATAACTGGGGTGCCTGGAGATCTGGAGACCTTACAAGGCAGGGCTAGCCTTCCCAAGTATGGGTAGGCTCACTACATAGAACCTTTTGCCTCTGTACTGGCTGGTTTTGTGTCATCTTGACCCAAGCTAGAGTCTTCAGAGAGGAAGGAGCTACTGTTGAGGAGCTGCCTCTCTGAGATCCAGCCTCTAGGGCATTTTCTCAGGTAGTGATCAACAGGGAAGGCGCAGCCCATTGTGGGCGGTGCCATTCCTGAGCTGGTGGTCCTGGGTTCTTTAAGAAAGCAGGCTGAGCAAAGCAAGGGAAGCAAGTCAGTAAGCAGCGGCACCTCCATGGCCTCAGTATCAGGCTCTTGTCTCGGGGATCCTACCCTATTTGAGTTCCTGTCCTGACTTCCTTCAGTGCTGTGGAAGTGTAAGCCTAATAAACCCTTTCCTCCCCAACTTGCTTTTTGGTCTTGGTGGTTAGTTGTAGCAATAGTAGCTAAGACAGCCTTCTTGCTCTTATTATTTGTAAAGACTGTTTAATGGTGCCTTTGAGAAAGCTAACTTCTCAGAACTAGGTTGTATGTATATGCATGCGTGCATGCCTGCGTGTTCATGCGCATGTCTGTAATTGGAGCACTCAGGAGGCAGAGGCAGTAGGCTCAATGCAAGGCCCCGGGCCAACCTACATTGTGATGCTACATAGTAAGTTCCAGACTAGCTTCATATTGAGACTCTGTCTCAAAAGATAAAACAGACAAAACAACTATAACAAACATGAGGTTTTCTCCTAGGCTTGCCTATTTGCATGGGACACAAGGGGGCCGTGGCTAAAGTTCAGCCTTTTTTTAAAATTTTTTATTTATTTATGTGTATGGCTGTTTGCCTGCATGTCTGTCCGTGCACCGTGTGGGTGCTTGGTGCCTGAGAGGGCCAGAAGAGGGTGCCTGATCCCCAGGAACTGGAGTCGTAGATGATTGTGAACAACTATGTGGGGGCTAGGAATCAAACCCAGGTTCTTTCATCCTGTGCTTATACTGCTGAGCTATCTCTGCATCTCCAGCCCTTTACTTCTTGAATGAAAATTTTAGGTTAGTATAAAAAGTAATGGACTTAGCTGGACGTGGTGGCACATGCCTTAATCCTAGCACTCAGGGAGGCGGAGGTAGGTGGATCGCTGAGTTCTGAGACCAGCCTTGTTTACATAGTGAGTCCAGGACAGCTAAGGCTACACAGAGAAACCCTGTCTCAAAAAACAAAAAAGTAATGGACTTCATTAGGGCATCATCCTTCGTATATAACTTTAAAAATGAAATTAATTGATGTTGGTGCCCTTTTTATTCAGTCATTCTCAGGGTTGGAAGTTGAAAGGTGTTTACTCTTTGATTCATAGCTAAACTATGTAAATATGTGGGTTGGCCTGTCTATGGAAAGTTGTCTCTCTCCCCCCACCCTCCTTTGTTTTATTTTTTGGAGGCAGAATCTTGCTGGGCAGTAAAGGCTGTCCACCAAATCTGGATCCTGCTGCCTCAGCCAGCCTCTGGAGTGCTGAGATGACAGAGTTGTACCACTATGCCCAGTGCAAGGTGGCTCAGAAAGCGTTTGATTGTTGTTGAATTATATTTTGGGCCACTTCATATCTGAAAGATACCCTTTTATCTGTCTCATGTCCCTTCTCCTGAAGATCCCTATTTCTACTCTGTGGACCCTTGTTATGGAAACTGATAATTTGCTGGGCCTCACTGGGAAGCTTAGGGAAAGGGAGAAGATCCTAGGTTGTTCTGTATGGTCATCAGATCAGTCATGGGAAATACGGCTATGCCTCTTGTAATAGCCTATGGATTCATAGCATGAGTCTGAGTGGGAATAAATGTAAGATCCTCTAGTGGCATCTGTGAACGCATTCCTCCGAGCCACATTGCCTTGTCATGGTAGGAGAGTGGTTAGGCAGGGAAACCCACTTCCATTGTTCTGCGGCATATTAGGTCACAGTACAGAGGAAGCTTTTAGCAGTTCCAGATAAAAGCCCTCACGGAAGCCGGTGATGAAACATAGCTTATGAGTCTGGTGCTCTAATGACGCTAATAGACTTGTATCTCAAACAGGAGTCCTATAGTTAAGGAATTGTTGTTCAAAGTCTGAATTTTTGTGATTAATTTTCAGTTTCTGAGAAGTAAATATTTTTTAGCAGGCTTCTCGTGGAGATTCTTAGGGCTTGCAAGTGGATTTAGGTTGAGATTGCTCTAATTACTTTCACTTGGGGACATTTTTGTGTCACTAAATATGCTTCTCTGCACCCTAATCAAAAGTCTGTTTAGTTTTGTAGCTGATGAGCAGTGAGGCTACCAAATCCTAGAGCTTGCTGTTATCAGTGTGCTGGCTCTTGATGCACTCTCTCTTCAAATTTGGAGAGTCCTTGTCCTTCTCTGTCCCCTGTGGGCTGTGTCACTTTGATAACGGCTGTACATATAATAAAAAAAAGGACATTGTCATGTTAAAAAAAAAAAAAGGGACTATCCAGGTTCTGAAATAGTTAAAATAAAAGAGTCCTCAAAAAAGTCTTTGTGGTCCCTTTAATCCCTGCACTGGGAGGCAGAGGTAGATTGATCTCTGGGTTCTCAGTCAGCCTGGTCTTGGTCTACAGAGCCCAGGACAGCCAGGACAGCGAAGCCCTGTTCCTCCTCCAGCACACCCCCCCCCCCCTCAAGTAATTGAACTTTTCAGACTAGTTGAGGGTAAAGTTCTTGAAACCACTGTGGAGAGAACCTGATGTCCTCGGAAGACCGTAGGCTTTGAGTTAGCCCTGGTGGTGAGGTCTTCCTTTTCTGTTTCATTGGCTTTCATGTCAGGTTAGGTGAGGTAAGTCAGGGAGATCCCAAGTTCAAAGCCAGCCTGAGCAACTTAAGAACCAGTCTCAAAGTTGGGAAAGTAAAACAAGGGTTGAGAGCCTGGTGTGATGTATGATCATTTAATCTTAGCACTCAGAGGCCACCCTGGTCTGCACAGTGAGTTCCCATCAGCCAGAGCTGCATAGTGAGGCCCTGTCTCAGAAAAGGAAGAGGTTGGGTAGGGTTGGGGCTATAGTTTAGTAGCATTTGTCTGAGTGTGCAGGAGGCCACCCTGGGTTCAATCTTCAGCACTGTAAAGACAAAAAGAAAGACATCTTGGGCCAGCTATCTGCCCTCTGGGCTTCTCAGAACTCAGCAAGCTAACAAAGAAACAGAAAAACAGTGCCTAGAGAGATGGCTCAGCTGTTTCAGAGCACTTGCAGGGGACCTGGATTTGATTCCCAGTACCCACTTGATGGCTCACAACCATCTGGAACTTCAATTTCATGGGAGGATCCAGTCCCCTCTTCTGGCTTTTGTGGGCACATAGTGAACATACATATAAAATAAATCTTTACAAACCATCAATAGCCGGGTGTGGTGGCGCACGCCTTTAATCCCAGCACTCAGGAGGCAGGGGCAGGCGGATCGCTGTGAGTTCGAGGCCAACCTGGTCTACAAAGTGAGTCCAGGACAGTCAAAGCTACACAGAGAAACCCTGTCTTGAAAAACCAAATGAAAAAACAAAACAAAAACATCAATAAGAGCTGGTTGTGGTGGTGCATGCCTGTAATCTCAGCACTGGGGAGACAGAGGTAGGTGGATCTCTGTGAGTTCAAGGCCAGCCTGGTCTACAAAGTGAATCCAGGACAGCCAAGGCTACACAGAAAAACCCTGTCTTGGAACAAAAAACAAAACCCAAACCTATATAAATGGTTTTTGGAGGGGTGGATGGGCTGTGCCATGTTGGTGCACCCATATCTGCTTTATGTCATACCTGGTAATGTAGAGTTCTTCATTGCTCCAGATTTCTTTGTATATTGGGTGGGGTTGGCTAATCTAATGATTTAGCTTGAAAGAAACAATATTAGTTTTGCTTTTTATTTATTTATTTATTTATTTTTGAGACAGGGTTTCTCTGTGTAGCTTTGGCTCTCCTGGACTCACTTTGTAGACCAGGCTGACCTCAAACTCACACCGATCAACCTGCTTCTGCCTCCCGAGTGCTGGGATTAAAGGCGTGTGCCAACATGCCCAGCTACTTTTGTTGTTGTTTTCGAGATAGGGTTTCTCTGTGTAGACCAGGCCAGCTTTGTACTCAGAGGTCTACCTGCCTCTGCCTCCCCCTTTTTGAGGCAGGATCTCATGTAGAGCCCATGCTGGCCTCAAACATGGTCTGTAGTGGAGGATGACTTTGAACTTCTGATCCTCCTGCCTCTACCTCCTGGGTCGGAGGTATATTCCACCTTGCTCAGTTTTATGTGATGCTGGAGACCGAACCCAAGGCTTGATGAGTGTCAAGCAAATACTCTACCAACTGAGCTACATTCCCAGGCACCATAGAATCTCTTAAATGGTGGTTGCTTAAAAAAAAAAAAAAAAAAACAAAAGACAGGCTCTCTCTGTGTTGCTTTGGCTGTTCTGGACTCCTTTTGTAGACCAGGCTGGCCTTGGACTCACAGAGATTGGTCTGCCTTTGCCTCCCGAGTTTTGGGAAAATGGTGGTTGCTTAATGTAGAATATCTAGTTTTATTGGATTTGAAAAATCTGTTCAAAATACCTTGCTATATGGAGGCTGGAGACCCTACAGGGAAACCAAGTCAGTGTGCGGCCTTACTCAGGCTGTCTGAGCTGACATAGTCACTCATCAGGCTCATTCTGTTGGAGAACTGTGCTAGAAATTTTTGGGATGATCTAAATTAGTCTGCTTTTATGTAATAAACCTGTTTTTAAGCTCCACGATGACTAAAGCTCTTGCAAGTGAACAATAGCTGGTTTTAATTTACTTAAAGGAACCATGAGCAATCTAAATTTCCTTAATCCTAAACACAGTTGCATATTTTCCTGAAGTACCCTCAGAGGCTGCATGGTTAAGCCAAGCTGAGGAGTAGCCAGCCCAGGGCCAGTGCTTCTCATCTTATATATCTTCTGGGAGATGAATTTTCACCCCCCTCTGCCCCCCCACCCCCCACCCCGCAAATCATATATCATTACAGTGTACTGGCTGGGGCTGGCTATGCTTTACTCTATACATTTTTTCTTCGTGGGCCAGCAAGATGGCTCAGTGGGTAAAAGTGCCTGCCACCAAGCCTAAGGACTCAGGGTCGATCCCCAGGACCCACATGATGGGAGAAATAAACAAACTCCCACAAGTTGGCCTTCACAACTTGCATCCCTTCCTCCCTGAAAAATAAATGCAATAAAATTTACTTACTTAATTTAAAGAATGGCATGGTATAGAAAAGAAAAGCTGGACTGATGGTTTTGGAATGTTGCCTGTTTAGGGTGTAGATTCAACTTTCAGCTTTTCTTTGAATCTTGAAATGACGATGCTATAGGGAACAGTTGCTGTAGTTCTAGAGGACCTGAGTTCAGCACCCATATCAAGTAGCTCACAACTACCTGTTAACCTCAGCTCCAGGGGAATTGGTACCTTTGGCCTCTTTTGGTACCTGCACTCATGTGCCTATACCCACATGCAGCACACTTTTTTTTCCTTTTTTTTTTTTTTTTTGCCTCACACTCTTATACATAATTAAAAATAACAAAATAAATATAAAAATATAAGGAGAAGAAAATTAGAGAGCCAGACTAGTTGTGTTACCACCCAGGAGGTTGAGGCAGAGGATCCTGAATTGGAATCCAGCCTGGGTTGCATCAATCAGCCTAAGCTATACAGTAAGACTAGAGTCTAAGGCCCGGGGTTCAGTCCCCAGAACTTCGGAGGGGTGGGGGGAAAGAAGCCAGAGAAATAAGGTAAAAATCAGTGTGTTGGCAGAACAAAAATATTGCAATGATGTATTTTAAAATTGTGGCAAGTGACTCACTTGGAACCGTGCCTTAGCATTACAGTCATTTGCCACAAAAAACAGGCATATCAGAAAAATAACCTCAGTATTTTTAAAACGTTTTTTCTTGGCAAAGGCTGGCACAGTGCAGCAGTCTGAAATCTCATTTGATTTTATTGTGACTCAAGTGGGAAATGAGAGTAGTGTAAAGGGGCCTGACACTTAACAGCACGGTGGTCCTCTCTGTGGCCCTTCATCCTCCTGTCTTCCTGGGCCTTGGCTGGAGTGGAGGAATGCATGGCATTTCACTTTGTACAGTCTGGCTACTTATGTCATTTTGCTATATAATGTGTATTTGTTTTAATATTTTAAAAAGCCCAAGTTACTCAATTCAAATAGACGTGCCAGGACAGTGCGATGTGGCTACATAGGCCCTGGCTCCTTGTACCTGCCCCATTTTGGTAGCTCCCCATCTGGTGTGCTACACGCTCTTCCTGTCTCCATTCAACACCTTCTTTGGCTGGTGACTCCCCCCACCCCCTAAAAATCTATCTCCACCAGGTGCATGCATGCGTGTTCAGGGGTCAGCGGGGTCAGGAGGAGCTGTCCACCTCGTTTGTTTTTTGTTTTTTGAGACTTGATCTTTCACTGTTCTGGAGCTTGCCAAGTAGGCTAGGCTGGCTGGCCAGTGAGCCCAGGGGCCTTCCTGGTACTGGCTGTTTTGCGTGAGTGCTGAGGATCAAGCTCAGGTCCTCACACTTGTGCAATAAGCATTTACCAACTGAGCCATCTACCCAGCGCTTTCTTAAGAGCTCAGCTGACTTGCTTGTAGTTTACGAAATACTCTGTGCAAATTCTCATCTTCCTTTGTAAAGCTCTTCGTAGACCCCACTTCCTCCTAATCCTTTGCTCTGATCCAGGTCTTAGAGATTCCTACTCTAGTAACAGGTCGCTGGTTGATGACATTGCAACTTAGATTTTGGTTATTTTTCTTAGCACTCAGCCAACTTTTATCAACACACACACACACACACACACACACACACACACACACACACACAGACACACACACAGAGGCACATACCCCCGGAGCACACAAAGAGACAGACACTCTTAGTAAGGAGGGGGTCTCCAAGGTTGCCTTCTCAGGTTTTTCCTTTGAAAATTTAAGTGCCACTTGAAGGTATATGTAGAGCATACTTGTACATCAAAACATTTTTTTTTTCCGAGACAGGGTTTCTCTGTGTAGCCTTGGCTGTTCTGGACTCACTTTGTAGACCAGGCTGGCCTCAAACTCAGAGAAATTGACCTGCCTCTGCCTCCTGAGTGCTGGGATTACAGGCATGCGCTACCATACCTGGCTCTCCACTTAAGAAAAAGTTTGTTACCACCTTAGTACATTTGTACCAGCCAGAACCAGTATTAATGTGCTAGTATAACTAGGGTTTGTACTTAGTATTCCCTCAGATCCTTTTTCAAGTCTTCCAGGGCAGCACCCCACCCCCCTCCACCCAGGACTTTTCTTGTACACACACTAGGCAAATTCTGTGCCATTGAGCTACTTATGTCTATTTCTTTCTTTCTTTTTTTTTTTTTTTTTTTTTTTTTTTGGTTTTTTGAGACAGGGTTTCTCTGTGTAGCCTTGGCTGTCCTGGACTTGCTTTGTAGACCAGGCTGGCCTCGAACTCACAGCGATCCACCTGCCTCTGCCTCCTGAGTGCTGGGATTAAAGGCGTGCGCCACCACACCCGGCTTATGTCTATTTCTTGTTTTCTCTTGGTTTCGACATGCATTAGGACAGGTATTTTGTAAAATGCTCTGCAACTTTTTATGAGAAAGGGCCTCAAGTTCACTATGTAGCGTAGAATGACCTTGAGCTTCTGGATCTCTGAACTTTTGTTCCTGCCTTCATTTCCCATGTGCTAGGATTACAGGCTCAGGACACCATCTTGGCTTGATTATGGACCAGGAGGAAGAGCACAGAGATTAAAGTGACATTCCTACCAGGCCAGAGGTGCCACATACTTTCAGCATGACCTCTATTGATTACTTGCCTGTAGTGATCTTCCTTCAAGTGCGCAGTCCACATTTACTGTGTACAGAGTTAACTTATGTTCCACTTCCTTGTGAGGGCAAGTATCTCTACAAGTGTTGGATTGTGTTTTGTTATTTTAAGATTTTATTTTTAGGTTTATGCATGCATATGTTCGTGTCTGTGTGTGTGTGTGTGTGTGTGTGTGTGTGTAGTGTGCACACACTCATGAGAATGGAGGCCACAAGAGGGCATCAGATTCTTTGGAGTTACTGGCAGCTGTGAGCTCCTCAGTGTGAGCCTGGGACCCTGAACCTCTGGCCCTCCTGTTTGCATCTTTTCAGTCCTAGGACTGCAGATATGGACTGCAGACTCACTCAGCTTCTGAGCGCTAGGATGGAACTCAGGACTTAGTGTACTAGGCAGGCACGTTACCAACTTAGCTATAGCCTAGGCCTTCAGTCTGTTTCCAGAGCTTTTATTTTTATTATGGAAAATGTCAAATGGATACAAAGGTAAACAGTATCTGAACCCACAGCAGCACACTGCGATTTACATCAGTCTTGTTTCACCTGTACCTTTCTTGATGCTAGAATCCTTTAATTTTTATGTGAATCTCAGTTCCAGATTATTTCAGTTGCAGCTGATTGGGGCCAGAGAGTGTTTTAATAAAAACAGGATCCTGAGCTGGGTGTCGTGGCGCATGCCTTTAATCCCAGCACTTGGGAGGCAGAGGCATGTGGATTGCTGTGAGTTCGAGGCCAGCCTGGTCTACAAAGTGAGTCCAGGACAGCCAGGGTGTCTTCTATGAGCTGGGATTATAGGCATGTGTTAACCATAGTGGGCAGCCTTCAACTTTTTATTACAAAACTGAGGTCTTGTGTATTGTTGAGTTACAAGCCTCTGAGATGAGCCAGGAAAGCCAGGCATTGTGGTATACTCCAGTAGCCTTAGCCCTAGGTGCTCAGAAGGGCGAAGCAGGAGAGTTGCTTAAGCCTAGTAGTTCCAGGCTAGCCTAAGACCCTGTCTTTAAAAAAAAAAAAAGAAAGAAAGTTGGAGCTGGAGAGATGGCTCGGGTTAAGAGCACTGGCTGTTCTTTTAAAGGTCCTGAGTTCAATTCCCAGAAACCACATGATGGCTCACAACCATCAATAATGAGATCTGGTGCCCTCTTCTGACATGCAGACAGAGCACTCTATACATAATAAATAAATAAATCTTACCAAAAAAAAAGGGGAAAAAAAAGTTAGCCAGGCATGATGACACATGCCTTTAATCCCAGCACTTAAGGAGGTAGAGGCAGGCAGATTGTTTTTGAGTTCCAGTCCAACCTGGTCTACAAAGTGAGTCCAGGACAGCCAAGGCTACACAGAGCAGCCCTGTCTTGAGAAACCAAAGCAAAGCAAAGCAAAGCAAAAAAAAAAAAAAAAAAAAAAAAAAAAAAAAAAGAAAAAGAAAAAGAAAAAAGTTGCCAAACTTAAAGTGTTGTGCAAATTGCAGATTTTCTTCAGGAAGCTCGATAAATCCAGCCTGTGCTGCTTTAGAAAGGGTGTTTTCTTCCTCTCTGTCTTCCGCCCAGCATTCCCCTCTGTAGCTTGGCTCTCTGTAGGCAGCAACTGTTCCTTCCAGAGATGCAGCCTGTCGGCTCCCCAGCAGAGCCTCACTTGACTTTTACCTCAGACTGTTATTAAAGCCAACACCCGGACGCTGATTGCTAGCTAGTAAGGCACTGAAAAAATAACAAAGCTACCAAAATAGCCCCCTAGAAACACTACCCAAGGACCATCGCAGCAGGACTGACTATCCAGAAATCTGTAATTCAACTCCGTTTTCTTTGCAGAAAATAAAACTTAGAGGGATGGGAGATGGCTCAGAGTGCTTGTTGTGCGAGCACAGGACCCAAGTTTTCTCTTCAGATGCCACATGAAAAAGTCAGCATCAAATGATAGGCACGGATTATCCCAGTGCTGAAATAGGAGGCATCCTGGAGCTTAGTGAGAGACTCAGTTTCTAAAAACAAGGTGGAAAAGTGATTGAGGGGGACACCTCACACCAGACTGTGAACTCCACATGCACACACATGAACATGCGCACACACAAAAGAAAATGTGACCAAAGGTCCCATAGCTGATACGAACCTTAAGTATTCAGTAGACTGAGGATGGTCTCAAGTTTTGAGTCCTTTGTCTATAGAACTTAAGAGCTGAAATTGGAGTTTACAGATGGAAGGTCCAAGGACAGAAGTTGCCAAATCAGTGCTAATTTTGCCTGGCTGGCTCTTGACACTCAGACCACCATGTTCACCTAGGCTGCTGTGGGCTTTGAGCAGCGTGCTGTATAGAGTGACATATGACCTACCACCAGCCACTGTCCTCCAGCGTTGACTTCTAGTCACCGCCCAAAAGCGCTGGAGTGAAAATTTATTCTCTTCCCTGCCCCCCCGCCCTGAAATTTCACTGTGCTTCTCTGGGTGGCCTGGAGCTCACTATGTAGACCATGCTGCCCTCAAATTTAGAAAGCCCTGTCTCCTGAGTGCTGGGATTAAAGGCATGAACCACCACTACTAGCGTATCAAAATTTCATAGGTTATTAGAGAAAAGCAATATTGAAAACCAGGAAACCAAAACATTAAAAGAATACTTAATTTTTGAAATTTTTAGTTTTTTCTTTTTATAAGTGTATGTGCGTCTATGCCACTTGTGTGTGTGCCCTCAGAGGCCAGAAACTGAAGCCGGAGCTACAGTTGGTGTGAGCTACCCAGCTTGTGTGCTTGGACCCACACTCAGGGCCCTCCAGAACATCCTGTTCTCTTAGCTGTTGAGCTGTCTTTCTAGCCCCAAAGAATGTGTGTGCGTGTGCGCGCCTGCGCGCTGGAGCCAATGCAGGCATGCACTTGTGCTTGTGGACTTGTGAAGCCAGGGGTGTTAGATTGCCTGGGGCTGGAGCTTCAGGCCTCTGTGAGTTGTCAAACATAGGTGCTGGGGACCAAAAGTCCTCCGAAAAGCAGCACAGTCTCTTAAACACTTTTTTTTTTTTTTTTTTGGTTTTGGTTTTTTGAGACAGAGTCTCTCTGTGTAGCCTTGGCTGTCCTGGACTCACTTTGTAGACCAGGCTGACCTCGAACTCACAGCGATCTGCCTGCCTCTGCCTCCCGAGTGCTGGGATTAAAGGCGTGCGCCACCACGCTCGGCCCTTAAGCCATCTCTCCACTCCTTCCCTCCAGAAGAATAGTGACCCATGCTGGCCTTGAACTCTTGTAAGTAGCTGAGGATGACTTGAACTTGTGATGGTCTGTCTCCACCTCCTGAGTATGTATCATAATACCTGGTTTATGCACTTCTGGGCACAGAACCCAGGGCTAAGTGCATGGTAGGCGAACACTATCAATTGAGCCACATCCACAGCCTCTAAAAGAACAACTGTTTTCTGCCTCTGAAATGAAGTTGCACCAGTTAATTAAAAGGAGTGTTTCTGCCTTTTAAGAAAGATAATAATAAACTTGTAAATATTCATTTGTAAACATGAAAATCTGTTAAACACCACAGACCTCTGGGCTTCTGTGGGGTCTGGGCCCTTTGAAAAATCTGCTGACTACTGTGGGTCCCAAGAATAATGCTCCTTGGCAAGTATTTGGTTTATTTTCCCCAGGTGCAAGGCAGATGTTAAAAATGCATATGGAGGGGCTGGGGATCAGAGTAGGGGAGTGGGCAAAGGGAACTAGGCTGACCTAGACCTGTCTAGCTGGTCAGTGAGCACCAGGTTCAGTGAGAGAACCACTCAAGAAATAAGGTGAAGAGCAATCAGGGAAGATAGCTCCATCTTGACCTCTGGCCTCCGTACACAGGTGTATGAGTGAGTGCACCTACACATTAGCGCGCTCTCTCTCTCTCTCTCTCTCTCTCTCTCTCTCTCTCTCTCTCTCTCTCTCTCTCACACACACACACACACACACACACACACACACTCACCCTCAGGTAGTCAGGCTTGGTGAGGACCTACTCACTGATCCACTCCCCTGGCCCCTTGGCATTTATACGGCAAATATTCACAGCTGACTTAGCATCCATCCATCCATCATCCATCCATCTATCTATCTATCTACCTATTTAGTTTTTTTTTTTTCCTTTTTCCAAGACAGGGTTTCTCTGTGTAGCCCTGGCTATCCTGGACTTGTTTTTTGTTGATCGGCCCACCTCTGCCTCCCAAGTGCTGGCATTAAAAGCGTGTGCAACCATGCCCAGCCTGATTGAGCATTTATTAAGTTTCTTTGAAATATTTTATTTTCTCTTTCTTGCCATGCTTTAGTTTTTATGTAATTATCATTTACCAATTCTTTATTCATCCCACAGTCCTGGATCACCCAGGATCCTCTGTTCTGTGCTTAAGAATAGTGGCACTGGCTCCTTCGTGATCCACTGAGAGCTTGGAGCTAGTCTGGCCTATTCCTTTCCTGTGTAGCCTCTTTGCTCTCGCTGTATTAGCTATTCGTGTCATCACTGTGACAAAATACCAGGTAGAAACAAACTAAGGGACGGAGGATTTATTCTCTCGCACAGCTTCAGTCTGTTCTGGTGGGGAAATGATGGTGGGATTCCTGCAGGCAGCATGTGGACCAGGAGCCTCACATCTTGGCAGATCAGGAAAGTAGACTGGAACTCTAAGTGGGGCCAGGCTGTTAGCCTCAGGGTCTCCCCCACTCTCTACCCTCACTGCCACCCCTCGTGGCTCCTGTCTGCTTGCTAGGCCTCCTGTCCCAAAGGTTCCACAGCTTCTCAGAACAGCATTAGGAGCTCAGAACAAGTGTTGACAAATATGAGCCTAAGGGGACATCCACCCTACCTGTTCCTTCGTTAACATGAATATGCATCTAGCCTTTTGACTTTTAAAAGTTCTTTGCTTTGGTTCTGGAAATTTTTCATATTTGCTTATCCAATACACTTTCAGTAGAATTATCTCTTTTTCTTGTTCTTTTTAAATTTTAATTTGCCTCATTGTGTGTGTAAACTAGGTTGGCCTCTACTCATAGAGATGCTCCTGCCTCTGCTTCCTGTGTACTGTCTTTGTTTCTTTAAGACTCTTGGGACAAGACCCTGTTTTGCTTTGGTTGATTTAAGAAAGGAAGAAAGAAAGAAAGAAAGAACGAACATTTTATTTACTTTTTTTTGGAATTTTAAAAACATTTATTTTGTTTTTATGTGTGTGTTTGCCTGAGTGTATGTATTGTAACACATGGGTGTCTGGTGCCTGCAGAGGTCAGAAGAGGGCATTGGATCCCTTAGAACTGCAGTTATGAATGGTTGTGAACCACCATGTGGGGCCTGGGAACTGAGCCTGGGTCTTCTGCCACAGTAACAAGCGCTTTTACATTTTGCACCATGCTCCAGTCTCATTTCTGTTGACATTTAAAAAAATACTTATTACTGTGTACACAGTGCTCTGCCTGCATTACACCTGCAGGCCAGAAGAGGGCATCAGATCACATTATAGATGGTTGTGAACCACCATGTGGTTGCTGGGAATTGAACTCAGGACCTCTGGAGGAGCAGTCAGTGCCTTTAACCTCTGATCCATCTCTCCATCCCGCCTTTTTTGTTTGTTTGTTTGTTTGTTTTATTTTGTTTTTCCAGACAGGGTTTCTCTGTGTTAGCCTTGGCTGTCCTGGGCTTGCTTTGTAGTTCAGGCTGACCTCAAACTCAGAGCGATCCGCCTGCCTCTGCCTCCTGAGTGCTGGGATTACAGGCATGCGCCACCACACCTGCCTGGCACACATACTTACTATCCCTGGCTCTTCTCCTTTTATTTCCTAAGACTTGGTCTCCTTCCCTATATGACTCAGGCTAGCTATTATTGGAAATCTCCTGCCTCAGCTTCTCCTGTGCTGGGATTACAGGTGTGCACCGGGTCCCCTACCTTTTAATAGCATCTTCTCATGAATATAGTGTCTCCTCTTAATTCTGAAAATACCGATTGTAGTTGTTTGCTTTCCACAGCTATGCCTTGCATTCGGTTTTTATCTGCTCTGTCTTTGCCTAAAGGGTTTTCTTAAATGTCAGGTGATATTTACTCCTGAGCAGAGATTGAAACACTACACTGAGATCTTCTCCCTGACCCCTTTATTCTCTGCCTCACATCTGCCAACAGGCTGGCACTGCTGCTGCTTCCCTGACCCATCCTGTCAGGCAGTGCTGAGGTAGTGTACTGAGCAGTGGCTATGCTCTGTCTCTCAGTTGCTCAGTTTTTCATTTTAAAATGATTATCCACCTCCGAGGTTGTTGTAGGGTTGCATGAACTTAAGAGTAGTGTCTGCTACGTAGTAAGTGCTGTTTAAGTATTACGTTTCATAACCCTTTGGGACCAAGTCATCATTTCCTGTATGGATTATTCTAATATCAAACATACGTTCCGTGAGGCTAGGGAGATCAGTCAGTATAGTACTTGCTGTGCAATCATGAGGACCTGAGGTTTTTTTATTTTTGGTTTTTTGAGACAGGGTTTCTCTGTGTAGCCTTGACTGTCCTGGACTTGCTTTGTAGACCAGGCTGGCCTCGAACTCACAGTGATCTACCTGCCTCTGCCTCCCGAGTGCTGGGATTAAAGGCGTGCGCCACCATCTCCTCATCTCCTGGCGAGGACCTGAGCTTTGATCTCCAGAACCCATGCTAAAATCCAGAACCCATGCTAAAAGCTGGCATGGTGGTGCATGCGTGTAACTCCAGCACTGGCAAAAGAGAGAGAGGCAGATGTATGGAACTAGCCTAATGTAATTAGCAAGCCCTGAGAGACTCTGTTGCAAGAGACAAGGTCCAGGGCTAAGAGATGGCTCAGTGGGTAAATGTGCCTGCTGATGGCCTGAGGATCTGAGTTCAATTCCTGGACCCACATGATGGAAGGAGACCTACCAAATGTCCTCTGACAGCATGATGGACGTACACACACACACACACACACACACACACACACACACACACACGTCTGTGTGTGATTATATGTTCCCCAGTCATTCCATATAAAATAAGTGTCTTGGTCCTTGCTTTACTGTTTCATGGTGTTGTCTCACCCTCTGTGCACTGTGAATTTACTTACTAGTCTGTCTACTCAGGATGGTAAACTGTGAGCTTCCATGGTGGTACACATGTAATCCCAACATTGAGAGTTCAGTTCTGCCCTGGGCTACATAGCAATATCCTATCCCAAAAAGAAAAATGAAATTATTATTTTTTTTTTGGTTTTTCGAGACAGGGTTTCTCTGTGTAGCCTTGGCTGTCCTGGACTTACTTTGTAGACCAGGCTGGCCTCGAACTCACAGCCATCTGCCTGCCTCTGCCTCCTGAGTGCTGGGATTAAAGGCATGCATGCCCGGCCATGAAATTCTTATTATCAGAATATCTATCCTGTCACTTCTGAGTTGAGAGGGGGTCAGGGGATAGTAGTCTGACAGAAGTCATCTGATCTGATACTCTTTTGACCAGACCAGGCCGTCATACAGTAGTAGTTTTTCTTTGTAGTCCATATTTCTCATTAGTGTTCTAGAAGTAGGAGTGAACTGATGTTTCAGTAACCGATTTTAATGGGATAGGCTGAGAGGATCCAACAGTTTCCTAAAAACGATCTCATTTGCAGTTATTCGTTCAGTCAGCCCTCAAATTATGTCATCCTTCTGTCAGTGTAAGAACAGTTGGCCGACCTTGATGTTCACCAAACAGTGATGTTGTGCTTAGCATGATTAATGCAAAGTGAATTGTGTTCCTAGGCCACTGTCGGATGCTCTGGGGTCCCTGTGGAATCTCATTCATCCACTGGCCCTCAGTGTGTGGCTAAGTGTATGTAGTGCTGTTTTCCATTTCCTCTTTCTAATGTTAGAACTCAACGGGGAAGGTCTAGATTGCTTAGTGCTGTTATAAATAGGTACTGTTACATTAGGCACACAGAAAACATTAGTGACTTACGTACAGAGAGCCTTCACGGTAGATAGATGGCTTTCCGTTTTGAGGTGTTAAATATGTGGGACCCATAGCGATTATCCACATATTCCCTTAAACACTGTGAGGGTGGCTCACAGAACTAAGTCTCTGGGTGTAGAGCTGAGTGTTAGGCTGCTGGAAGAGAAAGGTGGTTTTCTTGGCTCTAACCTGCTTAAAAAGAAAAGCAGGGCTGGAGAAATAGCTCAGCAGGTGATAATGCTTTCTGCTTCCCAGCACCCACAGTGGGTGGCTCACATCTACATAATTCCAGCTCAGGGGGATCCAATACCCTCTTTTGGCCTCCACAGGTACTTGCACCCCTCCTTGAAAAACATCAAAAGACAGTCGGGCATAGTGGTGCACACCTTTAATCCCAGCATTTGGGGGGCAGAGGCAGGAGGAACGCTGTGAGTTCGAGGCCAGCCTGGTCTACAAAGTGAGTCCAGGACAGCCAAGGCTACACAGAGAAACCCTGTCTTGCAAATATGAGGGGGGGCATATTTTAGAGGTGGGCTTTCAGGCAGGACCAGTTTGGAATATTGCTGGTGGTTGGATCCTTCACCAGGCCAGCCCTGTCTCCCTGAGTTTCAGTTTCAGCACATGTTTCTCTTGTGTCAACTTCCCAAGGTGAGAGGGCCTGGAAAAGCAGAAAGTGGAAGAATTATAGAGAGCAGTGCCTCCCAGGAGCTTTGCATGCCTTGTTTTGCACTTTGCTGGTCAGGCAGTAGGCCCCTGGGTCCTGGGGAGACAGAGCGGAAGGTAGCCTAGCCTTGCTCTACAGGACAGCCCCTCTACCAGTAACATGGTGCTCTGGTTTTTGTTTTTTGTTTTTGTTTTTTTTTTTATGATGGTCTTAAGTTAGTTTGTTTTGTTTTGTTTTGTTTTGGATCAGGGTTTCCCTGTGTAGCCTTGGCTGTCCTGGAACTCAAAATGTGTAAACTAGGCTGGTCTTGAACTCTGCCTCCCGAGTGTGGAGATTAAAGGCGTGTGGCACACTACCAGGTTTAGTTCGTTTTTAAGTTGGACATGTGATGGATTACATACCTGTAGTCCCAGTACTCAGTAGGTTGGGGCAGGAGAATTACTTGGACTTTAAAGCTAGCCAAAGCTACATGACAAGACTCTGTTTCAAAACAACCAAAACCAAAAGAGCAGCAACAATTGGGGCTGGGTGGTAAGTTAGTCAGTAAAGTGCTTGCCTTGCAACTGTGAGGATCTGAGTTTGGAAGTTGGACATGGTAGGGCCTGCTTGTAATCCCAGCACTAGAGAGCAGAAATACATTGATCTCTGGAACTCGCTGGTCAGCTAGCCCAATCTACTTGGCAAATTCCAGGCCAGTGAGGACCTTTTCTCAAAAAGCAAGGTGGATGGCACCTGAGGAGTGACAGCTAAGGTTGTCCATTGGCCTTCCCACATGCACACATGTGCAGTTGCATACACAGATGAGCCTGCTTGTGACCATGCACACACATGCACCCACCTACAATTGCAGTATTATGGGTCTGAATTGTTTACACCTCACCGGTACCTAAGACTGACTGTGTTTGGAGCTCGAGCCTTTGAAGAGGTGACTAAGTTCAGATGAGGTCATCACGGATGGCTCTTAGTGCAGCCTGACTGCCGTTCACAAGAAGGGGAAGTTAGGTTAAGGACACAGCAGGGATGCGCACATAGAAGACCATGGGAGGGTGTAGTGAGAAGACAGCATCTACACGGCGGAGGCTGCAGGAAAAGCCAACCTGCTGCTACCTTGAGCTTGAACTTCAAGCCCGCAGAACTAGATGGCAGTTGGTTTCTGTTGCTGAAGCCCCTCGGCCTGTGAGATTTTATTTTGGCAGTGTTAACAGTAAAATTTATGATCATACTGTAGAAGCATTAGCTGAGAAATCCCTCCCCTTGTGTGTGCACATGCGTGTGCATGCATCTTTGCAGGTGCACAAGTACGCTTCTGTGTGGAGGCCAGAGGTGAGTTTGTTGTTGTTGTTGTTGTTGTTTTTCAAGACAGGGTTTCTCTGTGTAGCCTTGGCTGTCCTGGACTCACTTGTAGACTAGGCTGGCCTTGAACTCACAAAGATCCACCTACCTCTGCCTTCCAAGTGCTGGGATTAAAGGCGTGCGCCACCACGCCTGGCTCAGAGGTGAGTCTTAAGTGTTGTTCCTCAAGAGCCATCCATGTACCTTACTTTTTGAGATAGTCTTTTTAGGAGGACCTAGGGAGTCAGGGGTAGATGATGTGTAAATCAGGTTTCTGATCCCACTTAGCTAGGGGCGTTTAAGATTGTGTGATCAATTCTATGATGAGGAAGCACAGGCGATTGGGTGTCCAAAGGCAGATGCTTAACTTGGGGCCTAAGGAATGATTCCCACTGATGGGCAAGGTATTGCAGGGTAGGGTGGCTCGTGGTAGTTTCCTGGTAGATAGAATGTAAGGCAGTAAAAGAAGATCGATCTGATCAGAGGAGAGCAAGGGAAGCTCAGCAAGAGCCTAGGCTGCTCCAGGCATGGTGGTGCACGACTGTAATCCCAGCACTCGGGAGGCAGAGGCAGGCAGATCTCTGAATTTAAGCCAGCTACAAAATGAGTTCTAGGACAGCCAGGGCTGTTATACAGAGAAACCCTGTCTTGAAAAAACCAAAACCAAAACCAAACAAAAGGAGTCTAAGTTGCGAAGGTGATGGGAGTCAGAGGAGGCAGGACAATGCCTCTGGACTGTCCTTGATCTTGAGCTTGGAACTTGGGAAGTAAGTAAGTTTTCTGGTTGTTTGAGCCACCAGGCTTGTGATTCTTTGTTGCTATAGCCCTTGCAGACTAAAACACTAGTTCGAGAATAGGTAAGGGCATGTGTTGCCAAGCCTGACAACCTGAGCTTAATGCCCAGGACCCACATGGAAGGAACACCCTGAAACCAACAATGGCGCAAAACAGTGGCGAATTGTTTTCTAAAGTAGTTGTAATGTCAGTAGTGAATAAGTAAATAAACAGTTCAGTTGCTCAAGGCTGATGTGGGAGAGGGACAAGGCTGTCTTTATTATTACTATAACTATCTCTACTACTGTGGCGGCCGCCGCCGCCGCCGCCACCACCACCACCGCCACCACCACCACCACCACCACCGCGATTGAATCCAGGGACTACTACTTGCTAAACCAGCACAGGCCAGCACATCACCATTTAGTTACATACCCAGCTGTTTGGCTACGGTCTTAGATAAACAAGCAATTGGCTCTTGGAGAACTGATTGGTCAGAGGTCTGAAGCAGCAACTGTTTAAAAGGTGAGCCTGGAACATAGCAGGAAACTGCAGCCCGAGGCTACTAGCAGGGATCTTGGCAGAAGTCTGGGGAGCAGCACCTGCTGGCCTGTGCGGACAGTGTAGTGCCTCCCCCCGCACCCCCCACTTCCCCTCCTTGTTTTTCGAGACAGGGTTTCTCTGTGTAGCCTTGGCTGTTCTGGACTCGCTTTGTAGACCAGGTTGAACTCACAGCAATCTACCTGCCTCTGCCTCCCGAGTGCTGGGATTAAAGATGTGCACCAAGACACCCGGTGCCACCCCCCACCCCCAGCCCTGCCTTTTTTTTGTTTTTTTTGAGACAGGGTTTCTCTGTAAATAGCTAACAGCCCTAGCTAGTCCTGGGTTCACTTTGTAGACCAAGCTGGCCCCGAACTCATAGCGATCCACCTGCCTCTGCCTCCTGAGTGCTGGGATTTAAGGCGTGTGTCATGACACCTGGTGACAGAATTGTATCAAGAATAACGCCCAGCCAGATATGGTGGCTCACTACTTTAATCTTAGCACTTGGTAGCTTGGTAGGCAGACACATGCAAATCTCGGTAAGTTCAAAGCCATCTGGTCTACATATCTAGTTCCAGGACAGCCAGGCCTATACAGAGAGACCCCAGTCTCAAAAAGAAAGGAAAGGAGGGGGGGGGCGGGAATAAGGAGAGGAGAAGAGAGAGGAGAGAGGATTGAACATACCAGACAGTTTAAGCCTACTAGTTCATAACGAGTCCTCTCAAAGACAATAACAGCCCTCGTAACCTGCTAACCACTAACTAATGCCAACCAACTCATTAAAAAACAAACAAATAAAAAAGAAAAGAAAAGAAAAAGAAACCAAACTAGTAAAGGACAACTGAGGTGTCTGGTGGAATACTGTCCTCTGGACATGACATATCCATTGCTGTCTCAAGTCAGAGCCTCTGTGATGAGCCACAGGAAACTCACACTATTAACACTCCATTCGAGAAGTTGGAGGAAGGCCTTTAGATCCTCACCTCCCAGTTCTTACTCTTGCCCTAGCTCACACGGTTTCTCTTAAAAGGCACTAGCCACAGATGTGCCCAATTCTTTGACAGTGCAACATGACATTGTCCTCTACAAAGTTTACACCTAAGAACTGTATAGTGGAGTTACCAGAAAAACAAAACATAAGAAACCTGTCAAAAAAAAAATCTTTCAATATAGGCTGGTGAGATGGCTCAGCAGGCATGGGCATTTGTCATACAACTCTAACAGTCTGAGTTTGATCCCTAGAACCCACAGTGGAAGAAGAGAACCAACTCTCCACATCCAGAGCTACACAGTAATAATACATTAAAAAAGTTAGGTCTCATAATATTTTAGTTAAGTTTGTGATTCTTATGTTGGACTGTGTTCATAGCATTACTGGGGTGCATGTGGCCCACAGGCTGTGGCTTTGGCTATGCCTGCCTGTTAGTTTTAGGGGTGGTGAAGCAGCTTCTATGAAGAGTACCCATGCCAGGGTGGGCTTTTTGGTGAAGCAGCTGTGAGTCACCCATACCTGTGGAAATAATCCCTAAGAAACTCAGTGGGGGCCTTCAGGATGACTTAGCAGTTAAATTGCTTGCTGCACAAGCCTGCTGACCTGACTTCCATCCCATGACCCATATAAAGGTGGCGAGAAATTACTTGATAAAGTTATTCTATGACTCCATAGGTGCACCCACAATTTAAAAAAATAATTTATTTAATTTTATTTTATGTGCATAGGTATGAAGGGGTTAGATCCTCTGGAACTGGAGTCTCAGACAACTGTGAGCTGCCATGTGGTTGCTGGGAATTGAATCTGGGTCTTCTGAAAGAGCAGCCAGTGCTCTTAACCACTGAGCCATCTCCTCAGCCCCTACAACTTTAAAAAACACATTTATTGACTCTTCAAGGTAGATCAACATGGGTGGAATAATTTCTTTGACTGTTGTTGATTCCCTTCCTGGGTGGTTAACAGACGTTTACACACCATCTAGTCTACCCTTCTCCTTTAACTTGAGCTACCAGTTAACCACCTGGCAAAATATGAGGAAATTCTCCTTATAAAAGTATATCAGCTGGGGGACAAAGAGGAGTGACAGAGAGAGAATCCATGCTGTGTGAGCCAGGGGATTTGGACATTGGCCATCAGTTTCTTTTTACCTGTGACCCTTTAAAAACGGACTCCCAGGCAAGACTCTAGTTAATTACACATGCACACAGGTTTCATTGGGGGTTCTGGGCATCGTGATCAGATAATTGGCTGGTTTTATAATGGCTAAATTAATAGGCAGGTAGCAGCTCCTGACCCACCATGAGTCATTACTGAGAAATCACCGCCCTTCCCAAATTACCTGTCTCTAAAGCAAATAGTAGGTACCTACCTACCTCAGAGAGTTCCCCAAAGTTTTCTGCCTAGTAAGTCAAGTACTAGATAGCTATTAGAGTGCTCTGAAAGCTGTGGAATCAAAATGCAGTGGAATGTGCTTTTGCGAGCCAGGTGTTTTTAAGTAGTGTCTTGGGGGAAGCCCATTAAGTGCCCCACGCCCTCATTATCGTCCTCCTCCTACTCTCTGGAGCCTGGGGCGCTAGCTGTCTGAGGCCATGGTGACAGGCTGTCACTGTCGGTGTTTTCTGTAGCAGATGATTACGATGTCTTGTGCATTTCTGAGTGCTGTAGGTAGAGCGTGTAAAGAGAAACTGGTTTCATAGTGTCCTGACAGTTGCAGCCAAGAGCCTTTCTGAGGCTGGGTTTCTGGTTTAACCACCAGGGCCTGGGGATTTCAGTTGTGGTTCCTGCTTCTAGAATTTACTTCCTCTCTGTGGTTTGAGCAAACCAGCTCACTGTCCAGTTTATGGCTTCATTTCCTTATTTTATGGGATTTTTCCTTCACCAGTGTGAGGAAGGAAGGCCTGAGTTTGACCCCCAGAATCTAATAAGAAGTGGAGTACAGCAGTGCACCACTGTAGTCCCTGCAATGGCAAGTTGGGTGCTGGAGAGGATTCCTGGAGCTCCCTGGCCGGCTAGGCTGGACTACTTGGTGACATTATAGGTCAGTGAGAGAGCTGAGGACCACCACCACCTGAGATTGTCCTTCAGCCTTCGCGCGCGCGCGTGCACACACACACACACCACAAAGTACATAAGAAGGTAGGGCTGAGCCAAATGTGGTGGTGCACGCCTTTAATCCCAGCACTAGGGAGGCAGAGACAGGTGAATCTCTGTAAATTCGAGACCAGCCTGATCTACAAAGCAACTCCAGGACAACTAAGGCTACACAGAGAAACCCTGTCTCGAAAAAAATAAAATAAAATAAAGAAGGTAGGGATGAGCAGGACTCATTGTTAACAGGAGTATGTCTTTTCATGCCTGCCTGACTCACAGAAGACCAATTTATGAATCAGATCATTGGGCCAGCCTTCAGGCAGCCCTGTGATCCAGTTTTATAAGAAATAGGTTAGTGTTTGAAAATTAAACAAACAACTAGAGTAAAAGGGAGGAGAAAGTAAAGATATTACCTTTGTAGAGTTTGGAGAGGGGCTTAGAAGCCCACACTGCCCTTCTAGGCAGTGGTAAGCATAGGTTAAAGAAAACTAGGGTTTTTAAAGTACAAATGGTAAACCAGGGGGCCAGGTGTGGTGGCACATGCTTTAGTCCCACACAGAGGCAGGTGGAGCACTGGGAGTTCCAGGCCAGCCTGGGATGTATGCGGAGACAAAAAACTGAAAAGGTTAACCACATGGGGGCTTTAGTGCCGAGGTGTCCAGGAAGGGTCGGGGCATGTTCTTAACGCTTGGCCTCTAGTGCTGCTTTCCCACCACAGGCCATGGGCATATCAGTTTTCTTTACCTATGATGTGGAACTGGTCTAGTTATGTCAGATGTTGTGCCAATCAGATGAAATAAATACTGCATTTAATCAGATCTCAGATGCAATCGATTATAAGCCACACCTTTCCTTTCTTATCATTACAAGGAAAGAATGCTGCCAGTTAAACTAACGTGATTTCAAATATCATGCACTTGACATTCACAGATGTTAAAATGTAGTGGGCAAGCTGGGCATAATGATACACATAATTCTGGCACTTAGGACGCTGAGGAAGGAGGATTGAAAGCTTGAGGTCCCCAGCACTTGGGAGACAGAGGCAGGTGGATTGCTATGAGTTTGAGGCCAGCCTGGTCTACAAAGTGAGTCTAGGACAGCCAAGGCTAACACATGCCTTTAGTCTCAGTACTTAGTAGGCAGAGGTATATTTCTGTGAGTTTGAAGTCATTCTGGTATATTTACAGTGAGTTCCAGGCCAGAAGTTACTGCATGCCTTTAGTCTCTGTACTCCGTAGGAAGACATATAGTTCTGTGAGGTCAAAGTCATTCTGGTCTATTTATAGTGAGTTCCAGGCCAAAAGGGAGATCCTGT
This sequence comes from Acomys minous, assembly GCF_964271855.1. Lineage (NCBI taxonomy): Eukaryota > Metazoa > Chordata > Mammalia > Rodentia > Muridae > Acomys > Acomys minous. The sequence continues at coordinate 65,048,403 of NC_140498.1, read as the reverse complement.
TTGGGGGAAAAATACTTTATTTTATTTTTATGGATGCTTTGCCTGCATGTGTAAGTGTAGACTGTGTGGATGCAGTGCCCTCAAAGGATTTCCCTAGAACTGGAGTTACAGTAGTTGGACGTGAGCCTCCATTAAGTCCTAGGAGTCAAATCCAATTCCTCTGGAAGAGAAGTCAGTGTTTTTTTTTTTTTTTTTTTTTTTTTTTTTTGTTTTTTTGAGACAAGGTTTCTCTGTGTAGCCTTGGCTGTCCTAGACTCGCTTTGTAGACCAGGCTGGCCTCGAACTCACAGCGATCCGCCTGCCTCTGCCTCCCGAGTGCTGGGATTAAAGGCGTGCGCCACCACGCCCGGCCTGAGAAGTCAGTGTTTTTAACTGCTGAGCCATCCTCCAGTCTTTCTAGTAGATTCTTAACAAACCTTGGCTGATATACAGATTCCCTGAAGTCTTCAGCCAGCTCCTCAGCATCTCCTAGAAAGGATGAGGCTTCAGTATTGCTTTCACAAATAGACCTTGGTTATAGAAAAAGAACTCAGACCCCATTAGCAGTTCATTTTAGGCCTTCCAGATTTTCACCAGTGAATATGCACTGGGCTTTGGATATAAGGCATAGAGTCTCGAAGGGAACAAACACATGGTGACGTGATGGTGACAAGACCTCCTGGATCATATGGTCAGATTGTTTATTCCGCCAGGAGCCAGTCATGTGCCTCTGATGTGCTGCAAATGCAAGAGCCAAGGAGTTCCCTCCTGTGCTTTTTTAGATTCTCCCCAAATACCTCTCTGTTCTAGATTCTTCCCCAAATGTCTGTAATTGCCCCCTAGTCTTGGGAACATCAGGCCACCTGAGTTGAAGGACGTACCATGCGTAACTGATCAGTACTCTCTAAAAGTGTCTGAAGACTGAGAAACTGTCAGAAACTGCATGGCACCAGGACACAGTTCAAGGACAGTCTGAAGCTCAGCTCATCCTATGTACCAGACTTGTCCTCACACTGGGAAAGCACCAAAAACTGTGAGATCTTAGCATCACAGTGGGAGCTCAGTCATAGGGCTGGGAACTATTTTCTTCACAGTGGCTCTCGAAATCTACAGTTGTTTTAAAGTACAAAGTAGGTTTGGTGTGCACTTGGCATCTTCTAGAGTGGTTAAGCAATTTTTTTGTGTGTGAGCCCTCAGTCCCATTTATATCTAGAAGAAAAGGTGTTGATTCAGTTAATTAAAGTTGACTTGGGAATTACATGTTCTTAATATAATTTCTGTTTTTGCAGGGGAAGCACCTGTTGCAGAAGTTCCCTCCTTGTTTGTGATCCTGTCGGTGTTCAGTTTAATGATACTGATAGTGTTAATTGCAAACTGTGTTTCCTGCTGTAAGGATCCAGAAATAGACTTTAAGGTGAGCACAGATGGTATGGACATTTAAAATCATCTGCTGATTTAAAAAATGATTTTGTGTGTGTGTTTGTGCGCATGCGCATGCTCATACATGCACACATGAGTACTTATGGAAGCCAGACTACAACCATGGGTGCCATCCTCAGTAACACTCTTGAGACAGGGGTTCCTGCTGGCCTGGAGTTTACTGAGTAGGCTAGACTGGCTGGCCATCCAGCCCCAGGGATGCCTCCTGTCTCTACCTTGCAACCATATCCGTCATTTTTACATGGGATCTGGAGATTGGACTCAGATCCTCAGTATATGTAGAAGGCAAGCAATTTACTGGCTGAGCCATTTCCCTAACCCTAAAACATCTTCTGGTACATTTATCAATAGAATTGCTGTGGATCACAGTCTCTTGGGACCAAGGGTCAGCAGACTTTTCTTTTTCTTTCCTTGTATATAGCAAAACATTGTGGGCCACACAGTCTCTGCCATAGCCTTCCCACCCCCTACCCTGCTATTGTAGTGATGTATCAGTGACAGATGCTCTGTTAACAAATGGGCCTGGCTTTGTGCCTGGAGAATTTGATTGACAAAAGTAAGCAGCTTGGAATTGGCCCATCAGCTATAGTTTGCCAGTCTTCCTTAGGAAGTCATGTGTATGTATATACATGCACATGTATGTACAACTATTCTTCCATATGTGTGCATGTACATATAGAGGCCAGAGGTCAGTCATATAGGTTGTTCTCTGGGAGCCCTTGTTTTCTTGAGACAGAGTCTCTCACTGGAACTGGAGAGCTCATGGATAAGGGTAGGCTGACCGGCCAGTGGCTCCCAGGGATTCACCTGTCTCAGCCTCCCCTGCAATGGCAGTACAAGTGTGCAACACCATGTCTGGCTTTTTACATGGGTGCTGGGGATTGAACTCAGGTCCTCATGCTTGCTTAGCAAGCAGCTTACCAACTAAGCTATGTCCCCGGCCTTCTTGGAGTCTCTTCGACAGTAAGCAGTTACTGGTGGTGTGTCATAGGTTTTGCTTAGTTAAGGAACAATGTATGGTGATTGAATTCACTTGCTTATGGTTTGTCTGCACAGAAGATCAGTCAGGTTTTGGTTTCTTTCAGGCTTTGTGTAGGCTGACAAATTTGTGATCATTATTAGCTCACCAAAGCAAAGGGATTTCCTCAGTGTTTTGTGTATGAGGAAGGGTACCAGAAACCTTGTTTGTCTCTAAACTTTAATCTCCTAAAGAAAATAACACTTCCCATAGTACTTCCTGCCTACAGTCAGTACAGCAGAGGGTCTGGCATTGTAGCAACAGATGGATGTGATCTACCAGCAAACCAACTGGAAACTCTCTAGAAATTATTGCCCGTGTGTTGACACATTAGGGTCCCACACGTTTGTTTAAAAGTCGTATATGGATGTAGTGGCTGCAGGAATGCAATCACAGCACATGGGAGGCTGAGGGAGGAGGGTTGCTAGTTCAAAGAGAGCGTGCCCCAAAGTACTCTGACAGCAAGCACTTTGTGGACTGAGCTGTCTATCTCCCTGCAGTCCCTCATGCCATTTTTATTTGTGCTTTCTTCTCTTGGAATCTGTGATGTTTCTGAGGAGTTAGGGAAGGGCGTTGTCCTCCTGCCTCAACACTTTGCCCTGTACAGAAAGCTAAATGCGGGTGAATCTGTGGCAGTGGTGGCCTGTACGCACTTGTGGGCTCTTTCTGCATCAGCACCCTGCCCCCAAGGCTCACATCAACGCACACACTTCTGTGGGAACTTCCTGACTTCCCTGTTGGGAGCACAACAACAGATAGAGAATCTGTAACCCCTGGCCATCCATCAGCCTTGCCAAAGGACTTTGCACAGAAACCTGGCCACTTGGGGACAAAGATAAAAGTCTGATGGGGTTGCTGATACCAAAGTCTGGCTTCTTCTCACATTTCCAGATACCTTATCCTTGCCTTAGATTGATCTGGGTTTTTGAATGTGAGTTTTCACAAGGGAGCCAATTGTGATGCAGCTCAGAGTCTGGGGTTGTTCATCACTTAGCCGTTGCCTGTGACAGTGCTGGGGTTGCAGTGTGTTGAGCTCTCCAGCCTCAGAGTCTGTGACTGAATGAGTATTGATCAACGTTGATGATGTGTTGGTTTCTTTGGACTTACAGCTCTGCAGTTTCAGATGTTGAGTGGCCCCGCCCTGGGTAAGACAACTTACAGATGGGGAAGCCAGTTGACCTTATCTCAGTATCTGTGACTGTTGCTATAAACTCCTCTACTGGTATATCTACTGGTATGTTATAATTGCTACCACACTTTAAGTGAAAAGTTTAAGGTATGATGGATGAAGTCCTTTTAAAGAGAGAGGTTGATGACTATACAAAAGCATGTACAACTGGGAGCAGGGAAGATGGTTCAGTGCTATGTAAGCGTGGGGACTTAAGTTCAAACCCCCAAAGCCAGCTAGCTCTGCAACAGGTTTGGCGACTGCTGTAGCCCGAGCTTGCTGGTCATTCCTCTGTGGTGAATAAAGCTGCTTTTTGGTATGCCTAGACTTCAGTGGTTCTCTCCTTTTACTTGCATGTCCTTCAGACCCAACAGTAATCTCAGTGCCTCTATGGGGAGAAGGGAGGCAGAGACAGGAGACCTCCGAGAAGCTAGAGGCCCAGCTAGCCTGCATACGTAGTGCAGGACAACAAAGAGACCTGTGTCAAGTAATGGAAGGCAAGGGCCAGCACCCAGAGTTGTCCTCTGACCCACCTGCCTCAGACACAAAAATGGAGCGGTTTTTTCCTCTTCTTTTTCCTTTGTTCCTCCTCCCTCCCTCCTTCCTACCCTCCTTCTCTCCCTCCCTCCCTCTCTCCCTCCCTCCCTTCCTCCCTCCTTCCTCCTTCCTTTCCTTCCTTCCTTCTGTCCAACTCTTATGAAGCCCTGATGGTCTTGAGCATGTGATCCACTTCCAAGTGCTGTAAGCCTTCATACCCAGCTTCCTTCCCTGTTTGAGCCAGTGTCTCTGAGGCTGGCTTCAGCCCTGCCAGTGCTGCACCATCGCACCCAAAGCTGACCTTCACAAATTGAGCTTTCAGAACCTCGTTTTCCTGCATGCAAATTGCAGTAATGTTGCTTAGTACCTGAGAATTTCTGCTCGTGTGTGTGTGTGTGTGTGTGTGTGTGTGTGTGTGTGTATGCGAGCGCGCGCAGAACCCTAAATGTCAGAAATCTCCCATTACTATTTGTAGTTTTTCCCCCTTTGTAGTGGGTGGGACTCTAAGAGAATGTGGCAGAACAGGAAAATGAAAAGAAGGGTGATGTCAGAAAAATGAAAGGGTCTTATTCACAGATCTGCTCTCTGCTTCTATTCTGGTGCTCTGAGGGATGATACTTGATAAATATCTGAAGTGAGGAATTGCTTGTTAATCCCCTGTATCTCTGTTAAATTCACCTGCACCTCCAGAGGACACCCAGCTCACAGGACTGAAGACAGTTTCACCCATCTGTGCCATTGAAAATCCCTACAGCGTGATAGGTGCAGTCTCAGTGGGTTTTGTTCTGTGGTGCTGGGATGGAGCTCAAGTTCTGCCATATGCTAGGCTAGTGCAGTACCACTGAATCACTTCCCAGCCCTCTTTTTGCTGTATTTATTTATTTTTGAGGCATATTCTCACTAAATTGACTAGGATGGCCTTGAATTTTCTATTTTGCAGAGGCCTCCAGAGTAGCTAGAGGTATGTGCTACCACAGTCAGTTCCTGGCATCGGTTCTTTTTCTTTTTTTCCCCTTTTCTTTTTCTTTTTTTCTTTTCGAGACAAGGTCTGTCTGTGTTAGCCTTGGCTGTCCTGAACTCAATTTGTAGACCAGGCTGGCCTTGAATTTACAGTGATCCACCTGCCTCTGCCTCCTGAGTGCTGGGATTAAAAGCGTGCGCTACCACGCCTGGCTTTCTTTTCTTTTCTCCCCCAAACCGTCAGGGTTTCTTTGTGTAGCCTTGGCTGTCCTGGGGTCTCACTTTGTAGACCAGGCTGGCCTCGAACTCAAAGCAATGTGTCTGCCTCTGCCTCCCCTAGTACTGGCATTACAGGCCTGTGCCACTGTGCTCACCTGCATTTTTTCTTTTTTTAAAGGAGATTACTTTTTAAAAATTATCTTTATGTGTATATGGGTATGTGCACACGCACATATGAAAAGCACATGTGTAATGCTGGGGTGGCTGAGAACTGAACCCAGGTCCTCTGAGAGAGCAACAAGTGCCCTTAACCACTGAGCCATCTCCCCAGCACCTTAAATACCTGGTTTGTTTTTGTTTTTGATTTGTTTTTGATTTTTTTTATTTTTTGTTTTTTGAGACAGGGTTTCTTTCTTTGTGTAACAGAGCCCTGGGTATCCTAGACTCTGTGGACCAGGCTGGCCTCGAACTCAACAGCAATCTGCCTGCCTTTGCCTCCCAATTGATGAGATTAAAGGCATGTGCCACCACTCCTAACAAATACCTGAAGTTTTAAACTCTAATTCAATAGAAATTATATGGCAGTTAGAAGTGCAATTAGAAAAATTTGAAATAAAATTAACTTTGACCTAGTTTGCAAAGAGATTTGTGTAAGTAAATAATGATTTTTGAAAGAATTGTTTAATCTCTTAACAATTCTTGAGCCTTTTCAGTACTTGAAGCTTTTGAGCCTGGGCAGGTATTTCCATGTTAAGTTTGGTGGGCATTTTAGAAATTACTGTCTTTAACTTTAAGCTGTCAGTTTAAAAAATTACATAAAATATTTATTGCTTCCTTTAAAATTTTACTTATTCTGATTCCAGATATGGTGGTGCATGCCTGGTGTCCTAGCACTTGGGGAGTGGGAGTAGGAGGCTCACTGGGCTAGCCTGGGACATGGGAGACCAGACTCAACAACAAAGCAACACAAGGGAAGAAAACATCTTGCTTATTCTGTTTGGAGTTAGCACACTTGCTTGCGCTTTTTACTAGAAGTAAATGTGAATTGGAAAAAACTATGACAGCATGTTCTAAATGAGTGAGGGCACACTCCTCGCTTGAGCATGACCAGCCGGCTTTTCATATGCGCTTCTTTTGATTGCAGGAATTTGAAGATAATTTTGATGATGAGATAGATTTCACGCCACCAGCAGAAGACACCCCTTCTGTGCAGTCCCCAGCAGAGGTCTTCACACTCTCAGTGCCAAATATTTCACTTCCAGCTCCGTCCCAGTTCCAGCCTTCTGTGGGTAAGACCTCTGTCCTCATGCCAGATGTTCACAGACTGTTCCTGGGCTCTGAGTGTATAGCCGTGCTGCAGTCACAGTATGGTGGGTCGCCCATTTCTTCCTCTGCTTGTCTGTTTTTCTCCTGCTCCTGGTGATGCTGCATCCTGGTGATAGGCAAGGTCATCCTGCAAAAGCCGTCTGTCCCTCCTTAGTCTGGTATAAGAATACAACAGTTCTTTGTGAAACAGTGAAACGGAGGGCTCAGGCCGACCTCCTGGGGCTGTAGCTGAGTTGTTAGTGCTTGCCAAGCATGCAGAGTGCTGGCTTCGATCTCAGCACTGTAGAAGCTGGAGTTACAGCACACGCCTGTATTCCCTGCACTTGGGAAGTGGAGGCAGGGGGATAGTTGTTTAGGGTTATCTTGAGCTACCCAAAACTCTTAAAAAAAAAAAAAAAGGCTGATGTGTTGTCTCTGGTAGGCTGTTTCTCTACCTTAAAACACTGCTTATCTTGATGAGTAAGGTGTGCCCCCTGGCTGAGGAGGGCCATATTGAGATGTGTTAATTAGACTGGCTTTTCTTTCTTTCTTTTTTTTCTGTTTGTTTGTTTGTTTTGAGACAGGGTTCTCTATGTAGCTTTGGCTGCCCTGGACTCACTTTGTAGGCCTTGAACTCACAGTGATCTGCCTGCCTCTGCCTCCCGAGTACTGGGATTAAAGGCATGAGCTACCACCAGCGGGCTTTAGACTGGTTTTTTATTGTTGTTGCTGTTTTTTTAAAAAAGATTTCTTTATTTATTATGTATACAATGTCCTGACTGCAAGCCAGAAGAGGACACCAGATCTCATTATAGATGGTTGTGAGCCACCATGTGGTTGCTAGGAATTGAACTCATGACCTTTGGAAGAGCAGTCGGTGCTCTTAACCTCTGAGCCCTCTCTCCAGCCCTAGACTGGCTTTTATTAAGGCTTTTAAGATAGAGTGGTTTAATGAAATTTTATTTCCCTTTATAACTATGGGCCAAGAAGTACGATTTTCCCAGCACTCAGGGAGGCAGAGGCAGGTGGATCACTGTGAGTTCAAGGCCAGCCTGATCTACAAAGTGAGTCTAGAATAGCCAAGGCTACACAGAAAAACCCTATCTCGAAAAACAAAACAAACAACAACAAAAAAGAAGTAGAGTTTTCTAAGACTGAAAGAAGGCTGTGTAAGTCTTTGCAGGCACACCCTGCCTTTTGTGGTAACCGTTGTACTGTGGGGTATGTTGAGGGCAGTATAAGCCCAGGCTTATCCTCCTGCAGGCATGTGGCTTAGTTACTGTTGTGTTGCAGTGGAAAGACACAGGACCAAGGCGGTTTATAAAAGAAAGCATTTAATTGGGAGCTTGCTCACAGTTGAGAAGATGAGGAGCGTGGCAGCAGACAGGAGCAGTAGCTAAGAGGTTCATTGCTGACTGGAAAGAGCGTTGGAGGCAGAGGGAGGAGAGAGACTGGGCCCCCAGGAGCTTTGGAAACCTCAAAGCCCACCTTTAATGAGTGGTACACCACTTCAACAAGGCCACACCTCCTAATTTTTTCCAACACAGTTCCACCAACTGTAGATCAAGCTCTCAAACATATGAGACGGTGGCTGTTCTCATTCCAATCACCACAGCAATACCAGCTCTGTAGAGGCAGAGACAAGAGATTCTCTGTGAGTTCAAGGCCAGCTTGATTTGTATAGTGAGTTCCAGGACAGCCAGAGCTACATAGAAAGACCTTGTCTCAAAAAAAAAAAAGGAAGGAAGAAAAGGTAAGCACGATACACGATGGCTCAGTGAGTAAAGTGCTTACTATACAGAAATGAAGACCTAAGGTTAGAGTCCCCAGCACCCTCATAAAAGCCAGGCAAGGCAGTTGACATCTCTAACCCTGGCACTGGGGTTGCGTAGTGTGACAGGTGGATTCTTGGAGCTTGCTGGCCGTCCAGTCTAGCCAAATCAGTGAGCTTCAGGTTCAGTGAGAGCCTATTTCAAACACCAGAAGTGGAGAGTTGCAGAGGATCAAGTGCCCTCTTCAGACAGCTGGAGACATTAGATATTCTTGCAGTGCACAGCATACAGGCAGGCAAAACACTTAAGGCATAAAACAAATGCAAAACAACTTTTTTTTTTTTGAGACAGGGTTTCTCTGTGTAGCCTTGGCTGTCCTGGACTCACTTTGTAGACCAGGCTGGCCTCGAACTCACAGCGATTCACCTGCCTCTGCCTCCCGAGTGCTGGGATTAAAGGCGTGCGCCACCACGCCCGGTGCAAAACAACTTTTAAATGACATATAATATGTTTTACTTTTACTTTATCTAAATAATAATACTTAAGTATAGGCTTCAATCATAATGGTGTTTAAAAGAAGTCCAATGAATCTTTGTAATAGCTTAAGTATAAGCGGAAATGCTTTAGCCTGTTCAGAGTCGTCGTTTGCTGCCTTCTGCTTAAGGCAAGCCCTGAGCTCTTTGGTCCATCTTAACTTCAGGGTCTGGACTCCTAACTCAGATGAGTACTGGTGGGAGAGAGGCCAGGCTGTGGGAGGAAGAGAGGTGGGGGTGACCTTGAAAATAGGGCCCCCAAATTCAGTCATCTTTTTACAGTCTTTGCATGTTAGCCTCATCTCTCTGGTAATTTTCTACTTGAGAGAGAGAGTGACTGCTGGGAGTTCCAGATCCGTATCTTTGTAGCTTCACAAAGACGCATTCTGGGTAGCTCTACTTCAGCCATACGCAGAAGCATCACTTAGAATAAGAGACCAACAGCTTCCCTTCAAGGTCTGCGGGACGATTAGGAGCACAAACAGATCTAGGCATGAAAGAAATTCCAGTGAGCTGGGCAGCTGTACTTTTTCTGTCTCAAAGCCTCCTGAAGTCACTCTTGGAGCTGGGAGATGGCCTGGTAGGGAGAGGACTCATTGCTGTATGAGTGTGAGGACCTGAGGTTGGATCTCCCACGGACGTGTAAAAGGCTGGGCATGATGACAAAACAAACAAACAAATGAATAAACAAAAAACTATTAGCCCTGGGTTCACTGAGAGATTCTGTCTCAAAAAGTGAAGTAGTGAACAACAAAGGAAAATACCTACCAGTGGCCTATGACCTACACACAAACACATGAACATGTGTATACACATAAATATAGACATGTACTACACATAGCCTCCTCCCCAGTGTATCAATACATAAAATAATAATAATAATAATATTATTATTTTATTTTTAGTTTTGTTTCTTTTTGAGACAGGAGTTCTTTTGTGTAACAAGAACCCTGGCTGTTCTGGATTTGCTCTTTAGACCAGGCTGGCCTCGAACTTGCAGCGATCCTTCTGCCTCTGCCTCTCTGAGTGCTGAGATTAAAGATATATGCCACCATGCCTGACTTGAATAAAATTCTCCACAGGAAGACATCATTTTAAGTTTCTCTATTTAGAATAATCATGTATTTTTATCATCTGGGGATATAAAAGGGCTTGCCATGCTTGACTCTAAATCTAGATGACATGACAGAAAATACCAAATTTGATTCATAAAATACTCTGTGTTTAAAAATACACTAAATACCAGTTAGATATGATAGCAAAATAATATTTGTAAAGTACATTACAGAGGTTGCACAAATATTTAAGAAATTAAAGGGTAGCTGGGCAATGGTGGCATATGCCACTAATCCCAGCTCTCAGAAGAGTACCCAGGAGTCAGAGGTGGATGGATCACCAAGTTTGAGGCCTGCCTGGTCCAAAGAGTGAGTTCCAGGACAGCCAGGGCTGCAGAGAGAAACCCTGATTCAAAACATGCCCCCCCCCAAAAAAAAACAAAACAAAACAAAGGAAAGAATGAAATTAAAGAGTAACATGGTGCTGGGGAGATTACTCAGTTTGGAAAGTGTTTGAGACTGGACATGGTGGTGCATGCTTGTAATCCCAGCACTGGCAGATCCCTGGGGCTCACTGGCCCAGCAAGCTTCAGGTTGGTGAGAGAGACTCTTTCAAAAACCAATATACCTTAAGGTTTTTCTTCGGCTTCCACTTTCATACTCATGTGCTTGTTCCATGCGCTCACACACTAAAAAGAAGTGTTGTGTTACTAGAGCAAGTAAGCTAGCACGTGCGAGGAGATAGTGATAGGAGTGAAGTGTTGATGCATGCACACAGGAAGAATATCACTAATTGATTTCCACAAGATGCTAACATCAGGAGGAGGAAGAGAGAGTCCCTGGGTAGTTTGCTGAGTGTGGGAAGGGACCCAGGCTCTCCCAGCACCCCCACTGTCAGTGCAGCCAAACAGGGGAGCTTCCTGATAGTGCACCTGAGTGTGGAGGCTCTTTATCTCCATACAGCAGGCCCACTTCAGTAGCTTATCTTTAAGAACCAGTTAGGTAAGTGTTCAGTGTAAGATGTGCAAAATAGCAAATCACAGCACTGCTAGGCAGTGCAGATGGAGGTATTCTTGTGTTTGGATACGCTTAGCGTAGTTTAACCAGTCAGTCTCCAATTGGTAGATATTTTTGTCGTTTTTAATCTTTAACTATTAAAAAATTAAAGCTCGTGCGTGGCTAGAGAGATGGCTTAGTGGTTAAGAGCACCTGCTGCTCTTGCAGAGGACCTGGATTTGGTTCCTAGCACCTATGTTGGGTGGACATCTGATATTATGGCCTCTGAGGGCAACCCCGATACACACACGCTTACAAACTAAATAAAGTAGGTGGGCAAGCAAGAGGCTCAGTGTGTAAGGGCCTTGCCGAGAAGCTTGATGGACAGCCTCAGCGCAGCCCCTGGAACCCACCGGGTGGGAGGAAAGACCCACCCTACTCATGTCCTTGCTGGGGTATGCACAAACCTCTATTTACCCCCACAGTAAACAAGCAAACACATTAAAATGTAAATTACACGTTTGTAGAGTCCCTTCTTTGAAGTGAGCCAGTATGTGTGCTTACACTTTTGATGGGTATGGCCAGCTTACTCTTCTTCAAGAGCTGGACAGTTTATATTCTGGCTAGTCAGGCAAGGATTTCTATGCTAAGATATTTTTGTGAAGCTAAGGTAGTATCAGTTGGTATTAGATTGTTATAAATTGAGAATGTTAACCACAATCTCCATGGTAGCTGTTAAAATACTATAAAGGATGTCAAAGTGTTTAACTAAAAAACCGCACACACAAGAAAAGGACTTTGATGAACGTGGCTCCAGTTTTATTTTATTTACTTTACATTTAGTTTTTTGTTTTTGTTTTTGTTTTGAGAGAGAGGTGTGTGTGTGTGTGTGTGTGTGTGTGTGTGTGTGTGTACGTGTACACACGTACGTACGTACACACTTGCATGCCTGTTGGCAATGAGGCCAGAGGCTGATGTTGGGTGTTTTCCCCTATTGCTCTCCTACTACCCAACCCCCTCTTATTCCTGTCTCTGTATCCCAGCCTAGGGTTACAGGCACACATTGCTGCAGCTGACTTTTGTGGATGTTGGGGATCTGAACTCAGTTCTTCATGCTTGACCAGCATGCTGGCCTTGTATTTGTAGTTGAGGATGGCATTCCAGTACCTCTATGTACAGCTTCCTGATTTAATAAAAGGCTCTCTTGATTTTTTTTTTTTTTTTTTTGGTTTTTCGAGACAGGGTTTCTCTCTGAAGCCTTGGCTGTCCTAGACTTGCTTTGTAGGCCAGGCTGGCCTCGAACTCACATCAGTCCGCCTGCCTCTGCCTCCCTTGAATTTAATAAAGCATATTAACAGCCTTTTAAAAAAGAATTCAGGATATATCTGATGTTTAGAGATTTTATGTCTTAAGGGCTCTCTATCATCAAAATTGCACTTTTAAAATATTGTTGGGCTAGAGAGGCGGTTCAGCAGTTAAGAGCACTGGCAGCTCTTGCAGAGAACCGTAGTTGAGATCCCAGCACCCACAGGACAGCTCACAACTCTCTGTAACTCCAGTTCCAGGGGATCCACTGTCCTCTTCTGTCCTCTCTGGGCACCAGGCATGCATATGGTGTGCATACAGACATGTGGCAAAACCCTCCTACACATAAAATAAATCTTAAACAACAACAACCCTATTTCTTATGCCGATGACTTCTTTTGTGGTGCTGAGGATTGAACCCAGAAGCTCATGCATGGCAGCAAGCACTCTCATTGAACCACGTCCACAGCCTTACTACTCTTTATGTTTTAAGGGTTTTGCTTAGAAGTTAAAGCCATAGTGCTTCTAGAGTTGATTTCTGGGTGTGAGAATCCAGGTGTGGTCGTGGTAGATCTCTGGATCTTTTCTTCTTTATTCACTCACTGGTCCTCTGAGCTCTGTCTCTCATATGTGTGCATGTGGTATAGGCTTTCTGTCCTCCTTTGTCTGCTCTAAGTCCCTGTGTCACCAGCTTCACTAGAATAGCTTAATTGTAACATGTGATTTGCACAGATTGTTAGTATATTCAGTAGGCTTTTTTCACTCTCTAATGTTTCCTTTGACCCATAAATTTTTTTCATTTCCATGAAATCCAGTTTATTTTTTCCATTTTCTGACGCATATGTATTTATTTCTTGAAGACCATTGCCAAATCCAAGATCTAGAAGATTTAATGTTCCTGTATCTTCTATGAGTTTATAGGTTTAGCTTTTAAATGTAGCTCTCTGACTTGATCTCTGTTTTTAGGGATTTATTTCTTAAGTGTATGTGTGTGCACCACAGGCATGCCTGATGACCTCTGTGGTCAGAAGAGGATGTCAGTGCCCGGGAGCTGGAGTTACAGATGGGTGTGAGCTGCTGCGCTGGGGCTGGGAACTGAACCTGCGTCCTCTGCAAGCGCAGCAAGCCCTATGCGTGCATGTGTGTGGGTATATATGTCAGAGGACAACTTGTGGGAGTTGGTTCACTCATATAGGTTATGGGCATTGAACACAGGTAGTTAGTCTTGTTAGCAGGTACCTTTCCCCACTAAGTCATTATGTTGGCCTCTCTGATCTATCAGTTTTCAGTTCATTTTTTACATAATACAGGGTAAGGCTCCCCCCTCCCCCTTTTTGTTTTTTGTTTTATCAAGACAGAGTTTCTCTGTGTAGTCTTGGCTGTCCTGGACTCGCTTTGTAGACCAGGCTGGCCTCGAACTCCCAAAGATTCACCTGCCTCTGTCTTCCAGTGCTGGGATTAAAGGCGTGCGCCACCACGCCCAGCTTTTTTTTTTTATAGTTGTTTTAAGCTATGGTCTCTGGTAGCCCTTTAACAACTCTTGGTCCTCCTGTCTCCGTCTTTCTCTTAAGTACTAGGATTACAGGTGTGTGTCAACCATACCTGATTTTGTGAGGTTGGAACCTGAGACTTTGAGCATGCCAGACAAGCATTCTACTGACTGAGCTACCCCCCTGGCCCAAGGATAAGATTTTAGTTTACTTCTTTCTCAGGTGCTTATCTGGCCGTCCCAAGAGCAATGTCTGAAGACCTTGGTCGTTGTCCCCCTCCCCACCCCCACCAGTTGAAATATAAGGGCACCTTAAAAGATTGCTTTTCAACATTCTGTTATTTTTAATTATGTGTATTCGAATGAGTATGAGTGTTTTGCCTGTGTGTATGTATGTGCACTGCATGGGTGCCTGGTGCCCAGGGAAGCTAGAAGAACGTGCTAGATTCCCTGGAACTGGAGTTAAGGACCGTTGGGAGCAACTGTGCTGGGGGCCAAACCTGAGTCTTCTGTAAAACCAGTCAGTGCTCTTAACTGCTAAGCAATCTTGCTGGCTGTTTTAAAATTTATATTTATTTACTTATTATTTGTGTGTATGTGCACATTTGCTTGTCTGTATGTATAAGATGTGGGTGCAGGTGCCCCCAAAGGCCATCAGATGCTCTGGAATCACAGGCAGTTGAGAGCCTTCCAGTGTGAGTGCTGGGAACCAAACTTGAGTCCTTTGAAGAGGAGGAAGTGCGCTTAACCACTGAGCCATCTCTAGCCCCTTGACACGTGCTTTAAAGAAAATCACTTTTAAAATCTTACCATTTAGTATTTTTTCCTTTTGAAAAGGATTCATCTTTATTTTTTATTATATATTTTCACATGTTTGCATATGGGCATGTGCATGTAAGTGCAGGTGCCCATGGAGAGCAGAGGAATCAGATCCCCTAGAGCTACAGTTAGAGAAGTCGGCTATCAGGTGGGGCCTGGGAGTAGAACCCAGGCCCCCAGAAGCTGCAAACGCTTGTAACCACTGAGCCATCTCTCCAGCCCCTCTGCTTGTTGATTTTCTTATCCGAGTGTTGTGATTTCAGTGCAGAGTACAGTTAACACCCTACATTGGTAACAATTGGAGCTTAAATTGTACAACTTAAAGTTGTTACACGTTGGACTGGGAGGTACCTCAGTTGGCAGAGTGCTTGCCTAGCACGTGAGGGCCGAGGTTCAGTTCCCGTCACCTCATAAGATAATAAAACTGAGTGTGGTCATACATGCTCGCAGTCTCAGCACTCTGGAGGTAGAGGTAGAAGAAATGAAAGGGCATCCTTGGCTACAGAGTTAAAGGCTAGCCTAGGATACACGAGACCATGTCTTAAAGGCATATAAATATTACTACAGTTTACATCTTCATATATATATTTATGTCTGTTAACAGGCTTATAACTTTTTTGTTTTGTTTTTTGTTTTTTGTTTTTTTTTTTGAGACAGGGTTTCTCTGTGTTGCCTTGACTGTCCTAGACTCCCTTTGTAGACTAGGCTGGCCTCGAACTCACAGCGATCCGCCTGCCTCTGCCTCCTGATTGCTGGGATTAAAGGCGTGTGCCACCACGCCCAGCAGATCTCACATTTTAAATCATATAAGAAATAAAGAAGAGAAACCATGTTCTAGCAGTACAATTGGTTTTGTACTTAACTCTTGAGTTGCGCTTGTGAGACCTATGTTCTTCTTACAGTTCTGAGTTGTCTGTCCTTCCGTCTCAAACTGAAGGGCTCCTTTCGTATTTATTTCAGGGCAGATGTATTAGCAGCAAGCTTGAGCATTGCTTATCTGAGAGGTCTTCATTTTTGGAAAGTGGTTTTGCCAGATACGACATTCTTAGTTGGAAGATCTTTTTCTGACAGCACTTTATCTTCGGAGCCCACTGCCTTCTGGCCTCCATTTCTGATGACTAATTGACTCTTAGTTTTCTTTAGGATCCTGTGTACACAGTGAGTCATTTCTGTCCTCCCAGGATTCTCTGGCTCTACAGTTTGGTTGTTAGGGTCTTGGTGTGGTCTGATGTTACTTGGAGTTTGCTGAAATTTTGGATATGGAGACTCATGCCCTGTAGCAGTAGCAGACCATTTTCTACCTTTTTTTTTCTTTTTGCCTTTGGGACTCCCCTTATGTCTATTTTGGTCCACTTGGTAGTATTGCCATGACAAGAAAAACAAAACAAAACCAGCAGTAAAAGATATTTAGAAAATAAGATATCAAAAAATATATTGTAGGCATTTAAACTTGACAATCTATCTCACTGGTTTGAAAGAGGTGCTTTTGTATTTATTTTTACCTTTATTAGCACAAATACTAAATTTATGCCAGTATTTTTATTTATAGGTTATATATTTGGCATTTATTTTAAAGATTTATTCCGTGTGTGTGTGTGTGTGCGCGCGCGCGCGCGCGCGCGCGCGTGCACACACACACACACACACACACACACACACACACACACACACACACACACACGCCCACATGCACCACAGAGACCAGAAGAGAGAGCATCGTCATATCCTCCTGAGCCATCTCTCCAACCCTTATAACCCAGGCTGGCCTCAAACTCATGATCCTCCTGCCTCAGTCGTCCCAAAGTCTGAGATAAGAAACTTGAGCCACCATGACATTTCTTGTTCTCCCTAGATACTTATATTTTTAATGTTCTCTCTTTTTTTCCCCCAGAAGGTTTGAAGTCTCAAGTTGCCCGTCACAGTCTAAACTATATACAGGAAATTGGAAGTGGCTGGTTTGGAAAGGTAAAGCACTCTTTAATTCTTTCTTTTCTTTCTTCTTTCTTCTTCTTCCTCCTCCTTCCTCTTCCTCCTCCTTTTTTCAAGATAGGGTTTCTCTGTGTAGCCTTGGCTATGCTGGACTCACTTTGTGGACCAGGCTGGCCTCAGACTCACAGAGATCCACCTGCCTGTGCCTCTCCAGTGCTGGAATTACAGGCATTCACCACGCCTGGCTCACTTGCTCTCTGACTTTTTTTTTTTTTTTTTTCTCTAAGACAGCATTTCTTTGTGTAGCCCTATGGACTCACTTTGTAGACCAGACTGGCCTTGAACTCAGAGATCTGCCTATCCCTTCCTCTGCGTGTGCCACCATGCCCAGCTCTTTCCCTCTTCTTGATTAACCAGTTCATGTATTAAAGCTAATTAGGAGTTGGGTCATGTGACATATTTTCTGTAGACAGTGCAGTGTTAGTATAGTGTTCTCATCACCTCTTGTAATTGTGAGGTGGTGTGAGCTCAGCTGTGCTGGGCGCTGACTTCCTAGGAGATTGTCTAGTTTCTTCAGGCTGGTATAATAAATAACATAGGCTGTGTAGCCTGAAGCAGCAGACATTTATTTCTAGTAGTTGTAGAGACTGGGTACCAGTTGATTGGCTGTCTGATGAAGGTGTCTTATTGTGTAACCCTGGCTATTCTGAACTCAGAATGTAGATCAGGCTGGCCTCAAGCTCAGAGCGATCTGCCTCCCAAGTGCTAGGATTAAAGGCGTGTGCCATTGGTTCTTGTGTTTTGTTTTTGTTTTTTGTTTTTTAAAGAGATGGTGAGGGACTCTCACTATAGCGGCCAGATTGCCCTCAACTCCTAGGCTCAAGTGATCCTCCTGCTTCAGGCTCCCAAGGAGCTGGGGCTGCATGTGTATATTACTATACCTAGCTTGGAGCCCTTTTTATAAGGCCAGTGACCCTATTGTGTCCTAAAGACCCCGCCTCTTGATGTGGCACAGTGCTGGTTAGTTGTCAGCATATGAATGATGGGGGAATACAAACATTTACAGTTACACCTTAGCAGAAATCCTCTTTGAAACTTACAATTATTGGCTTAAAAACTAAAAAAAAAAAATAAAAAAAATATTGGCAAGACAAGGAAAGGCATAGTTTTTTAGAAGCTTTTTATCTTCTTTAACTTTGCACCCCCCCCCCTTCTTACCCTTATAGCACCTAAACTAGTTTAGATTGTAAATACTAACATTGAATACATCCAAAGGCTTTGACTTTGAACTCTTCTGGAAGTTAAGCCATGACATAATAGTTGCCTTGCAGAATGCCAAGATGAAGTAGGGAATTGGTTGGGGCTGTGTAAGCATCAGTCTGTATGCTACTTGCACGTGTGTTTTCAGGGCTGGCCACTTGGTGTGGATAACTGACTGGTGTGCTTGTCCCTGCAAAAGGCCCCTCCTCCCACTCCTTAGCTGCCCATAGTCCCTTGTCTAGGGCTGAGGCACCATGAGCTTTCCTCCTTTTATATAGTATTTTTTTGACAAGAGTCTTGCTGTGTGTCTGATCTCCCTGCCTGTCTGCCTTAGCTTCCCAAGTGCTGGCATGAGAAGGGGCCAGTTGCTAACCAAAGCCCTTGGTAAGCAAGAGGTCTGGGAGCTATAGCACATTTGACAATTTGGTCGTAGAAGCAAGGCAGTGTCTTTCTGTTTTTTTTGGAGACAGGGCTTCTCTGTGTAGACTTGGCTGTCCTGCACTCACTTTGTAGGCCTGGCTTACAGAGATCCGCCTGCCTCTGCCTGTGCTAGAACCACAGGCGTGCACTACCACGCCTGGCTGGCAATGTCTTCTTGCATTGGAGCAGAAGCAGATGCTCTAGGTCTGGGTGTGGTTGCATCCATAGGTGTTAAAATGAGAAGGTTCACTCTTGTTGTTGCCTCATGGAGAGGTCAGTTCTCTCTAGAGGGGAACAGGGGAAAGTCATGTGAAGTTTGAACAGCAGATGTGAGAATCATTGGGGAATGGGGCCAGCTTGTGAGGGTTGGTGCTCTTAGGTCTGGAATGTAAGGTATTTACTAGCAATGTCTAGATCAGCTGGAGTAGTTGCTGGGATCGTAGGAAAGATGTTTGCAAGTGAGAAAAGGATGGAAAGGTCTGAGATTGGAAGAATGAGAGAGCTTCGGCCGGTAAGAACACGCTCCTACGGCCTTTGCTCCTCATCCACAGGCACATGCAGCCAACACACTCCATGTATACATTGCACTCTTATACTCATAAACATACAAATTAAAAAATAATCCAATGCTTGGCTCAGCAGATAAGAATGCTTGCCACTGAGCCTGAGGATCTGTATGTAGTTCTTGGAGCCTACAGGGTAGGAGAGAGCTGATGACCACTGGCATTCCATGTGCTGTGGTATGCATGTCTGTATATGTGCACATGTGTGTGTGTGCTCTCGCTCCCCTCCCCCTCCACATTAAATACATTTTCAAAAGCATGGGGAGGTCAAGGTTTGTCTGGTCTCCGAGGCACTGAACATGAAGAATGCTAAGGGTAATGGTGGAAAAAAATCCAGCTGAGTCACGTAGGCGCATGTAGTGCAAAGTTCTTCCACTTTGTAGAAGTGATGCTTATTGTATACATTCAAGCTGATGCATTAGAGCAAAGGCTGTGATTTAGCTAATACTCAGAGTTTATTGTTCCCTTTGCAGTTCTGCCCTTAGCTTTCTGGTAAACCTAGTTAATTTTGCTGAGGTTTTTTGTTTTTGTTTTTGTTTTTCGAGACAGGGTTTCTCTGTGTCCTGGACTCACTTTGTAGACCATGCTGGCCTCGAACTCACAGCGATCTGCCTGCCTCTGCCTCCCCTAGTGCTGGGGTTATGGAGCTCTTCAGATAGACTAGGCTGACTGCCTGTAAGCTCCAGGATGCCTCCTGTCCTCTGCCTTCTCAGTCCTGTGGTTACAAGGGCGCACACACCTCACACCTGGCTTCTTTATGTGGTCTTAAGGATTGAACGCAGCTCCTTATGCTTCACTACCTGAGCCATCTCCTCAGTGTTTAAAAGCTATTTCAAGAGAAGTTAGTTAATTGTGGTCATTTACTAGTTAAATAATCCTTCACTTTGCCGTCAGTTGGATACAAACTGTGTTGTGCTTGGTCCTACATTTAGCAGGTTCTTAGGAGGCAGTTCATCTCACCTTTTAATCTTAGGGGAATGGTATTTGCTTGTATATTTTGGCTGAAGTTTTGGAGTAAGTCAAAGGCCTGATGTCATCAGCATACCATGGGTTTTTGAGTTTCTGTGTGGCCGTTCGTCAGCTGACTACCTCACATGTGCAGGCCAGTAACCATGCACTCGAGGTGCTCTTGAGCAGTGCTTGAGTTGTTTGAATGGGACTCAGAATCTCTCTGCTGTTGTGTCATGGCTCATTTCCATGAAAAAGACATTTCCAAGTAAATAGAAAAGATATAGAAATGAATGTTTAAATATCTGGTGAATATTTTTAAATGGCCTTTCTATTACAGTACTGCCTCCTTCCATTTCTTTTCTTCCCTCCCTTCCCTTGTCTTGACTTTTTCTTTCCTTCTTTTTCTCTTTCTACCTCCTTTCCAGTTCTTCCAACAGAATTTCTCTGTCTAGCCCAGGCTAGCCTTTTATGAACCTTGTATCTTCCTTTCTCAGCCTTCACAGCACGGGGTTACATGTATAATCTGTCTTCCTAATGTAAATGTTTGAGTTTCCAAGCTTTGTGAGTTGGTGTGCAAAGTAACAGGCATCTAATTCATTCTATTTCCTACTAAATGAGACATACATCGCTTTCATTTTGACAAGTGACCAGGAAGACTTTTGTTTGCTTTTAGGTCCTTCTGGGAGAGACTTACACAGGCACCAGCGTAGCAAGAGTCATAGTGAAGGAGTTAAAAGTGAGTGCAAGTCCGAAGGAACAAGACATCTTCCTGAAAAATGGAGAGCCTTACTAGTAAGTAAGCCTTTGTACTTAAGCTGCCAGAAAACCAGTCTTGTTAGTGGCCGCATGTCAGTGGAGTATGAAAAGACAACAGCACTAAGGTAACAGAGATGCTGGAGCTGTCTGTCATGGATTTCAAACCAGCCATCCAAAAGACACTTCACTGAATACTTGATACAACAGGAAAAACCCAGAGTTATGTCGAAAATCCCAAAGAATCTATTAAAAAAAAAAAATCTAGGACAAATAATCAAGTTCAGCAAGGTTGCAGAATGCAAGAGTCACTTTGGGCAAAGAGTGTAGTCCAGTGGAAGAGTACTCGCCTAGCATCAGGAGGCCTTGAGAAGGCACCTCACTCTCTATCCTTGCCGGCTCATAACTTGCTATGTAGTCCAGGCTGGCCTTGAACTCTGCCTCCTGTGTGCTGGGACCTAAAGGTGTGGCCACCGTCCTGGGCTGTGATGTGGCCTTTTGAGTCTGTCATGCTGTGATTGAAATCATTGTGGTGTTTCTTGGTGAGCAGCGCTGTGGCTTTTATTCCTCCCAGCATACTTCAGCATCCGAATGTTCTTCAGTGTGTCGGGCAGTGCGTGGAAGCCATTCCCTACCTTCTGGTGTTCGAGTTCTGCGACCTGGTAAGTTATAGTTTCAAACATATATTCAAATTCAAGTTGAAATGTTTGATGGGTATTTGCGGGTGTTTGGACAGAAGTGGTGGATTGGTGCTGGCTTTAATATCGACCTGTTGAAGAACTTTGTGATGTGTTAACTTGTTCATTCCCTTTGTTACTTTCTAGTGTTCACTGTACCCACACCCCAAGCTGAGCTGTATGCTATTATTGCCATGCTGAATCCTGCAGCCCTCTGATTTACCTTTTTTTGGGGGGGGGGGCGGGATCAAGTCAGGGCTTTGTGTAATCCTGGCTGTCCTGGAACTCACAGAAATCCACCTGCCTCTGCCTCCCACTGCCTGGCTCTGATCTCGCTTTTAGTACTTGTCGGTATTATATATGATACTGTATATATGACTGAAAGAAGGCTCCTGGAGTTTAAGCATATGCTAGGTAGCACATACATGGATGAGCTAGAGCATGGGTCCACCATGCCCTTCCTAAGAGCCCAAGGTCTTCACACCTACCAGCCATTTCCCCATCAAGGTAACCCATGAAAACTCTTACCAACAGATTGCCACTAATCATTCAGATGATGGTTTTTTTCTTTTTTGCCTCGTATGTGTGTGTTTGTGTATGCGTGTTTGCATGTGTGGGGCACACGTGTGCAGGTGCATGCGAAGACCTGAGGTTGAAGTCAGTTGTCTTCCTTGTTCATTGAAGCCAGGTCTTTTGCTGAACCTGGAGCCCTCACATTCAGCTAATGTAAGGGCCATTTTGCTCCAGATTCAGTGTCTCCACCTTCCACCCATAGGCTGCCATACCCATTCAGCATTTATGCAGGTACCGGGGACCCAGACTCCGGTCCTCATATTTGATTCTCCTGGCTGTCTCCCCAGCCCCTTTCAGATTTTAAAAATGATGAGTGTATGCATTTATATTGTTAAATTAGATAACCAGGAGGTCAAAGGTCATCCCAGTATATAGTGAGTTGAGGTTGATTGGGACCTTGTGAAACCCTGTCTCAGAAAAAAGTATTTTCTTATTTCTAAGTATATAACCTATGGCTATTAATAGTTGGAAAGATTGTTCTTCATGGAGGTATATGAATATTTTAATAACAATTTCTATGTGAAAATTTCAAGTAAACATCTTTTCTCCAGTGCAGAATATTTCATCTTTTAAGCCTATTTTTAGCACATAATAATTATTATTTTCCAAAATAGTGGTAAGAGCATAATTGGATGTACTAAATTTTAATTGATTTCTCTACATCCTCTCAGTTTTCAGAACATTAAAACTTCCTTGGCTGTGTACAGAGAAGTGGGAGTGCCCCAAAATAAATCCCCAGTTCACTTGGTAACATTCTGCTGCTAAAAAAGAAAGCAGGCTATGTTGTGCATTTAGCTTTAGCTCCTAAATATGTGTCAGGTATTTCTCTCTTTGGTAGAGTTGGTTACTTCCCAAGGAAAGTTGATCGGTAAGTTTGATAACAACTTTAGTTGGATTTCATCATAGTATAACCCCATAGATCCCTGTGCCTTGGTTTGTAGCAACAAAGACGTCTTCACCTGTTTCCTGTTAAATGTTGGGTCAGTGCCACAGTTATCTTTAGGATGAGAGCTTTTTTTTTTCTTTTTTTTCTTTCTTTCTGGTCCTTGTAATTGGTAGCACATGCATGTATGAAGTCGCATACACACGAACACCAGCCAGTATTCTGACACTATTTCATGTGTGTTTTATGGGCTCTGTTCAAATCTATATCCTTTTGAGCAGGTGTAGCCCACCCACTCTCTGCTTTTAAGTCTCTTGCAAATAGTTACTGTTGGATGCTTGTTAACATGCAGTCCTAATCTAGAACATGTGCTCCATTTTGGAAATTTCTTTCTATCTTCTTTTAGGTCCCCTCACTCAGCTGTGTTTTGTGAGTATGGCTGCTTTGCTTATGCAGATATATGTCTGTATCATGTATATGCCTGGTGCCCACGGAGGCCTGGAGAGGGCGTGGATTCTCTGGAACTGGGGTTATACATATGTATGAGCTGCAGTGGGTGCTGGGGAAGGAACCCAAGAGCTGCAAGAACAGGAAGTGCTCTTAGCTTCTGAGCCATCTCTCCAGCTCCCTTCTTCTGGGTGTTTTTTTTTTGTTTTGTTTTGTTTTGTTTTGTTTTTTGTTTTGTTTTGTTTTTTTCGAGACAAGGTCTCTCTGTGTAGCCTTGGCTGCCCTGGACTCACTTTGTAGACCAGGTTGGCCTCGAACTCACAGCGATCCGCCTGCCTCTGCCTCCCGAGTGCTGGGATTAAAGGCGTGCGCCACCACGCCCGGCTTTTTCTTCTGGGTTTTTTATTGCTCTTGCTTCAGTGTCCCTGGTCAGTTTAAATTCAGCTTCCATGTCCTCTAGCTGTGGCTAGCATGATTGGTGAATTCAGAGCCAGCAGACGAGCACCCACACTTCCACTCCAGGGGTCAGGCCTGCTCATGAGAAGCCTACTTCTCTGGGGCTGAGGCAATGGCTTAATGGGTAAAACAGTTTGCTGTAGGTATATGAAGAACTGAGTTCAGGTCCCAAGAACCAGTAACATGTAGTCTGTAACTCCATTGCCCCATCAGTGAGTGGGAGGTAGAAACAGGAAGGTCCCTGGAAGCTAGCCCGGCATATGCAGTGGTGAGCAAAGCTCCTGTCTGTCTCAAGGTGGAAGGCAGGGGCTGACCCCTAGGAAAGCTCTGTTGTTGCTTCATGTGGTTGGTCTTATACCTGACTGAGTTAAGGCTGTTAACTCAGGGCCCCTCCAGCTTGCCATTAGGGTAAAAATCACATTCTTCCTATGAGCCAGCTTGTGCTCACCCTTCTGAGCCTAAAAATCCTCACAGAGTGGTTCTTCGGCTGCAGAGACTGGGCCCTCACAGGGTTCTAAAATCTGGCTACCCTAAGCTCAGTTTGTACAGACTGCACTGTAGGAGGAGGCAGGTGGCCTCAAGCTAGGGAGCTGAAGATGGTGCCCACCTGCTCAGATGGACCTGGAGCCCCTTTCCCTACATCCTTATGCACTGCCTTCCCAGAAACAGGCCATTCTGAGTGGAGGAACGTCATCCAAAGGCAGCAGCCTCCCTCTGGTCCCAAACCTGCCCCTCAGCCACTGCAGCCACAAAGGGCTGGCTGTCTTCATCCGCTCTTAGGTCAAGCCACTGAACGGGCTCTGGCCTTTTTAGTAGTCAACAAACAGCACTCTCGGTCACTGACTACATCTCCTGCATAGACAAGAGAGAATATTTTTGAACTTAAGTAATGCATATACAGTTACTACCAGCCTGCCTTTAGAACACTTGGAACTCTTCTGAAAGCCTGTGACAACTCTGCTATGACCAGTTTCTAATGCTCGATGGTACCCATGCTTGGGATACAACGTGAAAGATGACTACAGGGTTTTGTGTAACCTGCCATAGTGGATACATGATGCTTTCTCAGGATACCACAGCAATGAGAGTATTTCAGTTGAGGATTGCTCATCTAACAAAAATGTACTGAGTGTTTGTGGAGCCCAGAGAGCTGTGTGTAGTACTCAGGAAATTCCAAGATGATAAGCCTGCCCTGCCCAGTGTGCCTGCAGATGACTCACCTGTTAGTTTCAGGTAGACACCTCAAAATTAATTTCCCCATAAAACAGTGATGCGGGCATAAAGGCATTATTTTACTTACAGAAAGTGCTCAGTAAACGTGTGTGTGTGTGTGTGTGTGTGTGTGTGTGTGTGTGTGTATGTATGTATGTATGTATGTATGTATGTATGTATGCGCATGTGCACGTGGACCAGAGGATGACATCATATGTATTCTTAAATCTTCTTAAATCACTTCACTTTCAGGCCAGAGAGCTCCAGGGACCCAGCTGTCTTTGTGTCTCCCTGCCCCGACCCCCTCCCTTCAGTACTGGAATTCTAGGCCCCTGCCATCACAGCGCACCTGGCTTTTCACTGAATGTTTGGGATCCAGCATCAGATCATCATACTTACACAGCAACATCACCTTTACCAGCTGAGCCATTTTCCTCAGCTCAGTAATTATTTTCACCGTCCCCCATAGAGTTTCTCTGTGTAGCCGTGGCTGTCCTGAACTCACTTTGTAGACCAAGCTGGCTTCAAACTCAAGAGATCTGCCTGCTTCTGCCTCCCCAGTGCTGGGCTTAAAGTCGTGTGCTACCATGCTGGGCTCTATTTTTACTTTTTTTTGTTTTTTTGTTTGTTTTGTTTTGTTTGTTTGTTTGTTTGGTTGGTTGGTTTTTTGAGACAGGGTTTCTCTGTGTATCCTTGGCTGTCCTAGACTTGCTTTGTAGGCCAGGCTGGCCTCGACAGTGAGCTGTCTCCCATAGTCTCAGGTGTTTGACTGTTGGTTCCCAGTTGGTGGTACTGTTGTGGAAAGGGTTGTGGTCTTTTTGAAGGAAGTAAGTCATCTGAGGTGGACTTTGAGAGCAGAAACCCTGTGCCATTCCCATTGTGCGCTCTGCTTGTGCTTGTGGTTCAAGACGTGAGCCCTCAGCTTCTGTTCTCATAAGCCAGGTCGAGGCTGCTCACCTCCCCACACGGTCTTTCTAGGCCAGACTGTGTTAAAAGTGAGACCCTGTGTGAAAAAAAAGGAAAATATTTGCCATTGTAGTTATCTTTGGCTATGTCTTATATACAAAGTAATAAGGTCATAAAATAAATGTATAAGTTTGATGAAAATCTGAAATTAGATTTACTCCTAAGTTCATCAATATGAGACTGTTAATGCAATGCTGGCAAGGCATGGCCTGGGAATATGACTGACCCAGCTTGAACTTGGGGCACATCATTTGGAGCTTCTCCAAAATCTTTCTGCCTTTTCTCGCTCAGCAAGCAGATATGTTACATATACTATATGTCCAGTATTGTGATCTTTAGGGACACAATAGGGGACAGTGAAAACCTAGCTGCGGTCACAGCTTTCTTTTTTTAAAAAATAATTTGTTTTTATTTTATGTGCATCAGTGTTGTGCCTACATGTTTGTCTGTGTGAGAATGTCAGCTCTTAGAGTTATAGTCAGTTGTGAGATGCATGTGGATGCTGAGAAGTGAACCCAGGCCTTCTGGAAGAGCAGTCAGTGCTCCTACCCGCTTGAGCCATCTCTCCAGCCCCCTCACAGCTTTCTTATAGTGGAATAGATAAAATCATTGTCTGCGAACAATAGTATGTTGGGAGGTGGGGTCACCACATGGCTTATGTTTTAAAAGACGGACTTAAAAGGTTAGAACTGGGGGTTGGAGAGATTGCTAAGCAGTTAAGAACACTTGCTGCTCTTTGAGAAGACTGGGCTTTGATTCCCAGGACCCACAGGGCAGCTCCCAGCCCTCTGTGACTCGGTTTCCATTTTCTGACCTTCACAAGCACTGCACACATGCAGTGTGCACAGATATACATGAAGGCAAAACATGTGTCACATCAAAATAATAATAATTTAAAGGCTAGGGCCAAGATCAGCAGTATAGCACTTGCCAAGAATCCCCCAGTGAGGGGCTTGAACTTAGACGTAGACACTCGCCTAGCATGATTCAACTCCCAGCCTTAACAACAACATGGTCAGCTTTGGCTGCTCAGACAGAAGTGGATGTGGGATGTGCTTCCGATAGCGTGATAGCAGTGGCCTTCCGGTCCCTTCAGCCCTGGGTTTACTTTGAAAACTGGCAAGACCTGGAGATTTATGGCTTGGAGATAGATTTAAAGACAGGATTTACAAATGATATCTTTGATTTTTATCTGATCTGCTGAGAAATGGTGATGCCACTTTGGTATTGGTGTTCTGGATGTGCATTAGCCTTGAGCTGCCTCCTAGATAGCCTAGGAGAAATGCACAAGGTACCAGGAGGGAATGGCCTGCACAGCACACATGGAACATAGCTATGGAATGGATACAGAACAGTGGGAGGAGGATGAACCAGGGAAGGGCCACTAGGAATTTAGTGAGGTAGATACACCAGGAGGCTAGAGGGATGGCTCAGAGGTTAAGAGCACTGGCTGTTCTTCCAAAGTTCCTGAGTTCAATTCCCAGCAACCATATGGTGGCTTATAACTATCTATAATGAGATCTGGTGCCCTCTTCTGGCCTACTGGCTCACATGCAGACAGAGCACTAGATAGATAGACAGACAGACAGACAGACAGACAGACAGACAAATAATAATTTTTTAAAAACTGATCTGGTGCCCTCTTCTGGCCTACTGGCTCACATGCAGACAGAGCACTAGATAGATAGACAGACAGACAGACAGACAGACAGACAGACAAATAATAATTTTTAAAAAACTGATCTGGTGCCCTCTTCTGGCCTACTGGCTCACATGCAGACAGAGCACTAGATAGATAGACAGACAGACAGACAGACAGACAGACAGACAAATAATAATTTTTAAAAAACTGATCTGGTGCCCTCTTCTGGCCTACTGGCTCACATGCAGACAGAGCACTAGATAGATAGACAGACAGACAGACAGACAGACAGACAGACAAATAATAATTTTTAAAAAACTGATCTGGTGCCCTCTTCTGGCCTGCTGGCTCACATGCAGACAGAGCACTGTATAAACAGACAAACAAATCTTTTTTGAAAAACCAGAAAGACATGGCAGAGATTATGGTGCCTGGAAGCCAGGTGGGGAAGGCTAAGGTATTTTGTTTAATAATGTTTTACATTTACTTTGTGTGGGGCAGGGTGGGTGGAAGCGTGTGTGCCATGGGAGGCCCTCTTGGAGTTGGTTCTTTTCACCACGTGGGGTATGGGGACAGAGCTCAGACTGTCAGGCTTGGTGTTGAACCATCATGCTGTCCCACGAAGAGGCTGAGCCTGAAGGAAGAATGAGACCCCTGGGTTGGTTTGTTTGTTTTTTCCTGGCACTTGGCAAAACTGCTAACTATGAGGATGGGGGTTCCGGGGCTCTAGCTAATAGTAGGTGCAAGTGTGCTGGGGGCACTGAGGCTCATGTGAGGGAAGAGCCAGAAGATGCAGCCTGGACAGACTAGGCATAGGAGGAGTCTGTTGAAGAAGAATGACAGAACAGGGGAATAGCAAGAGCAAACTAGGGCGAGGAGGTGGAGAGAGACGCTTTTGAGTTTTGTTGTTTTTCTTCTGAGGCTGCGAGAAGAGAAGGGCTGCTGCGGAGATGGGTGTCGCGGGCCGCAGCGCTTATGCTCCACAGCGAAGGCGCAGCCCTGCTAGCATCATCCAGACCCAGGCCTGAGGAGGCTTCAGCTGGGACGTGCCCTTTGCATGAGGGGACACACTGGGCATGCCTCATTCATGGCGGTGAGAGAGATTCAGATCATCCTTACCTGAGTGTGAGGCCAGCCTGGGCTGCATGGCATCCTGTCTCAAAACAAAACAAAGTTCTTTAAACACTTAGACATAGAAATGACCAGTGTTTGAGTTATGAAGGTATTTACAGTTTCCATTACATTAAGTGGTTATCATTAAACTAAATTAAAATAAAGTGTATTAAAAATGAATTCATGCTGGGCGTGGGGACGCACACCTTTAATCCCAGCACTCAAGAGACAGAGGCAGGTAGATTGCTATGAGTTCCAGGCCAGCCTGGTCTACAAAGTGAGTCCAGGACAGCCAGGGCTACACAGAGAAACCCTGTCTCGAAAAACAAACAAACAAACAAAAAAGAACTCATTGTGCTCAGTGGTCTGCCAGAAGGCTGCAGACAGCACCACTGACCTTTTGTGTAGGAATTTAGCAGGGCTGTAAGTGGCCCATGTACTTCCAAGCAAGAAGTCTGTTAGGTGCTTTTCTCCCTAATGCTGGGTGTAGCTCTCTGTTGCCATCTAGTGTCGATAAGTTGTCTTTCTTGGGTTTTCTTGAAAAATTAAAAACCTGGGTAAAGAGAATTCTTTCTTTCTTTGTCTTTCTTTCTTCCTTCCTTCCTTCCTTCCTTCCTTCCTTTCTTTCTTTCTTTCTCTCTTTCTCTCTTTCTCTCTTTCTTTCTTTCAAGAAGGGATTTCTCCGTGCAGCCTTGGCTGTCTTGGGCTTGCTTTGTAGACCATGCTGGCCTTGAACTCATGAAGATCCACTTGCCTCTACCTCCCAAGTGCAGGGATTAAAGGCGTGTTCCACTGTGACCGGCTTCTTTTTTACATAACAGACAGTAGTAATTGTCCACATCTACTCACTAAGCACCATTAGAATATAAGTAAGACAAGCTGAGCCCTGTGGGCATGCACCTGTCATCTCAGCTACTTAAGAGACTGAATCAATTGGATCACAACTTCAGGTCCAGCCTGGGCAACACAATGAGACATTGCCTCATAATAAAAAGCTAAAAGAGGGCTTGAAATGGAGCTCAGTGGTAGAGCACTTGCCCAGTGTGTGTGTGGCCTTGGGTTCAATTTCTTGTATATGTTTCTCTGTCTTACTCTTTTCTGTCTCTGCAGCCCTCCCACCCTAAATTTGGGTTGATTTGTTCTTGGATAAAATTAATCTTTTTAGAATTTTTCTAAAGGAGAAACATTCCTCTACTGCAATTGAAAGCTGTTCTTGATTTGTTTGTATATTTTGAGACAGAGTCTCTCTATAGCCCTAGCTAATCTGGAACTTGATACGTAGACCAGGCTAGCCTCAAACTCACAGAGATCTTGCTCTGCCTTGCAAGTCCTGGCACTAGAAAGATGTCAACCACATGCCACTGATTGATTGTTGTTTTAAACTGTGGTATCTGGAGAGTTTCAAAATACTTTCTAGACCATAGTCCTACGACAATAGATCCCACACACCCAAACCAAGTCTTCCTCCTTGAGGGCCATGTCTGGGCCCCTTGAGGATCTTGAGGGTCACTCAGGGTTGTATGTCACCGGAAGAAGGCAAATCAGGAACAGGGTGGCAGTTAACACACCTTAGATGACCTTGAAAAACAACTCCAGCTATCAGGACTACATTTTCACAGCCACAGTCATTTGTGAGCTGCTGTTGCTTTATAGTTGGCAAGATGTAGCATGATTATGTGAAAGTAGCGTTTTGTTTGTTTTTTGTTTTTTTGTTTGGGTATTGCTGCAGCAAAGGGCTTAAGCAAAAAAATCAAATAACTTTTAAAAACTGCTGTTTGATTGACAGCATCTGTGGATGTAAATGCTGTTTCCATGTTTTGTTTCTATAGGGGCTGCCTTAGGAGTAGCCTGCAAGCCAGTAGTCTTGGGTTTCCTGCTGGAACTTATCTGAGTTAACCTGTTATCCAAATCTTTAATCATCTCCTCAATTCAAGAAGCTGGAAAAACCTAGCTTTTATGAAGAGGTGTTTGTGTTGGGGAAGACATTCTAGTAGGAACAAGAGGAGAGGTTTCCATGTTTGGGAAGAAACTCAAAGACTCTAACCTAATGCCATGGCTGGGTGTGAGTGTGCATGGCTGTGCTGTTGTGTGACCAGTGGTCTGGGTGTACTTGCTGATACTGGTGATCATTGTGAGTGCTTGGTGTACACGGTGGTATTGGGTATGTGCGTGGTGTACATGTGTCCTGGCTGTCCTGTACTTGATTGTAGACCAGGCTAGCTTAGAACTCACAGTGATCCGCCTGCCTCTGTCTTCCTTTGTGGTGGGATTCAAGGCGTGCACTATCATGCCCGGCTTAGAATTTTCTTTACTACTTACTAAACTAAAAATATAAGTATGGTTTATTAGAACAGTTTTTTTTTTCTTTTCCTTTTTTTTTTGGACAGGGTTTCATATGTTCCAGACTGGCTTCAAAGTCATTTTATAGCCAAGGATGACCTTGAGTTCCTCATCCTCCAACCTCCTTTTCTCAGGTAGTAGAGACAGACATCTTCACAGCTAGCTCTTAAGCAAATTTCTTGACTCTTCTAAGTTCTTTATCTGCAAAATACCTGAGGTTGTAAAAAGTGTGCACCATGGGTAACAGATACAGAACCATTCTGTATTTTACACAGTGCTCAAAAGCACACATGGTACATCCCAGCCCTTGGGAGGATGAGATGATGATTTTTGACTAGCCTGCGCTACATAGCCAGACTCTGCCTCAAAACAACAAAATACGATTAATCCAAAGTAGCCACAGTTGTCAACATAAACTTTTTTTGATGCCAGGATCCTTGAAAATAGGAATAGAAACAAATGGAGGTCGTAGATGGGACCTAGCCACAGCATTGTCATGTACCAGGAATTAAATATGGATAGCTGTCAGTGGAGGAATATTATGTGCGAAGCCTTTATCCTGGGAGGAATCTGATAAATAATGCTCTCTTCAGAAGTTACAAGAAGTTGGTCAAGGAGATTACCCATCCTCTCAGGCTTTTCTTGATTTGGATTCAAGGAAGCTGAAAGATCTTGTGTTGCATTCTACCTTAGAGACATCATAAAAAATATTCAATCTTGGGCCTGGGGAGACGGCTCAGTTGATAAAATGCTTACCATACACACATGAGTACCTGAGTTAAATCACCAAAGCTCATGTAAGAAAAGCCAGGAAAAGTGGTCTCTCTCTCTCTCTCTCTCTCTCTCTCTCTCTCTCTCTCTCTCTCTTTCTCTCTTTCTCTCTTTCTCTCTTTCCCTGGAACTAGGTGACCAGCCAGTCAGGCTTAGTAAGCAAGCCCCAGGCCAATAGGAGATACTCTCAAAAACTAAGGTAGAGGGCTGGAGAGATGGCTCAGAGTTAAGAGCACTGCTCTTCCAGAGGTCCTGAGGTCAATTTCCAGCAACCATATGGTGACTCACAACCATCTATAATGAAATCTAATGCCTTTTTCTGGAGTGCAGGTGTACATGCAGACAGAACACTGTATATGTAATAAATAATCTTTAAAAAACAAACAAATAAACAAAACTAAGAATGGTTTAGGAAGATGCCAGGCCTCCAAATACAAACACATTCTTGAGCACATTCCTCTCCGCAGAAAGCTTTTATTTGGATTAGGCCACAGCAGTAAATACCTATTCTTGTGTAAGGAGAATATAACATAGTATTTACTCAAGTGACCTCCCCCGAGCAGATATGATGTCTGTGCATCATCCTAGACAGGAAGCCTAGAGCAGTCATGGGGAGTAGCTGGGAGCCGAATGCCTGTGAGTCTGACTGGGCTTTGTCGCTTCTCCTGCACAGACTGCCATCCTCTGCCTAGGCTTATTGGAATTGGTGTTTGCAAGTGGCCGGAACGTTCTTTCCCGTGTTGGTCTCTGGGGAAAGAAGCTGACTGAGACCTGAGCCACATCACTAGCACTCAGTGGCTTTCCTCACCTCTTCCACCTTCCTCTTGCTTGCTCCTTGGCTTGCTCATGCATAAATGGTGGTCATGGAACCTTGGGATAAAGTACTGACTTGGCAACGTGTGTCCTGGAAATGGAAGTTAGGTGGTGTAAATGGCACCATTTAAAAACAAAACAAAACAAAATTCTCCCTATCAGGTCTGTGATACTTGAAGGTTTCTACACTGCACTTAGTTTAAATGTGCATCGTGATAAAATTAGATTTCATTTACTGTTTTGTTCTTGTATGTATTTGTGACTCTCAAATGAAAATAATGTGTACTTCAGATGTTGGTTTGGTTGGCATTACCTGTAAGCAGTTCTAGTGAGTCATCTTAATAGTTCATATCAACCACGGTGCTTCCCAAGGTGCTGGGTTTCCTCTGGTGCTGCACTTGATACTCACGTCAGCTGGTGTTTGCAGGGCGACCTGAAGGCTTATCTGCGCAATGAGCAAGAGCATGTGCGGGGCGATTCACAGACCATGCTGCTGCAGAGGATGGCGTGCGAGATCGCCGCAGGCTTGGCAGCCATGCACAAGCTGCACTTCCTGCACAGGTAGGTTTGGCTGGGCACATGCACACCTCACATCGCCGCTGTTGCTGCTATCTGAAGAGGTTATGAGGTCTGGGAAGAGGAGCTGGGGGTGAAGTGTGGCTTAGTTGTATACTGCTAACATGCCTAAAACTCTGGGCTTGATGAACTGGGCATAGTGGTACAAATATATAATCCCAGCTCCCAGGAGGCAGGAGGATCAGAAAGAAGTTTAAGGGCATCCTCGACTACACAGTGAGTTTGAGGCCAGCCTGGGGTGCATGAGACCCTATCTCAGAAACACCAAAACAAAAAACAAAGGCCAGACAGAGGAATGGAAGATGGAAGGGAAGGAAGGAAGGAAGGAACCAAAGGGATCAGGTTATAGCATGAGCTCTCTGCGTGAAGACGTAAGTATAGAGCTGGGTTTCAGTTAAGCCAACGCCGAGGAATAGAATGAACATAGCCTGAAGTCTAGAAGATAATCAAGGAATTTGAAGCAGTATAAGAAGTGCACAGGCCTCAGTCGAGAGTGAGTGTTTCCGGCTTCTCCTGACCTCTGATTCAGTCTGCTTTAGGCTGGAATCTCCTTAAGAGTTCCCCATCATGATGCTGGCTCTCTGTAGGTGGCGGCTTTGGTTTCTCACCACCTAACAGGTTGGCTTAAGAGTGTCAGGATTAGGTCTCCTCCTGTTTGTACCCTGAGTGCAGGCAGTTCTGGGCTGTGTGGCTTTGTGAGCAGGGCCTCCCCTGGTGGCTGCACCTTGTACTTCGTTCAGGTGGTTAACACCCGAGGGCTTTCTTCTCTCCCAGCTCAGGTGGCCAGTCGGCTCCAGGAATTGGAGAAGCCTGCTTATTTTCTTTCTTTCTTTCTTTCTTTTTTTTCTTTTTCTTTCTTTTTTTTCTTTTTTTTCTTTTTTGAGACAGGGTTTCTCTGTGTAGCCTTGGCTGTCCTGGACTCGCTTTGTAGACCAGGCTGGCCTCGAACTCACAGCAATCCGCCTGCCTCTGCCTCTGCCTCTGCCTCTGCCTTGCCTCTGCCTCTGCCTCCCTAGTGCTGGGATTAAAGACGTGTGCCACCATACTTGGCTAGACTTCAGGATTTTTGAGTTCCACTTTTTCCTTTTTCTTTTTCTTTTTCTTTCTTTCTTATTTTTGCTTTTTCGAGACAGAGTTTCTCTATGTAGCTCTGGCTGTCCTGGGCTATCTTTGTAGACCAGGCT
Source organism: Acomys minous (assembly GCF_964271855.1). Lineage (NCBI taxonomy): Eukaryota > Metazoa > Chordata > Mammalia > Rodentia > Muridae > Acomys > Acomys minous. The sequence goes on along the minus strand of NC_140498.1, from coordinate 65,014,279 downwards.
GGCCTCTAACTCAGAGATCTGCCTGCATCTGCCTCCTAAATGCTGGGATTAAAGGCAAGGGCCACCATACCCAGCTCTAATTTTTCAAAATAGATTTATTTCCTTATGTATATGTAGCGTCAAGAACACTGGCCAGTGGCTGAGCGGTGGTGGTGCACGCCTTTAATCCCAGCCCTTGGGAGGCAGAGGCAGGCGGATCTCCAGGAGTTCAAGGCCAGCCTAGACTACAGAGTGAGTTCCAGGACAGCCAAAGCTATTACAGAGAAACCCTGTCTCAAAAAACCAACCAAACAAACAAACAACAAAAAAACCAAGAACAACAGAAAGATCACTGGCCAGAAGAGGGAGTCAGATCTCTTTTTTTATTGCGCTCCATCTTTGAGTGAGAGTGTCTTTGAGGGAGGAGCTCTTCCTGGCTGCCATTTTTTTCAGCTAGGCTGGAAGCCAGCGATCCTGAGTGAGCCTCTATCTCTGCTTCACCTAAAAGGTGGGGTTACAGGCACAAGTGGGACACGTGAGGTCATAATTCCATTGCTCATGCTTGCGTAGCAAGTGCTCTTAACCACTTAGTCTTCTCTTTAGTTGATTTATTTAACTCTTAATTACCCAGAGATCTGAAAAGGCATATCTGTCTTGAGGAGATGTCTGTGAAGTTTGTATTTTCAAAAACAAGTCTTGGGCTGGAGAGGTGGCTCAGAGGTTCATTCTGTTCCTGCAAAGGACTCAGGTTCAGTTCCCAGCATCCGCCTAAGGCAGCTCACAATGGTGTGTGACTCCAGCACTAGGGAATCTCACTACTTCTGGCCTCTGTAGCGCTCCCCCTGTGGGCCACCCCTGCCCCCAATACATAGACACAGACACAAATACAATTAGAATATAAAAAATTTTAAGTCTCCAATCGAAATCAACAGCATGAAGATCCCAGAGTCAACTAGAAAGTGTGCATAAAGCCTGTTCACCACTGTGTTCTTAAAAGATGACAGAGCTGTCATAACCAGGAGTGTTTTCCCATGCTTCCTCAAGGCAAAGTATTAGAGACTTGAAAACAAATAAGGACAAGTCAAATGGCCTGGACAACACCCAAGCACAAAGCCCAAGGTACAGACAAGCCTTGGAACCATTGGCAGCTGTTACATTCTGCTTTTTAAAGCAACTGCTTCAGCCAGGGTGGGTGATAGCTTGGCTAGTAAAGAACTTACAGGACCAGAGTGTGGCCTGTGTTGTTATTTGTTTACTTTATTGTGGGAAAGGCATGTATCGTGGTTGTTATGTGTGTTAGCCTGTGTGTAAGTGTCCATATGCAGGCCGTGGCCTCGGAGTCCAGGGAGGGCATGGCCCGGAACTAGAATTGCACGCAGCTGTGAGCCCGGGTGTGCGCTGGGGAGGGACCTAGGCCCTCTGCAACAGTAGCAAGTGCCTTTAACCACTGAGCCGTCTTTCCAGTCCTAGTCAGGCTTTTCATTTTTATAAAAGCCAACGTGGCATTGCAGGCTTGTAATCTCAGTGCTGGGCAGACAGACAGACGGAAACCTAGGGAATGGCTAGTAGTGGGGGAGTGGCATTGTGTGACAGTGGAGGAACAATACCTGAGGTTATACTCAGGTGTCCACACACACATACACACAGAGATGCTGTTTGACTTAAAGTCTCATGTGGGGCAAACTTCTGTTCTTTAAATTCCTCTTGTGTGGGTAGCCTTCCATATGGCATTATTTTAAAGTTGAGATTTAGAATATTGGTTGACTCAGAGGGCTTGGTTGAAATAGATCAGTCCACCTGTCTAACCCAAAGTTGTCCTTATGTTGGGAACTGGTCTAGTAAACCACCCTAGTTAAAATTTGTTTTTATGTAATGTTTAGAAAGCTTTACCGAAGGGTTTCAAGTAGGCTGCGTTTCAGAGGTGGCACACAGAGCCTTCATCCCTGAAGGCCATGTGAGTGGCACGTGTTGCTGTCACCATTCCACAGATGACCCAGCTTAGGATGCTCTGTCCTCCTCTTCCAAGGCCTCCTGAGCAGCAAGGCAGGTCACTGTAGCGAACGGTGCGAACAGTGCATATGCTCAAGCTGGCTAAGTAGCTAACTTGACAACCAACAGGAGCACCCACCCAGATGACGGGCGTGCTGAGGAACCTCTCCTGTACCACCTGCCTTAGTGGCCAGCCAGCCTTCCTTTTCTTCCTTCCTTCCTTCTTTCCTTCCTTCCTTCCTTTTTTTTTTTTTTTAAGCCAGGGTCTTATGTCTTATTGTGTATCCTCTTTGAGTGTCCTGGAACTCAAAGAGATCATCCGCCTCTACCTCCTGAATGCTGGGATTTAAGGTGCACACCATCACACCCAGTTGACTCAGAGATCCAATTTCCTCTGCCTCCGGAATGCTGGGATTAAAGACATGTGCCACCATTACCAGGCTTGCTAAAAAGATTCTTTAAAAGAAACAAAACTTATACCCAGTGGTCAGGAGGCCAAGGCAATAGAATTGTAAATTCTGGGATAGCTTAGGCTACATAATGAGAGCCTACCTCAAACAGACAAAGTAATAACCCCAGTTATTACTTGAAAGGGTGGCATATGGCAGAGACATTCACAAGGGAGCTAATGTAAGCTTCAACTGTCTGTACTATTGAATGTTACACAGTGTGGCTTAGGATGACTAGGCTGGTTAACAGGAGGGAATTCTGTATTGTGATATCTTAAGCACGAAGGTGCAATTTAGTAGTCGTAACAGTGTGTACTCTTCTTTGTTTGTTTTGATGTGCACACTATGTAGAAAGATTGTTCCTACTAGTTTGTTAATTCGTACTACCTGCAAGGGTAGAGGGAAAGAAGGAAGAATTTTTAAAAACCAAACAAACAGCTTTGCACTTGACAGCACAGAAAGAGCCGTTGCTGCCCAATCAGTTAGTGTGGCATCTGTGTATAGCTTAGTTGAGAGAATCCTGGCCTGGCATCCTCCAAGCCTCAAGGAAAGCAAGTATGGATGTGCATGTCCTGGCATCTGAGATTTGGGAGATGGAGGCAAATTAGACCAGAAGTTCAAGGTCATCCTCAGCTACATAAAGTTTGGAGCTAGTCTGAGCCACATGGGATTCAGTAAATCAAGGTATACACCATCTACTGGTGTGTCTGTGCCCCACGAGTTAACACCCTCTGTAGAAAATAATAAAGCACCAAATGCTATATTTTCCTAAGTTAGCCCAGGGCAGGCTGCCTGAGAAAATTAGCATTCCAGGTGGAGAATGCTAGCTAACCTAGTAACTAGCACTTGGGCCACTGATTACAAAGGTGCACACAGAAAATATGTCAGCTTTCATTGATCCTGATCCAGCATGGCCTCTAGTCTAGACTTGGCTCTGTGGAGGTTGTCTCATGGGTAGTTAATGCTGGTGTTTTCACTCACAGGAAAGATATCTGGTTACCGTGTACATTATAGGTACAGGAACCTGAGAGGATAGGCCAGAACCCAGGGTCCCTCTCAGAAGCAGAGTCCTCGCTCACATGCCAGGGAGGCTCCTCAGCCCTGCACTGGCTCCTGGGATGTGCCCATTCTCCTCCCACTCCACCTCTGCTGCTGCTCTGTTTTGTTAGGGGCTAGGGAGCTGGAGTCCCCAAGTGATTCTTGGCCACCTTTGGTGGTGAAAACCATCAAGGCCTTGCCCTAGAGGTAGTTACTTGACAACTCAGGTAGGCCTCGGTAACAGTTTTGGTGTGGTTTTTGTTTTTTATTTTGATTAGACACTTTCTGTGTTTGTCGGTGCTGAGGATGGAACTCAAGGCCTTGCGTATACCCCTGAATTGTGTCTCTGGCCCCTCACTCAAGGATCCTAGGTAGGGACTCTAATCGAACCGAGCCATGCCCCAGCCCAGGCTTGGTTTTAGACGTTGTCAAAGCGTCCTTCTTCCTGTGTACTCAGCTTCGGCCTCCATGTCTTGGGGTCCACTACTAGGAAGTTCCATTCCCTAGGCCTAGACTCTGAGCTGGAATGGAGTGTGACCCTGACCTCTGCTGTCACACTCCTCTAGGGTCGAAACCTGGGCAGGTTGGTATTCAGTGCTCAGAAACTGCTTATTTGAGTATTTTATGTAGTTTTGTAGTTGTGTACAGTGGGACAGTAAGTTGGAGTCAGTGGAGAGCCACAGAGCACAGCCTTGTTGGTACCTGGCCAGCCCAAGGAAAAACCTACTCAGGAGGCCTTATCCCATCCCATCACCAGTCCCCCGAAGCCCAGCCAGCAGTCACGGACAGCTCATAGGCACTGTCCTCTATGTCTAGACCAGATTTCACAGTGGAAGAATTCTGCATTCCCAAAGCCCAGCCAGGTGGCTCCAAGAAACAGGAAAAAGGCCACCAATTCTTTAGGAAAGCTTGTGCCCCCGCCCACCCCAGCCAGCTTCTTGATGTAATCTGCTGCGTACACATCTAAGATCCACAGTGTGATGGACACAGCAAAGCCCTTCAGAGAGCCTCAGTGTTTGTTGCTGCAGACACACAGTGAGGGCCAGCGGGGGTTGGGGTGTTTATTTTCCTTTCATCAGCTTTGCAACTAGGAGTCTCCTTTGACCCCTCTGAGCTTATTTTTTCTGTAGAGTTGGGGATCTGTTTTACCAAGTAGCACTGTTAACAAGATCGGATAAGATGGCTTAAGCCAAGCTCCTGGAAGAGTATTCAGTGGCTCTTAGGCGTTTGGCTTCCTGTTGTCACCCTCTGTATCGGGAACTTGGTTTCACTGTTTCCTGTAGATAGAAACTTGGCATTGGTTAATTTGGAACTAGGATTGGTCACCTTGAACCATTTGCACTAGAGAACCCTTTCACACACACAGATGGGCAGGGGTGATGTATAGCTACCCAAGTTAAAAACAAATGGTGATGAGATGTGAACCCTTGGGCCTGCTGCCAAGTGGAGTGCCCAGCAGTGCCTTCTGAGAGCCAGGTAGGGCTGGAGCTTGGGCAACTTCGTCACCAGACCTGTTTTTCAACTTGAAGGAGAATGCTGGCTGCGTTTGTGTTTCCTGACCTGAGCAGCCTTGACGTCAAGTTGCACGCTAGCATCTTGTGTTTTTTCTGTTCCATAGCTTTGCACATTAATAGATGCAAAGAATACTTAGTGCTAGCATTTGGAGGCCAATCACAGCAGTACTTTGAATCTAGTCTGTAATCCTAACATATTCATATTCGTATTCATTTTCTCTGTCTCTCTGTCTCTGTCTCTGTGTTTCTCTCTCTCTGTCTCTCTGTCTCTGCCTCTGTCTCTGTCTCTCTCTCTCTCTGTCTCTCTCTCTCTCTCTCTCTCTCTGTCTCTCTCTCTCTCTCTCTCTCTCTCCCTTCCCCTCCCCTCCCCGAGACAGGGTTTCTCTGTGTAGCCTTGCCTGTCCTGGACTTGCTTTGCACACCAGGCTGGCCTCGAACTCACAGAGATCCACTTGCCTCTGCCTCCCGAGTGCTGGGATTAAAGACGTGACCACGCCTAGCTAACATTTTCAAAACATTGTGTGTACTTTTAAAAAATTGTGCTTCTGTAATCCCTGCTTCCATGCATATACACTAAATTAAGAGAGAGAGAAAAGGTTGGAAGATTCTATATTGTTAATGACAGCAAAGTCAAAAAGTATCCACGGTTTGCCCTAGATACTAACTACCATCACAAAGGCTTCATGATGAAGTGCTGTGCACATCACCACACAGAAACAGCATAGAGAGCCATTCAGTAAACCAAATCAGAATTACACTCAGCATGCCCACTGAGACCGACACACGCAAGAGGCAGTGTTGCAGCCACCCACTGTTGCCCCTTATAGCTGTTGATGGAAGAGTCTGAGCTCTTCACCCACTAGCAAAGGTACTTTCAGCCACTGCACTCGTTAGTGGGTGCTGTTTCTTTCTCTAGCTAGTAAATAAGAAAACGGAGTCACTTAGGGAAAGAGAAGGTCTTCCTTAGAGAAACACCTGGGTAGTGAGGGCTTCATAGCCACATCAGGCAACTCACAACCACCTATAACTCCAGGTGTAGGGGATCCAACACCCACTTCTGGCCTCTGAGCATTTAAACTCAGGTTCACAAACCCAAGCACAGATAGACACCCATACACATAATTTTAAAACAATTTTTTTTAAAAGGTGGATGTTTTGGTTTTTTTTTTATCTTGTTTTGTTTTATTTTTTACTTATTAAAGTACATTTTGTTTGTTTGTTTGTTTGATATGTGTATGTAGGCCACTAGACAATTTCTCACGTTGCTTTTTCTGTTCATTTTATTTTTGAGACAGTGTGTCTTGCCAGCCTTGGAACTCACCAGGTAGGCTAGGCTGGCCTCCTGTATCTGCCTCCCCAGCTCTGGGTTTGCAAGTATGCACCGTCACCTCCAGGGTTTTTTTTTTTTTTTTTTGGTTTTTCGAGACAGGGTCTCTCTGTGTAGCCTTGGCTGTCCTGGACTCACTTTGTAGACCAGGCTGGCCTCGAACTCACAGTGATCCACCTGCCTCTGCCTCCCGAGTGCTGGGACTAAAGGCGTGCGCCACCACGCCCGGCACCTCCAGGGTTTTTTATGTGGGCTCTGGGGATTAAACTCCCATCCTTATGATTGCAAGGCAAGCACATTAGGTATCAAGTTATTGTCCCACCCCTCAAAATACCAGATTTTGAAAATGACCTCATTCTTAAAGCAAATCCTGTCCACACACTGTACATGGTGACAATGTGCTCTCCTCTTCTCCCTCAGGACGGGTGAGTGGGAAGAGGTGAGAGCTTCTCGGAGAGGGCCTGCTGCCAGTGCTTGCATGTCTCGAAAACTGAGGGCAAGTGGTGGCACACAGTGGCTTTTGGATCTTTGGATTGCACCTTTATTAATACATTGAGGAGATTGTTTCTAATTGTAAAGAAAATCCAGGTGATTTCTATATTTTTAAAAAAAGATTTATTTATTTTTATGTGCCTTGATATTTTTGCCTGCATGATGGTAGCAGATCCTCTGGAACTGGGGTTAGAGACAGCCATTTGGGAGCTGGGAATTGAATCAGGTCCTCTGAAAGAGCTGCCAGTGCTCTTCACCCCTGAGCCAGCTCTCCAGCCCCCAATTTCAGTGTTTTCAAGTTCTTTGTGAGTTACTCTTTAAACACTGATCCAAGCCACGGATGTAGGTATGTTCGGTACTTAATCAGTGATTGTAGTTATGTGCCTAAAATGTGGTTAGGAATATGGAATATAACTCCTTTTTTGGTTTTTCGAGACAGGGTTTCTCTGTGTAGCTCTGGCTGTCCTAGACTTGCTGTGTAGACCAGGCTGACCTCAAACTCATGAAGATCCTCCTGCCATTGCCTCCCAAGTGCTGGGAATAAAAGTATGTAGCACCACGCCTGGCCAGAATATAACTCTTAAACTATGAAAAAAAATGGGACAGTAATTAGTAAGCAGAGAGCTGAGGGCAGGGTTGGTTTCTAAAGGAAGCCTCTGACTGCAGCAGTTCTGTGCGTCGAGATCCTGCCTGTGGATCTTATTTGTTCTTACACCGACCTTACTCTTTCATTTGCAGTGATCTGGCCCTACGGAATTGTTTTCTTACCTCCGACTTAAATGTCAAAGTGGGTGACTATGGAATAGGATTCAGCAGATACAAGGTAAGGAAAGTTCTGCCTGCTATCTCCTTAACCTGCTTAATGTCAGTCATGGAGTTTGGGTTGAAAAACACTGCTTATGCTTGAAGAGTGGGTTAAAGACATCTGTAATTCATGTAATTGGCTCCGTTTGACTGAAAACTATATAAAGAACAATATTAAAAATACTTTAATTGTATGCTTACTTATTTCATGAGGATGTGTATGTTTGTGGGCACATACATGGAAGGGCATGCATGAGGAAGTCAGAAGACAGCTTGCAGAAGTCAGTTCTCTCTACTGGGTGGGTCCCCAGGACAGAACTCAAGTTAGAAAGCTTGACAACAAGTGCCTTTACCTGTTGAGCCATTTCACCAGCCCTGTATAACAAAACTTATAATTAGCATGTGGGCAAAATGGCTAATTAATATCTGTAGAGCTAAGCACATACGTCTATAGATGTTTCTCATTACAGTCAGTAAAACTGCATTGCAGGTGTAATAAAGCTAATATTTAAAAAAAAAAGCTAATATTCACGGTTTTGTCTTTTTTAAACAGTTACAAATACACTACTACAGAAAACAAATCAGTAGGTTTTCATCTGTATATGTTTGCTGAGCTCGGCTGAAGCAGGTGTTGGGACATGGGCAGGGGTTGCTGGGGCTGGAGAGATGGCTTAGTGGTGGAAGCACTTACTGTTCTTACTGTAGGCGACATAGGTTCAGTCCCCAGGACCCACATGGAGGCTCACAACAGTCTGCAATCCAGTTCCAAAGGATTTGACAGCCTCTTATTATCTCCTCCTTAGGTTTCTGTGGCATACATGGTATACATACATACAGTCAGACAAAATATTCATGCACATAAAGTTAAATGAGCTGTTACGTTTTTCTTTATCATTCTTTAAAAAAGAATGCTATTGCTGTAATACCCATTGTTTTCTAAGCAGCAACCTAAATATACCATTTATCTGTCATTCAGTGGGTTCCTGTGAGGACCCGAGTGCTAATGCTTTCAAAATATGCAAATTGAGATTGGCTTTCTGCCCAAGTGCTAGCTGTAGTGTCTGAAGCACTTACTGTGTACTGTGAGGTTGTTGCCAGCACTACCTTTCTAACCCCTCACAAAGGGGCTTGGCTTTGTTCAGCCTTACTTACAGCTATAAGGAAGAGGGTTCCTCATGTCTGTAGCTCACCGTCACTCTGCTGCTGGTAAGTGGTAGAGGACAACCTTTAATGTCACCTGTGGTAACCAGCATCAGTGTAGAAGGCCAGCCTATGCTAAAGGTGACTGAGCAAGCACCGTGGCTTAGAGACCTGTTCAAAAAACCTCCAGACTTGAGAGGAATACCTCATGCACGTCCGTCTTCCTTCCATCCAGAAGTCTCTGCATGCCTGCTTCCCCTCTCCCCACACTGTGTTTTGGGGTTGGATGTGTGTTTTCTGAGAATGTTTTGTTCTTAAGCTGTCAAGCTTCCCTTATGTGGAATGCCCTTGAACACTGTGCTTGTGACTGTGCAGGAGGATTATATTGAGACAGACGACAAAAAAATTTTCCCCCTGAGATGGACAGCTCCAGAATTAGTGACCAGCTTTCAAGATAGACTCCTGACTGCAGACCAGACTAAATACAGTAATATCTGGTAGGTATCTGACATGCCATTTTATTTGGTTTCCTTAGCAAAGGCTTGACTCCCTTCTCTTTGAGTATAAAGTAATTAATTATGTTAGGATGCAAGAGGCAGAAAGACACATCTTGAGCCTTTTGAATGCCACTTGCTTCTGCCCATTTTCCTCAACTAAAAACGAACCAGCATCTGTTGTACACTTTGTGCCTTTACAGGGCCTACAACACAGTAGGTACTTAGTATTTGCTGAAGTGAATGGAAAAGATGAAAGACCGATTTTTTAGGGGTCATTTCAAAATATGCTTAAAATGTTGTATCTAAATCTTTGACTTGATAGTGTCATGGTTTTCTTAATGATAGCTACATTTTAGGGAATCTTCTTTCTGTTTATTTTGGTTCCCTTTTCTTGTCTTCCTTTGGATCAATTTTCTTTTTTAACAATATTTCACTCTTTATTTGGGAGCTATGCATTCCTTGCCTGTACTTTTTTTTTTCTTTAATTAAAAAAAAATGTGGAACACATCACGAATTTGCATGTTATCCTTGCACAGGGGCCATGCTAATCTTCTCCGTAGTGTTCCAATTTTAGTATATATGTGCTGCCAAAGCAAGCACTATGCCTATACTTTTATCAGTTACCCTAGAAATTAGAATGCGTGTGAATCTGCACATCTTAATCTTATTTTATTTCCTAACCCTCTTTCTTGATGAGTAAAAGGGCTTAGAACATTTATTTTTAGCTGTGTAACACATGTGCACACACATGTACACATGCACAGAAGTCTTGTCATTGGGTTTTCTATTTTTTTCTTTTACCCTCCAACAACATGTTTCTCCATGTAGTCCTGACTCTTGGACTTGCCCTGTAGACCAGGCTGGCCTCGAACTCAGAGATCTGCCTGCTCCTGCCTAGGATTAAAGATGTGCACCACCGCTGCCTAGCTAACATGTTACTTTCCTTTTCTTTCTTTGTTTGGTTTGGGTTTTTTTGGTTTTTTTGTTTTTTGTTTTGTTTGTTTGTTTGTTTGTTTTCATTTTTCGAGACAAGGTTTCTCTGTGTAGCTTTGGCTGTCCTAGACTAACTTTGTAGACCAGGCTGGCCTCGAACTCACAGCGATCCACCTGCCTCTGCCACCCAAGTGCTGGGATTAAAGGTGTGTGCCACCACGCCCGGCTCATTTGTTTGGTTTTTTGAAACGGAGGTTTCTCTGTGTAGCCTTGGCTGGCCTGGACTCAACTTTGTAGACCAGGCTAGCCTCGAATTTACTGAGATTCACCTGCCTGAGCCTCTCGAATGCTGGGATTAAAGGTGTGCTCTACCACCCCTGGCTAACTTTTTGACATCAATGTTCATTTAGATTTATCCACATAACAAACTGCTTTTGTCCTGTTTGTTTTGTTGGGCTTTGTGGTTTGCCCTCAGACCTTCCCCTTGGGTTAAGCTCCTTCTGCTTAGAGTGTGTTCTTCCTCGTTTGCTTTAGTGAGGCCTGCTGGTAACAGACTGTATTTTCTGTGGGTCTGCACACACTTACCTGCTTTGTTCTCATCTCTTAAATGCACTTTGACTTGGTGACAGTTATTTCCTCTGAGCATGTTGAAGATGTCATTCTACTGTCCCCTGGCTTCCATGTTTGCTTTGTGTAGTCAGCTGTAAATTTGCCTAAGCTCTTTGAAGGCAATGTGACGTGTTCTCTCTGGCTGCCTAAAAATACTTTTCTGACTTCTTTCTCTTTTCCTATTTTTCTATGATATATTGAAATGATTGTTAATATTTAATACTGATTCCCCCCCCCCCCCAGACAGGGTTTCTCTGTGTAGCCTTGGCTGTCCTGGACTTGCTTTGTACACCAGGCTGGCCTCGAACTCACAGAGATACACGTACCTCTGCCTCCTGAGTGGTAGGATTAAAGGCATGATTTATTCTTTTAATAAATCAGCGGTTACTCCTTAACTGGATCTATACCCAAACAACCATACAGAGAGACTAGGATCTATTTAATTAGCCAAAAGCACAATGCTGCACAATAATTATAATTACTCCAGACTAAGCCTCCAAGCTAGCATAATTTCCTCCCGTTCCGATTTCCCATATTATACTTGTTTTCTACCCATATCCCAGGTGGGCTCATTTATCCTGGTGTTTCTGGTCCTCTCCACGGCCATCCCTCCCTTCCTTCCTGCCTTTGTTCTCCCCTCACTCACCAGGATGTCCCATCCTAGTCTCTGTTATTGCTCACCATTGGGTAGGTGGTTTTTATTGGCAATACAGAGAACAAATGGTGGGATGTTTACACAAACTAGAGGCAGGAGATACTTAGAGTAAACATCACAGTGCAGTGTGTAGATTGAAACCAGGTAATGGGGTAGAGAATTCAGCATTTGAATGAACAAGGGTGAATTGTTCACAGTCCACAAGAGCATGCTGACAGTGATGTCTGCTGGTGTGAATTGTATTGGTGTGGATTGGTGCACCCACGCCCTGCATGATTTTCTAAATCTATAGGTTGATAGGACATTGGTTCTAGAAAGTTCTTAGCCCCTTTCCTTTAAATATTGCCTCTGTTCATTTTCTATCCTTTTGGCAGGCTAATTTTTTCTTTTTAAAAGATTTTTGTTATATATACAGTGCTCTGTCTGCATGTATGTTTGCATCCCAGAAGAGGGCAGCAGATCTCATTATAGATGGTAGTGAGCCACCATGTGGTTGCTGGGAATTGAACTCAGGACCTCTGGAAGAGCAGTCGGTGCTCTTAACTTCTGAGCCATCTCTCCAGCCCTTGGAAGGCTAATTTAACATGTGTTGTTGCTTCCTACTCTGCCTTGTATCTCTTAATTGGTCCTATGCATTCCACTCTGTCAGTTCTAGACCATGAGCTCCCTCTACTAATTCTGTTTTTCAAATTCTCTCTTCAGCTATCTATTATGTTAAATCTCTCTGTTGGGTTTTATAGGTTTTGATTTTAAAAAATTACTTTTTTCAAACAACTGAATTGTGATCTGTGTCAGATTACTGCATTAAGTAACACCTTAGCACTTGTGCTTCTGGATGGTGCACTGTTTCCTCTGGCCTGTCGTATGGTTAGAATCCATGGCAGTCTAGACTGAGACGCACTCCTCCATAGAAGACCTGCATTTGCCGCTGTTGGATACCTGGGTGTCTTGCCACATGTAGGACACTGCTCTAGCGGGACATTGCAGAGTCAGCTTGAAATGTTTTTCACTCAGGAGTGAGGACTCTGGTTACAGATTTGTAGCTCAGCCCCATTGGTCACTGTAGCTGCAGTTGTTCACTCCCTGTCTGGCAGCTTGCCTTTCAGGAGCTGGCTTATGCCTGCCGGAAGCAGAGTCCTTCTGTGAGATACCGTACCTGGGTGGACCCAGGGCTGTGGCCTGTTCTGCAGCGGTCTCCTCCCATGGAGCCTTACAGACAGTGCAGAGAAGCCCGGGTGCCTGCACAGATGCCCCAGGGCTCTAAGGTGGCTTTTGTATTCTCAGTTCTCAGAACTCCAGCTTCAACCTGGAAGTTCCTGCCTTCATACCCACCTTAGCTTCTTCAAGAAGTTTTGTTTTGTTTTGTTTTGTTTTTTATGCTTCATTGGCATTTTTATTGCACTTAGCAGCATGATTGACATGCAAACGGAGCCTGAGGCAGAATTGGCCCTGTTCCAGGCTATCCTGACTGGTCCAGCCTGTCCCTGTCCCTGTCCCTGGCAGCTGCGCCAAGTCCCACCGTGTACTGCTCTTGCCAAGGCGGACGAGGGAGCCTGATGTACAATTGAGAGTGGAGGTGGGGAGAGCAGGACACATTTCTTTCCAGAAGAGCAGGACTTGGGGTCTAAGAAGCAGGGAAGCCTGTGCTTCCTTTCCTATCCCCTGGAGCCGGTGACAGTGACGTTGGGGCTTGGCTCTGAGAATGTCTTGCTGGAAGGAGGGGGGAAGGAGGCTAGGTGAGTGGAGACTGCAAGCCTGAGGCAGAGAGAGAGGCCTGCCCAGGTGAGGCCGCGCTGTTCATTCCGTCACCTGCCAAACAAACCTTTTAGTGTTTAGCATTTCACATGGATTCTTTATTTTCTTCAATGAAACTGGCAGCTCTCTAAAGTCACTGGACATTGTCTGAAACATTTTTGTACTTACATTGGTCATCCATGCCTGATGCAAGTCTGGGCTGGCATGAGACTTTCCATCCTCGTCCTCCCTGTAGGAGAAGTGACCATGTGGACATGGAATACGCTGACTCTGTGCAGTCACTTGTAAAAGCAGCATCAAGAAACTGCACACCAGGTTGCACAACAGCCACTAAAGCCACCGGTGCTGCTGTTGGTTTCTTGGAGGACATTGGACAGTCTCATAACCACACACCTGAACCTGGAAGAAAACAGACTTGCAAATCACAGGGAGCTCTTGAAAAACTCCACTTTCCCAAGCCAAACTGACTCTGTCACCGACTGCTAGATATAGGCCATGTGTGGTGGCGCACACCCTTCATTTCAGCACTGGGAAACAGAGGCAGGCAAATCTTGGTGAGTTTGTGGTCAGCCTGGTTTACATAGTAATTTCCTGACCAGCCTGGCCTACATAGTGAGAGCCTGACTTAAAAAACAAAACAAATGGTCTTTGCTAAGGGTCACATTGAATTAATGCTGCTCGGGGCAGTCTTCAGGAAGCAGCACCGTGGCTGAAGACATCAAGACTAAAATCAAGAACTACAAAACTGCCCTCTTTGACAGTCGCATCCCAAACCAGAACCAGACCAAGAACTGCGGCAGAACTATCTGGACTTCCACCACTGCAAGAAGACAATGACCGTGAAGAGGGGTGACATCTCCGTGTGTGAGTGGTACCTCTGCCCTGTGTCATGGGTCTCAGCCTGGGATGACCGCAGAGCAGAAGGCATGTTTCCTAGGAAGATCTGACCTGAATCCACCGTCCTCTCCTGTTTTCCCTCTTTCTCCCCAGATAGTAAAGGGGACCTGGGCATATGATGGTCCCTACCACAGAACCCTGAGTCATGACGCAACTGCTAACAAAAATTCACTGGAAATGTTTAAAAAACAAACAAGCAAACAAGCAAGCAAGCAAAAACAAGGTTATATGGCTCCTAAGTGCTAATTTACTTGTTTAAAATGACTCTAGAAGAGTCTAAAGAGATGGCTCAGTGGTTAAGAGGACCGGCTGCTCGTACAGAAGACTCAGATTGTACTCCCAGCACCAGGATGGCAGTTCACATTCCATCTGTAACTCCAGTTCCAAGGGATCTGATACCCTCTTCTGGCTGCTATGGCACCAGGCATGCATTCATACAAAATACCTATACACCTAACAATTTTTTAAACTTTTTAATTAATTTTTTAAAAATTTAAACGTCCCCCAGATGGCATGCATGACTCCCTGTGAACACCCAGTAGATAAGAGACATTCCCATACAACAGTGACTAGTGGAAAGAAATGAGAGGCTGTGAAGGAAAGGAAAAGTATTTCCTTGAGCGAGGCAACTAAGGCCTTTTCAGGGGAGACAGAACTTGGGGGTGCAAGGACAAGTTGGGGAAGAAAAGATGGGCATTGTGTCATGAATTTGTAATCCCAGCACTTGGCTGGATGAGGCAGGAGGACCACGGTGATTATAAACAAGTCTGGGATACATGGTGAATTCCGTTTCAGCTTAGTCTACACAATGAGACAACAGCGATAACATAAGAGCTAGTTAGGTAGACCCTGAGGTAGTGTGTCCCACTTTGGTGACACCAACCTGAGGCCTCTTCTGGCACTAGACATCTGCCTCAAGCTTGGAGTGCTTAGGGGTAGCCAGAGCAACAGGTGACAGGTCTAATTGG
Organism: Acomys minous; assembly: GCF_964271855.1. NCBI lineage: Eukaryota > Metazoa > Chordata > Mammalia > Rodentia > Muridae > Acomys > Acomys minous. The sequence continues at coordinate 64,999,233 of NC_140498.1, read as the reverse complement.
GAAGTGAAATTTGTTCACATAAAGTCAAGAGTATTTATATTATTGATCTGTTTTGTCAGGCTTTAACCCATTCCGTCAATCTTTCAGTTGGTTCTTTGAGGTTTTTAAGGTTGCAAGTGACCATATTGCTTAATTCCTGTGATTATATTATTATACTCTGTCATAGTGATGAAGTAAATACAAGAAGGCCTCTGTTGCTGGCCAGTATGATGCATGTCTCTAATCCCAGCAGTTGGGAGGCAGAGGCAGGCAGATCTCTGTGAGTTCGAGGCCAGCCTGGTCTACAAAGTGAGTCCAGGACAGCCAAGGCCATACAGAGAAACCCTGTCTCAATAAACAAGCAAGCAAACAAAAAAGGCGTTCTGCTCACCCTGATTTAAAAGAAATTGATCTTTTTTTTCTTATTGGAATATTGATTATATAAGAGCCATTTTATCTTCCACACACATCTTGTCCATTCAGTTGCTGTTACTCTAAATAAAAATGAGGCTGTTAAAGACTTCAGCATGACCCTTTTGCTGTCCACAGGTCCTTGGGTGTGACGCTTTGGGAACTCTTCAATAATGCTGCTCAGCCTTATGCAACCCTTTCGGACCTGGATGTCCTCAATCACGTCATCAGAGAGAGGGACACGAAGCTCCCGACGCCCCAGCTGGAGCAGCCTTACTCTGATAGATGGTTGGTAGTTTGCGTGCTGCTTTGCAATCTTCACAAATGAGGGGGAGGAGGACTGGGGAGATGGCTCAGTGGGGAGTGCCTGCCACTCAGGCAGGAGGGCCTGAATTCACACCCTCAGCACTTGTGTAAAGCGCTGAGTGTGGTAGTGTGCACCTGCCATCTCAGAACTGGAGAGAGGTGGAGGCAGGAACATTCCTGGGGCTTGGTGACGTAGCTGACTCAGTAAACTCCTGGTTCAGTAAGGGACCCTGTCTCAAAAATAAGATGGTAAACAATGGAGGAAGACACCCAGTGTAAACCTATACCCAGTGTAGACACATACACATGGCGCTCATTCATCTGGCCCTTATTTTTAGACAATAGATGTTCTAAAATGCTGTCATTTTTTACTTTTTCCTGGATGATTTTAGAAGTATCATCTGTGTGTTTCCCTGTCTCGTTGTCACATACACTTACATGTACACACACAGTTAAAAATAAAATAAAATCTTTAAAGTAATAATAATAGATAAGAACTAAGGGTAGGGTGTGGCGGTAGCATTGGGAAGAGTTTTGGCCTAGCACACTCAAGGTCCTGCCTTCGCTCTCTAGTTCTTGATGGAAAGTGTTAAAATAAACACATCCCCTGCTAAACAGTTGTCAAGAGGAGAAAGTGGGGCTACCAAGATGGCTCAGTGGGTAAAGATGCGTACTGCCAAGCCCAGTGACATGCACCTGATCCCTGGGACTACATGGTGAAGGACAGAGCCATCTCCTCCAAAGGGCCCTCTGACCACACAAGTGCCATGTTGTATCCCACTCCTGACTAAATAAATAAACTTAGAAAAAAGAGAAGGGACGAATGTGGCGGAACCATTTTAGAATTCAGTGGTCTATAATATTGGGCTTGTTTGCACCTGTCATGGAAGGGGTGCTCATGGGACCCCACCCCTCTTTGAATATGTATGCCCACAGAAGGATGGGTGACAGTGACAGACATTTTTTTCAGTGGTATAACCACTGTTTAGGCACACACTTTTCCACAAACACACAAATGAAAATAGAAGGGAGAAGCCGAGCGTGGTGGCACACGTCTTTAATCCCAGCACTCGGGAGGCAGAGGCAGGCGGATCACTGTGAGTTCAAGGCCAGCCTGGTCTACAAAGTGAGTCCAGGACAGCCAGGGCTAACACAGCGAGACCCTGTCTCGAAAAACCAAAAAAAAAAAAAAAAGGAAAATAGAAGGGAGGCTAGTTGGGAAGATGGGAAAGGAACAAAAGAAGGGAAGGGATAGACATGTGACTGTGATTCTTATATAGCATGTGCCTGTATAAAAATGTCCTAGTAGTAGTCCGGCATGGTGGCGCACGCCTTTAATCCCAGCACTCAGGAGGCAGAGGCGGGTGGATTGCTGTGAGTTCGAGGCCAGCCTGGTCTACAAAGTGAGTCCAGGACAGCCAAGGCTACACAGAGAAACCCAGCCTCAAAATAAATAAATAAATTAATTAATTAAATAAACCATTAACAATAAAAATTTAGAGCAGCAACCAAAAAAAAAACAAAAAACAAAAAACTCTTTTTAATGGGAAACCAGAAGAACACATGATCTAGCAGAAATGCAGCTGAATACTATGAAATGTCTTGGAAAAAAACCCAAGAAATAACAACAAAGCAGAGTGCATCACATGTTTTCTCCTTTCCTCTTGTACCACTGTCACACTCTTGAGGTAAGCCTTAGCATGGCTGCCAGTGGCTGAGGTGTAGAAATGTGTTGGAGAAAAGCATGTTGAGTCGGCGCTGAAGTAAGGTTATTTCTTACCTTAAATCCTAACTGTCCTTTATGTGCCTCCCAGGTATGAAGTGTTACAGTTCTGCTGGCTGTCTCCTGACAAGAGGCCAGCCGCAGAAGATGTGCACCGCCTGCTTACTTATCTGCGGATGCAGAGTCAGCGGGACTCAGAGGTGGACTTTGAACAGCAGTGGACCGCTCTCAAGCCAAACACCAACAGCAGGGACACATCAAGTAGCGCTGCCTTCCCCATCCTTGACCACTTTGCCCGGGACCGGCTAGGTCGGGAGATGGAGGAGGTCCTCACAGTGACTGAGACCAGCCAGGGGCTGAGCTTCGAGTATGTGTGGGAGGCCGCCAAGCATGACCATTTTGATGAGCAAGGCCGGGGCCACCCAGACGAAGCCCTGTCTTACTCCAGTATGTTCTTCCCCGTTGAAGTGTTTGAGAGTTCGCTTTCAGATCCTGGCCCTGGCAAACAAGATGACAGTGGCCAGGAGGTGCCCCTGAGGGCCCCTGGCGTGGTTCCTGTGTTTGATGCACACAACCTCTCTGTTGGCAGTGACTATTACATCCAGTTGGAAGAGAAGAGCAGTAGTAACATAGGGTTGGATTATCCACCTGCACTGCTCACGACTGAAGTGGACAATCCAGAAAGGATTGGCACTGAAGCACCCCATCTTACGGCCCTTAAGACCCTCGTGTCTGAGGAGCCCAGTACAGGTGAGGATTTCTTCCAGAGCAGCGCTCACGCCAAAGAACCCAGCTCTGCTGAGGACTCGCGTGCTGCCAGCATCCCCGGGAGCCCTTTCAACATATTCAGTGACCTCGACAAAACAGATGATCTGGCCGGTCACCAAAAAATGTTTGATCTAATGGAACTAAATGGAGTTCAGGCTGACCTTAAGCCAGCCGCCTTGAGTTCAAGCCTGGATGACCCCAAAGATACCTGCCAGTCAGACAGAGAAAAGCCCAATAAGCTTTTGGACCAGGACCCACCGTGCTTATCAGAAAGCCTTTTGCACCAAGATCGCTTTGATCCACTGAGTGTTCAGGAATTGTCAGAAAATTTCTTATTCCTTCAGGAGAAAAACCTACTGAAAAGCTCACTACCTAGCAAGGAGCAGGTGAACAATCTTCAGACAGAACTTAAGAATGCAGGTTTTACCTCAGCGCTGTTAGATTCACCCCAGAGAGACTCTGTAAGTTCTGAACTTGAGTTTTCTGAAAACACACAAGGCTTTCCTTTGTCACAGGAAACTATGAGCAAAGAGAATGAAGGTACAGATGTCATGCTTCAGGGTGGTGTGTCACCACAGGCCTCCCCGGAAATACAGGTACCAGTAGCCTCAGTCACAGAAGCAGCATCTCCTAATGGCCCCTCAGACTCAATTCTGAGGCCAGGAGAAACCAAATCCTTTATAGATGTCAGAGTCCCTGAGGACTCCATCTGCCTAGATCTAAGCCCCGACTCTGTAACTGGCCCGGTTGAAATTCCTGCTGCCGATGCCAAAACCCTTGATAAAGGTGACGGACCCCCAGACATCATTTGCCAAAGCAAGGAGGCCTTGAGTCTAACCAAAAGAGACCCCGCCCTTGTGAATGATACTCTTGCTGGTCAGGGTAGCGTGGGGAGTAGTGTTTCAGAATCGAGACAGGAGTTACAAAGTCAGCCACTTTCAGAAGACCTTAGTGGCAGCTTACTGGAGAAAACCTCAGAAACTGTGGAGACCTTAAATCAGCTTAATTATAAGGCTGCCCCAAAAGATTCGGCCTTGGCGTCTGCCCTCTCCTCAGACTCCACCAGCCAAGATAGCCTCTTAGAGGACAGTTTGTCAACACCCATCCCCACCTCAGAGCAGTCTGTGGAGACGCCAGACTCCCTGGATTCAGTGGATGTCCATGAGGCGTTACTAGAGTCCCTGGGCCCCCACACCCCTCAGAAACTCTTGCCCCCTGATAAGCCTGCAGACAGCGGCTATGAAACAGAGAACCTGGAGTCTCCCGAGTGGACCCTGCACCCTACACCTGAGGGGACTGCTGACTCGGACGCAGCTGCAGCAGGTGACAGTGGCCAGAGTAGTTTGCCTCCCAACCCGGTCATTGTCATCTCAGATGCAGGCGATGGCCACAGGGGTGCCGAAGGTCCCCCTCAGAGCTTTACACTTGGCACCCAGAGTTCATACCGAGACTCTGCGTACTTTTCAGACAATGACTCAGAGCCAGATAAGAAGCCTGAGGAGGTGGCAGGAGCGTCTGCCTCTGCCCTGGTGTTGGTAAAGGGCCAGTCCCCACCTGAGCCAGTTGTCCCAGAGGAGAGCTCTGATGTCAGAGACAGCTGTCTGGAAGCCCCACAGAGCGAGCCAGATCAAAGCCAGGTGTCTGCTTTGCAGAATTCTTGTCACTCAGAACCACAAGAAACATTGCAGCCCACACCAGCTGATGCTTCCAGAGAGATATACCCTGTGGATGATGAGACCAGCAGCCCCTTGAGTTTGTTGAATTCAGAACTTAGTAGCTGTGATGACCTGGAGACACAGGAAGATCGCCCATGCACCCTGGCCTCCACAGGCACCAACACCAATGAACTCCTTGCATACACAAGTTCCACTCTGGATAAATCCTTGTCTAGCCACTTTGAAGGCCCCAAGCTGAAGGAGCCAGACATTGAAGGGAAATACCTGGGCAAACTTTGTGTGTCTGGGATGCTGGATCTCTCGGAGGATGGGATGGATGCAGATGAGGAAGATGAGAACAGTGATGACTCGGACGACGATCTGCGGGCCTTCAACTTACACAGCCTTAGCTCTGAGTCGGAAGACGACACGGAGCACCCTGTGCCCATTATCGTCAGTAACGATGATGGGAGGCACTTGCGGAGTTTACTGAAACCCTCAGCTCCCGAGGCCATTGAGCAGCTGCCAGATGACTGGAAGAAGGAAAAGAAGGCAGTGACGTTTTTTGATGATGTCACCGTTTATCTGTTTGACCAGGTATCTCTGACCACATCTCTTTATATTGTAGAGAACTTCAAGAAGATATGAAGCTAACTTGGCCTGATTTGGTTTTGTTTATAAACATTCAGAATTGTATTCCCTTTTGTGTATGTGGTGTGTGTGTAGTGTGTGGGTGCGTGTATACTTCTATGTGGGGGACAGAGCTTGGTGCCAGGTGTCTTCCTTGTCCACTTTCCATATTATATAGAGGCAGGTTCTCATGCCCGGACCTCGCTGATTCAGCTTGTCTTAGCCAGTTTGCTCTAGGGGTTTCGGCTCTATCTTAGGTGCCTTGGGATGACAGGTGGGTGCTAGGGACGCGAACTCCAGTCCTCACGCTTGCTTGGCAAGTGCTTTACCCGCTGAGCCATCTTTTCAGCCTCTCACATTGTATTTCTGACTCCCATTGTTCTTGTTGCTGATGTCCCGTCAGCAATCCAGAGCACCTGTGTCACCTTTCCCCAGGGAGCAGTATCTGAGCCCTTGATGGTTCTCCTGTCACAGTACTTAGATACTAAGCCTTAGAAGTAACCTTTTCATAATGACTGCCCCCTTCAAGGCAGGCAGTGGTAGCAAAACAGTCTGTGGCTGCCTCACAGCCCTCAGCATACAAGCAATGGCTAAGCTCTCCTGGAGGGTGTCAGCCATGTCATGATAGCTTGTGGTCTTGTTATTTTATTTTATTTTGTTATTTTTCTGAGACGTGGTTTCTCTGTGTAGCCTGGCTGTCCTGGAACTCACTCTGTAGACCAGGCTGGCCTTGAACTTGGAGATCTGCCTTCCTCTACCTACTGAGTGCTAAATCTTAAGTGTATGCCATGGCTGGTTTTGGTTTGTTTGTTTGTTTTTGTATTTTAAAAATATTTATTTATTATTATGTATACAGTGCTCTGCCTATATATACATCCGCAGACCAGAAGAGGGCATGAGATCACATTATAGATGGTAGTGAGCCACCATGTGGTTGCTGGGAATTGAACTCAGGACCTCTGGAAGAGCAGTCAGTGCTCTTAACCACTGAGCCATCTCACCAGCCCTCATGGCTGGTTTTGTGATATCTTCTTTTAATAGCTATTGAGGCAGCAGACTGTGACAATTGGGAAGTCATTTGAGCCTGGTGATGTTCTAAGCATCCACAGAAATTAATTTTGCCCAGAGTATTTGCAGTTAGGTAAGGGAGGGAGCCCTGGGCATTCTTCTTGGCTCTCCTAACTGAGTTCCGCTGAAATTAATTGGCCATATTTTAGTCTGACAATTGGCAGTAACACCCCACACTTGGGTGCAGGCCTAGAACAGTGCTGGCAGGGGCTCTGCAGACAGTGAGCAGCAGCAGCCCTGCGGGGGCGTGTGGAGAGTGGCAGGACAGCCTTCTGCCCTGGCCCTTGGTGGCTCAGTGTGTGCTCTCCTTCTTGAGAATCGAATTTTTTAAAAAATTGGATCTCTCTGTCACTCTCACAACTTCTCCCCTCCCCCTTTCCCCCTAGTACACTCTCACACACATTTGTGTCTGCTTATATGGTGAAGTCAGAGGTCAGTGTAACATGTCTTCCTTGATTGCTATCCATTTTATTTTTGAGACAGAACCTGGATTTTCCTGCTATTCCCAGCTTTAAGTTAAAAAACAAAAGAAAACCAGCACTCGGGAGGCAGAGGCAGGTGAATCGCTGTGAGTTTGAGGCCAGCCTGGTCTACAAAGCGAGTCCAGGACAGCCAAGGCTACACAGAGAAACCCTGTCTCCAAAAAAAAAAAAAGAAAAAAGAAAACTTTGTACACCGCTTGCATGCCTGGCTCCCAAAGAGGTCAGAAGAGGCCTCCCCTAGACCTGGAGCTACAGATGATTGTGAGCTCCCTTGTGTATACTGGGCATCAAACCCAGGTCTTCTGAAAGAGCAGCCAGTGCTGAGCCGTGTTGCCAGCCCGAGATATCCAGCTTCTTTATGGGTGTTGGGGGTTAAATTTGGGTCGTTAGGCTTTCATGGCAAGCACTTTACCAATGGAGCCGTCACCCCAGCCCCTTCCTCCTTCACTTCCTCACTGGTCTTTGTAAACTTGGAGTTACTACTTTATGTGGATGTTAATGGAACCTAGGGCCTTGGCTGGTAGTGCACTGTCAATGCCGCACAGCCCTAGTCTTCGTGTTTTTGAGACAGGTACGTAGCTCACGTTAGCTTTGAACTCTCTCTGTAGCCCAGGCTGTCGTTGAACTGCTGCTTGGGTCTCCTGAGAGCTGTGACCCTCAATTGGCTTCTTGAGTCAGTTAGATTATGATTGAGCTCTCAAGTCATGTGGCCTGAGAATGGTTCCCACCATACGTCAGGAGGTACAGGACCCTTCCTGTCTCTGATCTGCTTGCCCGTCTCCTCATCTCCCCTTAGTTCTCAGAGCCAAGCTCTTGGCTTCATCTTGGCCTCTGGGAAGCTCCTCCTTAGGGTCCTGCAGTGGAGACTTCCAGCACGTACTCTAGTCACTTTCCTTCTTAACCTAGTGTCTCGGGGCTCAGCCATAGAGTACGTGTGGCCAGCAGCACCACATCAGAAGTAAGCAACAAAACCCCTTTATTTACTGCTGCATGTGGGACTGGGTACAGAAAAAAGTAGCTCCCTGGGCTGAGCCTGACTTGCGGGATGCCTCTCCACCTCCTGCTGCTTCCAGGGGTCTTCCCAAGCCTGACCTCCAGAGCCAGCCAGGGTGGTTCCTCGGAGCAAAAGAGAGCCTGCCTCTTTGGTCTGTAGAGTTGCTTTGGGTTCTGCTTCTCTTGTGGCTTTGTTTTGCTTTGCTGTTTGGTGTGAAGGTCAGAGAATAAGCTGAGGAGTCATTTCTCTACCTGGAGAATCTAGCTCATGTCATCATGCTCGGCACCAAGCACCTTTACCTAATTTGGAGTGTAGTTCCCAATTTTCCCACTTCTTTGTCTATATGTTCACTGTGTGTGTGTGTGTGTGTGTGTGTGTGTGTGTGTGTGTGTGTGTGTGTGGTGTGTAGGTGTAGAAATGCCTTGGGCGCATGTAGAGTCAGATTATAACTTTGGAGAATGAGTTCTCTCTTTCCACTGTGTGGGTCCCAGAGATAGCATGAGCTGGGGTGAAGCTCAGCTGGTAGAGTGCTTGCCTAGCATGCACGGATAGTCAGCACCCCCTCAAATGGGGGGGGGTATACATCTGTAATCCCAGTACTTAAGTAGAGCCAGGAGGATTGGAAGCTCAGGGTCAACCTGCGCTACATGAGGCCTGCGCTGCCACCCTTCCCCAGCACACACAGACGGGCTGGGGAAAGGAACTAGCGCTAGCAAAATACCTAATTGGTTAAAAGGTGCTTGCTAGTCACAGTAGTGCACGCATGTATTTCCAGCATTCGGGGAGGCAGAGGCAGGCGGATCGCTGTAAGTTTGAGGCCAGCCTGGTCTGCAAAGTGAGTCCAGGACAGCCAAGACCACACAGAGAAACCCTGTCTCGGTTAGAAAAAAAAAGTGCTTGCTTTCAAGCCTGGTGACCCAAGTTTAGTTCCTGGGACCTACACAGAGAGAAGAGAGAACCGATTCCCACAAGGTGTCCTCTGACCTCCATGCGTATTCCATGGCATGGACAGCTCCACACACCCCACAAAGTGAGTAAGTATACAAAAGCAATATGATAATTTTTTTTGTGTAAAAAGTAAGAAAAAAAAGCCTCAAGGCAAATGGTTTTCTGTTCACCCCTACAGTTGTGTCTGCTTTTGTTGTCGTCTTCAGCATGGTTGCTGTCTGGTGTCCTGTCCTAACTGGAGGCGTTCACTTGGTTAGCTTTTCTCAGCTTCTTTTGCCCCTCTATCCTTGAAAGTCAGTTCTTCATCTCACATTTACTCATGAAGGATCCTGAATAGACAGCCCTTTCCGGTCAGCATTTGACCTCACTGGTTAAACTCTTTAAATAATCCCAGTGCTTGTGACCTTTTGCACCTGTGTGGCTTGTTTCTTCTGTGTGGTGAAGTTGTCCTGGGTCCTTGAAGGCTGGGTCATTTTCAATTTTGTGTCCTCCCATCATGCTCTGCAGAGTCTGTCTTTTCAAGTTGGTGGAGAATGTTGATATATTAGTCTTAGGCCTCCACAGCTGGCCGGGAGGCGCGAGCTCCCGCCAGCCTCCTGTGAGCTTCGGTATCAGTACTAGTTCCTCTTTTCAGTCTGTGGCCTGCGGACGTTTCCACTGGCCAGGCTGGGCCTTGGAGGCATCCCCTCATCCCCCACAGTCCAGCTTTCAGCTTTGGTCAGCTCAAGGGTAGGCCCAGAAACGCCACAGCACCTGTCTAGTTGCTTTCCTGAGCTCCTGCCCTTGGAGTAACCCTGTACTCCTAGCCCTGGATACCTGCTTGGTCCTCCATGAGAAAGGATGGTGCCCAGATCTGCCACACAAGAGGAAAGCACATAAAACATTGGGGGCCTCTTCAGAACCAGTGGTTTGATTGCATGAAGGTGGAGTGACAAGGAGCAGAATGGGGACAAGGAGAGAAGGGAGTGTTTTGTCCTGATTCTAGGGTCAGAAGGGCCCCTGGCTGCCCAGGCCGAGAACCAAGTGCTTCTCAAGCAACCCCTGGCCACACCAGGCCAGGTACCAGGCTCTCATGCCATTTTGGAGTCTGGGACTCTTCCCTCCTGCGTTGTCTTGTTTGTCTCCTTCTCAGAGGTCTTGGGACAGTCTCACATGCCTTTTACAGGAGCGAATTTAAGGGACCATATATGGAGGCCCTTGTCACACATGGCGGCACGGGCCTGTGATCCCGTCATTTGGAGGCTGAAAGGATTAAGAGAGTGGCTCCAGCCTGAGATAGACAGCGAGTCTGGGCCTCGTTAGGTTACATAGTGAGACCCTGTCTTTAGAAAGAAAGGAAGGAAGGTAGGAAAGTAGGAGCTGGGGAGAGCTGGTGTTGGTGATGCATGCCTTCAATCCTAGCAGTCTGGAGGCTGAGAGGCAGGCAGATACCTAGAATTTGAGGCCAGCCTGGTCTACATAGTGAGATCCTGTCTTCAAAGGGTGGTGGAGATGGGGCTGGAGAGATGGTTCATGGGTTAAGAAGAGTGGCTGCCTTTGCAGAGGACCTGGGTTCCTAGCACCCGCTTGGCCGCTCATAATCATCTTAACTCCAAATCCAGGGGGTCTGATGCCTTCTTCTACACATAAAGGAAATAACTCTTTTTAGCACAGGTCACTAGATAAGCCTGTCCCCCTGGGGTGTGGTTGGACACGTGGGCTGCAAGAAGCAGGCTGACTGGAATATTTGTTTGCCTTTGCAGGAAACCCCCACCAAGGAGCTGGGGCATTGCGGAGAAGAAGCACATGGCCCTGGGCCCAGCAGCCCAGCAGCATCCTCAGGCTCACCCTACCTGGGCAGGGGCATGAATTCTGAAAGTTCCACGGACGAAGAAGGTATTTGTGCTGTGTTAGCCTTGCAAAGTCATTCTATGGTTTTTTGCTTGTTTGCTTGCTTGTCTTTGACATAGTCTCACTATGTAGACCAGGCTGGCTTGAAACTTAAGAGAGATCTCCGTGTCTGTGCTTCCCAGGTGCTAGGATTAAAGCTGTGCGCCGCCATGGCTAGCTAGTGGTAACGTGTTGGAAAGGAGCGTTGCTTGTTTTTAAATGACCCCTGAAGAATCAGGCGTGCCGCGTTTCTGCTCTGCCATCTGTTGGCGGATTGTGTCGGCATGCCCTGGGCTCCCTCTCCTTATCGTGAGGTGGTATGGAAAGAGATAACAGGGTGCTGTTCTTTCTGCAGGTGGAGGCTTTGAATGGGATGATGACTTCTCCCCAGACCCTTTCATGTCAAAAACAACAAGCCTTCTGGGTTCCAAACCTTCTCTTCAAACCTCCAAATACTTTTCTCCTCCCCCACCAGCCAGAGGTTCAGAGCAGAGCTGGCCACACGTGTCCCCCTGCTCCAGGTTCTCCATCTCTCCTGCTAACATTGCCAGCTTCTCTCTCACACACCTCACGGACTCGGACATTGAACAAGGAGGTGAGAGGAGCCCTGTGTGTGCTGGGGGTGGGGCCATGACAGAGGCATGATGGCTTTCAGCCAGGAGTGCTCCTCTACCCTAGAGCCAAAGGAATGATGAGCTGATGCTAGTGTAGTCTTTCCTGAATGGATTATAAATTTGTTTGAAGAGTCCCAGTTTGTGGTGGGGTTCCTCAGATATGCTAAGTATGACGTTCTATCAATGAGGCACGTTTCCTAACTGGTTTCTAGGCAGGTGCTCTACCACTGAGCCACACCCCAGCCCCTCACTGGGGGATTCTAGGCAGGTGCTCTACCACTGAGCCACACCCCAGCCCCTCACTGGGGGATTCTAGGCAGGGGCTCTACCACTGAGCCACACCCCAGCCCCTCACTGGGGGATTCTAGGCAGGTGCTCTACCACTGAGCCACACCCCAGCCCCTCACTGGGGGATTCTAGGCAGGTGCTCTACCACTGAGCAATACCCCAGCCCCTCACTGGGGGATTCTAGGCAGGGGCTCTACCACTGAGCCACACCCCATCCCCTCACTGGGGGATTCTAGGCAGGGGCTCTACCACTGAGCCACACCCCATCCCCTCACTGGGGGATTCTAGGCAGGGGCTCTACCACTGAGCCACACCCCAGCCCCTCACTGGGGGATTTTAGGCAGGAGCTCTACCACAGAGCCACACCCCAGCTCCTCATTGCTTTACCTCTAAGCTTCAACCCCAGGTCTCTTCTTAACATTTTGTTTGTTTTGTTTTTGAGACAAAGTCTCACCTGGTTGCCCCATCTGTCTTTGAACTCACTCTTGTAGTCTAGCTTGGCCTCAGACTTGGAATCCTTCGGCCTCAAATTTTCAAGTAGCTGAATAACAGGCCCGGTGCATCTCTCACAAGCTCAGCAGTGCATATGCAGCCCCACTCTCCACTTTAGGTCACTCCCAGTACTCACGTGTGTCTAGCCAGGCTGCACTGGCCATGGACATCTTGGAGGCCCTGAGAGGGCTCTGCCATGTCTTTTTCTTTCCCCTTTGCTGCCAGACCCGCTTCCTCAGGTTATGCTTCTGTCCCACAGGAGCACCCTGCACAGGCTCCAGGCACACTTGGCCTGGGGTTTGGACTTGAGCCCAGGCTCTCTGACTCTTCCCCAGCAGTGTTGATTTTGCCATTAAGTCTGGGTCTCCGTGTGATACTGCAGGGCAGCTGGGAACTCACAGCAGGGGCCAATTTGGAGGAGCAATACCTGAACATATGGGCCCTTTTCCCTATACCAAGATCAGGAGATAAAGGTTAATAGGTACATTTTTTATTTGAAGTTTACAGATCAAATAATAATGTAGGCTATGAAAGCGCTTTTATTTGTTTACTTAGTTTTCACCTGTGCCGATGAGATAATACCTGTACCTAAGGATCTCTACTGGGCAGGTGTGCCCGGCAGGCTGGTGTACTTCAGTGCCCCTGAGTGTGGCCATGGAGCCACTGTGGGAGCCAAGCAGCTGTGTGTGCAGAGCCCTTCAGGCTGTGGGCAGCAGGGACAGAGGGCGGCACAGGAGGGTGTGAAGCAGCCAGGCACCAGCTGCAGCTCCTATGTTCTGGTCTGTTCTCCATCATACTCTTCTTAGTATCTGAGTAGTCAGTTCTTAAAACTGATCCGCTTTGTCATGTTGCTTCTGTCTGGGAAATAGGCAGCAGTGAAGACGGAGAAAAGGATTAAGTGGCTGTGGACACACTCTCCCAGCCCAAGCAGCGTTCCTGCATGTTCGCCTGAGCAACGGCACCGACTCCATGGTGACTGGCACCAGACACTGAAAGGCTCAGGAGTGATGTGGAGCCGGGCCACCACGCCAGGAAGCCAGCTCCCTCTGCAACACTGGCCTGCTCTGCTCATGCACTAGAAGTGCTCTTGTGCTGGGCATCCTGTTGAGGTGGCCACACTGCTCTGGCACATGAAGTGTTGGAGGACCTGAGCACCTCAGGTCATGGGTCTGTTTTCTGTGTGGGTGTCTTCCCCACCACATCCGTGCCTCCAGTCTAGGCATGGGTGCCACAGAGGGGTGCACCAAGGGAATGGTCACAAGTGAGCCATATTGTTTTTAAGGAAATCACTAATTGCTCTCTGACTGCACTGTAGGTGAGTGTTCTGAGCTCCCAATATTGTACAGCATCGTAAATTATCCAAGGAAAACATGGCAGGTCAAGCTGGTGCTGTCCACTGGTTTGATTTTTTTCCCCCCGTCTTCTTGTGTGTTTGCTCTGCATGGTACTGTAAAGCTTTGGTATTTTGAGTGTTCTTCTGTCTTCAGACTATGGGAACTGTACACAGGTACCCTTTCCCAGGCCATGCTGATTCTTGGTGTTAGTATTTTATGTTCTTAGGTATAATTTTGATGAGTCCAAAACTGCTGCTCTGTTTGATTGATCGCATCGAGCATGTTTCTGTATAAGGCGGCTCTCTGAGCAGCCTTCCCTGCCTCTCGTGCTTTTAAATCATTTTGGTAGAAATCCAGTGAGAGATGCACCCAGAACTCAGTGCTGCTTCTCAGTGCCCAGCTGGTGTGGCAGGTGAGACCATGCGCCACTTCCTCTGCACAGAAGCCAGCCTGCAGGAGCTCCTGTGTCTTTCAGGCAGGTGGGACCTCTGAGACCCTGAGTCCCCACAGAGAAGCATGAGTGAAAAAAGCAGTTTGTCCACTTTGGGTCCCCCAGCAACCCTCACGGCCTGCTGGCTGGCCTGGGGCCCTGCACCTGCCTCCCTTCTCTCCTCTTGTTCTGAAAGGGATCTGGAGTGTTCGGCATAGCCTCAGTGCATCACCGAAGGAATGTGGTGTCCTCGACACAAAGCTGGCCTTGCTCTGCTGCCCAGGAGTCCTGCTTTGACAAAGAAGTGTTTGGTGGCCAGTGCAGCATGGCAGTGCCATGTTGAGCAGGGAACCACACCTGCTGGGTGGGCCTTCTTACATGGGCTCCTTACCCCAAATACCTCCTGGTGCTGACCCCACAATCCAGACTCCAGTGTGACGTTGGGGTGAGTTTCCAGGCTCTGGCCAGGACATCGTGATGTCAATCAGAGGGACTTGGACTTGCCTACAGAGTGCAAGAGTGGGTGTCAGCTTGAGTTTACGTAGCAAATTATGACCTTTATTATCAACTTGGATTCAATCCATGAATTTTTATACTAAGCAATAACTTTACGATCAACAGAAGAAATTTGAGAACGGAGTCTCCTTTCCTGTACGTGGTGCAGACCTAGCATGCCTGGGCTCCGGAGAAGCACTGGACCTTGGCTTGTGACATGCATATTACAAACAGGGCATTTGAAGGTAATTTTGCCAAAACTGTCATAACTGAATTTTTGCTGTGTGAACTTTCTGATTTTTCTTTAAAGCCTCTATCTGCCCGTCTTAGTTGAGAAAAAGAGGAGAAGCAATTATATTAAGATATTTTCAAATTGTAGGTTTGAGTTCCGATTCACTGATGACAGTGATGTGGGTCCGTGGACTCTATCTAGCCTTCTTATCCAGCCTGGGGTAGATTGAGTGACATCTGAGGGCTGGCCGGCTTCCACCATGTTGAGGGGATTTTAACAATGCAGTTCCCATTTATATGTACATCTATACCGCTCTCGGGGTCAGTTGCCAAAACAAAAGCATTTTATCTATTGAGTTGGTGGGGTGGGGTGGTTCTCTCTGTGGTGTCTCATGGAAGGGACAGAAGGCTTACTGTAACACTCGTCAACACGTCCCCAGATCTCAAGCAATATACAGAAATCTCAGTCTTGAAATGTGAACATGCCCTTTGCCATGTGATGTGGGTTTGGTTTTGTCTTTGGCTTTTTTAAGACAGGGTTTCTCTGAGTAGTCCTGGCAGTCCTGGAACTTGATGTATATAGTTCAGGCTGGCCTTAAACTCAGTGACCTGCCTGCCTCTGTCTCCTGTGTGCTGCCACCACACCTGCCTGGGTTTTTTGTTTTGTTTTGTTTTGTTTTTGTTTTTGTTTTTTATGATGATTTGGTTGCCCTTGGTGGGCTTTCCAAACTTGTTCATTTAAATAAGCACTGAAATCAGTCTGTGGTGTCTGTAGCTGGGATGGGGTGGCTCAGTGATTTTTTTTTTCCCCCCACCCTCCTCTGAGTGCCCGTTCTCTCCAGACTGAAGACTTGGCTTTTAACTCCCTTAATAAAAGTAACGACCTCCTCCATGTCCTCCTTTCATAGCTTCCACTTACTATAAGATGACCCAAGTAGTTCTTCCCACTCCCAGCGAGGCTCAGACCATCTGGGCTAGAAGCCGTTCACCAGAAGGCTGGACTTGCAAACAGCCTCCCTTCTGTTTGCAAATGTACAGGCCTGACTGTTTTCAGAGAGATTGGTTTATCTAAGGAAGTCTGTCTCCCTGCTGTAAAATGCCTTTTAAATACCCCCTCCCTTTTCATGTTTCCCATGGGATATTTGTAGGATTAGTGACCCGTTGCATGTCTGTCCCCAGGGCTGGGGAAGAAGACAGGCAGCTCCTCAACCTCCCGCCCCTCAGCCATCACCTGAAAACTCAGGTGCAGCCACGTGTCACACTCCGTGTGCCTCGCTTCAGAGCACCCACCTTAAGAGAAGTCACCTTCCAGTAAGAATGGGCAGGCAAGGCTACTTCACACAGACATCTCAATATTCCTTAAGTAGCGAGCAGGGTGGCACGAGGCTTGGCTGTTGAGAAACGCCATTGAATTTATAAGTAAGGTCGTAAGGTGCGCTGGCAGTATTGCATCACCCACAGCCATCCCAGTGGTTGAATACATGGTGTTTGGTGACTGAAGCCTGCACAGGCAAAGCTGGATCTTGATGACCAGACTTGTGCATGTACCCACTGTTTCATCCTGCCCACAGCCAGGGACCCGGGTGGGGCAGTCACACCCACCAGGCCTGCCACCTACTGGGTTGTACTTAACACAATCAGAAAGGGTTCACGGCAATATAACAGTTAATGAACTTGGAGTTTAAATTGTGTACATTTTTAAATTGTAAGATTTTTACTGTATATTGAAGCTTAGTGTGATTCAATAAATTGCTTGTAATTTAAAAATATTTAATATTCAAAATAAATACAGTTATATATTTATAAACTCGGTTGCTAAGTTTATTCCTCTTTTCCATGTGTGGGGTTGGCTTGGTGCTATGGGTCTCAGAGCTCCGCACAGGCCTCAGGACGTGAGGATGGTTCTCAGCAGACTAGAGTCTGGTGTGTGTGTGCCTGTGTTTTCTGTGATCTAAGCCTTCCTGCTTAATGAGTTCAGTAGTGATTTGGCATATAAGGCCTTGGCCCAGCCCTCAAGTGCTACTCCAGAGGCTCACGCTAGCCCTTCAGGCTGGGGAAACGACTGATTTGCTGAGAAAAGCCCATGTTCATTTCTAAAACCCATCATGTTTAAAGATGAAAAGGCCAGGTAGGAAAGAGCCTGCATGCTTGTCATCCAGTTCTGGGGAGGCAGAGGCAGCAAGCAGGCCCTGAGGCTCACTGGCCAGCCTAGTATACTACAGTTCCGGGCCAGTGAGAGAAACTGTCCTAAAAACAAAACAAACCAAAAATGGTGGAACACTGGTTGTTGTTGAGCTCTGAACGTCACACTCTGTGCGTGTGCTCATGCACCGGCATCACACACCCCGACACAACAGCCTTTCCCTGGTCTTGCATGGTGTGTGCCTTTAACCCCAGCACGTGAGATGGGAAGGCAGCCTGGCCTGTGGTATGAATGAGCTCCTATCTCAAAAACAGTAGCTGTTCTGGGCAGTATTGAGGTGTCTCCATGGCCTCCCACCCCTCTCTCCTCTTCCATCAAAGTCTTCAGTGGCACAAGGCACGTGGCAGCTTTCCTACCAGAGCCGCAGGCCGGCTGTGTAGCAGTGAGACCAAGCCTGCCAAACATGAGAGCCCACCCAGAGGTTCCTGGGTGCATTTGACAGAAGCTATTAGCCCATGGAGGAAAAAACTACTATTAGCTGAGCCACACCAAGAGGCTGAGGCAGGAGGGTTGCCGTAAGTCTGAGGACAGCCTTGCCTATGAAGTCTCTGTCTCTAAAAGAACAAAATAGCCAGGGGTGTAGTTCAGCATGCATGAAGCACTGGGTTTGGTCCCCTTCGCCACACTGCCACCACGCACACTGTAACCACAGCACTCACTGGATTAAAGAAGAGATGCTTTAGCCGGCTGTGGTGGCACACGCCTCGAATCCCAGCACTTGGAGGCAGGCAGGCGGATCTCTGAGTTCTAGGCCAGCTTGGCCTATAAACAAAATGCAGCACAGCCAAGGCTACACAGAGAAACCTCGTCTTGAAAAACCAAAGGAAAAAGAAAAAAGAAAAGAATATATATATTTCAGCACATTTTTGTCAACAGTTGAGTCCAAAACATAGATGCTGAGCTGAGAGTGTCACCCCCGGTTGTAATTCTGTCACTTGGGCTGCAGGGGCTGGAGGGTGGGGCGCTCAAGGGTCGCCTATGCTAAACTCAGCAAGATAGTTCAGCCGGTAAAGTCACTTGCCGCCAAGCTTAATGATCTGAGTTTAATACGGGACTCACGTGGTGGAAGTAGAGAATAGTTATCCTCTGACCTATGAGCGTACACGCGTGCCTGCACACACACACACCAAAAATAAGTAAACAAAAAAGGAGCTAAATAAATAAGTGGCTATCACAGAAAACAGGTTTTCTGTGAGCACCATGACGACAGTCATGTGGTGGTCAGAGGCCAACGTGGGGCAGTTGATCTTCCGCCGTGCGGGTCCCAGACTCAAGTTGTCAGACTTGGTGTCCGGTGCCTCTACCACAGCCATCCTCACTGCCTCATAACCTTTTCTTTTTTTTTTTCTTTCTTTCTTTCTTTCTTTCTTTCTTTCTTTCTTTCTTTCTTTCTTTCTTTTTTTTTTTCGTTTTCGAGACAGGGTTTCTCTGTGTAGCCCTGGCTGTCCTGGACTCACTTTGTAGACCAGGCTGGCCTCGAACTCATAGCGATCCGCCTGCCTCTGCCCCCCGAGTGCTGAGATTAAAGGTGTGCGCCATCATGCCAGGCTCTCATAACCTTTTCTATCCTAATTCCCTTTTTAATCTGGGGAAACCGAGGTAGGAGGTATCAATTACAGCAGGCAGGCAGCCACGTGGTTGGTTTTTTGTTTGTTTTGCCAATTTCCTCGCTCTTGGAGACTGACCTCTGCCACTAGGAGCTCTGGTGACCTGGGTGGCATACCTGATGTGCCCACCTCACTTCAGTAAGGGGAAACAAAGAAGGGAGGAGCCATGTCCTCGAGCCCTTAGGACCTGCAGAGTCCGCTGGAAAAACTGGGGTGCTCTGGGGGGCTAGGAGGAGAGGTCTTGCCAGCATTGTTCAGGGATTTTGTGGCTGCGGTTCCTGTAAGATTATGCAGGGTGGCTTATCCTAGACTCTGTTCAGAGCCTTAACCCCAAGGCCAAGTGTCCTGGCCAGGTGCCATTCGGAGTTTCTCTACCCGCCTCCCCCCACCCCCTCCCTCCAGAAGTCCCCAGAGAGGCCACAGCCTCTCAGACCCAGTGGGAGAGGAGAAGGGGAGGCGTGTCTGCACCGGTCCTCAGAGCGGGGGGCGTGGCTGCAGGTGCCGCCCTAGCCCCGCCCGGCGAGCTTATTTACATGCTTCCCGCAGCCCCGCCTGTGGTGGCTAAAGCGACGTGTCCTTGTCCCCCCGTGGGCAGCCTGTGCGCGTGCGGCTTCGGATCCCCAGGTAAACCAAGGGGGTTTGGAAAAAAACTGGATGGGACTGCTGGGAGGGGACCCAGAGTCAGGACCAGAAAGAAGGCTGGCCTCTATGGGAGAAAATAGTGGTGGCTCCCACTCAGACTGGCTGGTGCCATCCACGTGGTGGAACTGGGGGCTGCTGCAGGGCCCTGGCAACTGTCAGCATGACCTGTGAGCTGTCCTGTGCGCACTCACTGCGGATCTGCTTCTGATAATGTCTGGACCCGTGTCATGTCCAGGAGAGCTGTAAGGGTGATGTCTAAGGGAACAAATGATCGTGGGGGAGGGGGGACGACCCATAAGCCAGGCTTAGGACCCGTTCTTGGGTGGTTTAAACAAATTAGGCTCAGGTGGTGCTTGCAACGGCAAGGGGCATGGGATCGGGAAAAAGAGTTCCCAGATCAGTGGGGACGGGTGTGTGTATGTGAGGAGAGGGGAGTGTCACGGACAGTAGGTGAGAGAAAAGTAGGTCGGTGTGAGTTCCTCCAGGGCTTTGGGAGCACAGGTGAGTCAGCTCAGGGCTCAGCGTGAATGTGAAGTACGCAGGTGTCCACTGTCTACCAGTGGGCAGCGTTGCGCTGGAAAGAAGCAACGGGGCAGCCATGCTGCACGCCCAGCGGCGGGCCGCGCAGAATGACTGCAGTGGGGCTGTGTTCTGAATTTCAGTGTGACGGGACTGTCCCAGCCTCTACCTCCTGGGAAAAACAAGCCTGGAGCTATGAAGACCAAGAACCGGCCCCCTCGACGCCGGACATCTATGCAGGACCCAGAAGCCACCTCAGGAGAGCAGACCCCTGACAGACCCCAGCCAGCCTCAGGGGGCGCAGAGCTGACCAAGGGTCTCCGGAGTAGGACAGCCCGTGCAAGTGGGGCTCGGGCAGAGGCCAGCCGCCGGCGACAGGGGTCCGGTGGGCGCAGGGAGAACAGCGTTCAGCGGCGACTGGAGAGCAACGAGCGGGAAAGACAGCGCATGCACAAACTCAACAATGCCTTCCAGGCGCTGCGGGAGGTCATCCCTCATGTGCGGGCGGACAAGAAGCTCTCCAAGATCGAGACCCTCACACTGGCCAAGAACTATATCAAGTCGCTGACTGCCACTATCCTCACTATGTCCAGCAGCCGCCTCCCAGGGTTGGAGGGGCCAGGCCCTGCACCAGGCCCTAAACTCTACCAGCATTACCATCACCAGCAGCAGCAACAGCAGCAGCAGGTGGTTGGGGTCACGCTTGGGGTCACCGAAGACCAGCCCCAAGGCCACCTACAACGATACTCTACCCAGATTCACAGCTTCAGAGAGGGGAGCTAGCACCTGCCCTGGGCTCCAGGGTGGGGTTGGCAGTGCTGCTTACCTCAGCTCTGGTCCCTCCAATGCCACAGGCCCCAGACTGGCGATGGCGTTCGTTATGGAGGTTGTTTCAGGGATTTTGTTGTTGATGGAGGGCTCTCTTGCGGCCCACGCTGGCCTCGGACTTCCGATCCTCCTGTCTCTACTTTCTCTAGGGCTGGGATAACCAGCACACATCACCACATGGTGCCATGCTGGGGACTGAATGGAAGGCTCTGCATGCTAAGCAAGCACTCTACCAACTGAGCTACAACCCCCAGGCCAAGGTTGACTCTGGTGACTCCATTTTCCTTAAGGTCAGACACCAACATGTGGCAGTTTTTCCTAGCCACCCAGGGGGACATGTTGAGGCCCACATCATCTGGGGAAAACCTGCCCCAACAAAATGGAAAAGTTTTTGTCTTCCTCACAATTAATTCTTTTTATGTGTGACGGCCAAGGGGTGATTCTGGGGAAAACTTTACTTACGTATGTCTTTGCTACCGCTGAGCCCGAGGCGCACCCCATATTGTGGGGGCTACATGAGAGCTGGGCCCCTAATGTCACTCGAGGCCCATCAGGGAATATGGCAAAAGCCAAGATGGCAGCTTGTTTTATAGGTGTCATCTTAGCAGCCCAGATGCCCTGGGCCCAACTCAACAGCTGGAGTTAGAAAGGCCTAGCCAGGCCCAAACTCATGGGACAGATTTTCCCAAATGGAGACTTCTGGAGAAGCTGCAGTGTGGCTGTGGCTGTGGCTGTGGCTGTGGCTGTGGCTGTGGCTGTGGCTGTGACTGACCACAGTGGGGCCTGGGATCTGAGGTCCTATGTGAGACCATGCAAGGTCATTGTGGAGAGGACCTTTGAGCATTTCTGTACAAGCATAGACTTCTCCTGGGTCTCTTACAAACTTCCCACACCCGCACCCCACCCCTTCCATTTCAGGGGTGTTCCCACCATGCTTCCTGTCTCATTCTTCTTGTCTTGGCCCCTGATGTGTGGTTGCCATGTGCTTTTTTCACAGGCTGATGGGACTTGGCTCTTCTTACCTTTGGTGTTTTCTCTGAGGTGGAAGCCGGAGTGACAGGCATGTCCCACCCCCAACCTGATCATTAATAATAACGAGGACTGAGTGGTTGGCAACCTAGCTGCCTCAAGCCCAGCTTCCGTCTTTGGGGCGTTCCTGCCCCACTGGCTCTGCCAGGCTTCAGTACTTTGCTGTCGATGGCTTTTGGCTTCCCTCTTCCTCCCTTGTCTCTCTGCCCAGAACTGTCCTGGAGTTCCTTGGGGCCCATGCCTCCCTCCCCCTTCCCCCCTTACAGAGTAATAGAAGTCTCACTATGTAGCTCAGGCTGGCCCTAAACTATGCAGCCCAGGGTGGTTTTGAACCCCCGCCCCACCAAGTGCTGTGAACATAGGTTCAGGGGGAGAGCCCTGATACCCTCAAGAAATAGATGACAGCTACCTTGAGCCTGGGGATATTGGACTCCCCATTCCAGTGAGACTTGATTCCAATAGCTTTCCAGGCCTGGAGAGCTGGTCTGGTCCCTTCACAGATCAGGAAGGTCAGATCGAGCCTGAAGGCCTTTGTGTCTGTGATTCAGGGATGGCTACAGGGAAAGGTCACTAGTTAGGGAATTTGCCAGCGTGAGCAGAGGCCAGTTGGAAAAGCCACAGCTCAGATAGCTACCTTGCTATGGAGGACCTCCCCGGTAGAACACAAAAGGCCTCTGCGGGCAGACAGTATTACAGACCCAATGGCTGATTTCCACATGAGCCGAGGCCAGAGCTGGGCTCGTTCTACCCAACCTTGCCTGGAAGCGCAGGGAGAAATGGAAGATGTCCAGCCAGACTTCTGCCCTGGCTACAGTCTCTCTGGCTGCAGCCCAGGGCTGCCCAAGGTAACTGCCTGGCAGGACCACAGCCTCGTGGCTCTTTGTGCCCCCACAAGCTGGCACATGGCACCACCACCCCCTGCTTCCCAGAGGATGACATGGGCCTACCTGTCCAGTCCTTCACTGGTGACAGACAGGACCTACATATCCTTTGGCCACATCACAAAGGATCTTCAGGGACAGTCCCATTAGGGAGGTAGGGGACAAATCTGTAACGCCAGCAGGGCCTGTCTCCCTGTCCCAAGCTCAGGCTGGGTTTTGTTTTGTTTTTGTTTTTGTTTCTTTTTTGAGGCAGGTCTCATGTAGCCTAGGTTGATCTTCAACTTGCTATGGTGTGAAGGATGATGGGAATTTTGCCTGTCTTCTTGTGCTGGGTTTGACTAGAGCCGTGTACTCCCACACCTAGTTTAGGCAATGCTGGGGACTGAACCTGGGGCTTGGAGCATCTTCGGCAAGCGCTCTACCAACTGCTCTACAGCCCTATCCTGGTCTCCTCTATCCTGCTGGGTAATGGAGCTGAGTCGAGCCCCTGGGCAAGAAGGATGGAGCTGCCTCATTCCCAACCTGGTCACCTGGACTGTGGAGCCACCAGGTCTAATCTTCGTCCCATCCTGCAGACAGAGAAACCCAAAATGTGACCTGTCTAGAAAAAGCCACACCAAACAGCATGGCCTGTGCCTTGCCTGTCAACTTCAGTGAGAAATATTCCTTAGGTGACCCGGACTGGCTATTTTTTCCCTAATAGTTTCCTCAAAACGCTAAGGAAATTGCCAGCTTTATCTTAAAATGGTAAGACTTCATTCATAGCCACCATGCTTTGGTCCTAGGCAGAGATGCCTGGAGACGTGTGCCCTTTTTTTTTTTTTTTTTTTTTTTTCCTTTTGGTTTTTTGAGACAGGGTTTCTCTGTGTATCCTTGGCCGTCCTGGACTCGCTTTGTAGACCAGGCTGGCCTCGAACTCACAGTGATCCGCCTGCCTCTGCCTCCCAAGTGCTGGGACTAAAGGCGTGCGCCACCACCACCTGGCTGAGAACTGTGCCTTTTAATTCAAATGCCTAATAAAAAATACATCAGTCACACTCTTGGTATAAAGTTTTATTAAATAGAACATTCAAGGAGCCTAGACAGTCCGGTGCTGCTGAGGGGGGGAACAGTTGGTGCTCGGCAGCTAGAAGATACGTCACCCTGGTGACGCAGTGTTGACACCCTCATGGTGCTCTACTGAAAACCATCAGTAGAACACATGGGTCACAGTTGCTGGGGCACAAACCCAGATGCCCACTTGGAATCCTGACACTGACGTGAAGGCGACCCCTGGACACGTCTCCACACATGGGTGTGTCTGGTCCTACCTCTGGAAATGCTGAGGACACGGGGCTTCTCAGACGTCTTTGGGATGGGGCCTCAGAATAGTTTCCTCTTGGCTTCTGGGGATACCTCTCATGCAGGCCACTGCATCACTCACACAAGGATGATTCCAGGGCAAATACCAGTTAGGGGTGAGTCTATCCTGTCTCGAAATGAGCGGATGGGCTCGGCTCTGGCAGTCCTGGGCAGTGTCTGAAACACGGGCATCACCCACTGGGCACACTTTTGCCAGGGGCCAGGAGTTGTCTTCTGCTTAGACCTGGGGCACAGGACAGCCTGGGGCTTTGCCCATAACCTCTCCACAGGGCACAGATTTCTTCATTCAAATCCAGGGTGCAAGCTGCCTCTGTATCTGCAAGAGGGGCTCAACTGGGGTCTGTGGTGGCAATTCTCTACATGGAAACTACTTTCCAGTACACCCTAGGAGGGGACCCCCAAGCTGCCAAGACAAGACCCTTACCCATCTCATTTTTTTTTCCCCTAAGACGGGTTTCTCTTTGTGTAGCGCTGGCTGTCTTGGAACTTGCTTGGTAGGGCAGCCTCGAACTCACAGAGATCCACTTGCCACCCCCCTCTCTCGGCAGGGTCTTATGTAGCCCAGGCTGGCCTCAAACATACTATGGAGCCCGCGGATGGCCTTGAACTCCTGATCTTGCCTTCACTTTCTGAGTATTGGCATTACAGACATGCACTGTCATGCCTGGTTTATTTATCTATGTATTTATTTATTTTTTTGTGACAGTCTTGCTATGTAGTCCTGGGTGGTCTTAAACTCAAAATCCTCCTGCCTCTGTCTCCTGAGTGCTGGGCCTACAGGCATCAGCCACCAAGCCTTGGCTCCTTTGCTTAACTTGTGGAGCAAAACCCCATTTGGGAAACCCGCTGGGGAATGACCACAGACTGAGGCCTGTAGACCTCAGCCCCACAGCTATTTCTCCTGGAGGTGATTTGTGATCTCCAGGGGAGGAAGGGTCTGCCTCTCTGGTCCCAGAATTCCTGAGTTCCTGGCCTGGAAAGGTGGGAGGTATAACAGGAAGGGACCAGGGCTGAGGGCTCCAGACAGTCATCATCTCTTCTGCTCCTCCCCTCAGCATCCCTCAGACTTGGAACGAGTGTGGGAGTGCCCTGACAGTTTCACATCTCCGAGCATTTTGCCAGTGTTTCAGAAATGGCTGACTTTGGCCTGACTCCCTGTGTACGTGGGGGCCTGGGTGATGCTCTGCCATACTGCACAAAAAAGGCTTCACTTCTGGTCCTTCGGGCTCAAACCATCCTTGCCTGCGGGTGAGGAGGGGCCTCAGCAGCAAACGGGACCTGGGCCATGGGCCTCCTGTTCCCTGGACCCATTCCTAGGTCCCATGGTGGCATTGGCCCGGACAGAGATGTGGTCCCAGCCTCCCTACAATCAGAAAACAAAGTCACTTAGTACCCGAGTATTCTCCCACCACCCTCCATGCTCAGTCTGGTGCACAGTAAAACAGACCCAGAATGCCACTGTACTCACTCCAATGCCATAGTCCCAGCCCTGGCCCTTGGGCTCCCGTGGCTGGACGCCTACGCGACGACACACCGTCCCCCGGCTCAGGCCATGGCTCCCCTGGACTTTGTTGGCAATAACCCAGACCTGCAAGAGAGCTTTGTTGGAGCTCCTGGCCCAGCTGCAGAGGGGCAGCAGAGGGGACCCCTCTTCCCCACTACCAGGCAACCTGTTCTCCCCCTCACCTGGTCCAGCGGCCCCACAGACACTTTGCGCACATTGTTGGACACGTGTTCCCAGCTGGAGCCCTGTGGGTAACTGGGGGTGATTCCTGCTCGGTACCACAGGTTCCCTGGGCAGAGAGGCAACCAAGGTCATCGGCAAGGTCCTTTTGGCTCATCTTGGCATGCTGTGGGGTCAATCCCCAGGTCCCCCCTCCAACCCTTCACACCCAAGGGCTCTTGACGATCCACAGGCAGGAGCCTGGGCCACAGCCAGCCCTCTCTTTCTCTCTGTTGTAGGCTTCATAATCATCTCATTGTGTTTCTTGGGGCTGACAGCCTTAGCCTTTCTGCTGAGGACAAAGAATGTCTTAAGCAAATAAAAAAGAGAACCGGATCTGGATGTAAAACCCTGGACTCTGAGACTGTTTTCTTGTTCGGTCTTAATGTTGCGCAGGCTGGCTTTGAACCCTTGATCCTGCTGCTTCCATCACCCAGGACTGAGATCACGGGTGTACACACCACACAGCCAGGGCATGAACTTGGGGCTATATGTGTGCGAGGCAGGGGCTCTACTAACTGAACTGGGGTCTCACTGTGTAGGCTCAGGACAGCCTCAAACTTGATCCTTTTGACTCAGCTTTTCCAGTACGGAATTAGAAGACACAGCCCACCATACCTGCCTTCAGGTTTGGAGACAGGGTCTCATGGGTTCCAGGCTGGCCTTGAACTCACTGTGCAACAAGGATGGCCTGAACTTCTGATCCTCCTGCCTCTGCCTCCCAAGTGTTAGGACTGCAGGCATGTGCTGCCACGGCTCCAAGTCCTGATTCTGCCTTTCCTACCCATCTCACCAATACCGTGAGGAAAATCTTAAGAGGAACAGGCCCTGTCTGAGGTGATGCAGGGGTCAGAGATGGCCAGTAGCCAGCCCTGTGCTGCCTATGGGGCTGGTGTGTCCCACACCCAGGTGGAAATCCTATGCGATTATTCTAGGACATCGTGATATGTTGTGACCCTTTACTACAGTTCCTCATGTTGTGGTGACCCCCCCACCTTAGACTTATTTTTGTTGTTACTTCATAACTGTAATTTATACTGTTATGAATCATAATGTAAGTAACTGTTTTCCAATGGTCTTTGGCAATCCTGGAGGGGCTGCGACCCACTGCTCTGGGCGCACCGGGGCTGGTGTCACAAACTGAGTACACTGGAAAGAGACCAAGGCTGGCTCTGGGCTGACGTCTCTGGTTTCATGTAGGGGTCCTAGGGGCCTTGCTGGTCTGTCTTGGTGCAGCGTCCTGTCTCCATGGTGACCATGATGCAGGAGGGTGACCTTAACAGCTAAATGTTCCTTGTCCCCAGGGAAACAACACAGATAGGTCTAGACATTTCCAAAGGATGTTTTGAGAGGGCGTGGCATCTCCCGGTTGACTTGTGGCCTGGTTGTGATCCAACTGAGGTATCCATGGGACCCTATCCTCCCTGCTGGCTGAGCGGACAACACTCAGGTAACTTGCCGTTCTCGTCCAAGGCATATACTGAAGTCTGACCCACGGACACTTGCGTCAGCTTCTGCTTGGGGGGGGATGGGATGTGGTACCAGCAGTCACCTGTGACGGGAGAACGAAGTCAGGAGGCCGTTGGGAGACTCCCCACACCCATGAGCCCAGGCCTAGGTCTGTCTAGTGCTCCAAAACCACACAGTAGGCCGAGTCCTTGCAGCCAGCCTTCAACCCCAGCTGAACAACTGTGTGGCTGGGGCTCAGTGTGTGAGCTAAGAGTCACGTAAGACCCCCCTCAAGCTCTGCCATCTACCCAGGGGCCCAGGTCTGCCCGGGGGTCCTTCGGGATCCATCCGGGGTTCTGATTTTAAGCCCACCTCAACCATGCGACATGAACGAAGGCACCCAGCCTGGCACATACATGGTTGGGAGGCAGACTCAAACGCTGACCCCCCTGCCCCGGCCCCCTGTAAAACCCAGCGGAGAACAGGCCAGCGTGCCTCGCTTCCTGAGGTAACTGGAGTGGCCCCTATAGATCAGGAGCCCTCACCAGGGTGCTGTCCCAGGCTGTCTCTGTGTGGATGAGATGTGGCCTCTGAGGGAGAAGCCCAGCCCCTGACGCCAAACCTGCTCCAAACTGAGTTAAGAGACCTGCCCGCTGTCTTAACAGGAAGCTTCCTTCCCATACTCCACCATAGTGGAGGGCTCTGGTGGGGGTGGGGGTGGGGGTGGGGCGGGAGGTGCCACTCACCAGCCGGCTGGGAGGGAGACACAGAGCCCCGGTAGAATGCAGAGCCATCCCTGGCCACAGCCCACACCTGGTAACAGGCGCCGATGGAGACAGAGGTGAAGGGCTGGTCGGTGCCCACATGCAGCCAGGAGGAGCCCTGGAGATGGACAGGCGAAGGAGACTGCTGAGGGGCCAATGGGAGCACTTGGCCTGCTCTCCCCTGATGCTTACACTCAAACCTGCCTGGGAGGCAAAGGGCGTCCAGGGCCCTGCTGGGTCTGATGTAGCCCTAACTTTAGTCTGACCTTGGCCTACTGCTGAGCCCCTGGACTCCGGCCTCTCAGAGGAAAGATAAGAACATGGGCACTTCATCAAGGGTGCTAAGGAGCGATCATGCCACCTGCTCCCACCCCCACCGCCCCATTACTCCCAGGCCTGGAGAGACTCTCCATGCCAACCTCATCCTTGGCACTACCCGCCTCACTTGGATTACACGTGATGTCCTCCCACCCCATTCCAAGCAGGTCTGGGGAAACCTGAGGCCAGGCACTTTTCACGGAAGAACCCTCATATCTAGAAAACTGCAAAAACAGGGACAGCCCCCGAAAGGCCAGAAGGCAGGTGCTCACTGCGGGGTTGAGTTCAGATACACCCAGGCGGCACAGGACATCGCCCTTGTCGCTGACAGCCCACAGTGCAACATTGTGTCCTCGGCCAGCATCGTCTGCACTCTCTGGGATGATGGACACATCGCTGAGGGCAATGGGGGTCACCTCCAGCCAGGGCCCGCTGGTCACCAGCTTGCATTTTCTGTTTGGGGGAAATGTGAGCCCGAGTCCAGGGATCTGGTGTGACAGCAAGCCCCAGGCAGGACATGACCCTCCCTGCTCATCACTACCTACTGTTGACAGAGCCCAGCCTAGCATGCAGAAGCTGAGCTGGATGGCTCTGACAGGGCTGGGGGGGGGGGAGGGGCAGGCCTCCCGTCTGTCCCAGGCCCTGTGCCCCCCTCCCCCCAGCTCACCCTCCAACCCAGGAGCAGAGCCCAGTCAGTGACATTTCTCTTATTTGTTCTGCAGAACAAACTTCAGAAAGCAGAGCGCAGGGAGCCCGCAGGCACTTCCTGGGTTGACATTTACTTTTACCCTGGTTTCTCATTTCCCTCCCTGCTTCTTTCCTGGGGACTTAACTCAGAGGCCAGCCGTTCTGGCTCGAGAGAAACCAGTGTCCCCTTCCTTCCCTGGACGTAGAGAAGGAATTGGGGTGACCCCACCACCCTGAAGCTCTGTCTCTCACCTGGCCCAGCACCTTCTCCTGACAAAATCCTTCATGGTTTTGTACCCATGGTAAGAGCTGCAAAGAGGAAGCAGTGGGTCAATTAAGATCATTTCATGGAACTTTCTAGAAAGTGACACTGCACATGTTCTTTTCCCAACTCTAAGTCACGTGAGCAGAGGAGTAGCTGTGGCCGGGTACAGTTCTCCTGGCTGCCCCAGTGTGGTCAGGGCTGAAATGTAACCCTGAGGCCTGGGCATGGCAGCTGCCACTCAGAGTGTCTGGCTCAGCAGCCCTGGGCCTGGCCCCTCTCCAGTCAGTACTGGCATGTGCTTGGGGGTTGGGAAACTTCATTCTAGTTGACAGCTGTCTGAGGGGCCTCACTGTCACCTGAGGGCATAGCCTGGTCTCTCACCCTGAGTCTGCTCAGAAGCCATCCAGCGAGGGGCCTGACCCAGCCTCACAGGCTCTCAATACATTATGACAGCTGCCAGTCCCGACTTTGTGGCATATGTGTGTGTACACGGAGGACAGAGGACAACCTTGGCTGCCATTCCTAGCAAGCCCCATGGATCCTCCCGTCTCCCTGGAGCTGGGAATACAGATGTAAGTGGGTTGTAGGGATCAGACCCAGGCCCCATGTTTGCAAGGCAAGCCCTTTGAAAGCTAAGCCCCCTTTTAAGCCTAACAACCCATCTATTTTACCTTTTATTCACTTGCCTCAGCATGCCTGACTTCCCAGGATGCCTCACTCCAACTATCTCCTATTGGCCCTTCAACAGTTAACACTTTCCCTCATGACACCCCTCCCATCGCCTGTCTTTCTGGGCTTGGCCTATAGCCCGCCCCCACCCCATCCCAGACACTCCAGTGGGTTGCAAGGTTCCTCTTGCCCTCCATGAGTCTCTTAGGCCAAGGTCACATTGTTGGGCCTTGTTGGCATCTTCAGACCTGGCACAGCAGGGGCAAAACTTTCTACCTCAACCATGGTATAGGCAGAGCTCCCGAGAGTCCCTCCCACCCCAACCCTGAAGCAGCTAAGGTAACAACACTGGGAGTGGGTTCTGCTACTCAGTCAGGCTGGGGTGGAGCACTACTGGCAGAGGGACCCAGCCCCAGAGGCTCAGGGCAGAGAGATGCTCACGCGGGGAAGTCGCTGGCGTACTGCCATCCTTCTTGATCGGTGCCTCCAGGGACACTGAAGTCCACATACCAGTCAGAGACCTGGGGAAGAGGGAGTCAGTGTGAATGGGAGAGCCACCCGCCCTCCCTCCCCTCCCCCTGCCCCTCCCCCCCAAAAATGTAAACCCACAGACCAGTAGAAACCTCGGGGATGGGAGGGCCAAAGCCTTCAGACCCTACACACAAGCATCCACGCAAGCATGCATGCATGCAGCCACGCGTGTGCGCACGCACACACACCAGGGAGACGGGACTCACCCAAGTCCACTGCAGGGACGGAGGCTTGGTGCCGGCCTTGGTGCATTCTTGCAGTCCTGTGGCATCACTCCACATGTACCGGTCAGTGGGCAGACCCCTGTAGCAGGACAACAGATAGATGTAAGGTGATGACAGAGGACTCAGAAGAAGCCACTCTGCTCTGACACTCTTGGTTAATAGGCTCCTACCTCATCCCTGCTGGGGACGTGGGGACATGGCAAGCAACCACCTCACTCACTCACCAGGAATGATGGACAAAACCAATTACCCTAGGGTACGGGGACCACCTGGACCATACCGACCAACCCATCTGTGGAGGCCATGGCTCGCTGTGTGGTCCAGGAGTCGGCTCTCTTTCCCTTAGGTTATGGCCGTAATAGTTGTTGCCCCAACCCCCAAGATGCTGCAGCCCCTCCTTCAGCAACCACAGAGGAGGCCTTAGTTGGAATGTTTTGTTGTCTAAGACAGGGTTTCCCTGTGTGGCCCTGGCCAATGATGCTTAATGTTGCTAACTTGTTCAGAAACGGAGGTACCTGAGAGATTAACAGAGCGTCCTTCTGAGTGTTTCCACGGTTTATGTAGCCATGAAGGCCCTAACTTACTCCACTGATGGATTCGAGATCTGACCAGATCAGGGCTGGAGAGATGGCTCAGTGGTCAGGAGCACTGTGCCGGCTTTGGTGTGACAACCACCAGGCTGAGTGATCTGGGTAGCCAATAAGATTTCTCAAGACGATTTTTTTTGTTTTGTTTTTGTTGTTTCATGAGAGACTGTCACTTGATAGTCTGAAGCATGCCAGGTGGTCCGAGTGGGCTTGAACTTACAAAGATCCTTCTGCCTCAGCTTCCTAGAAGCACAGGAGCCACACACTGTACCCGGCTCACAGGGTTTGGGGACAAGGGACTAACAGCTCTATGGCCTTTATTTATATTTAAGTTTTTAAAAATGTATTCCCAAAAATAAATAAGTAAATAATGTGTTCCCAAATGCCGGGTGTGGTGGCGCACAGCCTTAATCCCAGCACTCGGGAGGCAGAGGCAGGTGGATCACTGTGCCTTCGAGGCCAGCCTGGTCTACAAAGTGAGTCCAGGACAGCCAAGGCTACACAGAGAAACCCTGTCTTGAAACAAAACAAAACAAACAAACAAACAAAAAAAAGGTTTTCCCAGCTGGGTGTGGTGGCGCACACCTTTAATCCCAGCACTTGGGAGGCAGAGGCAAGTGGATCTCTGAGTTTGAGGCCAGCCTTGTCTACAGAGTGAGTTCCAATACAGCCAAGGCTACACAGAGAAACCCTGCCTCCAAAACCAAAACCAAACAAACAAAAAAACACAAACAAACAAAAAACAACAATTCCCATTTTTACTTTTGTGTGTGGATGTTGGTGTATGTGTGTGCGTGCGTGCGTGCGTGCGTGTGTGTGTGTGTGTGTGTGTGTGTGTGTGTGGTGTGTGTGTACCTGTGCATGCACATGTGTGAATGAGATGCCCGTGGAGTCCAGAGGAGGGTGCTGGGTCCCCTCAAGGTAGAGTTACAGGTAGTTGTGAACTGTCCATAGGTGTTGGGAACCAAACTCAGGGCCCTACGCACTTTTAACTGCTGTGCTTCTCTTTAATCCTTAGATTTATATATTATGTGTGTGTGCATGTGTATATATATATGTATGTATATATGTATAGATATAGATAGATGTTAATATATATATAACCCTAACAGCCTAACCCTAACCCATATAACATATATATCATATATGTGTAGGTGTGTATGTCTGTGTGTGCACTTGCCATGTGTACGGGTGCCTGCAAGGGCCAGAAGAGGACATCAGATCCCCTGGAGCTGGCGTTATAGGAAGTCAAGTTAGTAGCTAATGTGGCAAACAAACTCGGGTCTTTGGCAAGAGCAGTATGCATTCTTAGCCACTGAGCGATCTCTTTATGGAGACAGGGTATATCAAGAAAGTTTAAAAAGGAAGGGAAGAGCCTGGGGAGACAGTGCAGTTGGTAAAAATACCTGCCTTGCACCCATGAGTACTCAATTTCAACGCACAGAATTCATGTGAAAAAGTTGGGCCCGGGGCTGAGAGCTGGCTCGGCAATTGAGAGCTTGTATTGCTCTCACCGAGGACCTGAGTTAATTCCCAGCACCCGTTAGGAGCTTCACGGCTGCCTGCAACTCCTGCTCCGGGGATCTAACACACTTCTGGTCACTATAGACACCAGCACTCGTGTGTACAAGCACGTGTGCACACGTGTGCGCACTTAAAAACAAAGTAAGTTTTAGAGAGAAAAAAAGCTGGATACGATGGTATGTACTTGAAATCCCAGCACTGGGGAGGAAGCCTGATCTCCGGCCTCTGTGTGCACACGCACACACACAAACATGTGCACACTCCACATACATACCACATGCACACACACACCCTCCTAAAAAAAAAAAAACAAACCCCAACAAATGAGCCTGTTACTCTAGGCTGGAGGCCTGACACCAGCTCTGGGCAGTACTGAATACTGTGGCCCAGCTTTTGTCAGCTCTGTGGCCTGAGCCGAACAGCACCCTCACCAAACCTCCGTGCCACTCACCTGCTGGTATAGCCTGTGACAGGGTTCCAACGCTGGTTCTCGTAGATATAGACACTTTTCACGTCTGATTGTGTGTAAATGTTGCTGGTGCTACTGGCCAGGCCTGGGGGCGGGGGGCGGGGACACATTAGCCCGAGGCCACCAGGGACCTGAGCATCTTGGCCCAAGACGAAACAGGTCAGGAGGGGAGATCAGAGCCAGGGCGGCTGAGATGGGTTACTGGCATCAAAGGCACCAGCCTCGCTTGGGTTTCTCTCTCTTCTGTGTTTGGAATTCCTCCGGGAGAGATCCGCAACAGGGTCTCACTGGGAGTCCCAGGCTGGCCTCGAACTCACAGCGGTCCACCTGCCTCTGCCTCCCGAGTGCTGGGATTAAAGGCGTGCGCCACCATGCCCGGCCTCCATCTTCCATTCTTACTGAGGCCTCCCTCACTGCCCTGCCGTCTTCCTATCTCATACTCGGGGCACCTCTTTAGCGAAGCTCCCTTGGTTCGCACATATGACCTCTGTGAGTCTGAATGTCCTCAAAGGCAGAGCAGACACCAGAGTGATTCCTGCTTGCAGGTCAGGGAAGTTCTTTGGTCCCGCGAGGCTGTACATTCCTGTGGTCGTAGCGGACCACAGTTCTACGGGAGCCAGCTGCATCCCCACCGTGGGGTATCGGGGCTGTGGCATAGACTATTCTAGATCATAGTTTGCATTTGTCTCACTTGCCACCCTAAACTTGGGGATGCCTATGGTAGAGGGGAGACTCACTTTCCCTAAAGACTTTGGAATTTGGCACACTGGGTTCTAGGGCTACCCCAGTGACCTCCCTGGGGTTTCATCTATGAAATGAGGTGCTGAGTGGACTAGGGGACCCCAGCAGCTGCTGTTCTAGACCCTTCAAGTTCCTCTGCTCTGCTGATGGGATCCCAGAGGGCCTCTCGGAGGATGTTCTCAAGGCCCATGGATTGGCCTGGGACTGCCCTCTGTGGAGGCTGGCAGTGGTGAAGGTCACCTGTCAGCCAGCTGTTAAGTGTCAATACTGGGATAGCAGCCCTGGGCACTGGGAAGGGTAGCCAGATGGGGATTAGGGGAGGTTATGCCAAGAAGGGTTTGGGAGCTAATCTGGCCAGTCTCAGGTGCTCAGGGCCACCCTCACCTTGGAAGCAGCCTCCGCCATAGCCACCTGTGTATACCCATGCTGTGTGGTCATAGCCAATGCCCCACACCACGCCTCGGCTGTTGGCCTCTATGATCTGCAAGTGGCCTCCCATCTGTCGCCAGAACCTGCAGGGGGAATAAAAGCCCCGTTATCTAACCTGCCACCCACCCTGCAGTTAGACCTCACTTGGCCAACTACTGCAAGGCTGAGACCTCTACACCAGTAGGAAAGACAGTCCACTCGGCTCCCGTTTGAGTGAACTAACCCTAGAGAGGACATGAAGTGGCATACAAGAGGCAGAGTGCCCCTAAGGGCTTGTCCCCCTCACCCCTGGGCCACACTGACCATGGGGCAGGGATCAGCAGACTAATTCACGGTGACCCCTGCCCCCCTTCAGAGCTGGGACATGGAGTCGGGACTGGTCACAGTGTGCTGGGTGCAGCCAGGCTTAAATGTCATGGCAGAGAGAGAGAGAGAGAGCAGGGAACATGCCATCTAATCCTCTGCGTAAAGAACAGCGTGGCCAGCTGGCTCCCGAGCCATCCCAGGGAGGCTACCTGGGGACAGCCACCTCCTAAGCGGGAGGCTGGGTTGGCTTTCCATAGGCTCTGCTTCTGCCCCCAGGAGGTGCTGAGTGTACATGGCTACCCATTTCAGTCTACGATTCCTGGGCTGGACTGTGACCACCCATAATGGGTTCCCTGGGAGACCTCACCCATCCTCTTCCTCCTCAGAGCCCTGCTCTACCTGTTCCTTCAGAACCCCTTGTATCATGTCTCACAGGTCCTAGGCTGTCCTCGAACTCACTACCTAGCCAAGGATAACCTTGAACTTTAGATCCTCCTACATCCACCTTCCAAGTACAGGCACTAAAGGCACGTGCCACCACACTCAGTTTAGGGGGTGCGGGGGAATGAACCCAAGGTTCCTATATTCTAGGCAAACACCATCAACAGCAACACGCGTCTCGCCCATGGCCTCTGTGGTTTTAAATGCCTCCACAGAGAAACTCCTGCTCCAGGATCCCCCACATTAAAGGCAATGGGAACCCAACTCCACTCTCCCATGAGCTTCGCTCTGCTCCACCCTGAAGACACACTCCAAGCTCCTCCCGCTCCTTTCTGCCTCCAGCTCCCCCTCAGCCGCCCCCACCCCAGTGCAGGGTCTCAGCAGAACCGGAAGGGACTGAGTTCCTAGGTTCAGGTCTGGTGAGGGAGATGTGGTTTCTCTGATCTAGCCCTGGAAGCCCTTTAGGGTGGGACTAGATGCCATGCACCACACTCCAAGTACTCCAAGCTACTCCAAGTACTCCAAGCTACTCCAGGTACTCCAAGCTACTCCAAGTACTCCAAGCTACTCCAGGTACTCCAAGCTACTCCAGGTACTCCAAGCTACTCCAAGCTACTCCAGGTACTCCAAGCTACTCCAAGTACTCCAAGCTACTCCAAAGCTACTTGGTAGGCATCACTGACCTTTGAGCGCAGCCTTGAACAGGCCCAGAGGGTCTCAGGGTCCAGAAAAGCGGCTAACCACCTTTCTGGCTAATCAATGAGAAGCTGAGGTGTGTTGGTTCAGGGCCTGCTAGGGGAGCCCTTTTTAGAAACACAGCGCTGAGGGGCCTTGGGGGTGGGGGGAGGCGGAAGGGAGAGGCCAGGCACCAGGTCCATTTAGGGCACAGCCCACTCACATCTGTTCGCAGGGCAACAGGTGCTCCCGGGCTTCCAGGTCTGGGCTGGGCTCGCTCACAAAGATGTCCCCCTTGCAGGTGACGGACCAGATGGCCTGTGGGGACGGGCGTCCATGGACCTTCCGACTCTCACAGCAGGACAGGCTGAGCAGGGCGAGCTGGTATGGGTACGCAGCTGGTCACTGACAGGCAGACAGAGGCCTGGGCGGGGGTGGGGTGGGGGTGGGGGTGCGGGTGGGGGGTGGTCTCTTCTTACTAAGCCCTCACGGACCCCATCACTCACCCAGTCATTCATGTCTTGCTCTGTGGCGGCAGCCAGGCGCACGGGCCACCTCTGTCGCGTCCTCTCGGGGGTGTAGAGGGCAAAGGAGTGCTTGGCTTCATTAAGTACGGGGACCAGCACGGTGACCTCATTTAGGAACACGTGTAGGTACTGTTTGGATAGGGGTACACAGTGGGGCTGTCGTCCTAGGCGAGGTGCCCTCAGCTAAATCTCCCTGGGCCTCATGAACCAAGGATGTGGCTCAGTTTGTAGAGCGCTTGTCTAGCATGCACAAGGCCCTGAGTGCAATCCCCAGCACCGTACTGACCAGACACAGGGTGCACTGAGAGCCTGTCTCCTACCTGCCCTTCTTTAAAATTAAAAAAAAAAAAAAAAAAAAAAAAAGCTGTTGGGAGTCGACTGCCTGGCCTATATCAACAAGTGAGACTGGGGTTTATCTCCCCAAGCGCTAGCTTCATCTCAAAGGCTAAAATCTGGCCACACATGATGATTCAAGCATGCAACCCCATCAAGGCCAGCCTGGTCTACAGAGTGAGTTCCAGGACAGCTAGAGCTACCCAGAGAAAGAAGCCCTATTTCAGGGCAGGGGGCGGGGAGGGACGACAAACAAACAAACACTCAAAAACCAAACCAAATAAGCAAAACAAAACAAAAACAAACAATAAACCATGTGACCCCAGCACCTGCGAAGGCTGATGTTAGAGGGTGTAAATTTAAGGCTAGCCTGGGCTACAAGGTTAGTCCCAAGCCAGGCAAGTTAACTTAGTGAGGCTCTGTCTCAAAATAAAAGGGCTAGGAAATTATACAGTGGTATTTAAAAAAAAAAAAAAAAGCAGCCATTGTCAGAGTGGCATGGCTCAGCATGTGCCCACACTGGGCTTTGCCAACGAGGGCGCCTCAGGTGCCTACTCTGTGTGCCCTCTCTGAGAAACCATGCCTTGGTGGCCCTCCTCCCCGACAAGCACTTCCTGCCCTGTACCTTCTTTTCCTCATGGACCACGTAATAGATGAAGAGGATGCTGTCGCGAGCCCCGTCATGCCCTGTGAACTGCTCCAGGGCCACACGGACGTCCACCCACTTGTGGGGCTTCCAGTTGCACCACCACTGCAGGGCCCCGGTCTTCACCCACACCGACTGTGGCACAGACAACCGAGAACAGCGGGAAAAGGTCACAGACAGCTCCTTCCCGGAGCCCTAGAGCTAGCTATGCTAGCTCTTGTTCTCTCCTGTGACCCCTGCTCCATCCTCTCTTCCATTAATGACCTCAGTGCCACAGTTGGACACTAGGTGGCGCCAGAGACATAACCATAGTAGCAGTGGACACACGTCATTAGCCCACATTCTGGAGAGGGAAATTGAGGCTCAAGGAAGAGGTGACACCTAGTCCAAAGTCAGAGAGTGAGCCAAAGCTGGCACTCAAAGTCTCAGGCTGCCTGAGCGCACAGGCCCACTTAGGACACAGGATAGAAGCTTGTGGGGACAGCCTTAGCCAAGACTTCGAAAGGAAACAAATTTTGTGGTCTATTTCATTTTCGATCTCTGGCCTGCTGTGGCAACCGAGGGTGGGTCTCTGCTTCTGAGGGTATGGGGCATGCCAAGCAGGGCGACCCTTGAAGAGGGCAGTGACAACTCCATCCCGTCCACCTCCTTTGCGGATGCTGGGTTCCCAGAGCCCATATGACGTCCTGTAGGTGGTGAGGTCCTGAGAAGAGTCCTTCAGGACAGATGAATAAGCCTCGGGGCCCGGAAGTGCTGCTGAGCATGTGGGGTGGACTGTCTACCCTTCCTCCCTACCTCAGGGCTGCCATACAGCGAAGCACTCTAACTGAGCAGGAACTGGGTGTGGGGGTGTGTGCCTGTGGCCTCAGCGCTCGGGAGGCGGAGCCAGTTGGATGACCAGTGTGAGGTTAGCCTGGGCTACAGAATAAATTCAAGACCAGCATGGAGGCACAGTGAGACCCTATCTCAAAAACAAATCACCAAGAGCCAGGCGTGGTGGCGCACGCCTTTAATCCCAGCACTCGGGAGGCAGAGGCAGGTGGGTCACTGCGAGTTCGAGGCCAGCCTGGTCTACAAAGCGAGTCCAGGACAGCCAAGGCTACACAGAGAAACCTTGTCTCGAAAAACAAAACAAAACAAACAAACAAAAAAAACAAACCACCAAACCAACCATGCAGAAAGAGTGCTGCTGGGCCTACCTGCTCCACGGCCTGTTCGTAGTGCCTGAAGCTCTCCAGCTCCCGCTTTGTCCTCTCGGTGAGCTGCTGGAAGATCTGTTTCCTCCAGGCAGCGGTCTGGGCGGGGGTGATGGACAGGGACAGTGTCTGCACTGAGGGGGACAGGCCTGCAAGAGGCCAGAGTCTCAGGCCAGGTGCCATCCTGCCAGCATCTGGACAAGAGGCTAGAATGCCTCCCCATTCCGCCCTCCCTGTCAAGGCCCATCTTGACAGTCAACTTGGCCCGACTAGACTCAATGGAGGAGTTTCTAAATTCGGTTAACTGGGGTGGGCGGGCCCCTGGGCCCCAGCATTCCTCCCTGATTCCTGGCTGGGGATGCAGCATGACCATTTTCCACCGTGGTGGACCAGAATCCTTGAACTACAAGCCAATATGCGCCTTCTCCACTTAAACACTTTTCCACAGGTGTTTTGTCCCAGAAGGGAACTATAATAATCCCTGAATCAGCCTGCTTCTTAATTTTTTTCCCCTTTCCTTCCTTCTCTTTTTGTATGTACTACACCCCACTTTTATGTGGGTTCTGGGGGTCTGAACTCCGGTCCTCATGCTTACAGAGCAAATACTTTACCCATAGAGACATTCCCCTACCCCGACCCCTTCCTCCTGGGCCAAAGACTAGCCCAAGGTCTTAGCTAAGCTCTGTGAGCACCACAGACCCTTCAGGCCCAGGCGCTGTTCCCAGGCACCCACAGACAGCCACGGGGACACTCTGGATACACCAACCCCATCAGCTCCCTTACCTGACTGGACAGTGAACCACTTGAGCGCAGAGCCTGCCTCCACTGCACAGCCACCACCAGCCACCCAGGCCCACAGTGGATGATCGTCTGCCCCATACGGCTCCTCCATGCCCACTGGGAAGAGGCCCAGGGAGGAGAGGCCCGCAGCCTCAGGGAAGCCGGCAGCTGGCTGGTTAGACGCCCTCTTGGGCTCCTTGAGGTCAATGTTGGTCCAGGGCAGCTCGGCTGGTGTGGAGGCTGGGCCGTGGCATTCATCAGAGCTAGAGGCCTCGGGAGCCTTTCCTTTGCCCTCAGCCAGGCAGGCGTCGTTCTCCATGGTCACGCTGGTCTCGGGGCCCTTGGACAAGCTCCCTTTGAGGTTCCTGGGGTTGTCCAAGGATTCTTTGGGGAGAGGCTGTTCGGGGCCCTGTCTCTCGATTTCCGAGGAGACGTCAGTATCACTGGGTGCCGACTCCGTACCGCTGCCCCTCACCTCATCACCGAAGAAGCAGCCAGCGCTGGGGACCAAACAAGACAAACTCTCACTTCATTGTGGGAGATGTGTTTTGCCACTTGTGACTGACTGTGTGAGCTCAGGCAGGTTACAGGCTCACTGAGCTCTTGTCTACTGCTGCTGTACCGCATGCCCACGGATTCTGCTTCCTAGGGGGCCTGAAAGACCCCATCACACCCCAGACCAAAGGGCAGAGGTGTCTGCCTCTATTGTTTTTAGATGGGCTGTGGCTATAGCTCAGCAGGTAAAGTGGTTGCCTGGAAGGGGGGCAGCCCTGAGTCTGATCCTCAGCACCCCCTAAAACAGGATGTGATGGTGCCCCCTAAAACGGGATGTGATGGTGCCCCCTAAAACGGGATGTGATGGTGCCCCCTAAAACGGGATGTGATGGTGCCCCCTAAAACGGGATGTGATGGCGCACGCCTGTCATCGCAGTTTGGAGGAGGTAGAGACAGGAGTTCAAGGCCATCCTTTGATACAAAGACAGGCTATATTCTCTGTTGCCTGGAACTCGCTCTGTAGCCCCAGTGCTTGTAGCCCTCCGGGCCCTGTGTCTTGTCTTCTGCTCCTCCTGCCTTGGTGGGCTGGTGGCCAACAGTCCCGCAGGGGGAGGGAGAACCACGTGAGGACTACAGGTGTATACCACCACACTCACCTGGAGCGCTTCTTTGTTTTGTTTTGTTTTGTTTTGTTTTTGAGACAGGGCCTCGTGCATCCCAGGGTTGGTCTCAAACTCATTATATAACCATAGGTGCCCTTAAACTCTGGATCCTCCTGCCTCCATCTTCTAAATGCTGGGGTGACAGGTGTGTGCCCCCAGGATCCAGCTCATGTAGTGTTGAGGATGGAACCCAGAATTTCGCGCATCTAGCTAAGCAAGCACCGCTCCAACTGAGTACCATCACCAGCGGGGGGATTAAATCCAGGGCTGGGGAAGAGGTCTGCCAAAGAACTATACCTAAGAACTATACCTCCAGTGCCCCCTTTTTTCTCCCCAGCCCCATTTCTTTGTATTTTAAGATGACCTCATTAAATGACCGGGTTTTGTTTTTGTTTGGTTTCTCTGTGTAGCCTTGACTGTCCTGGACTCGCTTTGTAGACCAGACTGGCCTTGAACTCCCAGAGATCTGTGCCTCTCCCTCCCAAGTGCTGGGATCTAAAGGCATGCGCCACCTCCGCCTGGCCACTAAGTGACCTTTGTAGGTAACCTTGAACTTCTTCCGTGGTGAGTGCTGGGATTCAAGGCCTGTGCTACCACAACCAGCTAGAGCTGACCCTTTTTTTTGTTTTTTGTTTTTTTTGTTGTTGCTGTTTTGGAACAGGGTGCTAGCATCAGACTCGCCGTGTAGCTAAGGACGACTTTGAATTTGTTCCTCCTGCCTCTACACCCTCCCCCCCCCCCCAGCTCTGGGATTAAGGATACCCCACCACTTCTAGGCTCCACATGACTACTTTAAGGCATACAGTTCAGTAGCATGTAGCACACTTGAAATTCTGGGCAACTAGCAGGGTGGTGCACGCCTTTAATCGGAACACTTGGGAGGAAGGTGGACCTCTGAGTTCAAGGACAGCCTAGTGAGTTCAGGATAGTCAGGGCTACACAGAGAAACCTTGTCTTAAAAAAAAAGAAAAAAAGAAAGAAAGGAAGGAAGGAAGGAAGGAAGAAAAGTAAAGCTAGACAGGCATGAGTCCGTGGGCGAGCCAGCAAGCAGCATTCCTACATAGCTCAGGCTGTGACTCCTCACTCAGCTGTGAGGTGGTGCTCAATACATGGACCAGCAAGCAAGCCTGCCTTCAATTTCCTGTCTTAACTTCCCTAAATGATGGACTAAAGCTTCCAAGATAAAATAAACCCTTCCCTTCCCTAAAGTGCTCCTTGGTAAGAGTGTTTTCTCACAGCAACAGAGATCTGACTGGGATGCCTAGCCACAGAATCTTTTCTTTCCTCTTTTTGCTTTTGTTGGGGCAAAGTCTCAGTGTGCAGTCCAGGCTGGTCTTGAACCCGCAACCCTCTGAGAGAGACTGATCTTCTACAGGTCCTTGGCCTTGCATCCCACCCAGCTCTTCTATGCCCTGATGCCCTGGGTCACCTGAGGAGACTGGAGGAGCTGCCGGAGTGTGACCGGTCACTTTCCCTGCCCACGACGATGGCCTTCCATGTCTTCCCGCTGAGCTCACTGGGAGTGACGCCTTGCCGGAAGTACACAGCTCGGTCCTCACAGCCGATACCCCAGACCTGGAACAAACAGGGGTGCTGCTCAGAGGGATGCACTTGGAGCTCCTATCCCTTCCACCAGGTGCCGGGGAAAGAGCAGAGGGCCCAAGAGTGCTCAAGAGCAAATGTACGCATGAGTCCCCTTATCGTAGGGTATGCATGAGTGTGTGTGTGTTAGGACCAAGATGTCTGGGGTGGGGGATGGTAGGTGACTGTAGAAATCCAATGTTACCATCCTGTATCCAGAATGCCCCACCCGTCCTCACTGGCAGACTGCCCTGGAGGGTCCTTCGTGAAGTGACCCTGAGCCAAGTAGAGGCTCTAAGACTTCCTCAGACTAGCCCCCAGTGCACCCTCAGGCTCCTCACTGTGCCAGCATCCGAACCCCCCCACCCCCCGGAGAAGCAGCAACCGTAGGCTGGCAGGTGGATAAGCCATTTTAGAAGTCCCGTGGACCACGCGCACATCTACCTGGTCATTCAGCCCCACGTTCACCACTGACATCTCTCCAACCATCTCGATCCAGCTGGTGCCGCAGGGGTTGTGAGAGTTGACCCCCCTCCGGAACCACACCTGGAAGATCAGAAGGAAAAGCATGCATCCCTGGAGATCTTGGGCTGGGGGGGATGGCTTAGAGGGTAAGAGCACTGGCTGCTCTTCCTAGAGGTCCTGAGATCAGTTCCCAGCAACTGCATGGTGGCTCACAACCATCTATGATGAGATCTGGTGCCCTCTTCTGGCGGGAAGGCATACATGCAGACAGAGCACTGAAAATATACATAATAATACATAACAAATAGTTCTAAAGACAGATCTTTTAAGACAGGGGTATGTGTATGTGCCCCCCCTGCCCCGCCTTGGCTTTTTTGAGACAGGGTCTCTCTCTAACCTCGAACCTGCCAAGTAGGCTTGGATGGATAGCCTACAAGCTCTAGCAAGCAGCCAGTTTCCAGCTCCCCAGCATACACGCCAGCATGCCCGTTGTTTACTTGGTCCTAGGGCCGGCCAGCAGTCAAGTCCTCATGACCACAAGGCAAAGTGTTTTACCAACTGAGCCACCTCCCAACCTGAGGAAGAACTTCTCATTGTGTTTTTACTGGTTTGTTATTTTTGGGGTGGGGTGGGGGGGACGCGTGGCATGGCTTGTGTGTGGAGGTCAGAAGACAACTTGTCGGGGTGGATTCTCTCCTCTCGCCATGTGCGTCCCAGCTGCTGAACTCAGATTGTCAGGCTTAGTTAATGGCAGGCAACTTTACCCACTGAATGAGTCATCTCACTGGCTGGCTCACTCTAGAAAATCCTTTTAAGGTACTGGGTTGAGAGGAACGGCCTCTACATAGAGTTAGAAGGAACTCATGAGGAGCCAAGGCCGGGAGTGGTGGTGCACACCTGTAATCCCAGCACTCAGGAGGCAGAGGCAGGTGGATTGCTGTGAGTTCAAGGCTAGCCTGGTTTATAGAGCGAGTCCAGGACAGCCAGGGCTACACAGAGAAACCCTGTCATAGAAAAAAAAAAAAAAAAAAAAAAGAAAAAGAAAGAAAGAAAAAAGAATGACCTTATGACGTACAAGGCCCTAGCTCTTCCCCCAGCACCACACAGTCAGGGAGCCAATAGACAGACAGACAGACAGACAGACAGACAGGCTTCACAAAAGCACATAAAATCAGCTAATTTAGCCATGTGTGGTGGTGCACGCCTTTGATCCCAGCACTCAGGAGACAGAGGCAGGTGGAGCACTGAGAGTTCGAGGCCAGCCTGGTCTACAAAGTGAGTCCAGGACAGCCACATATACACAGAGAATCCTATCTTGAAAAAAAAAAATCGGCTAACTTGACTGAACCTGCCTCTGTTGAGATACAAATGACAAAGAAGAAAAGAGAAGCATTTACGTGGCCGAGGTTGCGGGCATATTGGCTTCTGATTATCTGAAATGTGTGGCCTATGGAGTAATAAACATGGCTGTGCAGCGTTTTAGCCCAGGGGGTATGAGTGAGGGTATGTATATAAACC
The DNA here is from genome assembly GCF_964271855.1 of Acomys minous. Taxonomy (NCBI): domain Eukaryota; kingdom Metazoa; phylum Chordata; class Mammalia; order Rodentia; family Muridae; genus Acomys; species Acomys minous. Next base: position 64,955,440 of record NC_140498.1, on the reverse strand, counting down.
AGCATCAAACATCCTGCAGATGGGCGATGATTTCAATGGCAGAGAAGCTCGCAGCAGGGGCTACGGATGGGACTCAGTTGGTAGAGGAGCTACCTGGCACGCAGGAAGCCCAGGGTTTGGTCCCCTGAACTTCGTCAACCGGGCATGATGGCACATGTCTGTAATCTGAGCAGGAGGGTGTATCACCACCACCCAGCGAGGGTCGGAAGTTTAAGGCCAGCCTCTACACATACTAAGTTTAGGATACCATCTCCAAAAGAAAAAGAAAAACTCACAGGATTTATGCGAAGGGGTCTACATGACCCTCACAAGGACAGAACCCTTGGTGTTGAGCACTACCCAGTACCCGTGCCAGCTCCAGCCCCCGACTCTTACTTTTCGGTCCTTTGTGATGGCCCAGACCACACTGACTCCCGCAGAGACGTGCATGATGCCATTTTCAGACCCAGGAGGCTCCACTATGGACCAGGAACTTCCTGCCAGTCCCCAGAGAAACCCAGGCAGCCTCCATCAGCCCAGGTTCTGGAGAGCAAGCACCCCCACGTCCTCTTCTGGGGCTGGCTACCTTTTGGGTTGTTCCGACAGATTCCTTCCCTGACCAGAGCCTGCCCCTCCCAGAGGGTGGCCCATATAAGGTCGTGGGGCCCGCAGCTGATCTGGACCACCTCCCCTGGGGTTTCCACAAGAGACCAGGAGGAGCCTTCTGGGTTGGGGTGGCTGACATCCTCTCGATACCACACCTAGGAGGGGAGAAGAAAGCCCAGTGATTTGCACCAGCAAATCTATCTTTCACACGTGGGCGTCTTTGACACACTCACACACCTTCACTCTGTAGACCTCCCTTCACTCACACACCTTGGTGAGAAAATGCAAGCTTGGATTTTGATGGGCCTAGGGAGACAGACCCAAGTAGATTCCAGTGTCAGCATGGGGTGCTCATCAGCTCCCAAGCAGTCCAAGAAACCTGTGCCCCCTAGTGGCAATGTGCTCCCAGGACACCTGTCACAAGAGAAGGCAGGGTCTTGGTGGTTTAAGGGAGGGGGGAACCCAATGTCTAAAATATCCACTTCTTTTGCTCTTCAACCTGATAATTTCCATTGAACAACAGAATTCCTCTTTCCTCACATCTTTGCCAACGATCCTGTCTGCTCTTTTCTTGATGAAAGCCATTCTGACCCCAGGGGAATGGAATCGCTAAGTAGTCTTGTGTGTGTGTGTGTGTGTGTGTGTGTGTGTGTGTGTGTGTGTGTGTGTGTGTTGTATGTGGCATATATGTGCATGCTCACATTTGTGCACAATCATGCATGCATACAGCGTACAGAACGGGTTTTGTAGCTGGGACTGACAGCACACACCTATGCAACTGATCCATTTCAGGTAGAGGGAGGGAAGAATACTTCCAGAGAGCCATCTTCAGACTGGGGACCTGGACTTCTCTGGTCTTGCCAACCTACCCTTATGATGGGCCCTGCAGGACTGGGCCTGGGTGGCCTCCCTTTTGCTACCAAGTAGGGCACTTCAGGGAATAAGTCTTTACTTTCTGGAGCACAGGGTCCTGGAGCTACCTCTTATGGGTCACAGGAGTGGTGCCGGGTGACACTGGCTCACTGCTGATAGTCAAGAAACATGAACACAGCTCTGTGGCCCCTATGCTCTCTTTGCATCCAGGTGGGCTGCCTTGGGCTCCTCTTCATCATGATGTTGGTTAACCTAAACCCGAGAGAGCATGAACCCAGCCAGAGATGAGCCTGCTAAAAATCATCCACTTTGGCTGTTCCAAAGTCAGTGGAGGCTTCTGGTTAAGGCGGGAGCAACTGAATGATCGTAATATAAGAGCTAAAACCACGAGGAAGGCACCAGACCCCTATGCTTGCGATCACCTTTGTTCCTGTTACCATCTAGGCTTGGTTCCCCCCCCCATAAACTCTCTAGAAAAGATTTCTCTCTAAATATACATCCATCCATCCATTCATCCATCCATCCATCCATGCATCCACCCACCTACTCATCCATCCATTCACCCACTCATCCATCCATCCATCATCCATCTACCCACTCATCCATCCACCCATCCATCCACTCACTCCTCCATCCACCCATCGTCCATCCATCTAGCTACACACCATCAATCCAGCCACACGTCAGCCATCCACCCACCCACCCATCCACAGTGCTCCTAGAAAATGGAAGGAGCTGGCAGGGAGCCCAGAATCTGTCCAGGGAGACAAAATGGATAGCATCTGAGCCAGAACCGGGCTAGGGGGAGAGACAGGTCCCAAGGCTTCCAGGGCAGGTATTGTGGGGAGTCTGCTAACATTCTGCCTGCCTAGGAAGTCCCATTTCCAGGGACAGGAAGCAATGAGTTCTCTTTCTCCACCTTGGGGATCCCCTGCACCACTCCAGCCAGAGCCTGGCCTCCTTCACCATGTCAAATCTTGGCCACGGTGACGGTGGCGGTGGCGGTGGCGGTGGTGGCGGTGGCGGTGGCTGTGACGCTGGCTGTGATGATATGGACTTACCTTTCCCTGCAGGGATACGGCCCACACCGACAGGCGGCCCACAGGTTCATCTGTGATCTCCCATCCTCCCACAGACAGGTCGTTGAAAGGGTCAGGGAGTTCCTTGGGGTCATCCTTTGAGGGGATCTGAAACAAAGGGGTGCGAAGCAAATGGCTGTCATTTCCTGGTGACCCACGCTGTGTCAACTCTTCCATCTCTGCTTGCCTCTCCTCCAGTCCCCTCGGCTTGGTCCCTGCTGCCTGACTTCAGGAAGGAGGCAGCCACAGGCCTGCAGGGCTGTGTATCCGCCCATGGACACTCAGTTCTGTCCCTTTCACCAGACACCAGACCCGAGCCACTGCTTTTTGAGTTGGGTCATGGGGACAACACCAGGTACAGGAGGGAGAGCCTAACAAAGGACAAGTTCTGTGCGAACTCTGACCTCCGTGTGGCCATCTCCCAAATGAGGGGACTTGTAGGGCTGGCTACCAGGATCTGTGGCAGCAAACAAATCAAAGGCCAGGTCCCGGGGTGGGTATAGTGTCCCCTTCTGCCCGGGGGGGGGATGAGAATGCCAATCCTTGTGGCCCTCATATCAGGGACCCCAACGCCCCCCCCCCCATGCCACATTTAGGCACAAAGACCTTGGCCCAGGTGTCCCGGGATTTGTATCTCCTATACCGGATCCACTTCCGCCTTCGCACGCACGAGTTCCACTTCTTGTCTCTGGTGTAGGTGGCTGGGAAGTCCATAGCGTATGTCCACCCCTGAAATGCCAAGGTGGGACCCTCATATATATCTAGGTTGGGGAGGAGGCAGGAGGAGGCAGAATCTGAAGAGATGGGAAAGAAAGGTAGGGAACAAAGGGAGGGAGGCAGGGAACGAGGAAGTAGGGTGCTTAATCCTAGAGCAAGCAGAGGTTGGACACCAATGGGGACGGTAGCACTTGGGGACAAGCTGAACCCAGGGGGCAGCCATGGAGGGTACTGAGTTCACCTACCCCTTTCTCGGTGGGCTCCCCTCCAAAATTCTCATCCACGTACCAGTCTGACTCCCACTCCCAGTGTGGCGAGGGCAGCGCTACCCCGTCCAGCGGCCGATGCTGGAGCCCACTCACGTCACTCCACGACCAGCGGTCACTCGGCAGAAGCTTCTCACAGAAGCCTCCCATGGGGTTCCAACGCTGAGGCCAGGGGACACAGAGAGATGGCCTTAGGGATGAGCCAGATGGGAGCGGACCCAGGAGAGGACGTGGGCCCCAGACCTCAGGGTACCACTAGCTCCTCTCCCCAGGATGGCAGACAAGTGAAGGCCTATGCGGGATGCCGGACCCAGGATACTTTTCAGGAAAGCCACAAGGCCCCACAGGGTGGAGCATCCACCCAGCACCATGGTGCTTGGAAGACACAGGAAGGGTACTGCCCATCCTGGGCTTCTGAGTACCTAATAAGCCCACCCTCACGTGTACCCAGATGGCCTTCCAGGTCCAAGACACAACCAGGACTCCAGCTCCAAAGACCCTGAATACTGTAAAACTAAATATTACGTATATACACACATACATACATACATATATACATACATATGTATGGAGAGAGAGAGAGAGAGAGAGTGTGTGTGTGTGTGTGTGTGTGTGTGTGTGTGTGTGTGTGTTTATACAGGTGCCTGTGTGGGAGTCAGAGGACAATTCTTGGGAGTCAGGTCTCTCCTACCAGTGTGGGATTAGGGAATGAAATGACTAGTCAGATTTGTATGCAAGCGCCTCTATCCACTGAGCCATCTCATTGGTCCCAAAACTTGGAATGGATCTATCTATCTATCTATCTATCTATCTATCTATCCATCCATCCATCCATCCATCCATCTCTCTCAGTGTTGACGGCTGAATCTAGAGCTTCATGCATGCTAGGCAGGTACTCCACCACTGAACCCTGCTCGCAGGCCCAAAACTTAGATTTTTGTTGTTTGGGGTTTGTTGTTTTGTTTTACTTTTTTTTTTTTTTTTAAGATAGGGAGTTAATATAGCTCAGGCTAGCCTTGAGTCCACCATGTGGATGACCTTGAACTTCGGATGCTCTAGCCTCTGTCTTCCTCCCGTGCTGGGATCATAAGTAAGCCCCACTATGCTCACTCCGTCAATGTAGTTCCGGGGACTGTAGAGGCACCATGCATGCTAGGTGAACACTCTACCAACTGAGCTAAATCCCTAGCCATCCCCCCACCCTTCCCCCCAATTCCTTTCTGAGACACAGTCTAGCTACGTAGTCTAACTCGGCCTTGAACTCACGATTCTCTCGTCTTGCCACGGCCTCCCGAATGCTGGGGGTTACGGGAGTGTGTTACAGCTCCCTGGGCAGCTTAGATCTTAAGCAATGAAGGGGGTCCCATCCCAGTCCTCGGCTCATTGTAACTAGGAATGAACAATTCCACACACGCTACCTGATTCTCATAGGCCTCCTCCCGGTGGCGGATGGGCACGTCACCGGAACACACGTACAAGTAGACCTGGTTGTCGCAGGCGATGCCCCAGCAGCACTGAGTGGCCGCACTGACCCGCTTGAACTCCATCTGGACATCCTTGCAAAGCTCCCAGTGCTGGCCGGCCGTGGACAGGGTATACACCCTCCCAAAGAGGTCCACGGCCCACAGCACAGAGGTGGGCATGGCCGCAGTGCTGTGGGAAAGTCAAGAGGAAAGGTATCAGTGTCGTGGCCCCCTGGACCAAGGACATTAGGAGAACCGTGTGTGTGTGTGTGTGTGTGTGTGTGTGTGTGTGTGTGTTGACTGTATCACGCCACACATGGTGAAATGAGATCCCAAGAGACAAGTCGGCTGTCACCATAACAACCAGAAGCAAAGCGTGTCTTCCGGTATAAACTTCTTTCTTCGCCTCTTTTTCATTCTCGTTATGGGAATGCTTTGACCGTTTTACTTTGAGACAGGGTCTCATGTGCCCCAGGCTGGTCTTCTGATCCTCCTGCCTCTACTCCCCAAGAGCGAGGGCTACAGGTGTGCACTACCACCTCCAGTTTATGTGGTGCTACCTAGCATACAAGAAATGCTGGGTTCGATCCCCAGCATCTTACAGACCAGCTGTAGTGGCTCATGCCTGCAGTCCCAGCACTTAGAAGGCAGAGTTGAAGGCCCCGCCCGGGCTACATGAGAAGCTGTCTAGAGAGTCTATCTTGAGAACTGGAGCTACTGGGAAGATAGGTGAGTTTATTTAGGGACCTGCAGGCTGCGCCAGGCTGCTCTACTCTTGCAGCCGGCCGTGGGCACGGGGGCGCTCCAGAAGGCACTGCCAGTGTGATGAGGACTGGAGACAGAACAAAGCTGAAAATAGGACCATCTGCCTCAGGCAGAATCTTGGAACCTAGGGAGTCCGGCAGACACGAAGCTCGGGCTGCACGGAAAGCTGGAGGCAGGCAGGGCCTAGGTTCGAGAAACTTCAACTACCTGAAGTAGAGAGAGATTCCAGGAGGGAGACCGGCCACCAGAATGAAGTGGTGCTCTCTCTTTTTTTTTCCTCTCTCTTTCACACACGCACACACGCGCGCGCACACACACACTCACATGCCCACACATAGGGGCGAGGTAGGAATCAGTAGACTAGCTTTCTGGGATCATTGGAAAAGTGTCTCTGTCTAGAAACCTTAGTTATGGCCCAGTGGTACTTCCTTCCTCAGGGCCAAACCTGACGGTCTCCCTACCCCCTTCATAGTGACTAAGAGTGTTTATTTGTTTGTTTGTTTGTTTTCGAGACAGGGTTTCTCTGTGTAGCCCTGGCTGTCCTGGACTCACTTTGTAGACCAGGCTGGCCTCGAACGCACAGTGATCCACCTGCCTCTGCCTCCCAAGTGCTGGGATTAAAGTCGTGCACCATTACGCCTGGCTCATGACTAAGAGTATTAAGGGTTGTCAGACTCCAGAGCACCAGAGTTTGGGGCCTGGCTGCATTACATCTTTTCCTCATCATTTTTGTTTTTGTTTTTTGTTTGAGACAGGGTCTCACCCAGCTCAAGGAGGCCTCGAACTCACTGTGTAGCACAGGATGATCTTGAACTCCTAGCTCCAGCACCCAAGTGATGGGTTTACAGCTATGCATCCCCACAAGTGACTTCTAACGTCACCAAAGCGAACCACCCTTCTCTGCCTGGATGGTGTGTGACAATGTGTGAGAATCAGAAAGGAATAGTGACTTACTTCCTAAGAGCTAAATGAGGTGACACAGACCCAGAACTAATGACAAACCGGCATCCAGCATGATCTCTGTGACTGCCACATCCATCGTTTTATCACGTGATACAAAGCCATTAATTCCTCGTTTCTGCTTTTGTTTATATGTTTGAGTAGAGATCTTGTGTATAGTCCAGGCTGGCCTAGACCCCAGAGTCTTTCTGCCTCAACCTCCCTGTAATCCTAATTCTAGGATTACAGGCTGTCTGCTGTCTCACCAGGCTCCTATCTCTTGAGGGGAAAAAAAAAAAAAAAACAAGCCAGAGGTGAGCAACATAGCTCAGTAGGTAAAGGCCATTTACCAGCCAAGGCTGGCGACATGACTTCAACCTACAGACCCCACAAAGCAGAAGCAGAGAACCAACTATAAAAGCTGTCCTCGGACTACTAGTATGTGCACACACAGACACAAAATATTAATAAATAAAATTTAAAAGTAATTGTCTAAAAGCAAAATATGCCCACAGTGGTGGCACACGCCTTTGATCCCAGCGCTCGGGAGGCAGAGGCAGGTGGATCTCTGAGTTTAAGGCCAGCCTGGTCAACAGAGTGAGTTCCAGGACAGCCAGGGCTACACGGAGAAAACCCCTGTCAAAAAACAGAACAAAACAAAAACCAAAAACAAAACCACCACACACACACAAATAAATAAGTAAATAAATAGAAAGAAAACAAATTTCAAGGCAGCCACTATATGGTGTACATTAGGTTTCAAACCTGGGACACACAGCTGAGGTGTCTATTTAACAGTTCAAAGTGGCATTGGCTGCCAGGTTCCTCCTGCATCCCTCAGTCCATACCGGTTACAGGGCCTTCCTGGCTGGCATATCCCATCATAAACTTCTCCAGCCCAGGGGCCTGGGCTGCCCTTCCCTGTATAATCCAACCATTTTGGTTACCCATCCTCTTTGTATCTTTGGTCCTCCTGGCTGCGTAACCTGCTTCCCCTGTCTCTCTCCCTTCCCCCCACCTCTCCCCACATGGCTCAGGGTCCACTCCAGACTCTCCCAGATATCTCTGCCTCTGTTCTCATCCTACATCTCTATAATAAACCTCTTCCTCCACCACACCTAGGACCAGTCATATTTTTTCCTTTTATCTCTTTCTTCCTTTCTTTCTTTCTTTTTTTTAATTCATCACATGCTGGTAGGTCCAGCATGTGAGAGGCAAAAACAGGATGAGGAATTCGAGGCTACATAGTAAGATTCTCTCTCAATGTCTCCCCTACCCACAACCCACAATTCAGCATATAAACAGTTAAGTCAAGCTGAGCCTGAAGGTTGAGCTCAAAAGGTGAAGATATATTTTAGCCACGCTCCTTCAGATAAATGGCTAGGCAGCAATTTTCTTTCAGACATAATTGACCCTTCCAGGCAGTTAAGGGAAGAACACTTGGCTTCAGAGACAGGATGGGGTGGGGGCTGTGTTTACAAACCCCCTTTCACGTGGGGACCCAGGCACCAGTCACTCCTGAGCTAAAGGCCATACAGGGTAAACATACTTGGCCAACCACAACTCCTTTGTGCCTCCAGAGGATGCTCCCCCAACTTGTCACATGCCACTTCCTGTGAGATCACCGCGCAACCTGGCTCGGGTCACTGGGTCACAGGACTCTTGAACTGGGTGTGTGGAGGCCTTGTGTGATGCTGGGATCCTAAGATATCTTTGGTTTGCAGAAGCGAAGGGGTAGAGGATACAGATGCCATGGAAGCCACCTCCACTTGACCATGAACCTCCAAAAATAAATGTGGCGAGGCCTGTCAGTAGTTCGGTTGAAACGTCTCACCACCACAAAAGCCACCTGCTTTTCTGGGTCAGTTTATTCACAGGTCCCTACAGAGACCGAAAACTAGCCTGCTGTGGTGGCATGTGTCTGTCATCTTAGCACCTGAAAGGGTAAGGTAGGATTACTGAGTCCAGGGCTAGCCTGGCCTACATAGTGAGCCCCTGTCTCAAAACAGCAGCAGCAGCAGCAGTAAAGAGGGGGCTGGTAAATGGCTTAGCTGGTGATGTGCTCACCCTGTAAAGAGAAGGACCTGAGTTTAACCCATGTTTTAAAAAAAAAAAGTGTATGGGCATGGGAGGGCCGTGGTCAGCCACATGGCTGATCGGGTAAAGTTACTTGCTGCTAGGCAGACAATCTAAGTTTGATCCCTGGGATCCACAGGACAGAAGGAGAGAACCTACCCCTGCAGGGCGTCTTCTGACCTCCACATGTGAGCCATGGCAGGCACAAGCGCGCGCGCACGCACACACACACACACACACACACACACACACTACAAATAATAAATAAAGGTAAGAATATTTTAAGGTGAGGCATAATAGCTAAATAGCCAGAGGGTTCGATCCCTGGGGTTCCCTGGTTGGTTAAGCTAGTCTAATTGGTGAGCCTAGGCTAGTGAGAAATCCTGTCTTTAAAAAAAAAAAAAAAGTAGATGGTGCAGGTTGACCTCTGGCCTCCATACCTATGTATGCATCTGCGCGCACACACACACACACACACACACACACACACACACACACACACAGAGAGAGATAAAAAAAGAAAAAACGCCTAGGGCAAGCAGTGGGTAGCAGACAGAACCCAAGGAAGCATCGAAACCTTGATGTCGCTGGGATCTGCCTTGTGGCTCCCCCTTGCAAGGCTTCGGGGCTTTCTTTTACACCTTCATCCCTCTCTGGTGGTGCACTGGCTATTAAAAGTTGTTTCCTGACTGCCAAGTGCAGGGACTATTCATAAGCGATATTAGGGTTAAAAGAGAAGAGAGGAAACAGCAGAGCTTGTATGGAAGTGGGGGGTGGGGGTGGGGGCTTCCTGGAGAGTAAACAGAGCTCGCCCAGCTCCAGCCAGCGGGCAGGATGCATCCTGGCTTCCACCCAGTTCCTACACTTGGGCGACAGGTGGGTCCCCTGCACCGCCATCAGGAGCATATGTCCGAGCTGTAGGGCCCTGACCATCTGCCTACACTAATCCCAGGGCAAGCAGCTTTGCTCCCAACAACGTCAAGGGGGAAGGCTACGGACAGGCCCCTGGGGACGGACGCTCCGTTTCTCTAAATCACGTAGGCTCCAGCGACCGGCTTCTTCAAATCTCTGCGGTCCTAAGGTTGCGCGGGGGTGGGGGGTTGGGGTGCTGAGAAGCGGGTCCCTGGGCCGGCGTTTAGGGGTTCCAAGGCAGAGGTGGGGGCGGTGCCTTGCAGGTGTGCAGCAGAGAACACAAGTACAGTCCCCGTCCCTTCCTCGGTTGCCCTAGCAGACGCAGCCAATGGAGGAGGGGGAGCGGGAAGCTGACGGGAGGGGGGGCATCTTTGCTCTGCGCCACCCCAATCTCCCCGACTGAAGCCCCCACACACTGTCACCGATGCTACCGGGACACCGCGTTACACTTACCTGGGCCCACGCCCGGCGGGGCGGGTTTCAGGTGGATGTTCTTGAACTCCTAGGATATAGCTATGCCCGGCCCTCCCCCAGCCTCAGGCGAGAGGGCGGGCCGGAAGCAATAGTCAACTCAGCGACGATTGGCCAGATTCAGAGTGACGCACCTGCTTGGGAGCTCAAGATTGACTGCTTCCCGGCACTGGGATGGCGCGCGTGCGCACTCTCGAGGCTGTGCCGGGTCCGACGGCCGACGGTTCGCTGCTTGTGCGGAGATAAGGTGCGGATTGCTGCGTCCCCTTCCCCCTCAGGACTCGGCTTCTGGAGTGGTGCAGGCCGGTGTAGACGCGAGTTCTTCAGGCGAGGAGGAGGGGCGGGCCGGGAGCATGTTGGAGCGTAGGAAGGGGTGACTTGAGGAATGACGGCAGGTGGGGACGCCTGTGGCCTGGGACCGGCAGAGGACGGGTGACTCGATGGATTCCTCGGGCATAGAAAGTAGCCCTGAAGTACTGGCTTTAATCTTTTGGGGGAGGAGTCCTGGACACGCGACTTTTGTGACTGCACCGTGGCGTCAGGGTATTTATTGCTCAGCTTCTTGGGGTTGCAACCTAGATAGGTGGAACATAAAAGGAATGCCGGTGTGTACGTGTTTCCCGGATATACTGATGTCTCCCCACTTTGTTGCAAGAATTCCTTCCTTGGAGACTAAAAAATAGTCTTCCTCCTCCTCATGAGATCCCAGTGACAAACCAAACTTACTGTACCAAAGTCCATCCTGTGGAACCAGTGAATTTATTGGGCTTCCTTATAGAGCACGGATGAGGGGTTGCCCGCAAGACTGAGTGACCCTAAAATCAGGCGCCTGGAATTCCATACCCGTTATACCCGATGGTTTTTCTATAGCCGGTGTAGACGGAGTTTTTTTCATTGAACCTTCCCGCAGCCTCTGTACTTAGCGTCTCCTAAGACCCCCCTGCAGTTGGGGCAGAGTGGCATACAAATGGCTGGGGGAGGTGGGAGCAGCTGAAAGCTCAGGTGAGCGTCCAATGACCCTTCCCATCTACTCTGAGGGAACGTCAGCCGTCTTGCCACTTACTAGCACAACAGAGCTGATCTGATGACCATGACAGCGGCTTTGCTCCTCGGGCCTCATTCTTCAAGACACTTTGGCCTTCTCGATCATCCAAAAGAGCTGAGAGCGGCTGGCCTCAGTGAGAGTGCTCGTTTCCTGGTTTATGGATGCTGGGAGTTGAACCCAGGTTCTCTGGAAGAGCAGCCAGAGCTCTTAACCGCTGAGCCATCTCTCCAGCCTTAGTTCTGTAGTTTTTAATTAGTGCTTTTTGGATTTTTTTCTTCTTTTTTTCTTTTTTGTTTTTTGAGACAGGGTTTCTCTGTGTAGCCTTGACTGTCCTGGCTGGCCTTGAACTCACAGCGATCCACCTGCCTCTGCCTCCCTAGTGCTGGGACTAAAGGCTTGCGCCATCACTGCCCGGCTGGATTTTTTTTTTTTTTCCTTTTCAAGATAGGGTTTCTCTGTGTAACAGTCCTGGCTATCCTGGACTCGCTTTTGTAAACCAGGCTGGCCTCGAACTCACAGAGATCCACCTGCCTCTACCTCCCAAGTGCTGGAATTAAAGGCATGCCACGAACTCGCCTGGCTAGTTCGTATTTTTTAATTAGTGCTTTTTGGATTTTTTTGTTTGTTTCTTTGTTCAAGACAGGGTTTCCTCTGTGTAGCCTTGGCTGTCCTGGACTCACTTTGTAGACCATGCTGGCCTCAAACTCAGAGAGGCCTATGCTACCACGACTAGCTTTCATTTTTAAATCATATTTATTTATGTGTGAGAGTGTATGAAGTGGGAGAGGGTGGGGCGGAGTTAAAGGCATTTGTGGGCATGCTTGGCCTGTTGAGTGAGCGCCAGATCTGAGTTTTGGTCCTCGTAATTGCTGGGCAAGTGCTCCATTTCTCCAGCCCCTACATAGCTTTAGGGTCTTCCCCCCCACCCTTATAACATTTATCCATTTTGTGTATCTGTGTACACTTGCACCTGTGCCACAGCACAGGTGTGGAGGTCCGAGGACAACTTAGTGGATTGGTCCTCTCCTTCCAGCATGTGGGTCCCACATGGGATTGAATTCGGGGTGTCAGGCGCCTTTACCCTCTGAGCCATCTCGCAGGCTTGCCTAGTTTTGGTTGTTTTGGTTTTGACACAGGATCTCACTGTGTTGCCCAAGCTGGGATAGAGCTTACTATGGAGCTCAGGCTGGCCTTGAACTTGCAACCTTCCTGTTTCAGCCTCACGAGGGCTGAGATTCCAGGCTATACCAGGACACATGACGTCTTGCTCTATGTTGACGTTTTTGTTTCATTCGTTATCATTGCGTCCGAGCATGCTAATCCACGGTGCTTGTGTGGAGGTCGGAGAAGTCACTGGTATGGTTGGCTTTCTCCCTCCGTCCCTACTTGCATCGCCACGGATCAAGCTCAGGCCTTCAAGCTCGCCCAGCCCGTGTCTTTAGCCACTCACCAATCCTCTGTATTCTTTTCGCTTCCTTCATGTCTTGTTTCTCCTCTTTTTGGGCCTTGCCCCTTCTCTCCCTGGCCAGATGTGGTATGTTCAAGTCGCATCTCTGTCACTTCCACTGTGAGTTACTCGGTAATTTGTAGAGGCAAATTACCACTTGCCTGTTGGGGTTGTGCGTGGGGGTGGGGGTGGGGGGGTGGGGGGGGCAGGGTGGTGAAGGAAGAAGGTCCCATATTTTGGGGACTATAAGACACACCTGATCATAAGACCCAGTTTTTAGAACAGTAAAACAAGAAAAACAGTAAAAACAGCAATTGGACCATAAGGTGCACCCTAATTTCTACACCACCACCCCCACCAACTATTTTGGGGGAGAAGTGCGTCTTATGGTCCGAAAAATAAGGCATATGGCACCAGCACATGCTGTTCTGTCTTCTGAATCCATTGTTTTCTTTTGCTTTTTTTTTTTTAATTTTATGTTTGTTGGTATTTTGCCTGCATATATGTTTGTGTGAAGTGCTGGATCCCTTGGAACTAGAGTTACAGACAGTGGGCTACCTTGTCGGGTCCTGGGACTTGCAGCCAGGTCCTCTGAAAGAACAGCCAGTGCTCTTAACCACTGAGCCTTCTCACCAGCTACTATGGTTTTCTTACAGTGCTGGGGACTGAACCAGGGCTTTGTACATGCCTGGCAAGTGTTTTACCACCAAACTCCCTTCTGAGCTTTTCTGTATAATCAGGTTTGGGCCAGCCTGCCATCGTGGCTCATTGCCTAGCGAAGAGTTCCACAAACACTTTTGGAAAAATGCTGGGCTCGCCTCTCTCTGTCTCCCCCAGAATTCTCAGCCGCTGCCTGCTGCCTTCTCCATCAGGATGAACCGTACTTGTGAACTATGAGTCAAATGACACACTTTCCGCTGTGGCCTCTAAATGGTCACACATGCCCACATACATGTGATAATGTTGTGCCGGGCTTAAATGGAACCCCAATCAACACTAGGAGCCAATACGATGCAAACACACAAGGGTCTCGTTTATTGATTGTTCAGCATAAGCTGGACCCACGCTATCACTGACACAGCAGATCAGGTGTGAGTCCCGAGCACAAGTGGGAAAGAACTTTTTATAGATTGTAGTGAGCAAGTAAGTGGGTTTCTAGTTTGGCAAGCATCCTGTTGATTATCTCTTGAGCTACTTGATATTCATCTGGTACCAGTCCGGTATCAACCCACGAATGATCAACTTCTAAGGAATAACTCTTGAGAAATCCAGGGGAGCATCTGATCTTTTAGTACATTTTTTTTATTTTCCAGCTAATTGGCAGTTCTATATTTTTGTGGATTTCCTAGATCCGGAGCTCAATTGTAGGTCACCCAAGTACAGAAATGAGAATCTTAAGCAAAATGGAGTTACTTTGGTCCATAGTAACACACAAACACACGTGAAATAAATAGAAATGAAATATGTGTGTCCTTCTATCCTTCCGCAAAGGAAAGCTCACGGAAACTGCCTGCAAATGCCCTTCACGTCAACATATATAAATGTGAGCAAGATGCCCAGAAGTGAAGAAATGATTTTGGTTTTGTTGTTGTTTTGAGACAGGGTCTCAGTATGTAGTCCAGGCTGTCCTGGAACTCACTATGTAGACCAGGCTGGCCTCAAACTCACAGAGATCCACCCACCTCTGCCTCAGGGACTAAAGGCATGTACCACTAGGCCTAGCTAAACAGTGGTATTTTTGCCTGGTGATGTGACCTAGCATGCACAGGGCCCTGGGCTAAATTCCTGGCTCCACCCTGGAGGAGAAAAAAGGGAAAAGAAGATAAAAGGGAAGTAAATTTTATTTTTTTAAATTTTATTATTTTTTTAAAGATTTATTTATTATGTGTACAGTGTGCAGCAGATCACATTATAGATGGTTGTGAGCCACCATGTGGTTGCTGGGAGTTAAACTCAGGACCTCTGGAAGAGCAGTCAGTGCTCTTAACCCCTGAGCCATCTCTCCAGCCCCAAATTTTATTTTATTTTTTTTTTAGTTTCTAATAATAGCAAAACCATAAAAACCTCTAAACTGCAAACAGCAGAGGGCCAAACCTCAGGTCATTCATGGTGCCTGAGGAGGTGCAGGGCCCTCCCTGCCTCACAACAAAGTCCCTCAAATATGGCGAGGGGAGCACGCACTTCACAGGCATTTGCAGATTCTGGTCTGTATTAGCACAGTGGCTTATGGGAATTGGCCAAGAAGTCTTTTCACCAACAGCTGCAAAGGTGCCGTGGGAAGGAAAAGAAGTGTGTGAGAGAAAGCAGGAAAAACCACATGCAACCCTAAGGGTTTAGCTGCGTCACTAATTATGGTCATAAACAAATAAGGTCTGTGGTAAGTACAAGGGTCAGGAGAAGAAAGATGAAAACCCGGATTAATTTATCTAACAAACTATAGGAGGTGAGTAAAGCTTGCACTCATATCTGTCATTGTACTAAAGTCACTCTGTGGTGACAGCACTTTGATTCTTTGTTTTGTTTGTTTTGTTTTGTTTTTGTTTTTGTTTGTTTGAGACAGGGTCTCTCTATGTTAGCCTTGGCTGTCCTAGACTCACTTTGTAGACCAGGCTGGCCTCAAACTCACAGCGATCCGCCTGCCTCTGCCTCCCGAGTGCTGGGATTAAAGGCGTGCGCCACCAGGCCTGGCTGATTCTTTGTTTTTGTTTGTTTGTCTTTATTTATTTTTGTTTTCTGTGAGACAGGGTTTCTCTGTGTAGCCTTGGGTGTCCTGGACTCACTTTGTAGGCCAGTCTGGCCTCTGCCTCCCTGGGATGCTGTTGGGATTAAAGGTGTGTGCCACCATGCCCAGTTTAGCACTCTTTGGTTTTTCGAGACAGGGTTTCTCTATGTTATCTTGGCTGTCCTGGGCTTGCCTTGTAGGCCAGGCTGGCCTCGAACTCTAGAGATGCGCCTGTCTCTACTCACACTTTGATTTTCTTTTTTTTTTTTTAATTTTGTATTCATTTATTCAGATTACATCTCAATTGTTATCACTTCACTTGTATGCTCCGGTTCCTCCCTCCCTCCCTCTACACTTTGATTCTTAAGACAATAAGATTTCAGAGCCGGTGTGGTGGTACACGCCTTTAATCCCAGCACTTGGGAGTCAAACGCAGGTGGATTGCTGTGAGTTCGAGGCCAGCCTGGTCTACGAAATGAGTCCAGCACAGCCAGGGCTACACAGAGAAACCCTGTCTTGGAGGCGGAGGGGGAAACAGTAAGATTTCTGTGTGTTCAAAACCAAGCTATAGTTAATGCAACAGTTTTTGTTGCTTTTGTTTTTCTGGCAATGCTGGGGATTCAGTCAAGGTCCTTGCACACATAGGAGGCCAGTGACGTGCCCGTGAGCCGAATCAACAACTGTCATACTTACCTAGATAATCCATCTGGGGCTGGACGTGGAACTCAGTGGTAGAACACATGTATGTCAGGTGTGGGGACCCTGGCTTTGATCCCGAGTAGTTCACCAGGAAAAAACAAAAAACAACCAAAAATGCAAACATCTATATTTTTTTTTTAACTCGGAAAATGTAATTTGTCAAATAAACCAGTTATTGGAACTAAATATCTTTCCTGGTTTTCTATAATCATATTGCACAAGCCGTTTGTGTGTGTGTGTGTGTGTGTGTGTGTGGTGTATGTGTGCATACATGCACAAGTATGAGGACACATTTGTCGACATCAGATGTTTTCATCTAATTAAAAATGTTCAATTTGGGCCGGGTATGGTGGCACATGCCTTTAGTCTCAGCATTAGGGAGGCAGAAGCAGGTGGATCGCTGTGAGTTCGAGGCCAACCTGGTCTACAAAGCAAGTCTGGGACAGCCAGGGCTACAGAAAAAAACCCTGTCTCAAAAAAAACAAAAACAAAAACAACCCCCCCAAAAAACAAAACAAAACTTTTTATTTTACTCCTTTCCAATTATTTTTATATCTTAAGTGTGTATGTTTTGCTTGCATGTATGCATGTGCACCTGTGTGGTGTGCGGTACCTGGTGCCTCTGACGTCAGAAAGGGATCCCAGCTCTGAAAAGGGAAGTGGGTATCAAGTCCCACTCCTAGCCAAGAAGCTGCTTATAATTGATAGGAAGAGAAAACCCGTTTTCTCCAGTGGAGTATCGTAGGGTGTATCAACCACACCCCAGGACAGGCCCCACGCACTCTGGGTCATTTTTTTTTTTTTTTGGTGGGGTTTCGGTTCAGTTTGTCCTATTTTATGTTTGTTTTGGTTTCTGCTTTCTGTTTTGTCTTGAGAAAGAACATGAAGTTCCATAGGGGTAGGAAGGGTCTTGGAGGAGTTGAGGGAGGCGAAGAATATGATCAAAATATATGAAAATGCATTTTGATAAATTTTCATTCTTTTTTTTTTTTGGTTTTTCAAGACAGGGTTACTCTGTATAGCCCTGGGCTGGCCTCAGACTCAGATCCACCTGTCTCTGCCTCCCGAGTGCTGGGATTAAAGGTGAGCACCACCACTACCCAGCTTGATAAAATGTTCAGAAAAGAACTTGGGAATAAGAAGGAAAAGAAAAAGGACGGATCCCCCTGGACCTAAAGTTACAGTTGGTTGTGAGGCACTGTGGTATTAGAGTGAGAACGCCCCCCCCCCCAAAGGTGATTTTATTTGAGTGCTTGGTCCCCAGTTGGTGGAACTGTTTGGTAAGGATTAAGAGGTGTGGCCTTGTTGGAGGAGGTGTTTCACCAGAGGAGGACTTTATGGTTTCAAAACCCGTACTGCTTCAGTTAGCTTCCCTCCCCCTCCTTCTCTCTCTCTCTCTCTCTCTCTCTCTCTCTCTCTCTCTCTCTCTCTCCCTCTCCCTCTCCCTCTCCCTCTCCCTCTCCCTCTCCCTCTCCTTCTCCCTTTAATGTACCTGGATGTAATCTTTTTTGTTTACTTGTTTGTTTGTTTGCTTGGTTTTCAAGACAGGGTTTCTCTGTGTAGCCTTGGCCATCCTGGACTCGCTTTGTAGACCAGGCTGGCCTCGAACTCACAGCGATCTGCCTGGCTCTGCCTCCCGAGTGCTGGGATTAAAGGCGTGCGCCACCACCGCCCGACTGCTGGATGAAGTCTTTTCTGCTGGATGAAGTCTTTTCGCTCCAGCTGCAGTGCCATGTCTGCCTGCCTGTGGCTGTGCCTCCTACCATCAAAGCCCTGGACTCACCTTCTGCAATTGTAAACAAGCCCCAAATTAAATGTCTTCTCAGTTGCCTTGGGTCATGGTGTCTCGCCACAGTAACAGTAAAGGAACTAAGAAAGCCATCAGGTGGGTGCTAGATCTAGGTCTGTGTCATCTGCGAGAGCAACAGAAGTTCTTCATCGTTGAGCCAACTCTCCAGCAACTTTATTTTATTTCATTTTATTTTATTTTATGTCTGAGGCAGGGTGTCACTGACTACTCCTGCTGGCCTGGAACTCGCTTTGCAGACCAGCCTGTTACCCACTCGTGGACATCGGCCTGCCTTTGTCTCCCGAGTGCTGGAAGCAAGGATGTATGCCGCTGTGCCTGGCTCCCTGCCTCATTTAAAATCATCGTGTGTGTTGTGGGAACACGGGACATGCTGTATCTCATGTGTGGAGGTCAGGGAACATCCTTAGATGTCCATAGCATTCCAGTCTGTTTGAGACAGAGTCTCTTGTCCTGTGCTTGGGACATCAGGCTAGCTGGCTTTGAGGATTCTACTCTGTCCACCTCCCACCTCTGTTAAGATCACTGAGATTACGGGCACATGCTGCCATTTCTGGGTTTTTGTTTTGTTTTGGTATTACCTCTAGAGATTCAAACTCAGGTCCTCATGACTAGAGGGCAAACGCTTTACCCACTGAGCCATCTCCCTAACCTTAGAGAGAGCAAGGGTCTCTCACTAACCTTGGAACTCACCGACCCAGCTAGACTAGCTGGCTGCCCAGCAAGCTCCAGGGAGCCTTCTGTCTGCCCCCCTATACTAAGGTTATAGGGTCTGTGCACCACACCTGAGGTTTCTGGTTTTGGTTTCGTTTAGGTTTTTTGGGACAGGGTTGTTCTGTGTAGCCTTGGCTGTCCTGGCCTTGCTTTGTAGACCAGGCTGGCCTCGAACTCACGGAGATCTGCCTGCCTCGGCCTCCTGAGTGCTGGGATTAAAGGCGTGCGCCCCCACACCCGAGCTTTTACATGGGTGCTGGGGATCCAAACTCAGGTCCTCACAGTTACATGCCGAGCTTTACCATCTCCCCAGCTTCCTGAAGGAGTTTTACCGAGTCTCACTGACCTAAATGATAATTTTTTTCTAAAGATGTATTTATTTATTATGTCTACAGTGCTCTGCCTGCATGTACACCCGCAGGACAGAAGAGGGCATCAGATCCAATTGTAGATGGTTGTGAGCCACCAGGTAGTTGCTGGGAATTGAACTCAGGACCTCTGGAAGGGCAGCCAGTGCTCTTAACCTCTGAGCCATCTCTCCAGCCTGATGATTTTTTTTTTTCACCCCAAACTCCAGCACAGAAATGGAGTCCCATTGACTGCTGGCTGCAGGCAGGATGCACGCTCCAGAGAGACCGATGAAGCCCTTGGTTTCTGCCCTGCTGAGCCTCACACAGCAGTTCTAGGCGGGCAGGCCCCCGAGGATCCGTGTCGCTCAGCCAGCAGGTCAGTTTCCACAGAACCCGTTATGATCCTCCACACCAGTCACGTACAGCGGCCAGACTTGAGAGTAGCAGGGTTTTTTGTGTGTGTGTGTGTGAAGAAGAAAAGTTTAAGGAAATTTTACAGACACATTGGAGAGAGAAGAGCGCTAACTGGAGGAGATGTCAGAAAGATGCACTAAGGTCTGGAGAGATGGCTCAGAGGCTAAGAGCACTGGCTGCTCTTCCAGAGGTCCTGAGTTCAATTCCCAGCAACCACATGGTGGCTCACAACCATCTACGACATGATCTAAATGCCCTCTTCTGGTGTGCAGGCATACGTGCAGGCAGAGCACTGTACACATAATAAATAAATAAATACATCTTTTAAAAGAAAGAGATAGGCATGAGTCTAAACATGGCCACCGTGTTGGTTTGAAAGAAAATTGCAGTCCCATAGTCTCACAGGGAGGGGCACTATTGGGAGGTGTGGCTGTGTTGGAGAAAGTGTGCCCCTGGGGGTGGGCTTTGAAGTCATAGATGCTCAAGCTATACCCAGTGTGGCAGTCTTTTTATCTGCCTGAGGATCAGGATGTAGAACTCTCAGCTCCTTCTCCAGCACCATGTCTGCCTGCATGCTGCCATGCTTCCCACCATGATGATAATAGACCAAACCTCTGAACTGTAAGCCAGTCCCAATGAAGTGTTTTCCCTTGTGAGAGTTGCCGTGGTGGTCACAGTGTCTCTTCACAGCAGTAGAGACCCTAATTAAGACAGCCCCGCCCACAGGCTCATGTATTTGGCCCCTGCAGCTGCCACAGGTGCAGTGAATCTGAACACCGCTGTCCTTGTCACACACTGGAGATCTGAAGGCAAAGGCTCTGCCTGCGTGTACACCCTCAGGACAGAAGAGGGCATCAGATCCAATTGTAGATGGTTGTAAGCCACCATGTGGTTGCTGGGAACTGAACTCAGGACCTCTGGAAGAACAGCCAATGCTCTTAACCTCTGAGCCATCTTTAGTGTAAGGTTTCATGTAGCTCAACACTGGCCCCGAACTCACTCCATTCCTGAAGATGACTGTCAACTTCTTATCCTCCTGCCTCCATCTCTTGGGTGCTGGGATTGCAGGTGATTATGCAGTGCCGGGGATGGAGGCCTGGACTTGCGCATGCCCAAAAAAATGCTCTACCAATTACCAGTGGAGCTAAGTCTTCAGCCTTAGTTATGATGTAAAGAAACTCTGTGTGTGTGTGTGTGTGTGTGTGTGTGTGTGTGTGTGTCTGTGTGTGTGATTGTAGTTTTTATTTTCTCAGAAGAAGGGACGAGATAAGAGCCGTACCCAAGCTTTATGAATACATGGCTTAGGCTGAGCCCTCACGTTTCTATCTCACTATCCCTAGACCTAGGCCTGGAAGCTTCTAGCCTCCGTACAATCCAATCTTCAAGCCTGGACCTTGAAGGCGTCAGCTTCCAGCCTCCGTCTGCTAACCTAGGCCTAGCATGTTTCTAGCCTTTGAGACTTACTGCTGAATAAGCTCATCCTTTCTAGTTCTTTCTGAGCTCTGGCTCAGAATTCCTCTCCAGGCTGACGGATTCAATCTGGCTTCTCCCTGCTTCTCACTGAATTGTTCTGCTTGGAAAAACTGCCTCTTCACTCCACAAACTGAACTGTATGAGTTCAACTGCATTTAACTGAACTGCACTGAACTCTACTGTACTGTCTCTACTTTCTCTTGCTCTCTCTTTGCACTGCTCTTCCCCCCCCCCCCCCCAATACAGGGTTTCTCTGTGTAACCCTGGCTGTCCTGGAATTCTCTTTGTAGAAGGCTATGCTTGGTAGGCCACGCCTTTTATCCTGGCATTTGGAGAAGCTGAGGGAGGAGGATAGTGAATTAAGACCAATCTGAGTTATATAGTAACACAATCTCTCTTTCTTTGGTTTTTCGAGACAGGGTTTCTCTGTGTAGCCTTGGCTGTCCTAGACTCACTTTATAGACCAGGCTGGTCTCAAACTCACAGAGATCCTCCTGCATCTGCCTCCTGAGTGCTGGGATTAAAGGTGTGTGCCACCATGCCCAGCTTTTTTTTTTTAACGTGGTGTGTGTGTGTGTGTGTGTGTGTGTGTGTGTGTGTGTTGTATACTTATGCTTGTGCTAGAAGACATCAGAGGTTGACTTTGGATAGCTTTCTGGATTGTTCTCCACCTTATTTTTTGAGGCATTGAACCTGGAGTTGCCATTCTTCTAGGCTGGTTGGTCATCAGGCCCCCAGAATCCTCTTGTTTCTGCCTCGCCCACGCTGGGGTTACAGGCACACACTGCCACATTCAGATTTTATGTGGGTATTGGGGACCTGAATTCAGGTCCTCCTGCTTCTGTGTCTTAGAGCCGAGGTCAATGTTCTTTGAGACATAAATCCATATATCTCTTTAGTTTTAGGAGCACAGGGATAGTTAAGAATTCCTAATGTCAGCTGGGTGTGGTGGCGCATGCCTTTAATCCCAGCACTGGGGAGGCAGAGACAGGTGGATCTCTGAGTTCCCAGCCGGCCTGGTCTACAAAGTTAGTCCAGGATAGCCAAGGCTACACAGTGTAACCCTGTCTGGAAAAACCAAAAACCAAAAACCAACCAAACAAAGAATTCCTAATGTCAATGAGGATGAAAGGGCTTTTGGGAAGATGTCTCCAGGACACATAATCAATCACAGAGTAGAAGATCATCTCCAAGCTGTGTGCTAGAAAAGGATTGCTCTGTAAGCTGTGGAGCTCTTGTTAACGAAGAGTGAGCACAGGGAACTAATATAGGTGTGCAATTAGTGTGAACTGTCAATTTGACAGAAACAGAATCCCTTGGGAGATGGGCCTTCTGGGCATGCCTGGAGGGCGGTTGTCTTGGTTGTGTTGCGCTGGGAAGACACGCCCACTGTGGGTGGTGCCATTCCCTGGCTGGGATCCTGGACTGTAAGTGGAGACAGAGAACAGAGGAGCCACATTCACCTCTCTGCTCCCCGGTGGTGGATGGGATGTGACCCGCGGCTTAAGGCGCCCACGTCCTTGACTTCCACAATGGACTGTACTTAAAACAGTGAGCTGGGGTAAGCCATTTCTCCTTTAAGTTGCCCTTGTCGGGCTTTTAAAATCACAGCAACAAGGAAGAGACTAAGACAGTGGTCCTTTATCTAGCCACCGGTGGTTTAAACAGGGACAGCGTTTCGCTGGAGGAGTCGGTCTGCGATTATGCAGCACCACGGTAGAAAGCCAAGGAAAGCGAACGGTTTCCATTAGTTTAGTCCTTTGGATTAGCGCGTCCCATCAGTCCCCAGGACCAGGAACAGTGTACAAGACGGACATGGTGGAATGTAGGCCAGGTTTTGCCAACAGACTGAACAAGGTGCCTAGTATAACAGACCCCCTGTCACTGCCGCGAGGTCACTCCCTTTCCGGTTCTGAGTAACTGTTCTGTTGCTGGGAAGAGACACCATGACCGGGGGGCAACTGTTGTAAGAGAAAAAACGTTTACCTGGGGGCTTGCCTGCAGTCCTGGAGGGTTAGTCTCTCCCTGGGGGGATGCAGGGCCCACACTGGAGCTGTACCACAGGCAGCACCCCGATAAGTAGGTGAGAAAGACTGGGCTTGCCATGGGCGAGGGACACACCTCCTCTATCAGGGCCATCTGTACTTGCTAATCCTTCGATAGAGTGCCACTTCCTGGTGACTGAGCAGTCAAATATGTTAGCCTATGGGAGCTATTCCTATTTAAGCCACCACACCCCCTAGGAAAGGGCAATCTTTGTGGGTTGTGAAGTAATACATGATTTTTCCCTCCTAACCGTCCATCCTAGCTCCCAAATACTGACACAGCGACAGATTACATTTATTAGTCAGCTTTAAAGCACTAAGCCAGGCAGATGCTCATCTATTGTAACCTGTCTACGCTGGCCTGGCCTACTGCCCAGCCATGTGCTCTGTCCACTGTGCTCTAGTCTCACCCTGGCCACTCCTCCTCTATTGTAGAGGCCTGTTAATTCAGAACATGGCTGCTCTGGCGAGAGAGCACATGCAAAGATCTTCTAGGTCTGTTATGTGATCCGGCTGGAAGACAAGCACGCCTTTAATCCAGGAGACAGAGGCAAACAGATCTGAGTTCAAAGGCCAGCCTGGTATAGAGCAAGTATCAGGTAAAGAAAAGCTTAGGTCCAGGTGTGGTGATACATGTCTTTAATCCCAAACAAAGGTAAAGTTAGTTTGTAGAAGGAAGCAGCATTTTTTTTTTAATATTTATTTATGGCGAGTGTGGTGGCGCACGCCTTTAATCCCAGCACTCGGGAGGCAGAGGCAGGCGGATCTTCATGAGTTTGTGGCCAGACTGGTCTACAAAGTGAGTCCAGGACAGCCAGAGCTCCATAGAGAAACCTTGTTTGAAAAAACCAAAACAAACAATATATATATATATTGTATTCTGCTTGCAATTGAGCTAGCATGCCACAAGAGGGCACCAGATCTCATTAGAAATGGTTGTGAGCCACCATGTGGTTTCTGGAGATGAACTCAGGGCCTCTGGAAGAGTAGCCAGTGCTCTTAACCCCTGAGCCACCTCTCCAGTCCCCGTGTCCACTTCTGAACTGCAACCAGGTCTTGGGGCACAGAAGTCAGTATCTGAACACACAGTGCACAAGACCATCCCCCAAGAGTGGGTAGTATTTTACCCGTTACCATGGCTATAACCCTGGGACGTAGGAGGGTCTTCCTTCCAACCGAGGAGGAGTCATACAAACTGACACTGATAAATATAGCAGATTTGCACATGTAGTACTCAAGGATAAACACTGAATTCACTGTCTCCAGGGATGACCTCTCATCCTCCTGCCTCTGTGTTGGGATTCCAGGCATGTAATCCTGGGGCTTCGTGCCTGCTAGACAAGCCCTCGAAAACGGAGCCACGTCTCTAGCTTTCTTTACACTTTATTCTTTTGAGGTCTCACTCTGTAGCCCATGCTGTCGTGAAATTAAGTGCGTTTGTTATTTAGGCCGGCCTCAAACTGGTGGTGGTCTTCCTTTCTGAGCCTCCAAACTGCTGAGGTTACAGGTGTGCACCATCGCATCTGGCCAAGAATCGTTTCCATGTGTGGGGGTGGGTGCACCTGTGTGTGTGCTGGGGCCGCGGATCAACACCAGATGTTTCAGGCTCTCTTTCTTCTCTTTATGGTTTAAGGCACTGTCTCTCGAGCACCGCTGTCTCTGCCTCGCCTGGACTAGGGTAACAAAAGTGCACCTCCATGCTTCTCTTTTTCTTGTGGCTCCCGGGGATTGAAGTCAAGTCCTTATGCTTGCAGGAGCATTGATAACTGAGTCTCCGGCCTGTCTTTTTCTTTTTCCGCAGTGCTAGGGATCAAACCCAGCACCTGGCACACACTGCGCATGTGCAGCTCAGAGCGCCGCCGCTGTGTTGTTTCCCCCAGGCTGTCTTTGCAGTGCCGGTTGCTCTGAAAAAAACGCTCTATGGGAGCTTACGTCTTTCGCGCTGAGAAGGTCGGGATGAAGGCTTTTTGGGCGGATTGGAGCCTTGGGGTGCGTCCCCGGGGCGTAGTGTCATTGACTGGTTCTTCTAGTTGGCCTCTCTGTTACTGTGATAAACAACACAGTGACCAAAGCAACTTGAGAGGGGAAAAAGCTTATTTGACTTAAAGGTAACAGCCTATCACTGAAGGATGCTCAAGGCAAGAGCTTGAAGCTCCATGCTGTCTCACACATTTTGGCTTGCTTAGCTACTTATACTACCCAGGCCCGCCCCCTCACCCCCACCAGTTAGGGAACACCCACAGTGGGCTGCCCCCCCCACCTCAATTAGCAATTAAGAAAATGCCCCACAGATAAGGCCACAAGGCCGGCTGATTGAGGCAGTCCTTCAGCTGAAGTTCTCTCTTCCAGGCAACTCTAGGTGTGTGTCAGGTTGACAGCAGAAGCTAGTTAGCTATGACACTGGGTCTTCTTTTTGTTCCAGCTGCCTGGTGTCAAAGGAGAAAGGTCATGAGGATCCGACACCCTCTCACAGACATACATTCAGGGAAAACACCAAAGCAAAAAAATATATAAAGTGTGTGTGTGTGTGTGTGTGTGTGTGTGTGTGTGTGTGTGTGTGTGTGTTGTGAAGGTACGGCATTGGCCTTCCTTCCATACCTTGTCTGAGAACATAAATCCATATATTCATTTACTCTGACAGCTCTTCAGATGTCACTGGAAGCCCCGCCCCCTTCCCCTAATGTGTGTGCCCACCAGGTGCACTCCGCCATACACACAGAAGCCAGAAGGCAGCATTGGATCCCCTAGAGCTGGATTTACTGATGGCTGTGAGCTGCCATGTGGGTACTGGGAACGACATGGTTCCTGAGGGCCTGGGGCATGCTCCAATTCTGGCTGGATACCTAGACCTGATATCTGCAGTCAGGAGGCATTGCTGAAGTGCCGATTATATATTATTTCAATATTTACTTAGTTCCTGGAACCCAGGGGCTATTGCTGCCTGCTTGTGGATTAGGGCTGCAGTTCTTACTTTTCCCTCTGACCTTGCTGGGGCCACAGGCTAACGTCTGACACTAGGCCGTGTGTTTACTGCCTTGTGGCAGTTTATCTTCACACGGTGGCTCTACAGTCCCCTTTTGTGGATCATGGGGTGTATCACATCTCTTGGCAGTGGGATGAAATATCTGGGCTGGTGTCACCTCCTGCAGTCCAGAGCCTTAGGCTCAGAACCTAAGAACCTTGGCACAGAGCAGGATTGTGAGGCCACATTCTGTCCCCTGCGAGGCCCAGCCTGCCCAGTTCCTGCCTGGCTCCCCCACATTCTCAATGACATGACTCTTCTTCACTGTCCTTTTGGGTCACTCCTTCATGTCTGTCACTGCCTCTCTGCTGCTGGAGCATAAAGGGGCTTTCCCTGGCCCAACCTCCGGCTCTCTCTGGCCACTCCTGAGCATCCTACGGGGACTGGCCATGGCCTCCACGGTGCAGGAAGCAGGTAGGAGGCCCTGGGACACGGCTCTGAAGGCCCTGACTTGGGAGGAGGAGGCAGAAGCTTGGTGGGAATTGGAAGGGACAGGAAGAGCAAATTTGTTTGTTTGTTTTCCGAGACAGGGTTTCTCTGTGTGGCCTTGGCTGTCCTGGACTCAATTTGTAGCCCAGGCTGGCTTTGAACTCACAGCGATCCCCTTGTCTCTGTCTCACTGAGTGCTGGGGTTAAAGGCGTGCGCCACCATGCCAGGCTGAGTAGCAGTGGTTTTGTTTGTTTGTTTGTTTTGTTTGTTTTTTAATCGAGGCACTGGGACCCTGGGTGGCTTCTCTGAACTTTTATCATGACACCCCTCCCTCCATGTGTGTGGGCACGTGTGTGTTGCATATGTGTACTCTATGCACACGCCTCTGTGTCAGCCACAGAGGCTAGAGGACTTTGGGTGAGCCACTCTGTCACTCTCCCAGAGCTAGGCTAGTAGTGGTGGGAGTGAGCCTCAGGGGTTGTATTGGTCACTTTTCTATTGCTGTGATAGAATAAAACACCCTGACCAGAGCAGCTTACAGAGGATGGGTTAATTTGGGGCTATGGAGCCAGAGGGATAAAACTCCAAGATGGCAGGGAATATTGGCTACAGGAACAGCTGAGAGCTCACATCTCAAAGCGCCAGAAGGAAGTAGAGCAGACCACCCCCAGGGGTGTAGTTCCGTCACCAAGGCCACATCTCCCAAACAGAGGCCACCAATGGGGACCACGGTGTCCAGATGCCCGAGGCTATGAGGGATATCTCAGTCAAACACCACTAGGATCTTCCTGTCTCCTCTTCACGGTGCTGTGGTTACAAGTCTGTGTAGGAACATGCTTGACTTACTGTGGAAGTCTGGGGATTTGAACTCAGGTCCTCATGCTTGTAGAGGTGAATTGAAATGCCCAAGGCCCTTTATGGCAGAGCCATCTCTCCAGCCCATGGCGTCTTCTTCTGTCAAAGCCCCTCCCCACAACAAGTCCCCAAGCTCACTTGTTCCACAAAGCCGAGACCCCATGACAGTACCATCTCAAATCCTGTGACTAGCTCTGGGTGGCTCTGACAACATTAAAAAAATGACTGAGAAGAGGACACCAGGGCCATTAGCCACCCCACACATGAAGAGTCTTCTAGAAATAATTTCCAGGTTGGGCCCTAGACATTCTTATGGGCGCAAAGGCATGATTTGTCTCAGTTGGGACTGGTCTCTTATCTGCTTGCCCCAAACAAAGAGGATCCATGTTTGTCACCAAATTCAATAATCAGTAATTGGTCACAAGTGTGCCTTCAGGCTCTACTTCGTTCCCTGCTACCACTGTAATTAAACACAAAGGAGGAGACCTCTTGCAGCACTCTGGATCAAACCCAGAGGCTAATAATGTATGACAAGCCAGTGGTCTACTGATGGCCACAACCCAGCCCCTCACTGGGGGATTCTAGGCAGGTGCTCTACCACTGAGCCACACCCTAGCCCCTCACTAGGGGATTCTAGGCAGGGGCTCTACCACTGGGACACACCCCAGCCCCTCACTGGGGACTCTAGGCAGGGGCTCTACCACTGAGCCACACCCCAGCCCCTCACTGGGGGATTCTAGGCAGGGGCTCTACCACTGAGCCACACCTCAGCCCCTCACTGGGGGATTCTAGGCAGGGGCTCTACCACTGAGCCACACCCCAGCCCCTCACTAGGGGATTCTAGGCAGGGGCTCTACCACTGAGACACACCCCAGCCCCTCACTGGGGGATTCTAGGCAGGGGCTCTATCACTGGGACACACCCCAGCCCCTCACTGGGGGATTCTAGGCAGGGGCTCTACCACTGAGCCACACCCCAACCTCTCACTGGGGGATTCTAGGCAAGTCTTCTACTGCTCAATTTTACACCCCTATTCTAGGAAAAGACTTCTGTAAATCCAGGTAACTTATTATCCATGGACAGAGTAGAACTGTGGAATTAAACAACCCCCCCCCCCAACGATACTGTATGACCACAAAGGTGACGAAGCCCTAGCTCTGTCTCCGCTTCCCTTGGAGCTGGGGTTACAGGCATATGTGGAATACCGGGCTTGTAACATGGGTGTGCTACCTCTCAAGCCCCAAACCTTATTCATTCCTTCATTTCTTTCTTTCTTTATTATTATTATTTTTTGAGACAGGCACTCACGGGCTTTTGGCATTTCAATTCAGCTAGTCTGGCCAGCCGGCACTCCAGGGGCATGCCACCATGCCTGGCTTTTTAACATGTATTCTAGGTATCCAACTCGGGTCATCAAGTTTGCACGGCGGGCGCTTTACTGATGAACCGTGTCCCAGCCCCAGGAACACTTATAACGCTGTCAGCATGCGTGACGTCTCCTGCTTAGGAGGCTCAGTTTCTTGCCGAAGTTATACAGGAGGCCCCTAACCTAGAACATTCCTGACAAGAACCAGTGCTCCACTCCAGGGTCCTCTCCTCCACCTTGCCTGCCTCGATATCTAAAGTCGGTTGAGCCGGGCGTGGTGGCGCACACCTTTAACCCCAGCACTCGGGAGGCAGAGGCAGGTGGATCGCTGTGAGTTCAAGGCCAGTCTGGTCTACAAAGCGAGTCTAGGACAGCCAAGGCTACACAGAGAAACCCTGTCTCGAAAAACCAAAACCAAACCAAACCAAACCAAAACAAAACAAAAAAAATAAAGTCGGTTGAAATGTCCTTGGACTCTCTCTGTCCCTCAAGAAGTCTGGGAAGACTGGGGCGTAGCTCAGTGCCAGAATGCTTGCCTAGTGTGCTGAGGCCCTGATTCAGTCCCCACAGAGAAAATGGGGAACAAAGGATGTTATATACATTTGAATATGTACATCTGTGGCTTACAAAGATTGTTTGTGTATTCATGTATGTGTGTTTGTGCATAACGGTGCAGTTGTGCGTGGGGACGCAAGCATGTGGTGGCCAGATGCTAACATTTGTGTGGGTATTTTTCCTCTAGTTTACCCATCTTACGTTTTCTGACAAAGTCCCTTACTGGCCTGGGTTTTGCCTTGTAAATTAGGCTGCCTAGAAACTGAGCCCCAGAGATCTGGCCATCTTCACCTCCCTAGTGCTGGGATTATAAGCCTTGGCCTACATCCCATGCCTGGCTCTTCCATGTTTACTCTGGGGCTCGAAGGCAGGTCCTTATGCTTACAAGGCAAGCAATTTACCTACTGAGCCATCTCTAGCCCCCATGATGTATGGAAGATTTACCACCCGACTCAGCAAAAGAGATGCTTGTATGTGTTGTGTAGAAACCGATATGCTTAATTTATAAAATACTTAGAAATATTTGCTCAGCAGAATTGTAAGGCTCACATTGGGTTTACCATAAAACCCCAAAGTGTTTATCTAAGATAAACATTTAGTAGCTAGTCAGCAAATATTTGGCCATGTCCTTCCCCAAGTCAGGCACTTGTAATTGGTTCCAGCTCTGGCTTTGACATTATGCTTGCTTCCTCCTCCTCCTCTTTTTTTTTTTCCCCTTCTTCTTTGGTCACAATCCCAACCATGTGAGGTACCCAGTTCCTGTATGTGCCAAGAAGCCCACGTGATGGGTTATCAGCTCTTCTGAAGAGCCTGCAAACAAAAGGGGCATGATATTTGTTTCGGCTTCCTCTGGTACATTTGGAGGACAGTCACAGTGGCTGATAACTGCCCTAGCCCCCACGCAGGGACCAGCACATCCTCTGCCTCAGCACATCCCTTCCTGGGGCCCTCCTTAGAAAACATGTATACACTGTAGTCAAAGTCAAAGTTGCATTAACTTGTTTTTAATAGAAATGGCAATGATTAAAAAAAGAAATTCAGAGTTGGGCATGGTGGCACATGCCTTTAATCCCAGCACTTGGGAGGCAGAGGCAGGTGGATCAGTGTGAGTTTGAGACCAGCCTGGTCTACAAAGGGAGTCTAGGACAGCCAAGGCTACACAGAGAAACTCTGTCTCAGAAAAAAAACAAAAAACAACATATATATATATATATATATATATATATATATATATATATATATATATATATATAAAATTTAGTGTGTGGAAGATATGTAAGTGGATATAGAACAGAATTGTGGTTATTAGAAAAATATAGGCTGGGTGTGGTGGCGCACGCCTTTAATCTCAGCACTCCAGAGGCAGAGGCAGGAGGATTGCTAGGAGTTCGAAGCCAGCCTGGTCTACAAAGTGAGTCCAGGACAGCCAAGGCTAACACAAAGGGACCCTGTCTTAAAAAAAAAAAAAAAAGAAAAGAAAAGAAAAGAAAGAAAGAAAGAAAGAAAGAAAGAAAATACATAGTCTATTTGTTTTGTTTTGTTTTTTCGAGACAGGGTTTCTCTGTGTAGCCTTGGCCATCCTGGACTCACTTTGTAGACCAGGCTGGCCTCGAACTCACAGCGATCCTCCTGCCTCTGCCTCCCGAGTGCTGGGATTAAAGGCGTGTGCCACCACGCCCGGCTAGGACTTCTTTATTTATGAATGGCGGGCTCTTGTGTAGCCCAGATTGGCTTCAAACCCACTATTTAGTAGAGCAAGGGTTCTCAACCTTCCTAAGGCTGTGACCCTTTAATACCATTCCTCATGTTATGGTGATCCCCCACCATAAAACTATTTTCATTGCTACGTCATAACTAATTTTTTACTGCTATGGATTGTAATGTAAATATTTGACATATAGGATATGTGGTGTGCAACCCCTCAAAGAGGCTGAGACCCAACAGGTTGAGATTTGCTGTAGGAGAGGTTGACCTTGAACTTCTGATCTGTCTCCCGCTACTTCCTGAGTGCTAGGATTATGCCACCACACCTGGTTTTATAGGCTGAGGATACAGCTCAGGGCTTCACGCAGGCTAGGCAAGGCCTGCACCAGCTGATATCTCTAGCCCTTATTTTTACTTTTACTCTTCTTTTGGTGATGAGTGAGGCCTTGTGCACACTAAACAACCACTGTATTCCTCTGCGACGCCCCCCCCCCCCCCCCCCCCCCCGGTCCAAAGAAGATACGCTCTGAGTTAAACAGGTTACGTCTTATTCTGTAGGAACGTATTTCTCTTAGAACCAGTGGCCAGCCTATCTGCTGAAACAGACTTGTAACCTCAGCTACTCAGAAGGCTGAGGCAGGAGGATGACAAGCTTAAGGCCTATCTGGGCTGCAGTGTAAGAGCAAGACCAACCTGGGCAACTTAGTGAGTAGGATTGCTTCTTGGACTTTTGGCTAAAACCGACTGTGAAGAGGGCTGGCAGTGCATAGCTCAGTGGTAACTTTGTAGGCATGTATGAGGCCTTAGTAATGCAAACACACACACACACACACACACACACACACACACACACACACACACAGTATTTCCATTTTGTACAATTGGTGCAGACCAGCATGGTATGGTCTTAGAGCTGCAAGGGGTAGACCTGGTGTCTGACAGCTAGGATTCTTTGAAAAGGCAACAGAAGCCACCCATGCCCCAGGTTCCTTTGGAAACAATTTGGTGGGTGTTGATGCTTCCATGGGATGACTCTAAAGAGGACAGAAAACATACAACATATGACATGCTGTGGAGAGTTCCCAACACACCCAGATTACTGTTATTGGAGTTTTACAGTTAGAAAGCCTTGATGATCTAGGCTTTGTCACCCAGCCTCGAATACACCAATTAAAGAGACGCATAACAGGGAAAAGCAGGCAAGAGATTTTTGTTTGTTTGTTTGTTTTTCGAGACAGGGTTTCTCTGTGTAGCCTTGGCTGTCCTGGACTCACTTTGTAGACCAGGCTGGCCTCGAACTCACAGCGATCCACCTGCCTCTGCCTCCCGAGTGCTGGGATTAAAGGCGTGCGCCACCACGCCCGGCTGCAGGCAAGAGATTTAATTAATTAATTAAAAAACATTTTTTTTGAGACAAGGTTTCTCTGAGCTCAGGCTGTCCTGGAACTTGCTCTGTAGTCCAGGCTGGCCTCGAACTCATGGAGATCCACCTGCCTCTGCCTCCCAAGTGCTACCATTAAAGGCATGCGCCACCACCGCCTGGTTTAATTTAATTTTGATGTTATGTCAATGGGTGTTTTGCCCACATGTATCTCTGTATACCACAAGCATGCAGTTCTCTCAGAAGCCAGAAGAGGGCATTGGATCATTTGGGACTGGAGTTAGAAATGGTTGTGAGCTGCCAAGTGGGTGGTGGGATTTGAACCCAATTCTTCTCCAAGAGCAGCCAGTGTTCTTAACCGTTGAGCCATCTCCAGTTTCTGAGGTTAATGTTTAAATAGGGGTCAAGAGTTCGGCATAGCTAAGCTGTCCTGGCCAAGGTGTGTTGGGGTTACTTTATCGGTATGGCCTAATGATGTTTATCATCAGGCCTATAATTATTATTATGACAGTATTTCTTTAACCCGCTAGCAATAAATCAAAACACAGACACCTGTTACATTTAAAATAGCCTTAGTTAACCTGGGGCAAGGCAGATATTAATCCCCTAAACTACCTCACATATTGGGGCAGGAATCCCATCCCATATCCTGTCCCCAGTCCCATGCCATCTGCTTCTAGTAACTTCTGTCAAGCTGCCTCCCAGCCATCATCCCAAACACTTGCTAATGCTCTTCATCTGGGCTGAACCCTCCATCCATGTGCTTTTTCCTTTCTCTAACCCATGGTGTGGCCTTCTTCCTTCTCCTCTGCCCTGGTCTCTCTCTATCTCCAGACTCTCTGTCTCTCTAAGCCAGGGGAACCTTAGCCACGCCCATCCCCTTTGCCCTGCCCTGATGTGATGGCCCTTTGTTGGTCAAACAGGAAGTTTGTTAGGCAAGGTTGCATAGGAGTCTTGGGGCACAGGGACAGCAAGCAGTAATTAGCATCAAAATACATCAGACCAACCTCCAACAATTCCCCTTTTCTGTCTAGATTAAAAAGGCCATTTAAAAAAAAATACAGTAAGAACGGTTATGAGAAATTATGAAAACCAATAGGTAAGACTTACACACATAATGTCTGTTCAAAAAGTATTTGGCAACCTTGAAGAGAATATTATCTATTCTTTCTTGGTGAGTCTAAAGTTGTGAACCTAAATCAACATCTATTGAAGCTTCAATAGTATCTTCTTAACTCCTAAACAACTGAGCTTAATTGTAAAACTAAACTATCTGGCTTTCAACCCCATTAGAGATTTGCGAAGGAATAAAATTAATTACCTTAGTAAACAGGAAGTGCAGGTTAGCAGCTTCCAAAACGAAAAATGACAGTTTGCTACCTGAACAGTCACCCAAAAGTCTATATTGGACCATCATCTTCAGCCTTCCGGCCCAGGATATCTGACTGACATATTTGTGAGGCGGGAACCATTGAGGGCTTGCTTACCCTGTCTTGGCGGAGTTTGGCCATCGATGAAGAGCATTAGCAGGTGTTTGGGATGACGGAGGGGAGGGGTAGCTCGATAGAAAAGATTAGAAGCAGATGGCATGGGATTGGGGCGGGGTATGGGATGCCTGCCACAATATGGGAAGTAGTTTAGGGGATTAATATCTGCCCTGGCCAAGGTTAACTAAGACTATTTTAAATATAACAGGTGTCTGTGTTTGGATTGACTGTTAGCGGGTTAGAAAATACTGTCGTAATAACAATTATAGGCTTAATAATAAACATTATTAGGCCACGCTGATGATTTAACCACAACAAAGGTGTGGCCCTGTGCGTCGCCGGCCCATTGTTGTCCCAGCTTCTAGTCTCTCCTGCAAGGTGAGCTGACCAGCGGTCAGATGAGTTCCTGCTCTGGCTGGAACCCCGGGTTCCAAATTTCTCTTGGGCAGGGAGGGAGAGTGAGGAAGTGCGGGATTCCAATTCCCTGGAGACCACTGTTTCTATAACGTAGTAGCCGAAGGGAGGACGCACGTGTCTCTCTTTAGAATATCTTGGCTCCAGCCATGGCAGTGGCGCAGGGCAGCGGGATCCCTGCTGCTACAGGAGAGTGCGCCGTGGGAGGGCCGAGGCTTGGGCCTGTGTGCATGGAAACGACAGTGTCACTCTACACCAAGCGTGAGCCCTGAATGCAAACACTGACTGGTGTCCTTTTAGGAGGAGGGGACCTAGGGAGGCAAGAGAAGAGGGCAAAGACATTTCAACTGCTGTGTGCCAGGAACCTGGAGTCACTGAGTTCTAGAAATGACAGGAAGGGTGGTTTCCAAGAACCTTTGGAGGGAATGGGGCCCCGCCCACACCTGGATTTTTAACGTCTGGTCACCATGAGACACGATAGCAAGATGGGGATATTATGGGGGCCGCGTGAATGGAAAAATCCCTCATCCAGGCAGCTGCTTGCAGCCTCTCTCTGGCTGAGAAGTGGAAATTCCAGCACAATTCGCTGCATTTCCTTAAGGCCTTCCTCCCTTCCCAGCTGTAACCTGCAATTTTCTAAGAATCTCATCAGAAACCCCACTACAGTAAAAGATATGCCCTGAACGCCTTGAGCAACCCCAGCGCTTCCCGGTCGCACCTTATCAGGTCATAGCTCCATGCACGGTACCTCCGCAGCCACCCTGTCAACTCACTTAGCAAAAACTAGAGGATGTATTTGGCTACCACCATCACGAAGCCCCGAGTCCAGGCTTCGATACCATCAACTGTGTGTGGTGCACAGCTGTAATCCCAGCACTCGGGAGGCAGAGGCAGGAGGATTAGACGTTCAAGGGCATCTTTGGCTACATAAAGGGATACATGAGGCCTTGTCTCAGAGAGGAAAAGGGATAAAGGAGGGAGGGGGAGGAGGGGGGGGGAGGAAGGGGCTGAGAGAGAGAGAGAGAGAGAGAGAGAGAGAGAGAGAGAGAGAATCTTTAGCAAACTTTTGAACTATAACTTGAGAGTAATCAAAATGCTAGATAGGCACGGTGGCACCCACCTGTAATCCCAGCACTCAGGAGGCAGAGGCAGGCAGATCTCTGTGAGTTCGAGGCCAGCCTGGTCAACAAAGTGAGTCCAGGACAGCCAAGGCTACACAGAGAAGCCCTGCCTTGGGGGGTGGGGAAGAAAGAGAGTAACCAAAATAATAATTACGGCTAGTGCTAAGACACTTACTTAATTGAGTCTCTCCCTTAAGCGGCATTAGTTACTTGTTTGTTGCTGTGATGTACTTCCTTTAGGAAGGCTGCATCACCTAAATCTCCCAGGGCCTCAGCCTTTTTTCTCCAGTGTCTTAGTTAATGTTCCCAATGTTGTGAAGAGACACTAATGTCGTTTGTAGAAGAAAGAGTTTATTGGGAGCTTACAGTGTCAGAGATGAGTCCATGCCCATGATGGTGAGGAACATGGCAGGCAGGCAGGCAGGGAGCTCACATCTGCTCTTCAAGGACAAGGCAGAGAGAGCTAACTGGAAATGGCAAGCCCACCTCCAGTGACACACCTCCTCCAGGAAGGCCACACCTCCTAAATCCTTCCCAAACAGTTCCACCAATTCGGGACCACGTAATCCAAACATATGCACCTATGGGGGAGCATTTCCCCTCAAACCACAATGCCTTAGTTTGAGATTTCCCAGGAAGTTCCACTTTCTCAAGTCCCAGGAAGTCCACTGTCTCATCAGCCCAGTGGCTGGCAAGGAGGAGACAGACATCTTCAGGACGGTTTCCCTTCTGCCCTGGATGCCGACATCACTGCCTCACATGGCTCCACAGTCACACTGTAGCTCTTCCTCTTGCCTGCTCTAACGCCATCCCCGGGGGAGTCCCACAGCCATCTATTTCTTACACTTCCTCTTCTGGGCTCAGACTCTGCTTCTGGCTTTGCTCCCAGTTTCATGAAGAAATTAGCAACAATCAGTAGAGTGCTTCCATGCTGGAAGCTCGGGGTGGGGTGCTCACAGAGCGTGCACAGGGCATTAGTTCAACACCCTGTAGGAGGGAGGGGGAGGGGGAGGAGAGAAAGGGAAGAAGGCAGGGTGTGTGGCGGGGGTGGGGTGGGGGGAGGGAGGCGCAGTGATAGCTCCTAGTCTATGGTGACCCAGTCCAATCCTGTAGGGCCGGTCCCTGCTGTGCACAAGGCTCTGTCCCCTTATCAACCACCCCTCCCCTGGCTTGCTGGACCCTGTAACTTCACGAATAGTCTGTGGTTTGCCCACCTTAAACAAGCAAGCCAAAACTGTTCCATCCCTACATGGCCGACTGTTTCCTTTTCTTTTTTTGTTTTTGCTCTTGTTTTTCAAGACAGGGTTTCTCTGTATAGCCTTGCCTGTCCTAGACTCGCTTTGTAGACCAGGCTGGCCTGGAACTCACAGAAATCCACCTGTCTCTGCCTCCCGAGTGCTGGGATTAAAGGTATGCGCCAACACTGCCTGGCCATGGTTTATTTTCTTACTTTGAGTGTGTGTGTGTATGTGTGTGTGTGTGTGCGTGAGTGCACACGTTTGTACTTCACGAGTATGTGTGTGTCAGTGTGCAGGACAGAGGTGGAAGTCAGGTGTCTTCCTCGACTGATGCTTCCGATCCTCACTCAGACTCTCCCAGCCTTTATTAGGTGTCACCGGAGGAACGCGCTGGGCTCAGGTTCACACATGTAGGAAACTGGACCCGCCTGGCCCTTCCCCCGAGCACAGCTTCTCTCTTCTCTGTGCACAGCCCGATGCTAGCCGTCTGTCTACTACCTGCCCTCTGAGCCACAAGCGTGAACATCCTGTCACAGGTTTGGTACCTCTCCTCCTAGGAAGTCACCTAGTCTTTTTGTTTCAGGTGGGCTTTTGCTGGCCTGGATCTCTTGATCCTCTTGCCTCAGACTGTCAGTGCTGGGATTGCAGGTGCAAGCTACCACCTCTGGGAAAGGTCACCAAATCCTCACTAGCTATCCGTTTTCTTCCTTTTCAAATTCTCCCTGACCTTTGCTGCTGCCGGTCATTTTCTCATCCATATGTTGTACCAGGCTTGACTCTGCTTAGCTTCCAAGATTGGGCACCTTCAGGAGGCTGTGGCTGTAGACACTGGTGGCCATCTTCCAATATGCAAATCCGATGCTCAGCCAGGCGTGGTGGCACACGCCTTTAATCTCAGTACTCGGGAGGCAGAGGCAGGCGGATCGCTGTGAGTTCGAGGCCAGCCTGGTCTACAAAGTGAGTCCAGGACAGCTAAGGCTACACAGAGAGACCCTGTCTCGAAAAACAAAAACAAACAAACAAACAAACAAACAAAAAACCCACAGCAAATCGGATGCTCACCCTGTTTAAACCCAGGGAGTCCTGTGGTTCAATCCTTGGGGTGCTCTTCTTTACAACAGTGTCTTAGCCCACTTCCCTGAAGAGGGCCCCCACTTTTGTGTCTCTTGGAGACCCTTTCAGGCCACCCCAAGTGGATTAGTGCCATGGCATGGAACTGCCTGCTGCGCACCTTTTGGGATTGCCCCTTGTGCTTCCAGGATAGCTCTTGCATCCTGGGAAGTTCTTGCTCTGGTCCCTGGGGCCAACTCCCCCAAGCTAGGCAGTTTTTTTTCCGAGACAGGGTTTCTCTGTGTGGCCTTGGCTGTCCTGGACTCTCTTTGTAGACCAGGCTGGCCTTGAACTCACAGTGATCCTCCTGCCTCTGCCTCCCCAGTGCTGGGATTAAAGGCATGCGCCACCACGCCCAGCCCATGGGCCAAGTTCTTTTGTTGTTGAGACATAGTCTC
This sequence comes from Acomys minous, assembly GCF_964271855.1. Lineage (NCBI taxonomy): Eukaryota > Metazoa > Chordata > Mammalia > Rodentia > Muridae > Acomys > Acomys minous. The sequence goes on along the minus strand of NC_140498.1, from coordinate 64,917,497 downwards.
AAGTAGCTCAGATGGCTTTGCTGATCCTGCTGTTTAGTCAGGGGATGACCTTGAACTGTTGATTCTCCTGCCTCCACCTCTAGAGTGCTGGGATTACAGGCTAGAGCCACCACGCCTAATTAATGAATGCAATGGTGGGGATAGATCCTGGGGCCTCGTGCACGCTAGGTGAGTGCTCTACCAAGTGAGCCAGCCACACATCCAGCCTGTTTGGGTTTCTTTTGAGATAGAGTCTCAACATGTTACCCAGGATGGCTCGGAACTCTCAATTCTCCTTCAGAGTGTGACCAGACAGACAGACAGACAGACATTCTTGTCCCTGATGTACTCTCTAATGTTTCTTAGTCAGGGGGTACAGCTGACCTGCCTCTCAGTTCTTCCCCCACGAGACACTGGGGTAAATGACGAATACAAAAAAAAAAAAAAAAAAAAAAGAAAAAGAAAAACGGGAAAGGGCTTGGAAGAACTCAAAATGTTATAAAGGGATGGAGTTTTGTATTACTCAGGTGTGGATCCTGCATGCACGCGGCACTAGAAACAGGCTAGGCAAGATGTGCTTAGTGGTACAGCAGTGGCAAGCCTGTTACAGGTGTGTCCAACCACTCTCTGATAAGCTCTGCGGCCCGCTTCAGAGGAAGGACCCCTCACTGGTGCTGTAAACGGGGCCAAAACTCATGGCCAGGGATGTCAGAGGCCCTGGTGGAGAAGCTCCCTGTTGAATTGCTGAAATAAAAGTAATTGAAGTGTAGTGAGCCAGGCCTATAATCCCACGCTGGGCAGATTACAGGAGCATCACAAGTCTGAGATAAATACAGAATGCATCTCTGAGAAACTGTAGTTATCCCAACAGTGGAACAAAAAAACCACAGACCATAGGGGGGAAAAAAAAAAAAGGACGGGACCTGGGAGGTGTTACCAAAGCAAGGCCCTGGAAATACACAGGCAACAAGCGGGAAGGATCCTAAGTGTCCCACTGTTCCTTCTCCCTTGTTTGGATTTTGGAGATTTGGTCTCCTGTAGCTGCGGCTGGCCTTGAACTTACTTTGTGTAGTAGAGGATGCCACTGAAACTCTGATCGCCTTGAGTCGTCTCCCAAGTGCTGGGATTACAGGCATGCACTACCATACCTGGCTTATGGAATGCTGGAGATGGCACCCATGGCTTCACGTGTGCTAGGCAGGCACTCTATCAACAAAGCTACAGGCACAGCTCCAATGTTAGAAGCCCAGCCTTTAAAAAAATCTTACTTTAACCGACCAAGCACCTTGCTTGGGGATACTTCGGCTAAGGGGCATGGCAGTAGCTATGTAGAGATGGCACAGGGGCATGGACCCAAGTCAGGCCACGGTCCTCTCCTAGGGAACCTCATTCCCGTCGGTCAGGCTGTCAAGAAGATTCGAGAACCTGAAAGAAGCACAGCAGATGAATAAAGTTTAGGGTTCTCCAAAGCTAAGCAGTTACCTAATTAGTAGCCACAGCCCCTGAGAAGGACTTAATTAGTCAAAATGGGGCAAGGGGGGGGGGTGCTCAGCACTTGAGTAGGATTTAGTGGGCAAGTGTACTCAAGTGTGCTCCTTCCGACCCAGCCCACCCGAGTGTGTGTGCAGCAGCACACCGCAGGTGCAGGTGCGTGACTTGGGAAGGGCTCACCTGGTCCCTCCCTCCCCACGAGTGGTGACTCCCCAGTGCTGGGATGTGGGGAGGAGAATTTGTGGAGAGGACAAGGTGGTCCATAGTTTGGGTGGCAGAGGCGAGAGGATCAAGAGTTCCAGGCCAACCTGGGCTATATAGTGAGGTCGAGACCATGTGCAAAAGAAAAGAAGACAAAAAAAGGCCGCGGGGCGAGGTGGCTCAGTGTGTGAAGGCGCCTGCTGCTGACCCTGACAACCTATCTATCCCAGGACCCATATGGTGGAAGGCAGGAACCCAAATTAATATACAAATATTAAAAAGATTAAAGATCAGGATCTTATTGGGTATCCAGCCGTGGTGGTGGGGGGCCGGGGGGCGAGTGTCAGAACTCTGGCTGCCCACGATTCGCGGGGTGGAGGGCGGGGGAGGGGCTGAACGAGGACAACACAGCCCAGGCGACTTTAAGACACCCTCCCCAAGCCCCGCCCGTAGCCCCGCCCTGTCACGCCCACGTGACCCCGGTCTTGTGACCGGCAGGAGGGCGGGGAAGCCTTGGCGCGCCCGCCCCGCCCGGCGCGCGCCTCACTGGGCCGAGCTGCCCGGGACACCGCCGTCGCTGCTACCGCCGCCATCCCCGCCGGGCCGAAGGAAGCCAGCCGGGCCGGAGCTGGCGGGCGCGCCGCCCCGGGGGCCGCCATGGACCACAAGCCCCTGTTGCAGGAGCGCCCGCCCGCCTACAACCTGGAGGCCGGCCAGGGCGACTATGCGTGCGGCCCGCACGGCTACGGGGCCATCCCCACCGCGCCCCCGCCGCCGCCCTACCCTTACCTCGTCACAGGTGGGCCCGCGGCTCGGCGGGGTCCCCGAGCGGCCTCCGGGCTGAGCGTCGCGCTGTCCCGGCACGGGCCTGCTGGGGCAACTGCTGCCCGGAGCGCCCTGCCCCGGCCAGGCCCTGCCCCGGTGGCCGTGAACTTTGTGTCGGAGGGTTTGCACTTGGCTTGTAGAGCCCACCCGCAGACACGCTCAGCCCAGTTGGAGGCGGGGAGCACGGGGGGCTTAGAGGGAGGGAGGAGGGCCGAGTAGCCCAGTGCTTATCTGCCCTCCGCTCCCACAGGGATCCCCACCAGCCACCCCCGGGTCTATAACATCCACAGTCGGACGGTCACCCGGTATCCTGCCAACTCCATCGTCGTGGTCGGTGGCTGCCCGGTCTGCAGGTAAAGTCTTAAGCCTGGGGGGTGGCGGGGAACGCACGTGCCGGGATCTTGCAAAAGGCCAGCGGGAGGTGGGGTGGGGTCACAGCCGGGCTCCAGTCTTGGGAGGGAGTCCCGCTTGGGAGGGGCTGCAGTGGGAAGAGGTGGGGTCACTCACCCCTGGCTCTGAGTCTACTTTATGCGGCAGAAGGATGGGTTCCCTTTTTCTGTGAGTTGAGTGCATTTGGGAGGCATGGCACCCCGAGTGCGTGGGACGCAGGAATGTTAACAATGGAGACTGATGGTCTTTCCTCCTAGGTTCTGGGATCCGCAGCGAATCAGGGTTTATTTTGGGTTTTCCTCCAATTTCCGCCAAGTGTACTGTTACAGTTGAGTCCTATTAAGGAGGTTTTGGGACTTGAGTCAGCTGGCCAGTATGCCTAAGGACTTGGGAGATCCAAGTGTCCAGGAGAGAGCAAAGGCTGTGAGGGTGCAAAATGCAGACCAGGGCTTAGCAACTCCTGGCCACTAGCTGGCCCAAAGGAAACTCCGTGGTTCTTTGTTCCGTGCTGGAGTGTGGTTCCCCCCCCCCCCCAATATTCTTAAACTGGAGCCGACAGAAACTTTGTGAGAACTTTATGTAAGGCCAGAGATGCAGCCAGGCTCATTTTAGGCAGGCTTTGAGGATTCAGGTTCCAAGTCAGACTTGGCCAGTCACCCAGATAAGCCAGGTGGGGACTCTTGTGCAGGGCTGGGTTTCAGTCTTTGTCTGGGAGGAGGAAGTTCGAAGTCTCTGAGATGGAATTAAGAAACCCTTGTTTGGACTTAGGCTTCATTTCAAAAGTGTGTTTCAGAGGTGCAGAGTGGAGCCATAGGGAAGTTAGTGTTTTTAGAAACTTGAGAGAAGACACTGGACCCTCCGAGCTGATTATGGGGTGGAGGGGGGGGTGGTAGGGGGAGGCTGAGGGATGGTTTTAGAGAGCCCTCCTTCAGGGACCCAAGTACCAAGTCAAGGTGTGGGGTGTCTGTCTGGCACTGTTGGTGGGTCACTGCCTGGCTGCCGCTTTTGGAGCTGGTGACCCCGGGATGGGCAGGGGTAGGGGTCAGCTGCTCCCTCTAACTGCAGATGGGCTGGCTCCCTGATAGCTTAGTCTTGCTGACTGCCTCCCGAGGGCACTTCTGTGCAAGAGTTCCACCTGAGGCTGTGAGGCACCCCAGGTAGATCTGGTGGACAAGAGGAAACACAGACTGGGAGGTGGCCGTAGCTTTTTTTGGGATCAGTTTAGAGTCCCCTGTGCAGAGAGCCATTGGGGATAGTGGGGAGTTGCCTGGAGGTGGGAAACGGGGAACCCTCCTGTGGCGGTGAGGCTAGTGTTGGGAGGGGGTCCTCAGATCCCTAAGGATAGGGCAAATATTAGGTGATCTTTCAAGTTTAAGGAGAGGTGGTGTAGGGCAGGCTGGCAGGCTGGCAAGCAGATGGGGAGAAGGCGTATCAGTGGAGGGGGCTCACTAGGATTGCATGTCTGTTTTGTTTAGCAAACAGCTGGGCGAGGAACTGGATCCAGATCCTGGTCCTACCACAAGCAGCTGGTTTTTTTTCTCCCATCAGTGGACACACTGGGCGGGGGGTGGTGGTGGTTCCCACGAGGCTCATCTTGGCCCAGACCTCAGAGTTTGGAGATGGGGATGATGGCAGCCTAGGCATCGAAGCCCTAGAGCTGTGTGGTATCCAGCTGCAGTCTAGATGGAGAACACTTTCCCTGGGAAGTGACTTGTGTTGTTTTTCAGGCTTGTGGCTTCTGCTCATGGGGTTCTTCAGTCCCGTAGAATCTGGGACAAGGTCAGGCTGTGCCTGCTGCCCTCTCAGGAAGGTCTTGGGCTCTTGTGGGCTGCCTTCTTTGGGAACTTAGCCACTGTTATGCCTCCGGGCGGAGGCATCCAGCGTCAAGGAAGCTGGGTCCTCTGAGGACAAGTTAGGGATTGTCTGATCCGGAAAGTAGTGACCACTCTTGCATCCTCCCAGGCCACTTGTGTCTTGGCTGGGAGGAACAGGCTATTAGACACACCTGGAACCCCTGCAGGCTGCTGATAGTGGCGGCGGCTGCCAGCCTCTGGCCCCAAGGCTGATCCCTACCAGACAAAAGCAGGCAGGGGATGGGGCTCCCTTTCCCAGGCAGGGGCGAGTAGGGGAGCAAGCAGCATGGGAGGAGTGGGCAGCTTTGCCTTTGGTTTTGAGAGTGTGTGTGTGTGTGTGTGTGTGTGTGTGTGTGTGTGTGTGTGCGTGCGCTCCTGGGGCTGGGACAGGCATGTTCCCCTGAAAGATTCCAGCCTGCCCCTCTCTGGCATGTTAGGGCCGAGAAGAGAGAGGACACTCTCATGTGACCACGCTTTCTCCCGTCCAGATGTAGCCTGCCAGGCCCTGTCCCGTCCCTCCCTAGTGGCTTGGCAGGAATTTGTCCAAGTCACACGTCTGTGATTCCCTCTGAGTGAGACTTGGCATAGGAGGCTGGTGTCGCTTGTCACCTTGCCATTCTGTCTGAGTCGCAGTTAAGCAGCCTGACTCTATCTTCCCTTTATAGACACTTGCAGTTCTCTTACCCCCCATAGATAGGGCTTCCTTCGGCCACCTCCTGCCCCCTTGACGCTTTCAAGTCCCACCTGCAGCAAGTGGTGTATTCACAAAGGTCCTGGGTCCCTGAGGCAGGCGCCTCCACTCTAAGGGCTATGGGTTGTCCTTAGATGCAGGACAGGTGAGGCTGACCAGCGTGCCTTGGGAGCACAGGTCACAAGTGGAATGGTGGGGCATGTACAGGTTGGGTGGCAAGGCTGTGAGTGCAGAGCCTGGCAGCACAGGCTCCTCGTGAGGACTGGCTGGGCTGTTACTGGGTATTTAGTTTTGGAGGTGATGGGGGGGGGAGGGTCTGGCTGCAGCACTGAGCCATTGATAGGAAGCCCCTATGGGCTGAGGGAGGGTTTGGGTGGGTGCTGTGGAGACTGTGCTGTGAGTCTGGAGAAGGTGGAATCCTGGCAGCCTTACATTTCTAATAACAGTGGGTAGGGAAAGGACTGCTCTGTCCCATCTGTGCCTGAGGAAGGAGGTGAGGGAGCTGCCCATGCCTGGCAAGAGGTGGAGGCCAGTGTCTTGGCCGCGTGCTGGTCAAGGCATGCGATCTGAGGGTGGCCCACTTGGTTGCCCAGTCCTAGCTGGCACCTCCCAGCTCTGGGAGTGTGGTACAAAGCTGAGTCTTGGGACTCCGAGGCCATACACCCTTGCCAATTCCCTGCCCCCCCCCCTACTGTGCTGTGCCTTGGTAGGTGGGCTTTTGAGACCTGTGTCCAGGTGGCAGGATATATTGGGTCCGGTGTTGTGAACTGCACACCTCAGGGAGGTGCTCCCTGCCCTGGGGATGCTCTTTGAGTGTGTCATTTGGTTGGTGGCTCTGTTGGTGAGCTTTCACTTTAGTCAGTAGCTGCTGGAGGAAGCCCTCCATCCCTCTTCCTGGAGATGTTGTCCTTCCTGTCCTAGGAACGCTGCAGGTGGTTCCCAGGGCCGGATGGTGCCTCGAGGCTCCTGGGCTTGGGAGAAACACTTAAACATCAGGAGGGCTGGGGCCAGAACCAGAGACCCTCACTGCTTGGATCCCTGCCACGTTTCCACAGTTGTATGGCCTCAGGTGCAGCTCCGACCTCATCCACCTGTAAGATGGGGTCAGGCTGTACCTATGAAATGGGGTTCTGGAAGGACACAGGAGTCAGGATAGACCTTTCTGCATGGGTACACATCTTCCTGCAGCTCAGAGCGTCCCTCTCACCTTCCTCTGCCCACTTCTGTCTCTCCTGCGGCCCACCTGTCTGGCAGATGTCAGGGCTGAGTGGCCACTTGCTTGTGGAGGCTCCAGTTAGGAGTTATTTGTAAAAGCTTTCAAAGTTAGTCTCTTTCCTAACTCTGTGCTGTTTCCTCCCCTTTCCGTGTGACCTGCTACGGGTGGGGTGGGGGTGGGGCATCCAGGTGCAGCCAAGAGGCCCAGTTCTGAGCCAGTTGAAAGAGTTGAAACTTGTCCTGGCAGAGTTAGGCTTTTTTGGAGCGTGTAGTGGAAGAGAGAGCGAGGCTGCTGGGGCTGGGATCAGGCCTGCTGGGAGGCAGCAGCGGCTGGCTTGGGGCAGGGTCTTCACTTAGGGCTGCTGCCTTGGCCACTGCATTCAGCATTTTGCTGAATATAGATTGGCTTAGAGGCCATATTGTGTTTCTGGAGTCAGATGTTGGCTTTTAAAACTAAAACTTTTGCCAATGTTCCCTCAGAGATCTGGGGCAGAACTGAAGTTAAAACATTAGTATTTCTACAGCAAGAAGTGAATCTTCATATTAAGTGGATCTATTAAGACTAGGAGCTGGGCGGTGGTGGCGCACACCTTTAGTCCCAGCGCTCGGGAGATAGAGGCAGGCGGCTTTCTCTGAGTTCAAGGCCAGCCTGGTCTACATAGAGAGTCAGGACTATGAAGAGAGAGCATGTCTCCAAAAAACAAAAACAAACAAACTAAGCAAACAGCAAAACAAAAAGACTATAAATCACCTCGCATATGTTCAGGTCATACATCCAGGTTAGGAGAAGCTGTGCTTCCAGAACTTGGGGCATTTGGAATTGTGAGTTGAGGGCGTAGGATCTTGGGGGCATGAGTGCTTTCTCACGCGCAGAGCTGGAGGTAGAGGACCAGCCCAAGACTCTTCCCTATTCCTCTAGTCCATTGAAGTCTGTTCAGAACTTGGGTTCAAGTTCCTTTCCTGGGATGAGGCTATATGTCAGACTCTTGCTTGCCAGCAGATGTCTGACTTCCTCTGGTGACTGGTTCCCATGAGTGATTGGAGGGGTGCCCTCACTTAGTCCTCCCAGAGCTGAGCAGCCCTGAGCAAGTCGAGGGGACAGCTCCCTGAGAAGCACAGGGCACTCAGTGCCAGGTCTGGCCACGTGTGACTATGGAGTCAGCACAAGGTGGCATGGCTTCCCAGCTCTGAGTTCTGACAGAACCTCAGATATGTGATGGCTGATGCTTAGAGTTGTCCCAGTGCCTGGAGGCCCAACAGTGGCAGGTCAGCTAGGTCTGCTGTGGCCCTTGATTGATGTCATGGGCACGGTTAAAGGAGACAGAGGGTGTGAGGCCTTGAGGCAGGACCCTGGCCTTGGCCACTGCGCTCAGAGGCCTGCCCTGCCCTCCTGGGTCCCTGGCTCTGCAGCAGAGACATTGGCTTGTGTCTGTGTGAACAGGAGAGGAAGGGTGTGCTACTGTCCTAGAAGCTCGTCCTGAGCTACAGCAGAGGGATGAGGTGCAGGACAACGAGGAGGCCCCCCCAACCCCACATACTGGCATTATCTTCGTGTGCCCAGCCACTTTTGGGGTTCTGCCCCTCTCTTGGCAGCAGCTTAGCAAGTGTTCCTCCTTTTTTTTTTTTTTAAGGTATTGAAGAACTAATCCTAGTAATCCAATCAGAAAGCAAGATTTGCTCCCTTTGACCCAATGCTCTTTTGTGTGGGACATTTTCTTTCTTTTCCTTTCCCTTCCTAGCCTTTTAAGGTCTCATGTAGCCCAGGTTGGCCTCTAACTTGCTTTGTAACTGAGGGTAACCTTGGGCTTCTGATCCTCCTGCCTTTCCCAAGTGCTGGGTTATGGTGCATACCACTATGCCCAAAACTCATGGAACATTTTCTAACTGGTATATGCAGACCAGAGTTTCTTAGAATTTTATCTAGAGACTGGACAGTTGTGAAGATGCTCGGAGAAATGGAAGGATGAAGCCACTTGGCCTTCTGCCAGCCGCTCTGGACATTTCTGGTCCCAAGGCCCTGCCCCTGGTGCCTGGTGGCAGCTGCTGTCTGAAGGCAGGGAGCAGCCTCAGGTAGTTTGCAGCTTGATTTTTTTTTTTCCCACCAGTTTACTACTGGCTAAGAGAGAGCCCTGCAGCTGGGTGGAGGCCTGCCCAGTCTGTGGGTAGGCCAAGGAAGGGTGGTGACCTCCTGACCTTGTGGCAGTTAAGAGAGGGACTTTTTTGTAAGAGTCATGAGAAAATAGGCCTTGGTGGCACATGTCTGTAGAGGCAGGAGGGGAGAAGTTCAAGGTCATCCTCAGTTATACAGGGAGTTTCAGAGACCCTGTTTTAATCCTCCCCCTTGCCCCACAAACCACACAAAAGGTGATTCCTTTGCTGACAAGGATCCTTATTGATGCAGCTCATAGTTGCTAGAAGCCCGGTGCGGGTGGAGTAGAAAGCCCCCAGCAGTGGGGAGTAAGGTTGCTTCCCAAACCTGCCTGTCCAGAGCCTCCTGACCTGCAGAGCTTGTCAGGCTTCAGGAACTGTGCAAAGGAGATTCCCAAAACATGCAGGTTTGTCTTGGCCCTAGGAAGCCATAGACCTGGGACCCTGCACACTAGACTGCTCAGGTCCTCAATTTTAGCTCTCATCTGTTTGGGTTTTTAAGGTCTCACTTTCCTGCTTTCTCCGTGAGGTGGGAAACGGAGCAGCAGCCAGTGAGGTCTGGAGGACAGTTTTGTAGTGTGTAAGACAGGGGGGGTGGGGGGAGGAATGAGAGGATGCTGGGAGGGGTCCTCAGGCACACCCCCTCCCCCGGAAGTAGGAGCAGAGTCAGCCAGGCAGCTCGCTGTCTGGAACTCTCCAGAGGAGCCTTTGGAGCCTTACTTCTTCCCATCTTTGGGACTTTTGAATAGAGCCTTGAGCTACCTGAGATGACACAGATCTGGATCCCAAATAGGCTGAGGCAGGAGAAGCCAGAGTTTTGGGCCAGTCTGGGTCACATGGGGGGGAAGAGATGACGTTAAGTCACTGGACCTGTATTCATGCTTGGCACAGGCTTTGCGTAACGTCCCCGTGTCTCTGCGTTCCATGTTATCCAATGTTGGAAGTAGACTTGACTTACAAGACGCTTCACAGTTTCTCAGGGGACTTTCTGTACATTGTGTGAACATGGCTGAGTCTTTCACTTAACTCCACACCAGCCAGATGATCACATTTAAAACACGTAGATGGCAGAAAAGAAACCTAAAGGTTTTCAGCATCGGGGAAGCACAAGCGTCCAGGGACGGAGCATGTGACGTGCTCCTCAGGAGGCTTAGGCTTCCATCCCCAGCCCAGCAAACACGCCAGGGTAGACTTCATTTCTGGGGTGAACTGTTTTCCTGAGGTGTGGGGATTTTTATAGACTTACTTGCGTCGCTCTTGTTTCTGTTGTGTGTGAAGGCAGAAGTCAAAGGCTCCACGGCTCTAAGACCTGATAGTTGAGGTCATCAGGTTTTCTTGGCAAGTGCCTTTACTGCTGAGCCATCTCACCCCGTTCACCTCTTTCTATAAGAGTTCTTGCCTTTATTCACATTAGGTGATGCCTTTCAACTGCGCTCTCTGAGTTTGCCCACGGTGCCCTCAGTAACAGTGGTAGTTTATACTGGCTCCAGCCAGTACTGTGCACTCCAGGCTGTCTGAGGCGGGGGAGGCTGCCTGTGTCAGGCAGGTGTTCTGTGTAGGCAGTGGTGGGGGTTGTCCCCCCCCTCACAGAAGGAAGGATACGGTGACATCCTATTGGCTGCCAGGCTGGGGGCTCCTAACTTGGTTGCCTCTCTCTCTCTCTGCAGGGTTGGTGTCCTGGAATACTGCTTCACCTGCCTGGGCATCTTCTTGGCCATCGTCCTGTTTCCTTTTGGGTTCATCTGCTGCTTTGCACTGAGGAAGCGAAGATGCCCCAACTGCGGAGCAGTCTTTACTTAAAGGGAACAACACGCCCAGTTTTCCTACATTCAGCTATCTTTTCTAATGTAAATGTTGTGTACAATAGTTTTATTTGATTAAGCTTCAGGACTGTTTTGTAAAGTGCGATGGGATAGACTCAGCTTAGGGCTGACGCAGAGGTGGGAGGCAGCGGCCTGCCCTGAGGCTAAGGGTAACTCAAGAAAGTGCTGCTTTTATTTTTTGCAGTCTTCGATTTGAGAATGGTGAGAAATACTGTTTTAAATAAATGAGATTCATACCATTGTGTGGCTTTTCTGTTTGCCCACTGCTTACACAGAGGTCTTGTCATGGGACATGTCACACGTGCAGAGGCCACCCTTGATATCCTCAGGTATCACTGCTCAGAGCATGTGTTTTAAAATCTCCTTTATTATTTACATTAAACAAACATTAACCTTGCTGTTTACAGAGCTGGGGCATGAGTCAAGGTAAGTGACCTGTGAGGGAAGCCGCTCCACAGCAGACTGGTTTCTGTACTTGTGGACAGAGCCAGGATGTGAGCTCTGGGCACCGCTCCCCCTCCTTTGCGTATCTGAAGGCACACAGGGCTTCCCGCCCGAGCCTGCACTTCCACGTGGATCACAGAGGAAAGGGCCATACTTCAAACCCGGTCCGTTTCCCCTGTTAGGCCTGGATACTTGCCTAACAGTGATCGCACAGCCTCACACGGCATGACCCGGGCTCTAATCTCGGCATGGGCAGGCCTGCACTAGTTGCTCTTCATGGGGCCATCAGGTCTGTCCTCCCATGTGAGCCTGGCACTGCTTGGCCCAGCTGGAAAGACAAGTTTCCAACTTGGGAAAAAAGCGATTTCGCTGGTGAGCAGCAACAGGCTTCTACCAACAGTGACCGTCCTGAGGGTGGATTTTAATTATTTGCTATTCCAAAGTAGGTCTACGTCTTGGGGAGGTAGGGACAGGCTGGTCGCTGGCTCAAGGCTCTGTGCAGTGGCCTGAGCAGACGTTGGTCTCAGCCAGAAGTCTGACCGTGGGACAGTGTTAGGCTGAACAGCCTTGCTCCTGACCACTAGGCTTCAGAGCAGCCGATTACAGGCCAGTGACTGATCAAGAAATGGAAAAACCTGAACGGCAGGAGGTATTCCCAGAAGTAATGGTGGACCTTTAGTCACCTTACTTGTGCGGAGCCCTCCTACATGCTGCTGAGACCCCTGCTGGCAGCCCGGGTAACACTGAGTTCAGGAGCTCCTGGAGGCAATTTTACAAGTGCCAATGGAGTGGGCTACCTGTCTCGGCACTCTGTCTGCAGCAGTGCCTGCCAGTGAGGTTGGAGTTCTCCATCTTTGAGAGCTCTGTATTTGTAGAATCAAAAAGTTAAAATGGGGTCATTTAAAAATTATGTTTAATACAGCTTCATAATTTATATCGCTTATTGGATTTGCATGCTGTGATGCAAACTTAATATTTTCTTTAGAAGATGAACATCATGCTATGTAAGAAACACAGGCTTTATAAAATAAAACACTGGTCTTACTTGCATCCAGCTACAGAAAGCCAGGCACAAAAGCACAGACTGACCAACCCTTATTCTGGCAATTCCTTAAAGATAAAAATCAAAAAACTTGAACCAAATTAACTGCTTTTTTAATAGAAAAGGAAGGAAACATTTCAAATGATTGATCTATTCACTAAGCTACTCATTTTACCTTAAAGACAGAGATGGAAACCCAGCTCTGTCAAACTGAGAAGACACACTGATTTGCTCAAGTGGGGTTCACTGAAACCAGGCACTCCCTGTGAAGCTTTGAGAGCGCCTGCGCCTGTCCTGCAACATACAACTACCGTCTTGCAGGTGAGAACTTGGGCAAAGGCTCTGGCACGGTCTTTTGCATCTTCATCGAATGATCGGTGCTGATCGGTCATTCGTCACTGTCGGCCGGAGTTTCACGGTGGCAAAGGGGTTTTCTCCACTGTAGGAGAGGAAAAGAAAAAAATTAGAAATACTGCTTCAGAGCAGGGATTAGATGTTGTGTGTGTAATCTGGGCGTGTGTGCATGCCAAATGGCACTGCTGGGTGTTTCTCTCATACTCCATCTTCTGTTTTGAAACTGGAACTCAGTGTTCACTCAGGCTGACCATCGCGTGGTGCTGGGGTCACAGATGCATGCTGTCATGCCCTGTCTTATGTAGGTGTTGGGGGTTTGGGCTTGTGCAGCAGGGACTTTATTCTTTGAGCCATCTTCCCACTGCATGCAAATCCTGGACCCTGTTCTGAACACGGGTGTGTGGCAGTTTACTATAGAGTTAGGGAACACGTTACACAAGAGGTTGTGTAGTCTGATGGAAGGAGCCCTGTGGGACAGGCCACCCTGCCATGGGTTAGATCGGAACCATGCTGCTCTGTCCCTCCACACCCAGACTGGTTAAAGCCGGTGGTGATAGGAAAGGTGGCCGGGGTCTCCTCCATCTCTGAAGGGCCTATGGGGCACAACTGGCTGCTTCCTTAGCAGAAAAGCAACATTATGCCGACCTTGTGCACAAGGTATACGTACCTGAGGAATGGCGGCTTTGCGGTCCCGTTTGCATCACTCTGGGAAAGACAGAAAGATTATGGAAGGCTTCAAAATGGGACATTTTAATAATGCCCGCAGGTAAAAGACAGGGGAAGTTAAGTTTAAAGCCACCCATGGGTTGGAGATGGGGTTCAGTGAATGATGCTGTTCTTGTAGAGGAGCTGAGGCCAGTTCCCAGCACCCACACACAGCTCACAAGCACCGCTACCTCCAGTTCCAGGGGATCTGACGCCAGGAATCTGCACTCATGTCTGTGCGTGTGTACATACATACATTACACACACACACACACACGTGCAGACACACATAAAAATGAATCTGTAAAGCTATTCATGTTTAAAAATATCCCATGATCTCTCATTAAGATTGCCTCATATCATTCCAAAAAATGAGCCAAGAGGAGGACATGCTTTAGAGCTTTGAGGGCCCTTTGTCAGGAGGTGGAATAAAGAGGTGCCTTGGAGAGTGTGGCATTCGTGCTCACACACGGGTCCGCCTGGGACATCCGGAATGCTCACAGAAACTCAGATCTTACCAAACTAAACAACAGAGCCATAGCAAGGAAGAAAAAGCTTGCAGATACGTCTCACACTCAAGCGCCTCAATAATGACATGAAAGTAACAGCTTGGTTTGGGAGACTGATGTGAACTGCTAGAGCTGTCTGGGGACTCGGGTGTGGCTTGGTAGAGCACTTAACCTAGCTCATGAGAAGTCTGAGTTCAATCCTGGGGTAGGGGGTGATCCAACAAGGGGCGGGGCTTCCAAATTGAGGATCTGTCCAAGCCCTGCAGGTATGTGGCGGAGCTCTGGGCCTCCCTGAGCAGGACATGGGTACCACCTCCCTCCAATACACCTTTAGGCTGTTGGCTGGGGGACTGGTCTGTACCACCTTTCTGGAATTCTGAAAGTCTTACCATGTCAAACTCCTGCTGTTCCTCTGAGATCAGAGAGCATGTGCAGCTGACTCCGCACCACCCAGCAGAGGGCAGTAGAATATCACGCAGTGCCTCAGAGCCAAGCCAGAGCTGTCCTCAAGCCCCTGGAGAGCTTCCTAGGCTTCCCAGTAGGCACTTGTGGATTCAAAGCAAGTACCTCCCTTGCTAGTGTGAGTTCTGAGGCTGAAGCCTGGGCCAGGACTCCCCCAGGGCAGCATCTCCTCCTAAATACTGAACCCAGCAGGCTGGAGGCCCCTGGGCTGTGACCTCAGGTAGTCATCTAGCACAGGACTTCGTGCACGCTCATCACAAGCACAAAGCGACTGCCTGGCCTGGCACATCTTAATCAGGCTTGAAGTGGCGTGAGTGACTTCGTCCTGCAGGGCACTCAGCTTCTTTAGCGGGCCTGTGGACAAGTCGCCTCTGATGTAACTTCATGTGATAGGGATGATTAAGGGCCATTTATGATTTCTTTTTTAAAGAACATCAGGAGGTCTGGCCTGCCTCCTCAAATTGCTGGCATGATTGGACTGCCTGGGGCAGCAAGACAGGCCGCAGCCTCAGCCTGGAAGGAGCCTCTGGGTACTCAGAAGTCAAACCAGAAGAGCAGCCTCGCAGCCCCAGGCCACCTCACTTATCACAAGCAGCCTCTTCCCATTGGAAACCACTTCCTTCTGTTTCCCCTGTGCAAACACTGACCTATGCTGGTGGCCTTGAGGAGGACAGCACCATATCCTTAACTGGAAACTAGAAAGCCGTCCACCTGGCAACACCTGCCGCCCACCCTCTTGAGACTACAAGTTTGGTGAATTTTAAGGCGCTGGGATGCCTCAGCACTCAGCGCACTAAGAGAACCAAGCACAGCAAATCCTTGAAAGTAAAGTCTCTGTGTGGCCACAGGTACCAACACGCTCTGGACAGGCCTCTCTCACAGCCCCACGTGGAAGCGCCCAGAAGTCCAACAGGAGACTAGCACATGACTCCCATCCGATCTGTCCCTGTGAGACCTCAGCACCAGGACACGGTGATTCTGGTCTTAAAGAAGAGACAGTAACTGTGTGGGGAATGCACCGGGGTCCTGGGGAGCTGGGGATGTTATTTCTTGATCTGTTGCTGATTCTACAATCACTTCAAGGAAATTCACGTTAAGGCCAGGTCTGGTATCCAACACACATACGCCCAGCGCTTGGGAAGCTAGGACAGAAGAGTTTGAGGCTAGCCTGGGCCACACAGTGAGACCCTGTCGCAATTCCCCCATCCACTCCCAAACAAAGATCTAAGGCTGCAGTCCGGCTGCTAGAGCATTTGTTAGCGTGCAGTAGGCCCTGGGTTCCATTCCCAGCGCGGCATTAGCCGGCCATGGTGGCGCCAAGTTGTAATCTCAGCCCTGGGGAGGTAGAGGCAAGAGGGTCAGAAACTCAAGGCCGCTCTTGGCTACACAGCAAGATTTTGGATAGCGTGGGCTATATGACTCTGATTTTAAAAACTGGGAAAAAATGTGTACTCTTTATGGTTATTCTTGTGTGTGTTTGGTGCATGCACATGTATGTTATCCTTTAATAAGGTGTTAACTTGAAGAGCAGGCATAGGCAGATTCCTGACTGGAGGTGCTTTGCTGTGATGGCTTTCAATAGAAAACTGTACTGTGGGCTGGAGAGATGGCTCAGAGGTTAAGAGCACTGCCTGCTCTTCCAAAGGTCCTGAGTTCAATTCCCAGCAACCACATGATGGCTCACAATTATTTACAATGAAATCTGGTGCCCTCCTCTGGCCTGCAGGTGTTACATGCAGGCAGAACACTATGCATAATAAATAAATAAATAAATAAATAAATAAATAAATAAATAAATCTTAAAAAAAGAAAAAACTGTACTGCGAATTCTGGATGGCCTCTTTTCCTGGGCTGTGATCTGTGATGGAATCCTTTCCCATGGGATGCTGGGTGTAGCGCTGAGCTGAGACAGCTTCTGGCACTGGGCAGTATGCTCCCTTACAGGTCAGGCGGTGAGGTGCGTTTTCAACTTCCAACAGGTGTTTCGGGACCTAATGCCGCAGCAAAGATCCAGGACCATCTGCTTGGGCGTTTTCAGGTAGCCCCTCCGCTGTGTGGCGCTGGCAGTGGCCTGAAGTGTAGCTTAGCCTTGGAGCACACTGTCAGAAGCCTAACTCCCTTGCCCTACCCCTCCAGCAGCTCTCAGTCCCTCAGGGTGACTTCACAATACCCCATGATTCTCTGCCCATCCCAGTTCATCCCTCCCACTTCCTAGCAGGAATGACTACTGCTCCTAAACCCGTTCCCCTCTTCCCTTCCCCTGCAGCCAGGGCTACCATGGCACGTAGGCAGGGCCGGCTTCCCGTCCTGTGCCATCTCCTGGCAGTTAGTAAGATGCTGGTCACTGAGCACATAGAACAACATGGGATGATTCAGGCCACGGTGCCCAAATGGGGCCAGGCAGGCCGCTAGGAGAGTGGAGTGGTCTGCCTCCAAAACACCGGGGCGGCAGTGGCCTTGCGACTGGAAAGGGAGCCAATTAATGGGGGGTTGCCAGTGTCTATAAGGTAACAGGGCAGAGTGGGGGTTTCCTGACTGCCTGGTGCACATGTGTGCGCACACTGGTCACGTGCTCTTTGTTCTACTGTCCCCTGCCTACTGTTTAAGTCTTTGTGGAGACGCACAGGGCCAAGAGCTTGATCCCTTACAAGGTGGATCTCAGCTTAACCACTTAGCAAAGCTCATTGCTTAGGACTCGGGAAGACGCTTTCATAGGAGTAAGGGGCTGTGCTACCCACAGTGCTGGGTCCTGCCGAGAAAGCCTAGGGGACCTGGAGCACCTAAAAGAGATGGCTGCCGTTTCAGCATGGTAATGTATGCCTGAGATCTCAGCACTCCGTAGGTAAAGACAGGAGGAGTTTGAGCTAAAAGCCACTCTTGCCTACACAGCAAGACACCTGAAACTCAAAAGAACAACTGTTTCCCTGGGTGTGGAGATACATGTCTGTAGTGTAGCTTCCAGGAAGCAGAAGGCAGGGCAGGCTATGAGTTCTGCCCTGAACTCAAAACAAAACAAAAACCAAAACAAGGAGAGGCGGCTCAGTAGTTAAGAGCCCTTGCTACTTCCCAACTTCAGTTCCCAGGACTAGCATGGTATTTCATAACCATCTGTAACTCGGATTTCGGGGGATCTAATGCCTTCTCTGGACTTCCTTCAGGCACCGGCATGCATGATGGTACATATACATACATGCAGACAAACACTCCTTAAAATGTAAAATTAAAAAAAAACCTTATGAATGAGAATATAAAAAAATATTTAAATCAACAAAACCCCACAGAGTACCAAACCAAAAACGGCCACTGCGCTTGCTCCTCCGTTACCCTCCGGGACGCAGTGCTAATTCGCTGGTGGTGGTACGGGGGCCCCTTTGCTTTCCCTACCTGAGCTCCCAGGACTCCTGATTTGAGCTGGTAGCAATTTTATGTGGGGCCTGTCCAGTGGAAGGACCAGTGTGAGTGGTAATTCTCTGCGGTTTGCGTAGGATCTTGAAATATTCAACAGGCGTCTGTCCTTTCTACGAGCAGTGAAAACAGAATACAAACCTCACCCTGGAACCATGAAACCCTTTGCGTTTCTGCAGGGGTCTGTCTTCTCTGTTTTTTCTTTTCCCCCAGAGACAGGGTTTCTCTGTGTAGCCTTGGCTGTCCTGAACTCACTTTGTAGACCAGGCTGGCCTCGAACCCCAGCTTCCCTGAGTGCTGGGATTAAAGGCATGGTGACACCATGCCTGGCTTTTCTCCTCTGTTTTAAGATAAGGCAAAGCAAACCATCCTTAATGGGATTCAGATAGGAGTCCCTTAAGCCTGGGCAGGGACTCTCAAGTATTTCTGCCTTTGGGTTTTGAAAGCCAATTGTTGTTTTGTTTGTTTGTTTGAGATTGGGTCTCACATAGCCAAAGGCTGGCCCTGGCCTTGAATGCCTGGTCCTCCTGAGTGCTAGGATCACAGGTGTGCACCACCATGCAGGGTTTATGTGTGCTAGGGATGGAACCCACAGCCTTAGTCCTGCTAAGCAAGCACTCTAACAACTGAACTGCACCCTCATTATTTCTAGTGATTTCCGGCTTTTTACTAGCTGGTATTTTCCGTTATCCTTTGCATCAGCAAGGCAATAGCATCTTATCGGGTCCTTGGTAAACAGCAGAGAAGGCAGTGGAATGTGTCTCATCAGGGCTCCGAGCTCCTTTCCCTCCTTCTGCTGATAACCACCGCTAGAGACTCTATGGCCATATTTCTCAATCCACTGCAAGACCCAGGAAGTGGCTGCCATTCTTCTGTGCTCCCCTTTTTCTCCATTTCCCATGCTCCTGTAACTCATTTCACCCTTGAGCTACTCAGCTAGGCCAGCTCACAGCAGAGCCCAGGCAGGGTCCAGGAGCAGCAGCTCAGTTGGTGTGGCAGGAGCAAATGCTGTCATTGTACTGTGTGTGGGTGTCAGGCTGGGACTGGAGGTGAAAATATCTACCATCTGTCCATCCGTCCATCCACCCACCTATATTTATCTAAATCTATCAAAAGAATTATAACTAAATGTTAATCATATCCTGGAAATAGGAGTATTACTAAAATTTTTATTTAATAATTTTTCTAGCTTTCAGAAAACTGAACTGAACCAAATCCATACTTTTATTTTTTTTGAATGGCGTCGGGTGTCAAATGCAGGGTTTCTCACAAATTGCTCTACCACTGAGCTATATTCCTAGCCTCCTAGATTACTGCTATCACCATCATCATCATCATCATCATCATCATCATCATCCTCATCGTCGTCGTCATCATTTGTGGTGCCAGGGATGAAACCCAGGGTCTTGTGCATGCTACTCAAGTACTCTACCACAAACCTACACCCCTAGGCCCAAGTGTACCTCAGATAAGGATGTAGCTATTAGGTACTTTAGATTTTACAAAGGGACTGGGACAAAACTTAGACTCTGGTCTTTAACAAAAGCCCTGTAGCCACCGCTGCTCTGTGGGCTTCAGTGTGAGCCCAACCCTACACAAGCTAGACTTGAAGCGGTGACAGCAGTTGTGTGTTTGAGACAAGATCTCGTTCGGCAGCTTGTGTTGGCCTGAGACTCACTACATGCCCCAAGTTGGTCTTGAACTCATGGCAATTCTCCTGTCTCAGTCTCCTCAGACTGGACACTGAGGATGCACACCAGGCTCCCATGCCTGGATGCACCGTGACTCCTCGGCCATTTTCCTTTTCTCTATCTTCTCCTCTGGTGTACTCACTGAAGATAAAATCAGGAGGATGTCCCCCTGACCTACAGCGAGATGTCTCCTAGCTCCATTCCCTGTGTGCATGCATCACACACAACGTTTAACTTTCTGCTCTCTGCCTCATAAACGTCACCGAGGGACTTTTGCACAGTGGCTCTTTCCTGTCACAGCTTTAATGTCACTTCAGAGAGACCACAGCCACTTATGTTGTTGCTCTATGATGCCCACTGTCCTTCGGGACAGAAGGCCGACTCTTTTTTTTTTTTTGGTTTTTTGAGACAGGGTTTCTCTGTATAATCTTGGCTGTCCTGGACTCACTTTGTAGACCAGGCTGGCCTTGAACTCACAGCGATCCACCTGCCTCTGCCTCCCCAGTGCTGGGATTAAAGGCGTGCGCCACCACGCCCGGCCAGAAGGCCGACTCTTGATGCAGGAACGTGTCTAGGAGGCTGCTCTTGCTTCTCAACAGGCTCAACAAGGTCCTGCCCCTCCCTATAGCCTAGACCCAGCGACCCAGCGAGGCCTGACTCTCCAGCCAGCATGCTGCTCTCAGTGGGAGCCCTGGAGGCCTTGGTGCAGCCCCCACTCAGAATGGCTTTCTTTTTTCCCCTTTCTCAGCACTCCATCATGGGATGCTGAACTTTAAAGAACTCTAACCTGCCACGCCCACCCAGGATGTCACCCTGTTCATTAGTACCTTCCGGGTTTTCATTCTTAGCATGGCTTTTGTCCTCTTTGTTTTATTGTCTGTTTCCATTCACTAGGGTCTAAGTTGCAAGGAAGCTGCGGCCTCACTAGTCTGTCAAGAGCCCACAGCGTGCCGGGAGTGGTGGTGGGGGATGGGTGGTGGGTGGGGAGGTGGGGGGGTGAGGAGGCTCTGTAGACACTCCCTCTGCAGTTGCCAAGGGCAAGGAGGTGGCTAGGAGCCCAAGCTCTCCACTTTCCTTCTTAGGGGTGCTTTAGGACTAAAGACAATGTTTGCACATTGGCCGGCACAAAGTCCCCGTTTTTTAAGCTCAGTCCCCACTCCCTTTTCAGAAGAGGAACAAAATGCAGAGGAAGAGGATTAAAAGCATAGAAGACTAAGACAAAAAAATCAAGGAGACATGAAAGTTCCAACAAGACCTAGAAAACTAATGGTGTCAACTGTCCTACACAAGGTAAAGTAAAAAGAGAAGGGGTCTCAGAGCTGAGGAGCTGGGAGAGTATGTGTCTGTGAAGAAGAGAACCCAGTGGCCGCATCCCCCGTCAGCCGTGAACAGAGCCCGCCCCTCCAGCTAGGGCCTCTCGTCAGCACTCACGGGAGACGTGGCTGTGGCATCTGGTCTGGACACCGGGGCTTTGAAGGTAGAAGTAGAAGTCATCTTGGGAGCGTCTGGCCTCCTGTCTGAGGCGGCTCCCATGGACAGGCAATCCAGGTAGTCAGGAGGAGGGATGACCACGCTGCTCTTCTCAGTCAGGTCCACGGTACTGATGCTTCTCACTGGGGCAGGGCTCAAAGCCAAAAGTTAGGGAGCCAGGTCAGACAAGGTCATACCACCTGGACTCACTCCTATACCCCAAACATCCCATGGCCAAGGGCTAGGGTGACAGTGACTTGACAGAAAAAGATGAAGTGGGGCTGGAGAGACGGCTCAGCAGTTAAGAGCACAGGCTGCCCTTCCAGAGGCCCCCACTGATTCCCGGCATCCACATGGTGGATCTCAACTATCTATATGTCCATGTCCAGGGATGCCCTCTTCTAGCCTCTGAAGGCACTGTGCATGCATGTGGTGCACACACACACACACGAAATCAAAACAACCACACACATGAAAGAAACAGGTGAGGGAGAGTGGGTTACAGCACGGCACTGCACACATGCATAGTAGTTTATTATGCTCAAGTGTGTGTGTGTTTATATACATTTGTGTTTACCTTTAGCTATTTATTGAGACTCTGTCTCAAAAAACAACTCTTACCCACTCCCCCAATAGTCAGTTTTTCCTTCTTGATACAACAGCATGTTTAGACTCTGCTAGATAAGGAACAGATGGGGGTCTGGAGAGATGGCTCAGAGGTGAAGAGCACTGCCTGCTCTTCCAAAGGTCCTGAGTTCAATTCCCAGCAGCTACATGGTGGCTCACAACCATCTGTAATGAGATCTGGTGCCCTCTTCTGGCCCGCAGGTATAAATGCAGGTGAAACACTGTATACTTAAATAAAGAAATCTTAAAACAAAACAAATGCCTGGATGATTTAGCACCTGGGATTTAAAAAGAAAAAAAAAAAAAAAGGAACACATGGAGATGCTTTCTGAGGAGAGAGCCCGAGGGATGCTGAGCATGGCATTTGAGGGTCCAAAGGTCAGAGAGTCGTATGCATGAGGGAGTTTATGGTAAAGATGGCCAGTTCAGTGTGGACTTGTTATTCCTGAGGGTCCACTGGGCAGCCAGCTAGAAACACCTAAGACCATAAATATCCACACTTCAGCCTGGACAGGTTATGACTGAGTTCCAGTCTGGATTTTTTGTTTTTGTTTTTTTGAGACAGGGCCTCACTATATAGCCCTGGCTGTCCTGGAATTCACTCTAGAGACAAGGCTGGCCTCAGACTCACAGAGATCTGTCTACCTCTGCCTCTCTAGTGCTGGAATTAAAGGCATGCACCACTACATCTGGTGAGCAAGTTCTTAAAATTTCCTGTTCCTCGGTTTTAAAGTAGAGCCCTATCTTATACAGTTGCAATTTAAAGTATTTGGGACTATCTCTAAGATGTGCGTGTGTGTGCGCGTGTGTGTGCATGTGTGTGCGTGTGTGTGCATGTGTGTGCGCGTGTGCACGCGTGCGTGTGTTTGTGTGTGTGCATGTGTGTTTTGCAAAATATTTGATCCTATTGTGATCTCTGAGATTGTGAACTGTAAAAACCTGTGCTTTAGGGGCTGGAGAGATGGCTCAGAGGTTAAGAGCACTGACTGTTCCTCCAGAGGTCCTGAGTTCAATTCCCAGCAACCACATGGTGGCTCACAACCATCTATAATGAGATCTGGTGCCCTCTTCTGGCCTGCAGGTGTATATGTAGACAGACCACTGTATACATAATAATAAATAATCTCTTTTTTAAAAAAAACTGTGCTTTGTTTGGTACAGCTGAGCCCTTCCACACACCTTTAAACCAAGAGCTTTCTGTATACCGAGTTTAATAAAGTTAGCCCTAGGTCAAGAGGTGGAACATGAAGCCAGCTGACAGGGATTAAAGAGCAGGAGGGACTTTGAGTTGGGTATTTAACACAGTGTGTAGAAGGCGCTCTATAGCTCTTGGGCTTTTTGTTTTGTTTTGTTTTTTTGAGACAGGGTTTCTCTGTGTAGTCTTGGCTTTCCTGGGCTCACTTTGTAGACCAGGCTGGCCTCGAACTCACAGAGATCCGCCTGCCTCTGCCTCCTGAGTGCTGGGATTACAGGCATGCACCACCACTGCCCAAGCAATATTTACTTATTTATTTTATTTTACATGTGCTCTATCTGCATGTACATCTGCAGGCCAGAAGAGGGCATCAGATCACATTATAGATGGTTGTGAGCCACCATGTAGTTGCAAGGAACTGAACTCAGGACCTCGGAAAGAGCAGGCAGTGCCCTTAACCGCTGAGCCATCTTCCAGCCTGGCTTTTAGCTTTCACCTCTTCAGCTCTTGAGCTCCTCAGCTCCTTGGCCTTTGGCATTTTAAGCTTTGAGTTAGCAAGCCTTTGACCTTGTTCTTGTTTGGCCTTTTCCTCCTGGTCTGTCAGCTAAGCTTTTAGCCCTTCTCCATTGGGACGTGAGTTGAGTAGGAAGATCAGCTGGGTTCTTTCTCTCTGCCTCTCTGAGCTAGCAGGTTTTCACCTCAGCATCTGGCTCCTGAGTCTCTATTGGTAAAATAGAATGAGTGGGATTTTCATTTAAAACAACATATATGTATATGTACACATATGTATATGTTGTATATGTATATACATATATGCTGTTTTTTTTTCTTTTTTAAGATTTGAAATGTATGTTTTACCACCTGACTGACAGCACTGAACTTGAGTGCTCTACAATAGCAGATTGCATTCTTAAACCCTGAGCCATCTTTCCAGGATGGCTATTTTTTTATGGTCACAACCTAGACTGGACTGAAGAACTGGGGACTATCAGCATGTAGGTGACAGAGGAGGTCTCCTGGTGCAGTTGCAAGTATAAAGGTAAATGAATATAGCTGGTGAGTTGCTCAGTGGGAAAGAGCTCCTGCTGCCAAGCCTGATGACTTGAGTTTGAGCCCAGGAGCCCACATGATGGAAGGAAAGATTCCTGCAGGTTGCCTTCTGACTTCTGCACGTGTGCTGTGGCATCTGCTCTCTCCCCCACCGAAATAAATAAATAAAATGTAAAAAAAAAAAAAAAAAAAGGTAGATGAAATAGCTCAGGGGACATAGATAATAGAGGATCGAGGCTGGACCCTGAGAAGCACAAATGTCTCTGTGGTGAAGAGAAAAAGGACGCGCCAGAGTGCTGCACAGGGTCACCGGCTGCTGATAAGAAGCAGTGAATGTGCGCTGTGGATTTAGTGCTGCAACTGGTGGGCACAGGGAGGGGTGGGGAGTTGGTGGGCCGGGCGTCACACAAGTGCCGAACGTTAATCCCAGGGTGGCTACACATCTGCACTGTAACTCTAATGTTGTCTGAGGACATTAGGGTCAAGGCAAGGTTTCAGTGGCTGGCGGAGCTGGGCCACATGACCTACCTTGGTGTAGGGATAGACTTTGCTTCCTTCGTATGTTCTTCCAGCAGCTTCGTATATGATGAGGGGAACCAGCCCCTCCTGAAGGTGAAGATAAAGAAGAGAGACCCATCTGTGATGCCTGAGGTAGGCACATAAGCAGTACTCGCACTTGGGGATACCCTGATGACAGCTCAGGCAGGCTAGCCAGTCACAAAGGGGCTGAATGAAATGCAGGCCTTCTCAAGTATCTGCTACACACACACACACACACACACACACACACACACAGAGACACAGAGACACATACACACACATATATATACATACATACAGACACATACACACCTCCCAATAATACCTTGATGATCTTGGGAGTCAACATGCTGGAAGGAGAGAACAGAGCTTGGGAGTTGTCCTTCTACCCCCACATGGCATACACACACATGTATTTACATACACAATAAGTATTAGTAACATTTAAGCCTTTTGCCACCAGTGACATACTATGATCTGATCATATCTATTCTTGTACCAAGTTCACCTATTTACATGCACAAAACCGCTCCGGGTGTAATAACAGCAGCTGCCCCAAAATAAGGAAGTATAAAGGGCGCCCGGCGCGGTGGCTCAGGCTTGGGATCCCTGCACTCGGGAGGCTGAGCCTGGTTTACAAAGTGAGTCCAGGACAGTGAGGGCTATTCCTGTGTCGGAAAAACAAACAAACAAAAGGACAACAACAACAACAAAACAACCCCCAACCCCCCCCCCCAAAGTATAGGAAAGGCAGCAGCTCTCGGAGGTGAGGGCCATTTGATGCGGGTTAGTCTGTGCCCACTTACGCTTTGGAGGCGTCATGCTCCCCATACAGCCAGCCGTCCTTCTCCTCAGGGATGAGCAATGTGATGATGTCCCCCTGGGCGAAGCTGAGCAAGGTCTTATTGTTGCCAGCGGTGTGAGGGAAGATGGTCTTCACTTTCTGCCTCTTCATCAGGTTCAGTCCAGTTGCGACAGACACTGATCTCTGCAAACTGGGGTCTTCTGACGTGTCTGCTGAAGTGGGCAAGGGAATGCTTGTCAGGATCCAAAGGATGCCCGGCAGGCGAGTTCCACAACCCTTTTATGGAGGCCTGCTTCCAGACTTTCCACATTGCCCGTGCGGAGGGGACTGACACGCCTCAGCCTGGAGGTTATCCGTCACAGAGGGCAGGGGAGCCCTGCAGCTAAGAGCGCCTGCGAGAGACGGCCAGGCTCACCTACATCATGGCAGCCAGGCCGCTCCCTTCACAGGTGAAGTGTCTACATTTTGCTGCTCTTTCAGTTTGGAGCATGGAGGCAGCTGAGGTGACAGCTTAGACCCACTGCCTTTCTCTGGTGTTACAAGAAAAAGGAGTGAGCTGGAAACGCTGCTGCTCTGGCTTCTCACCTCAGCGTGGGTGCTCTGGAGTTTCCTTTGCTGAGAACTTATTAGGTATCTGCTTGTCCAGAACCTCAGCGCTGTACAGCTACCTGCCAGCCTCCAGGGGAAGGCCCCATGATGCTGACACTGACAGACAGGGGATTGAGCCCAAAAGAATTCCAAGGCTGGTCCAGACCACAAACGACAAACGGCAGCAGCTGTATCCACTGGGGACAGCTGAGTCCACAGGCCCTACACTCGGGCCTACATTATATCACTATAGTTTAGACACAAGCTGATATGTGCCATTCCAGGAAATAGGAAACTGGCATGGGGCTTTAAGATACCTGCTTTATCTAACTGCATCTTCATAACAATTACAAGCTTTGCCATTCTTTAGCATGTCTCTAATTACTTCAAATACTGAATCTGCCAGAAATTTTCACTTTGCTTTTACCAGAAAGAACCAGAGTTATTTGAAAGGATTAATACTTTACCTTTCTTCAAAAGCAAATAACTACAAGATATTCTTTTCCCTTGCTGAGCAATCCCGGTTGTCTTTATAGAAATCTCTTGCCACAATGTCTCACCTCCCCCTACAGCTGAATGCTATGATCTCCAGGGCACAAAACACCAGATTTGTACTGAAGGAACTATCAGATCTGGAACACTATGTAAAGCTAATTTATCACATTCTATCCTATTTATTTTTAAATACAACACCTCTCAGGCTGGAGAGATAGCCCAGTGGTTAGGAGCAGGTATTCAACTTGTAGAGGATTTGAATTAGGTCCCAAGCATCCACAGCAAGCAGTTCACAACTGCCTCTACTGGCCTCCATAAAGCACTGTGCTCATGTGCATATACCCCCACACAGGCACATGATAAAAAAAAAAAATCTTGCCGGGCGTGGTGGCGCATGCTTTTAATCCCAGCACTCGGGAGGCAGAGGCGGGCGGATCGCTGTGAGTTTGAGGCCAGCCTGGTCTACAAAAGTGAGTCCAGGATAGCCAGAACTGTTACACAGAGAAACCCTGTCTCAAAAAACATTAAAAAAAAAAATCTTAAAATATTTCTCAACAAAATATTTACTTTGTAGTCATCTACTGGTAGATTAGGGCTACAGAACATGTCACATATCAAATGTGTTATGGTTTAGACTAGACCTTATACAGACCCTCCCCCTCACTCTCTCCCCTGCCTCTCCCTGCCCCCCCCCCCCCGCCCGGCTTCACATGTGCTAGACAAATGTCCTACTATGGAGCTACAGTCTCAGCTCCAGCCTTTCTTCTTTGAGGTATGAGTTATTAAAGGCCAGGGCTGTACGTATGTATCCACTATACCTGCATGTCTACCTTTCCCTCATAATACATTTACCAAAACAACAGCAGCAGCAGCAGCAACAAACTGGCACTATCTCTCCGGTCTGACAAATTATTTTTTAAAATGTAAAAAGGGAGCTGGAGAGATGGCTCCGAGGTTAAGAGTACTTCCTGTTTTGGCAAAGGACCTGGATTTAGTCCTCAGCATCCATACTGAGTGGCTCACAGTCACCTGTACCTCCATCTCCAGGGGCTCTAACACCTTCTCCTGGCTTCCAAGAGCACTAGCACACATGAGGCACATATTCACACCACACACATACACATAAATAAAAACAAGCCTTTAAAAACTTAAATAGAAAGAACAATTTAATACATTTCTATAAAAGAAATGGGACTAAATCTCTTACTTGTTGAGTTGTTTGTTTTTTCTGAACTCTGTGCAGCTGTTGCTGGGTTATTGAACATATCAATCAAAGGACTGGTATAGGCTTTGACCGAAGGAGCTGGGGGCATCTTTGGTACATGTTTAGAAAGGGTGTCATAGTCTTTCCCAATCTGGAGAAACAAATTATTATTAGTCTAATATTAGAATAATACAAATTTCCAGGATTGCTTCTTATCATATGGCAGAAACTGCACTTACTTAGTTGTGAATATTTCAAAAGTATTCATTTACTTAGAGAAGGAATCTTACTGTGTAGTCCTGGAACTCTCTGTGTAGACCAGGCTGTACTCAAACTCAGAGAGAGCTGCTGCCTCTGCCTCCCAAGTGCTGGGATTACAGCTGTCTAGGCAGGCTCCCCCTTAAGTGCTACTTGGCTACGGGAGTCTACATTCAAAACCATTTTTTGGAAAGAATTTTGAATGTATTATATTAACCTGTTTGGCACACAGCTTTGCTGACAATCAACGTATGGCTAATCTTCTTTCATATACGCCTTCACCCAGATTCCCAAACCAGGCCTGCATTATTTTTAAAGTAATTCTCAGACATATCATTTTGCTTCTTCCTCTTTTGGAAAAAGGCCTTACTATGTAGTCTAGGCTGGCCTCAAACTTATGACCCTCCGGCTGCGGTCTTCCAGGAACTGAATGGCACCAGTGTTTTCTAGTCTGTTCTCTCAAACATTTGCACAGTCAATTCTAGTTCTGTAGGAAGAGGGGGAAAGGGCAGGAAACAACGCCTAGGACTAGGAAGGGAGGGCTCCTGGTGTCTGTCACCAAGGCCAGGCCTGGCCGGCAGTCAAGACACATGCAGAAGGGGACCAATCCCTACCATCTTGCTTCTCTCGATCATGGGTGATGGCTGTGGCGTGCCGGACACTGGGGTAGACATGGGCGTCTTTATCTCTTCTATCATGTTCATGATTTTCTCTGGTACTTTTGTGGCATCACAACAGGTTTCCTGCCACCGGGGAAGCTTGGAATTAAGTAGTTCTGCAGACTGTCAATCCAGAAGAAACAAAATTAAAGACAAAGGCACACTGTTTGAAGAGCCGATGAAAGCCTCCTCAAACAGCATCTCTATTGATAAATTACGGATTTATCCGAGCATAGGGGCTCAGAGTCTCATTGAGTGAGCAGCTTAAGGAACCATGAACATCTACTGTGTCTCAGCTGCTGAAGAGGCAGACTCAGGACCTAACGGAACGTATCTGCTTCCTCAGCGTGAATACAGAACATCCAGCTAACGCAGGACCATAATGATTAAGAATCTGCTGGGGCTGGGAGTAGCTCAGAGGCAGAATACATGTTTAGTATGCATGAGATGTGTGCATGCTTATGTACATCTAAAAAAAACCAACCAAACAAACAAGCAAAAACCATTCAAAAGCTAAAAGGGAAGAAGAGCCAAGCAACCGCTGTGATTGTTTCATTTTCCAGATGTCCCTAGAAATGACAATCACCATCTCTCAACAGTCCTAAAACCTACCTCTATTGTGGTAAGAGGCTCAAGACTGAAAGTGTTAGGCAAATGAATCTGTGTTCCAGGAAGTCCACCTGTGGGAAAGAGGCTACAGGTGGAGAGGTGGGGTGGGAGGGGGCAGGCAGGGGTGTGTGTGCTAAGGAAGCCTCCTGTCACAGCCTAAAGGCTCAGCACAATAGTTGGCTGGCAGCACAAAGGAGAGACAAAAGGGCAGAGTGAGACACTGAAACTCTGGAGGCTGAAGCTGAGGGGCCGGTCCTGCTCCCATGAGCCTCTCTGGCTCTACTCCTGCAGTGGGACTCTCAGAGGCTCCCAAAACCTTCCCATAAACCCCCTTTCCAGGGCAGCACTCTGGTTGGAAATGGAAGTAGGGTTCCCTCTCTGAAGCTAATTTGCATGGCAACAACATTACTTATTCTTTTTCAAACTTGCAATACTTGTGACCCTGACAAGCTGGGGAGTGGCACACAGAGGACTACTTGCTAACGCTAGCTAGAGGAAGGACCAGGATGCTCTGACTGCAGCAGGGGCAGCTTTCAGAGAGCTGAAGATGATGCTTCTGGTACAAAAAAAAAGCAGGATTGGTCTATACTGCTCTACAAAATACTACTGGGACCCAAGGTTGGATCTAAGAAAGACCTTGTCAGTAACTAGAACATTCTAAAAATAGCCCAGGTTACCTCCTGGCACTGTGGGGGCACTGCCATAGGATGGAATCAAGGTTGCTTCTATCCCCCCCCCTGCCCCCCCCACAGCTGTGACCCTGTCACTCTGCCACAGCAGGCGGTCTCTATCATGGAAGAATGCATGCTTCTAACCCCGTTCAGCACTGTTCTAATCCCTGTACATGTACTGTAGGCGTCCACACATGCATCTAATTTGAATTAGGAAGCTGCATGTCCTTCAAATTACACAACTCCTGTCGAATTTGTGACACACGCACCCACAAGGGCAGGGTTTTCTCCCCTTGAGAAGGAGCTGGCTTTACAGTCGAGCTCCTTTGGAACTTCTCCTGTTTCAGAACACGCCCTTAAATCACTGGCTTATGAACAGCAGTGAATGCTGGACCTCAGTCATGCTAGTGTGGAATGCTTACATAGGCCCGAGAGCATTAAAAGGACAAAAAAAAAAAAAAAAAAAAAAAAAAGGAGGAAGGGAAATTTAACACGCCGTGTCATTGCTCCTGGGCTCTAACCTCACAGCTGCATCTGTTAGGAGGAGGGAGCTAAGCCGGCCATTTGGTTGGGGTGATCATGAGTGAGCAGTATAAACAGGAGTAGAAAGTAACAAAACTCACTCCTTGATGGGGTGGGGGGGTGTCTGCCGCCATGTCTCGGGCAGCCAGTGCTACAGATCCATGGTTGTCTAGAACCACCCAGTGACTGGGCCTAGTCAAGACAGTGACACCCAGGATCCATCGGCGTCTATACAAAGCTGACTGTGTCTTTTTGCTTTGTTTTTTTGAGACACAGCCCAGGTTGGCCTCAAACTCACTAGGTAGCTTAGGCTGACTTTGATCTTCTGATCCTCCTGGCCTCACTTCCTGGGGACTGCTGGTGTTCACCACTATACCCAGTTTATATAGTGTGCTCGGGATCAAATCCAGGGCCTGCTGGGCAAGCACTCTATCAACCGAGTCACAACTGCAGCCCCAAATGTGTGTGTTTTTTTAAACAAGGGATTTTAAATTTGGATAAACTATTAAATTAGTGACAGTGGGCATTTGATCCTCCGTTCCACCTGTATTTCTGTAAAATCCCAGCGCTCTATACTGTGCAGGTCTGAAGGGAGCAGCACTGCAAGGACTCCCGAGTACAAGCTAAAGCCATCACTGCCCTCGGTGCCCCCCGCCGCGCGCTCACCTGCAGGTGATAGTGGTGTATGTGGTTGGCAAAGCTACAGTGCTTGTCCACCAGGAAGCAGAAGCGCCTCTTTTCCTCAAGCAGGGCTTCTTTGCAGCCGTCTGCAATGAACTTCTGGATTTCACTCTGGCGAGAAGTAACCGTCTCCACGTACTATGAAAAGGAATGGTTAAGAAGCGTGACGGGAGGCATCCGGTGGCCGCACGGCACGACACCTGCCGCCTGCCATCTTCCCGCCCAGCTCAGCTTGATTATGGAGAGACTCTCAATGCAGATAAACACTGGACAGAAGCCTTGTAACCTGGCCCGAGCAGACACCGTCATCCTTAAGTTGCTGACTCACATGCAGAGAAGGTGCCCTCTGAGCAGCTGTCATAAGGCATCCTCTAGGGAAGACTTCTCCTCTACTGCAAACTACACTGGGACCAGAAAGTTTCCGGTTGGATCACAGTCCCAGGTACCAATCTTAGGACTTAGCCTGAGCCGCATTCTCCCATGGTAAAATGAGTACGGTCGGGCCAAGTGTGGTGGTGCACACCTTTAACAGCGGTACTTAAGAGGCAGAAACAGGCAGACCTCTGTGAGTTCTAGGCCAGGCTGGTTTACACAGAGTGTTTCAGGCTAGCCAGGCCCACACAGTGAGATCCTATCTCAGACAAACAGGAGGGAAGACTCATGCGAATCACAAAGGTCTCCTTCTTTTCCCTGAGCTAAGGGGAGGTGGCAGTAAGTACCGTGTGCTGTTACCGTAACTCTGGAAAATCCTGCTCTGGAAACTCTGGAAACCTTTGTTTTCTATTCTTTGAGACAGGATCTTATTATGTAGCACAGGCTAGCCTAGAACTTAAGACCTTTACATCTCAGCCTTAAGAGAGCTGGAATTACTGGCACGTGCTACCACGCTCAGCTTGGAATGCTTAGATTTCACCTCAGCAGTAGCACAGAAAGGAGCTGATAGGGTACAGCTGACTGAGGCGAGCCTCCCCTTAAACTGTACATACATGACTGACCAAGAAAAATATTGCTGAAAAGCTCACCTCAATTTCTTTGTGTTCATATTTGAGTGCATTTCGTCCTCCTTGACTTTTTCTTCTGATCTTCTTCAACTCTGCTTGAGATTTCTCCAAAGAATCTAATTTATTCCTGTGTTCTGCTTGGTATCTTTTAAGAGTAGCCTGTAAGTTAAGTGTTGTTGTTCTGGGGCACTGTACAAGCTGCCATGGACTCACTTTTGCTCACACTGGGGCATGGTGGCGCACGCCTGTAATCCCAGCGCTTGGGAGGCAGGTGGATCACTGTGAGTTCGAGGCCAGCCTGGTCTACAAAGTGAATCCAGGACAGCCAGGGCTACACAGAGAAACCTCGTCTCCAACAAACAAACAAACATCCCCCCCAAACAAACATAAACAGTGCCAGTCCATACCATTTCCCCATCTATACCCCAGAAGACCCCCTCCACCCAACCTGAATTCTTAGGAGTTGATAGTTCTAATGTTTCTGCTTATGACCAGCTCTCTAAAGATAAATATGCCTTTTCTTTTTAATTCTCTTTTTTTCTCAAAGGTTTTTAGACACCAGGTAGTGCTTTGGTGAATATACACACAGTTCTAAAGGGCTAGGGAAGTAGCTCAGTGGTAGAGTGCCTGCCTAGCATACGTCAGGCCCCGGGTTCCATCCCCAGACACACACACACACACACACACACACACACACACACACACACACACGTGCGCGCACACATGCTCCCCCGAGCCAGGGTGGATGAAGAGTGCACTCACGTTCATATACTTGACGTCAAGTTCCGTCTTCTTCTCTAGCTCATGGATAATCTCTTTATGGAATTTTTTGAACTATTGACAAAAATGAAAAAAAATGTAAAAATGTATATTGTATTTGAGTTTTAGGCAATAGTATATAAAATACATTCTTAAAACATAACGATCGTCTGCTTACGTTTTCCTCAAGCGTCTCATTGAGCTTCTTGTGGGTGCCGGAAATCTCTATGAGGACATGGCCTGTGAACAAAGCCAGACACATAATGGGAAGATGCCACAAATAGAAACAAAGCAGTGGGAGCAAATGGTACAAAGTTTCCCTCGGGGACTTCAAATACTAAACCCAAGACCATTGCAGTGTCAGATGGATCCCCAGGGAAGGTGCAGGGGGACATGTGAACTATCTAATGTCCTCCTGGCCTAAGGACACCTATTCTGTTTTTGGAGTCACCCTCGTCTTTCTATTTTACACGTTCCCTCAGCCAAGTCTTATATACCTGATTTAACTTTCCAAAACTGACTTTGGTTTTTATGTGTTTGTGTGTGTGTGTGTGTGTGTGCGTGTGCGTGTGTGCGCACACGCGCATGCCTGGAGGCCAGAAGGTGTCAGATCTGTAGTTACAGGTGGTCATGAGCCACCTGACAGCTGGTACTAAGAAAAACTCATGTTCTCACAAGGGTAGTGCCTGTATCCACTCTTACTGACCAAGCCATTTCTCCCGCCCTGTGATTTAACTTTGAAATTATCTTACAAAAGATTAGCTCAGTCATCACAGTAACTAATTATAGGAACAGAGGATTTATTTTTATCTAATCCCCAGAGTAATCTGATTATCTGATAATCACAGAGAAAAAGCATCCTCTTTTTCTCATTTTTAGCTCATATATTTGTTGTGGAAAATATCAGCAGCACCAGGGGAAACTGCAGCAGTGGCAGCGTTCCGCCTCAGATCTCCTGGGATGACACAGAGTCCCTGAATCAGAGGTTCCTCCCTCCAGAAAGCAGCAGGGCGAGCACCTGGTCTGCAAGGCCAGCTGTCTTATGGTTGGGGCACGTGCTAAAGCTTTTCCTCTGATATAGGCAGACACGACCCTCTCTGCCAACCTACCTGCCTTAGAAACCACACAGGTCTTGTTAATATAAGAAGGAAAGGCTGGGCGTGGTGGCGCACGCCTTTAATCCCAGCACTTGGGAGGCAGAGGCAGGCAGATCACTATGAATTTGAGGCCAGCCTGATCTACAGAGTGAGTTCCAGGATAGCCAAGGCTACACAGAGAAACCCTGTCTTGAAAAACCAAAAAATTAAAAGTGTGTGTGTGTGTGTGTGTGTGTGTGTGTGTGTGTGTGTGTGTGTAGGAAAACAGGAATCATTTGGAATGACTGCCACTGCCATATGAAACCACAACAAAATGGTGGATTGCTTTTAGGTCAGCAGCTAGACCCAAGGAATGTTTATGGCAAGCTGAACAGCTGTGGATGAGAACGGATGGCACACTAAGACCCTGGTAGAATGAGGGAAAGGAGAAAATGAGCACAGAGTCCATGGCTTCAGCTGTCACTAGTGCACGAGTGATTCAGGCACACTTTCAGGAACATGTGCAGCCATCTGCTTCTCAGACTTGCCAGGCCAGCCCTGCTCCTCTCTCATCTTGCATCTCAGAAATCCAGTCTTGGGTGTTCCATGTGTAAGAGTGAGCTCACTGGCACTGGGCCTCCTAATCTCACCTAACCCTAGCCAGCCAGTTCATGGTGGGAGACCTCTCACCTATGTGTCACACCCATGATAAAAAGTCATGTACTGTGCACTGGCTAGGTCTCTCAGGAGAGACTCCTCTACTTTGCTCCTGGATGGCTTGTGTTCTTATGTCTCTGGGCTGTGTTCTCTTCTGGGTCAACTTTATGTGGTGCCACAGGTCTTTCTAAAAGCAAAGAACAGGCAGCCTCCCTCTTCTCCCCACAGTGTCCCAGATAAACAGACTCATGGGCTACAAGCTGAAAGCTGCCATGGACCAGAGCTGTCTAAACCCTGGGTGTGGTGGGCACAGAGAATCGCCTATCAAACATACCTGGAGCCAGGCGTGGTGGCGCACGCCTTTAATCCCAGCACTCAGGAGGCAGAGGCAGGTGGATCGCTGTGAGTTTGAAGCCAGCCTGGTCTACAAATTGAGTCTAGGACAGCCAAGGCCAGAGAGACCCTGTCTCAAAAAACCAACCCCCCCCCCAGAGAAAACATACCTGGAGGAGTCCTAGGCCATCAGGAACAGGAATAGATTTTATCCCTTAAGCTCTGCGAATCTAAGAAGGTCCAGACAATGTGCTGGATAAAGTAGCGTTGTGGCAGAATAGTCCCCAGTATTTGGGTTTGTTTGTTTTGTTTTTTCCCCACCATGTTCATCAGCTTCCCATCCTGGTGATGCTATCAAAAATTTCCAAAAGTCCATATAACCCACCCCCCAAAAAAACCCAGACTTTTTTTTTTTTTTAAAA
Source organism: Acomys minous (assembly GCF_964271855.1). NCBI lineage: Eukaryota > Metazoa > Chordata > Mammalia > Rodentia > Muridae > Acomys > Acomys minous. Next base: position 64,882,647 of record NC_140498.1, on the reverse strand, counting down.
CAAGAGAAGGCTGCAACCTGGCCATGAGTATAACTAAATTACTACGTCATTTCAGATACTGAGACATTCAGAGTTACTTTTATATCTATTTTGAACTCTAAACGATTCCTAGTTGGAGATTTAAAAAAACAAACAAAATACACTTCAATTATCTGAAAACTAAGCACTCAGTTCTTGGCAAGTAAGATCTTTTTAGTAGGGGGAAATCTAAAAATATTTTGGCTGAAACTCATCAGAAGAATTCCGTTGGAAAGCAAAGTGGTCACATTTCTTTCTAACATGACCCTTCTTGAACTGTGTTTCCGCAGCCCCACTCAAATGTGGGTCTCAGAGCAATGCGCAGTGTGCTAAGCACAGCTCTCTGAACTCCCGCACTCTGCCTTGCCGGCTCCGCCCACCTCCCATGGGTTCCCACTGTCCATACTCCTGTGTGGTTTCTGCCACCGCAGACAGGTTCAATGAAATGGGCTATTCACAGTGGTAGGACGGGAACCCCTGACCTATTTATTCTTTTCCCTCATGGTGTGTGGAATTCCGAAGCCGGCCTCCCAGTGGTAACCCCTGAGTCCTTGGTTTTAAAGACTGACTGAAACACACCTTAGCCGTGATTGTGCAAGCTGCCAAGGCATACCCTGAAACAGGACACAAAACTGCCTTTCGGTTCAATCCAGATGTTTACTCCCCAGTAGAGCAATTATTTACTTCAGGTTTGAAAACGTTCTGCGTCTGTGCTGTTCTACCCTACATCCTCTAACCTGCTTCTCCATGAATTATACTTGAGAAGGAGAAAGGCACAGAGAGCATTTGAGGGAAGAGCCGAGGAAGCACAAGCCAGATTCAAACGGAGCAGAACGGAGTGCAAGCCCCGACAGGAAGCTGTGTGCCGCGTGTTGCGCCAAAATCTTTTCCTTTCTCCTTTCAGGTTAGGAGCCAACATCTCAGAAAGAAATTCATATCTTTACAGCCATGTGACTTAATCTGAATGAGTTAGACTCTTAAAGGTGCAATAATAAGGAATTTATTATTAAAATTAAAAAATGTTTGCCGTGCTGGAGATGGAGCTGAAGTGCTCATCCATGCTGAGCCAGGGCCCTGCCACAGAGCCACAGCCACGGCTCAAGGGGATTTAGGTGAAACACACGTTTCAAATTCATGAACTTAACTAGAAGACAATGCTCATAGAAATAGTGGCAAACAACAGTATTACTTTAGGGTTTAGGAATGTATCCAAGTATTTTGAACAATGCTATGTAAGGCTATGCATGTGGCCAGTAGGCAATATGGCCTTAAAGTATTAAATAACAAAAGTTAAAGAATGTTACTCATGCTGGGCGTGGTGGCGCATGCCTTTAATCCGAGCACTCGGGAGGCAGAGGCAGGTGGATTGCTGTGAGTACGGGGCCAGTGTGGTCTACAAAGTGAGCCCAGGACAGCCAAGGCTACACAGAGAAACCCTGTCTCAAAAAGAGACCAAAAAGAAGAAGAAGAAAAAAGAATGTTACTCATATGAGTTTTTGTGTTTGTTTTTTCTGAGACAGGGTTTCTCTGTGTAGTCTTAGCTGTCCTGGACTCTTTTTGTAGACCAGGCTGGCCTCAAACTGACAGAGATCCTCTTGTCTCTGCCTCCCGAGTACTGGGATGATAGGCATGTACCACCGTGCCTGGCTGAGATACTTTTGTTTGAAATACTTTTGTTGATTTTTTTTCCTGGGTTGGTACTGCAGATGGAACCCCACAGCATGGCATGTTAGGTAAACACTCTTTTCCTAAGCTACATCCCCAGATCCCACTAGAAGGCTAGCTAATTATTTCTTTGACACAGGGTCTTGTTATATAGGCTGTCCTCAAATTTACAATCCTCCTACCTCTACCTTGCAAGTGCTGGGATTGTAAGCATGCACTGCCACACCCAGCGGGTCTATTAATATATTTCAGTGAGATAAGTCTTTACCAGTTCACAGTTAAGAATGTGGAGGAGCCAGATGGAGCCTGCCAAGGACAGAGGCAGCAAAGAACACATGTTGAATTCAGGCAGACATTTAGAAAGAAAAAAAAAAGAAAGAAAGAAAGAAAGAAAGAAAGAAAGAGAAAAACCAAGCCGAACTCTTTCCATTTATATCTGGTCACAGATAATTATGACACATTTGTTATTTCCAGAGAGTACAGAGTAATGGCTGAGTCACACACCACTTCCTACGTGTTACTACAAGTGGAACCAGACAGCAAGATGATAGTGTAGAAGCCAAGCTACTGTTGGCTTGAAGTCATACTGTGTGCACTTAAGTGAAAATGAACAAAAATGGTACTGGGAAAATAGATAGTTTTTTCTGACTGTTCTTACCCCCTTTTTCCAAGGCAGTTTCCCTGTATAGCTCTGGCTGCCCTGGACTTCCCGCTGTAGGCCAGGCGGGCCTTGAACTCAGAGATCCACCTGCCTCTGCCTCCGGAGTGTTGGGGTTAAAGGCATGTACTGCCACTGCCCAGGTGTTTTTATCCGACATTTTTACAGAGAACAAATGTGATAAGGAGAAAATGCAATGGGGACTAAAAAGAGCTTAGAAGGCAAAGAGCTTGAAGTCTTGAGTGACAACTGAATTCAATCCCTGGGATCCAGTTGGTGGAAGCAAAGAAGCAACTCCTATAAGTTTTTCTCTGACCTTCACACACAAAATAAATAAAATGCAATAAAAGATTTATCAGTACACCACCCAACAGTGGTAAACTGCAGCACATACCCTGTGTTTCACTTCCTGCCCAACGACTTTGCCTGCTTTCCCGGAGGACTGCCAGACCCATGGACACTAGGTAAACCGCTCCCTTCCCCTAGCCCCCCGCCTACCACCTCCCCTGAAAGCACCCCCAACAGCAATAAACTGCACCCCATACCCTGGGCCCTATTTCCCACCCCACAACCCTGCCTGCTTTCTTGGAGGCAGGGGGCACCAGGGACAGCAGGTAAGCCACACCTCCCCACAAGCCCCTGCCTGCCAAATCCCTCGAAAGCATCTTCAACAGCAGCAAATTGTACCCCATACCCTGACTCCATTTCCTGGCCCACAACTCTGCCTGCACTCACCATAGACACACAGGGAAGACTCCTCTGCACTAAGCTCTTGCCTGCCACATTACCCTAAAACACACCCGTCAGACTTTAACTGCACCCTACCCCCTGGACTCCATTTTCCAGCCCACCACCCAGCTTGCTTTCCTGGATGCCCACCAGCACCAGGTACCCCAGGACATGTTGGTACTAGGGACTCCACAGACAAGGGTAGCACCCAAACCCCAAGAGACCAATGCAGGTCACAAAACTCCCAGGGGAGACACCCTATAGGACTTGAAGACTAGCTAGTTACCAGAACTCCAGGCCACTCAGGATGATAGACCGAGAGGAAACAGAAGCCAAGAAAAAAAACATTAAAAAACAAAAACAAAACAAAAAACAAAACCCACCCATCTAACAAAGATAAACTCAGAAATCAGCATTTAACCCTATAACTGCAAAAACCTAGGTGGCTAAAGGCAGCATAAAAACAGCATTAACAACAGCCAGGGCAATATGAAAGCACCAGAGCCCAGCCATCTCACTACAACAAGCCCTGGATTTCCTAACCCAGATGAAACACAATCTTATGAAGATGATAGAGACCTTCAAAGAGAAATGAACACATCCCTTAAAGAAATACAGGAAAATACTATTAAACAGGTGAAGGAAATGAATAAGACTGTTCAAGACCTGAAAATAGAAATAGAAGCAATAAAGAAAGCACAAACAAGGCTGGAGAGATGGCTCAGAGGTTAAGCGCACTGACTGCTCTTCCTGAGGTCCTGAGTTCAAGTCCCAGCAACCATATGGTGGCCCATAACTATTGATAATGTGATCTGATGCTCTTTTCTGGCCTGAAGGTGTACATGCAGACAGCACTGTTTACATAATAATCAATAAATAAATCTTAAAAAGAAAAAAGAAAAGAAAACACAAACAGAGGGAATCCTGGAGATGGAAAACCTAGGGAAGAGAACAGAAACATGTATCATCAACCGGCTATAAGAGATAGAAGAGTGAATCTCAGGCATAGAAGATACAATAGAAGAAATCCATACATTGGTCAATGAAAATGTTAAATCTGAAAAGTTCCTAACACAAGACAGCCAAGAAATCTGGGACACTATGAAAAGACCAAACCTAAGAATAACAGGAGTAGAAGAGGGACAAGATTCCCAGCATTCCCAGCTCAAAGGTTCAGAGAACAGCCTCAACATAATCATAGAAGAAAACGTCCCTAACCTAAAGAATGAGATGCCTATAAACATACAAGAAGCTTATAGAACACCAAATAGATTAGACCAGAAAAGAAAATCCTCCTGCTACATAATAATCAAAACACTAAATTACAGAACAAAGAATATTAAAAGTGGGTCAGAGCGGGCGTGGTGGCATACGCCTTTAATCCCAGCACTCGGGAGGCAGAGGCAGGAGGATCACTGTAAGTTCGAGGCCAGCCTGGTCTACAAAGCAAGTCCAGGACAGTCAAGGCTACACAGAGAAACCCTGTGTTGAAAAACAAAAACAAAAACAAACAAACAAAAAGCGGGGCTGGAGGGATGGCTCAGAGGTTAAGAGCACTGACTACACATGGTGGCTCATAACCATCTATAGAGTGAACTGATGCCCTCTTCTGGCCTTCAGGAGTAAATGCAGGCAGAACACTGTATACATAATAAATAAATAAATCTTAAAAAATATTAAAAGCAGCAAGGAAAAAAGGTCAAGTAACATATAAAGTCAGACCTATTAACATTATGCCTGACTTCTCAACAGAGACTTTAAAAGCCAGAAGGACCTGGGCAGATGCCTTGTAGCCTCTAAGAGACCACAGATGGCATGCCTTTAATCCCAGGCAGAGGCAGGTGGATTGCTGTGAGTTCAAGGCCAGCCTGGTCTACAAAGGAAGTCCAGGATGCCAAGGCTAACACAGACTCTGTCTTGGAAAACAAAACAAAAAACAAAAAGGGGGGGGGGCTGGAGAATGGTTCAGATATTAAGAGCACTGCTTGCTCTTTCAGAGGTCCTGAGTTCAATTCCCAGCAACCACATGGTGGCTCACAATCATCTGTAATGTGATCTGACTCCCTCTTCTGGCCTGTAGGTGTACATGCAGTCAGAGCACTGAATACATAATAATGAATAAATAAATCTTAAAAAAAAGAAAAACCATAAAAAATTTACAAGAATCAACAATCATTGGTCATTAATATCTCTCAATATCAATGGGGTCAATTCCCCAATAAAAAGATACAGGTCAACAAAATGGATGCAAAAATAGGATTCACCCTTCTGCTGCACACAAGAAACACACCTCAGCAGCAAAGGCAGACATTATCTCAGAGTAAAGGGCTGGAACAGGTGTTCTAAGCAAGTGGACCTGAGAATCCAGCTGGAGTAGCCATTCTAATATCTAATAAAATAGACTCCCAAGCAAAATTAACTAAAAGATACAGAAAAGGATTCTTCATACTAATCAAAGGAAAACTCCACCAAGTTAATGTCTAAATTCTGGATATATATGCCTCAAGTACAAGGGCACCCACATTCATAAAAGACATATTACTAGAGCTTAAATCACACATTGACCCTACACATTATTAGTGGGAGACTTCAACACCCCACTCTCACCAATGGACAGATGTTATAAATCAAATGGACCTAACATGGCTACAGAACATTTCACCCAAACACAAAAGAATATACCTTCTTCTCAGCACCTCACAGAAATTGATCATATACTTCGACACAAAGCAAGTCTCAACAGATACAAGAAAACTGAAATCACCCCTGTATCTTATCAGACCACCATGGATTAAAGTTGGACTTCAGCAACAGCAGAAACAACAGAAAGCCTACGAACTCATGGAAACTGAGCAACTCACTACTCAGTGACACTACTCAGGGAATAAATAAATAAATAAATAAATAAATTGAAGACTTTCTAGAATTCAATGAAAATGAGGCCACAACATACCCAAACTTATGGGAAACAATGAAAGCAATGCTAAGAGGAAAATTCATAGCAATAAGTGCCTTCATAAAGAGATTGAAAACATCTCATACAGGGAACTTAACAGGACATTTGGAACCTCTAGGAAAGAAAGAAGCAAACACACCCAACAGGAGTAGATGGCAGGAAACAATCGAACTCAGGACTGAAATTAATAAATTAGAAACAAAGAGAACAATAAAAAATATCAATGAAACCAAGAGTTGATTCTTTGAGAAAAATCAGTAAGACAGACAAATCCTTAGCCAAACTAACTAAAAGGCAGAGAGAGAATATCCAAATTAACAAAATCAGAAATGAAAAGGGGGATACAACAGACAGTGAGGAAATCCAAAGAAGCATTAAGTCTTACTTCAAAACCTATATTCCACAAAATTAGAAAAATCTAAGTGGAATGGACAATTTTCTTGATAGCTACCACTTGCCAAAGTTAAATCAAGATCAAGTAAAAGTTTAAATAGTCTTATAACCATATAACCAGAGAGTTTAAATAGTCATTAAAAAAAATCTCTCAACAACAACGACGACAATGACAACAACAATAACAACAAAGCCCAAGGCTCCCAACCTCAACAGCAGCAGCAGCAGCAGCAGCAGCAACCCAAGGCCAGATGGTTTTAGTGCAGAATTCTACCAGACTTTCAAAGAAGAGCTAATACCGATACTCCTCAAATTATTCCAAAAATAGAAACAGAAGGAACACTGCCAAATTAATTTTATGAGGTCACAGTCACCCTGATACCTAAACCACAGAAAGACTAAACCATAAAAAGAATTTCAGACCAATCTCCCTTATGAACAATGATGCAAAAATGCTCAACAAAATACTCACAAATTGAATTCAAGAACACATAAAAAACATCACCCACCATGATCAAGTAGGCTTCATTCCAGAGATGCAGGGATGGTTCAACATATGTAAATCCATCAATGTAATTCATCAAATAAGCAAACTGAAAGAAAAAAACTACATGACCATCTCATTAGATGCTAAAAAAGCCTTCGACAAAAATCTAACACCCCTTTATGATAAAAGTCTTAGATTAGGGATACAAGGCACACACCTAAACACAATAAAGGCAATATACAGCAAGCCAATAGCCAACATCAAATTAAATGGAGAGAAACTTAAAGCAATTGAACTAAAATCAGGGACAAGACAAAGCTGTCCGCTCTCTCCATATCTATTCAATACAGTACCTGAAGTTCTAGCTACAGCAATAAGACAACTGAAGGAAATCAAGGGGATGCACATCATAAAGGAAGAAGTCAAAGTACTGCTATTTGTAGATGATATGATAGTATACATAAATGACCCCCAGAAAATTCTACCAAGGAACTCCTACATCTGATAAACACCTTCAGCAAAGTGACTAGATACAAAATTAATTAAAAAGAAAAAAGAAAAAAAAAAAAACCCAGCAGCCTTCCTTTATATAAACAGGCTGAGAAAGAAATTAGGGAAACAACACCCTTCACAATAGCTACAAATAATATAAAATATCTTGGTGTAACTCTAATCAAGTAAGTGAAGAACCTATATGATAAGAACGTCAAGCCTTTGAAGAAAGAAATGGAAGATTTCAGAAGATGGAAAAATCTCCCATGCTCATAGGTCAGTAGGATTAACATAGTAAAAACTGCCATTTTACCAAAAGCCATCTACAGATTCAACGCAATTCCCATCAAAATTCAGACACAATTCTTTACAGACCTTGAAAAAATAATACTCAATTTTATATGGAAAAACAAAAACCCTACGATAGCTAAAACAATTCTTACAATAAAAGAACTTTTGGAGGTATCACCATTCCTGATTTCAAGCTGTACTACAGAGCAACAGTGATAAAAACTGCACGGTATCATCATAAAACAACACGCTCATCAAGGGACTCGAGTTGAAGACCCAATAGTAAAGCCACACACCTGTGGCCACTTGATTGTTTACAAAGAAGCCAAAACTATACAATGGAAAAAAGAGAGCATCTTCCCCAAATGGCGCTATACTAACTGGATAGTGTGTGTAAAAGAATATAAAAAGATCCATATTTATTACCCTGAACAGAACTCAAGTCCAACTGGACCAGTGACGTCAACATAAAACTGAACACACTAAATCTGAAAGAAGATAAAGTGGGGAATAACCTTGAATGCATTGGCACAGGGGACAACTTCCTGAACTGAACACGAACAGCTCAGGTTCTATGATCAACAATTAATGACTGGGACTTCGTGAAACTGAAAAGCTTCTGTAAGGTGAAGGACACTGTCAAAAGGACAAAAGAGCAGCTTACATAATGGGAAAAGGTCTTCACCAACCTTACATCTGACAGAGTCTGATATCTAAAATATATAAAGAACTCAAGAAACTAGATGCCAACAAAGCAATAACCCAATTAAAAATGGGGTACAGATCTAAATAGAGAATTCTCAACAGAGGAATCTCTAATGGCTGAGACGCACTTAAAGAACCGCTCAACATCAGGGAAACGCAAATCAAAACAACTCTGAGATTTCGTCTTAGACCGCCAGAATGACCAAGATCAAAAATTCAAGTAACAACACCTGCCGAAAAGGATATGTACCAAGTGGAACACTCTTCCATTGCTGGCTGAGTGCAAACTTGTACAATTACTTTGGAAAACAATTTGGCAGTTTCCCAGAAAATTGGGAATAGTTCTACCTCAAGACCCAGCTATACCACCCTGGGCATATAGACAAAAGATGCTCCACCATACCACAAAGACATTTGCTCAACTACGTTCATAGCAGTTTTATTTGTAATAGCCAGGAACTGGAAACAATCTAAATGCCCTTCAACTGAAGAATGGATAAAGAAAATATGGTACATTTACACATAGAATATTACTAACCTAATAAAAACAATGACATGAAATTTGCAAGCAAATGCATGGAACTAAAGAAGATCATCCTGAGTGAGGTAACCCAGACCCAGAAAGAGAAACATAGTTATGTACTCACCTCTAAGTGGGTATTAGCTGTACAGTAAAGGATAACCATACTACAATCTACAGACCCAAAGAAGCTAAGTAACAAGGAGGGCCCAAGGAAAAAAATTATTGAACCTTACTCAGAAGGAGAAATAAAATAGACATCAGAAGTGGAGGGAGGGAGGAAGGGAATTTGCTGGGAGAGGAGGGGGAGAGGGGAGCAGGAGAGATCAAGTGTGTGGGGGGGGACAGAGGGAGAGAGTATGGGGGGAGAGAACTGGAATGGGGGTAATCTCTGGGATGAGCTAGAAACCTTGGGCAATGGAAAATCCCGGGAATCTGTGAGGATGATCCTAGCTAAGATGCCTAGCAATGGGGATACGGAGGCTGAAATGGTCATCTCCTGTAAGCACGCATGACCTCCAGTGGAGGGACTGGAACCAACCCAGCCAAAAACTTTAGATCTGCAATTTCTCCCGCCAACAAGACATGCAGGGGTAGAGATGGAGCAGGAAGTGAGGGAATGGCCCACCGATGACCGGCCCAGCCTGAGGCCTGCCTGTGTCACAAGAGAGAACCCACCCTTGACACTATTCATGGTGTTCTGCCATACTTCCAGACAGGTGCCTAAGATGTCATTTGAGAGGCTTCACTTAGCCACCCATGGAAACATATGCAAAGGCCCACAGCCAAACATTAGGGAGAGCTTGGGGAGTTCTAGGGCAGAGGGAGACAAAGGATTGAAGGGGCCAGAGAGGGCAAGGACACCACAAGAAAACATACAGAACGAACTACCCTGGGCCCACAGGGACTGAACCACCAAACAGAGAGCATGTTTGGGACAGATCTAGGCCCCCTGTACATGTGTAACAATGGTGCATCCTGGTCTTCATGTGGGACTCCTAACAGCAGGAGCAGGGGCTGTATCTGACTCTGTAGCCTTCCTTGGGAGCCCTTTCCCCTCGCTGGGCTGCCTTGCCTAGCACAACAGGAGATGTACCTAGTCCTACTACAACTTGATATGCCAAAGCAGGCTGACATCCATGGGAGGCCTCCCTTTTTCTAAGGCTTTTCTGAGGATAAAGGGAGGATAGGAGGATGGTGGGGAGGGGAAGGGAGAGGGAGGAACTGGGAGGAGAGGAGGGAGAAGTGTGACAGGGATGGAAAATAAATAAGGTAATTAATTTTTTAAAAAAGCGCGCGCACGCGAGCACACACACACACACACACACACACACACACACACACACACACACATACACACACACACTCAGTACAATGAAAGTAAAAGCAAAGTACACAGATGTTATACTAAACAAACAGGTGTGTATGCTGAAGATCCAAGTCACCCGCACTTAATCACACACACACACACACACACACACACACACACACACACACACACACACACACGGGAACACACAGGAAATGCTCTACTGCCTCTAAAAATGGCTCTTAGTCCCCAGAGGCAGGCAAGTGGCTCCCCTGATCAGTGCTGAGCTCTTCAAATAGTAACACGGAGCAGTGAATGGTTGTGCCTTTAATCCCAGTACTCGGGAGACAGAGCCAAGTGGATCTCTGAGTTGAAGGCCACCTCTGTAAAGTGAGTTCCAAGACAGCCAGGGCTACATACACAGAGAAGCTCTGTCTTGGAACAAAACAAAACAAAAACAAAAACAAAAAATAACCAACAACCAACCAATCAAACTTAAGACAACAGAACACCCCCACAAGTAGCCTTGTCCGTGAAGTAGAGCGCAAATGGGTATCATTCTTGACTTAACCCAACTGAAGTGCTCCAGTTCTAATTAATGTCTTGCAATCATCATATAATTATTCCGCCAGTGTCCCCCAGAATAAACAAATACGTGACAAGGAGGTATATGTCACAAGAGTCAGCTTGGTCAAACGTGGCCCACTCTAATCTGAGCATCAAAACAGTGAAGGATGGTAATAAACTATAGATCGTTAAGAAATCCAGAGACCTGTGCGTCCATGGCAACAGATGTTCCTGCCGAAAGTAAAATGCCAAATATCAGTAAGTGAGGAGAGGCTGCCGGCTTTAGGAAATCACCATTTTGCCACCATCACAGTAAAGATGGGTCAGAGGAAAAATTATTAACGAATGTAAAGTTAGGATGAGGAATAAGATGCTGCATAGCCTGGACGTTTTCCTCATTTCTTGTTAAGAGAAAATTTTTTAAAAAGACTTATTTATTTATTATGTACACAGTGTTTTGTCTGCAGGTACAGAGGGCGCTAGATCTTATTACAGATGGTTGTGAGCCACCATGTGGTTGCTGGGAATTGAACTCAGGACCTTTGGAAGAGCAGCCAGTGCTCTTAACCTCTGAGCCATCTCTCCAGCTCCCCTAAGAGAAATATTTTTAAAAATACAATAGTGGACTAGAAGACAGACAGGACCTTTATATCAACGACGACGAGAGGGAAGTGAGCAGTGTGCGCACATTTGCTACTCACCAGAGGCAAACGCCTTGGGTGTTGTTCTAGCGAGAACAAACATCTGGCACCTGGAAGACCTCAAGGTCCCAACTTATAGCAGGTTTACAGGACCATACGCTTAACTGAGTGAACCTTATTTACCTAGTTAGATTTTTTAAAATTACATTTATTTTCTTGATGTGTGCGTGCGTGCACACATGGAGGTCAGAAGACAACTTGGTTCTCTCCTTTTTCTATGTAGGTTTTGGAGATAGAACTTAGGTCAGCAGTACAGGCCTTTTCCCACCGGGCCACCTCACCAGCCCCTCATGTGTCTACTTAGTTTTGGAGGAGGAAGGGGAAGAGAAGGAGAAAGAGGAAGGGGAAGATGACAGTGATGATGTGGACCATCTCATTCTGGTCCTGGGGACGTCAGTGCTGCTTGCTGGAGATAATGTTGAGAGAAAGGAGTGTGCTGATGCGTGAACTGATATCTGTGTTGAACTTAAAGTAAGATCTCTGCAACCTCCTTTTTATAAAGTGATCAGTATAGTCAAGACCCGAAAGCAACTAGTTCTCTGAGTCAAACAGAAGTGTCAGCCAGAGGCTGGAGAGACGGCTCAGGAGTTAACAGCCTGTACTGCTCCTTCAGAGGGCATGTGTTCAGTTCCTACCACCATGCCTGGCAACTCATAACCCGCTGTTAACTCCAGCTCCATGGGAATCTGACGCCTCTGACCTCTGTGGGTACCTACACTCACATGTTCACACGCCCAAAGCGCATACACATAATTAAAGATAATAAGTTAAAAATCCCTTTTAAAAGGTTGCCGTCATAGTGGGGAGTGGTGGCTCATACCTATAGTCCCAGAAATCCGGAGGCTGAAACAGGAGGATTTTTTAGTTTGGTGCAAATCTGGGCTACAGAATAGGATTGTGTTTCAAAAAAACTGAAAAATTATAATTATAAGCCTAGACTTTTTTTCTTCTTCTTGGAGTTGTCTCTTTTAGACACAGTTCAAATAAAACTTAATTTTTGATAGCTGGGTGTTGGTGTTGCATGCCTTTAATCCCAGCACTTGGAAGGCAGAGGCAGGTAGACTTCTGTGAATTTAAGGCCACCCTGGTCGACATAATGAGTTCCAGGACAGCCAGGACTATGTAGAGACCCTGTCTCAAAAACAACAACACTCCCCAAAACAAACCCCAAACAGAACAAAAACAATTTGATTTTTTTTTTAAAAAAAATGTTTATTTATTTAATTATGAGTGTTCTGTCTTCACACACACCAGAAAAAGTCAGATCCCATAACAGATGGTTGTGAGCCGCCACATGGATGTGAGGAATTGAACTCGGGACCTCTGGAAGAACAGTCAGTGCTCTTAACCACTGGGCTGTCTCTCCAGTGCAACAACTCGATATTTGTGGAACTCTAGAATAAACTTTCCAAATGGCATTGGCTTGGCACATTAGCCTGTCAGAAGCTACTGCTGATCTCAGTGATGGAGCACAAAGTTGCTGGGAAGAGGGTGGAGGCTGGAGAAGAGCAGGTCTTACGACTCTCATTCCCCACAGAGAGCTCAAAGCAGGAAGCTTCAGCCACGTCAAAACATTTGCAGAAAGATGTGCTGGTGCCAGCCAGGCTTCTCAGCACCTGTGTACATCCAGAATGTTACTTAGTATAATGAAGGAGTCCCCGGGACTTCCCAGAGTTTACCTTTAAGAGTACCAATGGTTGTTCTCTGTAAAGATGGAAAGAATTCCCCTCAGGCTTCCGGCAATAGAGATAGCACAGCCATTGTGAAATAAGCCCAGAGCCCTGTTGTGGACTGGCCTTCAAGGGCAAGCTACAGGAGTGAGGCCTTATCTGTCCTGGGAACGGCAATTAGTTACCTCAGCCCCCTCCAGCTTTTTCACAGGGTAAAGAAGGCTAAGAAGCTCTCCCAGAGGTCAGATTCCAGGTATTCAGGGTTGTCTGAAACTTCCACAAACAACTCAAGATTCCCACGGAAGATAAAGGAATGAAGTTTTCCTTTCCCAAGACTTTATCACACCAGTCATCAACAGGGCCCCAGGAAGGGACCTGGGTTACAGCTGCAGAACTCCACTGAGAGGAATGACAAAGAGAAAAGAAATAAAGCCTCTGACACAGTTACAGCTGCACCAACTTCAAATACATCCCAACTCCTAGACTGATTAAAAACAAAACAAACATCAACCAACCAAACAAAAAAACCTAAAAAACATCACACCAAAGGCCTGTCTCCCACTGTTACTATGATCTGGTATGCTATATTCAATTTTCATTAACAAAATTAGACACACTAAAGAAAAACAGTCTGAAGCAACAAGGTAAACATCAGAGCCAGACTCGGATATGGTGGAGATTGTGAAACTGCAAGGCTGATAACTTAGCGGGGTGTAATAAAGCACACCAACACTGCTGATACTCAGGATGGGACAGGAGGGCTGCCAGTGTGAAGACGGCCTGCGTAACACAGCAAGTCCTAGGCTGACCCGGGCTACACACTAGAAGTCTGACACAGCCCAAAACAAAGCCTAAGACCTTGAACAGCTGGGTGGTGGTGGCGCACGCCTTTATTCCCCACGATTAGGAGGCAGAGGCAGACAGAGCTCTATGAGTTCGGGGCTAGCCTGGTCTATAGAGTGAGTTCCAGAACAGCCAGGGATACACAGAGAAACTCTGTCTCAAACAAAACAAAACAAAACAAAAACAACTCCCCCCCCCAAACAAACAAACAAACAAAAACCCTAATTATTGTTTAATACGCCAAGGATCCTATTGGGAAAACTGAGAAACATGAACCGATAAGCAGAGACAAACTCAAATAAATAATCAAAGAAAATGATAGAAACAGGGACGTAGAATGCCTCTGATGCTCTGGGTTTTCAAGGGACTGGATGTAGCTGAGGAAAGAACCAATGAACTTGAAGATAGTTACTACAACCCTCCAAAACTGGCATACAAAGAAAAGAACAACGAAACAAGAGAAGGAATAAAGTAGCCAAGAACGGTGAGCAATTAAAAGAGTAAAACATCCATAAAGGGAAGACCATCTTCCCAGAGACAGGCGGGAGTGGAAAACCATCTGAAGCAGAAGTTTCAGAGCCTATTTTCCAAACCTCATGGCAGATATCCACTTACAGACTCAGAAAGCTCAGGGAACACAGAACAGACACTGAAAGACTGACATCTCACTATATCACACACAAACTGCAAAATACCAAAGGTAAACAGACACTCTTGAGGAAGCCGGAGGGTGGGAAATGCCAAGGCTGGAGAGGAACAGGGTCAGAGTTACACCACACTTCCCCTCATAAAGCACTTAAGAGAGGTAAAGTGGGCCGTGGTGGTGCAAGCATGAAATTTCAGCACTTGGGGTAGAGGTAAGAGGATTGCAAAGTCTGTAAGCTTAGGCTATGCAGGACAACCTGTCAAAAGACAAAAACAAAACAACAACAAAACCCCAGCAAAGCAGCATGGTGGTACATGAGCTCCAGGTTAGTTAGGCTATGTAGTGAATGACAGGCCAGCTAAGGCTTCACAAACTGCAAAATACCCAAGATAGTAAAACATCTAGGAATTCCAAGACTTGCCAACCTAGAGTTTATCCTCTAAGTATACAGGAAACACACACACATAAGCACACATATGGAGTGGGGAGAGAAAGCATGTATGTGCATTCTGAAATAGGGCATCACTATGTGGCCTGGCTGGCCTGGAACTAGCTATGTAGACCAGGCTCACCTTAAACTGACAGGGATCTACCTGCCTCTCAGTGCTGGGATTAGGAGAGCATCACCATGCCCAGCTGATTTTTTTTTTTAAGGCAAAAATCTGTCACCAATAGGCCTCAGCTGCAGAAAACGTTAAAATAAAAATTTCAGATATATTTTATGTCAGAAACTCAGAACTACATTAAAAAAAAAAAGAACACTTAATAGAGGGAGAAATTCAAGGAATAAAGGTAATAATTCTTTTCTTCTGCCTTCTTCTTCTTCTTCTTTTTTTTTTTTTTTTTTTTTTTTTTTTTTTTTTTTTTGAGACAGGGTTTCTCTGTGTAGCTTTGGCCATCCTGGACTCACTCTGTAGACCAGGCTGGCCTCGAACTCACAGCGATCCGCCTGCCTCTGCCTCCCAAGTGCTGGGATTAAAGGCGTGCACCACCACGCCCGGTTTATGCCTTCCTTTTTTTTTCTATTTTTTTGAGATAGGGTTTCATTCTTTAGTTCAATCTGTCCTTGAACTCATGACCCTCCTACCTCAGCCTGTGTACATGAATGTGTGCCATAGCCAGCTCTGTAAAAACTATTCTTAGGGGTTGGGGATGTAGTTCAGTTGGCAGTTGCTAGGTAGAGTGCTTGCTAAACACAGACAAGAAGCCTCATGGCTGGGCTCCAGTGCCACACAAAACCCTCTCCCCCACTGTCCTTTGTTAAAATGATGAATGATTGTACAAGACCAACAGAAACAGTGCACTGAGTGGCTCTAGTTTGTAGTAAAGGGGAAACTGTTAAGCTCAAATTATTAGACAGAGATGGTCACTGCCTTCTGGTGGTTTGTTGCTGTTGTTGTTTGTTTGTTTTGTTTTGTTTTTCAAGACAGGGTTTCTCTGTGCAACAACCACCACCCAGACTGTCCTGGAACTTGCTTTGGACACCAGGTTGGCCTGGTTTCATAGAAATCTGCCTGCTTCAGTCTCCTACATGTTGGAATTAAAGGCATGGGCCACCACACCCGGCTGTCTTCTGGCTTTGTAACGGTGTGGAAGAAACGTGCAATGTGTTTCAACAGAAACTGTACTTTGAACATTCACTTTTGATCACTTGCTGGGCTAGTGGTACCCGGCACAATACTTCCTTGTGATGTGGGGTGATGGTGGAAGGTCAGGGTTGCCTCAGGCGCTCGGTTACAAGGGGAACACCTGGGAATGAAGTAACCTGAAATGAGCGTTGTTCAGTGAAGGGGCCTAAATAATCTGTGATCCCAACTGCATGACACTCTAGGAAAGGAAAACCTCCAGATACAGCAAAAAGATCAGTGCCTGCCAGGGGCTTGTGGGTAGTGACTGAATGACATGGTATGTGGACACAGTTCAAATCTATTCATTCAGTAAGGCTGAAGCACTAAAAAAAATAGGCTGAAAAGAAAAAAAAATTAGTTAACAACAGCCCTCTGGGTATTTTAAAATCAAGTCTCAGTGAGGTATGGAGCACAACAGAACAGAATACCAGGTCTACACAATGGAATGCTAGCGGTCTAGTGGTGCACCTAGCAGACAAAATTAAGAGCAAGTTTTCAAAAACAAGAAGTGAGATACAGGGTTTAGGGGACATTTCTGCCACTGGCCTGATAAACTAACTCTGAAAGCAAACTGAATGTCATGTCCCACTTGACTCTTGATTAACAATTAAGCCAATTAGCCTACCTGCTGTTCTCAAGCACAGCATGCTAAACACAGGGCCTGTGATAATACTTAAGGTGGATTTCTTATTTAAAATGTTTTTTTTTGCATGTATGGTGTGTCTATGTATGTGTTCATGTGAATGTAAGCATGCAGAAAATTTGGGTCCTCTGGAAGAGTAGCAAGTACTCTTAACTGCTTAGCCATCTTTCCAGGCCCTGAGGAACTTACTGAGGTTTTGAAAGGTTGGAAGATTTTTTGTTTTTTGTTTTTTAGTTTCTTTTTTTCTTTTTTCTTTTTTAAGACAGGGTTTCTCTATGCAGCCTTAGCTGTCCTGGACTCACTTTGTAGAGCAAGTTGGCCTCAAACTCACAAGAGATCCGCCTGCTTCTGCCTCCCCGAGAGCTGGGATTACAGGCGTGCGCCATTGTACCACTGCACCCAGCAGGCAGATTTCTTAACATTACACAAGTACTCACTGAGGGCGAGACCTACGTCTGACCCTGAGCTTGTGATCCTGACTACTAGGTATCCTTGGTTCAACTCTGAGTCGAGAATTCACAAGGAAGGTAAATTAGGCTTGCTCTACTGAGTGCCGGCGACTGTTCATCATCACTGTCAACTTGATTGGACTGAAAGGTCATCTCTCGGTGTCTGGGAGGACATTCCCAGAGAGTATTACGTCAGGAAGGCTCTGACATACTCAACAGATGAATCCCTTGATGGAGTCATACTACAGTGGCGTTACTGGGAGGTGGTGAAAAGTAGGAAGTGGGGCCTAGCTTGTGCAGGTAGGTCCTGGGGGCTGTGTTTGGGGAGTATGTCTTGTTCTGGTTGCTTCCTTTATTCGTTTTTTTCTGCTTCCTGGCTGCCATGATGTGCCTACTCTGCTCTTTCACACCTTTCCCTTTGTGACTGACTACCACTCTGTCACTGCTGAAACACGAACCCAAATCGGCGATTCCTTCCTTTACTTTTTTTTTTTTTAGGTAGTCATCAAATGATGCATAGGGAACTAATACACAGGCTTAAATGGTGCTCAGGACATGGTAGGCAGAAGTCTCATCACTCTGGATTGGTAAGATGATGAGAAGGCTCAGTGGATATTGGTACTTGCAACCAAGCATGGTGATGCGAGGACTCACATATCGTAAAGACAGAAGACTCTGACAAGTTGCCCTCTGACTTCTATGTGCCCGGCACACTCATAAATGTGTGTACAGAGATATGTGCCAAACTAATTAAACAAAAATGTCATAAAAAGTTAGAGAAGAAAAATACCAGAACATTTGAATTCTTGTCTAAAAACAGAAATGTGGAAGGCTGGGCAGCACCACAGAGGCACACACAGCTAAGGACTGGGCTGGGCCTTGAGGCTGTTTTAGCTCAGAGCGAATGGAACACACAGAAGCTAAAGCTACAGTGGTAGGATTGCCTTTCCAAGGCTCCGCCGGAAGCCAGTGGTGTCCTAGCTCACACACATACAGAGAAGCCCTGAGACAGGTAAGACAGGGTTCATGCTGGTTGTCTGCTCCATATTGTCACCTGAGAGAGGGCTTTCAGAGCAGACAGGGCTCCTGGGCTTGGCTGAGAAGCACACAACCTCTAGCTTGTCCTATGCAGCAGCCTGAGTCTATGGGACTTGACAGAAGTCCCTCCTAGGGCTTAGTGATAATCAGATGGGAAGACCATAAGAAGAAAGAGTGTGACATGCTGTGGTCTTTGAGAACTGCCATATTTCTGATCTAGGGAGGCCCCAGGAACTGGCTTAGTTAGCATTCCTGTTGCTGGGCTCGTAAGATGGGGCTGTCCTGTTTACAGGGACTGCTTACAATGGTGTCCAGACCCAAGCTTCCAAAGGAAGACTCAACATCTCTGGTTGGTGAAACGGGCACCCGGACCTTCTCTTAACGTGGTACTCACAGCGGACCAGCAAACAACTGTCTCCACGTCCACTCCCATCCACCATCCTGCTCCATCTGAACTGGGATATCACTCTTGTACTATGTTTCCTTGTCCCTACCTTTTACCATTAATTCATTCAGAAGCCAGGACAAGCCGTTACAAACCCATTCTAAGGCCTCGGAGGCCACGCCTCTCTCTAACTGAGGTTGAAAGGCAGCGTTCTTACCTTGGCCCACCGCCCCCATGTCCTGTCCCACCTTTCCTTCTTAATCTGCAGATCTCGTCCCTTCCCACTTTCCTTACTTCCCCCAAGGGCAGAGACCTATGGCCACAATAGCTCCAGTGCCTTTCTACTTGCTGGGTGTCACTGGCATGCTGTGTCAGACATCTGCCTCAAAATATACCTTCCCAAGCACATTTTGTCTACTGCCAGCAAAAGCAATTCCACTCCCTTCCTTCCTCCATCGCTCAGTGCTCCTCATCTGTTGCTTGGTGTGTCACACCTTGTGTCTGTCATCCATAGACAGTCCCCGAGGAGAGAGACTTTTGCTGTGTTTATTTATCTTCATAACCAGAACAAGGCTTACTAGACAGCAGGGACTCTTTAAATGGGGCCGGAGAGATGGATCAGTGGTTAAGAGCACTGCTTATTCTTCTCAGAGGACCCAGGGTTGATTCCCAGAACTCACACGATGACTCACAACCATCCACTATTACCCATTCCAGGGGATCCAACAGGCACATGGCACACACACAAGTGTGTAGTGGAAGTTTTGGTTTCCTTAAAAACTCAGCTATGTTATGTAAACAGGTTTTTATTTTAATCCCAAATGTGGGATGTGGAGATGCTTTTAGTTTATCTACCACAGATAACTGTCTTGTGAGGGGCATGGTCTTTGCCAGCTGCAGTTAGTTTAATTCTGAGGATGTGGAGAAGGTATAAATGTCAGAGCCTGGAGAGAAGAGGATGCTTTGAGGGATAAGGGGTGCTCTGAGGGAGAGACGAGGGCTTCGAGGAGGAAGAAGACACTTGCTGTTGCTGGACTGCTCGATATGCTGACAGGTGAGATTGATACTTTCCCCATGAACCCGATGACCCTAGCCAGCCAGAACTAAGTTTTAAAGAGATGCACATCCCCTGGCCCTTCTAATCTTCTTTCTCTCCTACCTAGAGTTGTAGGGAGAGGGTTGGAAGGGAGGTAGAGGCTTAAGGAACCCCTAATAAGATAGAGATAAAAACTTAGCACCTACACATGTACGCATGTAGGCAAAACATCCATACACATAAAGCAATAAATAAATCTAAAAAATTGTAAAAGCAAAAACTGAAAAATAAACAGGAAAGAAAATACATTCATTATCACCTGGTTTGGGTCTAATGTGGCTTTTTGAATAATCTAGAATTAATTTTCCTCTGCTCAGCTTTCTCTAAGAGCCAAGAAAAAAGAAGTCCCAATGCCCCCAGGGCTTCTCTTCCTCTCCAGCACCAAGCTCTAAGAGAGGAAAATTTACAGTGAGATACAGACAGCCATCAAATAATGAATATCACCAATGGGGAATAGAGCTCAGTAGCAGAACACGTGACCAGCAGTCAGTGAGGTCCTAGGTTCAATCCTTGGCAGTGACAAAAAAAAAAAAGGTAACAAATTGTTTATCACTCTAAGTATCAGTGTGGGGCCCCAGGTTCAAGCACTGTCACCATCATCATCATCATAATCATCATCATCATCATCATAAATAAAGGCTTAAAAGTATGTTTTAGAAATAGTCAAAGTGAATCTTTCCTCTCATGAAACAGTGGGAGGTCCTGGGATATGGCTCAGTTGGTAGAATCTAACATGCATAAAACTCTAGGTTTGGACTCAGGTCCCAAGAATCACATACACATGTGGCACACATGCACATGCACTCTAGGTTTGGACTCAGGTCCCAAGAATCACATGCACAGTGGCACACATCTGTAATCTAGGCACTTGGGAGGCGGAAGCAGGAAAATTAGAAGTTCAAGGTCATCCTTGGCTACACAGCAATTTTGAGGACACCTTAAATACATGGGACCCTATCTCAAAAATGGGGGGGTGGTAGTCAAAATAATTTATAGCCATGGGTTTAATTATGTAAAAATAGACAGCTTAAGATAAAAAGAGAAAAACTAAAATTGATGCTTATTAGGTTAATTTTTCAGTCAAGATAGTTCTTTTTTTAGAATGTAGGTTTTAAGTCTCATTACAAAATTAAAGTGTGTTGTTTTCAACATCCCAGAGGGCTTGTAAATTATACAGCATTAATATGAATGGGAAATTAAACTGGATTGAGTAGAATAAAAGTGAGATAAAATTAAAATATTTTCTCTGATACAGTGAATTTTCAGAAAAAGATCCAGGCATGGTGGTACAGTCTGAACTCAGGACAGGCTGTGGTAGGATTTTGAGTTTGAGGTTACTCTGAGCTACATAGCAAGGCTCCGGTTCAGAGGATTGGAGAAAGGCTGTGGACAGAGCTTCGTTGGTTCAACGATGCTTGGCGTGTGTGAGGTCCTAAATCAGACCTCCAGCAGTGCATACACCAAGAGCAGTGGTGCACACCTTCAATCTTTGCACTTGGGAAGTTGAGGCAGAAGGATCAGGAATTCCAGGTCATCCTCAGCCACATATTAAGTCTAAGGCCAATCTGGAAATGTAGTTCACTCAGTAGAGTGTTTACCTAGCATAGACGAGGCCCCAGGCTCTATGGTCAGCACTGTATTAGCTAGGTATGGTGGCATGTACACGTAAGTCCAGCTCTCGGCGGGAGAAGCAAGAGGATCAGAAGTTCAAGGGTACCCTCAGCTACATAGAGAGTTTGCGGTCATCCTCAACTACATGAGATAGTCTGTCTATCTATTTCTCTATCAGATCTACCTATCTATCTATCTATCTATCTATCTATCTATCTATCTATCTAATATCTATCTGGGTGTTTGTTGTTTGTTTTGTTTTGTTGAGACAGGGTTTCTCTGTGTAGCCCTGGCTGCCTTGAAACTCACTCTGTAGACCAGGCTGGCCTTGAACTCAGAGATCCGCCTGCCTCTCCATCCCAAGTACTTGAATTAAAGGCGTGCGCCACCACAACCAGTGTGTGTGTGTGTATGTGTGTGTGTGTGAGAGAGAGAGAGAATGAATTAATGAATAATAGTGTGTCACAAACTATATTGTGACAAAGGTGGAAGCTGTGACTGAGTGACGCCCCAGCCCTGGGGCCCTGCAGAGTCACAGGAGTGGACTGCTGGCCTGTGAGGTGCAGGTCATGGTTGTAAATGCCTGTCATCCACCGTGCCTCCTTGCTCATCTAGTAATTTGTACTGTACCTTTGAACCCATGTTTCTACAATATGAGTCAGATTCTAATAACTCCCAACCCTCTAATCCCAGTAATATCAGTTCTTCAACTTGGAATGACACATACAGACACACGGAGAAACAAGGTTTCATTTTTCTTTTGTACATTACTGCCCATGATTCTCTCCACAAGCTCCAAAGAGCAGGTAAGGGAGTCAGCCATCATTCCTAGGAGAAAGCACAGTTCTTCAACTACCCCCCTCCCTCCCTCCCCCTGGAGCCCATCCAGACATTACACATCCTTAGCCTTGCGGTCTCTCTGCCACCCTCATGCAGAGGCATCATCTTTCCCCAATACGCTCTGTAGCTCTTGTTACCCCTTTACTCCAGGGTCACTCCCAAATCTGGTTCTGTATGTCTGTATTTTCATAATCCCTTTACTGTGCTATAGGCGAAGACCAGGTCTGCTGCAAAATGTCACAATTGTTTAAAAAGAAAGTTGACCCCTAGATTGGAATCTAATACCCATGTCAACTCATTTGGCTAATTAAGGACGTTTAAGTTCATCTGTATCTCTTCTTCTTACACCCTTGTCTCACCAAAAGCTTCTCAACGAGCTCAGCTGGGACAGTGCAACTGGCTCCTTCTGCCACTTTTCTTTTCTTTCTTTCTTTCTTTCGTTTGTTTTGCTTTTCAAAACAGGGTTTCTCTG
Organism: Acomys minous; assembly: GCF_964271855.1. Classification (NCBI taxonomy): domain Eukaryota; kingdom Metazoa; phylum Chordata; class Mammalia; order Rodentia; family Muridae; genus Acomys; species Acomys minous. Next base: position 64,859,835 of record NC_140498.1, on the reverse strand, counting down.
TGTAGCCTTGGCTGTCCTGGACTCACTTTGTAGACCAGGCTGGCCTCGAACTCACAGCAATCTGCCTGCCTCTGCCTCCTGAGTGCTGGGATTAAAGGTGTGCATCACCACACTCAGCCCTTTCTGCCACTTTTCTATCCTGTCCTTTTGGTAGTTCCTGCTGACGGATCACTAGGATGGCTTTGCGCAGCCTCACAACCATTCCTGAGACACTGCCAGCTCTTTAAATTTTTTCACTTTTTAATTATACATATATATGTAATACAGATGCACACACAGACACACACACACACACACACACACACACACACACACACACACACACGTTTGTGTGGGGAATGTGCATGTGAGTGCAGATGCCTGTGGAAGCCAGAGGTCTCAGATCTCCCTGGAACTGGAGTTACAGGTGGTTACGAGCTGACATTGTGGGTGCTAGAAACTAAACTTGGGTCCTCCACAGGAGCAGCGCGTGTTCTCAATTGTTGAGCCTTCTCTCCAGCCTAACTTATTTTTTGTTGTTGTTGTCAGTAAAGTGTTAATAGTAACATTTATCATATATTTTCACAGTGCTGTGCAACCCACACCACTGCCTAATTATTATTATTATTATTATTATTATTATTATTATTATTATTATTATTATTATTACTTTTTGAGACAGGGTTTCTCTGTGTAGCCTTGACTGTCCTAGACTCACGTTGTAGACTAGGCTGACTTCGAACTCACAGCAATCCACCTGCCTCTGCCTCCCAAGTGCTGGGATTAAAGGCATGCACTACCACACCCGGCCCCCACAATTATTTTTAAGCACATAGAAAGAATCCCACTAATCATCATTTGCTCCCCTTGAAACTTCAAATTCAGCTTTGTGTTTATTAATGCTTTTTAATATGTCATATAAATGGAATTATACAACATAAGACCCTTTTATGTAGCTTCTTTTGACTTAGCATGTTTTAGAGGCTCAACCATGTGGCAGCATGTATCAGTACTCCGTTTTTTCACAGCTAAACAACACTTTGCTATAGAGACTGATCACAAATTGGCTTTCTAATCATCGGCTATAATTAATGTTCACATTTAAGATTACATGGTGTTATGTATTTTGTTTCTCATATGACTCTAAGAAGTAGAATTGTTGGGCCACATGGGAACTTAAGGAACTGAGGCTGTTTTCCAACAAAGCTGTTCCATTTTACATCCCTACCAATGATATCTGAGGCCTTCAGTTTTTGTGCATTTTAATTTATTTTTTGAGAGAGGGTCTCCCTGGCTGACATGGAACTCACTGTGTAGACCAGCCTGGCCTCAAACTCAGAGATTAGCCCCTCTGCCTCCCAAGTGCTCTGATTGAAGACGTGTGCCACCACACTTGGATTGGTATATCTTTGCTAATATTGTTATTGACTGTTTTTAAAAACAATTTTAGGGGCTGGCTGGTGACAAGTACATTGTTTGTTTTTTTTTCAAGACAGGTCTTCTCTGTGTAGTCTTGGCTGTCTTGGCCTCGAACTCACAGCAATCCACCTGCCTCTGCCTCCCGAATGCTGGGATTAAAGGTGTGCACCACCACAACCGGCAGGTCCCCGACTGGGGTTGCTGTTTCTGGATATAGTGGGACCTTTTGGATGAGGGGCCTAGCTAGTAGAGTGGGTCTCTGGTGGTGGATGTGAAAGGGTATAGTTTTGTCTGGTTCTGCCAAACTATCCCATTGCTACAAACTCGGCCATAGCTTCCCCACCATGATGAGTCAAAGCCTGTGAGTGTGTTAGAGGTTCCATCACAGTGGATAAAGCCTTCTGCTGCCAAGCCCAACAATCCAGGTTCAATTACCAGGACCCACGTGGGAAGGAAGGAATTGACTCTTCCAAGTTGTGCTCTGCCTCCGCTCACATGCCTCGGTTCATGTGCCATGCATGCACCCCCCGACCCCCTTAAATAAGCTAAAACGGTAATTTTCAAATCCCAAGTTTAAAAAGTTAAATTGGCATCACAGGCCACATAGCCAGGACCTAGTCAACTGTTATCTAGGTAATGGGGCAAGTGGCTCCCCTTGAACCTGTTTCTACATTTGTGAAAGGGACATGACGCTAATGAAATACATCTCATAGGGTTGTGACAAGGACCACAGGGTTAATGTGTATGCCGTGGGTACTGACAGGTAAACCAATGGACACCCTATTTGTTTCTTTTTTATTTTCTGTGGGAAGGGTTCTGATTTCCTTAAAATGAGCCTGATCTGTAGCTAAAGATCAAGTGATCTGGGTTGGACATAACTAGTCTGCTCTGCTGTGTGCTCACTGGCCACTATGAATTCTTCTGTTTTATTTACACTTTAGGAATCTATTCGCTATACTTTCCTAATCAGCATGCTTCTGTGCATGTGTGAATATGTGTGTGGAGGCCAGAGGTTGATGCTGACTATCTTCCTCTACCTCTCTCCACATTTCTATTATTATTGTTGTCATTATTATTACTATTATTATTAAGACAGGATCTCACTATGTAACCCTAGCTAGCCTAGAACTTACTATGAGACCAGGATGGCCTTTAAATCACAGAGATCCATCTATTTCTGTTTCCTGAGTGCTAGGATTAAACACGTGTGTGCTACTATGCCCGGCTCTAATTTTTCAGTCAGGGTCTTTGACTGAACCAGGAGCTTTCTGGCTAGTGAGGCCCTAAGATCCTCTTTCCCCAGCGCTAGGGCTTTTATGCAGACACTGGGAATCTGAACTCAGCCCCTCATGCTTACACAGTAAGCACTTTACCCACTGAGTGGTCTTCCCAGCCTTGATCGTTTCTTCATACCCTTTTCTGCTCTTACTTTGAAGACTAAAGACTGTTGATTTGAAAATCAGTAAGAGGAAACAGAATCTGGCACAGGGGTACGCGCCTGCATTTCCAGCAGTCACAAAGATTGTGAGCTGGAGGGTAGCGGGTGCTACATGAGACTGCCTCAAAATTCAAGAAAGAAAAGGAAAGAGGTAGGGAGAAATCCCTGGCCTTTCAGGGTACTGATTAGAAGGAAGAATTTATTTTGTCTGGAGTCTAGGGAGATGCCCTGGGGGGTAAAGGTGCCTACTGCCAAGCTGGACAACCTGAGTTCAGTTCTTGGAACCTTCACTGTGGAAGGAGAGAACTTACCTTCCCAGGTTGTCCTCTGCTCCCTATACCAGCACCATGATGTATGTGTATGCGTGTGCAGACACACAAATACAAATAAATAAAGTGTAAAAAGAAATTAAATACATAACTCAAAATAATGGAGTAGCTTACTAAGTTGGAACAAAATAACACTACCTAAATATATATATATATATAAAGAAAGTTTGGTTTTTGTTGCTGTTTTTGTAGTTTTTAAAAAATAAATAAATGCAAACAACCTTCCCCTATGCCCTGCTTATTTCTTATTAAATATCAAAAAAGTGAGGTAGGTGGATCTCTGTGAGTTTGAAGCCAGCCTGGTCTCCGGAGTAAGTTCCAGGACAGCCAAGGCTGCACAGAGAAACCCTTCTTCTGGCCATTTTCTGTTTTCTCTTTCAACTTTTCAGCACTCTCTAAGTTTAAAAAAATAAATGCCATTCGCTCGAGAGCCAAGCCTGCAGCCTACGCACACTGCCCTTCCTCTCTGGAGGTCCTTGTGCTGCCAATGTGAGCTGTGCACCTGTGGACGGGCATCAGGCTTTATGTGTGTGACTGCAGGTCACACCCTGGCAGCCCGCAGTCGTGCATTTGACCCTGTGAGTTATTATTTAACAATTAAACACCGTGGGTTAGACCACTGTCACCTGCTGCGCCCTGTCTAGTCCTCCCTGGGAGGCCAAGTGGTTGAGGACTGAGTTCCTAGAGGGCAGTGGTTGCTGGGATCATGCAGCTTGCGACCGTTAAGTCCAGACACGCCGTAAGAAACAGTTCTTCCTATCAAACATCTGACAGGATCATTCATGCTTACGCGCTGGCATGATATTAAACGGTTTTTGTTTTGGTTTGTTTCTTGGTTTTTTGAGACAGGGTTTCTCTGTGTAACCTTGGCTGTCCTAGATTCCCTTTGTAGGCCAGGCTGGCCTCGAACTCACAGTGATCCACCTGCCTCTGCCTCTGCGACCAAGTGCTGGGATTAAAAGCGTGCGCCACCAAACCCGGCCTTTGTTTTGATTTTTGAGACAAAGTTTGATGTGGCTCAGGCTGGCCTGAAGACTCAATATATAGTTGAGAAGGACTGTGAATATATCACTCTCACACACACACACACACACACACACACACACACACACACACACACACACCCGCCTCCAACAGAGTGCTAGGATTATAGGCACGTGCCACTGTGTCTGTTTTTATGCTGTCTGGGTACTGAACCCAGGGCACTGTGAGCGTTAGGCAAGCATTCTAGCAACCGAGTTTTATACCCAGCCTACCTTCTTTTCTCTTGATATGTAATTTAAATCACTAGAAACTTTGAGGATTAAAGTTAATTTCTGTTTGTTGGTTTGTTTTGTTTTTTTGTTCTTCTGAGCAGGGACTCATTATGTAGCCTAGGCTGGTCTTAAATTTGTGGTCTTTCAACTTGTGATTCCCCTTGCTTCAGCCTCATGAGTACTTGGGTGTGGGTACCACCATACCAGTTGACTTTTCTTTTCAGAGCTGGTTTAGGGTAAACCAAGTGTGGCGGCACATACCTGTAATCCCACCATTTAAGAAGCCGAGGCAAGAGGAGCCAAGAGTTTAAGGAAAGCCTGGGCTATATAACGACTCTGTCTTAAAACAAACAATTAATTTCTCAGGAATAACTCCAACAGTGCTTGCTGGCTTCTCATATAACTTCAGATATGGATCTAGAACATCTTTTCTGTGCTTTAAAAAACCGTCACATCCTTTCTAAGTTTGGATCCATTAGATACGTATGAGAAAGATGGAGAATGGAGCTCAGTGGCAGAGAACTTACCTGACATGTGTGCAAAGCTGTTGCACAACGCCAATACAGGCATTGGGGGTGGGGTGCAGGGTAGGAAAAGGCAAACTCAAATTCCTCTCGGTGTTTTCAAGACACGGAAGGCGTTGTGGCCATGCTCACACACACCCAGACAGCAGTTCTGTACTGGATGACAACTGCATGGCCTTAAATTCAATTCTGACGCTGTCTATCTAATGACAGTGGCAGATCCCACTGGCTGAGAGCTCAGTCTCGCACGGCTGCTCTGATTTGCAGCTGATAGGAAATAGATTTATCACTAGCACTTTCACCTGTCAGCTCTAAGCTGGGGTTCCCACCTTGGCTTCCAAGGGTTTGGCCATGGGAGTCTCCCAGAACAGGTAAGCATTACTAATTCATTGGAAAGGACTCCTGGCTGGGTGGAGGTGGTGCTCGCCTTTAGACCCAGTGCTTAGGAAGCGGAGGCAGGTGGATCTCTGAATTCAAGGGCATCCTGGTCTACAGCATAAGTTCCAGGACAGCCAAGACTAAATAGAGAAACTGTCTTAAAAAACAAACAAACAAACAAACAAAAATCTAAAAACAATAGCAAACAAAACCAAAAAAGAAATAAAGGAAGGACGGATGGACAGACAGACTCCTGGAGAGGGGCTTAGAGCAGGGGGCAGGCTCCCACTCTCCCCCTGGGCACTCCACGCCACAAACCAGCTTGTATTCACCTATCTAGAGTCCCCCAACCCGGTCCTTACAGAAGCTTCTTTAGGTAGCCATGATGGTTTAAATCACTTGCTGGCAAACAGCCGCCCATCTTGAGCCTCAGGTGTCCCAGCTCTCAGTCAGCTTCTTGGCAAAGATTTATCCCTCCAGAGACTAAGAGTCAAAGGTTAGAAGGCCTGTGCTAGTAACCTTTGTATCCTTTGTGGTCATGGTGTTACAAAATGCCTTGAGGAGTTCCTTTCATGTGAAGGGATTTTGCTGGCATCATTTTCTCAGAAACATCTTCATCCTTTTCATCACAACCACTTCCTTCAATTATATGCCAATAAATCTGGGCTCCTTTTAGTTCCTGTGGTTGCATATGCAGAGTCGGCTGAAACCGAGCACAGCAACTGGCTCAGTCAGCTAAGCCCAATCAGTTCCACTGGCATTTGGCTATAGGCTATTGTTTTTCATTTCTTTTCTATTTTAATTTCTCTCTACCTGTGTATGTGCATGCATGCATGGTGATGTTGTCCTCTTGCTTTGGCCTCCCAAGCGATTATAGGTATGTGTCACCAGGCCTGAGCAATTCCCCCCTCCCCCCCAATTACAGTGTGGGGGACAGAACCTAGGACTTCAAGCATGCTAGGCAAGCGCTTTACCACTAACCTTTATCCCCAACCCAAACTTGTTAGGTTTTGTTTTGTTCTTTGAAACAGGGTCTCACTGTGGAGCCCTGGCTGTTCTGGAACTCACTATGTAGACCAGGCTGACCTCAAGCTTAGAGCTCTTCCTACCTCTGCCTCCCAAATGCTGGCATTTAAGGCGTGTGCTGCTATACTTGGCTCAGCCAAACTTTTTTTGTTTGTTTGTTTTCTGAAACAGGGCTTCTCTGTGTAGTGTTGGCTGCCCCAGAACTTGCTTTGTAGACCAAGCTGGCCACAAACCCACAGAGATTGGCCTGCCTCCGATCCCAGGGTGTTGGAGTTAAAGGCGTGCGCCACCATTGCCCAACTCAGCCGAATCTTTTTAAAGGTCCCACCACAATCATAATTTTCTCCACTGAATATTAAGATGACTGCGAGGTTTCAATTCGCACAGTCATCGCTCTGTTACTATTACCATGTGAAGCAAGAACTGCCAGCATTTAAAATGAACGTGTTAAATGTGGCAGCTATGAAGTTAGAAAAAGAACAACAAAGAAAAAGGAAGGGAAATGAAAACAAAAACAAAAAACAAAACAAAACAACAACAACAACAACAAAAAACCCCAAAGATATGAAGGAGAGAATGGAATGACTGCCCTATGAATAAACAAGAGTCATCGTGGAAAAATGTGTATTCTTACAAACCCACATTACCTACTTTATGAATGAAAAGAATGTCTAAGAAGAGCACTAGTGCGGTTTGCCGATTCCCCGAATGTTTGTAAAGTGGGGATGGAGGCATCTTTATAGTCTTTGATATGTCAGAAGCTGGGAGGCACGTTATCTCATTTCCTCTTCAAACAACCTGCACAGCGCGGCCTTCACTTCCTTTAAGCGCGCCCTACCCAGCCATCGAGGCCAAGTGTTGCCCAAGCTCTGCAGCCTGGGCGAACTGACAACACAACCTCTACAGAGGTCTCTCCAGTGACGGGCTGCTCCCACTGGGAGGTCTCAGGGTAGTAGTGAGCAGTAGCCTGGCGTCGCTGTCCTGGGCTGTAGCTGGATGGTGTGCCCTTCACAATAAAGACAGCTAGACCTGTCCACCTCCGTACGGGTGTTGGGCTTCTCAAATCTTGCTCTGTCTTGTTTGGCTACAAAGTACATTTCCAGGGAGAGTGACCCATTGTGGTCACCATGGAGGTGGTTTATCTCTTAACCTTAGCAGAGGTGGTAATTGCTGTTTGCTCTTAGGCCCAGCAGCCACCCCTAAGGGAACACTGCACCTGTGGATCACTCAGAAAAACTTTGCCAGGAGTGAATGGAACGACTGAGGACCTCGGGGTCAGGGACAGCATGCACTCTAGGTGAGAGTTAAACTTGAGTGGGCAGTAAAAGACACTTTGTGAATGCTGTGTGTGTGTGTGTGTGTGTGTGTGTGTGTGTGTGTGTGTGTGCGCGGGCGCGCTTTGTCCATGTCACTGTTTGTTTTCCAAGACAGGGCTTCTCTGTTACACAGAGCCCTGGCTGTCCTGGACTCTCTTTGTAGACCAGGCTGGCCTTGAACTCAGAAATCCACCTGCCTCTGCCTCCCGAGTGCATCACGGACTTCTTGACTCCTGTTAGCGGACAAATCTGAAGGAAACCATCATTTCCAAGGGGAACTGGTCACCATTAAACACACTGGCCAGGCCTGCTCTGCCACTAAGAACAAATCTGATAATTTTCTCTTTTTTAAATTTTAAAATGACATAAAAATGTGGGAGGTTGGGATATGGGCAGAACTTGCCACGGTGTGTATGCTCTTACCTGATTCCAGGGAGCAAACTCAGGGCTTTGGGCTTGATGGCAAGTGCATCTTGCCAGCCCCCTTTTTCCTATTTATTTATTTATTTATTTATTTATTTATTTATTTATTTATTTGAGTTAGGGTGTGACTATGTAGCTCAGGCTAACCTTAAACGCAGGCTTTGAGTGCTGAGATCATGGGCATCAGCCACCACACCTAGCTTCATCCTTTTATGAAAAGGCCCCTATGTTTGTGGCTTCAGTGGCTCCTAGGATAGGAACTCAGACTCTAAAGTCAGACTACCGACTGACTGAGCAATCTGAGACTAGTCACCTCACCTCTAGGCCTTGCCTGTGAGAGATGGAAGGTACATGTTACCCACCACACTGGCCTACAATAAGAACTACTTGGTAACTGTGTGTGAAAATGCTGGGCACAGGCCCAACTCACAAGTATTTAGGATTGGCTACTACTTCTACAATGTGACTAGAGACAGTCTTACATTTCTCCCTGGGAAGAGTGGGCTAGAGAAAAGCGGGCACAGTGTCTGACAGCACACTCACTAAAAGAGACTGTACAGCTGACGGCAGGTAGCTGTACACAGCAGTGACCTTATGAATGATGTTTTTAATTTTTGTGTATTCCCTTAATTTTCAATCGCAGGGCTGCAGAACTCACACAGGAAAGCAGGTGCTGGGCAGAAGAAAGGAAGCAGACACAGGAGAAACGCCCTGCAGTCCATGGTCACAAAGTATCAAAGGTGAGTAATAAAACTCAGTGGGTGGAAGAAACAAATAAACAAAAAAAAATCCCTAATGCCCTCCTTCCTTTGTCTTAGACTCTCGCCTTGAAAAAGGAACAGACTGGTAAGGACAGCTGTGGTCTTCTGGGAAAAGAAGAGCAATGGGCCTGTGGGACAGGTGACAAGGTCTGAGCAAATGCATACCAGTCCACATGGGAGGGGCGGGGAAAGCCATTCCAACCCGAGCCACATACAAAAGACATTACAAGTGTCTGCAGGGAACATTTGTGTAATGTTCTCCCCTTCACCCAAAACCACTGCATTCGATCATTAATGCCAGAGATGCCTGACGTCGGGATGCCTCCTAACAGCTGCGCCCTCTCCTCTGCAGTCCTTGCTGGCCACGCCAAGGAATCCTTTCTGGCAACTGGACATAGATGAGAGTGTGACCTAACCTGGGACACAGGAGAATGTGCGCTGCGGTTTCTGGGCAAGGGTTGCTCCTTTGTAAAAGGACACACCTGAAAAGACATTTTGCTTCCTGTATTTGGAGACAACGAGGAGACAAATGTGATAACCAGACTGGTAGTTATCTTGGGGCCACGAGGAAACGGCATGAAGACAAGAGGAAAGAGGTGGGGTCTGAGTCTCGGTGACGATTGACTGAGCAGGAACTTGCTGCCCCTGGCCTTGTAAGGAGTAATAAACATGCCTCTTGCTGAAATCACTGTAAGCTGGACATTTTGTTATGTTTGAGCAAAAGCATACTGAATTACTCACATAGCAACAGGGGAAGGGATGCCAGGTGGGCCTGTCTAAGTGGAAACCATCTATAGCTAAGAATCCACTCCATCTTTACCAACAGAGTCTAAAGACACACAGAACGAAAATTTTGAAAGGATTCACAGCCTCACCGCAGTTATACTGTAGTCTTTGTGCTAGGGATGGAACTCAGGGCCCTTTGTGTGCTAGCCAGTACTGTCCCTGTGTGTGTGTGTGTGTGTGTGTGTGTGTGTGTGTGTGTGTGTGTAGACCATAGGACACATATGGAGGTCAGAAAACAACTTTAAGGAATCAGGTCATGGTGTTTTATCACAACAATTGAAACCAAACTGAAATAGTCTTAAATAAAGTTTATGTTTCATAAGGTTATGAGTACTAGTACCCAAAGGCAATAACCACACAAAAGTACTAAAAAATGAAGGAAACACAATCTATCTTTGGTTATTTTTTCTTTCTTTTTTGGGGTGGAGAGAGGTGTGTACAAGTACCTGTGAACATGTGTGCATGTCTGCGGAGGTCAGAGGTGACGTCATATGTCTTTATTACTTGCTTTCCACCTTATTTTTGAGACAGATGATGGTCTCTCACTGAATCCGGAGTTTCCCTATTCAGGGAGATTAACTGACCACCAGAGCCCAGCGTCTCCTGTCTCTGCCTCCCTACCCATGGGACTGCAGGCATGTGCTGCCACACTCTGCTTTTGCATGGAAGACTAGGGATCCGAACTCAGGTCCTCATGCTTGTGTGCCAAGTACGTTCACATTTCTCAGCCCTTCTTTCTCCTCCTCCTTCCTCTTCTGCTTTAAAAAAAAAAAAATGTGAATTGCCTGCTATTCTTCCATACTGGGAATTTAAGTGAATATAGTGTGGTATTTTTAAACAATATAAAAAGAAAAACCATGCAAGCCAAAAGAAGTTATTGACCTCCCCAAAGCAAGGCTTACTGAGGTGAACTTTTTAATCTAAAGGAAGCACTGTAAATGGGCAAAACAAAACAAAACAAAAAACAAAACCAAAAAAAAAAAAAAAAAAAAAAAAACCAAACCAAACCAAAACAAAAAAACCCCAACAAGAACAACAAAACCAAACCAAAACAAAAAAACCAACAACAACAAAAGAAAAACAAACCCTAGTGACCCTGAGAGAGCGGACAAAAACAAATGGATAACGAGAAACAAAGTGAAGCTTGGAAGGAACTTTATGTCCATTTCCTCCTCCCAGAAGGAGGAACCTTCACAACATACTTTCTCCACTGAAACTGGAGTTTCAAGGTGGTGTTTATAACAACACTGTTGCTGTGGAAATAGTTGATTCAGTGTTACGAACTTGCAGCTGAATAAAGTAAGGTGTGGAACAGGAGTCTTATTTAAACAGTGGCAAGACCCATAAAACATTAAAACAGCGAGCTGAGTGGTGGTGAGTCAGAGCACCATATGTTTTAATGAGAGGGCCATCCCTTTTTCCCCTGATGCCTGGCACAATGAGATGCTTCTTCTTAATTTAATCTTATTTTTGGAACCCTATTATCATCTCAGCTGTTTCCGGAATCCCAAATGCCTAAAATATTGCTATCTGCTACATAAGGCTGGCTGCATGCATGTCATTAAACTGATGATGTTTCAGAGTTTCTACTGGTCGTCATGACACCGGAAAGTCACAAAGCCCACAGAGCTTGGGCTGGGCTTTTAAAACCACATACGATTGATTCTGTTAAACATGGCAGCGTTGCTACTCATCACATAACACCACGGCAGATTTACACTGTGCCTTTTGTCTATGCTTTTACAACTTTTTAGGCACAAAGCAGCCGGAGGACACGAACCCAGCACACCCCACAGCCTGCCGCCAGCATCAAGCCTCTAGCTTGTTCCTGCCTTTGAACATGGTCAGTGGGTTTCTCAGGCAACCTTGAAAAGCCTCAAGACTACTGAGCACGGAGCAGGGATGGACACGCTACTCTTTAAACACACACTCACTCTCTTCTCTATGTTTTTCAGAATCCTTAAAGCAGAATTCTTACCATCCGCACAATAAAACATAGCCCAGGAGTTTTAAAGATGAGAGTGACATGTGGGTCTATTAGCAAAGTGGCCCTGCCCTGCAGGAGATGACCGCAGTGAAGTGGCACAGCTCTGTAAATAGAAGGCCAGCTTCCCTTGGCAGTGGTGGGGGCTGCCCAGGGTGTGGCCATCCTCCTAGCCTGCACAGGGGATCCATTCATACCAGCAAAACCGGAAAAATCACAACCAAAGGCAACCGTGGAAGCAGTGAGAGCCAAGAGCACGGCATAAAGGAGTCAAGGAGTCATTTTCCACAAGGTGAGTCACCCGAAGCACTTGGCCTGGTCAAGGCCTGTCTCACCCACCTTGGTTCGAAATGTAGGTCACAGTTCTCCAAGGTGGAACTTCAGTGGCTTGAGGTGACAGGCCAGAACCCAGGCAGCAGAGGCAGGAGCAGAGTTCCTAAGAGGCCTGGGAAGGGTCCTCCACCCCACCCCCTGAGTCCCTCCAGGCTTGGTCTGCCCTCTGAAAAGCCCTTCGTTTTCATGGGCCAAGATGAACACAGTGCCCAACTAGTTCCCTTTTGTATTCGACTTGAGCCACCTGACATACTCTTATCAAACTCCCAGTATAGCAGGCTAGGTTTTTGTAAAAATAAATAAATAAATAAATAAATAAATAAATAAATAAGTGGATGGTCGGCTCACCCAACTCTGTTGACACAGGAGACCCAGTGGCAATCTCGCCAATCTTGGCCACTCCATCATAGTAGGCTCTTCCTGCCAGGATCATAGCTAGACAGGAATGCGAAACACAAAATCATTACTCAGACAAGGACAGGAGGAAGTAACACAGGTTCAGCATCCCAGTGTGCCTCTGGCTACAAGAAGTTCTAGAACAGACTGTTTCAGCAAGTAAAGTTCACAAAGCCCTGCCTACTCCTGATGCTAGTTCCAGGGCATGTGTTCCTGACATCAAACTGTCGCTGGGAACAGACTGGGAACTAGAGGTCAGCCATGTCATTATTACCACCCAAGGAAGATTGGGTGCAAGTGGCCTAGGAACCTGTTTCACAAAAGCACATTTAATAAAGCACACTAAAGGTGGCACATGCCACCAGGCGGTGGTAGCGCACGCCTTTAATCCCAGGACTTCGGAGGCGAAGGCAGGTGGATCCCTGTGAGTTCGAGGCCAGCCTGGATTACAATGCAAGTCCAGGACAGTCAAGGCTCTATAGAGAAACCCTGTCTCAAACAAAACAAAACAAAAATCCAAATGGTCTGAAGAAATGAAGAGTGTTTACCTAGAATCCCCTGGTGAGGGCTGAAGGCATGGCTCAGTGCAGAGTGCCTGCCTAGCAAGCACTATGTCCTGGGCTCAATCCCTAACACTGTAAAAGGCTATCTGAGTCACAACCAACCAACATATTTGTTACTGGGAGTTTAAAAAAAAATCTATAAAATTTCAAATACATTAGCATTTTGAAAATTGCAAACTTATAAAAAAAAAAAAAACAACCCCATTGCTCAGCAGAAACAAGCAAAGGTTCTACTGCCATAGAAGCTAGGTTCTCATCATCCTAAAAATACAGTTCTTTAACTTAAAAAAAAAATAGTAATATTTCTAAAATGGAGAGATGGCTCAGCAGTTAAGGGTGCATCCTACACTTGCAGAAGACCCAAGTTCAGTTCCCAGCACTCATGTTGAGGGGCTCACAATCATCTGTAACTCAAGCTGCAAGGCATCCAATGTCTCTAGCCTCTAGTACCCCCCCTCCTCTACACAGGCACGCACAATTTAAAATAAGTTAAAAATGTAAAAACTAAGCCAGGTATGGTGGTGCACACCATTAATCCCAGCACTTGGGAGGCAGAGGCAGGCCGATTACTGTGAATTCAAGGCCAGCCTGGTCTACAAAGTGAGTCCAGGACAGTCAGGGCTACAGAGAAGAACCCTGTCTTAAAAAAATCAAAAAGTAAAAACCATCTCTCCTTCAAACTGACCCTGAAACCCTGAAGGTACTTGGAAGAGGTACGTCCCCTGTGGAGCTGAGGGCTGGCCGCTCTGCAAAGCTCTCTAATGAAGTTCGCAGGAGACGGGCAAACAGCAGCCTGGCCTCTTTTGCTTTACAGGCAATTAAGCCTGAGAACGGTGTATGACAAGCAAGCATTTCAACACGATCCAGCCAGAGCCAGTGTGATTTTGGAGGAAAAAAAATCTCCACCCTTCCCCTACACTCAGAGCCTGCCTTCATGCAGAGAAATCATTTTTTCCTGGAGCTCTGGAGAGCACAGGAACTTGGAACTAAACGGGCTTCTGGCCCATTCTCTTTACCCACAGAACAGTCAGAAGCTACACTGCAGTTTTGTCCCAATTTGTTTTTTAAAAAAGTATCCCCCTGTACTGGATACTGAACTCAAGGCTAGGCTAGTGTTTTACCAGTGGGTTACACACTCAAGACTTTTTGTTGTGTTTTTCATTTTGTGACCAGGTTTCAACTAAGTTTTCTAGGCTAGCCTTGACCTTGTAACCCTTCTGGCTTTAGCCTCCCACTTAGCTGGGATTACAAACCTATGCCTCCCACGAGGCCAGGCTAGAAATTAGGTTGTTGCCTGGCACTGATGGTCCATGCCTTTTATCCCAGCATTCGGGAGGCAGAAGTAGAGGCGGGTGGATCTCTGTGAGTTCAAGGCCAGCCTGGTCTACAAAGTGAGTTCCAGGACAGTCAAGGTTATACAGAGAAACCCTGTTTCAAAAAATGAAACAACAACAACAACAACAACAACGTAGGTTGTTATTGATTGATTGACTGATTTATTAGTATGTGTATGTGTCTACATGTATTTATGAACACATGTGTGGAGAAGAGAGAAAACAGAATTTCTCTGTGTAGCCTTAGCTGTCCTGGAACTCACTCTGTAGACCAGGCTGGCCTGAACTCAGAGATCTGCCTGCCTCTGCCTCCCGAGTGCTGGGATAAAAGGTGTGCACCACCACTGCCCAGCTCTAGTGCCTATTTTTTAACTAAGATAAAAAGTTACATGTATGAGCCTGGCAGCGGTGGCGCATGCCTTTAGTCCAGCAGAGGCAGAGGCAGAGGCAGATGGATCTCTGTGAGTTTGAGGCCAGCCTGCTCTACAGTGTGAGTCCAAGATAGCCAGAACTACACAGAGAAACCCTGTCTTGAAAAACAAAACCAAAACAAACAAACAAAAAATTATATGTATGTGTATGTCTGTGTGTGACTATGTTGTATACATGCAGGCACTCTCGGAGGCCGAAAGAGGACATCAGATCCTCTGGAGCTGCAGCTACATGCAATGTGCGCTGCCCGATGGTGATGCGGACGAAACTCAGGCTGGTCTTCTGCGAGAGCAGCAAGTCTTGCTGAGCCGTGACTCCAACGCCTATTTGTATTTTTAATTCTCACATGCTAAGGAAGCACTCTACCACTAAGCTGCATCCCCATACCTAACAGTCCACCTTTTAAATGGAGGATTTATCATGTATAGGTGTAGCTGAAAGGTATCACAGGCCAAATTCCTGCCCCTGTAATTTTATTTCATCATTTACTACAGAGTTTTAAAAATACATATAAATTAAAGTTTTTACTGAATCTGCATGTAAGTTTAAGAAATGCAGTGGCCTGCTATCTTATCATTTTCTAAGACTGGAGAAGAAGGTACAATGTATTTAACAGTAACAGACAGCATTTATATAGGCTTTCCAAGTCCTTACTTAGCTAATCTATAATGTTAAGACAAGGGAGGGTAATGCTATCAGCTCCTTTTGCTCAGGGAGTGGAGACATTTCAGGCTGTCCCCAAGGTCAGTGTGAGTCAGCCGTAGTGCACACAGCTCCTGCTGAGGTACTTCCCTTCCCAGCTTTTAAATCATGGTACTTTAGCTGGAACTGAAGAAAAAGCAACTCCACCTAAAAACAACGGCGCTGCCAGAGAAATGCCAACTCCGTAGATGATGTTCCAACGAAAGACTTAAGTTGCAAAGTACTGATAGGGCACATTAGTGGGAGAGCTGCGTTCAGAATTACACAGCAGTCAAAATTTCTGGTTTACACCCACACAAGAAGCTGAGATTTTAAAAAAATTAACTGTTGACTTACATTCAAAACTACATAGCCTCAGTCTTTCAAAATAGCTTTGATTTTATAATAAAGCTAAATTAACTTTAAAAGTACATAACTTATCCAGAACTAATAAAGAGTGAAATAGTATTTTGATAACTCTGCCCCCCCTTTGTGAGAGTTTCCACTTCTTACTGTTTAAGGAAACCTATGAATTCTATTTTAGTGATTGTTTAATCACTTCCGCAGTCTACAGTAATCTATATATATACTCCTACAATATAATTTTTCATTTGTTTCTTGAGACAGGGTCTCACTATGAAACTCTAGCGGTCCTGGAGCACACTATTGTAGACCAGGCTGGCTTCGAACTCACAGAGATACAGTTGCCTCTGGCACTCAGGTGCTTGGGCTAAAGGCATGTGGCATACCTGGATGATAATTTTTTTCTTAAAACACAGTTTCATTGGGTTTCTATTCTGCTAAAACCTCCACTGAGCTCCCACAAGCCCACATTCTGCAAGCTCACAACAGACTTTTATTGTAATAGTTTCAGTGAACTGCACCCCTCCAAATTTCAAGTTTGTGGTTCCCTGGGACACTGGCCATAATAAACTTGCTTTGGACAGTGCGGTACCAACAAGCACGGCTTGCACTGGAACCTAGTAAATGCTAAGCCATTAAGGGCCTAATAAGGTCTTGATGGAGAAGGGATACCTGAGGACAGGGTGTGTCAAGCCTCCAGTGGAGTGAGCCCTGAGACTCCAGAGAGCTGTCTTGCCTTTACAGGGGAAATAGAAGGTGGCACCTTCAGCCACCAAGTCTCTGGGAAGCTACAGTATTTCGTGCAATAGTAGGCCTGGTGCTACATTGCAACACATAGCTAAGCTGACACTGTCCAGTCCCACTTGCTCAAAGCTTCTCCCGAGGTTGGTGTGGCACCAGGGCTCAACCTCTCTGCTTGAAGCGGTGCCTCTCTGCTGATATGCCGTATCTTTTAGCTTGAGCGCTTGGAAAGTCTCCTGCCTGCTCCAGTCCACACCAGTCACGGCTGCTCAGATCCCTGTGGCGGAGATCTAGATTTCGTTCTCAGCCCTTCACACGTCACTCCGCCTTCATAAGCTGCTGACCGCACTTGTGGGTGGCATCCTCATCTTCACTCCAGATTCTTACCAAGGGATTTTATACACGTATCCAAAATTATCAGTGGCCTCAGCAAAACTATAATCCAGATGGCCAGCGAAGTCCTGGGAAAACTTATCAAGTCCAGAACCGTGTCTAGGAGGTGGTGAAGTGGTAAGAGCCCTTCGGGGAGAAGAAGTCCCGTTAACAGGAGGCTAACCTGCAAGCGGCTCGCTCAGTCTGTAACTCTGCCTCAGGAAGAACTTCAGGCTACACAGGGGAAGAAAGTTCTACAGGTCATGGTGATTTTCCTCTGAGGACCGGAGAGGCAGCGACGGCTCTGTGGCCTGGCGATTAGGCAGTCAGCAGGGGAGAGCTGCGAGGCCAGCCTCTTGCTCTTGGAGAGGGAAAGGTGCCTGTCAAAGGTGAAGACAGGGCTGGGAAGAAGAGGAGCAAGATCCCAGCCTTAATCTACTTCCTGGTACTGAAGGCTGAGGGTGAAAACGCGCAGCCATGCAGGCCGCTTTTCCAGTGACTTGTCATCCATAGCTCAGGGCTCGAACCGTGTTCTAGGGTGGGTATCAGTGCATTCTAACAGCATTCGGTTTTAGCAGGAGGGCAAGAGCGGCTGCTTGTCAGTCTTCCCAGTGAAAACCTTTTCGAGAGAGCTAGCAACCCGGGTCCTAACGAGAGGCAGATGCCGAGGGCCACACTTACCTTTTTGTTGGGGATGCTGGACAAGTACTTCTCCGGCTTGTAGGTGATCCCGCAGGTACATCCTAGCTAGCCGGCTGCTTGTGACATCTCCCCCATGCTTCCCTCCCTCCCTTCCCTCTTGCTCTCTCCGTCTCTGAGACAAGCTCTTGTTGACTTGCCTAAGCTAGCATAGAACTTGTAATCCTTCTACCTCAGACTCCCAAGCAGCTGGGATTATAGATTTAAGCCACCAGGCCTGGTTTCAAATTCAGTTTCAACGAGGCACTTACTTTGCAATAAGAATCTAAGCCCGCCGGGCGGTGGTGGCGCACGCCTGTAATCCCAGCACTCGGGAGGGAGAGGCAGGTGGACCGCTGTGAGTTCGAGACCAGCCTGATCTACCAAGCGAGTCCAGGACAGCCAACGCTACACAGAGAAACCCTGTCAAAAAAACCAAAAACCTAAGCCCAACCTTTAGCATAGATATTCTTCCACTGAGGCTAAAAATATTATTTTTCGTGTTACTGCAAAAACGATGCATCAGCAAGGTGTTACAGAGTGTGGGAGGAGTTCAAAGCTGGCTAGCCTGTGTTACAAAGTGAGATTCTGTCTCAAAATAAAATGAAAATATAATCCATCTAAAGTTCTTCTATATAGATACATGAATGATTCCCATGCAGCAGCACACTAATGTTCAAATGTTATTATTATTTGCTTTTCTCCCTACACAGCCTCAGCTGATCTGGATCTTATTATGTAGACCAGGCTGGCCTCAAACTCACAGAAACCCACCTGTTTCTGCCTCCCAAGTGCTGGGATTAGAGGCACCACCACACCTGGCCATATTCAAATACTTCAAATACTTTAAAGTATACATATAAATTATTAGTTCACAAAGAATTATTTTAAAAAGTAGAAAAGTTCATGAAAATGATGTAAAAGCCTAATTTTGTATATCAAAAAGCACAATCTGAGAGTTAAAATATGTTACTGATAGTACCTTTACTATTACTCAATTTACTCACTTCAAATACGCTAGTACCACTCTGCACTGCTGTTTAAAATTCAATGTTAAGTATTTAAAGGTAAATAAAATATTAACTTAAGAGATATCATATGTGCTTTATATTGATCAATTCAGAAAAATCAAAATGCTTACCATTCACTGCTTTTTCATAATTTTTCCCTAGGTTTATTAAATTTCGGAGCCCAGGGTTGAACTGTTCCATAACATTCTGAAAAACAAACACATAAAACAAAGACATTAATAGGCAAAAGAGGGAGGAATATCTAGATTCTGTCACTGTGCGGCCTGGAATTCCTATATAATAGGATTTACAGACAACAGAGTCTCAAATGCCCTACCCCCACGCCTCTTTTTTTTTTTTTTTTTTTTTTTGAGACAGGGTCTCAGGAATCCCAGGCTGACCTGGAACTTGTTATGTATCTGAAGATGACCTTGAACTTCTGACCCTCCTGCTTTCACCTTCCAAGTGCTAGAATTACAGGCATGTATCACTATGCCTGGTTTACACAGTTTTGGCGATCAAAACTAGGGCTCCAGGTGTGCTAACTGAGCCAAATCCTCAGCTCTCCCCCCCAAAAAAGCAGATGTAAAAGTCCCAAGGAACTTGATTTTCTGACCCGATGGAATAGGCAGCAAGGTGCATATAATCCAGCGGTTTTCAGCTACCCAAGGGTTGCCTAGAATCTGCTATAAGTGGAGCAAGCAGCCAGCATTCACATCCCTACGGTGCCCTGTGGGGACTGTGAGCCTAGAGGCCAAATAATTCTCTCTGGTGCAAGTAGATGCTGTCACTTTAGCATTAGGAAACAGTCTGCCTGAGCACCTATCTCAACGTAATTAATAATTAAGGGAACATGTTGTGGCTCTCAAGTACTTAGAAAACTTCAGGGCAATTTTGCTTTCATATTACCTAAAGCTGTACAGAATAGAGGACAAGGCACTCCCATGGTGGCTTTGTGACCAAGAATGCATTAAATACGGTGACTACAGATGCCTGCTTCATATCCGACCAACAAGTTGCCCCGTGTTCATCGTTCTAAGCGGACCCGTCGGGTTGCCCTTCCCCTCCTCCCGTGTATGCAGCATTCGCAGATGACCAAACGGTAGGAGGTGGCCAGCGAGCCAACACTCGGTGAGTCAGATCTTTACTCGAGTCCCTCGGAGGGACAAAAAGGCTCTCCACTAGTAACTGGAAATAGAGGGTAAATGAAAACTTGCAACAGTTGAGTAATGATAAAAATCACAAGGAAAAAGCCCACATCTTACTCTTTCTTCACCCTTGCTGTTACTCCCAAGAATGCTTCTAATCATGTGGTTGCTCCTCCCTTTTACTGACGCCATTTTGACTACTCACTTGGCTTCAATTTTAGACAGTAACTTCTGGCTTCCTCTTGTAACTCAGGGGGACCTACCTCTCTATGACACCCCCCATCCTGCCTGGGTAATTGACAACTTTCTGGTCCGTCAGTAGCATTTATTGTGACTGTAAGTATTGGTTACTGCAATGCAAGGAATGCACTGGAGATCACGTTTCCTGTCTTCATAAAGCCTTTTTGTTTTTCCTGGAGTTAACAGTCGGCTTGCCCCTCTTCCCCCTTGCTTCTACGCATCTACCTTAAACCCGTTTCCGTGCCGGGTCAGATCAAGCATGGGCCTGTCAATCTTTTTTCTCAAATATATAGAACGGCCCCACCGTTCTCCTAAGTCATTTCCCCTTCTGGAACCTTCTCCAGGGACTCCCTGTCCTCTCCCTTGGCCTGCCCTGCCTTCCCTCATGTCGGCCACGCTGTCGTCTTTGCATGGTCCGATCTGGCTGCCTGTATTGAGAGCTCTCATTCTCACTGTCCCCAAAAATCACGTAAGGATGATGTCTGAGGTGCATCCGTGACCCCGCATGTCCGAAACTACTTAAAAGTTTAAAATTACTTATGTATTGAGTGTATGCAGGAGGGAGGGAGAGGAGGAAAGTGAATATGCCACAGCACACGAGGACACCCTGTGGGCCCTGGGGACTGACCTCAGGCCATCAGGCTTGGTGACAAGTGCCATCTCACTACCCCCGGGGCTGCTTTTACCTTGGCATGTGTTTGCTGGTTTGCTGGGCAGTATAGTATACTGATCTGCCTCCCTCAGAACGTTTAAGATGCTGCTTTACTCTCTCTCGCATCCACTTTTGCTGGTTGGTTGTCTTTTTGTCTGTTTTGCTCTCCTACGCCGACTCTTTCGGGCTGTCCGTATGCATGTCTGTGTGGATGCCAGAGGTCAGGGACAGGTGTCCTCTAGTGTTCCTCGCCTTGAGTTTTGAGACAAGGTTTCTTATTGAACCTGGAGTTTGCCAATTCTGCTAGACCAGCTGGCTAACAAGACCCAGGGACACACCTGGCTCCACCTCCATGGCACTGGGATACAGCGGTGCTTGGGTTTTATGGCTACTGGAGATCCAAACCCAGGCACTCATGGTTGTTGCAAGCAAGCACTTAATTGACTGAGTCACATCCTCAGCTTCAGGCTTTCCTGTTTTAGAAGCCATCTCTTTTTTCCTACACTGTAAAATTGAACACTGGTCTGCCTCATTATGTGTATCTTCTCCATTTATTTTATGAGAGCCTTGGTGGCTTCTCGCCATGTGGAAAATAGGTCTGTCAGATCTGGAAAACACTTGCTTTACCTTTTGTTTCTTTTGGAGCTCAGATGAAGGTTTTATGCTTCCTGGATTTATCTAACTTTACCTTTTCTCTATTTTTCCACTCCCTCTTTATGCTCTACATCTGAAAACTATTCTCAAATTTACATCCTAACTCTTTTATTCTTTTTTTTTTTTTTTTAAGCTTTTGATTTTGCTTTCTTTTGAGAAAAGGTCTTGCTAAGTATCCCTGGCTGGTCTCAAACTAATGATCCTTCTGCCTCAACCTTCTGAGTGCTGGGATTATAGGTGTGTGTGTCATCATAGGTGCTGCTTTTAATTACACACACACACACACACACACACACACACACACACACACACACACTTCTTTTTTAAAAAGTCAGTTCATATTTACAAGTAAAGCTCTTCTTGTTGCCGCAAAGCTGTGGGTGCTAGGTGGCTGTTGACTGGTGGCTGCCATCACAGTGTGTAGACAGCACATCCCTGGGGAGCCTGACCATAGACAGCACTCAGGGCCATTGTTTCTACGAAGACATTGCTAATTCCCAACCACTGGGCAGAAAGGAGAGGAGAGCATCCAACAGATGGTTAGGCTTTCTAACAGTCAGAAATGGGGGCGAGAAACAGAGGATGTTGAACCAGTGTCCACCAAATTCCTCTGTGCGGTTTTTGCTCTGGTGTTTTCAAGACCTGGGCTCCAATGTGTCCTCAAATTAAATCTCTGGTCTGTAGGCAGAAGAGATATGTTCTCAGTGGCAGCTGGGATAGGAAATGGAACCTGGTAGTTTAACCACGTACATATGTACATACATACATACATACATACATACATACAAACATACATACATACAAACGTACATATATACATCCCGGCCCTGTTTGTCCTGGTCCCTACCCTTGGCCATTGGGGTCCTAGGGTGAACGGATCACTTACCCCAATACTTCCCTATGGATCCTTTGGGTACATGTAAACCAGCCACCACTCCGTTATTACTCAAAGGACACGTTTCTTTCCTTGTTTCATTCCTTCTCTCCCTCACATGGCTTATGTATCCTAGGCTAGCTTCAAATTCTTTATGTAGCCAAGGAAAACCTTGGACTTTTGATTTCACTGCCTAGACTTTCTAAGTGGGCTAACAGGTGCATGGCATCACAGTGCCCGGTTTATGTAGTGCTGGGGTAGAACACAGGGCTTCATGCCTTCTAGGCAAGCACTCTACCAACTGAGCTACATCTCCAGCCATATTACCCAAATTTTCTTCAGATTCCTTTTTTGTCAACAGATATTTCCCTTTCAGATCTCTGCACTATATGTAGATTTATGTGGTGTGTGTGTGTGTGTGTGTGTGTGTGTGTGTGTATGTGTGTATGTGTGTTATTCTGTATTGCTATCATTTCAGTGCACTCTCAAACGGAGGGAAAGAAAAACATAAGGGTGTTTCTGTTTAGCCTAGCTGGAAACCCTCCCATCTTGTATGACCGGAGCAGGCAGCTGTCCTGGGTCCACAAGTGGCCACAAAGCTCCTGGGCCTCATTCTTTTTTAGAACTCTCAGTACCGACATCTGTATCCCACTGAATATAGTACTGTGCTCTGTAGACACAGCTGCTATTGGTTTAGTCTCTTCTTAAGCCCCCTTTAAGCTTAATTTTAAAATAGGTTAAGCCTCATAGGGAGTTATTAAGACAATGTATATGCGTATGTGCGCTGGTGAAATGTCTCAGGTGGCAAAGACACTTGTACAAGCCTGACAACCTGAGTTGGACTCCTAGAAGTCATGGTGGAAGAAGATAAACTACTCTTAAAAGTTATCCTTTGAGCTTCACACATGCTATGTCATGCACATGTTCCTGCACGTGCACGCGCACAGACAGACAGACAGACAGACAGACACACACCCACTTTATGAAAGCCACAAAACAACATATTGTTCCTAGACTTGGTTCCCCTCAGCCCCCACAAAGACATTTTCTTTCTTTGTTTTTTTTCTTAAGATTTATTTATGTATTATACAGTACTGTGGCTGCATGTATGCCTTCACGCCATCATTATAGATGGTTGTGAACCACCAGCTGGTTGCTGGGATTTGAACTCAGGACTTTGGAGGAACAAGCAGTGTTCTTAATCTCCAAGTCCACAATGAAATTTTGTATGGGCTATAATCTTACTTGGATTTTGACTACAACCTTATTTGGCTTTTGTAAATTAAAAATATTTTACCTAGATAGCTTTTTTGTTTGTTTGTTTTCTTTTGTTTTTTTGTTTTTTCAAGACAGGGTTTCTCCATGTTAGCCTTGGCTGTCCTGGACTCACTTTGCAGACCAGGCTGGCCTCAAATTCACAGCGATCCACCTGTCTCTGCCTCCGAGTGCAGAGACTAAAGATGTGCGCCATCACACCCAGGTAGCTTTTTTTTTTTTCAACTTGACACAAGCTAAAGTCACCTGAGAGGAAGGAACCTCAATTAAGAAAATGCTTCCATAGCTGGGCATGGTGGCGCACGCCTTTAATCCCAGCACTTGGGAGACAGGGGCAGGTGGATTGCTGTGAGTTTGAAGCCAGCCTGGTCTACAAAGTGAGTCCATGGCAGCGAAGGCTACACAGAGAAACCCTGTCTTGAAAAACAACAAAAACAAAACAAAAAATAAAAAAACAAAAAGAAAGAAATTGCTTCCATAAGTGCAAGCTGTAAGACAGTGGTTCTCAACCTTTCTAATGCTGTATCTCTATAATATGGTTCCTCATGTTGTGGTGACCCCCCCAACCATAAAATTATTTTGTTGCTACTTTATAACTATAATTTTGCTGCTGTTATAAATTGTAATGTAAATATCTGATATGTGACCCTCAAAGGGGTCATGACCCACTGTAGTGGAAGCTTTGGTTTCTTTAAAAAACTCAGTTATATTATGTAAATAGGTTTTGTTTCAATTCTAAGTGTGGCATATGGGGTGGGGCACACGAATGGTTTTTGTCAGCTGATAACAGCTTCGAAGAGGGGCATGGTCTTTTCCAGCTGCAGTTAAGTTTAATTCTGAGGACTCTGAGAAGGTATAAATATCAGAGCACAATCATTGAGATGTAATATGAATAAATCAATAAAATTAAAAAAATATATCAGAGCACAGAGAGAAGGGGGAAAACGCTCCAGGGCCACTTCGAGGAGACAGATGGAAGAGGAAGAAGGCTGCTGGTTTGTTCTGCTGCGTTTGCCACTCGCTAGTTTGTTGGTTAGCTGGACTGCTGGATATCCTGACGACTGAGACTGGTGTTGCCCCAAAGAACCCCAATACCCTAACCAGCTAGAATAAAGAGAACTCTCCCCCCTCTCCCCCACTAACCTTCTTTCTCTCGTACCTAGTGTTGGGGATGGGTGGGAGGTAGAGCTATAAGAACCCCAATAAAATAGAGTTTAAAAGTAGTGCTAACAACCCAAAGGTTGAGAACCACTTCTCTAGGGCATTTTCTTAATTAGTGACTGACTGGGGGGAAGGCCCAGCCTATTGTGTGTGGTGCCACCCGTGGGATGGTGGTCCTGGTTCTATAAGAAAGGAGGCTGAGCAAGCCATGAGGAGCAAGGCAGTCAGTGGTGCTCCACCATGGCCTCTGTTTCAGTTCCTGCCTCCAGGTTCCTTCCTGGGTTGAGTTCCTGTCCTGACTTGCTTCCATGATGAACAGCAATCTGGAAATGTAAACCAAATAAACCCTTTCTTTCCCAGGTTGCTTTGGTCACAGTGTTTTATCATAGCCAATAGTAACCCTAACTAGAACAAATTATGTGTATTTGTGTGTCTGTGTGTGGGTTATGCACATGAGTGCAGGTGCCTGCAAAGACCAGAGCAGGGCGTCAGGTGCACTGGCTCTGGAGTTACAGCCACTTAACATGAGTGCTGGGCACTAACCTGGATGAACTGCTGAGACATCTCTCCAGCCCCAGACTTTCGCCAGTCTTTGTATTCCCATATTGTTCTCAGAGAGAGGACTATCTGTACACATTTTTATCATGCATATGGATCTGCACAGCTAACACCTCAACCGTAATATAGGATGGTCCCATCAACACAAAAATCTCCTGGGTCCCATTCTAGTCACTACAGCTGTTCTCATGAGAATGTCAAGAATGTTTTTTTTTCCCCCCACTCAGCACAATGTCTTTAAGAAGTATCCACTTGGTAAGTGTATCAATAGCTTTTCCTCTTTTCTGTTTGTGCTACCTGTTTCATGGTTTGGACGTACCACATTTTCCTTACCAATTTCTGAAGAGAAGAGCATCTGGGTTGTCGCCAGTTTAGATCTATTCCAACTAAAGCTGATATGAGCAATCATGTACAGGCCTGTGTATGAGCATAACTTTTTATATCTCTAGGATAAACACACAGGAGTCCAACGGCTGCGTCACAGCAGGTATATGCTTAACTTTATGAGATGCTGCCAGGCCTGCAGGCAGAGCTGCTGGACTACCCGACCATCCCATCAGCAATCCGGGAGAACTCAGTAATTCCTAAAACCTAGTAACTTCATGAGGACGTGGCTTACTTGGTAGAGCACTTGCCCAGTGAGCATAACACCCTGAGTTCCATCTTCAGTACCACGGAAACAGGGTGTGGTGGGACAAATGTGTGATCCCAGCACTTGGGAGGCAGCAAAAGACCAGAAGTTTAAGGCCATCCTTTACTACACAGGAGCTTGAAGCCAGCCTGAAATATGTGAATATTTCAAAGCAACAATAAAACCTTCGTTAGAAAACGGTCACTTTATAATTGAAAAATAAAACTATTTTGAATGCTGTATATCTAAAGTTCCTACAATATTCTTATGAAGCTGGTGTATATACTAAAAATAAGAGGAAACCACTAGTCCTAAAGTATGAAAGCAGTCAACAAAAAAGACTAGACATTGTGTGTGTGTGTGTGTGTTGTTGTTTTTTTTTTTTTTTTTTTTTTTAAAAACGGGGTCCCACCATGTAGCCCTGGCTATCCTGGTATTCACTATGTAAACCAGGCTAGCCTTGAACTCAAAGATCTGTTTTTTCTTTGCCTCTCAAGTGCTGGGATTAAAGTTGTGCATCACCACACTTGGCTTATAATTTGATTTTTTAAAAATATGATTCTTGAAATACATAATAACTTTTACATCTTATGATGAGCATTGAAGACCACACACAAATCACTAGCAACACACACATTATTAGCTAAAAGACCAAGAAATGGTGTATCACTCTCTAAATAATTCATAGGTTTTATCTGAGACTTAAGGCTATACAACCAGCTTTGAAGAAGAAAACTAGAGTTCTTAATCTGGAAAAGTCCAACCTGTAGTTTAGTTCTTTGTTACTTAGGTTTAGCTACAGAAATGTTGGCCCCTTTCAATCGTGGAAAATCCATTTCTACACTGGCTCTTGGCCATTAACCTAGTTATTTTAGTTTGAACTACAAGTTATTTTTAAGCCGAAGGACAAAAAGCAACACTGCCTTTGTACTATGAAATCTGCAAGACATTACAGCAGCAGTTGGCGCACTTTCGTGTTGAATGGGTCCTGTGTCTTAGGAAGGCACTCATCGGGTCAAAGGCTAAGGCGGTGTGGCCAGGTTTCCTAAGACCAAAGCTATGGCACTGACTACAACTGGAGGGTTGTTAGCAGGAAAGATCAACTCCATTTTCAAGTTTAGAGGAAAAAACAGAAGACTTAAGACATCAGTGTATTAAAGTAATTAGAAAAGATAGAAATGGGCCAAGAAACACTGAACAGTACTTTTATTTAAAAAAAAAAAATCTCCACATGTATCCCCAGTTACTACTTGCCAATCAGTATAATCCATCAAATCAGTTTCCACTAGGATGTTTCTTTTCCATTCAGAAAGTATAGTTACCACCTACAGTTACAAAATAAATTCTAGGCTACTCTATCGGCAGTAAAATTCCACTTGTGACAAATCTGATGTGAAGAAGGTTTGGTTCTATACAAAAAAACTCAGTAGCTCTGGAGAAAGAGTGATTGGCAAAGATAAACTGCAGTGACAGTACACATCTGCAGCCCCAGCCACTCGGGAGGCTGAGGCAGGAAGATTGTAAGTAGGAGGTCAGCCTGAGCTACACAGGGAGTTCAAGGACACCCTGAGCAACTTGGCAAGACTATATCTCAAAGTAAGAAAAATTGTGGGGCGGTAAGAATGCGCATGCCTCTAATCCTAGCACCTGTGAGGCAGAGGCAGGGAGATCTCTGAGTTTGAGGCCAGCCTGGTCTATAGGGTGAGTTTTAGGACAGCCAGGGCTGCACAGAGAAACCCTGTCTCAGAGGGGGGGGGAAGTTTCTAAGGCTGTTCTCTACATAACTAAGGGCAAATTGTTTGCTATTTCAGTACTTTGTCTTTTGCAGTTAAAAATGTATTGTTTACAGAAGATAATCTTTAAGTGATTTACAAATCTCTAAGTAAATGCCAAGTTCCACAGCTTTACATTTTATGTTATTTTATACAGTTCTTTGTATGAATCGAGACAGATTTTAAAGTTGTGTGGCAAGAACATTTGTAACAAGAGTTAACTGAGGTTATTCTCAGACAGGCTGCATTTGAAGAAAGCTTTGCTTTCTCCTTCCTTGAGTGTTGCTGGGAGCTGCTGCTCCTGTCCTAAGCTTGCCAATATTTGATTGCCTCCTCAACCTTGGGGAAAGAATTAGTAAGCAAATTTGGCAAAGAGACAACTGCTTGAGGGCCAACAGATGGCCACAAGAGTCACATTGTTTGTGTCCGTCATGGACGTGGGGCACAAGCCTAGTCAAGGAAACTTAGGTAACTGAGATGGGGGTTTTTGAGGCATTAAGGTAGACCAGAAATATTATTTGTGCCAGCTGTGGTGATACATGCCAATAATCCCGGCACTTAGGAAGCTGAGACAGGAGGATTGAGAGATGGAAGCCAAGGCAGACTACTACACAGCAAGACCCTGTCTCAAAAAGCAAAATAAACAAAAACTTTATTCAAATATGTAAACACAAAAATGTTCCCTGTTCACTGGACGTGGTGGCGCATGCCTTTAATCCCAGCACTCAAGAGGCAGAGGCAGGAGGATCGCTGTGAGTTTGAGGCCAGTCTGGTCTACAAAGGGAGTCCAGGACAGCCAAGGCTACAAAGAGAAACCTTGTCTTGAAAAACCAAAAAAGAAAAAAAATATGTTCCCTGTTGCTGGGCAGTGGCACACACCTTTACTCGCAGCACTTGCGAGGCAGAGGCAAGCAGAGTTCTGTGAGTTCCAGGCCAGCCTGGTCTACAAGAGTTTCAGGCCAACCAAGACTGTTACACAGAGGAAACCCTGTCTCAAAAACAAAGTAAAACAAAAGCTCCCTGTCAAAGATGAGTAACATTTTGGCTCCCACAAATCTGTGCTGTGACATTATCTATTATATTATCTATCAAATGGCATTACTTACCTTTTGTATTATCTATAATCTGTAACATGCAATCAGGAGCAATGGGACGGCAAGTATAGGGGGCAAGGCACACTTTGAATAATTGGGTGAATAGCATCACCTCTCTGAGCTTTAGCCTGCTTTACAAAAGGGAAGTAGTGATGCTTTTTATTTCCTAAGAAGTATGAAGACTGAATGTAATAATCTGATGTTATGGAGCACTGACTTATTGTTTTATTACAGACCTATTTTTTTGCAGTTCTGTGATCAAAGCCAGAACCTTGTGCATGCTAGTCAAACCCTCCGCCACTAAGCCCCACCCCCAGCTCTAGGGAGCACTTACCCACTCTTCATAATACCTGCTGCTTGGTACACCCTGAACCAATTGTAATTAATATTGCAAGAGCAGAGCTCTAAAGTATTGGGTGATCTTCAAACAGATTCCTGTTGACTCAGGAGTATCTTGGTAACGTGGAAACAAACATATCAGCTCTCCTGCCTCAAAATGTCGTTATCAGGATGAGAGAGGTCACAACCACAAAACATCTAGAGAGGGGCCAACCACAGAAAGTTAGGGGTGTTCTTATCTGCTTTATTCAGCTGAGAGGCTTTGATTCTCATATTGCTTGTTTTCATTTGAAGTATCTGTTAATACTCATGGAGCTACATTCCTGGCTCTATAGCCAACATTTGACTTGAGTTTTATTTGATCCTAACCTCTTGGGTATTAGTTACCCCATTTGCTGATGAGATTAAGGATTTCTGAGGTATAACATCTTAAACCTTGATAAACATCCAATGGGCAGCCAGAGGGGCTCACTACCAACTTTTGCACTCACCCTGGTTCCTCAACAGTTCCTTCAAGTGAGTTGTGAAACACACTGGGATAAAAATGCTTTCATGTCAGGAAACTGCATTATCAGATATTATGGAAATAGCTACAGTATTTTTAAAAATTACTTTTTTTTTTTTTTACTGTAATTCACCTTTTTGTTAGTTTCTTTCGTTTTTTGTTTTTGTTTTTTTTTAAGACAGGGTCTCTCTGTGTAGCCTTGGCTGTCCTGGACTCCCTTTGTAGACCAGGCTGGCCTCGAACTCACAGTGATCCGCCTGCCTCTGCCTCCCGAGTGCTGGGATTAAAGGCGTGCACCACACCGGCTTGTAATTAATGTTCTAATAGCATCCTTACCCATACTCATTCTTGAGTTATTTCTAATCTCCTACTTTTGTTTCCCGTCTAAGAACAAAACAAAACAAGAAAACAAAAAGAGGAAGAAGAAAGAAGAATCTGGAGTGAGCAGGACAGCTAAGTTGGTGGAGGTGTTTGCTGTCAAGCTCACTGACTGACCAGAGTTTGTGCTACAGAACTCATATGGTTGAAAGAGAGAACAGAAACTTCTAAGTTGCTCTAACATCACACATGTACACACACACAAATACATTTTTTTCAGGCTTTTCTTTAAAAGAAAATAGTTTGTTTTTTTTTTAAAGGTGTAAAAGAGAGGCTGTAATCCCAGCACTCTAGGAGGCAGAAGCAGGCGGACCACTGCCCACTATCACATTTTGTACTTTTCTGCCTTTTGTTTTGATTTGTTTTGTTGAGACAGGGTTTCTCACTCTATAGATCAGGCTGGCCTCAAATTTAGAAATCCACCTGCCTCAGCCTCCCAAGGGCTGGGATTAAAGGTGCATGCCACCACTGCCTGGCTAACATTTTGTACTTTTTAATGGACACACATACAAATGTAAACACGCTTGTTACATAAAACATTGTATTTTGTCCATCTGTTTCTCCACCGAGTGGCAAACTGATTCTTACATCTTGTGCTACCACCAGCTGTGCAGTATTAAACTGTATGCCTCCTACACGCAGAGGTAAGAATTTATCCAAAAACAGAACTTCTGGGACACGGTGTGTGTGTGCTGGATTTAATTACACATACCACCAAACTGGAAGAAAGTGGCTGCAGCAATTTATAACCCCATAACTGCTACACAAAAATACCATTTTAGTACATCTTTGCCAATATTTTCAATTATTATAACGTTTGCCTACTTGATAGGTAATGGGCAAGCCCTCTACAGAAGTACCAAAAGCTGTTTTGAATTTCAGTATTAAAAGTCTATGTATCTGGTGGCTCAGGTTATAGCTCAAGGGAGTGCTTGTCTCACATGCACCAGGTTCTGGGTGATCCCCAGCACCCAGAAGCGAAAACAAAAACAAAAAGCAAAGCCCTCCAGGATGACACATCTAAAATCTATCTGATTAGAAGATGAGACACAATATAACGTAGATCCTGGTAAAATGTAAAGGGTTTATCTCCACTTCTCATGTTTGATTTTTGTGTTTTGGCAGCAGGGTGTGAGAAAGAAATACTTCGGACCAGGCCATTCCCTGCAACCGAGGCCCCACACTCCACCCCAGCCACCGTGTTCCGGGCCCTTGATAAGCTGCAAGTCTCAAAGAGCCACATCCATTCCTCCATGGGGAGTATTACTCGCTCCGCCCAGCTGAAGGCTCTGCTCTGGACACCAGGCCCAAGGGGCTCGACTCACCTTGTAGACACCTACCCTGACCCTCTTCTTCCCTCGGGCAGCGGTGACTGCAGCCTCCCTGTCCCCTTTGCTTTTGCTGTGCTCCTGTGTTTGTTGTTACCTTACATGATATTACCTGTTTACTCCCTGTCACCTTATTTGAAAGCATGTGTGAATTAAGGTCAAGGACCTGAGTTTAACCCCCACGGCACTGCTATCACCAGGAACAGGAGCTGTGCCAACCTTCAGTGTCCCACAGGGAGTGAGGTGGCAGTTTTTGGAAGTCGGTATTATGGCGAGGTGTGTGTGTTCAGGCTGCCTTGCTGCTTGCTGTCCCTCCAGCTCCACAGGTACAGCTGAACACACGGCTATAGACACAATGGCCCAGTGGGCCAATTAGCCATGAAGATCAAGCATGAGGTAATGGGGCCACTGCCTGCAACTTCATTAACTCAAAAGTAAAAGCTTCACTAGAGAATCATAAAAGCTACAAGGCTCTGCCCTCTGTCTACTAAGGTTTAACAGGCTTGCAAAATCTGAAAATACCAGAGTTATCCTTGTGAATTTTGCTCCCAAACCCTGTGTCCTTCCTAGCTGTCATTTATTATCCACACAGTAATGTGCCTCTTTTAAAAAGAGCACCTCATTAGAAACCATCCAAATGTCCATCAGCTAGTGAATATAAAAACAAAACGTTTTATATTCATACAATGAAAAATTGGCTATTAAAAAGGCATCAAGTGAGACTCAAGCTCCAACATGGGTGAATTCTACTATGCTCAGTAAAGAAGCCAGTCTCAGAAGACCACATATTGGGCTGGAGAGGTAGCTCCGTGGTATTTTAGTTTTCCATTCAGTGGAGGAATAGTTGGACAAAATACAATGTTTTATATGACAATATGTATATATTTGTGTGT
Organism: Acomys minous; assembly: GCF_964271855.1. Taxonomy (NCBI): domain Eukaryota; kingdom Metazoa; phylum Chordata; class Mammalia; order Rodentia; family Muridae; genus Acomys; species Acomys minous. Next base: position 64,827,811 of record NC_140498.1, on the reverse strand, counting down.
GTGTCCATTAAAACATGCAAAATGTTGGCCAGGCAGTGGTAGCCTTTAATCCCAGTAGGTGGATTTTGAGTTTGAGGCCAGCCTGATCTACAGAGTGAGAAACCCTGTCTCAAAAAACCAAACTGGAGCCAGGTGTGGTGGCGCACGCCTTTAATCCCAGCACTCAGGAGGCAGAGGCAGGCGGATCGCTGTGAGTTCGAGGCTGGCCTGGCCTACAAATCGAGTCCAGGACAGCCAAGGCTACACAGAGAAACCCTGTCTTGAAAAAAACAAAAACAAACAACAACAACAAAACCAAACCAACCAATCAACCAACAAAAAAACAAAAAAAGGTTAAAAAAAAAAGTACAAAATGTGATTGTGAGTGGGGGTGAGTGAGTATTGTGAAGTGCTGGAAGGTGACACAGCCCCCAAGTATCACAGGGACACCTCAGTTTTGTTAAGGCCTTTCAGCTGATTATATGACACCAGAAATAAAAAGAGGAGGAGGCAGGGGCATTGACATTTACATGGAATAACCAGTGATGGAGACTCCATATGAAGTGAAGACAGTTGGCTTCTTGTTATGTTGAGATGGGTCTCACTACACAGCCCAGGTTGGCTTGGCTCTCACCATGTAAGCCATGATGGCCTCAAACTCACAGTCCTCCTCTCTTAGCACCCACATGGTGGAGCGTAAGAAATGATCCCGAAAGCCGTCCCCTGACTTCCATATACACATCATGGCATATATGACTCCCTTGATAAGCAGATGTTATAAACAAAAGAAATCGACAGCTTAAAAAACATAGCATCACTTTGACTGGTAAAGATTCACTCTATATCCTTAATGCTACCGGATGGGACAATGCAGTTGCTTATTCCTTGGTTGTGGCTAAACAGTTTACATATAGATAGATGATCCAGCTGGTGTGCGACCGCACATGCACAGACACACATGCACAGACACACACACACACACACACACACACACACACACACACTCCATGTATATAGAAGCCAGAGAACAACCCATGCATTCCTTAGGTGCTGTCCACCTCATTCATTCATTCATTCATTCATTCATTCATTCATTCAGACAGTCTGTCACTAGCTTGGGGCTCATGATTAAGCTAGACAGGTGGCCAGAGAGCCCCAAAGATCTTCCTGTCTCTGCTTCCCCAGTGCTGGGATTAAAGGCATGCACCACCACGCCTGGCTGGATTTTTTTATTTTAATGTGTGTTCCGGGGATTAAACCTAGATTTTCACGCTTGCCTACTGAGCTATTGTCACAGTTCAAGTCAGATGCCTCGAGATGAGGTCACCCATTGTCATCAGAGAACACGGGTTCAGGATGAGCAGAAAGTATCCTTGGCTTTTATGCCCATGTCACTGTCTGTAGCAATTGCCTCTCCCAGGGTAAAAAAAAAAAATCAATTGTCCCATTAGCAGAAAATGATAACACACCCATTTTGAGACAGATCTGCTGGATTAGCATCTGTCTTCCTAGCTATGGGTGGAGAAGGTGTTTGGCAAACATTTGTTTCCAAGAAAATTTAACCTTACTGTGTCCTTCTATAAAAAGAATTTCCATAGGAAATTCCCAGACCAGAGAAAACCCTCCATTGATCATTCATTATGACTTCAACAGCATTTCCCCTTCTTCCGTAAGGCAGGTTTTGGTTACACAGAATTATTTCTGCAAAAGTAGTCCTTTAGGGTACAAAGCTCACGTAGAAAGGCCTGTAGGCTCACTCGGACCTGTCCCTAGCCATGCGGCCTGATTGACACGAAGGTACTGGGGCAGTGAGGCAGCGAAGCACAGGGACAGCCCTCTGATGTAGAGGACTATTCTTGGGACAATCAAAGGAGCACCTTGTCCTGAGAGTCCCAATAATCAATCAAGGAGTCAGAAGCCAATATGACCACCCAGAATACAAGGTTTATACTGTCCGGTGCGATCCAGCTTCTATGAACGTCTATTCTACTGTCAAAGGAAAAGTTGGGGGTGGGTACATAGTTCAGTTGGCAGAGTGCTTGCATACCATGCCTTGTTCATCCGAAGCACCGCATAAAACAGGTATAGTGTGCCGGGCGTGGTGGCACACGCCTTTAATCTCAGCACTGGGGAGGCAGAGGCATGTGGATCGATGTGAGTTCGAGGCCAGCCTGGACTACAGAGTGAGTCCAGGACAGCCAAGGCTACACAGAGAGACCTTGTCTCAAAAAAAACCAAAAACACAAACCAAAACAACAACAAAACAAAACACAAACAACAAAAACAGGTATAGTGGCTAGGCCTGGAATTCCAGCACTTGGGAAAGGTAGGCAGGAAGATCAGGAATTCAAGGCTAGCCTCTGCTACAAGAGGTCAGCCTGGCCTACCACCCCATCAAACAAACAAAAAAGAAACAGACTGCCGTGAGGCATCCCCTGCTCCCTACTTGTTTAGGCAGCAAGGTCTCGTCCGGAGCTAAAGCACAACAAAACCAAATGAAAAGGCTTCTCTTCCACATAGGTAGGAGACTGCCCTGCAATTGTTTCTACCTTTTGAGTAAAGTTTTCAAGGCTGCCAAAATATATATATATATATATTTTTTTTCCAGAGCTTTCAAATCAGCATGCTAATATATAAAATCTATGTTCTCAATTATTTAAAAAAACACACATATGGGGGGTATGTGGAGGTGCACATCTATTATTCTGGCACTCAGGAAGCAAGAGCATCATGGCAAATTCACGGCTGTATGGACTACATAGTGTGAGTTCCAGGAGCGAGGGCTGCATAGTCAGACCTTGTCCAAAAGAAGTACATAAGCAGGCCGCTGAGACGGCCGAGCAGGTAAAGGTGCTTAGCTGCAGGCCTGATGACCCGAGCTTGATCTCTGGGACTCACATGGTACACGGAGAGAACCAAGTTCCAGAAGGTGTCCAGTAGCATGCTTCCGTTCACATATGATTTAAAAAAAAAAAAAAAGAGAGAGAGAGAGAGAGAGCAACAACAAAAACAAACAAATGAAAACACGGAAGAATGTAGTTAGGTGCATGCCTATAATGACAACTCTTGGGAGATTGAGAGTTCAATTCTGGGCTAGTGAGGCTCTGTCCCCAAAACAAAAATTAAATAACCAAAGTAACTCGGGGAGGCATGCATAGGTATCCTGACTTTATAGCCATCTGAGAAGTAAAACCAAGAATTAAAAAGTGATTGATAGCTCGTTTGAAGACTAGAAAGCTGCATTCTACTATAAACATTCGAGTTTAACATTTGTGTCAGGGAAGAATTATTCTAAGCCTCTTTCCCAGTGGTTCAAGTACAGGTGATTATACCAGACTTTAGGTTAGAAGACTCTATAATGCTAGGTAGCTACATACAGCTATACAACTGTAACTATATATTTGGCCCACCAGACAGGGGATTTTGGAATGTCACTCCAGAATTTTAGACTATGAACTTCAGAGAGAATAACAGTATCTATGACTAAAACAAAAACTGCCCAGAATTCCAACTACAATACTAGTGTCTCCATTATGGCTTCATAATGCTCTTTGCTTTGTTTGAAAGAATGAGCGTGCAAATAGATCTTCCTAGTCTAAAGTACAGTATCAGTTATATAACTTTAAATGTGAAAGTAACATTTCAACCAGAATCTGAATATGCACCTTTCCTTCTGGTATTTTCCAGAAATAAAAATAAATATGAGAATAAGTGGATCATGGCAAGAACTGGAAAATATGTATACATAAATTTCATTCTACTAACTCCATAAAGTCCTCCCACTATGATAGTTAAAACAACATTAAAAAAAACTAGCTGGGTGCAGTGGTGCACTACTGTAATCCCAGTGCTCCGGAGGCAGAGGCAGGAGGATCTCTGTGATTTCAAGGCCAGCCTGGTCTACAAAGCAAGCGTAGGACAGCCAGGGCTGTTACACAGAGAAACCCAGTCTCAAAAAACCTAAAAGTCAAAGCAAAACAACAACAGACCCTAGACACTTGTGCATCCTTTATTAGAAGCCCGCATCAAGGCTGGCCTTTCCCTAGGGCCATTCATCTGCAAAGAGGAATGAAAGGGAGACCCAGTTGCATGGCCAAATAAGGGAAAGAGTGTAAAAAACACCAAGGCAATCCAAAAGAAGATGGAGAAAAGCGAAAATGCAAATATTGGGTTGGAGGATGGCTCAGAAGGTAAACTTAACTCGTGGTGCAAGAAAGAAGACCTGAGTTTGAACCCCACTGGTTGTGCGGTGCAGGCGTCTGTAACCCCAGGGTACTCCTACGGGGAGACAGGATGTAGAGACAGGAGAATTGCCTGAAGCTTCCAAGCCAACTAGCCTAGAAAACCTGTCCCAAACAAGGAGAAAGATCAGGACAGACATGAGAGGTTGTAATCTGATCTCCGCATGTTTTCTGTGGCAAGCACACAACAGCACTCATTCACATGTAACACGCACATGCATGCATGCACACAAACATTTGAAATGCATATCGTTTTGAAATATAATTTTGTCACAGAAAAGGCATACACGGGGCCAGCGAGATGGTCTAGCAGGCAAAGGGGCTTGCCACTAAGCCTGGCAACCCGAATTTGATTTGTGGGACCCACGGCTGGAAGGAGAGGACCAACTCCAGAATATTGTTCTCAATCCTCTAAAAGCGTGTTGCTGCACGCACACATGTACCCAAATAACTTTTTTAAAAGGGCAGACATTAAGGAAATAATAATTGAGTCATTCTTGGGTTTAGAACAACTTTCAATGGAAATACACTCTGAAGGACTATACTAGACCATTTGGTTAAGTGGTCTAACCTGCACGCTTGCTGTTGGAGGGCAGAGGCGGGAGGATTTCTGTGAGTCTCAGGCCAGTCAGAGTGACATATTGAGACTTAAAAAAACAAAAACAAAAACCCCCCAAAACAGAAAAACAAACAATGGATTTGCAGGAAAGGCCGATTTATATGCTGTGTTGAACTTTGTTTAGAACCCCCCCAAAGTACTTAACAGCGACAGGAACTTCATCAGATCCAAGTGCACTCACTTCACACACGTGCTGTTTGCTGTTTTAGTTCAGCAGCTCTTTGTAGATTCCATTCTTATAGAATACTTGGGAAAACTCTAGCAAGTCCCAGACAAAGAGACAGATGATTCCACTGTGCGTTAAAACTGCACCCCTTGTAATCAGAGAGAAAAAATTAGAAAATCAAATAATTTTAAGACGTCCATGATCTTTACTTATATCCTCAGATCGAAGGACGAGGAGCAAAAATCTCTTTTAAATATATGCTCTTTTAGATTTGTGTGTGTGCCTGAGTGTGGGTATGTGCGTGTGAATGTGGCTGACCACAAAGATCGGAGGGTGTTTGATCCCCTGGACCTGCAATTAAAGTGGTTGTGAGCCACCAGTGGGGGTGCTGGACATTGAACTTGGGTCCTCTGCAAGGGCACTATGTAGTCTTAACCATGGAGCAATCTCTACAGCCCCTAAAGTATATAATTTTTTGTGTCTCCTCCTCCTCTTCCTCTTTCTCCTCCTCTTGGTTTTTCAAGCCATGATTTTTTTTTTTTCTGTGTATAGCTCTGGCTGTCCTGGAACTTACTTTATAGACCAGGCTGGCCTCAAGCTCACAGATATCCACCTGCCTATGCCTCACAAGCGCTGGAATTAAAGGAATGCACCACCACGCCCAGCTTCATCAACTTCTTTAGATATCCAACATCTCAAAAGCGTCTTACAAATTGCCTTTTTTGGTTTTGGTTTGGTTTGGTTTTTCCCCACAGAAACAGGGTCTCTCTGTGTAGCCTTGGCTGTCCTGGAATCGATTTGTAGACCAGGCTGGCCTCGAACTCACAGAGATTTGCTTGCCTCTGCCTCCTGAGTGCTGGGATTAAAGGCATGGGCCACCATGCCCGGCACAAATTGCCTTAAAAAAAAAAACCTCTCAAACATAATTTCTGTTTGTCTAATCTTGAAACAAAACAAAGTTTAAAGAAATGACTAGACAAACAAGGCCTGGGGCTAAGCCTGGGATCCTAGCTACTTAGGGCAATTTAGTGAGAAAGAAAAGTAAACAAACAAAAATGTAAAAAGCTAGGCTTAGTGGCACACACTTTTAATCCCAGCACTTGGGAGGCACAGGCAGGGGGATCTTTATGAGTTCAAGACCAGCTTGGACTACAAAGAAATTTAGGACAGACAGGGCTGTTACACAGAGTAACCCTGTCTTGAAAAACCTAAAAAAAAAAGAAAGAAAAAAAGAAAAGGAAGAGGAAAAAGAGGGTTAGAAGTAGTAGAGCATCTCCAAGTATGACTCGGTAGTAAAAATTGCCTAGTGTGCTGTTTTATCCATAGTACTGCAAAAACGAAAAGGAAGAAAAAAAAAAAAGATAAACGAACAAGAAAGGCAACACCACTCTAGGTCAGGTCAAGGAAACAGTCGATGGCACTGGGCAGGCCAAGGCTGAGGGCAAAGGCTGGAAGTGTGAAACTTTGGGATGTTGTCCTGTCTCTAGCTATGCAGACCCTGCTGCTTTATTCTCCACGGTGGTTTCTGGTGTTGACCACAGGGCCTGGGCGCAGCTAGCTGTGGTACGTCAGAAAACAGCTGAAGCAATCATGGATGCTTGCGGTAAGCTTGGTAGATGCTTAACAGATAACAGGGGTTTGAAACCAGGTTGTTGTTATTATTGCCACTTTCTCAGTCCCCTGGCTTAAGGAGCAGGTAACAATTTTAGTTGTGAGAACGTGATGAGTACCAATTGTAAGTGTTTACCTTATTCACACCTGCGTGTGAGCAGGTTCGTGTGCCTGTACGCATGTGGAGGCCGGACGAGGACGGGATATCGTGTTCTATCACTGTCCTCTCTCTTCCCTGGAGACAAGGCCTCTCCTAATACCTGGAGCGAGGCTAGTGGCCAGCAGTTCCTGCCATCCTCCTGCCTCTATGCTGCACAGTGCTGCTGTCATAGGCAAGCCTGTGGCCATGCCCAGGGTTTTATATGGGAACTGAATTAGACCTCAGGTCCCTATGCTTTCACTCCAGGAGTCAGTCTCTGACAAGCATCTGAAAGTGACAGGACTGTTGCCTGTAACTTTCTTAGGAAGTCACGGGCCCAGCTCTGTACTTAAGAGTGGCGGACCTGTCCCGGGGGTATACTCTCATCAGATGAACTTCCCCATACCTTTCACAGGTTATCGCTAGAATGTGACCTGGACACAGTCGAACCTAGTGCTGGGATTAAAGACATGTGCCACCACACCCAGCCAGATCTTTATTTTTAAAAAGTGGTGTGTGTGTGTGTGTGTGTGTGTGTGTGTGTGTGTGTGTATGTGTGTGCGTAGGTGTACATGTGAGTGCAGTGGAGGCCAGAAGAGTCTGTTGGCTCCAGGAATCACAGGCAGTGTGTCTGGGCGGTAGGGACCTAAACTAAAGGCCACTGTAAGGATGGCAATGCTATTATCTGCTCAGCCATCTCTCTAGCTCTTGCTACCAAGTTTCATAGCTTCAGGACTTTCAGTCTCCAAAGCACCAAATAAATAAAGCAGTTGAAGCAACAAACTGGAGGGCATCTCAACCTCCTGCTGTTACCGGGCCAAATGTGCAGCTCTCCGGGCTGTTAACAAGCCTTTAGACCTCCATTTTACTCCTTGTTTTGGGAACACACTGGCAACATTTTTTTCCTGTAGAAAGAGAGAGAGAAAACTGCAACATTTTACCTCATCTACACTTGTCTCACTCTTATCTACAGTAACAGTTACAACCAGTGACTAACCAGAAAGAGAATTAAAGTAGAGAAACAGAAAATATTGAAGTAAGGCTGCTGAAAATAAGAACAGAGGCATACAGGTCTGAATAGTCACAATGCCATGTGGTTACTTTGTAAATACCCATAAATTCCAAATTATAAATTACACTAATAGTGGTAGACCTGAAATCTTGGGCGTTCTAGACGGTGTCTGTATTCTATACATTGTTGATAGACATGTTTTTCTGTGATAAACACATAAAATCTCTCTCTGGATTAAAAAAAAAAAGGAATTTTAAAATAGCTCTATAATGGCTGGAGTTCAGGGTAAGGTGCACAATGCATATTACAGCATTATTCGGCGCATCTTTTCTTTAAATGCGGCAGCCCTTGGACTCACGGCTCCCTTCTGGGAATTGAACTTTGGGAAATCAACCTGGATTGGGACAAAGCTTTATCTGCAGCCACGCCCACTGCAGCGTCTTAATAGCAACATCCTGGCAGTGATCTATATCTAACAACAGGGCTGAATCAATAAATGATGACGAAGAATTTTAGAATATTGTGGAGTCATCAAAATGATGAAGCACCAAATACTGACCGACATGGAAATATATTCTGGAAAGAGTTGACTACAGCAGTCAGTGTTATCTATGCATTATTATGAGATTCAGAATGACTTTTTTTTTTTAGAATTTTTATAGAAATTTTGGAAATATTTTGCTATCAGTGAAAACCAGTCTTAAAAACACTCTAACAAATGTGGGAAATGGGGAAAAGTATACCTTTTTGGACTTGTTCTCAAGCATATACAATTATAATGCTGGTGGCGCACGCCTTTAATTCCAGCACTCGGGGGAGGTAGAGGCAGGTGAATTCCTGTGGGTTCGAGGCTAGCCTGATTTACAATGCAAGTCCAGGACAGCCAAGGGTACACAGAGAAACTCTGTCTCAAAAAACAAAAAACAAACTAAAAAAAAAAAAAAGACATTTCTGGCCAGGTGTAGTGGCACATGCCTTTAATTTGTGAGTCTGAATTCTAGACCAGCCTAGAATTTACGTAGTGAGACCTCGTTTCAAGAACAGGCACACAACAACAACAAAACCATGGACACAAGCACACATACACACACACACACACACACACACACACACACACACACACACCAAACAAACAAACAAACAAAACATTTTCTGGACCACAGAGATGTTTTAATTGATATAGAACCCTCCAGCAAGCATGAAGACCTGAGTTGGGATCCTTAGTACCTTGTAAACATCAAGTACAGCAGCAGCCATGTCTGTAATCCCAGCTCAGGGGGTGGAGACCCAGGCACAAGAGCATCCCTAGAGCACATTGGTCAGCTAGGCTAACATGATCAAAAAGCTCCATGTTTAGTGAGAGACCCTGTCTAAAAACACAGTGATGAGTAATTGGTGATGACACCTGATGTTGACATCTGGCTTCCAAATACATATGTATACATCCATACAAATATGCATATACATGCCCCCCCACACAGAGAATATCAATCAGATAGACAGAGACACAAAACATTTCCTTTAGCAGATATCAGTCCTGAAATTTCTGGATTAAACTGTAACTCACTGAAACTTTTTAAAAAGTAGTTTACGCCAGGTGGTGGCGGCGGCACACGCCTTTAATCCCAGCACTCAGGTGGCAGAGGACGGCGGATCTCCGTGAGTTGGAGGCCAGCCTGGTCTACAAAGTTAGTCCAGGCAACCAGGACTATACAGAGAAACCCTGTCTCAAAAACAAAAAACCAGCTTACTGTGTCCATACCAATAAAGTCTATATATTTCCAAGAAAAGTTACATAGAAAGAGAAAGGTATTTTCATTAATATTCAATTAGCAAGAAAATCCAATTGACTAACTCTGCACTCTATTTTAAGTATCCCAGTGTATTTAAATAGAACTCATCTAGGTTTTGGATGTCTCTTCCACAATAAAACTTTTTAATATATTCAGTTATGACAGTGTGGAGACTAATAAAGTTAGTGTTTTACTATAGTGAAAACCGTAACAATACAACCCAAGACCCACAATCCCTAGGTCCTGGTTCTGTCTCTGACAATGTGTCCCCCTACCAGATTCATGAGGCTGTAGGCATAGCACACAGAAACATCATCAGCAAGTCTAGGACAAACTTTTTTTTTTTTTTTGATTTTTCAAGACAAGTTTTCTCTGTGTAGCCTTGGCTGTCCTGGACTCACTTTGTAGACCAGGCTGGCCTCGAACTCACAGCAATCTACCTGCCTCTGGCTCCCCGAGTGCTGGGATTAAAGGTGTGCGCCACCACGCCCGGCTGGGACAAACATTCTGAATGTCAAATTTTCATTTACACATAACTATCGGAGAGCAAAAATGAACAGCGAAGACCAACAACAATATCAATTTGGGGCAAGGTTATATTTGGGCAAGGCTACAGAGTTGCTGGCACTCTCATAGGCTGCCTGGAGGGAAGTTGGGGGCAGGCAAGCAGTACAGCCACTGTGGAAAACCGCTCAGCATTTCCTACTAAATCTCAAGATGCAAATGTGTCACACGTAGTGTATTTCTATGTGCATACCCAAGACACGCGAGGACTGTTGACTATCAGACATGTGCCAGAGCCAGAGTGTTGTAAGGCATCACTTGTGACAGCCTGGAGAAACGTGAAAACAGCCCACATGTCCGTGACATATCCTGATGGTAAAATATCCATCAGCAACAAGAATGAACCATGACAATTATTCTACCAACATGGATGAATTTGATAACCACTCTGGGTAAAGGACAAATAAAACAGCAAATACCATTAGAGGTTAAGAGTGCCTACCCATGCTGGTACAGTGACTGGAGGGTGGCACAAAGGCAGATGACGGGGGGGGGGGGGGGGGGGGGGGGCTTGTCATAGTCTACTTCTTGATCTGGGTGCTCGTCACACAGTGTTTAGTTTGTGACAAGGTAGTGAGCCATGTGTACTAAGGCACGTCTATCTTTACATAAAGTGTAATTCAATAAAAAGTTTTACAAATAAACGTATTTGCCTGTGTCACAAGTTAAGTCAAGGTCAGTGCAGCTTTTGTGATAGTTTTTACTTTGTATCTACAGAATAAACATCCACATGGAATGTCAGAGGGGGAAAAAAATAAGACCTTTCAACTCCACACACATTAGGTTTCCTTTGCAGGTCTGCGCAAGGCCAGACTTCATGTTAAGTACTGAAAAGTGTCTCAGATATAAACGTAATAAGCTACGTAAACCTCACAGAGAGAGGGTGCCAGTGCTCTAAGTGGGCCCAACCTCCCTCATTTCACAATGAAGGGTGCGACACAGCCAAGTTGTCATAGTTGTAAAACTCCTTAGCAACAAAAACGTGTTTTGATAGCAAACAGCAAACTATTATTTGTTTGCTTTATATTTTTATTTTGCTAAACAAAAAGCTAAACTACTGGGCTGTTCCCATTCGTACTCAAAACCTGGCAACTCTTTCTGTTGTTCCCTGGCACGGGGTTCTTACACCCATTTTTAGTCACTGGAGAGCTAAGAGCACGTTGCCTACACTTAGGCAAATCTCATTTTATCTTGAGGATTCCTGAAGGAAGAAGAGTTATAGGAAAAGATAGAATTTCCAAATAGTGTACAGAGCTACAGAAATCAATATACGAAATATGCCTCAGAGAGCAGTCTTTGTTGTTTTACTTTTTTTTTTTTTTCTGAGACAAGGTCTCTCTGTGTAGCCTTGGCTGTCCAGACTCGCTTTGTAGACCAGGCTGGCCTCGAACTTACAGCAATCCACCTGCCTCTGCCTCCCAAGTGCTGGGATTAAAGGTGTGCGCCACCACACCCGGCTCTGTTTTTACTTTTTAAAAAAGGTACTAATTTTTAAAAAATGGTTTATTTTTATTTATGTGATATGTGTGTGTTAATGTGTGTGTATGTTCGCGCATGTATGTGTGAGGGTGTGTGCCATGTGTATGCAGGTACCCAAAGAGGCCAGAAGCGGACATGTGATTCCTTTGAGCTGGAGTTGCAGGCAGTTGTGAGCACTTAACACACGTGCTGGGATGCAAACTCAGGTCCCTCTGGAAGAGCAGTTCACACTTCTAACAGCTGAGCCAACTCTCCAACACTTGCTTTTTTACTTTTCTCAGATAGCATCTTACTCTGTGGCCGAGGCTGCTCTTAACTCACAGGCGTTCTCCAGCCTTAGCCTCCCAGTACACTCCGCAGGAAAGGTTCTTATAAAGTCATTTTAAAGCTTTCCACACCAGACTTGTCTGTCCACTCCAGAAAGCAGACCCTTTCACTTGCACAACCCCCATTAAACTCAAACTGAGAAAGCAAACAAGGAAACACAGGCCCTGATGATGGCTTGCTCTACGCAGTAAAAGAACAAAAGCATCTCAGTTTCTTCCTGCCTTCCTTTCATTTTTAGTTTTATCCTTTTTTATTTTTGGAGACAGGGTTTCTCTGTGTAACCTTGGCTGCCCTGAACTTACTTTGTAGACCACCAGGCTGGCCTCGAACTCACAGAGATCCACCTGCCTCTGCCTCCCTCAGTGCTGGGATAAGAGGCGTGTGACACCGCGCCCAGCTCCTCCTTAAAGGTTTGTTCAAAACACGTCCACGATGATGAATTTCCAGAAAAGGGGGGAAATTTGAGTGATATTTTAGATCACCAAAGTATGAAAATATATTTGGTGCGTATATTTGTTGGCCACCAGAAACTGAATCACTATTCAGAGGCGCTGGGAGTAAATGGCTGAAGCCAGATCTCAGTTCTTCGATTTAAAAATGGTTGGTGCTAAAGATGGCTCAGCAGTGGCAGCTCTTGCAGAGGAGCGGGGCTCAACCCTCAGCACCCACAAGGCAGCTCAGAACTGCCTGTAACTCTAGTTCCAGAGGATCTGACATCTCTTCTGTCCTCTACGGACACCAGGTATGCAGGTGGGGCACATAGATACATGCAAGTAAACACATAAAATAAAATTTTAAATAAATATTTTAAAAAACGGTAATAAATACAAAATCCACATCTACCTTTGGGGGGTAGATGTAGCATTAAAATGACAGGAAATATTCTATGAAAACATCAAAGGAGAGAGCCAGAGATCTGAACACAGGATTAAACACTTAAGTTGATTTAATGTGCATTGGTTCAACAAATACACCTTCAAACCAGGAACTGTTCTAGGCGCTTGAAATACAACAATACAAAGCTGTTTACCTTGTACGGCTCACATTCCCGTTGGGGAGGAAAGAGAGATGAACAAACATAACGAATAAACATGGCACACAGCATATCTTACAGCTGTAAATTTTATGGGGGAAAAGGTAAAGTAGTTTAAGGTGGGGTTGGGAGCTTGGTAAAGCTGACATTTACCAACTGACTGCTTTATGTGAAGCATTTTGTTGTATTATTTTCCCCTTGAAACAGAGTCTAACTGTGTAGCCCTGGGTCACCTGAACTCACTTTACAGACCTCGCTGGCCTTGAACTCACGGAGATCCACGTGCATCTCTCTGTCTCCTGAGTGCTGGGATTAATGATGTGTGCCACCATGCCCTGCACAACTCTTTTTAAAACTAAAATTGGGGTTTGGGAAATGACTCAGTGGGGAAGTATTGTTTTTTTTTTTTCATAAGTCTAAGAAGTTTAGTATAGACCTCCAGCGACAGCGTAAAAACTCAGTGGAGGCAGTGTGTACCTGAAATCCCAGCACTGGTGATGCAAGCGCAGACGTCTGTTTGGGGCTCAGTAGCCAGCCAGTGTAGCTAGTAGGGGGAACTTCTAAGTTCAGTCAGAGTTCATGTCTCAAAAATAAGGTGGAAAGTGATTGAGAAAGACGCGATGTAGACCTCTGTTCTCCACTACTTACACACATGTACACACATGTACACACATGTACACACACACACACCCCACTCTAAATTGTTCCTTGGTACCACATATAATTTTGTGAAGACTGAAAAGGATAGCTTTTGAAACTACAGTTGGTACTAAATGCGTGTTCTTCCTCCATGGATGCTAGGAGCAGAATTGGAGTCCTCTGGAAGAGCAGTAAATGCTGAGCCATCTCTCCAGCTTCCATGTATTTTTTTTCTCTAAGGTGTGTGTGTGTGTGTGTGTGTGTGTGTGTGTGTGTGTGTGTGTGTGTGTGTGTGTGTTGTACCTTAGTTCCTTAACAGGATGATCTTACTATGCTGGTGGCAATGGATGAAGATGGTGTCTACATCGCTTTCTGTCTTTCCTTTGTGAGTGTCCTTTCCTCCCTTCGCTCATTATAAGACTCACACAGGTAGGGCGTCCCTGCAGTACCACATCCGGTCTGCCTCAGTTTCCCAAAGAATTTAAGGTTCTAACTGCTAGGAAGGTGGTGGTTCCTCTTAGGCAAAGTTGTTTGACCTTTACTTCACCCTCATTCACTAAAGGGTGCATTCATCAGAAAACCGTGCAAAATCATAAAAACAGCTTTTGAGGGCAAATTAGGGGCACACCGTAGACTAAGCATGGGAAGGAGATTGGGGTTGTTGGCTAAACTCAAATTATCAACAGAACGTCATATTTCAGTGCTCGTTATCATGCTATTTGTTAGCATGGATGTCTAGGTAGTCATTTGTCTAAGTACATTTTTTAAAAAACTAAGCCAATGTGATGTGATATATATATATATATATGATATCTGACACTGCATAGAGGATCACGCTACTTAACCAACCTCCCATTGCTATAAAAAAATTTATTCCTTTATTTAAAAGATATTTGAGTATTAAACACACACATACAACTAAAACCCAGACAGGCAAGACATTAAATCTCATTTGCAGGTGGCCTCTGTAATCGTACCTGCTTAGGTTGTGTTTCTGTTAGTAAAATATTGTAGACTGCTAGGTAACACAAAGAGAAATCTGTTTTTAAAAGACCACGCCATTCACCAACATTGCCAGTAGAATTTTCGCAATTGAACTTAAATTGTTTCTAGCCTTGATTATAATAAAAGGCCTTTCAGGCTTCCAATCTCCCTGAAAATGCAACGTTTAACTGTGCACGTCCTTAGAGGCAAACCATGAGCTAACAGCCTTCACTTTGTATTATAGAACCTCCTGTCTGGTGTTGTGATTTTTTTTTTTTTTAATCCCATTATCTCCACATTTAAAAAGAAAAGAAAAGAAAAGAAAAGAAAACCTGATCCTAAAATACTAACAAGGAAATGCTGGTTAAAATCAATTGACACTTAGCAAGCTTTTGAAATGTTTTTGACACCTGGGAATGGAAACCAATAAAGCACTGGTCTCTGATCTTCAACCTATTATGAACTTTCCAAAATGAAAATGAGGCAGAATGGTGGTGTACGCTTTCAATCCCAGCTCTGGGGAGGCTGAGGCAGAAAGATCATGAGTCTGAGTCCACCCTAGGCTAAATAGTGAGTTCAGAGGGAGGCTGGGTTAGATTACATACACAAGAGTGTCTCAGAAAAGAAAAACAAAACAGAGCTGGACCTGGCGGCAGCACACGCCTTTAATCCCAGTAAAGGCAGGCGGATCTCTGTGAGTTCGAGGCCAGCTTGGTCTACAGAGTGAGTTCCAGGACAGCCAAAGCTGTCACCAAAAAGAAAGAAACAAAGAACAAAGCTGGGCGTGGTGGCGCACGCCTTTAATCCCAGCACTCGGGAGGCAGAGGCTGGCGGATCGCTGTGAGTTCGAGGCCAGCCTGGTCTACAAAGTGAATCCAGGACAGCCAAGGCTACACAGAGAGACCCTGTCTCGAAAAACAAAAACAAACAAACAGACAAAACAACAAACAAAAAACCAGCCAGGAGTGGTAGCTCTTTAACCCCAACACTTAGGAGGACGCAGAGAAATGTAGACCTCTGAATCTTAGGCCAACCTGGTTTACATATCAAGTTGCAAGCCAGTTTGGGCTAAGTAGTGAGACCCTGTCTTTAAATAAGTAAGAAAAACAAAACATCCTAAGGAAGATTTACTATGCCTTATGTCTACAAATATGCACAACCAAAACAATAAAATCAATTTTCCTCTTGCCCCAGAGTTCTGTGTATAAAAAGACATGCCAAAGTGGTTAGTATCTGTGGTACTATAATTTGCTTGCACACACCCCAACCAAAGATTTCTCAGTCAAAAGTGAGAAAAAGCAGTTTACCCAGAACATCTGATTGCTTGTCTCAAGTTATTTTCTTTCCAGACTAGCAAGATAAACAATCCGTGTGTTTGAGAAACGTCAGTGCTCCTGTATTTTCTACCTAAGCAGATACTCCAATTCCATACAAACTACAATAAATAACCTACACTCCTCAGCTACGGTTTCTCCTTAACTATCATCTGAGTAACTTGTCTCCCCCAAGGCTAAGAGTTAAGAGTCAGCAGCCTACGCCTCCAATTTTACCACCGTCAGATCATTTAAGTAGGAACAATCTCACTCGAAACATAAGGCTTTAAACATTCAAATTTCTGGCATTTTGAAAATTGCAGCTCATTAAGGAAACACACCAAGAGGAACAGGCTTTTGTCACAGTTGCAAACCTCCAAAATAATAACAATAAGGTCTACTTAGTCTATCTAGAAAATGTAATTCATGTTAAGTGTTATAGTACACATATGGGGGTGTGGCTAAATTTGGAGCATCAGTGGATTCTGAAAATATCTTTATGTTGTTTTAAAATTATTTTCCACTCTACTCCTTTTACTCTTCCTCTGTTCTGTCTCTCTCTCTCTTGGGGTACCCTACCCCTCTTTCCTTCTGCTTCCCCCCCCACGCTCATTTAATAAACGCTTCTATAACATTTAAAAATATATGATTTTCCAGCAAGTCAACAAACCCCTCTGATTTCAGGAACTTGCAAATCTAGAAACTCAGTTTTAGGGATTAAAAAAAAAAAAATCTACAGAAATGACCAAAGAGTGTGATTTAACCGTGACTACAAGCAAATTTAGAGAACTTTAAATCATGGAGGCTGGGGGTAGTGTGTGTGTGTGTGTGTGTCTGTGTGTGCGCCTAAGTGGAATTAAAACAAAAGTTGTTTTGTATTCTATTAATAGCAGATGATTAAACGCATATCTTATTTCAAATGGAATTCATTTATAAGTACTTAAACTTACTAAACTGGCCACTAATCCCATGTCTGTTTCTGGAAAAATTCTCTCACATAACATGCAAGTTAAGCGACCAATCACCACTCGTTCTGTCAGCTTAGGTCAATTCTTATTAAAATCTCAGTGCTCTCTGACTCAAATAACTTCCCCAAATCACTGAGGTAGAAAAAAGCCAAACGCGGTCTAACGTGCTTAAATACATTGTGTAGAGGTATAAAAGTGTCAAAACGGTAACAGCAAACAACAACACAATAACCAAAAGAAAAGCCAAATTGAATTTGAAAGCTGCTTGTATGAAACAGTCCGAGAGGGGGACGGCTTTTCAAGTCTTCCCAAGAGCAGACTCGCTGGCAGCCAAGAAAATTCCCTGAGCCCAGGGAGCCAGGTGAGCCTGGCGACGGATTCCTAATTACGGAGGAGTTCCTTCCCTACATTCTTGTGCGCTTTCTTTTCTCGAAGGAAACTCTAGCTTCTCTCTCTCTCTCTCTCTCTCTCTCTCTCTCTCTCTCTCTCTCTCTCTCTCTCCTCTCTCTGATCTGGGAAGGGTTTACCCCCAACGGACAGACCAGCACAGCCACTGATCACTAAGAGAAGTTGTGGGGAGGACAAGGACCTCGGGGACCCCCACAGACTGTCGTACACGTCTCCAATCCCCTTCCCCCAACACGGCTCCCTGGGAGTCTCCGAGGGTCCAGGGGGAGGGGAGACCCTTCCCATGGAAAGTCCCCCACTTTATCTCAAAAGTGAAAAAGAATCTCTACCTACCCGCCGTGGCGACAGTGGTCAGCTGCTTAGCAGGGCTCACCACGTTCCTTGGCCTGGAACCCTGGAGTCCCCAAGTCTCTGAGCCTCCCAGCCTCCGCCCTCAGCCTCCGAACCCCGACCCCAAAGGGTCCCGGACCTCCTTTCTCCGGTCTCGGTCCCCGCCAAGTCCCACACTCACCCGGTACGTGTTCTCCGTGAGCCGGTTCACCTCCTCCGGCCCCCGAGACATGGCTGCAGCCTCCGGGAGGGCGAGCGCGGGAGGACGCGGCGGGGCCTCGTGGCCGCCGGACTCCGGGCGGCGGGAGCGCCTAGGACTTGCGACTGAGCGGCCCTCGAGAGTCGGCTGCCGCCGCGGCCGTCAGCGGGACAGAGCCAGTGCGCGTCTCCGCTGCCAAAACGTCAAAACTTTGCTGCGCCGGGACCTGTGAGGAGCTGGAAGTTAAACGCAGCCTGACGCGGCTGGGACTAGCAGAAGGACGGGCAGCCCCACCTGAGGCGGGAGGAGTGGGAGGGGCTGACCGGCCAGAGGGCGGGGAAGCCCCACCTGAGGTGGGCGTGGTCTGTGCTGGGTAAGTTGGAGTGGGCGGGGCGGCCTCCGGCCTGGTGGGTGGGGCGGTCCCCGTAGAAGCAACTGCGGGGGGACTGGGAGGAGACTTGTTGCGCTAGGTGGGCGTGGCCTAGAGGCTTGCAGCGCGGAGCAGAAGCCCGGCCAGCTTGCAGGACTGATTGGCCCCAGCTGAGGCGATGGAGGAAGGGGTGGGGGACTGAGGGGGCCAACGGAAGGGAGAAACCAAGGGGAGTAGACGCGCCCCTCCTGGAGCCTGAAATGGCCTGCTGGGCGTGGCCTACATGGCGGATGGGCGTGGCCGAAACAAGCCGGGACAGAGTGGACGAAGCAGCCCTAGCAGAGGCCGCCAGAGTGGCGGGGCAGAGTTGAGCCCATAGGCGTAGTCTAGCCGACTGATGGGCGGTGCTGAAGCGAGGATGGAGTGGGTTGGGCCGCCCCAGCTGAGACTAGCAAGGAATGGAAGGGTCGTGCTTCTAGTAGGCGTGGCCAAGCAACCTGAGGGGGCGAGGCTGAAAGGGTACAAGGCGAGGTGGGTAGAGTGTAGCCTAGAAAAGACTCCAGGGGCATCAGCGGGATTTAAGCTCTTGGGTCCAATGGGCCAGGCCATCTCACCTAAGGCTTAGAGGAGTGGGGGGTTGGCTTTGGTGCGCCCTTTCCCGGCCTTCCCGCAATTCCAGTCACTCTCCTACACTCACCCTTGCAGTGCCTTTCAGAGCAGGACCTGGACCTAGGGCATCTAGGTCTTTGGTCTTGTGTCCGTCACAAAGTGCTGACCCTGAAAGCTCGAGGCCCACGTTCTGCAAGCGAATCCTCTAAGCTTTTGAGTGGCTTTCAGAAGAGGGTGTTTCACATATCGCATGCATATCGACTTCCCTCATCGACTTCTCTCTGCTCACCTCCAAGTTCCACAGGGCACAGCTTCTCATGGATGGAGGAAAAGAGTTGCCACCTGCAACTTTGGAAGTTCCAGGTGTGTCAAAAACGTAACCAACGCCAAGATCCGATTACTGGAATAACGAAACATAAAGAATAACTCAAGGGCTGGAGAGATGGCTCAGAGGTTAAGGGCACTGACTGGTTCTCCGGGGGTCCTGAGTTCAATTCCCAGCAACCACATGGTGGTTCACAACCATTTATAATGTGATCTGATGCCCTCTTCTGGCTTGAAGATGTACATGCAGGCAGAGTACTGTATACATAATAAATAAATAAATAAGTCTTAAAACAAAAAAGAGAATAACTTAAAATTCCATACAACAACACAGCCGTACAACTGTGTAAATCACAAGATTATTATAAGGTTTTCTGTGTGTGTGTGTGTGTGTGTGTGTGTGTGTGTGTGTGTGTTACAAGGAGTTAATCTTGGGTGTCATTCCTCAGTCAATATCCACTTTTGTTGGTTTTGTTGTTGGAGTCAGAGTCTCTTACCAGAGTCCACTTGTCTCCCACATCCCCAGAACTGAAATTGCGATAGTATATCCATCATATGTATCTTTTTTACATGGGCTCTGGGAATCGAACTTAGGTCGCTATGTTTGCAGACTGACCCATCTCCTCAGGCCCCCTGTTGCAGGACATTTTTGGAGTCATGGTCAGCTGAGACACTGATGATATCTGTCCTCCTTTCATCTTGCAGAGGCCATATAGGGGTGTAGCTCCTGGCACTTCTTTTTATTTTTTTCAAATTTTATGTTATGTGTAAGCTGCTTTGCTTGCATGCGTGTGCACCATGGATAAGTCGGGTGTCCTCAGAGGTTAGAAGAAGGTTTCGAATCCCCTGGGACTGGGGTTACAGATGGTTGTGAGCATCATGTGGGTGTGGGAATCAAACCTAGATCCTCGGGAAGAACAGCCAGTGCTCTTAACTGCTGACCCATCTCTCAAGTCCCTCCTGACATTTCCTGTTCTATCTTCACCCCGGTCATACCCTGGCCAACTCTGGACGTGTCCTAGAGCGCACATCTAGGACTGAAGTAACCCAGACTCCAGGGGCCCCGTAACAGCTTTCTTGTAGCAGGAGACACAGCTCAGCATTCGAGGCTTGCACTCAGCGAGAGTGAGTGAGGTCTTCTTTCTAAAAGTTGCCCAGCTACAATTGCTTTGTTTACGAGCCCTTGGGATACGAAGCTTCTAATCTGCTCTGGGATAAAGTTCACTAGGAAATACACACAGAAAGCACTGTGTGCCCCAGATGGAAACATTGGAAGGTATGAGATGCCTCTGGACTTAGAACAGACACAAGCTCTTGGACTCTGGGGAGGTCTTATCACGTTTTGCAAGCTATAAAACATATCTGGCTTGGGGAACCCAATGAAGGCGTGTGTTGCATGTTGGAGGAAGTAACACATCAGCCCTGGGTTGTAGGCAATGGAAGAAGCTCCCCACTTCTTTAAAGGCTCTTCGGCAGCTGGCTCAGAAAGATGTGCCAACCGGGGCTCACTTGCCATATGTGGGGGGGTAAGCAGGGCCCCGTAACCAGCACCATTACATAGTCGGGGTTCATCAGGTGTGTCTGCTGGCTTTTATTTGAACTTGAAAACTCCTTGCTTCGCCTTGGCAGATCACCTTTTGTCTCAGCACCTCTTTCCGTGCCTTCCTTCTGATGAATGAGGTCATTTCACCCTCTGCTGCCAGGCAGTCATCCGAGGAGCTGCAGAGAGCAGAGTAGAAGCTTAACCTTTAACACCCCACAGCTGGGGCCTCACCAGCGCTGAGCCAGAGAAGACAGATTAACAAGCCATCATAAAGCCAGTGAGGAGCTCAGATGGCCCAGTTAGATTGCCAAGGGTGGAATTTGATCAGAGACCCAGGTTCTTGATTGTATGCAAATCTTTACACAGATTCTCCAGGCATATTTAACTTAACTTTTTGGAAATAACTTCCTGCTTCCTGAAAATCCTTGGAGAATGGTCAGTTTTGTAAATATTTTTTGTTCTAATAGTACCAGGAACGGAACCTGGGGCCTTGCCCCTGCTAGGCAAATGTTCTACTGCTAAGCCATGCCGTAGACCCTTACTGGGGGATTCTAGGCAGGTACTCAACCACCAAGCTATAACTTGAGTACAAATGGCCAATTTCAAATTTGTCATAAATACCCTGGAGGTCTTTGTTGAATGAAAGATCAAATAGATATTGATTATTTTCTTAATGTCAGGCACTCTAAGTATATGTGTCCCGGGGCTGGGGACATGTTATGTAGAATGAATTGGGCTGGACTCTTCTTTTAATGCGTGTGCAGAAAGCCGAATCTAAGGATCGAGAAGAAGGTTCTAATAGGGGTGCTAGTCGATCGTACTGTGGGCAAAAAGGTGGGCTCAATCTCAAAAAGTCCATTTAGACTCGTCAAGGGTGTTTGCTGATTGCGTGCACACTTGAGAGCCCATGAGGTCTTGGATGCACTTGGGCTTTACAGCGCTCATCAAGAATGGAAGAAAGCGAATCAATAGGAAGGAATGACTCAGTGGAAGGCAAGGCAGGCTGGCCACCGTTGTATCGTTTCTCAGTGCAGTGAGTGCTGAGAAATCTACTCCCCTGCCCCCCTTCCCCCAACTCCCGGGCATCTAGCCTCTCAGCATCTTAGCAATACACTTGCCCAGGGTCAGGGAACCACTGTCTCCTCTTCTGGCCCTTGCTTAAGTTAAAGCAATCAAATGTCCTGTTTATGTTGACATAGTGTGTAAGATGCAATCGTTGGAACTGGGAGATGGCTCAGTGGGTAAAACGTTTATTGTGCAAACTTGAACACCTGAGTTACGATCCCCAGCACCTACATGCACACATACACACCAAAACAAAACACTAAACCTGGGTGTGGAATGGCATGCCTGTAACTCCAGGGCTTGGGGAAGGGGTGGGCTGGAAGAATGGCAGGAAGCTCTCTGAGACTCCCTGGCCAGCTAGTCTAATTGAAATAGCAAGGTCATGGTTCAGTGAGAGACCCTGCCTCAAAAAATAAATAAATAAATAAATAAGGTGGAAAGTGATTGAGGAAGATACTTGCTGTCTGCCTTTCACATCTGCACACATGGGTATACATACCCACATATGCACGCACACATAGGCGTACAACATACACATTTATTCAAAAGATGTAATTGTAAGTGGCAATGCCAATATATATATTTTTAAGATTTTACTTTTTTGTTTCGCTTTGATTTGTTTCTCTGTGTAGCCTTGGCTGTCCTGGACTCACTTTGTAGACCAGGCTGGCCTCGAACTCACAGCGATCCGCCAGCCTCTGCCTCCCGAGTACTGGGATTAAAGGCGAGCGCCACCACATCAGTGCTGATTTAACTTTACTTTTATTTGTGTGTATGTATGTTTTACAGCCTTGGAGGCCAGAAGAGGCCTTCGGACCCCCTGGAATTGGAGTTAGAGGTGTTGTGAACAGCCTGATACAGGTGCTGGGAACCAAACTCAGGTCCTCTGTAAGAGCAGCAAACACTTAGCCCCTAAGCCATTTCTCCATCACAATCAAAACAAGCTAGTCGGTCTTCCCTTCAGCTTCCCGGGCAGTTGCTCGGGGGCTCCCTGCCTCTGGAGCACACGGTGTAAGACTCCACAAGGTCTCCAGCCAGAGATATCCCTGCTGGGGCGATCTCCTTCAGGAAAGGCAGCCCCTGTACAAAAGAGCTGAAAACTGTCCTGCTCCTGAGAAGAACGCCCGGAAATCGTGTGTATTCGCTTCTTCAGCATGCCTGCCCACTTTGTTCCTGTTGTAGGGTTTGGTTTGGTTTTGTTCAGGTTTTTCGAGACAGGGTTTCTCTGTGTAACAGTCCTGGCTTTCCTGGATCAGCTTTTGTAGACCAGGCTGGCCTCGAACTCACTTCAATCTGCCTGCCTCTGCCTCCCAGGTGCTGGGATTAAAGGCGTGCGCCACCACCTCCCGGCCCTGTTATAGGGTTTTCATTAGCTTTTCTCTTTGCCTGGAATGGTCTCTGCCTTGGTCTCCTGTCATTTGGATTTCCCGCCCCATGCAGTTCCAGCAAGACCGTCCCTGAGCATTCATTCACCCAGAAGTAGTAGTAGTCTAGGCCTTCTCTGCCAGGGCATTTTATTTTAACTCTGATAATGATGCTCTCCAGTTGGGGCAGGCTGGGTGGCAATGTTCCCCCAAAGAAATCCTTGTATGGGTCCTTGGAACCTGTAAGCGTTACTGCCTATGACAAAAAGGACTCTGCAGTGTGATTAAGAAGTGTATGTGCTGTGTGTACCTTTTAGTATGGCTGTGTGCAAGTGTGTGCATAGGAGCACACGCACGTGTGTGTGTGTGTGTGTGTGTGTGTGTGTGTTCTTGTGTGTCGAGGCAAGAGCTAGTGTCAGGCGTCCTTCCTCTGCAGTTCTCCACTTTTATTTTTTTGAGTCAGGGTCTTGTCAAACCCAAAGTTGATCAATTTGTCTAGACTGGCTGGCCAATGAGCTTCAAGGATCCACCTTGCTTTTCCTCTAACCCCTGCCCACCCTCCCTCCACCCCCAGCACTGGGATTACATGTGCACACCACGATGCCTGGCTCTTTTACATACAGGAGGGGAGCCCAAAGTCAGGTCTTCATGCATGTGTACAGGTCTGTGTATGTGTATGTGTTTGGTGCACGGGTATGCACGCACCATGTGTGCCCTCGGAGGCCAGAGGTTGACAAAGAGTTTCTTCCTCAATTGCTCTCCATCTTATTTTATTTTATTTTATTTTTATTTTTTTTTTGAGATAAGTGCAATCTGTGAACGTGGGACTCGCTGAATCAGCTAGACTGGCGGGCTCAGAAGGCACAGAGCCTCTTGCCTCTGCCTCCCCAGCAGCAGCGTTTTATATGTATGTATGTATATATGTATGTCTGTATGTCTGTCTGTCTGTCTGTATGTATGTATTCTGCAGCATACACATTTTTGCATGGGTGCCCTTTTTCTTTTTATCATTTCTTTCTTTCTTTCTTTCTTTCTTTTTTAATTTTTCTTTTCTTTTCAAACTCAGCCATGCCCCAAAACATTTTTGAGCCCTTCTGTCTGTCACCTCAGGTCTTTGTCATTGGAAGAATTCTGGCTTGTCCTGCCTACCAGAAACCTGAAAGGGCCCTTGTTGTTGTTGTTTTCCCTTGAGATGGTGTGTGAAGTGATAAAAGTCCCGAACAGGAAGCCAAGGGATTGGTTTTCCTTTGTGTCTATCAGCAACTCGCAAAGAATTCTTCACTTCTCTCTCTCTCTCTCTCTCTCTCTCTCTCTCTCTCTCTCCTTTCATTCTTCACTTCTTCTTTTTTTAAATATATTTTATTGATTTATTCATATTACATCTCTTCACTTCTTGATCTTCCGTTTTTCACTCCTGAAATAAGGTAGCTGGTCTTCAAGTTACTCTTTCGTCTCTGGCTCTTTCTTTCCTATTTGTCTTCGGTGCAGCGCTCTGACTGTGAAATCTTTGTTTCCAGGTGCCTGCTGACCTCAGGAAGGGGGTCGGCAAGATAACCTGAACATTCTTCACGCTCTTCAAGGTGAGGCAGGGAGAGGAGCTGGTCTGTCTTGAAAATTCCTCTAGGCTTTATCTTGCAGGGAAACCGCCTCACTGAACTTGTGGAAGGCAATCTTTGAGGTCCACCCTCACTTTCCTTGAGGTTTTTCTCCCCCACCCCTACTCCGACACCCCCTCCCCGTGGGAAAACAGTAGCAGAGAAATCTCTAGACTTCTGCCACTAAGTAAATGTGTGTACTGTATTTATCAAACTCCAAGACAGATCACTCTTTTTTTTTTTTTTTTCCGAGACAGGGTTTCTCTGTGTAGCCTTGGTTGTCCTAGACTTCACACTGTAGACCAGGCTGGCCTCGAACTCACAGCGATGACGGGTCACTCTTATGAACGCTCCTGTGGAGGCCTTGCCTCCTCTCACAGGGCTTGTTGTTTTTCCAGGCTGCACAAGAGCAGTGCATTCTAGAATGATCCTATCTTTTACTGGGTTTTCTGACTGACACAGCTGACTTTGAGGGCTGACATAGCCTCTTGAGTGCTGGAGTTATAGGTCTGTGTCTCCATTAATGAGAGAGGACGTGGAAAATGATGACATGATTTTTTTTTTTTTTGCAGAAATATATTGAGATAGATAAATAGCCAACCTTCTTTCCCCTTCTGAGTGCTAGAATTAAAGGCAATTGCTACTACTCCCAGTTCTATCTTATTTTATAAGACAGGGTTTCTCATTGACTTGACAGGACTGGCCAGCAAGCTCTGGGGCTCTGTTTGCCCCTGCTCCCACAGTTCTGGGATTATAGACATGCACTATCATGTCCAATTTGAAAAATAATTATTTATCTTTATTTCATATGCATTGGTGTTTTGCCTGCATGGATGTCAGTGTGAGAGTGTGAGATCTTGGAGTTACAGAAAGCCGTGAGCTGTCATGTGGGTGCTGAGATTTGAACCTGGGTCCTTTGCAAGAGCAATCAATGCCCCTAACCATTGAGCCATCTATCCAGTCCCCGTGTCCAGTTTTCGTGTGGTTACTAAGCATCTGAACTCAGGTCCTCAGATTCTCATAACAAGCGTTTTGCCTCTTGAGCCATCTCCTAAACCCTGTTTAGTTCTCTTTCAAGAAGAGCAGAAGCGCCGGGCGTGGTGGCGCACGCCTTTAATCCCAGCACTCGGGAGGCAGAGGTGGGCGGATCACTGTGTGTTCGAGGCCAGCCTGGTCTACAAAGTGAGTCCAGGATGGCCAAGGCTACACAGAGAGACCCTGTCTCGAAAAACCAAAAAAAAAAAAAAAAAAAAAAAAAGAGCAGAAGCTAGTGGCACAGGCTACACTAAGGCTCCTTTTGGCACCCAGCTTACCATTCATCCGCGTTTGTAAGTGGCCCGTGGTCATGCATGTCTGCGATCCTAGCGCTTGGGAGGTGGAGGCAGAAGGTACAAGAGTTCAAGGCCATCTTGGCCTAAATAAAATAATCTCTTGGAACCCCCCTCCAAAAAAAAAACTAAAAACCGTATTTGTGTTCATGTACCAGGTGCCACCCTCGTTCATGCTGGACTTCGGTATTTCTATCAAACCCACTTAGAGAACAGTTCATTCCTCCAGGACCTATGGCCCTGAGCACCACTGTCCCTCAATTCAACTCCAAAGTCCTGTGAACCTATAAGAGCAGTAAGCGAGTGACCATTTTGCTAAAAGGGATAGATCAACCCTTATAATTCAGCAGAAAACACACATTTTCCCATTAGTGCGAATGCATACAATTATAAATAATTAAGCAAAACCTTGAGTCGTAATTTATGTGTTTCTTTTTAAAAGTCCCCAACATATCGACATTGACTGAGCAGAGCAAGGATTCTTGGGAATCAATGGAGACTCTGCTGAGTCGGAGTGAACCAAACAGCAGACCTTGCCAATTATTGTCCCATCGGTATCTGATCACTATAAAAGTTTTAGCAGGAGTTCGGCGATGATGTCAGGAAGTACTGTGGGCCCAGAAATAGGAGCCATAAATTCACTATTTCCGTATCCATCACTAAGATACACTCACCAATTGCAGGCATGCAACGCGTGCATTATTTGTGACATTTAGAATCATTTAAAGTCTATTTGCTGCTGTAGCATTAAGTCAGGTAGGAAGGCAGAATATAAGGCACATCTTTGCTACTCTGAAGAGAAAAATAATGTGTTTTTCTGGTCTTCTTGATTTTGAGAACATCTAGTCACAGAGACAGTCACTGGAGATCTGCTTTCTAGGTCTTTCTAGAAAATGTGAGCACGTAAGAAGTAGCCATGATATGTAAGCCCCAAGCAGTAAGCAAAATTAAACACAAAAAACTAGAGATTAGCAGGGTAGGAATACAGATCTGTGGTAGAACATCTGCCTAGAATCTCCCACTGAGGGCATGGGGTTTGGCTCAGTGGTAGAGCACCTGCTTAGAATCCCCCAGTGAGGGGCTGGGGTGTGGCTCAATGGTAAAGCATCTGCTTAGAATCCCCCAGTGAGGGGCTGGGGTATGGTTCAGTGGTAAAGCATCTGCTTAGAATTCCCCAGTGAAGGGCTGGGGTGTGGCTCAATGGGAGAGCACCTGCCTAGAATCCCCCAGTGAGGGGCTGGGGTGTGGTTCAGTGGTAGAACACCTGCCTAGAATCCCCCAGTGAGGGGGTGGGGTATGGCTCAGTGGTAGAACACCTTCCTAGAATTCCCCCAGTGAGGGGCTTGGGGCTGGTTCAGAAGTAAGTACTTGTCTATCATTCATAAGTTTCTGGGTTTAGTCCCTTGCATTGGAAAAATGAAAAAAAAATAGAGATTAGCTAGCCAATTAGAGAGATGGATCCAGGGAGTCCCACACACCATGGACTCCAAGATTTCTGTTCTTTGATGCTAAAACATTTGTGAGTAATATATCTTCCTGTCCTTTGGAACTGTGGGAATTGGTTCTAGGATTCTTGTGTACTTTCAATTTTATATAAATGCATATAGTCTTTGCACAGAACTTATTCTTTATATTTTTAAAATTTAAAAAATATTTTTTTTCTGAGACAGTGTTTTTCTCTGTAGTCCTGGCTGTCCTGAAACTTACTTTGTAGACCAGGCTGGCCTTGGATTCAGAGATCCACCTTCCTCTGCCTCCTGAGAGCATTAAAGGTGTGTGCCACCAATGCCCAGGCTTTTCTTTTTTCTTTTTTTTTCTTTTTTAAAGAATTGGGCTAGTGAGATGACTTAGCAGGTAAGGGCCCTTGCTGCCAAAGCAGACATCTTGAGTTTGATTTCCTGGACTCACACACTGGATGGACAGAATCAACTTCTGTAAGTTGTTCTCTGGTTTTCACTGTGGTATATACACATGTCCACACAGACACAGACACACACACACACACACACACACACACACACACACACACACACACACACACACATAAATGTTAATTTGTGTGTGTGTGTGTGTGTGTGTGTGTGTGTGTGTGTGTGACTGCTACTACATATATATGGAGTTCAGAGGACAAATTTAGGAAGGCAGTCCTCTTTTGTGGGTTCCGGGCATTGAACTAAGATCACAGTAAGTGTTTTTACCCATTGAGCCACCTTGCTGGCCTTACTTTATTCTTTTTTTTAAAAAATAATTCATTCAGATCACATCCCAATTGTTACCCCACACTTGTATCTCCCCATTCCCTCCTTCCTCCTTTTACTTTATTTTTTAATACTGGCAGTGTTTTGTTTATTTATTTATTTATTTTTGTTTCTCGAGACAAGGTTACTCTGTGATAGCCTTGGCTGTCCTGGACTCGCTTTGTAGACCAGGCTGGCCTTGAACTCACAGAGATCCACCTGCCTCTGTCTCCCAAGTGCCGGGATTAAAGGTGTGCACCACCACCTTTATTTTATTTATTATTTATCTATTTGTTATACACCTCAGACTGATCTTAAACAAGTCCCTGGGTTCAGTTTTCCGAGTGCTGGAATTATTGACAAAAGCCACCATACTTTGTTTCCTTCTTTCAAACTTTTTTTGCTAGTGTTTCATGTATTTTAGGCTGGCATTCAACTCTCTACGTAGCCAACGGTGACCTTAAACTACTGCCACCTCCCAAGTGCTAAGAGTGCAAATGTGGGCCACCAGGTGCTAAGATAGAGGCCAGGGCTTTGGGCACGCTAGGCAAGCGTTCTATTAGTTGAGCTATATTCCAGCCTTGGCTTGTTCTTTTTTACTTTAAATGATCTCCAAATAACTTATAATCCCTAACATGTTGTGAATAATAAGTAAAAAATTATCATACTCTATTGTCTAGCATGTCAGAATCATTTGGGAGATGGGCCTCCGGGTATGCTTAAGAAAATTATCTTAAACCAGGCATGGTGGTGCACACCTTTAATCCCAGCTCTCGCGAGGCAGAGGCAGGCGGATCTCTATGAGTTAGAGGCCAGCCTGGCCTACAAAGAGAGTTCCAGGACAGCCAGGGTCACACAGAGAAACCCTGTCTCAAAAACCAAAAAAGGAGAAAAAAAAAGATTATCTTAGTTGGGCGTGGTGGTGCATGCCTTTAATCCCAGCACCTGGGAGGCAGAGGCATGTGAACCTATGTGAGTTTTGAGGCTAACCTGGTCCACAAATGAGTCCAGGACAGCCAGGGCTACACAGAGAAACCCTGTCTCAATAAACAAAACAAACAAACACACAAAAAAGATTATCTTGATTGTATTAGTTGAGGTAGGAAGACTTGCACACCGTGGGCAGCACTGTCCCCTGGCTGGAAGCCTAGACTGTGTAAGTGGACAAAGGGAACTGAGTAGCGGTATGCATTCATCTCTCTCTCTCTGCTTTTTGACAGCAGATACGGTATCAGCAGCTGCCTTGACCTCCCTACCATGACGGGGAGGACACCCTTGAACTGTGAATCAGAGCAAAGCCTCTCTTCCCTAAGCTGCTTTTTTTTTCAGAGTAAATTTATCATAGCACTTGGAAAAGAAACTGCGATACCTAGGGAATTCATGAAAAAAAGAATGTCTATGCATTTTTCTGTACAGATAGAGTACAAACGGAGTGTTTTCGATTCATGACTGGCTGAATCCAAGGGTCTGGAAGGATTCCCAGGGTCCACTGTATTGCTCCTAAGCTTTGGAAGCATTGGAGATTGGCTTGACATCAACACAGACAAACATCGAGAATATTCAAAACAATCCAAGTATTAGTTATTAGTTATTTTTTTTTCTTGTTCACGTGACAAATAATACCTGACAAGAGCAACTTAAGGGAGGAAAGGATGGTGCATTTGTTTGCCTCTCTGGTTTTTGGTTGGTTGGTTTATGGTTTTTCAATGCAGGGTTTCTCTGTGTAGCCCTGCCTGGCTGTCCTAGAACTCACTCTGTAGACCAGACTGGCCTCGAACTCACATAATTTGAAACCACACCCGGCTTGCCTGTCTGTTACTAGGATAAAAACAGTGACCAAATCCGACTTGAGGGAGGACAGTGTTTATGTGGCTTACGTGTCCGTGTCCCAGTGCATCACCAGGGCAGAAACTTCAACAAGAACCTGGCGGCAGAAACAGAAAGAGACCTTGGAGGACCGCTGCCTAATCGCTGGCTTCCCCAGCTTTCCCAGTTCCCATATTTGTATAGCCTAGACCCACCTTCCCAGGCATGGTACCCCCACAATAGGCTGGGTCCCCCTCCATCAGTTAGCAATCAAGAAAATGCCCACACAGACATGACCAAAGGCCAAGTCAACGGAGGCCACTCCTCATTTGACATTCCCTCCTCACCAGTGACCCCGGTTGTGTGGAGGTCAAGCTGAAGCTAGCCATGACAGAGGGTCTGTTTTGACTAGAGGTCAAGGGTACAGTCCCTCACAGGAGAGGATCCATGATGCCAGGAGTTTGAGGCAGCTGATAACTTTGCCTCAGCAGTCAGGAAGTAGAGAATGTGTGTGTGTGTGTGTGTGTGTGTGTGTGTGTGTGTACGTATGTATGCGCACACACATGTCATGTATGTAAGTACATGTGCAGGTACACATGTGGGCTTGTGTGGAGGGCAAAGGTTGACATCAAGACATCTTCCACCTTATTTTTTGAGTTTCTGAACATGGAGACTGGCTGGCCAGTATGATTACAAATGGATACCACTACGTGTAGATTAATTTTTTAAAGGATTTATTTCATTTTATGCATATGACCGTTTTGCCTGCCTGCATGTATGTATGTATGTCTGTGCACCTTGTGTGTGTGCCTGGTACCCTCAGAGGCCATCTGATCCCCTGGAGCTGGAGGTATAGATAGTTGTGAGCTGTCATGAGGATGCTGGGAGTCAAATCTGGGTCCTTTGCCAGAGTCACAAGTGCTCTTAACCACTGAGCCATCTCTCCTGCCCCCCAACACCTGACTTTTATGTTGGTGCTGGGGATCCCAAATCTGGTCTTCCCGCCGCACAGCAGACATGACACACTCGGAGCCCACTTCCCGGACTCACACACTTATTTTCTTCAGCCCACCGGATGGTACTGCCCACAGTTAGATTAGACCCTCCTCCCTCAAATGATGTAATCTTTTTGTTTGTTTTTCTGAGACGGGGTTTCTCTGTGTAGCCTTGGCTGTCCTGGCCTCCCTTTGTAGACCAGGCTGGCTTCGAACTCACAGTGATCTGCCTGCCTCTGCCTCTGGAGTGCTGGGATTAAAAGGCGAGTGCCACCACTGCTTAGCTTAAATGATGTTATCTTAAAGTGCATTCACAGACATGCCCAGGGGTTAGTCTCCTAGGCGATCCTGTCACCTTGACAACCAGGACTGAACATCACAGAAGTTGTTCTTGAAGCATTATACATTTGAAATTTTTCATCTTGGGAATGACTGTAGTTTGGAAGAGCCATAAAGGATCACATTAGGATATGATTAAGGAGACTAAAGCGGGACAGGTACTGTTAAAAGTTGAATTCCTAGGGCTAGAAGGATGGATAGTAGGTTAAGGGCAGTTGTAGCTCTTGCAGAAGACCTGGGTTACATTCCTAGTACCCACATGGCAGCTCAGAGATGTTTGTAACTCCATTCCAGGGCACCCAGTGCCCTATTCTGAACTCTGTGGGCACCAGGAGCATGCGTAGCGCATATACATACATGCAGGCAAAACATGCATACATATAAAATAAAAAACAAATATTTTTTAAGAGTAGACTTCTTAAGCCTGGCATGGTGCTTTGAATGAGGATGCCCCCCCACCCCTGCACCCATTTACTTAGAGATGTGAATGCTTAGTCACCAGGGAGTGGCACTATTTGAAAGGATTAGGGGGTGTGGCCTTGTTGGAAGAAATGTGTCACTAGGGGTGAGCGCTGAGGATTTCAAAGTCCAAGCCAGGCCTGGTGGCTCTCTCTTCCTGTTGCCTGCAGGTCTGCATGTAGAACCTTCTCCAGCACCATGCCTGCCTGCATGCCACCATGCCCCCTGTAATAATAATAATAATAATAATAATAATAATAATAATAATAATAATAATAGACCAAATGTCTGAACCTATAAGCAAGACCCACTTACATGCTTTCCTTTCTAAGAATTGCTCTTGTCATGTGTTGTAACCTGCTTACACTCTACAGCCTCTCTGTTGAGACTTACTTTAGTTCTTAGCATAACTGTAGCTCCTCATATGACAGGAGCCATCTTTGTTTTCAGGCCTCCGTTTTGATCCTAAAGTGAAATTAAGTTCAGGCTCTCTGGCTCTACCTACCTTGGGAGCTTGAATGGCCTTTTACTTACAACTCAATACTTGCTGAAAGTTCTGCTTGGATGAATGACATCTATTCTACTTAAACAAACCCACAATACCCTACTATGTGCCCTTCTCCCAGAATGGTGGGGAACTGCAAAGTCCCCAAGCCTATGTCCTAGCCAATCAGCTTTAAATGCTTTGTCTAGCCACCTGGTAACAATGCACTTGGAACAAAACTGATTCTTTTTGTGGTTAGCCAATCAAAATGATGTTCGGTTGCCCTCCCCTGGCTTCCCACCTAGTTACCTGGTTATGATTTTTCTTATAAAAAAAGGCCTGCCTTAGAAACAGGCCGGCATCACAGTTTGGCTGCCGAGTCCACTGTGTCCCTAGCTATGGTCAGTCGTGGGGTGTTGAGTTTAATAAACCATCAATATCTCACTGAGATTGATGCTCCAGTGGTTAATGTGGTATTCTTTTTGTGTGTGTGTTTGTTTGTTTGTTTGAGACAGGGTTTCTCTGTGTTAGCCTTGGCTGTCCTGGACTTGCTTTGTAGACCCAGCTGGCCTCAAACTCACAGCAATCCTCCTGCCTCTGTCTCCTGAGTGCTGGGATTACAGGCGTGCGCCACCACCGCCCGGCAATGTGGCAGTTCTTATACAACACATGGTGTCGCTTCACAGCAACAGGACACTGACCAAGGCACTTGGAATGGTGGTTCACACCTGTAACCTCAGCTCTCTGGTGTACTCTTGGTCCTATGGAAGTTGACACTGGAGGGTCTTGAGTTTGAAGCCAACATTGTGAGATAGCAAGATCTGACCTTAAACAAAACAAAACAAAAACATAACCAACCAAAAAACCCAAAAACAGCCGGGCGGTGGTGGCACATGCCTTTAATCCCAGCACTTGGGAGGCAGAGGCAGGCAGATCGCTGTGAGTTCGAGGCCAGCCTGGTCTACAAAGTTAGTCCAGGATGGCCAAGGCTATACAGAGAGACCTTGTCTCGGAAAAAACAAAAATAAAACCAAAACAAAACAAAACAAAAAAACCCCAAAACAGTGACATCCTGAGAAAAACCCTGTATTGCCTATGAGTTTATATTATTTTTGAAAACCTATTTCACCTATCTATCTACCTATTAGTATGTGTATATGTGTGTGGATGCACATGTGCTATGGCTCACAGATGGAAGTCAGAGGACAATTTGTGGGAATTGATTCTTTCCTTCTACCAACTGGGGTCAGCCTATAATCCCAGCACTTGGGAGGCAGAGGCAGGCAGATCTCTGTAAGTTCGAGGCCGACCTCATCTACAGAGTGATTCCAGGACATCCAGGGCTGCACACAGAGAAACCCTGCCACGGAAAAAAACAAAACCCAAACCCAAACCACCACCTGGGGTCCAGGGAATCAAACTCAGGTTGCCAGGATTCGCAGCAAATCTATTTATCCGCTGGGCCATCTCACCAGTCTGAGTTTAGATACTTTAAAAATAATTCTTTAAAACCTAGGTTTACTGGTCTGCATATCTGCGAGAGGGTTCCACAGCACGTGTGTGATGGTCAGAGGACAGCTTGGTTCTCTTTTTTCATCATGTGGGCCCAGGGATTGAACTCACGTCTTCAAGCTTGGCAGCAGGACCCACTGAGCCACCTCTCTAACCCTTAATTCACAGCCTTAGGCCATGCTCCAAAAAGTAACTTTTATTCCATTGTAACCCATAGGCATCCTTTTACATCCACTTATCCAGTGAGTGCATCTCAGAGCCACTTGCCCAAGCTGGCAAATAGAACTCTTCTAAAGATCACCCACTTTGCTTCTAGTCACTCACTAATTATGACTACAAGACATCCCACTAAACAGCAATAAGGACAATACTATTTTTAGAAGTCCCCAAATAGGAAGAGACACATAATATTATTTGGAGGAATGATGACATGCCTCTGGTGTCTTAAATTACTTCATGGTGCTCAGAAGAGTTCTCTTTCTGTATGTGTGCATGGGCATGCGCGCGCGCGCGCGCGCGCGCACACACACACACACACACACACACACACACACACACGTACACGTGCTGGTGGTGTGTAGGGACCAGAGGACAACCGTGGGTATCTCCCTCAATTGCTCTCCTTATATTTTGAGACAAGGTCTCTCTTAGGAACCAAGTCTCACTCATGCAGTTAGACTAGCTGACCAGCCAGCTCCAGAGAACCCTCCTGTGTCCACTTCCCCACTGCTGGGATGGTAGGACATGACACCGCACCCCGCTTTGGGTGGATGCTGGGGACAAAACTTAGGTCCTCATGCTCACATGACAAGTACTTTACTCACTGGGCCATCTCCCTATTCCAGTAGATATGGATTATGACACGCAACAGAGCTCCTTAAGTCTTGAGACATTTAGATGGTTGACATGAAGGTAATAAGAAACCACTAGCCGGGCGGTGGTGGCGCACGCCTTTAATCCCAGCAGAGGCTGATGGATTGCTGTGAGTTCGAGGCCAGCCTGGTCTACAAAGTGAGTCCAGGACAGCTGAGACTACAGAGAGACCCTGTCTCGAAAAACTGAAAAAAAAAAATTTTTTTTTTTAAAAGAAAACACTTTCCACAGGAATGTTATGGAACCCCATCTTTTTACGTGGCCTTGGAGTTGTACCCAGAAGCTTACTGGGCCCATCAATACTCTCTCATGGACAGGGGAGGGGATTGGGAGGCCACAGCCTGCCTGGGGAGCTAGTCCAGTTGCTGGGGGAGGGGGAGTCATATTCCTTAATGGTGTAGCCACTGGTAAAGTTGCTCTTGCTCAAGTAAATGACTCCCACAAGAGCTTAAATGCAATGGGGCACCCCCCCCAAAAAAATACTTTTTGGGAAGAAGAAAGAGTTAAGTTGGAAGGAGAGGGTCTAAGAATAGATAAGGGGGTGGGGGAGACAATATTAGCCCATTATATATATGTATGTATGTATGTATGTATGTATGTATAAAGTTGTAAAAGAATAAATAAATTTCTAAAAAGAAAGAAAGCACCTTCCCCAATCCAGAGTGTGACCTGCTGCCAGGATCTGTCCCATTTGTGACTTGAACACACGTGTAATACACACATGCATGCGTGTGTGTGTGCGCGCGTGCACACACACACACACACACACACACACACACACACACACACACACCACCACCACCACCACCACCACCACCACTAACAGCAAGAACACTGCTGCTATCGGAATGGAACAAGCTCTGAGCACGCGGCAAGTGTTCTTTATTCATGAGAAAAGAGTCTGGCAAATGCAGTTCTCCCTGTAAATGACCCCTGTGAGCCAGGCCTAGTCACAGCATGTCCCAGGCCCGGCTCCTATCACTAGGAGGTAGGCACTACTTCAAATGACCCTGAGGAGGTAGTGAGAGGGCATGACTTCCCTTAGGAGCAGGTCTCTAGATACAGCTGTGCAGGCTCCAGGCTCCCGAGCGTGACTCCATGACTGGGTTCCCCTTGGAATGTGCAGGATAAGCCAAGTAGACCCTCCTCCCCCACTGCTGGGGCTGTTGGCTAGGAGGAGGTCCTGGGATGGCATAGGTCCTGCAGCTGTCCCTGTCTGCCTCCTAATTACCTTTGATCTCATTGTTAGCTGAGATTGCAACTCAGGGGGAGCTCCTGAGTGCTCTTCTACCCCACCTTTAAGCTCCTGCCCTGCAGCATCAGGTGCCATTGTATATCCACCCCCTTTGCAAGTAGCTTCTATGCAGTTGTGTCTGAAATAGAATTATTTTTCTTCCTTTTCCTTCCTTCCTTCCTTCCTTCCTTCCTTCCTTCCTTTCTTCCTTTCTTTCCTGTCTTTTGGGATTATTACTCTTGGCCTGATTTGCTGCCTCCACTCAAAACACTTTCCTATATTGAGTTCATCCTGTCATCCAGTATTGCTTGGTATTGAACCCAGGGCCTGGCGTATTTTATGAAAGTACTCTACAACTGAACCATGCCCTTAGCCTCTGATTGGAAGAGTCTAGGCAGATGTTCTAGATTCTATTCTAGAATAGAATTGCTCCTCACTGGGGGATTCTAGGCAGGTGCTCTACCACTGAGCCACACCCCAGCCCCTCACTGGGGGATTCTAGGCAGGGGCTCTACCACTGAGCCACACCCCAGCTTCCACCTGGGGAATTCTAGGCAGGTGTTCTCCCACTGAGCCATGACTCTATCCTCCTCTCTATTCCTTCTTTCAGATTTAGAATCAGAGTGTTGCTGTAGCTCAGGCTGCCCTTGAACTAACTCCACGTGGAACTCAACATCCCCCAGCCTCAGCTTTTGGAGTAGCTGTGATTACAGCTCCAAGCCATGATACCCAACAGCCTTTATTTTCATGTTTCCCAAAATTTAGTAAGATACTGTAAGTTTTGCCCATGTGGAATTGTTGGGGTGATTTTGCATGAGATTGGGGGGCACTAAAATTTCCTTTATTCTTCTTAGAACCAGTAATATAGTCTCCACTGTAAGGTTTATCCCAACTTAGTTCTCCAAGTACCAGGTCACCCTGGAGTGACATTCTCGCCGGTGTGGGCAGATCAACACATTACTCACCTTGACTAGCCAGGTGCTCACCCTTGAGTCACATTGATCAGGAAGCCTGGGACAGATATGACATCATCAGCAAATACAGCCAGTCACAGATTCGGGTACAGTTGTATTTGCTTTAGAGATAAATGTCTCTGGCTTGGCCCTTTACGTGGAGGGTGAAGGACACCAGGCCTGTGAGTGTTAGTTAACTCGGTGTGATGATGTGTCAGCAAAGGGACCAAGGAAAGGGAGCGTGAGAAAAGTCCTTTCTGCCCAGCCTGCCGCTCTGCTACAGAAATCATTAGTGAAAAGGTGTGTCCTTGGCTACAACACAGACAAGACCTGGAGCAGTGGCTCTTCCTATTGGTTGATTTGCTGTTTTGAGCATGCATTCTATCTCCCCTAGGTTGCTATCATGGGTGTGTGTGTGTGTGTGTGTGTGTGTGTGTGTGTGTGTGTGTGTCTGTGTGATGTATGTATGTGTGTGAGAGTGGAGACAACAGTGCCACAATGCCCCTGTGGAGGTCAGAGAACAACTTGATTGTTGGTCCTTGATTTCTATCTTGTGTGGGACAGGGTCTCAGGTGGCATCTGCAAGGGTAGCTGCCTCAACTTCCAGACGTTCTTCTGTCTCTGCCCCCTAGCTCCCTGTGGAGCACTGGGAGACTAGATGCCTGTGATATCATGTCTGGGGGCGGGGCCAGCTTAGGTCCTCAGGCTTGTATGACAAGAGCTGATCCACTGAGCCAGCTCCTCAGCCAGCTGGTGCCTTTCAAAGACCAGCCAGAGAATCTCTTAATAATGGTCTTCCTCAGCTGGGTGTGGTGGCATGCGCCTTTAATCCCAGCACTGGGGAGGCAGAGGCAGGTGGATTGCTATGAGTTTGAGGCCAGCCTGGTCTACAAAGCGAGTCCAGGACAGCCAAGGCTACACAGAGAAACCCTGTCTCGAAAAACCAAAGAAAAGGTGGGGCTGGAGAGATGGCTCAGAGGTTAAGAGCACTGTATGCTCTTCCAAAGGTCCTGAGTTCAATTCCCAGCAACCACATGGTGGCTCATGACCCTCTGTAATGAGATCTGGCGGGCAGGCACACATGCAGGCAGAATACTATATAAATAATAAATAATTTTTTAAAAAAAGAAAGAAAGAAAGAAAAAGAAAAAGAAAAAAACGGTCTGCCTCTTGTTAGTCTATGCCTCCGGAAAAACATGGTGTATGGGCCTGGAGCAATGGCTCAGCAGTTAAGAACACTGGCTGCTCTTCCAGAGGTCCCGAGTTCAATTCCCACAACCATCTGTAACAGAATCTGATTCTTCCCTCTTCTGGTGGGCGTGAAAAGAGAGCACTCACCCACATGTACAAAAACACGGTACATGCATCGGTTTCTTGCCTCACATGATGTGATAAGATACGTCACAAAAGAAACGTAAAGAAGAAAGCGCTCATTTGGGTTCCTGATTGGAGAAGATATAATCCACCGAGGTGACGAAGGGATGGTGGCAGAAGCACGAGGTAGCTGGTGACATTGCGCTCACGGTCAGGAAGCAGAGACGCGTGTTGGTGTTCGGCTTCTCTTTCTCCTCCCATCTAAAAAAATTATATGTACATATATACATATATGTGTTTTACATTGATAGGTATTTGTGCACCATGTCCATGTTTGGTGCCCACAGAGGCCAAATGGGGTCATTGGATTCCCTGGGCCTGGAGCTACAGGCAGTTGTGAGCCACGATGTGGGTGCTGAGGTTTGAATCCAGATTCTCTGGAAGAGCAGCCAGGGCTCTGAACCGTGGGGCCATCTCTCCAGCCCTCCGTTTCTCCATCGTATTCAGCGAAGGGTGAAAAGGTGGAAGGCAGAGACAGGAAGGCATCTGGAAGCTAGTGGGCCAGTCACCCCGGTCGTGGAAGAGTGTCACTCAACATTCAGGGTGGGTCTTCCCTCCTTGGTCCTCATGGGCACACCCAGAGGTGTGTTTCCATGGTGACTATAAGGCCAGCAAAGTTGACAGCAGAGGTTAGCTGTCACAGAAAGCAAGAAGTCCGAGGTGGCGCGCGCCTGGAGGGAGGCTGAAAGAGGCAGGACCATGACTTTGATGCCGGCTTGGGCTACAATAGGGAGATCATGTCACAAACAAACAGCAAACACAAGCAAACAAAATAGGCAGAGCCGCCTGCCCAGTTGAAGGGCACCTTTGTCCCATGTCCCTTAGCTCTCTGCCTGCCTCTGTCCCTGTGTACAGTTCAAACCAATATTCTGGGTGGTTCTGCAACTTACTTCAGGATTTTATGTAATTCTTTGTTACACAACAGGGCAGAGAATGGAGTCTCCTTTCCCGATGTTCAAAAGGGGTTTTGAACAAGTTCAAGGCGAGTTTGCACAACGCTGGGAATACACTTGACACACGGGACTGGCATGACTCTCCCCGTCCCTCTCCCCTTTCTTCTCTCCCTCCTCCCCTCCCTCCCCTCTCTCAATTTGTGTTTCTTTTTTAATTATGTATACAACTGTGTGTCTGTGGGGATGTGCAGCCGCTTATTGGGGTCACAAGTGTCATTTCTCCTGGAACCGGAGTTACAGGTCATTGTGAGAGGCCTGCCGTGAATACTGGGACTCAAACGCGGGTCCTCTGCCAGGGCAGCGCTCGCTGAACTCTTAGCCACTGAGCCATCTCTCCAGCCTTAACACAGTTCTCTTTTTGAGGCAGGGTCTCCTGTATCCCAGGCTGGCCTCGACCTTTCTATGTGGTATTTTGGATCCTCCTAGTTCCGCCTCCCAGTGTAACAGGGATGATGGAAGTAGTCTAGGGGATTGCCATGTACCTTTCTTGGCAGGAATAAAGATTTGGTGGGCCTGGGAACACAGAAGACCAAGCTACAGAAAAAGGGAAAGAAACAGCTCTATACATTTGGGATGGGAGAGCTATAAGGCGCGAATCCGTTAAGTTGAAGAGACAATGGCTTGAGGATTTTATAGGGCCCCTGGGGCCCAACCTTCCCACTCTTTTTGTGTTGTTGTTTTTGTTTGAGACAGGGTTTCTCTGTGTAGCCTTGGCTGTCCTAGACTTGCTTTATAGACCAGGTTGGCCTCGAACTCAGTGATCCACCTGCCTCTGCCTCCCAACTGCTGGGGCTAAAGGCGTGCGCCACCATGCCCGGCTCCCTACTCACTCTTAGTCCCGTCTAGATATTTGCCCCTGTGCCTCCCCTGCCTTTCTTGTCCTGAAAACTCTCCTTCATTGATTCTGGGATTACTCGTGTGCACCATCGTGCCTTGGTTATGGAGCGCGGGAGGTCAAACCCAGGGTTCAGACATGCTACATATACCAATTGAGCTACAGAACGATGAGACAAGGAGAGGTCACACAACTGTCGTCCTTTAATACCTGATCAACACTGCCTGTGGGTTCTAGTGTTAGAGACTCCCGTCTTTGATGATGATGACGATGCCGCTGCTGCTGCTGCTGCTGCTGACAACGACAATGATGCTGCCGCCGCCGCCGCCGCCGCCGCCGCCGCCGCCGCTGCCGCCGCTGCCGCCGATGACGATGACGACGACGATGATGACAATGATGATTTAAAAAAAGACTTATAGGACCATCATGTAGTCCGGGGGTCAGAGTGGGGCTGGCTGGAAAGCACTATCCTCCAGCCTCCATTTCCTGAGGACTGGAATCACAGGCACATGCCATCAGGCCTGGATTTATGCAGAGCTGTGGATGGAAGAACTTCATGCATTTGAAGTAAGCACCCACCAGCTCAGCTGCAACCCCAGGTCATTTAATCTTCATCTATTTTGGAAGTATCTTTGACAGTGTGGTGAAAAACATAGGACCTCCTCCTTGGAAAATAAATGAAAAGAATTCATATGTCAAAATTTTCCCAGGGATAGACTCATCCCATCTGACAGGTTTTCCATGTACATAATCAGTTTGGGTCATTTCTTAAACCCGGAGCTTTCGGGCCTGGAGAGACAGCTCAGCAGCTAAGAGCACTGACTGCTCTTCCGAAGGACCCAGGTTCAATTCCTAGCACCCTCATGGCAGCTCACAATGGTCTGTAACTCCAAGATCTGACACCCTCACAAAGACATATAAGCAGGCAAAACACCAATGCATGTAAAATTAAAAACAAATAAACAAGCCAGGCGGTGGTGGTACATGCCTTTAATCCTAGCACTTGGGAGGCAGAGGCAGGCAGATCTGTGAGTCTACAAAGTAAGTCCAGGACAGCCAGGCTACACAGAGAAACCTTGTCTTGAAAAACAAACAAATAAACAAGCAAACAAATAGCAAAACCCCTGGAGCTTTCTGTGATAGATAGGAATCTAATTTACCAATCCATATGTTCAAAGTATTTAAAAACTTCTTTGCTTACTTGTACATTGGGAGGGGGTGGGTGTGTGCGTGTCCACTCCCCTAGACACTTGCGACATGCTCTCCTCTCCTCACATTGCCTCCAGTTTTTGTTAATAACTCTGGTATTTGTCGCCTGCTGGGATTCTGACTAATCTTGTTGGCTTGACCTTGTGCAGGTGACCATAGCTGCGTTGGCCACATCGTGTCTAGAAGACTTTGCAGCACTTGTCACAACGCAGCCTTGGGCTGTCCTGTACTTGTTTTGTAGACCAGGCTGGCTTCGAACTCACAGAGCTCCACCTGCCTCTGCCTCCTTGAGTGCTGGGATCACAGGCGTGGGCCACTGCGCCCAGTTCGTCGCTCGTCGCCTGGCTTTTAAATTCTTTCCATTCCTTTTCCCACTATGTTCCCTGAGCCTTGGTATATAGACATTCTGCTTAGGGCTGAGCGTTTGAGAGTCACTTATTTGCAACACTGTGGCGGCGTGTGTGATATAGACATTCTGCTTAGGGCTGAGCCTTTGAGAGTCACTTATTTGCAACACTGTAACTGGTTATGAGTCTGCGTTAATTGCTGCCGGCTGCAGAGAGAAGCTCCTCTGGCAAGGGAAAGGGCAGCACTCATCTATGGAACCACAGCTATTTAGAAAGCAGCTTGACAACACGTCATTTAGTGAAACAACAGTGTTAGGTCCCTCCCCGGGGGACTGACTCTCACATGAACTCTAGTGTCCCCTATTTGACCACTTCTCCTTGGAGGGGAGGCCTGGTGGCACTCAAAGGAAGGAGAAACAGGCTATTCGGATGAGACCTGATAGGCTGTGATCATATGGTAAGGGAGGAGGTCCCCTTCTGTCATAGGCCCAGGGGAGGGGAATAGGGTGAAAGAGGGAGGGGGGCGGGAATGGGAAGATACAAGTGAGGGCATAAGAATTAGGATGTAATCTGAATGATAAAATTTAATATTAATAATAAAAAAGAGCACTGTCTATTCTTCCAAAGGTCCTGAGTTCCATTCCCAGCAACCACATGGTGGTTCACAACCACCAATAAAGAGATCTGGTGCCCTCTTCTGGCATGCAGGTGTACATGCAGGCAAAACTCTGTATACATAATAAATAAATACACCTTTAAAGAAAGGTTTATTAGCTGGGTGTGGTGTCACGTGACTTTAATCACAGCACTTGGGAGACAGAGGCAGGTGGATCTCGGTGAGTCTGAGGCCAGCCTGGTCTACAAAGTGAGTTCCAGGACTGTCAGGGTTGCAGAGAAACCATGTCTCCAACAATTTTTTTTTTTTTTACTTATTATAGTAGTAATTGTGGTGATGATGATGATGATGATGATAATGGCGATGATGATGATGATGTGATGATGATGGTGATGGTGGTGATGATGGTGATGGTGATGCTGGTGGTGGTGATGGTGGTGGTGGTGATGATACTGGTGGTGATACGGGAAAGTGCATGCCATGGCACATGTTTAGGGGTCAGAGGACAACTCTGTGAAGCCAGTTCTCTCCTTCCACATTTTCCTGGGATGGAGATTAAAATCATAATGTCAGTCATGCACTGCGAGCACCATCGCCCGCTAAGCCCTCACCAACCCAGCATATCACATCACTTTTGCTCCATCATAAAGTCAAACTATGGTAAGGTGAGGACCACCTGTAAACATTTTTTTTTTTTTGAGGCAGGCTTTCACTATGGAGTCCAGAATGGGCTGAAACTCTCAGTGATCCTCCTGCCTCAGCTTCTCCATTGCTGAGATTATGGGCCTGAGCTATTACACCTACCTACACATTTTGAAAAATGAATTTTAGGGGTATCTGTTTCTTCAGAATAACTTAATCTGCTCCAACTGATTCACACAGTCATTTTTAAATAATAATTAATTAATTTATTATGTATACAGAGCTTTGCCTGCATGTACACCTGCACACCAGAAGAGGGCGCCAGATTCCATTATAGATGTTGTGAGCTGCCATGCAGTTGCTGGGAATTGAACTCGAGACCTTTGGAAGATCAGCCAGCGCTCTTAACCTCTGAGCCGTCTCTCCAGCCCGAGTCACACAATAATTAATGTGTAATATGATGCAATTATATGGCTGGCTAGAAGGCAATCAGAGCAATAAGAAAAAATAAAAACGTTAAGGGGACTGGGGAGATGACTGAGAGGGTAAAGGTGCTTACTGTACTTGGGCGAAGATCTGAGTTCGAGTTCCCAGCAGCCACATAAAGAGCGAGCCATGCACATCCTTGTGACGCCAGTGCTGTTGGGGGCAGAGATAGGAAGATCACTGAGTATTGCTGGCTGCCAGCCGAGCTCCAGATTCAGTGACAGACCCTGTCTCACGTACAGCAATAGAGCAGGACACCCAGGGTGCTCTGGCCTCCCAACTCACGCACATAGACGTGTACACCTGCAGGCATATGTGTGTGTGTGTGTGTATGTATGTATATGTATGTATATATGTATATATATACACACACATCTATATCATATATACACCACAAACACACACATACATATATACATACATACACACACAGACACACACAAAGAGAAAGGAAATGCAGAGTGGGACAGGGTGAAGGTATCATAGACACGTGTGGAACAGCCTGAGGACAACTTGAACGAATAAGGAGAAGATGAGGTAGATGAGTGGTGTTGAGAGGATGGGAAAACGTGGCTAGAGAGTGAGAAGGGATTTTT
Organism: Acomys minous; assembly: GCF_964271855.1. Lineage (NCBI taxonomy): Eukaryota > Metazoa > Chordata > Mammalia > Rodentia > Muridae > Acomys > Acomys minous. Next base: position 64,783,859 of record NC_140498.1, on the reverse strand, counting down.
TTTTTGTCTTTTGTTTGTTTTTTGAGACAGGGTTTCTTTGTGTACCTTGATTGTCCTAGTATCGCTCTGTAGTAGACAAGGCTGGCCTCGAACTCACAGCGATCTGCCTGCCTCTGTCTCCCAAGTGCACCACCACTGCCCGGCGTGAGAAGGGATTTTTAACAGAGGAAGCAAGGCAGGCTTTGCTGGGAGAATGGTATCTGGAAAGACAACAGGCCATACAGGTGTCTGGGTCACGAGAGGAGCCAGGACAAAGGCTGTCTATGTGTCCAAAGCACAGCGAAGAGACAGTGTTAGTGGGGCAGAGGGAAGGGTGAGGTCAGAGAGTAACAAAGGTCAAGTATTGCGCAGTCTGTGGTCACTTGATGACTTTATCATGTTCTCTGAGAGCTGTGAGGATGTCAGCACGAACGTGACAAGATCTGCCCCCTCCCCTTCCCCTCTCTTTCTCATGTTTATGGTATTAGGAATGAAATCAAGAATTTGTGCATGCTCAGCAAAGCTCTACCACTGAGCCACACCCCAGCCCCTCACTGGGAGATTCTAGGCAGGGGCTCTACCACTGAGCCACACCCCAGCCCCTCACTGGGGGATTCTAGGCAGGGGCTCTACCACTGAGCCACACACCAGACCCTCACTGGGGGATTCTAGGCAGGGGCTCTACCACTGAGCCACACACCAGACCCTCACTGGGGGATTCTAGGCAGGGGCTCTACCACTGAGCCACACCCCAGCCCCTCACTGGGGGATTCTAGGCTGGTGCTCTACCACTGAGCAACAACACCCAAGTATTTTCAGGATTGATTGGGAAAAGAATGGCTTAAACTCAAGGTTTTTGTCCTCATCAAATGAGAAGATGGACCTGTCATTAGCTGAGGGGAGCAGGTTCAAGCTCAGCGGGCAGAGATCAGATCTAGCTATGGTGAGTTTATATGCTGTTTGATCTCAGGTGGCGGTGTGGGGAAGGGAGCTGGGCATATGTCTGAAGATGGGAATATAAATTTGGGAGTCTTGGATGGGAAGAGGATAGTAAAAGCTTAATGTCTGGGACTGGAGGGTTGGCTCAGTAGTCAAGAGGACAAACTGCCCTCCCAAAGGACCAGACTTAAGCTCCCAGCACCCACGTTAATGCCTCACAATGGCCTGTAACTCCAATTTCAGGGGATCCAGCACCTTCTTCTGGCAACTGTGGGTACTGCACTCACATTCAGAAACCCACACCCTGACCACAGATATACATAATAAAAATTAAGCCGTTTTCTCTCTTTCTTTCTTCCTTTCTTCCTTCTTCGTTCATTCATTCCTTCCTTCCTTCCTCCTTCTTTCCTTCCTTCCTTCCTTCCTTCCTTCCTTTCTTTCTTCCTTCGAGACAGGGTTTCCCTGTGTAGCCTTGGCTGTCCTGTAGTTGCTTTGTAGACCAGGCTGGCCTCAAACTCACAGAGATCTGCCTGCCTCTACCTACCGAGTGCTAGGATTAAAGGCATGAGCCACGCCCTACCTCACATAATTAAAAATTAAAAAACTTAAAAGTTTAGTGCCTTACATCCATGTTTGTTGTGACCATAATCACAACAGGCAAATTGTGGAACTAGCCTAGATGTCCATCCACAGATTAGTGGGTAAAGAAAATATAATATGATATATCTAATGGTTTATTTATTTAGGTTTTTTGAGACAGGGTTTCTCTGGGTAGCCTTGGCTGTCCTGGAACTCACTCTGTAGACCAGGCTGTCCTTGAGCTCAGAGATCCGCCTGCCTCTGCCTCCCTAATGCTGGATAATGGCCTCCCACTTGAGAGGCAGAGGCAGGCAGATAATTGCAAGTTCGAGGCCAGCCTAGACTACAAAGTGAGTCTAGGACAGCCAGGCTATTATACCCTGTCTCGAGGGAAAAAAAAAAGTGTGCCACTATCCCTAGGCTTCTAGTGGGCTATTATTCAGCCATAAAGAATGAAATTGTGAGGCTGTGTGTGGTGGCGCACGCCTTTCATCCTAGCACTCATGAGGCAGAGGCAGGTTGATCACTGTGAGTTTGAGGCCAGCCAGGTCTACAAAGTGAGTCCAGAACAGCCAAGGCTACACAGAGAAACCCTGTCTTGAAAGACCCCCCCCCCAAAAAAGAATGAAATTGTGGGGCCTGGAGAGATGGCTCAGAGTTTAAGAGCACCCACTGCTCTTCCAGAGGTCCTGAGTTCAATTCCCAGCAACCACATGGTGGCTCACAACCATCTATTATGAGATCTGGTGCCCTCTTCTGGCCAGCAGGTGTATATGCAGGTAGAATACTTTATAAATAATAAAATTTTTTTAAAAAAAAGAATTAAATTGTGTTATTTGTAGGAAAAGGGGTGGGACTGGAGTTCCTTGTGTTAAGCAAAATGGGTCAGGCTCAGAAAGACAAATCTCATGTGTAGAATTTGATTTTTTTTAAAAAAGTGACACATGAAAGTAGAAGGGAATAGGAAGGACCCTAGTGAAGGAGGAAAGCAAAGACGTGAGTGATGAGGATAAGCAGTCACACCCATCACTTTGTACAAGAAACAGATGCTAATTACGAAGTAAACCGTGGTGTTCGGAGGATGGCTCAGTGGGTGAAGTGGGCACAAGTGTGAGGGCCTGAGTCTGGATGCCCATGGAAAGCCAGGCCTGGGAGCACAGGCCTCTAATTCCAGCATTCCCATGCAGACATGGGAGGCAGAGGCCCGAGCGCTGTTGGGAGCTCATGAGCCATTTAGCCTGCAGTATAGAGCGCCAAACAAGAGACCCTGTCTCACACAGTTAAGGAGTGAGGAGAAACCCCCGAGGTTCTCCTCTGACCTCCACACACATGCTGTGGTACACATGGCCTACGGTGACACGCAGGAACACACACACACACACACACATGCACACACACACATGTACACACACAGACACACACACACACATGCACACACACAGACACATGCACACACACAGACACACAGATACACACACAGACACACACAGACATAGACACACACACACAGACACACATACACAGACACACACACACACATACACACACACATGCACACAGACACATGTACACACACAGACACATACACAGACACATGCACACACACAGACACACAGACACAGACACACAGACACACACACAGACATAGACACACAGACATAGACACACACATAGACACACATACACAGACACACACAAACAGACACAGACACACACTCACAGACATGCACACAGACAGAGGCACACACACAGACACATAGACACACACAGACAGACACACATACACAGACACACACACAAAGACACACACATACAGAGACACACAGACACACACATAGAGACACACAGACGCACACACACTTTTTTTTTGAGACAGGGTCCTGGACTCATTTTGTAGACCAGGCTGACCTCGAACTCATAGCGATCCACCTGCCTCTGCCTCCCGAGTGCTGGGACTAACGGCCTGCGCCACCACCGCCTGGTGTCACACACACTTTTTTAAAAAAGGAGAGTGGAGCATAAATGTTATTCATGGATCCTTGATTTGAAAAAGTCCATGTTCTGCACAGACTCTTGATTATGACCCGAGGGCTGGTGCTAGGGCTCAGCTGGTAAAGGCACTTGCCACCAAGCCTGATGACCTGAGTTCGATTCCTGATACCTACGTGGTGTAACTACAGAGAGAACTAAATACTCAATTTGTTTTTGGGGCCTGAACATGCATGAGCCTACATGCACACACATGCACAAATAAACCAACCCCTCCCCCCATTATTTACTACGAGAGACTTTCAGAAGTAATGTAACACATGGGTCAGATTCCGAGCTGCTCCAATGAATGTTATAGAAAAACCAATGTGGCTAGCCTTTTAGTGCCTTTGACAGTATCAGGGAAACTATTTGCTCTTTGGTTTAAGAACATCAGAGTGGGCTGAAGAGATTACTCAATTGGTAGAGTGTTTGCTGTGTAAGTATAAGGGTCTGATCCCCCAAAATAATTTTTAAAAAAGCCAGATATAGTGGCAAACTTGTTATCTCAGCACTGAGGAGGCATAGGCAGAGAGTCTTTGGGATTTACTGGACAGCCAGTCTAGACAATCAAACCAATGTAGTGAGTGACCAAAGAAGATGCACTTGAGGTTGACCTCTGCCCTCTGCCCTCTGCCCTCTGCCCTCTGCCCCCCATATACATGTGCATACACATGTATCCCATGGATACACATGAACACACACACACACAGAATGTCAGGGACATTGTTTCTTGCATTGAGCAATGATTCCCCTGTTCTGAGTAAGACATTACAAAAAAAAAGATTTATTTATTTATTTCATATATATGATTGCTCTATCTGGAGGTCACCTGCACGGCAGAAGAGGGCATCAGATCACATTATAGATAGCTGTGAGCCACGATGTGGTTGCTGGGAATTGAACTCAGGACTTCTGGAAGAGCAGACAGTGCTCTTAACCCCTGAGCCATCTCTCCAGTGCCTGAGTAAGACATTCTGTTTTGATTTGTTTTCTTTACTTAAATCTTTGCAAAAGCTCTGTCTTCCCTAAGGAACCAACTGACAGGCTTCCTCATTGCTGGGAAAGAAAATGATTAAAAGGAAATCCTAGCACTCAGGAGTCAGAGGCTGGGAGAGAGAGAGAGAGAGAGAGAGAGAGAGAGAGAGAGAGAGAGAGAGAGAGAGACAGAGACAGAGAGAGACAGAGAGACAGAGACAGAGACAGAGAGACAGAGACAGAGACAGAGACAGAGACAGAGACAGAGACAGACAGACAGACAGACAGACAGACAGACAGACAAAGAAATATATCAGCAGTTGTAGGAGCTTGCTGTGCAATTATGAGAGCCTGAGTTCAGACTCTCAGCCACGGTGTAACAAGCTGGGCATTTGACAAACACTTGTACCTCCAGCTCTAAGTGATCCAAGGCCACCTTCTGGCTGTTGTGTGCACAGGCCCACTGTCTTAGCAACTGTTCTATTACAGTGAAGAGACACCACGACCAGGGCAACTGTCATAAGAGAAAGCATTTAGGGCTGGAGAGATGGCTCAGAGGTCAAGAGCACTGGCTGCTCTTCCAGAGGTCCTGAGTTCAATTCCCAGCAACCACATGGTGGCTCACAACCATCTACAATGAGATCTGGTGCCCTCTTCTGGCCTGTATACATAATAAGTAAATAAATAAATCTTAAAAATAAAGAGAAAGCATTTAATTGGGGGGGGGTTTGATTACAGTTAGAGATTTAGGCCGCTATCATCATGATAGGGAGCATGGTGGCAGGTAGGCAGAGCTCTGTCCTGACCTGAAGGCAGAAAGAGATACTCTAGGTTTAGCATGGACTCAAAGGCCACCTCTAGTGATGCACTTCCTCCACTAAAGCCACGCCTCCAAATCCTTCTAATCCTTTCAAATAGTGCCATGCCTTGATGGCATTATTCAAATATATGAGCCCAGGAGGGGGCCATTCTTATTCGAACCATCACGCCCATGCACCCTCCACACATATTTGGACACAAACACATGCAAATAAATACATATATAAATTAAAAAAAGGAATCTTTATAAAAATCCATAAAGAGGAGCTGGAGAGGAGGCTCAGCAGGTAAAGTACCCGTTGCTCATCCAGAGGATGAGAGTTCAGTTTTCAGCACCCAAGTCAGGCAGATTTCAACCACCCTGTTGCAGGGGATCTGACACAGGCATGCCCTTAGGCATATACGAATGCGCGTAAAAATAAAAGAAACATTAAAAAAATATGTAAAGGTTATGTATTGCTTTTCCCTTTGGTTGCCAGGGAGCCCAGGCTTGAGCTGGAAACTTAGCTCAGGTATTGTGGAGTTTGTGTATTTGTTTTTACTTCCCTTCACCCTAACAAAACACAACTTCTCTTTTGAGATGGGTCTCAGCCAGCCCAGGTTGGCCTTAAACTGCTGAATGTGACCTTGAACTCGTGATCTCCCTGTCTCTGTTTCCCAAGTGCTGGTGTTACAGGGCCACGCTCCCGAGACCTATGGCAGCCTCCAACTTTTAGCACTGTAGTTTTCATTTCCACTTCTATCATAGGCATTCTTACTTTAACTTGCCTCAAATCTACATGGCATGAGGCAGGATGAAAGAGGGAGAAACATAATTGAGTGAAACTGCTTTTTTAATAACAATACAACTCATTTATAAATAAAAAAAGATATTGAAAATTTGCCTCCAAGGTAGTTTTATATAAGCAGAATCTTATATTCCAACTGGCTTTCATTATAAAATTGAAGACAGGTCCCTCTAGGAGAAAGAACATTAGTCCCCAAACATCCTAAAAAATCACATTCCAAGTGCAATGCTTATATAAATTCTCATATTTTAAAGGAACTAAGCACGCTATAGTAGAATACTGAGAAGGATATGCAAACTAAGTCACAAAGCAAAAATATTGCTTTTCTGTCCTGGAATAACCATTTAAAGCTGACATGAAGAGAGTGTGAGGTTCCTATTTAGTTAAAAAAAATTTTTTTATGGTGCGTGTGCACACATGGGTACAATGTGTGCACACACATGTGCGATGTGTGTATGGTGATCAGAGGACAGCTTGTGAGAGTCCGTTGTCCTTTCAGCAAGGAGGTTCCCAGGATTAAACTCCGGCCACCGGGCTTGGCAGCAAGCGCCCTTTCCTGAGCCATCTCATTGGCTCACGGTTTCCCCAGTTAGGCACACGAATCCCCACATTTTCCTGGGGATCCTTGGAAGCAGGCGTCTCAGACCGCAGGCAGGCTCACACACCTTGACTTTACCACATCCCGCTGAGGCTCTGTTTTATTAATCTGTCAATATTGGATGTTCAAATCAATTTCTTGTTTAAACTTAAATTGACTTACTGAGGAGGCAGTTTAAATCACATACCATAAGCATAAATTCAGAGGTTTGTTCTTTTCCTAATGCGTGTTGTCATCCGTTCATAAATACTTAAAATGTGTGTGTGTGTGTGTGTGTGTGTGCATCTGTGTGTGTGTGTGTGTGCATCTGTGTGTGTGTGTGTGTGTGTGTGTGTGCGCGCGCGCACGCGCTTCTCAGTCACTCTTCACTTTGTTTGTGAGACAAGGTCTCTTGTTGATTAGGACGCTGACAGGTCAGCGAGTCCCCAGGGTCCTCCTGTCTCTGCCTTTTGAGTGTTGGGATCATAGGCAGTCTCCATGCCTGCCTGTTGTTGTTGTGGTTTTTTTTTTGTTTTGGTTTGTTTTGTTTTGGCTTTTTTGAGATACAATTTTTCTGTGTAACCTTGGCTAGACCAGGCTGGCCTTGAACTCACAGCAATCCACCTGCCTCTGCCTCCTGAGTGCTGGGATTAAAGGCATTGCCACCACGCCCAGCATGTTTTTTTTTTAATGTGGTTTTGGGAAGTCATCACAGTTGCATGCCATACACTTCATCTGCTAATTCATCTCTCTGGTCTAAATTGCTTGTTCAACGTGGGCTTTGGATATGGAACTGTGGTCCTCGTGATTGTACATTAAGACCTTTACTGGCTGAGACATTCCCGAAGCCTCCGTGTTCTTTTGTTCGTTTTGTTTTGTTTGAAGCAGGGTCTCATGTAGCCCAGACAGGTCTTAAACTGGTGGTTTGGAATTTCTCCGCTGGTCACACCTATGGTTAGACATAGGCTGTGTCCTTGTGACGAGTGTTGTTAAGCCACAGGCAGAGGGCACCCTACCGTGGCTGCCTAGCCAACTGATTTCTGGGTGAAGAGGTAGAAGTTTTACTTGTCGTGTCATAATTTGACCACCAGGGGGAGCAGTGACTCCACAGTTACCTAATGCTCCCACACCGTTCCAAGGGATGAAATGACTGTCCCTCTGAGGGTCTCCCAAAGCTGTTCCCATCAAGCCTCAAGACCGCTGCTAATTCAGTCACACTCCAACCCCACAAAAGGACCAGGGTGCTGCCTCACAGGCCCTCTTTCCATTCCCATTAGGATTCAACATAGCTTACCCTTAGCTCATCCTTATCTGATCCACTGTACTGTCGGGGTTGCAGATTTCAAAATCAACCCCCTGGCGAGTTCTTCACACTTTGCCCCGTCCCTCCTCGCTCTTATAACTCACTCTCTGCACAGTCTGAGGTAGGACCAAGAGTCCACAGTGGGCCTGGAGAGATGGTTCCGTGGTTAAGAGCACTTGCTGCTCTTCCAGAGGACCCGGGTTCCGTTCTTAGTGGCTACTCCAGGTGGCTCACAAGAGCCTGTAACTTCAGTTCCATAGGATCCAACATCCTTTTCTGGTCTCCAAGAGTACCAACATATGTGTGACAAATAATCATACATAATCATGCGCGTGCGTGCGCGCGCGCGCGCGCGCGCACACACACACACACACACACACACACATTCACAGACATATAAAACAACAATAACCCAACCATGGGTTATAGATGCAGTTTAGTTGGCAGAGCATGCTTGCCTAAGGATACCTGGACCCCTGGGCGTGATCCCTAGCAACATTAACCTGGCTGTGGTGCTGTAAGCCTGCAGTCCCTGTACTCAGGAAGTAGAGGCAGGAAGGCCAGGAATTAGTTTAAGGTCACTCTTGGATACATAAAGAGTTTGAGGTTGTAATGGGGTGTGGTGGCACACACACACACAAAAATAAATAAAAATAAAAATAAATAAATAATAAAAAAAGAAAGAAAGAAAATTTTAACAAATCCAAAACCAAGAGGCTTTGCTATACAAGCATTAGTCCCTGAGTTCGAATGCTTAGCACTGGCATATAAAGCTGGATGTAGTTGTGTGCTCACCTGCATCTCCAGTGCTATGGGGAACCGAGGCAGGAGGAGGAGTGCTCGGACTCGCTGGCAGCCAACCTAGCTCCAAGCTTGTAAGAGAGCCTGACTCCAGGGAGTGGTAGAGTAGGAGACCCAATGGCCTCCTCTGGCCTCCGCAAATGTGCACAGGGCAGGGGCATTTGCTCACGTATGTACATGTTCAAATCTACCACGGTGGGGGGGGGGGAGGCGAGGAGTGGGAGAGCGGGGATTCAGGATTAAAAAGGGAGGAAGGGACAAAAACATAGGAAGAATGGAAAGGGTCAAGGATGGGGAGAGGGAGGAAGGGATGGGGGAAGGAAAAGCGAGAAGGATGAGGGAGGGAAGGAGGGAGGGAAGGAGGGAGGGAGGGAGAGTCCTCTTGCCCTTGTCACCTGCTGCAGGCTGGCTCTGGTTTTCCTCCTCACTTCATTCTAGGACCAGGCCTCTAAGCAACACCCCCTCTTTGGAGCAAAGGTGGTTGTTCACAGCAAAACAAGACAAACGACTGTCTCCTCCAACAGAGTGCGAGTCACTTCCGCTCTCATTTCAGTCTCAAGGCCACGCCTGTGGGGAAAGTAGTGCAAGTGTCCTGTAGAGGTAGGCCTGGGGGGGGGCGCCGACTCTGTGGAGAGCCAATCTACTGTCACCCCTGGTCACAGTACCTGTGCTCACTTGTGGCCCACCCACTGTGATAGCCAGGGGTGGGGGGTAGGGAGGGTGGGGGGGGTGGGAGGTGGGGGGGTGGGAGAGTGGGGGGGTGGGGGGGCTACACAGTCTGACATTTCTATAAAAAGAGAAAGAAAGCCAGGAGGTGGTGACACACCCAGCACTGGCAGGCAGAGGCAGGCGGATCATCATGAGTTCAAGACCAGCACCAGCAAGTTCCAGGACAGCCAGGGCTACACAGAGAAACCTTGTCTCAACACCCCCCAAAAGAAAAGAAAAAAATTTAAGTAACTGGGGCTGGAGAGATGACTCTGTGGTTAAAGTGCTTTCTGTGCCCACATAAATGTCGTGTGAGTGTGTGAGTGTGTGTGTGTGTGTGCATCACACTTCCTCATTTTTAAAAATATAGTTTATTAAGTTATTCATATACATCTCATCTGTTATCCCATCCCTTGTATCCTCCCATCCCTCCCTCCATTTCCTCATTTTAAAATTTTATTTTTTTCACCCTTTCCCCCAGTTTTCCATCAGAATCGGCAAATAGCACAATGGGAAAAGCCACTAATTCACTAGGTTAACAACAACGAAGAAGAAGAAGAAGAAGAAGAAGAAGAAGAAGAAGAAGAAGAAGAAGAAGACGACAGACGACCAGGGAGTTCCTGCCTAGAGCTCAGATTTGTGCCTTCTTGTTGAAACAGAATCTTCTGTAGGGAGAACCATGTGTGTTTCACTGTGAGAAGAAAAAAAAAATGACAGTGATTTGCTCTATTCCAGATACGTTCTGTGAAGAGGGTTGACACGTGTCCCACCTGTGTGTGCACTTCCTGCACGCCAGTGTCGGCCCTACTCAAGCTCCATGCTAATGAGGAGCCAGGCTCTGCTGGACCGCCACAAGAGAGGAAATTGAACCTAGTTTCTTCTCTTTAAACGGTTTCTTCAGCTCTAGTGCATCATGAGGGGCACTTCATCATGAACTGTGCTTCTAGAAGGCTGACCCTTCCCTCGCTGGTCCCCACGAGTCATCTTTTCCTGTCATCTTCAGCAGATAATGGACAGTGGTGGCCAGATCTCCAGCTTCCCAAGAGCTGACTATGTCTTTCTACTCCGTAGCGCCATATTGGTCCCTTGCAGTCAGCTGAGGTGGGCGTGTCCGTGTTATAGAGGTCAGCTGGATGCTAAAGACTGGGGTTTGGAGCCGGCTATGGTGGCACACGCCTTTAATCCCAGCACTCAGGAGGCAGAGGCAGGTGGATCTTTGTGAGATCGAGGCCAGCCTGGTCTACAAGGTGAGTCCAGCACAGCCAAGGCTACACAGAGAAATCCTGTCTCGAAAAACCAATAAACAAAACAAAAAAGCAATAGAAAAGTCATGAAGACAGCAGCGCTGGGGATGGGACCCAGGACTTTATGCAATACAAGCAAATGGTTCTACTAACTGAGTCACATCCCAGGAGACAGGAAGCTCCCCAGAGCTAGCTGACCAGCCACCCAAGCTAAGTCATCAAGCCCCGGGTCTCAGTGAAGGGCAGCCAGAGGTCGCCCCCACAGATGTGTGTACACACACACACACATGCACTCACACACATAACAGACAAATATCAGTAGCAACAACAAAATGAACCAGAGGCAGGAAAGGATTATTCAGTGAAGATGAGGCCAGATAAAAGAGCTGGGGTAAGTGAGCAGCCACGCCCAGGCCACACAGGTGTGACCATGGGAAGAGCTAACTGTGTCAGAGTAGGAAGAGGTCCACTGGGGGAGTGGCCACCAGGTGATAAGCAGCCCATCCGGAAGAGGCCAACTCAACAGCAAGACCGCAAATGAATAGACACAGCAGACAGCAATCAGCCAGTGTGACCACCAGCATGGCTCTGGGAAGCAGGTTGTTTGGTTTGGTTTTGGTTGTTTTATTTTGTTTGAGACAAGGTTTCAAGTCCAGCCTCAAACTCTTAGTTGGTTTTTTGTTTTTGTTTTTGTTTTTTGTGTGTGTGTGGGGGGGGGATTTTTCTTTTTCTTTTTGTTTTTTGTTTGTTTATTTTGGTTTTTTGAGACAGGGTTTCTCTGTGTAGCCTTGTTGTCCTAGACTTGCTTTGTAGACCAGGCTGGCCTCTGCCTCCTGAGTGCTGGGATTAAAGGCATGTGCCACCACGCCCGGTTGATTTATTTATTTTTTATTTTCAAGACAGGGTTTCTCTGTGTAGCCTTGACTATCCTGGAACTCATTCTGTAGATGAGGCTGGCCTCGAACCTATGGAGATCCACTTACCTCTGCCTCCCGAGTGCTGGGATTAAGGCATAGGCAACCATGCCCAGCTCAGCAAGCACTCTTACCATGGAGCTATCTCTCCAGCCTTCCTCCTTTCATCCTCTTCCTTTTTTCTTTCCCTCCCTTCATCCCTGCCCCCTCTCTCCCTTCTCTCCTTTCTTCGTTTCCCGTTGGGATATTTGATGCTATTCGTTACTGCAGATGACCCAAAATTTCCTGACCATTACATTAGGAAACCTAGAAATGCCCTTATTTGCCTCTCTCGATCTTCCCGACAATGCCCGGAAGTGGTAAAGTGATTGTGAACTTGGGTCTCAGATCCTAGAGCTGAACCTTCATTGTCTGAATTGGACCCCCACAGAGTCCCCTGTTTCCTCAGACTTAGGGACTTTGGCTAGAAGACCAATGACTCCTGACACAGCATGTAATCAGAGAGAAACCGGGATGGAGGCAGAACACCCTGGCCTCGGGGTCTGAGACTCCACTGACGACCCTGAGGGAGGAGAGAGCCGAGAGGAAAGGGCTGGCTTGATCTCTGTCCATCACACTAGCATAGAAGAGGCCCACACACAGGCGTTAGCCAGGCCTGCGAGTGTTCCCTCACTCCTAGCTTGCTCCTATTTACCGCCACCTTTCACAGGAGGTTATCTCAAAGAAGAGAGCCGCCTTAAGAACGTAGAGCCAACCGGGCGTGGTGGCGCACGCCTTTAATCCCAGCACTTGGGAGGCAGAGGCAGGTGGATCACTGTGAGTTCGAGGCCACCTTGGTCTACAAAGTGAGTCCAGGACAGCTAAGGCTACACAGAGAAACCCTGTCTCAAAAAACAAAAAAAACAAAAACAAAAAAAAATAGAGCCTTCAGACCAGGAACGGCAGGCAGTGTATGGCGTCATTTCAGGGCACGTTCGAGGCTGAGGCAGACAGATCATGAATTCGAATCCAGCCTATGTTACATAAGAGGACTCTATCTCAAACAAAACAAAACACTCAAGGAGTGAGAGTGTCAATCAGTGCCTAGGTTTCCCCCTGTGAGGGGGTAGGGTTGTGTCTCAGACGTAGAGCAACTCGCATGGCTTACACAAGGCCTTGGGATCAATCTGCAAAAAGGAAAAAAAAAAGTAGCATTTTGATTCATAGGTTCCTACTGGCTAGGCAGTGGGCTCCACAGTAGTCTTGACATTGAGGACGAACCTATTCTTGTTCCTGCTCTTACCTCTTGAACACAGACGGGCTAGGGGGTTACAAAACAGCTTTATAAATCATAAAGAATAATGTGGGTGATGGTCATTATCACCATAGCTTTAGTAATAATAATAGTAATAATAATAATAAATATTATTACTACTACTACTGCTATTATTATTGCTGCTAAGGACTGAAGCCGGGGCCTCTCCACATGCTAAGCCTGCACTCTACCTCCAGAGCCCCCCCCTCTGAGGGATTTCGGCTAAGGTGTTGAGCTATACCCCAGCCTTTTCACAGAGATAGCACGCGCGAAGGGGGTGGGGAGTGGGGGGTGAGGACAGGACTCTAGGCAAGTGTTCTAACACTGATCCACAGGCCCAGCCATCATCACATTTGGAGGAGCCTAGGCAGGTGCTGTACCACTGAGCCTCGCCTCCATTTCAATGATTAGGTTTTAAAAAAAAGCCAGGAAGAAAAACAAACGCTAATACCGGGGAGACTTCTTTCAATCGGAACTTCATTTTTTTTTTTTCTTCCCCCTGGTGAGGAGGCGCTTCTTTTGAGATAGGAAGAGACCTCCTTGCACATCTGGAATGAACCAGGAGAGAGTTTTCTTTTTTTTTCTGGTGCAGTGTATCCCTGGCTCAGACAGATGGAATCGTTTATCTAAAACTTCCTGCCATTAGCACTGAATCACCAGCATCTGATACCTCTGGAGACAGAGGCGGCTCGCGGCTCAAGAGCTCACCTTCAATGCTACCTAGCAACAAACCGGAACCGCGGTCTCCTAAGACTTCAAACACAGACCCAGTTGCAGACATAAACTGTGTTTACAGCGTTCTAGGGGCAGAGAGAAGTGCCTGGGAGCAGGAGGTTGCTGAAGAAACCAAGGAGTTATTCCCTTTTTTTTTTTTTTTAAAGCCGGAAAAAAAAAATCCATCGACAGATGAATCACAAGTTGGAACTGACCCTGAGTGAGGCCTTGGGCTGGGATGAGAGCTGCGGGACAGGACTCAGGGACAAAGGCAGCCAGCCAGGAAGTCCCGCCCTCCCCCGCCTCCCCGCCCCCTCCCTCTCCCCCCCCCCCCCCCGCCGCCGCCTCCCCGCCCCCCACCCCCTGCCCCGCCGCCTCCCCGCCCGCCGCCTGGCCCTTCCCCCTCCCCTGAGCGACTTCTGCCTAGGCAGGCGCTCTGCTTATTCATCCCCTCAAATTCCCTTTCTCACTCATTTCCCTAACATTGCTTTCCTTTAAGTTCTTTCCTCTTATCCCCTTTCCTTTTTCTTTCCTTCTCTTTGGTTCTCCCTCTCACTTCCCACCCTCCTTCCTCCCCTTTCCCGTTCTTTCACCTTCCTTCCGTCTTCCGTTGTTTTCTTTCTTTTTGTTTCTTTCTCATCCCCTGCCCTCCCTCCCTTTTCTCCTATTCTTTCCTTCCCTACCCTCTCTTCTTCTCTCTTCCCTTCCCTTCCTCCTGCCCTCTCCTCCCTTTTTCTGGTACCTCCCTTTCTCTCTCCACCTACAGGGTACCCTTTAAGAAAAAGCCCAGGCTGGTCCCCTTATCTCTCTCTCTCTCCAGCCTCCCACTCGCTGGCTGGCATTGCAGGCTGGACCACTATACACAGTAGCCTCTAATTTCTTTTTATTTTTTTATTTTATTTTAATTTTTTATTTTATTAATTTATTCATATTACATCTCAATGGTTATCCCATCCCTTGTATCCTCCCATTCCTCCCTCCTTCCCATTTTCCCCTTACTCCCCTCCCCTACGACTGCGACTGAGGGGGACTTCCTCCCCCTGTATATGCTCATAGGGTATCAAGTCTCTTCTTGGTAGCCTGCTATCCTTCCTCTGAGTGCCACCAGCCCTCCACATCCAGGGGACTTGGTCAAATATGAGGCACCAGAGTTCGTTTGTCCACTCTACTGTGGAGAATGTCCTGTCCATTGGCTAGATCTGGGTAGGGGTTTGAAGTTTACGGCCTGTGTTGTCCTTGGCTGGTGCCATAGTTTGAGCGGGACCCCTCGGCCCAAATCTGCCTATCATAATGTTCTTCTTGTAGGTTTCTAGGACCCTCTGGATCCTTCTACTTTGCCATTCTCTCATGCTTCTCTCATCTAAAGTCCCAATAGGATGTCCTCCCCTCTGTCCCACTTTCCTGGTAAGTGAAGACTTTCATGGGACATGCCCCTTGGGCTAGTGTGCAGATATAAGTGAGTAGATACCATTTGACTCTGCTTCTGGGTTAACTCACTCCTTATGATCATTTCTTTCTTTCTGGGACTTTTCTGAGGGCGGCTTGCTGTTATTTCCTTTTAAAGAAACATATTCTTGCTAGGCTTGCTGGTACATGCCTGTAACACCAGCTCTTGGAGTTTTCAAGTCTGTCCTCTTGCTGCTGGCCAGTTTGAGGCCAGCCCGGGCTACATGAGATCCTGTCTCACCTCCCCTAGTTCCCGGGGGGGGGGGAGGGTTTTGACCACAGCAACACACCGCTTGCATTTATCAAACATGCCAGGAAAATCCAGGGAAGAAAGGAATCTGTCATGCCAATGGCTGCTGCCGGGCTCTGTCGGGGGAGAGAGAGAGAGAGAGAGGGAGGTGAGCCGTGAGCACAGGCTGGTGTAGTAGGAGGCAGAGAACTACTGGAACATTCTAAAGCCTTCCTTCAGCTGCTCAGGGCGGCCTCAGGTGAGAGGCAGGAAGGTTCACTGACCAGGTTACATACAAACCAAGAGCAGCCAGAGTACTCGGAACCTATTCTAGAAGGTTCTGCCATGCAGCTTTGGTTCTTTCCTCAGCTCTCTTTCCTCACCAGGCCCTTCACTAGGGGGCAGTGGTAGAATGGTTCCGTGGGAAAGGGGCAGACACGAGAGGGGACTTCTTCACTTTTCTTTCCCTCACACGTTTCTGGGGCGTTCATTTGTTCAGTAGAGACTCACTGACGGTCACACTTGTGTTTGTCAAGCAGCGTTTAGCCACACTCCACGCGGGCCCTGCTGCTGGGCTGCCTGGAACGGAGCCCCAGCGTGACCACTTACAAGCCCTGTGACTTCGGCAGGCTGCTTAAACAGCCCCGTGTCCCAGCTTCCTGTATGACACAAGGACAGTCATAGAAATATCCGTGAGTGATGTTGTACAGCTTCAAGCGGAGCGAGGGCACACGGAAGCGTGACTCAGGGCACGAGCCTGTCACCTCAGCTGTTGGGAGGCCGATCGGTAACACCACGGATTCAAAGCTTGTCTGGGTTGCACTAGTGAATTCAAGGACAGTCTGGGCAACTTGGCCAGAGATGCTGCCTACGAGGAACCAAAACCAAGCCCAAGCCTACCTCAATTAACATTATGAGACAGAGATAAAATATACCTCAATTAACATTATGAGACAGAGATGGAATGTTTTAAAAAAACAAAAACAAAAACAAAACACCAATGACGGAGCTGGAGAGATGGCCCAGCAGTTAAAAGTGCTTGTTCTTGAAAATCCAGGACTCAGGCTCAATTCCCAGCACCCACATAGTGTCTCATGACCACTTGTAATTGTAGTTCAAATGTGCAGGCAAAACACATATACATAAAATAAAAAAATATATTTTTTAAAAAAGATGAAGTGATTGGGTACTGACCTCTGGCTCACACACATGCATATAATCTGCCCCTCATGACCACACACCCCCCCCACACTGATGACCCAATATTGCCCTACAGTTTTGCAAGATGCCACCGCTGCGGAGCAAACAGGTAACAGGAGCCACGGGCTCTCAGAGTCCCTCCTTATAACTGTGAATTTACAATCATCTCAAAATGAAAAGTTTAATTAAAAGAATTGGTGACCCAGAAACTCACGTTATGAATGGGGTGGCAGGCAGCTTGGGGCAGCTGCTGCTCATCCGTAATTCCACCACTTCTAACCCTGCAGGGAGGTTAGGGGCGGCTCATGCAGGTGGCACCGTCCCCCAGGGGGACCATGTGTGGGATCTAAAGGTCCAAGGGGCTGCAGCTGTAGCATTTGAGTGGTCTGTGGTTGGGGGCCGACAAAATGGGAAGTGGCTCATCCCTCCGAGGCCCTGAGGAGTTCTGGAAAGTTCTCTGAGGGGGGAAAAAATTGGCTTTAGCAAATCATCTCCTCTATCATTTCAGGGTCACCTCATCAGTTTTTTTGGGGGGAGGGGGCAGAAGAGATACCACCACAGGCATGCTAGGCCCTAAGGCTGTAAGAGAGGCAGGGCTTTGCCTTCATTAACTATAGTCAGGCTCCGAGAGGGTGTACTGGGATTAGGGGTGGGGGGAGTTGAGGGAGCATCTCATCATGATATTTGCAGATTTATTCATGGAACTCCCCACACATCTGGATGAGAATATATGCCTGGCCCCCCTGGAGGAAATAGTTAAATGAATCGCTAAAGCACAAAATGTTCCTGTAAAATTGCTTCCATATTTTATTAGACGCAGATGAGCATAAATTATTGTGAAGCCAACAGAGGGGTTTTGCAAATTGGGTTCTGGCCTTTTCCCATAAACAACCTCTCCTCACCCAGCAAGACTTTAATGGGTGTTGGTTTCAGATGGGACCACTGAATAGCGTATTCATCCACCCATCCATTCATCCAGCCGTCAAACATTTATGGTGGGTACACAGCGTTTGTCAGGGAGTGAAAACAATTAGACCTGGAGATAACGTTCTTGACCTACCTTCAAAGGATACTGCTGATCTGGGTGTGGTGGTGCGCATGCGCGATCCCGGTACTTAGGAAGCTGAGGCCGTAGGATGCTGAGCTGGAGGGCCACCCTGGGCTCACAGTGAGATCCTGACTGAGAAGCAGCGAGCAGGAAATGGTGTCACAAATGCCCTTCTGAGTTGTTCTGAAGACATTTTCCTGGGGAGGAGGTTTCCTTTCGCGTATCTCAAGAGTGTCACTGTCTTAGTCATACCGAGGAGAGAGAAGGGACATTTTCACATAGCCCCTTTTGAGGTTGGAAAGGCTAATTAATGTTAAATCCTCTTTTCTACAATCTCTTCACTGGTGTCAAGGTGTGAAATTTCTTGGGGGGCCGGGAATGGCCACAGTCGTGCACTGCCGGCTTTCCAGTTGAATGGATCTTATTACTTTCTCACACTCTGTGTGGTTCTGCCAGATTGATCCCAGTTGGGCATTGGAGGTGCTGGCTCCCATTCAGAACCCTCATGTTGTGTGAGGCTTTTGGCGAGACATCACACACACACACACACACACACACACACTACCACCACCACCACCATACCACATACACACATACCACACCACACTACACCACACCCACACACTACACCACACTTACACACTACACCACACTTACACACTACACCATACTCACACACTACACCACACATACACACTCACAGCACACTACACACACTACACCACACTCACATACTACACCACACTCACACACTACACCACACTCACACACTACACCACACTCACACACTACACCACACTCACACACTACACCACACTCACACACTACACCACACTCACACACTACGCCACACTCACACACTACACCACACACATACACCACACCATACAACACATAGGCACATTACATTACACCACACACATAGACACAGACAAACACACCACACATACACACACCACAGTACACCACATTACACCACACATATACACACACTCCACACTATAGCACACACACATACCACTACACCACACATATACACACACCCCACACTACAAACACACACACATACACACACACACACACACACACACACACACACACACACACACACACACACATCTATACATCCCAGACAGAGATCCCACAACAGACCAAAGTAACAATTCTACCAAGCCTCAACTTGGTGAACACATGAAGCCTTATTTTTTTAAGATTTATTTTTTATTTCTATTACATGTATGCCTGCATGTCCATGTGTGCATGTGTGTGTGTGTGTGTGTGTGTGTGTGTGTGTGTGTGTGTGTGCATTGCAGGTGCTCATAGATGCCAGAAGAGAGTGCGGGATCTGGAATTACAGGTGGTTGTGAGCCACCCTTTGTGAGTCGCAGGAACCACCTCCTGCTCTCGGCAATAGCACCTAGCACTCTTAACCGCTGAGCCCTCTCTCCAGCCTCAAGCTATGTTTTCTTGGGGTTACTTACAGGAGTATGAGAGGGGGCGCAACTAACCGGTGTGAGGATAACTCAAAGGCAGCTGCGTCAGTGAAAAGCTCTCCCCAGTATAGGTAACACTCACAGAAACGACATCGCCAGAGCTCTCCACTGGTCAGAGTCTCTCTCTCTCTCTCTCTCTCTCTCTCTCTCTCTCTCTCTCTCTCCCCCTCTCTCCTCTCTCTCTCTCTTTCTCTCTCTCTCTCTCTCTCTCTCTCCCCCTCTCTCCTCCCTCTCTCTCTCTCTCTCTCTCTCTCTCTCTCTCTCTCTCTTTGAGACAGGGTTTCTCTGTGTAGCCTTGGCTGTCCTGGATCACTTTGTACACCAAGCAGGCCTCGAACTCACAGTGATCTCTTGACAGCTAGCATGGCCGCAGTTCCCAGCAGTTATTTAGGGCTCCCAGGGCCTTGGGAAAGGGCCATCTCGAACTGTGCAAGTCTCAGCTTTTCCCATACACGTTTTTACCCTGACTTCCATGAGCCTCCGGCTTCTCTTCAATTTCGAGGAAATTGCTATGCAATACCCCAGCGTGGGATGCCACCCCCCCACCCCCCGACCCCCACCCCGAGGACTACAGAAGTCTGACCTGCTTTCTCTGCAGCTCCTGGGAATTCTGAGCCTAACAACAAAGCTCGGAGGATCAGTGGAAGGAGGGGACGTCTCAGGTCGCCACCGCAGCGTAGGGGAGGGAGGCGTGCACCTGCTCTGGCTGGAGCTTGTGAGGGGGGCAGTAGAAGCCAGCTCCATGGGAGGGGTGAGCCTACCCCTGAGAGGGTTTCCAAGGCTGGTGGGAGGAACACTGGGGTCTGGGTACCATCAAATCTGTCTCAAGGAAAGGAAGAGGGCTGGGTGGGGGTGGGGGGCACACCCTGAAGCATGATGGGCCCTGGCCTGTGTTTTGCTGCATGAGACTTTTGGTGGCAGCCTAGAAGATGGGCTTGGGAAAGGGAGTGCCTCCTTCATACCCCCTCTTGAGTGCCAGGGTCAGGGAAGCATGTCAGAAAGTGCAGCAGAGCACCTGAAAGTTTTCCTTTCTATTTAATTTTTTTTTTTAAACTTAAAGATAGGAGTCTCATGGAAGCACCTTGGCCTTGCACTTGCTGTGTAGTCAAGAATGACCTTGGACTCTGGCTATCTCCGGCTCCTACCTCCCAAGTGTCAGGATTACAGGGTTGTATCATTGTGACTGGCTGCTGTTGTAGAGACTAAATTTGAACTTGTTCTTCTTCGTCTTGGTCTCTTTCAAAAAAGAAAGAAAGAGAAAGAGAGGGGGGAAAAAAAAGGAAGAAAATTGTATGTGTGCTGGGGGTTGAATTTCCAGCCTCATACCACTGAGCCACACCAAGCCCCTCACTGGGGGATTCGAGGCAGGTGCTCTACCACTGAGCCACACCCCAGCCCCTCACTGGGGGATTCTAGGCAGGTGCTCTACCACTGAGCCACACCCCAGCCCCTCACTGGGGGATTCTAGGCAGGGGCTCTACCACTGAGTCACACCCCAGCCCCTCACTGGGGGATTCTAGGCAGGGGCTCTACCACTGAGCCACACACCAGACCCTCACTGGGGGATTCTAGGCAGGTGCTCTACCACTGAGCCACACCCCAGCCCTTCACTGGGGGACTCTAGGCAGGTGCTCTACCACTGAGCCACACCCCAGCCCCTCACTGGGGGATTCTAGGGAGGTGCTCTACCACTGAGTCACACCCCAGCCCCTCACTGGGGGATTCTAGGCAGGTGCTCTACCATTGAGCCACACCCCAGACCCTCACTGGGGGACTCTAGGCAGGTGCTCTACCACTGAGCCACACCCCAGACCCTCACTGGGGAATTCTAGGTAGGTGCTCTACCATTGAGCCACACCCCAGACCCTCACTGGGGGACTCTAGGCAGGTGCTCTACCACTGAGCCACACCCCAGACCCTCACTGGGGGATTCTAGGCAGGTGCTCTACCATTGAGCCACACCCCAGACCCTCACTGGGGGACTCTAGGCAGGGGCTCTACCACTGAGTCACACCCCAGCCCCTCACTGGGGGATTCTAGGCAGGGGCTCTACCACTGAGTCACACCCCAGCCCCTCACTGGGGGATTCTAGGCAGGTGCTCTACCACTGAGTCATACCCCAGCCCCTCACTGGGGGATTCTAGGCAGGTGCTCTACCACTGAGCCACACCCCAGCCCCTCACTGGGGGATTCTAGGCAGGGGCTCTACCACTGAGTCACACCCCAGCCCCTCACTGGGGGATTCTAGGCAGGGGCTCTACAGCTGAACTATGTCTCCAGCCCATGCTGTAAAATAAGTACACTGAAGGGTCTGTGAGGCGACACCAGGTAGGGGAGGGGCCCATGGCTGCATTTGCTTTTGGGTTAAATTGTGAAGGAGAATGATCTGGAATGTCTGGAAGGATTTTCCCTTCTGTGAGAGGTGCTGTTTGTGATCAGACCAGGCAGGCACAAAAAAGCAGTCCTCGTTCCAAATGAGGAGTGCCTGGAATGGTTAAAGATTCAGGGAGCTCACTGGGTAGAGATGGAAATGCTACTAATTACTCTTTAGATCCAGAGGGCTCAGGAAATGGGATGGGGTCACGGGGTGCCTGGTTTTCATTTGCTGAGCACTCATCTGAAATCCTTTTGGTTTAAAGGTCTGAGCTATTGTATGATATTTATTGTAGAGAGAGCTTCCAGATGCATATTGAAAATGTCCATTTTGGTAAATGGGGTGGAATAAATGTGCTGACATCTTCATTTGAATAATTGAAGACCCTTTCTGGGGCAGTGGTTCAGTTTAGTGTGTGTGTGTGTGTGTGTGTGTGTGTGTGTCTATGTGTGAGTGTGTGAATATATGTGAACGTATATGGAAACCAGAGGACAACTTCAGAGACCAATATACCTTTTTTTTTTTTTTTAAATTTAAAGGCAGAGTCCGTTACTGGCTCACCAAGTAGGCTAGACCAGCTGGAAGTTTCCTGTCTGTACCTCTCCAGCACTGGAATTATAAGTGCACTGTGCACTCCATCATACCTAGCTTTGTCTGTTTGTTTTAGAGACAGTGTTTCTCTGTGTAGCCCTGGCTGTCCTAGATGGTTTGCTCTGTAGGCCAGGCTGGACCCGAACTCAGAGATCCATCTGGCTCTGCCTCCCAAGTGCTAGGATTAAAGGTGTGCGCCACTACCACCCAGCATCACACACAAGTTTTGTTTTTGTGTGTGTGTGAATGTTGGGGATCAAACCTGGAACCCCGGGCTTGTCAGGCCAGCTCCTTACCAACTGAACCGTCTTTGAAGCCCACCTGAGACAGGGTTTTGCCCGTGAACTCTCCATATGGCCCTTCTGAAAAGCCCCGATTCCAGGGTCAGAGGTTGGCGTTTGCCTCTGATGTCTACTTGTGTGGGTGACTGCAGGCAACTCACGATGTGCTGACCTGTAGCCCCTTCCTCAGTAACAGTAGGAGAGAGGAAGGTCTGCTGTGTGGATCATCCGAAAGGGCTGTGAAGCTCACGGTAAGTGAGATACCCTGTCTTTGCAGACCGGCGTGGAAATCACTGAGGCAGCAGGAAGTGCTCTAATCAACCAGGAGGTTGTGGGTCGGAGGAGACAAGAACAGGTGTCTTCTAAAATTCAGGTTAGAAGCTGGGTATGGCCGTGCAGGCTTGTAATCTCAGCACTCAGAAGGACTGAGACAGGAGGATGGAGGGTTCAAAGCTGGCCTGGACTACAGAGCAAAACCCAAGTCTTTAGACAAAATGCAAATAGCAACAGCAGCTGCAATAACAACCCTCAACAAAGCAAAAATAAAATCTCCAGGTTAGGCGAATGGGTTCTTTTTTTCTTTAATTAAAAAAATGTATCTGTGGGGGCTGGAGACACTGCTCTAAGAGAACTTCTAAATTTTTGAAACATATGTGTGTTGTGTGTGTTGCATGTATATGTACATGTGTATACACATGTGTGTTTGGAAGCCAGAGGGGACATCAATTCGTCCTCCTTCACCCTCCACCTTATTTTTTGAGACTGAGTCTCTCGTTGAACCCAGAACTTACCGATCTGGCAAGAATGGTTGGCCAGTAGGCATCGTACCCAGCTTTTCATGTGGGTTCTCAGGACTGGGCTCCGGTCCTCACTACGCTTATGGCAAACTCTTTGCCAACTGACCTGCCTCCCCAGCCCCAAACTTCTAAATTCCTGCAATTTCCCTAGCGATAGACACATGTGTTCTTCATAATGGGGGCCATCAAACCAAGTTAGTACTTGTATTTCTGTTAAAGAGACGACTCAGGTGAGTGCTGGCTGTGACCTATAGACCGGACCAGAGTGAGCTGGAGACTGAGTTCAATCAGACGAGCCCATAACAGTCTAGAAGGAGACCTTAACACAAACTTGAGTCAGAGCTGGCGCAGGCATGGAATCCCAGCACTCGGGAGTCAGAGGCAGGCGGACCTCTGTGAGATCAAGGCCAGCCTGTTCTACAAAGTGAGTCCAGGACAGCCCAGGCTACACAGAGAAACCCTGTCTCAAAAAACCAAACCGACCAAGCAAAGAAAAAAACCAGACATGGGAAGTCTGTATACTCAACACTTCCCCAGGCCCTGTGTAGTGTTTTTTTGTTCGTTTGTTTGTTTGTTTGTTGTTTTGTTTTGTTTTTGCTAGTCTGGTCCTAGTTCATGTCCTTCATAATAAAACCGATGGTCAGGGGCCTGTGGAGATGGCTCAGTCAGCACGTCAGCCCACTGCTTGCCGTGAGAGCCTGAGGACCCGGCTTCGATCTCTCAGAACCCACATGCACGTTCTTGGTGCTCCAAGTGCTGAGAATGAGGGAAGGTTAAGTGGCCAGCCCTAAATAGGACATCTGTGTCAACCTTCTCCTCCCAAGGCTCAGGGGACGGTTCAGAAGAGGGTACAGAAAGGACAGGAGAGCCAGAGGATGCTGACCTCTGAACACGACGTGGCCGTTGTGCTCATGAGCTCACAGAACCTCCGGGGACCTCCACAAGCTCTGCCTAGGAGCAAGCCAGCAAGATTGGCCAGCGTTCCAGCAGCAGCAGTTGGAGTCAGTGAGTTACAAAGAAGAAAGGGGTTGGGGGTGGGGCAGGAGGAGGAAGGACCGGCTAGGGGGGTGTTTGGGGCGTGAGAGGAGAGAGTTGAAGGTGGCTAGGACTATAATACATTACATATATGTATGGAATGGTCAAAGACTAAACGAGATATTTAAAAATAAAAATAAAAATAAAACATCAACAAAAATCAGGATGCTATGGCCCGAGTCTGCAGTTGCAGAGCTGGCAAGGTGAAGACAGGAGACGGCTGGGAGTGATAGACCAGGTTAGCCCTAATCAGCAAGCTCCGGGCTCAGTGGGAAATGCTATCTCCGTAATTAAGGTGGAAAGGGATTAAAGAAGACACCTGGTGTTGACTTCTTGTCTCCACGGGGTATAGACAAACATGTATGCATTTGCACCTGCACACACGCACGCACGCACGCACGCACACACACACACTTTAAGTATAGAGCTTATTAGCATTCTGTCTGTTGTCTGTGAGTCATTCTGGAATACAATTGAACCAAATTTTGTGACTTGAGTTCTTGGGTCAGAAGAACAGGTTTGCCCCGGGACATGTGAACTTGAGGTCAGCTTCTGCCGTTAGTTTGACCGAAACGGGGCTCTGAGTGGTCAGTGGCAGGCAGGAGCACTTGCAGTAACTGCAGAGCTACAAGAACACACACATCCTGCTCCAACCCCGCCCCCAGTCCGCCCCCCCCCCAAGAACATAGGTCTCTTGAGGGTTTCTCTTGTGTCATGACAGGCCTGGTGTCAGGTGCCACGCGTGCTACCTAGCTGCTTAATGTCATGCTACCGAAGGAATCTGCACACTCAGAACATCAGCTGGAGTCAAGGGGACGGCATCGTGAGGAACACACTGAGATCGGAACTGCTATTTTGGGAAAAGACACAGATTGGAAGGACCAGATTTTCACATAACTTCATTGAACCAGAGAAGTCTAAACACTTTGTGGATTCAAAGGCTGCAGGGTAAATTTTGGCATTATCTTGAGAGGCGTCCTGTTTCTGAAGAGCTCCGAGTCATTTGTGGGCGGAGAAAGGGTTGAGGTGGCTGACACTACTTCCTGGTCATTGAGACCTCCTTGGGATGTGCCACTTGTGGGGAATTCAGATGACAGGGATTTTGTAAGTAAGGCCTCTCTCTGTTCTTTACTAGAGGACATTATTTATTATTTATGTATTTACTGGCTTGTTTATGTTTATCGTGTGCACGCATGTATGTGTCACTGCATGCTGCAGGGATCGGGAGGAGTTGGTTCACTTCTTCCACTGTTGTGGATGGATCCTGGGGAGCCACCTCAGGTGATAGACAGACTCGGTGGCAGGCACCTTTATCCACTGAGACATTTCTGTGGTCCCCAAAGAACTTGATTTTATTTGTTGAAGAACATCTGAAAAAGATGAAAACGTGGCTGAGGAGATAAATAGTTAAGTTGGTAAAGTGATGTCTTGCAAACAGGGGGACATGAGGTCGATCCTTGGAATCCATGTTTATAAAAAAAAAAAAAATAGCAAGCCGAGCGATGGCGGCGGCACACTCCTTTAATCCCAGCACTTGGGAGGCAGAGGCAGGCGGATCGCTGTGAGTTCGAGGCCAGCCTGACCTACAAAGTGAGTTCTAGGACACAGAGAAACCCTGTAGTGTTTGTATTCTTTCTGAATTCTCACTGTTAGAAGCACTAGCTGGGAACAGAAAAGAGACCCGTGTGAAGCGACATCCTAGGAATTCATGTGACACTAGCTTAGCCAGTAAGACATGTAGTGTGACTGGGATGTGGGGTGTGGGAGCAAGGTGGTCTGATGGTAGTGAGGTAGCGGTGCGAGCAAGGACACCGTTCTTTTTTTTTTTTTGAGACAGGGTCTCTCTGTGTAGCCCTGGCTGTCCTGGACTCACTTTGTAGACCAGGCTGGCCTCGAACTCACAGCGATCCGCCTGCCTCTGCCTCCCGAGTGCTGGGATTAAAGGCGTGCGCCACCACACCGTTCTTTCAGGGCCATCTGTAACATCCTCAAACACAAGCGTGTGAACCCTCCAGCACCCTTTTCCATCCTTTCAGATCACATGCTCCTCAGGCTATTGACTTGTTGGAGACTCAAAAGCTGCCTGATGTTAGAGGTAGTGGAGTGCGGCCGGCCGCAGAGTGGCCCACATGGCTGCAGGCGGGAGTAGAGCCGGCCTCACTGTGATAAGTGAGCAGGAACTGAAAAAAATCTGAATCCAGATTAGCCTGTGAGGAGGACAGGAAAGCCCTTCCTTCAGTGGTGGCTTCCAAAGGACAGAGCATGCGCAAACCGATGCCCGTGAAAAATGGAGGAGAGAGGGCTATAAAAGAACGCATGCTGGGTGGTGGGACACTTTGGGGTTCGTTTCCCAGGCTCACTCTTGGGGTTACTTCCTTCTTAATAAACTGTCTCTTTTTTTTATCCCGTTTCTATCTTAAAGGATTAATTCCCCCCCCTCCCCATCTCTTGGAAGCTGCCAGTAGTTTCACTATGTCTTAAATGCTAACAAAATTTACTTTGAGCTCCGTTTTGAGTTTGTTCTTACATTTTTTGAGACTAAGAAGCCCAAAAGAGAAACCCATTTCCCCCATATTCCCAGCACTGGGGTGGAGATGGGCGGATCTTGGAATCTGGCCTGACTAGCCAGCCAGTCTAATTGAAGCACTGAGCTCCTGAGTCTTTAAAGATGTGGGCCCTGACAGGTGGGCCATGCTGCACTAGATGACCCTACGGCCATGTGTGTACAGCACAGCGCTTACTGGACTCAGTGGGTTATTAAAAACAAACAAACAAACAAAAAAAACAAACAAAATAAAACAAAACCCAAAAAAGTCATGGAGTTGGGAGAGGGCAGGGAGGAAGAGTCAAAGGGAGGAATAGGAGGCAGCTATAGTAAAAACACATTGTGTGCATGTGTAAAATCCTCAAAGAAGTAATAAAATATACTTAAAAAAAATAAGGAAGAGGGCAAAAGAGGAAGGCACATATGTGCTTGCGTGTGGGTGCATGCAAGTGGATACACACACAGACACACACACACACACAGACACACACACACACAGACACACACACACACACACACACACAGACACACACACCAAGAGGGGCAGCATTTGAACAATGACAGCCAAAGCTGCCTTCTGGCTTCCCCACAAATGCATCCTCATGTGCACGTACACCTGCACACAGGGCGGCTGCAGGATTGAGGCTGGGTTTTGGCCCTACCTAGGGAAGTGAAAGGTGTGTGTGTGTGTGTGTGTGTGTGTGTGTGTGTGTGTGTGTGTTCCTTTTCCTCCCGGGTTTAGAGAGGGGCCTTTCCCATCCTCCTGAGATAGTAGGATAGAAACGGGGCTCAGAACTGCAGATTTTCAACCAAAAGTTAAGTAAGGAAAAAGAGGAGTGTGAAAGGACAAACTCCCAGGGAGTTCCCAAGGCTTGCCCTAGGCATAGCTAGGCCAGTGAGAGCTCAGCCCAGGTTCTGGAAGCTTCTTCTGCAGGCAGGCATAAATAATAAAAGGCTGTAGCTACTTATAGAATCACACTTTCACAGGGTGCTTGCGGATTCTCTTTGATCCCTCCTTTGTACCTGTGGAGGGCCTGCCTCTGGCCTTCCCACCTGCAGAGAGGCTGAGCTGCCCAGAGGGCTGTCTTAGGGTGTGGCTGAAGGCCGGGCTTGTGTCTCAGAGGTAGCCAGTTCTCCAGGCTTCTGCTTGGTCCCTGGGTCCTCCTTCCAGACAGAGATGGCCAGACACTTTGCTCATAGGCAGGTGGCTAAGTGTGGGGAGGAGGAGTCTCCCACAGGAAAGCTGTTTAGGAATGTCTGTGTAGTTGTTTTGTTTTTTTGTTTTTTGTGTTTGTCACCTGTGACAAATGTCTGACAGAGCCATGTAAGGCTGAAGCTTTGTTTTGGTTCACACTTTCTGAGGGCCTCAGTCACCATGGCCAGGACACACACAAGTCTTGTTCATGGCAGCAGGAGCTCATCAATTCGGCTGGGTTGGCCGGCCAATTTGATCAAGGAATCAGCCTCTAGCACCTAGGTAAAAGCCACGTGTGTTCCTTGTGCTGTGTGGCGAGTACACTACCAATGGAACCATGCCATTAGTCCCCCATACCCTGAAAAAAAAGTTGGTTTTTTTTTTCTTTTTGACCAGATGGGATTTTATGCAGCGCATAAAACTCCTGATTCTTCTGCCTCTACCTCCTGAGTGCTAGGATTACTGGCGTGCCTGAACCACCACATGTAGTTTTATGCAGTGCTGGAGACAGAATCCAGGCCTGAATGCATGCTAGACCACACTCTACCAGCTCAGCTACATGCCAAGCTACATGCCAAGCCCTGAGTTTTTCTCTCTTTACAAGGGGTTGCCCTGGAATATCTACCACATGCCACTGGGAGTGACAACTGACACATGTATCTTGGACTCAGGTCTCATCTTTGCTGGCTTTCTTGACTCGCTGCCCCCTGGATTTACTTGTTGCAAGTCTGCTCTCCCTGAGAAGCTATCCTCTGAAAACTCCCCAGGACCGGCTGTGCATTGAGACCAGCCAGTTGCAATTGGTGGGGAACCATCTGGCAGTTCTGGAACCGACAGCACACATTTCCGCTAACACCTGGGTGTTTTAGTTTCTTTTCTGTTTCTGTTATAAAATGGACCAAAGTCAGCATGAGGAGGAAAGGGTTTATTTAGTTTATTTATTTATTTGGTTTATACTTCTAGGTCTTGGTCCATCACTCAGAGAAGTCAGGAAGAAACTGTGGAAGAATGCTGCTTGCTGGCCAGCTCAGGCTCAGACTTAGCTAGCTCTCTCATACAGCTCAGAACCACCTGCCTAGGGAATGATGCTGCCCACAGTGTGTGCTCCTATATCAATTAACAATTAAGACAATCCCCTGGAAGACAGCCCACAGACCAATTTGATCTAGGCAATTTCTCAACTGAGGGCCCTCCTGTCAGATAATTCTAGGCTGTGTCAAGTTAATAATTAAAGCTAACTAGGTCACCAGGATTTGTAATTTGCCCAGAATCCTTTGCGTGGTTCACGGTAGAGCCGAGGCCGAGACAGGATATGAAGCTGTTCGGCTGTTGTGGAATGTCACTCTTGATTCTCAAAGAATCCTCAACTAGCTTGGTGACAGAATGAAACCCCGGGGTTCTGCATTCTTAGTGGCCGTACTATTACCGAGATGGGCTTCTCTCCTCCCCAAAGTGCCAGGAAGCACACTACACTCTGTGCTGTGCTTCAAGGACAAAGCTGGAACGAAACCCTCTCCCAGCCCAGGGCCTCCTCAGGCTCCTCCCATCATTCCCCATCCTCCCCGGGGCACTTTGCACATTCAAAAGCTATTTTAAACGTGGCAGCACATTTCATCCTCTTTAATGCACTCCCAGGCAGCACAGATGTGCATCAACGGAACGAATGTTCCCTGGACCAAAGTGCTTCCCTGGGCCTCCGTATCCTTTCTCCCCGGCGCCCACTCCCAGGCCAAGAGCAGCCTATGAATCATGCATTAATTCCCGTGATTGCCGCTCGTAGGGGTGGTGGCAAGGGAAGGAGGGGCATTGTATACTGTGGGAATTGAAAGGTTGAGATCTTGTAAGTGAGAGAGGCGTCAGAGGTCAGTGACTAGAGGTGACACTTGAGCTGCCTGGATGGCTCAGGGGATTAAAGTGGTAGCCGTGCAAGGTTGACAACCTGAGTTCAGTCTCCGGGACCCACGTATAAATGCCAGGCGACGCACTGGTGTGCACACGTAATCCCATGAGGAGATGCTGAGACAGCGAATCGCCCTGCATGGCAGGAACAGCAAAGAAGGACCCTGCCTCAGCCAGGTGGAAGGAGAAGTTGTTTGGACTTCCAGAAGTTGTTCTCTGGGGCCTGGGGAGATGCCTCAGCAGTTAAAAGCACAGACTGTCCTTGTAGAGGATACAGGTTGAGTTCCCAGCACCCACTTCAGATGGCTCACAACCATCTGAAACTCCAGATCCAGGGACTCTGACATCCTCTTAGGGTTTTCCAAGATACCCACACTCACATACATGGACCTACACATACACACAAAATTACATATTAAAAATATATCCTTGAAAATGAAGAAACACGACCTCCGTGTATGTTATGACTTGCAAGTATCCACTTTCATAACACACACACACACACACACACACACACACACACACACACACACTCCACATACAAACGCACAAAATACATAATAAAACATATTTAGAGGTATCGTTTTCAGCATCCAGAGAACCAGCACCAGTTCCCATGGCAACAGGGCCCTGGCTACCGGCCCTCCTGGACATGTCCATAGATACACGAGATTTTATACTAGATGGGAAATAGGGTGGTCCCATATTGTGCCTGACTTACACAGGAGTGAGCCAAGAAGGGAACCAATGGGCACAGAGTAGAGTACAAGATGAAAGAGAAGCCCTCCCTGTAAGATGACCACAAATCAGCCGAATTATAAATGATGTCAACGTGGCTGTATGGAAGCTTCCATAAGTGATCAGAATCACTGCACATGGCCCATTAAAGTGTATAAAGGTAGCCAGGCATGGTGGCACACGCCTGGCATCCCAGAACTCGGGAAGCAGAGGCAGGAAGGTCACTGTGAGTTTGAGGCCAGCCTGGTCTACAAAGTGAGTCTAGGACAGCCAAGGTTAACCCTGTCTCAAAAACAAAACAAAACAAGACAAAAATATATAAAGGTAGCCGGCCATGGTGGCACATGCCTTTAATCCCAGCACTCAGGAGGCAGAGGCAGGCAGATCACTGTGAGGTCGAGGCCAGCCTGGTCTACAGAGTGAGTCTAGGACAGCCAGGGCTATACAGAGAAACCCTGTCTCAAATATACATATATGCAAAAATTAAGCAGTGCAATTGTCTATCTCTGAGATGTGTCAGTCAGACTGACGGATAACTGAGGAAAGACATTTGATATTTCTGTCATTTGCAAAAATACATTATTTTGATCTTGAGGGGGAAGTACAGAAATTTATGATTCAATGTTTAATGTCATTTTTCAAAGTTTGAGGGTTCTTTTTTTTTTTCCTTTTCTTTTTCAAGTTAAAAATTTCCCTGGGAAGACATGTGTTATTAAAAGATGAAAGTCTCTATCTTTATTGAAAAGGAGGAAAGACATGACAATACCAACTAAGCAGGTGTCCTTCGCAGTGGTGCTCTGCTTGGGGAGAGCCAGGTGACAACGCAGGGTCTTCACATCTCACGGATGCGATTTATCACACACACACACACACACACACACACACACACACACACACACACACACCACCTTTCTTTGAACACTTGTAAAGGCTGGCTTTAAACTCTTTATGTAGCTCAGGATTTGAGTGCTCGGATTAAGGGCATGTGTCTCCACATGTGGTTTTATGGAATGCTGGGGATTGAACCAGGGCCTCAGGTGTATTAGGTATAAACATTTTAATAACTGAGCTATATTCCCAGTATCTTCTTTATTTCTTTTTAGATTTTATATATGTATGTATTTATTTATTCTGTGTGTGTGTGTGTGTGCGTATGTGTGCTTGCATGTGTATGCACGAGTGTGCTCATGCCCATGAGTTTATAGGCCACAGTATGCGGAAGTCAGAGGGTGACTTGTGGGAGTCAGTTCTTTTCTTACAACATGTGAGTCTTGGGGATCGAACGCAGGTCCTTAGGCTTGGTTGCAAGAATCCTTACCCATGGTGGTGGTTTGAATGAGAGTGGCTTTCAAAACTCATATATTTGACTACTTGGTCCCCAGTATGGATCAAGATGTGAGCCCTCAGCTGTTCTTTCACTCTGCCATCATGGACTCTAACCCTCTGAAGATGAGTGAAATTAAACATGATCTTTTATAGGTTACCTTGGTTATGCCGTTTCATCTGAGCAATAGAAAAGTAACTAGACTTCTACTGTGCCATCTCACTGCTCTCTAACACCAGTATATATTGGATTTTTCAAGACAGGGTTTCTCTTTGTAGCCGTGGCTGTCCTAGAATTTGCTCTGTAGGCCGGGCTGCCCTGGAACTCACAGAGATCCACCTGCCTCTGCTTCCCAAGTGCTAGGATTAAAGGTGTGTGCCTCCCAGTGCCTGGCCTTTTTTTTTTTTAATGTGGAAGACTTACTACGATTTGCATTTGAAATGTTCCTTCACGCTCATGTGTATTTGGTTTCCAGCTGGAGGTGCTGGTTTTGGAGGCTGTCGAACTATTAGGACATTGGATTTAGCTGACACACATGGGGCTGCGGGGAGGGCTTTGAAGATTCTCATCCAGTTTTCTCTGCTTCCTGGTCTATTGAGACACAAGCCAGTGTTGCAAAGACCTCTCGGGACTGCAGCTGGTGCAGCCCTTCACCATGCCTTCCTCACTGTCGGGGCTTGAATACGAAATATCCCCCAGAGCCTGATGTGTTTGAATACTTGCTTCCCATCTGGTGGGGCCATTTGGGAAGGGCATGGAGCTTTTGGTAGCTGGAGTTTTGCTGGGAGAAATAAATACATTACCAGGTGCAGGCTTTGAGGTTTTCTAGGCTGGCTCCACTTCCTGTTCCTTCTCTGACTCCTGAGAGTGGATGCAATGTGATCAACCAGCTCCCTGTTTCTGCTCATCCCTTTCCAGTCTGCTGCCATGTCTTCCCAGTGTGATGGATTCTAGCTTTCTGGAACCATAAGCCAACATAAATCCTTTTTTTTTTTCTTAAGTTTTTTTTTTTCTTTTTCGTTTAAGTGTTAATTTTTGTTGGTTGGTTGGTTTTGAGACAGGGTCTTTCTACATAGCCCTGGATGTCCTGGAACTTAATTTGCAGATGAGGCTTGTCTCTGACTCACAAAGATTTACCTGTCTCTACCTTCTGACTGCTAGGGTTAAAGGCTTGTGCTACTATACCTGGCTCAATTTTTGTTAAAAAAAAAAAAAAGTGTCTGTGTGTGTGTGTGTGTGTGTGTGTGTGTGTGTGTGTCTGTGTGTGTGTCTGTGTTGGTGGGTATATGCAGTGTCCTCAGAGACCGGATGTGAATAATCTCCCTGAAACTAGCCTTACAGGTGGTTGTGAGACACTGGGTGTGGGTACTGGGAATTGAACTCAGGACCTGTGGAAGAGAAGCAAGTGTTCTTAACCACTGAGCCTTCTCTCTAGCCCCGTCTCAAGCCATTTTTGTCAGGCCATTTTTATTACAGCAACATAAAGGAAAATAATGGGCCCACCATGATAGACTACAGCCCCTCAAACTTCATCATCTTCTCTTAAGATGTTCTCTTGGGCATTCTTTCATAGCTTTTGAAAAGTAGCAAATATAACCTACACACTGAAAGTCCGAGCTATCTCTCCAATCATCATGTCAAACCTGTTCCAGGGCTGTATCCCCCAAACAAGGCTTTTATATTTTTCTAGTTTGTAAGATTTGCTTTATTTTTTTTTTTTTAACTATTGTCTGTGTGTGGGTATGTGCATGTGAGTGCAGGTGCCCATGGTGGCCAGAAGAGGGCATCAGATCTCCTCGATCTGGTGTTATAGGTAGTTTCAAGCTGCTCAACATAGATGCTGGGGTCTAAACTCTGGTCCTCTGCAAGAATAGCAAGCTGATACTTGGTGGTGGTGGTGGCGCACGCCTTTAATCCCAGCAGTCGGGAGGCAGAGGCAGGCGGATCTTTGTGAGTTCGAGGCCAGCCTGGTCCACAAAGTGAGTCTAGGACAGCCAAGGCTACACAGAGAAACCCTGTCTTGAAAAACCAAAAACCAAAAACCAAAAAAACAAAACAAAACAAAACAAAACAAAAACCCCACACACAAAAACACAAAACAAAACAAAAACAACAAGCTGGGGAGAGAAAAAAACAGGAGGATTCTTGTGGCTCAAGGTCAATAAGTCTAGCTAAATCGGTGAGCTTTAGGTCAACAAGAGACTCTGCCTTCAAAAATAAGGTAGAGGGTTCCTGGGAAATAAGAACCAAGATTGTCCTCTGGTCTTCACATGGGTGTGCATGTGTACCTGCTCACATGTGTACACACACACAGACACACACACACACACACACACACACACACACACACACACTACTTTTTTTTTTTTTTTTAAAGAGGAGAAAGCAGAGTTAGCCTTCAAGACAGTCTATCTGACAGAGTGGCCAGCTGATGATCACTCGATGCTCCTGAGAGCCTGCCTAAGGGAGAGAGAGTACTAGTCTGTTACTTCCCACACCCAGCATCTCTGTGTCTCACAGTAACTTATTAAATTGGCACTGTGGCTGCTATTCATCAGTTTCTTTGAACTTGGTTCATGCCAGGTCACCTCTGAGAGAGATGGGACCATTTTGCTGTGCCTGGAAAAATCAACATCTGGTACAGAGCCACTGCTCAGTAAATAGCACTTGAATGAAGGGAAAATTAGATTTCTAAGCCTGTTGGGGGAGGGGGTTAGACCCAGGCAGGCATGAAGTCCCAAGAAAATGGTGACCTTGTTGGAACCAGGTAGGGGAGTGGCTATCTGGTTCTGGGCTTTGGTTGATCACAGACAGCAAGAGTTTGAGCGCAAAATATTCCAGAAATGTAGGTAGGTGTGTGTCCTCATGCATGCCTGCTGAATGCTGTGTAGCATTGTTGGTGAGACTGTCTGAATATGCCAAACTAATTTTTCCTCCTTCCCTCCTTCCCTCCTTCCCTCCTTCCCTCCTTCCCTCCTTCCCTCCCTTGTCCTTGAACTCCATGTCTTACTCAGATGGCCATCGTAGCTTGCTCTACTTTGCAGCTCAGATGGGTTCTCCCTCCCTCTCTCTCTCTGCCCCCACTTCCTGCCCCCACCCAGTGTGTGTGTGTGTGTGTGTGTGTGTGTGTGTGTGTGTGTGTGTGCGCGCGCGCGCGCCACAGCATGTGAGTAAAGATCAGAGGAGTCTGTTTCTGCTGTTCTGTTTCGTACTCAGGACTAGCTGGCCTCCGAGGCTTCCCGGCTCTCCTCCCATTTCCACCTCCTGGCTCATTTTGGGAGCGCTGGGATTACAGATGTACACCACCACATCTGGCCACAACACAGGCAAAAACAATACATTCATCTTCCCACTGCCAGCTTAATAAGATGGCCTCCCATTGTGTCCATTTCCCCCACAAATGACATAATTTAATTTTCTTCATAGCTGAAAACATTCCATTGGGCATACACCGTATTCTCTTTACTCCTTTGTTAATGGACAGCTAGGTTGGTTATATGACTTAGCTATTGTGAATAGTGCCACAATAAACAAAGACGCACAAACACCTCTGTGATGTATTGTCTTTGGGGAAATACCCAGGAATGGCATAGTGGGGTTTGGGCTTTTTTTTCTTCCTGTTTTCAAAACCTATGCCCATCCCTTCCCTCTCCATCTCCTTCTCAAGGAAATTTCTCAATCTCTGTTTGTCCTTCTCAGTGTCTGTCTGTCTGTCTCTTTCTCTCTGGTGTATGTGCACATACCTGTGAGGGTGTGCACACCTGTGTGTATTCACACGAGAGTGAGGAAGACGCTAGGCATCTTGCTGAACATGCCTCGGTTTATTTCCTTGAGGAAAGGTCTCCCACTGAACCTGCAGCTAGGCTCACAGCCAGCAAGCTCTGGCAATCCTCCTGTCTCCACCCCTTACAGCACTGGGATCACAGGTGTGTGCATGACCACATGTGACTTCTTACGTGGGGCTGATATCTGAGTTTGGGCATTCATGCCTGTGCAGCAAGCTGACTTACCCATCAAGCCACGTCTCCAGGCCCCTCTTTCCCAGATAACAACAAAACCCAAAAATCAAGCAACCTTGTGTCCTATTAGATGTGCCACATTCCCGTGAACTCAAGAACGTGTGTCCTTGCTTTTTCGGTCACAGGCAATAAAATATCAACCTAAGCGGCTAATTTAGATCCTTGAAAGGTTTCATAAATATATACCTTTTAAAAGATTATAGATATTTTACACACACATACACACACACACACACACACACACACACACACACACACACACATTGAGTGTCTTTGTGTGTAGGTTTGTACATGTATAAATTCAGATGCTCACAGAGTCCAGAAGAGGGTGTCAGGTCTCCTGCAGCTGGAGTTACAGACAGTTATGAGTTGGTGTACATGGATGGTGGGAACAAAACTCTGATCGTCTACAAGAGGAATGTGTGTTCTTAACTGCTGAGCCAGTTCTCTAGCAAGATAAATTGACATTTAAAACAAACAAACAAACAAACAAAATACACTACCTCCTTGGAAAGAGTCTGAGATCTTGCTGTAATGGCTCCCTTCTCCAAATGAAGATTTAAAAAAAAAAAAAAATCTCCTTACATTAAAACCAGGACCTTGAGGCAGGGGTTCTGGCTGCATGCCCTTGGAGGGGCTGCTAGCTCCTCCTGTTCTTGGGATCTGAGATGGTTGATTTTCACTGTTGATTTACCTGGGTTGGGAATCACTGTGTAAACCCACCTTTGGGTATGTCTATATGAGAGTTGTTTCCAGAAAGTTTAACAGAGCAGAGGCCACCCACCTGGATATGGGTAGCATCCTGCCTTGCGCTAGGGTCCAAGCCTTAGCACCAACATTCAGCTCCGCTTTCTGACTGTGGATACAATGTGACCAGCTGCCTCATGCTCCAGCTGCTGTGACCTTCCTGCTGTGATGGACTACACCAGTGACCTGTGAGTCAAAATAAACCTTGCCGGACATGGTGGCACACACCTTTAATCCCAGCACTCGGGAGGCAGAGGCAGGTGGATCGCTGTGAGTTCGAGGCCAGACTGGTCTACAAAGGGAGTCTAGGACAGCCAAGGCTGCACAGAGAAACCCTGTCTCAAAAAACCAAAAAAAAAAAAAAAAAGTTTTAAAATGTATTTGTATGTATGAGCGTGCGTGCACATGCGCGCACGTACACACACACACACACACACACACACACACACACACACACGTGCACTCACATGTAGAGGGCAAGGGACAACTTACAGAGGTCTGTTCTCTCCTTCCACCATGTCGATCCTGGGGGATCAAACTCAGATCGCCCAGCTTGTCAGCAACTGCCTTTGCCCAAGCTTAAAGGAAAGGCTTCTTTTCTGTGTAGGGTATCTTTGAGAAGACTCTGAAATGCTGATGGGAGTCTATGTACTCTTGGCTATCTGTCTTCCTCACAGGGCTCCCATATTTAAGACACTAGAGAGCATCCTTATTCTCTGTGCCCACCTAGGCTCACCTAAGAGAGGATCACCCTTGGCTGTCCCTCGCTGTCCAGAAGGCCTGCAGAACCTAAAATCTCCCCAGCCTTCCACCTGCTTGGCTGCTTAGCCCCTCCACACAGCCAAGCATTTCGTCTTCCCACACTGGCATAGACCCTGGCATAGTTCCTCCCTGCCCAGTGGTGCCAGGGCCAGCTGAGGCCTCGCTTCTGCCCTAGGCCTAGGCCCTGCTCTGTGCCAGTTTCTTCCTGTGTACCCCTCTTGCAAGTCTGGGCCCAGCCCTGCAAAAGACTCTGTCTGATCACTCAGCCCGGCCTCTCACTCTTTTCACTAGAGTCATGGTCTGTATCTCTACCTCCCAGGTCCTTAGGATCTTCTTCTATTTTGCCTTTTCTAAAGGCAATTTTTAAAATTTTATTTTATTTAAATTAATTAATATTCTCTCTCTCTCTCTCTCTCTCTGTGTATATATATATACATACATACATATATATACATATATATATATTTATTTATGTGTGTGTGAAGAGATCAGAGGACAACTTGTAGGAGCCATTTCCCCCCTCCTACTGTGTTGGTTCAAGGGATCCACCTGAGGTCATCGGGTATGATAGCAAACACTTTTGCCCGCTGAGCCATCTCACTCACACTCTATCTTTAATCTTAGTTTAGATTGTCATCTTTCTTCTCCTTCTCCTCCTGTTTCCAAAATTAACAGGCTTAAAAGTAATTTTTAAGAACTTTGGGAGGAGCCGGGCACGGTGGCGCACGCCTTGAATCCCAGCATTCGGGAGGCAGAGGCAGGCGGATCGCTGTGAGTTCGAGGCCAGCCTGGTCTACAAAGTGAGTCCAGGACAGCCAAGGCTACACAGAGAAACCCTGTCTCCAAAAACCAAAACCAATCAACCAACCAACCAACCAAACAAACAAACAAACAAAAAAAGAGCTTTGGGAGGATTTGGAGATGTCTCTTTAGGGAGCAGGAGATGGCTTGCAGGAGGCTGGTGCCTACTGATTTCATAAATGTCTTCCTCAGGGTTGCAGAACTGAGTCTTTCAATGAAGGAGTGATTCTTTGGGTACCTTAATTGACAAACATTCACTGTTTCCCTGCGAGTCACAGGGTCTGTAGACCGGAGGGAGCAAAGCATTGAACTTACAGGCACAAAGGAGAAAGGTAAGGATAATTATCTCAGGGTGATTTACCAAGAACGGCCGTCTCTACCACCTATTTGATCCTTTTGGAATGAAAACAGAAACCATCTAGTAGTTTTTCTCCCCTCTCCATCTTTAAAGACTGAGAACCTAAGTCTCAGAGAGCTTAGCCGGAACTCTACCTGCCTCAACAGAACAACGAGACCTTGATATCCTACTAGGAACGGGGGTTGTGGTCTAGAGCTGTAGGAAGTATAACAAAATCCCCGAGGCAATGACTTTATAAAGAAAAAAGGGTTTTGTGCTTTTAGGAGGCAGTAAAGGCAGAGACAGGAGCTTGTGTACTTCAGGTGGACCCTGAGCCCTTTAAGCAGCCAGGGATAATTTTGAACTTTGATCCTCCTGCCTTCACTGCCTGAAGGTTGAGATTGTGAATAAGCACACATCAGTTTAATGAGGTGCTGGGGGATGGAATTTGGGGCACCCTACCACTGAGCTATATCTCCAGCCATTGGCTGACAGCTTCTGAGGTTCTGAAACTGGCTGATCAGATTTTGTTTCCAGCACAAATCAAACGGCCTCATTGCTTTGGGTGCCACATGAGGCAGCAGGATGAGGTGGGACGACCTGTGTGCCTCAAACTGCTCACCCTATGAGCCACGAAGCAGAGAAAATGTACACAAGGAAGAGAATGCACGGATCCCACCATCCTCCGACGACCTGAGTTCCATCTCTGGGACACGTGGTGAAAGGAGAGACCAGATTCCTGCAAGCTGGCCTCTGAC